>NC_138891.1:80075224-81572021 GCF_965194825.1 Balaenoptera physalus
AGTGAGATCAGTAGTGAAACAGCTTTGAAGCTGTAGATTTAGACCCTGTGGAAATAGGATGGCATTGTGTTACTTTTAATTTTTCCTTCCCAATACATAAGGACAGGGGTACTAAAAGTCGTCTCCTTTCTGCAAATTTTGGGTGTAACAACTAATTCTTTAAGATCATTATCAAAGGAGTTTTGTATTTTTTTTTAAGTTCTTGACTGTAGGGTAGTACCAAGGAGGGGCTTGGGGGATGGAGAAAGGGCACTTTAGGTATCCTGTAATCTCCATCAACCACTGTCCACCAAGTCACCCAGAGAAAACAAGCTAAGTAAATAGTGTCCTTTTAACGCCAGCTCCCTTTAAGATAGATCTCCTGGCCTTCTCTTTGTAGTCAAATTGCCATCCCTAAGACCTTCCAGTATTTCTATAAACAATTATGGGAGCAGCCACTACCTCTGCTTAAGATTCTCAAAAGAGAAGACTATAAGACATTTCTTCAGAATGCTGGAGATAGGGTTGAAAAAGAAAATGTGGGTCTTTGCTTTGTAATGATTACTTTGTCCTTATTCCTTCTTCTCTCCAGGAGTCTACTTTGATTGCTGCGTCAGACAAATTAAATTTGTGGACTTCTGTGGGAAATACCGTCTCCCCCTGATGCACTACCTGTGTTCACCGGAATGCTCTTCCCCTTGCAGCTCTGCCTCTCACAGCTCCACATCCCAGAGCGAATCTGACTCAGAAGATGAAGCCAGTGTGGCTGCACACAGAATGCAGAAAGTTCTTCTTGGCTGAAAAGGGAGCAGGGTGGTGTGAAACACTAAGAGACTGAGCAGAGGTGGTTAGAAAAGAGAATAGACTTGGAAGTTCACTAGAAACCATACCTTCATCTTAAATGTCCATGACGGAGTTGGAGATGGTGTAAAAGATTTTGTGTTTCTAGCCATTCAGCAGGAATGAGTCCAGTTCCATGTTTGGATTCTTTTAATATAATTCACTGTGAATGGCAGTTTCAGATTTAGCTGATTGTTTGCAGTTTTCACTCAAGTTTTGCATGAATCACACAGCAGAATGGAACATCCTGAAGGAGCAGTGCTATAATAAATCATGAGTGGTGTAACTTGTGACAGTTGATATGAAGATAGAAATGATCAAAGATGTAATTTTTACCAGAGTTGTCCTTGAGTTTAGGTTGAACACTATACCGTAACAGGATTAGCCCTCCATTCTTTTATTACCCATATGTCTAGATTACAGAGTTACTCAGACAAGCTCACAGATGGTTACATAGGACCTAAACCTTTCTCAGCTACTGACTGGTAAAGTAAGGGATATAACTTTCATGTGGGGTTTAAAAACTCTTCACTTCTGCTCCTTTGTTCTATATGATTGTTGTTACCCTTGTATAATCCAGCAATGACTGTAATAGTGCCTTAATCATAACAAGGATTTAGAAATTTATTCAAGAAACGATACCAGAGCAGCCTATATAACCTGACATACTATGCAGAACACTTTAAAATATGCTTTAACAGAACTAGGTAAACAACTGTATATCTGACATCTGAGCTCATAGCCACCTTAACTTCATTTTTTGTTCAAACAAATCACTTTTATAATTAATGGGAGGCCACGATCTTGATCAGTCTGTTCATCATAAGACAGAATAATAGTTTTTAATGGAAAAATCTGTCAGATTTCTTTTAACAGAAAAGAGATGTAAGATAGGAAACTTCTTTATGTCGTGCATTAAAGGAGTGGGAAAATGATTTTAAAGGTTTTAGCAGTCCAGTATGACTCCTTTGCCTGTGTGTACTGAACTGTAACTTCCTCTAATGTTAAAGAAAAACTAGAGAAACATTACAAGTGAAATAAAATTGGGCACAGCAGTCATTGTGTTTTTACACAATAGAACAGTTTCCAAAACAAGTTTAACCATGGAGTACTTTTTGAAAATAATATATTGATAAAATATTTTAAATGTATTAAATATATCCTTAAAGTACAGCAGAAAAATGGTTTCACAAGTTGCCAATAGAAATGACAAATTTTTATTAACTAGCATGCAGTAAAAATTGAGTAATAGTACAACTGTAAGTTGACATTGTAAAATAAAGTACATAGCACACATTAGCAATCGTTAGCTAACTAATCTGTAATAACGTAATGGTTTGTTGGTAAATACTACCTGTAGAGTAATACAAAGGTCAGAAACACATTGGAACATCAGATGATCTCCTTTCTGACTTCTGGCATTCATGACTGGGGCACACCATTTCCTAAAAGCAAGTTGTTGTATAATAATGATATGTACATATGTTAGGTTTTTGTCACATATATTTTTTATTTTAGAAGAAAATATACTGTAGGATAGTTTGTTTGTTTATTATATGTTAATTCATGAAACATCATGAGAGTTTCATGACTGCAGTTGTGAAACGCTGCTATAGAGTGAATCCCTTCACTCTGTTGTAATAAGATTCTTTTTTCCTTTTGATCCAGAAATTTTCTATGTCTGTAGAAGTAATGTAGTATCTTTCTACTGCCTAGCAAAGTAGTACATGTGTGATTATATCATAAAATAGAAGTAATAAAAAGTCTTTGTTTACTTCTCCATTTGAGCCACAGCAGGCTGCATATGACAGAATTATAAAAGATAAAAGATGATTTAGGCAGTGCCTAGGTGGCAAGCCGAAAGTGTTTTGTAAGTGATTTAGGTAAGATACATAAAATATTTTCACAGAAAATAATGTATTCATAGTAAAATACTCAAATTGATAGGACCAAATTTTTCTGGCTTAAATGCCTTGGTTTACTTCCTAATAATTACCAGTTTGATCTAAGTAACAACTTGGGTAATCTTCTAAGAGTTAGTCTTTGTGAAATAAACAGATAGGTATGTAAATAGATGCTTAACTTTGCCAGCTTCCAGGAAAGAAGACATACTGATTGATCTTTTACAGATGTAAATAGGTCCAACCAGAAACAGTTTCTAGTCTTTGCTGTGTAATGTAGATATATACATTGTATACAGCAAAATGTCTTTCAACAAAATGTTTGTTACGCTTCTCTATATGTACATTTGAAAATCTCTGATCAGTATGCAGCTCTCTTTCGTGACTTTTACTGAAATCTACATTTTTAGCTGTTAGTTTTGTCTTTTTTTTATCTTTGACCTAACCTTTTATAAGAGCTTCTAATAATTTCTAAACTTTTCCTGAGCTGCTAATAATTTCTAAGCTTTCCCCTGTTTCTTTTCTCTACCTTCCCTGTTTTCATAACTGATGACTGTAGAAATTAACCAGAAGTGAGTTACAGTTCCAGAGTCATACAGCTGACTGTGTATTTAAATTGAAAGTCTCTCTAGTTGCTGAGTCACTTGTTTGTGTGTAAGTTTTTGATACTGCTCTACTTGGACAATTTTAGTGACCAAAACTTCTGTGGATAAAACTACTTAACCAAAGCATAAATGTGTTTAGAATGGAATTCTTCAGTGCTAATATTTGGAATTGAAATGGATACATTGAACATTCTTAGTAATCTTTATTCCTAGAATCCACTTCTCTCAGTGTCACCAAACTGAGTTGGTGAAATGGTCCTAGGATTTTAGGAAATAGGAAGATTAGCTACTATAACGTTTTGCTTCCATGGTGCCAGGGATTGGTTGACCTGAGGACAAGCCAGTCAGGGTTCTCAGCATTCTCTGTATTTGTGTAGTAGAGGTAGGTCTAAGGGTTACTGTTCATATTTTACTTCTAAATGCTTCCTGGGGGAGTCTCTTACTCTAAAATTCTTGATATTTGGAACTTCAAGTTAACAAATTTAAAAGTAACGACTTGTATTATAAACTGTACCTCAAACTTGAGAAATTTTTGTACTAATGTAAAGTTAAAAGCAGTCCACACTAGTGCAGGGTAATACTGCAGACCAGTTCTACCAAACATTGTAAATACCAATTTAAACAAAAGAAGACAAGGGAAAGGCTGATTGCTGGAGTGTTAAATGAAAGAAATCTTTAAAAACCACAAAAGGCAGGGAAAGAGAAGGCACCAGACACCCAAGGAGATCCCTGAGCCAAGAAAGTTTTTTAAAGTAATACTGAATTGTTTTGAAATTAAGTGGCCCACTAACTACCATCTGAAAGCCTGTTTATCACTAAATTTCTTCAGTTTCTGCTAGTGGGAGATTGTCCACATATCTCCATGATGAAGGGCCAGCAAATAATAGGATTTTCTTACACCCAACCTTGCTCTTTCCAAAGGGAGAAAGTAATACCTCATTAACCTGGAATTTGTGGTACACCTTTGGTTAATGTTTACCTTTTCACTATGTAAAAGAGAAAAAATACTAAGCAAATGATTACTGCAAATTAAGTTTGATCTTATAAAGCATTTTAGCAGTAGCTGTTTATAAAAAAAAAGTTATTCTAAAGACCCTCTGTGGGCAGAACTTTCTATCAGTTATAATATGTATGTATAGTATATAAAATTAGTTAAGCTGCATTTATTTAGAAATACCTAATTTTTACCTAAATGACTCCCTTACTTCTCATCCAAAGTAGAGATTTTATGACAGTATAACTATCACTCCCCATTTAGTCCAAAATAGTCAGTTTTGAAGTTGTGTTGAGCATTTAACAACAGTAAAGGCTGCTGTATAGGTTTTAGGCAACGTGACCTGGAATTCATTGTTCTGATCCCCACTGTACAGAAGAGAAGTATTTGACCTTCACTGTTCCTGTATTAAGCACTATATAACATTAATCTGATGAATTTAATGGCATCCAATTTTGTATTTTTATTATAGTCATGATCTTTTTAAAGATAGCAGTGCCTTTAGTTGTGCTTTGAAAGTATGTGCCTTACATCTTCCTCGCTGGAGCCAAAGTTTGGGGAACTATGTCATTTAATAAGTTGTGTGTGACAGCCTCATGACCCTTTGCTTTGAGTTGAAGGAGAATGACTGTGATCCTGAAGGACTCCTTCTACTAAAAGTAGACCTAATGTCTCTGAGTCTAGGGCTTTTGGAGAAGGAATCCCAATCATGCATACTGTCATAAAAGGATTAGAGTCCCTGAAATAAAATCAGTGAAAAAGTATATTCTCTTTCATATAAAGAAAATATATCTGCTACCACTAAGGGATGACAAGTTCCTAACGAATTCATATTAATAGCATCTTATAAAGATATTATTGCCATGAGGCCTAGCATGTTTTGTGCTTTCTTTGTAATACCAGGTTAAAAAGGGGGTATGGTTTAATATTTTTGCAGGTAAATATCCCCATTCTTTTTATGTCTCTACTTGGTTCATATTTGCTAAGAATTGATGTAGAAAATAACAGTTCACTAACAACAAACATGACATTATTGAACACTCACAGGGTAATACTGATTTGGGTGCTACTAGACTTTCACCTAGCACTTGCTTGTCAGTCTCAGTTTATCGTAAGGGACAGTATTCAATCTAGTTAATATTAAAATTTGTTAGTATAAAGAAGGTTATTTATATACAATTATACTAGAAAGCCATGGTTGGAGAGACTATCTGCATTCAACAGAAGTTATTCTTCCTTTTGCTCTGACTAAATTGGATAAAACTTATTTTCAATTCCAGTTATGGGAAGAAACTGGGGATAAGCTTGACATCACTATTGCTGGTACTAACAAAAGCATTACTAAATTGGTTAATTCTTCTGTCTACAACTGGTGTTTTAAGAGAATCCTTTCACTAACTTAAATGGTTGACGATGTGTTACTGAGAAGGATTATTAACCTCAACAATCACTTTACAGCAATTACGGAGCAAACTGTGTGCCTGCAATTGGTGTCTGTTGCATTTCTGAGCCCACTTTGTATTCATGAGAAACAAAAATATAATGGGAGAAATATTTTAAATAACCAGTATTTTAACTCTTTATAAAGCTTGGGACTTTAAAGTATCAACAAAGGATATCAAATATATATATACTTTTACTTTAGTCAGATTATTTTTTATTACCTGATTTCTTAATTTTCTGTATTTGCATTCTTGTGACTTAATATCTATATCTGTAGGTATATATATATTTTAAACAATGATAACAATAAATGTAACTCAGCAATGTGACTCAATAATTACATTTTATTTTTGGAACAAGATATAGTTTATTGCATCAGATTTATGTATTACCTTGTAATGGTAAATGCTCTAAAAAGAGTATTTAAGCTACTTCAGTTCTATACCTCCTTTTTCCCCCCAGGACACACAAAAGAATGTGATCTAATATTAACCCTCTGTGTGAATTTTGCCTTATCAAACATTGTGCCTTATTTTATTAAAAGTGTTTTGTTGGAATCTAATTCTGTATTCTGGAAAAGCAAAAGTATTTTAGTTTTAATTGACAGGCATTTACTTAAAAAATCTAAAATCCTTATACTGTTGGTTTTTGCCTGATTACTTGCTATACCATTGCTCATCTATTCATTGAATTTTTTCAATACATGAATAATACATTAAGCGTGTATTAGTATTTATACTCTCTGTGCTAGATGCAAAGGATACAAGATGAACTAGACCAGATCCTTTCTACCAGAGTTCCTTCTGCTTCCACAATCTTAACAGACTTACGGATGCATACTCTAAAAAAAAATTGGTGAGGTCATGTTGCTACTGAAGGTCAGTTACTTCTTGCATTTAGTCCAGAATCAAACAATCTTAATGCAAAATAGTATAGTATTAACTGAGCACATTGATATTGCAGTACTTATTTAGTGCCATTATTTAGGTGACCCTAGAACACCTGACATATTTCTAGATTTCCAGAATTTGGAAGAATATCATGGTTGCTTATGAGTTGAGGTAAACAGAGTGGTAGGAAAGACACACTCTGCAAAACAGCTGATGTTTCAGAATTGCTGAAATGGAAAAAGCTCAGCACTTCCCTGGTTGGTATATAGGAAGTCCTCTTGGTGAAGTTGGGCTCAGAAACTTGAGGGCACAAGAGAAGAAACATTGGGTGTAACTGATCTTTCCTGAGGATAAAACTGCTCCCTAACCTGCCCGGTTGTGGATGTTCTCCTTAGAACAAGTGTTGGAAGAAAATTTTCTTCTTTAATGGCTTGTCTAACTCTGTAGATACTACATGGGAAGCCAGAACATTTCAGGGGCTATGTAAGACTTGCACGTGTCCCATTCATAACATCAGTCATTGCCAGCTTCGTGAGCAGTTCCATCAGCATGCCCTAGAATGTTGGAGCTTAAGGCTACCTCAAAGGTCTGAAGGTGACTCATGTTTGAGAGATGAATAAATTTAAGCCCAGAGAGATGTGTTCAAGACTTCACGTGGTGGACTAGAGGGGTGGGATAGGGAGGGTGGGAGGAAGACGTAAGAGGGAGGACATATGGGGATATATGTATACGTATAACTGGTTCACTTTGTTATAGAGCAGAAACTAACACACCATTGTAAAGCAATTATACTCCAATAAAGATGTTAAAAAGAAAAGACTTCACATGATGGAATCTTGAATCCAAGCCTCTGGATTCCCAGGTCAGTGCTGTCTCCACTACAGTATGCTGCTTTCTTTAATACTCTATTGTGTGACAGGAAATCAGTAACAGCATTGGTACTGCATTGTAATCTGCCAACGCGCATCAAAGTGATGCTGTCCGCACGGTCTCTTCAGAACTTTACATCTAGTGGGAAACCTTAGATAAGAGTAAATATCTGGGTAGCTCGTTATGTTTACAAAGCATACTCAAGAGTCTACCTTATTTAATCGTCATGACACTGTGAGGTAGGACTAGGTGAAATTTGTTGGTGTGGTTTTGTCACACCCTTTCCCCTCCTCTGAGTTTGAAATCAATTAAGAAATTGACATAGATTTGAGAAAGGGATATAAATATCAGCTTTATCAAATCCAAATTGAACTTCTATGTAAACTGAGTATAACCAACCAAAATCAGACTCCCACTACTCCCAGATAGCATTTCACAAGACTGGCCCTAACACACCACAGATCCAAAGGAGGTCAAGTCAAATCTTAAGCCCTGTAGTGCTGCCCAATTAGTATTTCTCCCACAGGGAGGAAAAAGATCTAAAAAGATTTCTTCTGGGCAGCTGTTCTCAACCCTGGTTGCACTTGAGAATCACTATGGGAGCTTTCAAAATATGTAAAAGTATGGGCCCATCCCCAGACCAATTGAAACCTGGTCTCTAGAGGTGGAGTCTGGGCATCAATAATTATTGATGCCCACTGAGCTCTTCTCTGTGACTCAGTTACCCAGCAAGGATGATGATTCTTTTGTGAAAATCCCTTCATGGTAACTTGAGGTCAGTGAAGTAGGATTTTTACAGATGAAGAAATGGGCCCAAAGTGATGAAGTGACTTGCCCAGTTTCTCTTAAGGTAAATCGTGACAGAGCTGGAGCTAGAATCCGTTCATCTATTTAAAAAAAAATTTTTTTTTAATTGAATGCCTACTTCAGATCAGGCACTGATTACTAATCCAATGTTCTTTGCTTCTCCCTGTCAGTTACCTTTTCTTGAACTGAAATGTAAGATGGATGTACATTTGCTGGACATAAGATGGTATATTCAAGTGGAATACTGAATTGGCTGTATTGAAGCCAGCTTCAACTAAGTTGGAGTACCTGCCGAATCATGGAGCACAAAAGCAGCAAAACAGATCAACGTGAGTAGAAACATTCGTAAAAGGATGGCTTGGTCAGATATTTCAGGATAAAGCCACAAGGCAGGAGACAGCCTTTCCATGGGCGAGGAAAACCTCATGAAGTCACTATACACTGCTTCTTTTGACCACAGGTAAACAAATGGCTAACATCCTAAGCAGCGGTGATGAACAAGTTGACATTACCACGAAAGATAAGAAAATGTAGACATCTGCCTAGAAGAAAACACTATAGTTCATCCATAAACATACATTCTCTTGCTAAGAAACAGAAAAGTTCAACTCAACTACACATTTTTATAAGCACTATGCATAATTTCTACTCCAGTTTCTTTTAGGTCTAGCTATAAGATTACATGATTATTTTATTGCTTAAATCTGAATAGTAATGCAATCTTAAGACCTCTGTAAATATGTGGAAGACTTAAATGGAAAAGTAAACTTGCTCATGATGCCATGGAAACTCAAAGAAAAAATATTCTTAAATTGTTACTATGGGTATTTTCTTTCTATGAATAAAGACAGGATTTAATGTTGCTTTGGGGGTTTTTTAAGCTGAATTAAATAAAGATTTGTGAGATAAGTTTAACTTCTTGGAAATTAAGCTTATGTAACAGCTAGAAAGCTTCTACAATTTTAGAATTTTGTCATTATTTGTAATTTTAACCTGTTTGTAAACTCAACAATGATCTTTGAGTTTTTTCCTTACTTTGAGTCTACAGTTATCTGTGTTCAAAACTCCTTTCCATTTTTGTAGCTCTCAAATATTTGTAAGTTCTTGCTTCACTCACCCCACCCTTTTTAATCACCTCTATTTGGGTCTTTTAATCTTTCCTCTTAAACCAGTGCACAAGCAGCCAGGGGCAGTGTTAGTGGAATAATGAGAACTTTGCCCCTGAATCTGCAATTAAAATTCTACCCTTTATATTACTTCCAAGGGTTTGTTGTAGTGGATAAGTCAATAGGCAGCTTTGAAACAAACTATCTGTTTTTTAATTTCTGCTGAGGGCAGCATCTCATAAAAGAAAGACATGTGTAAATGACCAATGGATAAAAATGAATCAGATGATTGCTAGATCCCTATGACTTAAGCTTTGGCATGACTGTAATTACATTTTTAACCCTGGCTGAAATTGAACAGTACCGCCTGCAGAGGGAGAAGGAGTTCAAGGCCAAGGAAGCTGCAGCTCTGGCATCCCACAGCAGTTGCAGCACTGAAGTGGAGAAGGACACCCAGGAGAAGATGACCATCCTTCAGACCTACTTCTGGCAGAGCAAGGATGAAGTCCTGGATAACCTCTTGGCCTTTGTCTGTGACATCCGGCCAGAAATCCATGAGAATTACCTCATAAACGGATAGGGGAACAACAAAAGCGCTGTTCCGTGGATTGGCATTTTAGATGCCTTCATGGAATATGAGGCTTTCGTAAGGCTTGGGTTATATTCTTGTGAAAAGGCATTGAATTATTTCTGTATATTATGTAATAGGTCCCTTCACTTTTTGCAGAATAGCAAGCGTAGCTTCTTTGTACAAACTTAGAGCCTATTCAAAGATTTTATCTTTTTACCTCATATTTCTTAGAAACTTAACGGGTATATGTTGTCTGTTTTCCTATGCCTTTTTGCTCAGGTGGCATATTATGAACACTGACTTTTTCTTTCTTAGATATAGTTTTTAAAAAACCAATTTTCTTAAGAAAGAAAGGGATTAAATTTTTTTTTTCCCTAAATCTTTCTTGAAGGTCAGGGGCTTTATCTATGAAAAAGTAGCAAATAGTTATTTGTAACCTATGTGAACAGCCAGCCTTAAAATAGTCCTTTCCAGCTAAGAGTTAAAACAATGGGTACTAGTATTGGGCTGCTTTTGGTTTCTCTTATTCAAAATTACTAGATGATAGAATTTAAGAACTTGTTACATGTCACTACTTAGTATACTGATATTGTACTAATAGTCATTTAAAAGTCAAAAATAAAAATATAAATAAATAAGTAGAACATTTAGCACAGAAAAGCTTAAAATGTACTTAAAAACCTTGCATTGGAAAGACCCCAGGATTATGTGGGTTCATAGTTGAGCCTTAGTTGACCTTTAGTTAATTCTCATGTTATTTTAAATGGTCAAAGCCTAGAGCAAAAAATGGGACTCTCTTCAGTTCATTTTAAGGCTTAATATCAAAGCTTGATATAGTTGACATATTTCATCTAATCTAAGATGCCGATGATGGCAAAATTCACATTATTTTATGTACTATGACAAAAATACATTCTTAGCACTTGGAATTTTTATTTTAAATTTACTCAGATTTAGACTTATTTTAAAAGATTGTCTTCTATCACTCTTGTGCATCATAAAAAAAGGTCTTCATACTCAGAGTCAAGCTCTTCTGAATCACTTTTCAATCCAAAGCTGCTGATGTCTGTGTTTTTCCATAAAATATTGTTCTCCACACCACCAAAGCATTGGTAATACTGCCTTTCCCAAAAGAAGGGTCCATTGCTGTCTCTGGATTGTTTTGTTTTTTTTCTCAAACTGCTCACGTTGGCCAGTTTTGATGCCACCTCTTTCTTACTCTTGCTGCAAGTGTCAATGGAAGGTTTCAGACAAGTTCACACAGGCACCAGCAACCACAGCTATGTCACAACTTAGGCCTGGCCTATGGCAATTGTCAGTGGCCCTTGATTTCAGAGATACTAAAGCATGAAACAATATGCATCACAAAACTGGTGAAAAATAATAGTGCAAAACCATAATCTCACATATGGAATACAGGTGCCAACATTCTAGGGTATCAGGCAACCAGAATCCTGCAATGCATCAAAGGAATAATGACCAAACACCAGACCTTCAAATCTGAGGAGCATTGGGCAATTAACAGGAAGAGAAATTGAGTGAAGACAGTCAAGCCATGACTGGAACAGTGCTGGTATCACTTTTTTAGAAAAACAGTACTTGACCAGGGGTCCAGAGACCCAAGTTATAATCTTAGTTCAGTCACTGAGCTTCTATGTGACTTGGACCAGGACATATCACTCCCTGGTCTTAGTATCCTCAAGTAAAAGAAGGGTCTACCCAAGGCCCTTTCCAGCTCTGATATTCTCGGACCCCATGAGTCTAGGCCAGTGTCTCATCCATGAAGAATCCAGCCCAGGTTTTGTACAGGACTTTGTGTAAGTCAAACCCTTGGTTACTCAGGTAGAAAACTGGTCACGCTGCCCAGTAAATCCTCCTGCTCTTTAATTTCACACAACAGTGCAGGGTGTAACCACAACTCCAGTGAAAATAAAAAATTACCAGGTTCCCCTCCCCAACTTATTCCAGACAAATATTCATGTCCTGACTCCTTTCTGAACCACCCCCATAAAAACCCCAAGAGGCCTCCTGTGCAATAGCCTTCAATGAGAGTCCAAGACAAGGCATTGAACTTGTTTTTATTGCCACCTCAGAGCTTTCTTACATACTCACTCTCTCTTCCTGCAGCTCCTTATTCTCCGCTTGATACTTCTTTTATTTAAAATGAGTTTACACATATTCATTTACATTTTTATTGTGGAAAAATAGACATAACATAAAACTTACCATTTTAACCATTTTAAGTGTGCGGTTCTTTAGCATTAAGTACATTCACATTGTTGTACAACCTGTTTATTTAATTTTTACATTAAAAAAACCCACATGTCCTTAGTAATAACTTCAAATAGCACCTGAAGGTATCAAATGAAAAATTAAAGTCTCTTAATCGTTTGTTCCAAAAGAAATCATTCTTACGTTTCTTGTGGATACTTCCAGAATTATTTTTAATTTATATATCAGTATATACAGTATGTACAGTACCTATTTTTAAAATATTTATATAAGCAGGTTTTTTAAATTTTTAAACATTTATACACATTGTGCTGCCTTTGCTTTTTTATTTAACAAAATATCTTGGAGCTGTTTCTGTGTCAACACATACACCTCTACCTCAATCCTTTTGTTGTTTTTAAATGTATGATTATAAGATAACTGATTTAACCAGTATCCTATTTTTTTAATTTTATTTAATTTATTTTTTTATACAGCAGGTTCTTATTAGTCATCCATTTTAAACACATCAGTGTATACATGTCAATCCCAATCTCCCAATTCATCACACCACCACCCACACCCCCTGCCGCTTTCCCCCTTGGTGTCCATACGTTTGTTATCTACATGTGTCTCTATTTATACCCTGCAAGCCGGTTCATCTGTACCATCTTTCTAGGTTCCACATATATGCGTTAATATACAATATTTGTTTTTCTCTTTCTGACTTACTTCACTTTGTATGACAGTCTCTAGATCCATCCACATCTCTACAAATGACCCAATTTCGTTCCTTTTTATGGCTAATATTCCATTGTATATACGTACCACATCTTCTTTATCCATTCGTCTGTCGATGGGCATTTAGGTTGCTTCCGTGACCTGGCTATTGCAAATAGTGCTGCAGTGAACATTGGGGTGCACGTGTCTTTTTGAATTATGGTTTTCTCTGGGTATATGCCCAGTAGTGGGATTGCTGGGCCATATGGTAGTTCTGTTTTTAGTTTTTTAAGGAACCTCCATAGTGTTCTCCATAGTGGCTGTATCAATTTACATTCCCACCAACAGTGTAAGAGAGTTCCCTTTTCTCCACACCCTCTCCAGCATTTGTGGTTTGTAGATTTTCTGATGATGCCCATTCTAACCGGTGTGAGGTGATACCTCATTGAAGTTTTGATTTGCATTTCTCTAATAAGTAGTGATGTTAAGCAGCTTTTCATGTGCTTCTTGGCCATCTGTATGTCCTCTTTGGAGAAATGTCTATTTAGGTCTTCTGCCCATTTTTGGATTGGGTTGTTTGTTTTTTTAATATTGAGCTGCATGAGCTGTTTATATATTTTGAGATTAATCCTTTGTCTGTTGATTCATTTGCAAATATTTTCTCCCATTCTGAGGGTTGTCTTTTCGTCTTGTTTGTAGTTTCCTTTGCTTTGCAAAAGCTTTTAAGTTTCATTCGGTCCCATTTGTTTATTTTTGTTTTTATTTCCATTACTCTAGGAGGTGGATCAAAAAAGATCTTGCTGTGATTTATGTCAAAGAGTGTTCTTCCTATGTTTTCCTGTAAGAGTATTATAGTGTCCGGTCGTACATTTAGGTCTTTAATCCATTTTGAGTTTATTTTTTGTATGGTGTTAGGGATTGTTCTAATTTCATTCTTTTACATGTAGCTGTCCAGTTTTGCCAGCACCACTTATTGAAGAGACTGTCTTTTCTCCATTGTATATCCTTGCATCCTTTGTCATAGATTAGTTGACCATAGGTGCATCGGTTTATCTCTGGGCTTTCTATCCTCTTCCATTGATCTATATTTCTGTTTCTGTGCCAGTAGCATATTGTCTTGATTACTGTAGCTTTGTAGTATAGTCTGAAGTCAGGGAGTCTGATTCCTTCAGCTCCGTTTTTTTCCCTGAAGACTGCTTTGGCTATTCGGGGTCTTTTGTGTATCCATACAAATTTTAAGATTTTTTGTTCTACTTCTGTAAAAAGTGCCATTGGTAATTGGATAGGGATTGCATTGAATCTGTAGATTGCTTTGGGTAGTATAGTCATTTTCACAGTATTGATTCTTCCAGTCCAGGAACATGGTATTTCTCTCCATCTGTTGGTATCATCTTTAATTTCTTTCGTCAGTGTCTTATAGTTTTCTGCATACAGGTCTTTTGTCTCCCTAGGTAGGTTTATTCCTAGGTATTTTATTCTTTTTGTTGCAATGGTAAATGGAAAGTTTCCTTAATTTCTCTTTCAGATTTTTCATCATTAGTGTATAGGAATGCAAGAGATTTCTGTGCATTAATTTTGTATCCTGCAACTTTACCAAATTCATTGATTAGCTCTAGTAGTTTTCTGGTGACATCTTTAGGATTCTCTATGTATAGTATCATGTCATCTGCAAATAGTGACAGCTTTACTTCTTCTTTTCCAATTTATATTCCATTTATTTCTTTTTCTTCTCTGATTGCCATGGCTAGGACTTCCAAAACTATGTTGAATAAAAGTGGTGAGAGTGGACATCCTTGTCTTGTTCCTGATCTTAGAGGAAATGCTTTCAGTTTTTCACCATTGAGAATGATGTTTGCTGTGGGTTTGTCACGTATGGCCTTTATTATGTTGAGGTAGGTTCCCTCTATGCCCACTTTCTGGAGAGTTTTTATCATAAACGGGTGTTGAATTTTGTCAAAAGCTTTTTCTGCATCTATTGAGATGATCATATGGTTTTTATTCTTCAATTTGTTAATATGGTGTATCACATTGATTGATTTGCATATATTGAAGAATCCTTGCATCCCTGGGATAAATCCCATTTGATCATGGTGTATGATCCTTTCAATGTGTTGTTGGATTCTGTTCTCTAGTATTTTGTTGAGGATTTTTGTATCTATATTCATCAGTGATATTGGTCTATAATTTTCTTTTCTTGTGATATATTTTTCTGGTTTTGGTATCAGGGTGATGGTGGCCTCATAGAATGAGTTTGGGAGTGTTCCTTCCTCTGCAATTTTTTGGAAGAGTTTGAGAAGGATGGGTGTTAGCTCTTCTCTAAATGTTTGATAGAATTCACCTGTGAAGGCATCTGGTCCGGGAGTTTTGTTTGCTGGAAGATTTTTAATCATAGTTTCAATTTCATTACTTGTGATTGATCTGTTCATATTTTCTATTTCTTCCTGGTTCAGTCTTGGAAGGTTATACCTTTCTAAGAATTTTTCCATTTCTTCCAAGTTGTCCATTTTATTGTCATAGAGTTGTTTGTAGTAGTCTCTTAGGATGCTTTGTATTTCTGTGGTGTCTGTTGGAACTTCTCCTTTTTCAATTCTAATTTTATTGATTTGAGTCCTCTCCTTTTTATTGATCAGTCTGGCCAATGGTTTATCAATTTTGTTTATCTTCTCAAAGAACCAGCTTTTGGTTTTATTGATCTTTGCTATTGTTTTCTTTGTTTCTATTTCATTTATTTCTGCTCTGATCTTTAAGATTTCTTTCCTTCTGCTAACTTTGGGTTTTGTTTTTTCTTCTTTCTCTAGTTCCTTTAGGTGTAAGGTTAGATTATTTATTTGAGATTTTTGTGTTTCTTGAGGTAAGCTTGTATAGCTATAAACTTCCCTCCTAGAACTGCTTTTGCTGCATCCCATAAGTTTTGGATCGTCGTGTTTTCATTGTCATTTGTCTCCAGGTATTTTTTGATTTCCTCTTTGATTTCTTCAGTGATCTCTTGGTTATTTAGTAACGCATTGTTTAGTCTTCATGTGTTTGTGTTTTTTAAGTTTTTTTCCCTGTAATTGATTTCTAATCTCATAGCATTGTGGTCAGAAAAGATGCCTGATATGATTTCAATTTTTTTAAATTTACTGAGGCTTGATTTTTGACCCAAGATGTGATCTATCCTGGAGAATGTTCTGTGCGCACTTGAGAAGAAATTGTAATCTGCTGTTTTTGGATGGAATGTCCTATAAATATCAATTAAATCTATCTGGTCTATTGTGTCATTTAAAGCTTGTGTTTCCTTATTAATTTTCTGTTTGGATGATCTGTCCATTGGTGTAAGTGAGGTGTTAAAGTCCCCCACTATTATTGTGTTGCTGTCGATTTCCTCTTTTATAGCTGTTAGCAGTTGCGTTAGGTTTTGAGGTGCTCCTATGTTGGGTGCATAAATATTTATAATTGTTATATCTTCTTCTTGGATTGATCCCTGGATCATTATGGAGTGTCCTTCCTTGTCTCTTGTAACATTCTTTACTTTAAAGTCTATTTTATCTGATATGAGTATTGCTACTCCAGCTTTCTTTTGATTTCCATTTGCATGGAATATCTTTTTCCATTCCCTCACTTTCAGTCTGTATGTGTCCCTAGGTCTGAAGTGGGTCTCTTGTAGACAGCATATATACGGGTCTTGTTTTTGTATCCATTCAGTAAGCCTGTGTCTTTTGGTTGGAGCATTTAATCCATTCACGTTTAAGGTAATTATCGATATGTATGTTCCTATGACCATTTTCTTAATTGTTTTGGGTTTGTTTTTGTAGGTCCTTTTCTTCTCTTGTGTTTCCCACTTAGAGAAGTTCCTTTAGCATTTGTTGTAGAGCTGGTTTGGTGGTGCTGAATTATCTTAGCTTTTTCTTGTCTGTAAAGCTTTTGATTTCTCTGTTGAATCTGAATGAGGTCCTTGCTGGGTAGAGTAATCTTGGTTGTAGGTTCTTCCCTTTCATCACTTTAAGTATATCATACCACTCCCTTCTGGCTTGTAGAGTTTTTGCTGAGAAATCAGCTGTTAACCTTATGGGAGTTCCCTTGTATGTTATTTGTCGTTTTTCCCTTGCTGCTTTCAATAATTTTTCTTTGTCTTTAATTTTTGCCACTTTGATTACTATGTGTCTCGGTGTGTTTCTCCTTGGGTTTATCCTGCCTGGGACTCTCTGCACTTCCTGGACTTGGGTGGCTATTTCCTTTCCCATGTTAGGGAAGTTTTTGACTATAATCTCTTCAAATATTTTCTCTGGTCCTTTCTCTCTCTCTTCTGCTTCTGGGACCCCTATAATGTGAATGTTGTTGCATTTAATGTTGTCCCAGAGGTCTCTTAGGCTGTCTTCATTTCTTTTCATTCTTTTTTCTTTATTCCATTCTGCAGCAGTGAATTCCACCATTCTGTCTTCCAGGTCACTTATCCGTTCTTCTGCCTCAGTTATTCTGCTATTGATTCCTTCTAGTGTATTTTTCATTTCAGTTATTGTGTTGTTTATCTCTGTTTGTTTGTTCTTTAATTCTTCTAGATCTTTGTTAAACATTTCTTGCAACTTCTCGACCTTTGCCTCCATTTTTTTCCAAGGTCCTGGATCATCTTCACTATCATTATTCTGAGTTCTTTTTCCTGAAGGTTGCCTATCTCCACTTCATTTAGTTGTTTTTCTGGGGTTTTATCTTGTTCCTTCATCTGGTGCATAGCCCTCTGCCTTTTCATCTTGTCTATCTTTCTGTGAATGTGGTTTTTGTTCCACAGGCTGCAGGATTGTAGTTATTCTTGCTTCTGCTGTCTGTCCTCTGGTGAATGAGGCTATCTAAGAGGTTTGTGCAAGTTTCCTGATGGGAGGGACTGTTGGTGGGTAGAGCTGGCTGTTGCTTTGGTGGGCAGAGCTCAGTAAAACTTTAATCTGCTTGTCTGCTGATGGGTGGGGCTGGGTTCCCTTTCTGTTGGTTGTTTGGCCTGAGGCGACCCAACAGTGGAGCCTACCCAGGCTCCCTGGTGGGGCCAATGGCGGACTCTGGGAGGGCCCACACCAAGGAGTACCTCCCAGAACCTCTGCTGCCAGTGTCCTCGTCCCCACAGTGAGACACAGCCTCCCCCCACCTCCGCAGGAGACCCTCCAACACCAGCAGGTAGGTCTGGTTCCGTCTCCTATGGGGTCACTGCTCCTTCCCCTGGGTCCTGATGCATACTCTACTTTGTGTGTCCCCTCCAAGAATGGAGTCTCTTTTCCCCCCAGTCCTGTCGAAGTCCTGCAGTCAAATCCCACTAGCCTTCAAATTCTGATTCTCTAGGAATTCCTCCTCCCACTACCGGACCCCCAGATTGGGAAGCCTGACGTGTGACTCAGAACATTCATTCCAGTGGGTGGACTTCTGTGATATAAATGTTCTCCAGTTTGTGAGTCACCCACCCAGCAGTTACGGGATTTGATTTTATTGTGATTGCACCCCTTCTACCATCTCATTGTGGCTTCTCCTTTGTCTTTGGATGTGGGGTATCTTTTTTGGTGAGTTCCAATGTCTTCCTTTCGATGATTGTTCAGCAGTTAATTGTGATTCTGGTGTTCTCACAAGAGGGAGTGAGAGCATGTCTTTCTACTTCGCCATCTTGAACCAATTTTGGTAGGGTTTTTTTCACAAATTTGTTATTTTAATGTCTGGATGTCAGAACACCAGACCAGGTTGGCAGGGCTGGAGTCTCCAGGGGAGAGTCCATTCCCTTGCCTTTTCCCACTTCTAGAGGCTGCCTGCATTCCTTGCCTAGTGATGCCACATCACTCTGACCTCTCCTTTCATCGTCACATTTTCTTCTCTCACCAGTATCCAATTGATAGCATCATATTTTTTCTAATTTTTTGCTGCTATTGTTTTTTTTCTTTTTGTTACTGTTGTCTTTGCTATTACAAATAATGCTGCAGTAACCATCCTTGTATATATAATGTGTCATACATTAGCTACTATATCTTTAGTCTCAATTCCTAACTGTGGAATTCCAGGATCAAAGAACATATGCATGTAACTGGCTTATTTAAAAGACTCTCTTCTTTGTAGAGTCTAAATGTGAAATGGTTTTGTTTCTCAAACCATCATTTTCAACTGTGTTATTTTGAATACCCTTCAGACTTTTAAGGGCATCTTAAGCAGATTCCATAACTTTCCAGTCCATTTAAAACTTCAAAGCTGATTAAAAGCTCTCCGTTTCCCTTGAGATACTTGGAAGGGCTCCTTCAATGATAGGATCAGAGGAGGAATGGTGGTGGGAAAAAAGCAAACACTTCTTGACTTTAATTGTATCTTGTTGGCTGTGCTGTTTCTCTGGCTCACCAGGCAGATAGTTGATGTTATTTGTATGGCAGGCATCAAGATTTTTGATCTTTGGAGGTGTCTTGTGAGACCTCCTTCTCTGTTGCACAGTCCCCAGTGTGGGCGACATGGCTCTAGCTCAGCTTCTTCCTGAGCTCCCACCACTGGACCACTAGGGTCCACTTCACAGCTGTTGCTCCCTGAATGGGTAACCTTCTTGGATGGAGTACTGGTAAGATAATTCAAACCCAAAAACCTTCTGTAGTGTCCTCTCCTCTCAATCCATAGAACAATAAAGTCCCCTTGCCACCCTTGGGGTCCACATTCATTTCGATTGAGGGAGGGGAGAACATCCCTCCTTTCCTCTCGCAAAGAAGGGAAAAGACTCTCAAGGTGATTATGGTAGTCTTTTATCACAAGACCACCACTCATCATTCATCCCACTCTTTTCCAGTCTTCTTGATTCAGCATGGTTGTTGAGGTGTGTTGATGATAGTATTTCCAATTTTGCTTCCTTCCAGAAGACCTAGGGAGGTATTTGACCCCATCTTAAGGTGATCAGTTGATGGCTGTCTTGAAAATGTATATATATCTAGTTTTTCTTACCTAGTGTCTAATAGTGTAAGCTTTCGGTTTTAAATGCAATTTAGGAAGAGAAAAAGTCCCTCTCAATTTCTTGTTACATGCATTTAGCTACTTACAAATTACTCTCCAAAAAGGTTATATTGATGTACACTACCATCAACAGCAAATGGGAATGCCTGTTTACCAAACCCTCCCTAATACTCCTTTCAACATCTTTGAAGACCAATGCTCCTAGTAGAACCAAACTTCTCAGTTTACTTTGTCTTCTACAGGAGCAGGAAGAAAAAGAAATCAGAGTGGGAATACAGATCCCCAATTCCCCTGCTATCGTATGAGTATTTGCTGTGTAGATGTTGAACTATTTTATGTGGATATACTTGACCTCTAATAATTAGCTACAGAGTAATGTCTTGCCTCTGTCAGCCCTGAGAACAGGTACTACCAGAAGGCAGTGGATCTGTTGTGAATACTGAGCCTGGAGGGTAGAGGAGAAGCTAGCACCCTTTGAGGCTAATGTTTAGGTGCCTAGGGAGAGACCCCAAGGGGGTTGTATTATAAAAAACTTAACTGGCCTTTTTCCCCAGGTCTTGGGAATCCACCTCCAAATCCTTGAAATTTTCAGAGTGATAAAAGTGTCTTTGTTATTTGTGGTTGGCCCCCCAGATCATACCTGATAGTTTATGCTAATGAACACCAACTTGCAGCTGGTGTTTGTAGTAAAGACAGTCTTATGGAGGACTGTGCCCTTAA
Source organism: Balaenoptera physalus (assembly GCF_965194825.1). Taxonomy (NCBI): domain Eukaryota; kingdom Metazoa; phylum Chordata; class Mammalia; order Artiodactyla; family Balaenopteridae; genus Balaenoptera; species Balaenoptera physalus. The sequence continues at coordinate 80,095,812 of NC_138891.1, forward strand.
CCTGTGAAGTTTGCGCTAACTCTAGGTAGTTGGTGTCAGAACTCCTTACACCAAGGGAGAATTTCTAGGCAAAACTAGAACTGTGAGATCTAATAACAGTCACCCTTGTGGAGAATCTACTTCCATGACAAAAAGAGTTAAGAAAATTAATTTCTATTTATGTTCATTACTAAAGAGTCAAACAGCCCTGTGGCCTAGCAAAGAGATTATCCACCTAGAATGTCTTCTTTTATCTCTACTCTAAACACTTGGCCCAGGGGGCTACTTCTACAGGCCAAGCAAAGAGAATAGTAGGTTCATCAGGGATCATAAGTTATTCAACTATGTGTCCCTGTCTGAGAACCTACAATGGTGCTTCCCTATGATAGATGCTTAAAATAATAATAGTGTTGGTAGTAATTACGATAATAATTTAGTGAAACAGGAAGGTCCACCTCTGGTAGCCAAAAGGCTTGAGAATCATCCATCTAATGGGTTAAAAAGAAATAGACCAGGGACTTCCCTGGTGGTCCACTGGCTAGACTCCACACTTGTACTGCAGGTGGCACGGGTTCGATCCCTGGTCGAGGAACTAAGATCCCACATGCCACACAGCTTGGCCAAAATATAAAAAATAAATCAAAAAAAAAAAAAAGGAATAGACCAGTCCAAAACAATGAAGACTGAAAGGAGATGTGATAAAATGTTTATGAAATCATGAATGGTGTGGATGAGATAACCAGACAATGCTTACTCTCCATTACATTTCAAAGTATTTAAATCTTGAAGCAGAAAAATTGAAAACATGCAGTATACACAGTGGGAAATGGAATGAGAGAATCCATTACTCAGTGAAATAGTGCAAGCTAAAAATATCTATAAGGTTTAGAGGAAACTCAAGAGGGAAAAACCAAAATAGATTATTTCTTTTATTTTTTATTTTTTAACTTAATTTTTATTTTATATTGGGGTATAGTTGATTTACAATGCTGTGTTAGTTTCAGGTGTACAGCAAAGTGATTCAGTTATACATATACATATATCCATCCTTTTTCAGATTCTTTTCCCATATAGGTTATTACAGAATACTGAGTAGAGTTCCTCCCTATGCTATACAGTAGATCCTTGTTCATTATCTATTTTATTTTTTAAATTTTTTTTAAAACATCTTTATTGGAGTATAATTGTTTTACTATGGTGTGTTAGTTTCTGCTTTATAACAAAGTGAATCAGCTATACATATACATATATCCCCATATCTCCTCCCTCTTGCATCTCCCTCCAACCCTCCCTATCCCATCCCTCTAGGTGGTCACAAAGCATTGAGCTGATCTCCCTGTGCTATGCGGCTGCTTCCCACTAGCTATCTGTTTTACATTTGGTAGTGTATATATGTCCGTGCCGCTCTCTCACTTCATCCCAGCTTACCCTACCCCCTCCCCATGTCCTGAAGTCCATTCTCTACATCTGCGTCTTTATTCCTGTCCCTACGTTCTTCTTAAGAAAAAATAAAAATTTAGGAGATTTATCATAACTTTCTGAGGTCACGGAGCAGAGCCAAGCATTCACACAACATGTGCTTAGAATTTACCCCAAAAGTAGAGCCCTCGGCTGAGTGGACAATGGAGATGACTCAGTCTCATCTCCCAAAAGGAGGGGACCCATTACATCAGATCCTGGTTCAGCCTGCTTAGGATTCTTGGGCTCATTCCATTGCCCAGTCGTGCTGGAACTCTTTGTCCTGCCCTCAGATGTCAGTTTATACACCCCAAAAGAAATCATTTCAGTCTTCTCTACTGGGTCCCTGACAAACTACCATTTCTACTGGCACTCTCGCATACTCTGGTGGGAAGGGATACTGGACAAGTTTCGGCAGTTTGTCATTATTTATTGAAGAGTCCAGCTCCAGGCCAAAATCGTATGTGTGATATTTTAGAACTGATCATTGAAAATTACAGGGCTTTGCCTGGCAGGCCTCATGGGGAGAAGCTGCCCTCCCCACACCAGACTTGATGCACTGCCAATCCATTGCAATTTTCTGGAGGGGTTGCAGTCAAGGACTCAGCCTTCCTTCGCCCTAATCCAACCAGCCATGCTCATACACATATCTACATTCCTAACCCAGATGTCTCCATTCAGAGTCCTCCTTGTTGAGGGCCTTGGCTGAAGCACTTTTCTCTACTTCGAGTCAGTACCTTTGCACTACTAGCCCTTCTCTCTCTCTCCTTCCCCCTGGCCCACAGATCCACAAAAAGGCAGGAACCTTTTGTTCGGGGCTTCTTGACAGTGAGATGACTGCCCCTGTATGTACTGCATTCACCTGAAAAGTTTTCAAAATATGCACATTAAGAACCTAAATGCCCAGCAATAAGGACTGTTCAAATACATTTTGGCACATTTATAAGCTAGAACACTGTGCAGATGGTAAAAGTGATAATGGAGATAAATGAAAGCATGCTTATCATAGGTAGTTCAAAGCAGCATATACTCTCTATTTGCATTTGTGTAAAGAAAACGTATGCAGACAAAATAGTTACCAATGGTTACCTCCACATCGTTACCAATGGTTACCTCTGGGTGATGAGGTTATGCATGTTTGATTTTCTTGCCTATCTATATTTTTCTAATCTAGAATGACTATGTATTATTTCTGTAATGTACATACTCCTGGAATGAGCAATTCTATATCTAGGAATTCATCTTAAGAGTATAATTTTAAGCTGCATGCCAAGATGTAGCTAAAGCAAAGTTTTTTTAATCAAACAATCTAGTGAAGATCTAGAAATAACTCAATTTCTAATGTTAGGAGATTGGAAAAATAAAATTTAATGTATCCGTAAATTATATTAGGCAGCTAAATTAAATATTTAATGACCTGAAAAGGGGATCATAATATATTAATAGGTTTTTTTTTTTAAAAGCAGGTTACACAACACTGTATTTCCATAACCTTTGACTCAGAAATCCCACTTCCAGGAAACACTAGCACAAAGAAACAGTGTAAATATCTTGATTGTGTCATTTCAGTGAAAAAGTAGAAGCTACACAAATTTTATCAATGGAGAATGCTAAAACAAATAATGGCACATTCATATAATGGACTACAGTACTAAGCAACTGTTAAAAACAATGAAATAAATTCTTGGGAGCTAACATGAAAAATGTCATGATATATTCTTAAGTGAAGATATATCTGTATGGAGGAATTATGAAATACATTCTAAATTTTATATTTCCATCCTGTTTCAGTAACCTTACCACAAGCATCTATCATCATTCTACTTCCGTCTCTATGAATTTGACTATTCTAGATCCTGCATATAAGTAAAATCATACAATATTTGTCATTTTGTAACTGGCTTATTTCACTTAGCATAATATTTTCATCCATGTTGTAGCATGTATCAGACTTTTATTCTTTTATAAGGCTGAATAATATTCTGTTGTATGTATATACAATATTTTGTTTATCCATTCATCTGCTGATGGACATTTAGGTTGCTTCCACCTTTTGCCTCATGTGAATAATGCTACTATGAACATGAATATACAAATATCTGTTCGAGTTCCTGCTTTCAATTCATTTGGGCAAATACACAGAATTGCAATTGCTGGATCATATAGTAATTCTACATTTCATTCTCATCATCTAGGGTTTCTTTCTGAGGTAATAAAATCATTCTAAAATTGACTATGATGATGGTTGTACGTATTTGTGGATATACTAAAAACTACTGAACTGTAAAGTTTAAATGGGTAAATTGTATGTTATGTGAATTAATAAATTTGTTTTTTAAAAAAGCAAAAAAGACATTTGCCTAAGAGCACTAAAGATGAGCCCGTCTCAACTTCTATCCCCAAGAAATGCTGGACAACCAGAAAGCTCCTCAACCTCAAAGGACTGGCAGCTTGCATCAACTGTGTTGGTTTCTGGACATCTAGTTTCAAGGAGTCTCATGCTCATTAAAACTCTCCCTCTGGCTATGTGGGGCCACAGTGCAGTAAACATTTGGTGACAAAAGTAGTTTGCAGAATGTCCATTTTATTAATTTAATTATTCTTAATATAGTGTTTACTTCTGTTTCCCACAGGTGTTCCTCTCTGTATCTTGTTCCTGCCTGTTCCACAGAACTGACTGTCTGACAAGTAAGGCCTAGGAGACAGGTTCCCTGCTAAGACTCATAATGGCAACCCTTTCCAATGGCCTCCCATCATCCCAGCAAGCACCAACAAAAGATGTCTATTACCTTTTAAAGGCTTACTGGAGATTGAAAAGTTAACCTAAGAGTCATTTAGGGGCATGACTATAACATGAAAAAAAAAAACAACTAAAAATAATCTACTAATTACTGTGACTCAGTCCCTCTGGTTCACACAAGACCAGTATCCACAAATGAAAGGACCAGAAATCTTTCCACTTGTTTTATAGGAAATTATTCAAGTTGTGTTCCTGAAACAGTTCTTACCTGTTGTGTTATTGGAATTCTGGAGAGCATCTGCCCTTCTTTTTCAATAATGATGCTGTTGCTGCTTTTATTTCTTGGGATAGATTTCTCACAGCATCATCTTTAAGTTTTTTAGGTATGAATATTTACTTCATCTCTCTGAGTTTCTCTATTCATTTTAAAAATGAGAATGTTGAACTAGCATATTTCTAAAGGCATTACCAGTTTTGATATTCTATAACTGTGTACCGAGTAAATCGCAGAGGAAAGTATTTATTTGGGGGACATCTTCCTCCTCTTGAGACATTTAGCCTCTATTGGGAGCCTTTTTTTCTACCTGGAGCCACTGACACTTAACCATTAGGCTCTAATGCCTCTGATTAGGCCAGAAATCAAGAAACCACACAATCTAGTTCCAATTACCTGTCTAGTTATCTTCCATTGCTTTCCTCAAAGATCCCTCCAGTTCTAACAAAAATGGACTGCTTGCCTTGATTCCTGCCTCTGAGTTCGTGCTCATGTTATTTCCTCTACCTGGAATATCTTCTCCCATCTCTGCCCTTTGAAATCTTATCCTTCTTAAATGAGGTCAAGTTCCCTTTTCTCTGTGAAGATTGCTCTGTTTGGTCTTTGAAAGCAGAAACCATAACATATCTGTATCCTTAGTACCTATCACAAAACCTTAAACCAGAAAATGATTCCAAAATATTTTATGATGATATTCTCATTTGAATTGTTATTATTTGTTTATGTCTTAGATCTACAGTACTACAAAACTACAAATTTCTTAAAGGGCAGGGACCATGTACATAATCCTTTGGATTCCTCATAGCTCCTAGCAATATATTGTACAAAATGAACACCAATAATTGGAGTGCTAGAAGGATAATCATATCCCTTTTGCCTCTGAGTTCTGAAAAATAGAAATATAAATCCAGGAATCAGACTATAATCCAAATATCAGCTTTTTCTTTTTTTTTTTTTGGCTGTGCTGTGCAGCTTGTGGGATCTTAGTTTCCCAGAGATCAAACCCAGGCCCTTGGCAGTGAACGTGTGGAGCCCTAACCACTGGACCGCCAGGAAATTCCCCAAATATCAGCTTTTTATGGTAATGTTAGATTGGAGAACACAGCCTGGATTAGATGTCAAAATGTGTTTCACACTCCTTCCTCCCAAACTGAACTGAACCACCCAAGCACAGGCAGAACTTGTACAAACACAGGCCATCTAAAGAAACAGGGTCTGTTCTAGCTAGTCTACCATATGAAGAAGAACGTATACCTCCTGTGAGCAGGATCATTCCACAGAAAGTCAAGGAAGGACTTGGCTATGTAAATGCAATGATCCTTTTTCTAAAATAACAATCACACAAATCATTGTATGTCCCGTAAGAAACAAGTGGGAGGTGAAAGAACAAAGGATTGACACTTTCTCCTTAACACTTCTGAGAAAGCAGAACTATGTTTTGGACCAAGGCAAGAAATTATGGAAAGGGAGAGGCTGTTATCTCCTACACTTGATAGGTAGTTGTTGAAAAAATAATAACAAAAGTATGCATGCCATTCTGATAATAGTCCATTTTTAGAATGTACCATTCACAAACCAGCCACAGCCCTCTACATGGTAGTGCAAATTGGAGCCAACCCTTGGAGGTCAATTTGAGGTCAGGCAGGGAGCATCTTAGGGAACTGAGCTGGATGTTGAGTCTTAATTCTTGATGCTACTAGCTGGTTAAAGTGTGGGAAGCCTGGAAATTCTGGTGGCTTTCAAATCAATTTCAAGGTAAAAATTCTGGGACCTTATTTTAAATTCCTTGTGGAACAAAATTAAAAGGGAGTCAAGATGAGGAGCCAAGAGGGTGAAGTATGGAGGGTATCTTTTTCTTAAGAAGGATTAGCATGAATGACAGGAAGGGGGACCTTTAGGGGCTTAACTTGGTCAGAGTTCCAGTGCTAACTTTAATCCATTTTGGATTTACTAGACAAAGTTTTTAAGTCAGCTATTATAAATATGTTCAAAGAATTAAAAGAAATCACACATAAAGATTTAAAAAAAAGAATGAGGATGATGTCTCACAAAATCTAGAATATCAATAAGGAGACAGAAGTTATTAAAATAGAAGAACCAAGTTGAAATTCTGAAGTTGAAAATTACCACTGAAATAACAAATTAGAGGGGCTTAACAGCAGATTTAATAGGTAGAAGAAAGAGTCAGCACACTTGAAGATAAGTCACTTGAGATAATGCAATCTGAAGAACAGAAAGAAGAAAAGAGAAAAATGAAGAAAGCCTCAGAGACTTGTGCGACACCATCAAGTGTACCAACATAAGCATAGTGGGAGTCCCAGAAGGAGAGGAGGGGGAGAAAAAGGGCAAAAACAATATTTGAAGAAATGATGGCTTAAAACTTCCAAAATTTGATGAAAAGAATTAACCTACACATCCAAGAGGATCAACACACTGTAAGTACGATAAACACAAAGAGATCCATATCTGGACACATCATAGTCAAACTTTAGAAAACCAAAGATAGAATCTTTAAAGCAGAAAGAGAAAAATGGCTCTTCACATCCAAGGGATCCTCAATAAAATTAACAGCTGACTTTTCATCAGAAACTATGGAGACCAGAAGGAAGTGGGATAATATATTCAAAGTAATAAAAGGAAAAAACTGTCAACCAAAAATTCCATATCCAGCAAAACTGTCCTTAAAAGTGAAGGAGAAATTCAATCATTCCAAGAAAACAAAAATTGAAAGAGTTTGTGGTTAGCAGACCTGCCCTCAACAAATGCTAAAGGAAGTCCTTCAAGCTATAATAAAAGGACACTAGACAGTAGCTCAAATCCACATGGAGAAATAAAGAGCACTGGTAAACATACTACACAAATAAATACAAAAGATGGTATAAATATATTTTTGTTTGTAACTCTCTTTTCCTATTTGAGTTTTAAATAAACTGCATGAAAAAGTAATTAATTTTAAAACTGTGTTGATGAGCTTATAGTACAAAAAGGATACAAATATTTGTGTGAAAATAATATCACAAAAGTGGGAATGGAGCTATACTGGAGCAAAACTTTGTATGCTATTGAAATTAAGTTGGTCTTACTCCAAATTAGATTATTTTAAGTACAGATGTTAACTACAATGCCAGGGCACCCACTAAGAAAATAACTGAATACATACAATCGAAAGAAACAAGGCAGATCTGAGGATTTTAGTGGCTGGGATTAAGGACAGTCATTTTAAGAGAGTGTCAATCTAAAATTCAAGATTCAAATTCCTGGGACATAGAGTCTATCTGTTCTAGTGTGGGTCATGCCCACTATTATGTTCAAAAGAGTGGGGTTGCAAGATTGGCAGACCTCTAGAATTACATGGGAGGCATTTTCCCAAATAAGTAGGTTTGGACAAAAATAAATAAATAAGTGATGACCACTAAATGAGTTAACATTTTGTTGACCAGAATTTTAATGAATCAAAATGGTCTATTTAATGTGACTCTGCCAGATAATAATATATAGCAAATTTATATTATACTATAAACAGAAGTATATTTGTGAATGGGGCAATGTGATTAATAGTGACTGAGTATGGGATTACAGAGTAGGATGGTATGTCAAATTTTTAAAATACTGAAATAGAAGATTGGTTTCCCAAGGAAGTTTGAAACTGCAAAATCTATTTTAGTTTCCTAAGTGCTATGTTGACTCATTATAAGGCATGTGATATTAAGTTGACACCAACTGGAATTAGTTGTAGTCGGTTTTTAAATTCCAAACAAAGTTAAAAGATAAATGAGAGACTGGGGAAAGTACAATACTTGCAAAACATACAACATATTAACATACAACATATATAGGATTACTATCTATAATATACAAGAAATTCTTACACTCTGAAAAGAAAAAGACCAGTAACTCAAAAAGAAGAATGAACTAAGTATATGATTAAGCAATTTACAGAACAGAAAATCCAAAAGGGGAAAGAAAGAGAAAACATGAACAGCTTCACTAGTAGTCAGTGAAATAAAAATTAAAGGAACAACAAATTATCACTATTCACTTACCAGAATGGCTAAATTATGCAAAGTACATTGTTACAGTCTTTAAGAAGGCAATCTATTAACATTTTAAATAGACCAATCTCATACCTGGGAATCAGTCCCTCAGAAATTAAAGTACCAGGGCATTTGGATATACGCATAAGGATGTTTATTGAAATGTTGGTGGCAGTGACAATTTTTTTTAAAAGAATTTGAATGTCATGAATAGGGAAACTTGAATAAATTTTGGTACATCCATACTGTGGAACATTATGCAAACTCTAAAATAAAAGAACGAATCAAAGCTATACCAGTTGAACTGGAAGGATTTTTATAACATTGTTCAATGAGAAAAGCAAGAAGCAGAGAAATGTTTACACTATACTCACTTTGTAAAATATATATATAGATAGATATCAATATATATGGTTATATTAGCATGCTTAACTTTTTTTTTAAATTAATTAATTAATTTATTTATTTTTGGCTGTGTCGGGTCTTCGTTTCTGTGAGGGCTTTCTCTAGTTGCGGCAAGCGGGGGCCACTCTTCATCGCGGTGCGCGGGCCTCTCACTATCGTGGCCTCTCTTGTTGCGGAGCACAGGCTCCAGACGCGCAGACTCAGTAATGGCTCAAGGGCCTAGTTGCTCCGCGGCATGTGGGATCTTCCCAGACCAGGCCTCGAACCCGTGTCCCCTGCATCAGCAGGCAGATTCTCAACCACTGCGCCACCAGGGAAGCCCAGAATGCTTAACATTTTAGATAGTTGAGAATGAGGGAGAGTAGTGAGGGGAGAGTCAGGTAAGAAAGGAGAAAACTAAAGCAGAGGGTGTCCTAAACATAGCATACATGAAATCATTCCATTTGTGCATATGTGGTGGAGGGACATGTGCATAAAGATATTCATGAAAATAGGATCATCAAAACATTAACAGTGGTTACTTCAGTGTGTTGGGGGTTAATTTCCTTCCTTATACATTTAAGTATTTGAATTTTTACAATAAGCACAGTTTATATACAACCAAAGAATGGTTATTTATTTTAAAACGTGTGTGGCCAGTCGCCATGGGGGATGAAGTTGAGTCAGAAACACCTTCTGCCTTGCAAGCTCTGACAGTGGGGAGACAAGAAGACACAGCCAGCTGTAACATACAGACCAACTTAGTGAGTGCTGTAACAGAAGCACAGAGTGCTGGGAAAGGGACATTATTTGATCTCCCAGATCTGACTGGGACGATCTGGAAGAACTTCGTTAAAGGAGAAGGCAGTTGGATCTTGAAGGCTTGGGAGCAATTCAACAGGTAAAGAAGGGGATACAGAGAAATCCAGGATAAGGGAACAGAGTGACCAAAGCACACAAGGGCATTAAACAACCAGGGTATATTCAAAGAATGGCAATTGGTGCAACTCAGTATAACTGGAACACAGGTGTTGAGTGGACCGAAGGTTGGAAAGGTAAGCTGGTTTCCAATTGTGAAAGTAGTTTGGACTGTATTCCAGTTGCAGAGGGGGTTTACTGCAGGTCTGTGGCAGGGGAGGGGAGGTATGTTTTGCTTATTTTGTCAGGAGAGCAACATTCTTAGTTCTGTTTTGGGAGTGGGGAGAGGCAGGAGGCAAGGAAACTTAAAATGATTCGGGCCAAGGTAATCAAAATCTAACAAGAGCAGCAATATGGGAATGCAGAGGAGGGGAAATGTTCCAGAAACTTTTCTGAGGTAAATAGGGCAGGCTTTGGTGGAAGATGGAAAACCTTCTGCGTCTGGCCAACTGAGGGCTTGGGGATACTTCAATTTGAGAAAAAGAACACTGGGATTGAAGGTGGGAACCACGTTGGGAGAAAAATTCCAGTATCTTGCAGAATATGGTGAGAATAATGGGCTAAAAGCAAGGAGAAATTCTGAGGAAAAATAAAAGCCCCACAGAGATGGGAAGGACAAATCCTCAATCTGAACCACAGAAGTGAAGCCCTGGTTCTGGTCTCTTAAGTCAGCTGTCCTAAGGAGAAGATAAACCCACGTGCCTTCTTAACTAAAGCAGCCCCCAAGGAGGAGGATCAAATTGGTTCCGCTCACTGTCCGCATGTTCCAAATGAAAGGGCCTGGCTGTATCGAATGAGAGATCTGGGAAGAGTCCTGGATAAAATCTCGGACATAATTCCTGCTCCTGGGAAACAGAGCCTGAGCGTCCTCCTCCCCGGTCCGCCGCGGAGTCCCCGGGGGAAGCCCAGCTCACGCGGAGCGGGGCGCGGCGCACGGGTCCGCGTGGCCCCGAGTCGAACGGGGCCCTACGGGCCCTACGGGGCCGACCCGCCCTCCCGGGCAGAGCGCCGGGTCCGGCGCGGCGCGCGGGGCGGTGCCAGGGGAGGGGCAGGAGGCCCGGCCCCGCCCCAGCCGGCCAGGGGCTGCCCCGAAGGCACGTCGCGCCCTGTGCAGATCTCAGAGCCTCGCGCCGCCGTCGCGCCGCCGTCCCGCCGCCTCCGCGCCCGCCTCCCGGCTCCCGGCTCGGAGATGGGCGCGGCGCCCTGCGGTGCTGCCCCCGCCCCTCCCCGTCCCTTCCGGCCCCGCGAACCCGCGAGATACCCGGGCACCGCGGGCGTCCCGCAGCCGGCCGCGGGCTTGGCGCTCCTCGGCGGTCCGGGACCTGGTGAGGTGAGCAGCGCGCCCTGGAGGATCCCAAATTCGGGAGTTTGCAGGACATCTCTGTGGACACGATATATCCACAAAACATCAAACACTTAAATTCTAAAGTAAAAAGGGGAATGGGGAGGAAGGGCGTTCTCTCCTCTCCAGAATCTGGGCAGCTTCTTTGGAAACGGTAATGAAACTATCTTAGAAATTGGAGGCCAGCCGGGGTCACTGACCAGGGATGCCCGTGGCAGCTTCCTGAGAAGAGGAGGGTTGCTGGTATTTGTCGGGAAGAGGGGCTGCGGCTGTTCCGTTTTGTTAAACGAGCGACGGTCTGCTGAAACGGAGGGATCCGGGAACAGCGTGTAGACCTCCCAGAGCCTCCTCACCGAGCTTGTCCCCAAACCTGCCTGGTGGCGGAGGGGGTGGGGGGGGCACGTGCACCCCAGGGTGCCGGGTGGCGGATAGGTTGGACTCCCTCACGGACACTGTGAGGTCCTGAACAGAGAAAGTTTTATTGCACTGCGGTTTGTCGAACTGCCTTGTTCTGGGCAGAGGAGAATCGCCCGGGAGCTGCAGCATCCTTGTAGCTCTCTCCGAAACTAGAGGCCACTTGTTAGAACTTGAGTGGTGTATGTCTAGTTATACGTGCTACGCTGCGGAATATGAACCGTGAGGTTTTTCTTTAGAATTGAGTTGTTAACATTTTCGAATAGGAATCTGTGGGGGAGAGACGTCATTGCTTGCTCTCTTACTCTTCCCTTTGTTGGTTTCCTAGGTACATGCGTGCATGAATAATAGGCAAATTATGTCCTAGCCTATAATGAAATGTCTTTGCTGGTGTAGTCCTTTAACCAGGATATGGAGGGCAACATTAAATTATTGCACCCCTAAGTGAAAGATTTTCAGGTGGGGATTAAAAGCTGGAAAATTTGTTGATATAATTGTATGAGGCAGCAAAGCCTGCAAAGGAAAACTACTTTTTCTCCACCAATGGCTACATGCAGCATAGAAGGCCTCCCTGCAGGCTGAGTAGCAGCCAGGCTTGCAAAACAGTAGCTTCTTCCCCTGCTGCAGTTGGAGCAAATGCGTAAATGGCTAAATAAATGGAGATAAATGGCTGAGAAAGTGGTTGTACATAGTGTAAGGCAGTTTGAGTCTGCAGAAGAAAATGCCTTGGCAGGCTTCGCTTGAGTTAGGGATCTCTTGGGAGGGGACTGGTGGCTCTCTGGTCCCCATTTTGCCAACCTAATTCCACTTCAGGGCCACCACTGTCTCTGGAGTGCTCCCTGTATTTCCCTTTCTCTTCCGCCTCCAGCTTTTAGCTTTTCCCTGTTCCCCAGTAAAGGCTAGCATTGAGCTTGGCAGAGGCAGAGTTATGGTGCCCTGGGGATAGAGAACTTCCAAGTCTAGTGAAAGCAGAGTTGTGGCCTAGGGGAGACTCAGGGTGGGTGGGGTGAAGCAACTTCCAGCCTAGACTTCCAGCCTAGAAGGCTCTCAAAAGAGTGGGAGGGTAATGATGGAGGGAAAGAGATTCTCTGGGGAGGACAATAGGTGCTTAACAGTTTGTTTCCTGCTGAGGGTTTTACTATTTCCTTTTTTGTTGTTTGACCATAAGGGCATTTCCAGATGGAGTTGGGGGAGTATAGAACTTCTCTGAAAAGTCCCTCCTTTTCCCAAATTTGTATTTCTTTCAACTCCCTTGTAGGTTTTCAGAGAGTAAGTGAGGGCAGGGGGAGAGAGAAGAAAGAAGCACTGAGGCTCTGCCTTTCCACAGAGACAATGGAACGTGGACTGACTTGGGCCCAGAAGGTGGATTTGAAAGTTGAAAAGAATGTTCCACATTTAGTTAAAAATCAGAGCCTTTATTTTGCAGAAGGGCATTGAGAACCATAACACTTACCTTTAGTTACTGATGAGTTTTGCCTGATAAAGGATCCAAGTTCCTACCTCTCTTTTTTTTCTCCAGCATTTTATTGTGAAAAATTTCAGACGTACAGAACTCGAATCAGAAGGTGGTTAAGAAATAGATGAGTGAAAGATATTGACATTTCGGGGTGGGGGGAGGATCTTATTCTTCTGACTCTTCCCTAAGAATCCTAGGCACATCTCTTCATTGCTTCCTTTTTCCCATTCTTAAAACATCAGTTGGATGATCTCACTCCCCTGCTTAACACCCTCCAATGGAATAAAATCCCTCACACTTGGAATAAAATCCAACTCTCTACCAGGACTTAGCAAAGCCCTATGTGATCTGGCCTCTTTGCCCTTATATTCTGTCACACTCCCCTCACTTTACTGTCTTCCTTGCTTTTCTTTGCCTGAACTCTCTTCCCTCAAATACTTGCAGTGCTTCTTTCCTCAGTTCATTCAGGGCTCTTTTCAAATGTGACCTCCTCCATCAGGTCTTCCTTGACCACCTGATCCAAAACCGCACTTTGTCACTCCCTGTCCTCTGACCCTGCTTTAGCTTTCTTCACTGTACTTACCATTACCCAGCATTAAATAATATATCTGTTTCTTTATTAATCATCCATATATCCTCCACTCAAATGTAAGCTTCAGTAAGGACAAGAAATTTTTTGTTTTATTCATGGCTATGTTCCTGTTTGGCATATTGTAGGCAATTAATAAATAATTGTTGAATTAATTAGATAATTAAATGACACAGGCAAGACATTGCCTCCCATAAGGGTTACAAAACCCTTGGTAAAATACTAGAAGTCCTTGTAAGTAATTCAGGTTAATCAATATTTTATAGGTAAATGGTGATCCTGGAGATCAGTGGCCACTCTTATCTCCACAGTGCTTTGAAGCTGAATCCTGTGTTAGAAGCTGGGCTAGTTTTGACAAACCCTTATCCCAAACAAGATATAAAAAATTTCAATCCTAGAAATTTCCCCCTTGCCCCTTTCTAGTTACTCCCACCCCCCAGAAGCAACTTTTGTTATGATTTGTGTTACCATAGATTAGTCTTGCTGGTTCCTGAACATATAAATGCATTCACACAGTATGTACTTTTGTGTCTGGCTTCTTTTTGCTTGGCACAATGTCCGTGAGATTCAGCCATGTGGTTGAGTATAAAAGTTGTTTATTTCTTTTTATTTCAAGATAGTATTCCACAATATGAATATCTACCTTCTATTTATCCATTCTCTTATTGATGGACACTTGGGTTGTTTCCAGTTTGGAGCTATTTTGAATAAAGCTGCCATGAACATTCTTATAGAGTCTGCCTCATTTTGGCTTCTGTGTACTTCTTTGAAAACCTTTGTGCCACCAGTGCTGAGAGAAGTATGGCAAGGTTATGGTGGCTATGACCGATGTGGCAGCCGGCCTGCAGCCCAACCGTGCCCTTCCTAGACAGCCCCACTGGGCGCTGACTTCCACTGCAGAGGGAAAGCACTTGGAAAAGGAGTGCGCAGGCAAACTGGGGAGCCCTCAGGTGCACTTTCAGCGTTTCTAGATCCTTAAAAGAGACTGTAGAATGCCTGCCGCCATTGCTGTTGTATTCACCTCCTCCTCTCAGCTCCCCATCCCAGTACAAGTTGACTCTAATTAGCCATCGAGCATTCTGTTCTCAAGGGGTTTAAATATTTATGAGTAAGAGTCTTGTTCAGAGCCTGATAAAATATTTATGTGTTTCCATGGGGCATTGGTTTCCATCTAGACTTCTCAAGGTGTTCTTTTGGAGACACTTGTCATAATCATGAGCTACTCCGACAGAGATAGATGATATGGCCAGAGAACATTGGTAATACTGAACCCACCTTGCTTTCTCGGGATGGGGGAGAATGAGCCTTCAGGAGAATGAGCATTAATAGTATCTGGATCGGGAGAAAGACTGACAACAATGACTTGGGAAAAGCAGGGCCTGTTAATGGAGTGCCCCTGAGGGTGTGAGTCCAGAGGGGATGGTGGAAAAGAGCTTGTCAGCGTGAGGAGGGATTAATTAAGATGGAATGCATTCGTTCCAAATAGAAGAATAAAGAAATCAGCCTTTAAAGGACACAGTTCCTTTGACAGCAGTGTAGACAAGGCCTGTATAAGACAGCTGTGCTGAGTGCTATAATTATCACACCTGCTATGAAAATATGGGAGAAGGAGTGGAGGCTAGCCAGCGTTTCCAGGGGTGGGGGGGCCGGGGGAGAGAACTAGCTATTTCAGGAGGAATTGTTATTTTCATCCAAGGAAGAAGTGCCTTTTGAGTCAAGTTTTGAAGGAGGTGTGGCTCTCTGACTGGCAGCTGTGGTGTGGAAGGGCATTTCCAGACAGACAGAGTAACTTAAGCAGACATTTGAGTCAGGGCCAAAGTGCTGGTGTGGCTTTGAGTGAGGTGAAGACGGGGGTCAGGGAGGGTCAGGGCAGGTTTGCAGTAAGAGGTGAAGCAGGAGAGCTAAAGGCCAATTGTAAAGGACACAGGAGCCTGGACTTTAGTCTGTTTGTTGTAGGGAGCCATGTAACTTTTGATTGGGTCAAATTTTGAGCAATTCTTGGGCAGTGTCTCCAGCCCAAGCAAGGCCTTGAGGTCTGTTTATGTCCAAGGCACTTCCAGAATATTATTCTGTGTCCAATCCAGTCTAGAGACTTTGTACAATCTACTCTAAGGGATGTAAACAAGAGGAGGTCAGATTCATTCAATATACTCCTGGGATTAACCAGAAACAGATCTCACCCATCACACAAATACTCAGAATGCTCCAAGTCAAACTGAATTCATAGGCTGTATGCTGCATCCTCTGATCTCTTTCATGGCCACTTTGCCTCAGTGGGAGGGAATTGAGAGGGTCTAAGTACCCCTTTATCACCTGAACCTAAATCTGGGTCAGTATACTTCAGGCTGGGTTGCCAAGCAACAGAGGACCAAGCGATTAGGCCGGCAGACCATCTCTGCAAGATTCAGGCCTGCTTCAACCCGGTTCCTGGGCTGTGACTAGAGAGGCAACTGGCAATAGAGGGTTGAGGCCATGCAGATTGACAAGCTATAGACAGGACTGCTCAGCCACCTTCCACATGTGTTCTCCCGTCAGATCACAGATTCCTATTCAAAAGTGCCTCAGGATGTTTATTTTTAATCCACAATAAAAATAAGGAGGTCAGGAGGGGTGTGAAACCTCTCAGTCATCTCCACTTTATGGTGTTTGTGATAAGGAAGAGATAATTGTAGACGTGATGGTCTGGGGATAGTCAGTCTTCAGTGCTGTGGTGAGGAACTTTGCATATGTGTAGATTAGCCGGAGAGCTCTGGAGTTCTGATGGGGAGAAGCGATTTCTTGGTGTGAGGACAGAAAATGGCATGGGAGGACCTCTTAGAGAAACTTCATGATTCTGCCCAGGGCCTTGCTATTTGGAACTGCTCTCTTGCTGCTGTGGGTACCTGTTCTAGAGTGACATTGGGAACACCCAAGAAAGAATTCTCTGGGCCTTCCCATTGCTGTCTGCCTATGCTGCAATGTCAGACTATCAATCAGCACTGTCACCTCACCATCCTGATTTTCCAAGGGTAATTGGGGAGACCTTGGGAGAGGAGGCAGAAGCGAAAGTCTTAACTAGGGAAATGGCAAGACTCCGGACCAACAATGTCCTTCTTGGTTCTAATTTAAGAAATTCCTGATTTTTGCATGAAGTGGAATCTTCTGAGGGCCACATTAGCTGTAGTATTTCCTCTGAACAGGTGAACAGGGTGCATCCTTAATTGAGTGCCTTTTCCAAATGGACATTTCAGTGATTCTGTGTTGTGCCCTGCCTGGTGATGGCTGCCTGCTTTTGGATGCTGTTTAGATAAACCCAGGAGATTGGAGTGAAGAGGAAGCAGGAAAGATGACGGCAGGAGACAGGAAAGGGAAGAGAGTAGTGACCTGCTGGGGTCCTAGGTACCCAGTTATCTGAAAATGAAAGACTGGATGAAAGAACATCAAATAACCACCCATGGGAATCTTTATGTGCAAATATTGCTGACTTCCAAGGCAGCTGTGAGGAGAAAAGAAGGGCGGAGACATGAGGCTGCTGTCAGTCAGTTTGAGGAATATTAATACAGGCTTGACACACCAGAACACATAGCCACACCACCACCCTGCAGATCCCAGCAGTAATACACTGTCCAAACCCCCTTCGCACTTCCATCACATTCTCTCATATTCATGCATAATATTAGTTATGTATGTGAGACATTTCAGCTGTACTTGCAAAGATACACACATGCAGACTGACTTTATAAAGTAAGTATAAAGATAAGAAGAAACTATTCTAAAATATTACCAGCAGTGGGATTATAAATGATTACTTTTCTTTTTTTTAAACTTATCCATATTTTCCGTGATTGCTATTATAAGTATGGATTTCTATGATAATCAGCAAAACATTAAGTAAAAAAATCTTTTAAGGGGCTTAGTAGGGAGAAAGAAGAAGAGGCATAGATGGAAGATAGCAGAATTGTACAAGAATAGAAAAAAAATGTTGGAAGATGAATGAACAAAAAAGTTAATTCTTTTCAGGCTGCTAGCTTCTGCATATTTTTTTGTTCATTATTGAATATCATATATCTCCTGCCCCCCGCCCCAAGGATCTGGAAGCTTCTATTAGCATGAAACCAAATTGCAAACACTAAGCCAAGTGTCACACCTCCAAGGCCTTAATGCAATCCTGTGGGTGACAATTGGAAGTCCCACAACTGGCTTACAGATGTCCACCAAGGTGCTAACACAGAACACTTCAAACCTGGGCGGCAGCATCTTTCCCACAGAGTTTAATATTTATTCCTGCAGCGGCCAGGCCAGCCTTGTGCATCTCATCTCTGGAATATGGAACAGGGACCAACAAAAGCTGTGTGTAGTTGGAGTAGTGGGATTTTCCCAGACAAAAGCCTGTTCTATTCTCATCCACGCCTCTGCCTGCTGCTCACTGGCTCAGGCAACCCCTTGGGAAGCTCTGCGGCTGAGCCTTTGGAGAGGTAGATGTAGTTTTCATTTTTGCGGCTGAGCCTTTGGAGAGGTAGATGTAGTTTTCATTTCACAACCACTGGCCTTTTCCAGAGGCACTGTCGAGTCTGTGCTTTAATTGGCTTCTACTGAGGGACACGTGGTGAGGCCTGTCTCCGGGAGCAGAAGTTGCTGTCTACCTTTACCCACCAGGATCAATTTAAAGCAAATGCCAGAGAACTATACACCCCACTGAACTCTGGGGTCTGGCATTACTTGTAATAATACAGTCTCAATAAATCCTTTTTTTTTTTTTTATAAATCCTTTTTATAGTTTTAATTTATTACTTTTTTAAATTATGAAAGTAATACACACTCATTATAACAAGTCTAGTAAATAGCAGTATAGAAAGAAAATGTTACTAATCTCCACCTACTTTCCTTTCCACGTTCCTGACAAAACCACTTCTTCACCCCTTTTCTACTTTCAAACAAACATAGGTAGAGCTATTTTCTATTTCATATGTAAATGGGATCATATAATACAAGTTATTCTGTTTCATTTTATTTATTATATTCCTTTATTTATTTATTTATTTATTTATAATATTCCTTTGCAGAAAATTTCCGTAATTTTTCCCATTATTTTTGTATTGATAGATATTCTGCGTTTTCCTCCAGTGTTTTTTTGTTTTGTTTTTTTTTTACACGACAAACTATGCCACAGTAAACGTTCTACATTTATCCTTACACTTTGGTTTTTATTTCCATAGGAAAATCCCCCAAATTGGCATTTCTGGGTCAAAGGGAACACACACAATTTTACTGCTCACTGTGGGTTTCCCCTACAGCAGTTGTTTCCCTCCCTCCTTTTGTCTTGCTCTCCCCTCTCCCACCGCCTTTCTCCAGGGGAGCCTGTGTATTTAGGCAGGAGAGCCCTGCAGTGAGAACTCATCCTTGCCAAGTGTGGATTATATCAGCTCAGTGGGGAGCAGGGTCTGCAGTGTCTTGGTTGCATTGTGTCTCTATTGCTTCTGGTTGGCCAGACTGTTTACAATTCCCCTTGCTCATTTATTCCATGCTGAGGAATTATACGTGGTCTTCATCTGTGGCAGGGGCAGCATGATCAGTGGGGAGGGGGCCGCTTTCAGAGAGAATAGGCTGTTACAATGCTTTCTCACAACGCCATATCTGCTAATGTTTTTGTTAATGTCCTTTCCTTAATAGTTGGATTGAGAAAAGTTCTTTGATTCCATCCCGGTCTTCTCCCTCTATTTTGAGGGATTTGGGATTTGGGGGTTTTTATGAGTATATAGTCAATCAACTACAATTGATTACTTGACATGAGGATAATTAGTTGAGAAGGTAGGGGTCTTGGAGCTTAAGGATCGGTGCCAAGCAACAGATGCGAACATTTTTAAACAAATGATTTTACTCAACCTGGTATTGGTAGTGAGCTTCCCAAGACTACTTGGCTTTCATTTTTAGTTTTGCTCTTGTTTGCATGTAAAAATTCAGTCTAGCCCATAAGGCTGGAGAGGAGTGGGATTCCTCACCACGCTAGGGCTAGAGAAAATATCAGAGAAGCATTAAGGGAAGCTGGTGAGTATGAACAAGTGAAATATAAATGGTGAACTGACAAAGTAGCAAGAAGTATATGAGATTTTTAAATCCTCAGCTGAAGGCTGCTGTGTGGGCCTGTGAGTTCATGGACACGCTATGGAAATCTGTGATCTCTAATCTATATTACAAACCCAGTTGTGATTCTGTGTTCAGAATGCAAACATAAGCTAAGTGGAGGGAACAAAATCATGAAGTCCTATGGCAGACATTTTGCTGTTGGCTTCTATAACACATGCTGCAATTTTTGCTCAGTAGCTTTGAAATGGATTTTTGTGTCCTAGATTGAAAACTAAAGAAAGAAATGAAAACCAGAATAGAAGTTATTGTGATTAATTTCTAAGGAGAAATTTTAACTTTAGTTTGGACGTATATAAACCTGAAGCATAAGCATCATCCTTTGTGTTAATACTTTTACATCAACATTTATTTTCAAGAATGCACTGATGGAGTAATAATGATAGTTAAACCAATCCCTATAATAGGTTTGTCTCTTACAATTTAGGGATTCTATAATGTATCTTAATTGGTCTCACAGTTAATAGTAAGGATAGTTATGTCTTATACTGTTTGCACTGTGATTTGCATCTGTAAAGATTATCTTTAAACAGTTTGGTCTTGACAGTAAAAATAATTTAAGCTTAAACATATTACAAGACATTAAGCATCTGCTTCTGGCCGTAATGGTCTACCTGGTAGTAGACCATTGCTCCCAGAGGGGACATCTAGAAAAGCTGGATTTCAAAAATCTATTTGAAGGTGTAAAAGACCTACCAAGGCAGCCAGTGCTTGAGAGCTAAGACCTTAGAAAGAAGAGAAATTCATTGAGTGCCCTACATCCTAGGTTGCATTTTTCCTTGAGACATTTACCATTTATTAAGTAGCATGTGAGGAGAAGCTAAGAACCCAAGCAAAAAGCAGCTGCTAAGACTCAGAGAAGCTGAGCAGAACATTCTGCAGCCTGATAGGGCTAGGGAGGGAAAAAAGGGCGAATTCAAGGATACTAAGTGAGCCGGGACAAAAGAGGCCATGCTCATGGAAAGAAAAGAGGCACAGAGGAATCAGCCCAATAAGTTTGAACCATTTTCCTTATAAGTCATTCACCAATGTATAGGTAGCACAGACCAAGAGGTAAGAAAGCCAAACAGAAAGCAGGTGCTAAAAAGCTAAGGTAACCAGAGCTATTACAATCTCACTGTGCTGGGGAGATTAAAATGGGGGTGTTAGGCCCACCAAAGTGGAAAGGCCTGAAAAACACTGCAGCGGTTAATTTTATGTGTCTATTTGTGTCGGCCACAGGATGCCCAGATATCTGGTTAAACATTATTTTGGGGTGTATCTGTGGGGTGTTTCTAGAAGAGATTAGCATTTGAGTTAGGGAACTAAGTAAAGCAGTTGGCCTTCCTCAATGTGGGTGGACATCACCCAGTCTGTTGAAGGCCTGCATAGAACAAAAAAGGCAGAGGAAGGTTGAAATTCCTCTGCCTGACTACTGAGCTGGGACATTGATCTTCTCTTGCCCTTGGCACTCCTAGTTTTCAGGCTTTCGGACACAGACTGGCACCTACACTATCAGCTCTCTGGCTGTCAGGCCTTTGAACTACACCACTGGCTTTCCTGTGTCTCCAGCTTGTGGATGACAGATCATGCGACTTCTCAGCCTTCATAATTAATTGTGTGGGCCAGAACCTTGTAATAACTCTTTTTAATTTATATCTAAAATATTACTTCTGTTTCTCTGGAGTACCCTGACTAGTACGAATACCCTAGGCTTTTGGTTGGGACTCCCGAGGGACTATGCCTGAGGAGTTAGCCCAGAAATAGACCTGATCTTATAAACAGTTGAAATCCAGTCCCCAATCAGATTAGCCACTGACTGGATTAAGATGATCAGTTTTGGCTCAGGCGGGAGGGGAGAGGGAGAGGGAGCGGGAGCGGACGCGGGAGGGTGGCGGCCGCGGTGGGCGGCCCGGTGGCCTTCTCGCACAACTCCCGACCCCCTCGCCCGGCCCCTCGGCCAGAACCCACCAGGAAACCTCTGTTTTTTGCTCTGAAAGCCTTCAACTGATTAGATGTGGCCCACCCACATTGTGGAAGGCTAACCCTATCAAACCGTGTGTCCTTGCACTGCACTCATTTAATGACCTTGCCCTTTGTTGCAGCATGCAGGATCTAGTTCCTGGGCCAGGGATTGAACCCGGGCCCCCTGAATTGGGAGCATGGAGTCTTAACCGCTGGACCACCCTATTCTTGTTTTTAAATACGGTCCCTTCCCTCTCTGAATGGAAGATAAGCTTGGAGCAAAGGTGTCCAGTAGAAATGTTCTCAAAAATCCTGGGCATGTTCTCAAAACACTTTTTTTTTTAACAGCTATTTAATTGCCACTGTACTGCCAAGGATTAAATCAGTTTTTTACTTTGCTTCTTCACAGTGTTTTCCTTATAAAAAATTAAAGTAAGAAAATGACTGCCAGGTGGAGAAAACTGTCTGCTAATGAATTGTATAAAGGCATCATAATGGCAGTAT
This sequence comes from Balaenoptera physalus, assembly GCF_965194825.1. Lineage (NCBI taxonomy): Eukaryota > Metazoa > Chordata > Mammalia > Artiodactyla > Balaenopteridae > Balaenoptera > Balaenoptera physalus. Next base: position 80,117,968 of record NC_138891.1, read on the forward strand.
AAAAGAGTTGATCTTGGAATCAAGGCCTTGGGTTCGTGTTATAGCATCTGCTACTTTCTAGCCATAGGACAGTGATTTTATCTCTCTGGTTCTACAAAGTGGCCATACTTCATGTTACTTGTTGTAACAGCAAGAAAAATAGACCACAGGGTATGAAGGGTTACAGTTAGTCCTCTGGTAGTGCTCTGGTTTCACTAGTCTTTTCTGAAGTTCTTAGAATGATTAGTAGGAGGTAATATTCATGTAATACCAGCACTGTGCCTGCTTAATAGAAGACACTCAATTATTTCTTGAGTGGAGTTAGCTTCAGTTGATACTATACCTTTTAAATTTGAAAAAAGCCAACTTATTTTACCATATACACAATTGTTTACTGTTAAAAGTGTTTAAATTAATTGTACCCTTGGTTACATGTTGAAAAACAGAACTGAACTGTTAAGTGGTGACCAAGTAATTATACTTCCATCATGCTAATGTTGTAGGGAAGAATAAACAAAAATCAAACAGCAAAGGCATACCCAATAATTAAGTTGCGCAATTAAAGGTTAATATTTTCTCAACACAAAAATGCAGGTCTCTACTTCATCCTACTCTCTTACAGTTAATCTTTGATAACTCGAGACACACTGAAAACATTAAAGCCAGCTAGGTCTTCACTGATTACATTTTCCTTAGTAAAGGTGGAAGTGTAGAGAATTATTCGTAGTACTACTGATACAAATAAAATTGGCTGGTTATTAGATGCCTTTCAGTGTAGTGGTTATGGTATATGAAACTCTCTTGCCTGTGAAAGTTTTGTCCAGATCACTTCCTAGTTGCCTCAAAATCTCCCACTTGTTAAGTTCTCCTTTCCCTATTCTTACTGGTTTTCTACCTTCATACCTTTTTATGAAATAAACATTTTCTTCCAACTAAAAAAAAAAAAAAAGATAATCAGTTTTATTCTAACACTCTAACAGAAGCTAAAAAACATATCCTTTGGAAAAGAGAAAATGATCCAGAACTTCTGTATTCTTAACATATGGTCTCTGATATTCAGTGAAATAAAACAAAACAAAACAAAAGGAGGCATACCAAAATATTTTCCAGAATACCCTCCATACTGTTCTCCATAGTGGTTGTATCAATTCACATTCCCACCAACAGTGCAAGAGGATTCCCTTTTCTCCACACCCTCTCCAGCATTTGTGGTTTGTAGATTTTCTGATGATGCCCATTCTAACCAGTGTGAGGTGATACCTCATTGTAGTTTTGATTTACATTTCTCTAATAATTAGTGATGTTGAGCAGCTTTTCATGTACCTCTTGGCCATCTGTATGTCTTCTTTGGAGAAATGTTTATTTAGGTCTTCTGCCCATTTTTTAATTGGGTTGTTTGTTTTTCTGATATTGAACTGCATGAGCTGTTTATATATTTTGGAGATTAATCCTTTGTCCATTGATTCGTTTGCAAATATTTTCTCCCATTGTGAGGGTTGTCTTAATGTGTTGTTTATAGTTTCTTTCGTTGTGCAAAAGCTTTTAAGTTTCATTTGGTCCCATTTGTTTATTTTTGTTTTTATTTCCATTACTCTAGGAGGTGGGTGGGTCAAAAAAGATCTTGCTGTGATTTATGTCAAAGAGTGTTCTTCCCATGTTTTCCTCTAAGAATTTTATTGTGTCTGGTCTTACATTTAGGTCTTTAATCCATTTTGAGTTTATTTTTGTGTATGGTGTTAAGGAGTGTTCTAATTTCATTCTTTTACATATAGCTGTCCAGTTTTCCCAGCACCACATATTGAAGAGAATGTCTTTCCTCCATTGTATATTCTAGGTGTCTGATTTCTTAGTACTTCTCTGAAATTAATTTCTAGTGAACGATTCAAGTGATTTGATCTATATGTGTGTGCATGAGCCTCATCACAGGAGCTTGGAGTAACAAGTTAAAAGTTATTCCAAGGACTGTGTGGTTCCACACAATCTGATGAAAGCCTTACGTTTCCTTAAGCTAGACTCAGGTTCTCATGGAATGATTCTCAGATCAACAGGTGCAGCATCAGCTGGGAACTTACTAGAAATGCACATTCTCAGGCCCTACTGACTCAGAAACTCTGGCAGTAAAGGGCCTGCAATCAGTATTTTTTAAGACACTCTCCAGGTGATTTTGATGTGCACTAAAGTTTGGTAACCACTGGGTTAAACTATTCTTAGACAAGTCTATTCCGTACCCCCTCCTTTCAGGCCAAGTTTAGGACACTTTGATAAGGAAGTGGCTGCAGAATGAACAGTCCAGTGTCAGTAGCTTATATTTTCCATCTCTTTATCCTCAAAGAGCCTGAATCACTGTCACACAGTGTCTTGGGTTGCACAACAACACTGAACAACCGTTCAGAGAAATCCAATGTCCAGATGAAACTGGAATTTACAGACACAGCATGTGAGTTCACTCATAAAAATTCTAACCAGAAGGCTTTTCAGGAATGAGTCCCATTAATTCCAAGGGCCTTGGATCTCTGCTGCTTTTGAGGAGTAGAACATTGTTTCCTGAACAGACTGAACCTCAGGAACGAAGTGCTATTTACCTTTTTCTAGCTGTACGGCACCCTCACAAACATCCTTTAAAGAAGTACTCAGTACCACCATGGCTCCGTTGGCAAGGTAGATTAATGAATTCACTCAGCGTATGTTCTGGGTATCCAACAGGACTGAGGTCTCAGCTATAGCAGCATAAAACTTGAGCTGTCCAAAACCAGCCTCTGAAACCTTCAAATGATCATTCTCTCTGGTCCTTCTGTTGCGTGAAGCTTGCTTTGTCGTGACACCTTACTGTTTCGCTGATGAGAAATAGCACAGAGCACTTCACAGCAGTTCTCATTAAAGGAGGGCAGCCAAGTGGAATTCATTCTTGGCTCTTAATAATTTTCAAGTGAGAATTTTACTGCATATTAATGAACACTAATTGACATTTGTGACTGGTTTTTATGGAAATCATGCGTATATAATTTGCATGATAGTACCTAAGTGCAACTCTGGGAAGTTGGTGAGGGTTTTTGTATGTTGCTGTGGTTTTTTGTTTTTTTTGTGTTTAATTCCCAACTCCAGTCCCTGGCAGTAGTGTGGAATATTCACATGTCTCTAGGATCCGTCTATAAGGCAGTAGTGGCTCACAGCCCAGTTCGTGTGGTTGTGCCAGTTTATACCTGAGAGTACAGAGGGTCGCAAAACACATCAGGGCAGGTCTCTGAAAGTAGGAGATGCTCCCACAGTAGTCAGGGGGATTTTCCAGCCCTCCTTTATAAATCAAATCTCCTGTTTCTGCTGAGTTATAGGAGTATCTCACTGTCCTGAGGATTGTTCCCAGGAGTATAGGACTCCTATCCTATATAATGTTGTCTAAACATGTCTGGGTTCACTTCAACAAATACGTACTGATCACCAGGCCGTGTGCTAGGTGGTAGAGCAAGACCACGTTGTCTTGTTCTGTGCTGCATCCCTAGGTCTTAGTGACCAGCCCATAATAGTTGGTCAGTCAACATTTATTGAATTAATGATCATGGTCTCTACCATCAGGGATCTATAATTCATTATCCTTACAAAATCTGATTTTAAATACAATATAAAGACCGTTACTCTTCATGTTAGAAGAAACAATGATTTAGAACTTGGGATTCTGTTAGAAACTTTAGAGAAACAAGATAGATAACCTTGGCTATATGATCCAAGTCTTTTGTACAGATGACCCTTCTCTATTGTGGAAATAAAAGAAGCCAATATTTATTGACGATCTGGTATATCAGTTCCATGTGCATGCATCCTGGACATCATATGATTTAATCATCAACAAAACCTATGAGGTGGAGATAGTATTATCCTCATTTCACTGAGGAGGCAGCTAAGAATTGGAGAAGTTAAGTGACTAACCTAAGACACCACAGATATAAAATGGTGGAGCTGAGAGTTAAATTCAGCCTGGGCTTTGTCCATTGCAGTATGACTCATTATACCCAATGGTCCTAGGATGTGTGAAATGAAGCCAAACTCCATGTGCTGGGATGGAGGCTGAATTGACCCAGGGACCCTGAAGTGTGCCCTGCATTCAGTTGATCTACTGTTTACAGTAAACCTACTGCTTACAGCACTGTTTTTCAGATCCTGTGGGGGACCCACTCCAATAGACAGTCTGATTCACTTTAATTCTACCAAGCAGCCAGAAATATTTAAACACTGTAAGCAAAGGGAGAAGTCAGGTTTCGTAGAAGAAAAGTTACAAGTAATATCAGATTAAAAGGTTGAGTATGGCCTTCTGTAATGTTGAACAAAAATGTCCTACAGATTGCAGAAAAAATCACTGACTGTGCGCTGGGAAGCTCTGGAGAGGAGAGGCTTTAGAACACAGGGATTAGGAGAGAATGGTGGGATAATCCAAGAATTCATACAGAGCCCAAGGATCCAAAAGGTTCATTTTCTCTAAAACTCACATTAAAGTGGTGAATCAAGGCCACTCTCCTTCACACCACCCTGTCCTCTTCCCACCCCTGCCAAGGGACACCCAGTGATTCCCTTCTGCTTCTAAACTCCCCTAAGAGGGATGTATTTGGAGCAGCTGTCTCTCCTCCCCTTGATCTTCCCTCCAGTGAATCAAGATTCCCTGCACGAGCCCTGCTCCAGGGTCCTGGGGATGATTATTCAGAAACCATGAAAGTATGTGGAAAACTTAACTGGAGGCACTTCAGAGGCTTTAAAAGAGAACTTTTATCATTTCTCCCTCTTTTATAAGGCAAATCTGAGGTTCTGAGAAGCAGATTAATTCAGTACACTTTACATTGTTGTGGAGAAAATGTACAAGTTCCAAAACTTATACTCTCCCAAGAGAATACTCTTTCCCCCTTCCACAGTGTTCCTTTTTTCTCTCGGACCTCCTCCACAAACTTCTTACTACAGCCTTAGAGCTGTTACCCCTATGGCCCTGCTCTCTCCAGTTGCCTCCACTGGCCCTGCACACATTCTGTGTATTCACATCAAACTTGCCTTCCTGCTGGTCACCATTCCCATCCGGCAGTCCCCTGTACACACACACGGTCTCCATCTTCCCTTACGCAAGCCCAGGCCTTTGCCCCAGATGTTTCAAGTGCGTGAAAGGCCAATCATAACTTCCTTTATAGGACCTTTAAAGTAGTATAGAAAGAGCACTGAACTTGGGACACCAAGATTCTCTTCCTATGCTCACCATGTGATCCCTGAACCTCCCAACCTCTGTGGGACAGTTTTTTGACCCATAAAATGGAGACTGGACTTGATTATATCTGAGGTTGCTTCCATCTCCAATATTCTGTGACTTCACTTACTTTCCCTGACTGAACTGTCTTGTTCATAGACACGCAGTACTTTTCCACCCTAATCTCATGCTCATCCTCTCTTAGAAAGAATTTACAACTGTAAGCCATCTTCTGTGTTGAGAATCTCTGTGGTGGGTGGTGGTTAGGGGAGGTTTAATCCCCTCCGCCCTGTGTGTACTTGTCTGCTGCCTCCACAAAGAGCAGTGTATGCTTAGGCAATAGATGTGAATTTTACTGTTAGTATAAGTGACCCATATGCAGCATGTTTGTAAATCTGCTACTAGGACATAACACAGTGCATTCAAAAACAATTAAAATGCATTTTACATTCCCTGCTGTTTATAATTATCCATGTATCTGCTGCCTATATTAACATAGTTAATGTGGAGGTAATACATGTATCTGCTGCCTATATTAACATAGTTAATGTGGAGGTAATACTTGAGGCAATATTAGTGCCAGAAGGAACGTTAGTAAGTATCTAGTCAGTGCTATTGGTGGTGGTTTGAATAGAAACATTTTTTATTAATTTGCATGTGGGTCTGACTTACCTCTTCGTGGATAACCTGAGGCTGAGATACTTCAAACAATGTATCTATTTGCTCACATTGGGTAGAAACATCCGTATTACTTCAGTTGTCCCTTCTGCTTTTAATATAAAGCATGTATTGGGTTGAAAAAATGAAGGAATAAGGAAATCCAGACAAAAGGAAAACAGTCATAGGATAATAAAACGAGCCAGAAATACCTAACACTGCACAGTTGCTATAAGTGCACCACATATTTGATTCCAAGCTTCCCAGCAGCCAAAAGAGAAAGAAACGTACTACTCATGACATGAAAATGTTCGAGAAAAAGACAACTTTTCCTGGTATTTGAAAGGAAGAGAAATTTCCACCATCTGTCCTCATGGAGGAGCCACTAAGTCAGTGTTGTAGACCACACCTTCGACAGTATTTTACTAATACCTACAATGCTAATTTTGTCCATTTATTCAATAATCATTTATTGCATGCCTACTATGTGCCATATATGTTTCAGTGCATTACAGTTGTTGTTCTTTTTGATGCTCAAATTATCCTGTCATTGACCAGTGGAAGCCTGTTGACTCCTGCATCCCTTTGACATGATTCTGTTCTCTCTGTAGTCTGATAATTTTTCATGCTCTAGTATGACAAAATGTCCCAGTTTCATCTCATATATTTCCAGCTCCATAACTTAAATTGACTATTTCACTAAGGAAATCTGATTCCTTTTAGTGAAAAATGGTTTTAGAGACTACAATCTGGGCACTTGGAGTGCTTATTGTTGCTATGTTGTACTTACTTCCAAACTTCAGTTAACAGACTAGGAAATATGAATATTTTAGAAAAAGAAAAATTTTGACTCCATACTGATATTTCCCATTTAAATGAATGATTGAGAGATTTTTAACTTATTTTATTTTATATGCATATATTTTTCTCTTACTTTGAAATTCTTAGTTCCCATTGACATGAACATAATTACTTATTTGCTTTATCTAATAAGTAGTTGAATGTATGTGTATATGTATGTATATCCATCTATATAAAATAGGAACAATACCCACTTAATGCCATTTAAGATTTCTTTGTGGTTATTTTTTGTCTTTCAGGTGTATAATCAAATTACTTTTACTTAAAATAATTCTTCTCTATGTGGTTATATCATCAACTTGATGATAGTAATTTGTTTCAGCTTGCTTTCTAATTTTTAGATACTTATTTTCTTTTTGATTTAATTTTGTTTTTATTTTTATTTTTTTGAATTTTTGAATTTTATTTTATTTATTTTTTATACAGCAGGTTCTTATTAGTTATCCATTTTATACATATTAGTGTATACATGTCAATCCCAATCTCCCAATTCATCACACCACCACCAACACCCTGCCATTTCCCCCCTTGGTGTCCATACTTTGTTCTCTACATCTGTGTCTCTATTTCTGCCCTGCAAACCGGTTCATCTGTACCATTTTTCTAGGGGCGTTAATATACGATATTTGTTTTTCTCTTTCTGACTTACTTCACTCTGTATGACAGTCTCTAGATCCATCCACGTCTCTACAAATGACCCAATTTCATTCCTTCTTATGGCTGAGTAACATTCCATTGTATATATGTACCACATATTCTTTATCCATTTGTCTGTCAATGGACATTTAGGTTACCTCCATGACCTGGCTATTGTAAATAGTGCTGCAATGAACATTGGGGTGCATGTGTCTTTTTGAATTACGGTTTTCTCTGGTTATATGCCCAGTAGTGGGATTGCTGGGTCATATGGTAATTCTATTTTAAGTTTTTTAAGGAACTTCCATACTGTTCTCCATAGTGGCTGTATCAATTTACATTCCCACCAACAGTGTAAGAGGGTCCCCTTTTCTCCACACCCTCTCCAGCATTTGTTGATTGTAGACTTTCTGATGATGCCCATTCTTACTGGTGTGAGGTGATATCTCATTGTAGTTTTGATTTGCATTTCTCTAATAATTAGTGATGTTGAGCAGCTTTTCATGTGCCTCTTGGCCATCTGTATGTCTTCTTTGGAGAAATGTCTATTTAGGTCTTCTGCCCATTTTTTGATTGGGTTGTTTGTTTTTTTAATATTGAGCTGCATGAGCTGTTTATATATTTTGGAGATTAATCCTTTGTCCATTGATTCGTTTGCAAATATTTTCTCCCATTCTGAGGATTGTCTTTTCGTCTTGTTTGTAGTTTCCTTTGCTTTGCAAAAGCTTTTAAGTTTCATTAGGTCCCATTTGTTTATTTTTGTTTTTATTTCCATTACTCTAGGAGGTGGATCAAAAAAGATCTTGCTGTGATTTATGTCAGAGAGTGTTCTTCCTATGTTTTCCTCTAAGAGTTTTACTGTGTCCGGTCTTACATTTAGGTCTTTAATCCATTTTGAGTTTATTTTTGTGTATGGTGTTAGGGAGTGTTCTAATTTCATTCTTTTACATGTAGCTGTCCAGTTTTCCCAGCATCACTTATTGAAGAGACTGTCTTTTCTCCATTGTATATCCTTGCATCCTTTGTCATAGATTAGTTGACCATAGGTGCGTGGGTTTATCTCTGGGCTTTCTATCCTGTTCCATTGATCTATATTTCTGTTTCTGTGCCAGTAGCATACTGTCTTGATTACTGTAGCTTTGTAGTATAGTCTGAAGTCTGGGAGCCTGATTCCTCCAGCTCCATTTTTTTCCCTCAAGACTGGTTTGGCTATATGGGGTCTTTTGTGTCTCCATACAAATTTTAAGATTTTTATTCTAGTTCTGTAAAAAATGCCATTGGTAATTTGATAGGGATTGCATTGAATCTGTAGATTGCTTTGGGTAGTATAGTCATTTTCACAATATTGATTCTGCCAATCCAAGAACATGGTATATCTCTCCATCTGTTGGTATCATCTTTAATTTCTTTCATCAGTGTCTTATAGTTTTCTGCATACAGGTCTTTTGTCTCCCTAGGTAGGTTTATTCCTAGGTATTTTATTCTTTTTGTTGCAGTGGTAAATGGGAGTGTTTCCTTAATTTCTCTTTCAGATTTTTCATCATTAATGTATAGGAATGCAAGAGATTTCTGTGTATCAATTTTGTATCCTGCAGCTTTACCAAATTCATTGATTAGCTCTAGTAGTTTTCTGGTGACATCTTTAGGATTCTCTATGTATAGTATCATGTCATCTGCAAACAGTGACAGTTTTACTTCTTCTTTTCCAATGTGTATTCCTTTTATTTCCTTTTCTTCTCTGATTGCCATGGCTAGGACTTCCAGAACTATGTTGAATAATAGTGGCGAGAGTGGACATCCTTGTCTTGTTCCTGATCTTAGAGGAAATGCTTTCAGCTTTTCACCATTGAGAATGATGTTTGCTGTGGATTTGTCATATATGGCCTTTATTATGTTGAGGTAGGTTCCTTCTATGCCCACTTTCTGGAGAGTTTTTATCATAAATGGGTGTTGAATTTTGTCAAAAGCTTTTTCTGCATTTATTGATATGATCATATGGTTTTTATTCTTCAGTTTGTTAGTTTGGTATATCACATTGATTGATTTGCATATGTTAAGTAATCCTTGTATCGCTGGGATAAATCCCACTTGATAATGGTGTATGATCTTTTTAATGTGTTGTGGGATTCTGTTTGCTAGTATTTTTTTTAACATTTTTTTTAAAGGATCAAATTTATAGAGAGAATGTTTTGCTTATCTCTTTTAAATTTTATTTATTTATTTATTTATGGCTGTGTTCGGTCTTCGTTTCTGTGTGAGGGCTTTCTCCAGTTGTGGCAACTGGGGGCCACTCTTCATCGCAGTGCGTGGGCCTCTCACTATCGCAGCCTCTCTTGTTGCGGAGCACAGGCTCCATACGCGCAGGCTCAGTAATTGTGGCTCACGGGCCCAGCTGCTCCGTGGCATGTGGGATCTTCCGGGACCAGGGCTCGAACCCGTGTCCCCTGCATTAGCAGGCAGATTCTTAACCACTGCGCCACCAGGGAAGCCCTGTTTGCTAGTATTTTGTTGAGGATTTTTGCATCTATATCCATCAGTGATATTGGTCTGTAATTTTCTTTTTTGTAGTATCTTTGTCTGGTTTTGGTGTCAGGGTGATGGTGGCCTCATAGAATGAGTTTGGGGGTTCCTTCCTCTGCAATTTTTGGAAGAGTTTGAGAAGGATGGGTGTTAGCTCTTCTCTATATGTTTGATAGAATTCACCTGTGAAGCTATCTGGTCCTGGACTTTTGTTTGTTGGAAGATTTTTAATCACACTTTCAATTTCATTACTTGTGATTTGTCTGTTCATATTTTCTATTTCTTCCTGGTTCAGTCTTGGAAGATTATACCTTTCTGAGAATTTGTCCGCTTCTTCCAGGTTGTCCATTTTATTGGCATAGGTTTGCTTGTAGTAGTCTCTTAGGATGCTTTGTATTTCTGCGGTGTCTGTTGTAACTTCTCGTTTTTCATTTCTAATTTTATTGATTTGAGTCCTCTCCTCTTTTTCTTGATCAGTCTGGCTAATGGTTTATCAATTTTGTTTATCTTCTCAAAGAACCACCTTTTGGTTTTATTGATCTTTGCTATTTTCTTTGTTTCTATTTCATTTATTTCTGCTCTGATCTTTATGATTTCTTTCCTTATACTAACTTTGGGTTTTGTTTGTTCTTTCTCTAGTTCCTTTAGTTGTAAAGTTAGATAGTTTATTTGAGATTTTTCATGTTTGTTGAGGTTTGTATTGCTATAAACTTCCCTCTTAGAACTGCTTTTGCTGCATCCCATAGGTTTTGGATTGTCGTGTTTTCGTGGTAATTTGTCTCTAGGTATTTTTTGATTTCCTCTTTGATTTCCTCAGTGATCTCTTGGTTATTTACTAATGTATTGTTTAGCCTCCATGTATTTGTGTTCTTTACGTTTTTCCCCCTGTAATTGATTTCTAATCTCATAGCATTGTGGTTAGAAAGATGCTTGATATGATTTCAATTTTCTTAAATTTACTGAGGCTTGATTTGTGACCCAAGATGTGATCTATCCTGGAGAATGTTCTGTGTGCACTTGAGAAGAAAGTGTAATCTGTTTTTGGATGGAATGTCCTATGAATATCAATTAAATCTGTGTGGTCTACTGTGTCATTTAAAGCTTGTGTTTCCTTATTAATTTTCTGTTTGGATGATCTGTCCATTGGTGTAAGTGAGGTGTTAAAGTCCCCCACTATTTTTGTGTTACTATTTCCTCTTTTATAGCTGTTAGCAGTTGCCTTATGTATTGAGGTGCTCCTATATTGGATGCATATATATTTATGTTTGTTATATCTTCTTCTTGGATTGATCCCTTGATCATTATGTAGTGTCCTTCCCTGTCTCTTGTAACATTCTTTATTTTAAAGTCTATTTTATCTGATATGAGTATTGCTACTGCAGCTTTCTTTTGATTTCCATTTGCATAGAATATCTTTTTCCATCCCCTCACTTTCTGTATGTGTCCCTAGGTCTGAAGTGGGTCTCTTGTAGACAGCATATATACGGGTCTTGTTTTTGTATCCATTCAGCAAGCCTGTGTCTTTTGGTTGGAGCATTAAATCCATTCACGTTTAAGGTAATTATCAGTATGTATGTTCCTATTACCATTTTCTTAATTGTTATGGGTTTGTTTTTGTAGGTCCTTTTCTTCTCTGTGTTTCCTGCCTAGAGAAGTTCCTTTAGCATTTGTTGTAGAGCTGGTTTGGTGGTACTGAATTCTCTTAGCTTTTGCTTGTCTGTAAAGCTTTTGATTTCTCCGTCGAATCTGAATGAGGTCCTTGCTGGGTAGAGTAATCTTGGTTGTAGATTCTTCCCTTTCTTCACTTTAAATATATCATGCCACTCCCTTCTGGCTTGTAGAGTTTCTGCTGAGAAATCAGTTGTTAACCTTATGGGAGTTCCCTTATATGTTATTTGTCGATTTTCCCTTGCTGCTTTCAGTAATTTTTCTTTGTCTTTAATTTTTGCCAATTTGGTTACCATGCGTCTTGGTGTGTTTCTCCTTGGGTTTATCCTGCCTGGGACTCTCTACACTTCCTGGATTTGGCTGGCTATTTCCTTTCCCATGTTAGGGAAGTTTTTGACTATAATCTCTTCAGATATTTTCTCGGGTCCTTTCTCTCTCTCTTCTCTTTCTGGGACCCCTATAATGTGAATGTTGGTGCGTTTAATGTTGTCCCAGAGGTCTCTTAGGCTGTCTTCATTTCTTTTCATTCTTTTTTTTCTTTATTCTGTTCCGCAGCTGTGAATTCCACCATTCTGTCTTCCAGGTCACTTATCTGATCTTCTTTTTTTTTTTAATTTTTTTTTTATCTGTTCTTCTGCCTCAGTTATTCTGCTATTGATTCCTTCAAGTGTATTTTTGATTTCAGTTATTGTATTGTTCATCTCTATTTGTTCTTTAACTCTTCTAGGTGTTTGTTTGTTTGTTTTTTAATTCTTCTAGGTCTTTGTTAAACATTTCTTGCATCTTCTTGATCTTTGCCTCCATTCTTTTTCCGAGGTCCTGGATCATCTTCACTATCATTATTCTGAATTCTTTTTCTGGAAGGTTGCCTATCTCCACTTCATTTAGGTACTTTTCTGGGGTTTTATCTTGTTCCTTCATCTGGCATATAGCCCTCTGCCTTTTCATCTTGTCTGTCTTTCTGTGAATGTGGTTTTTGTTCCACAGGCTGCAGGATTGTAGTTCTTCTTGCTTCTGCTGTCTGCCCTCTGGTGGATCACCAATATATTTTTTTTTGGAGTGTCTAATCTACTATATTTTTAATTTTATAATTGCATTTTAATCTCTAGAATTCTATTTGGGTTTTTAAAATATATTCTCCATTTCTCCTTTCATTTTGTTTATGTTCTGTTTTATATCTTTGAGCATATTTATAATAGTTGTTTTAAAGTCCTCATGTGCTAATTATATTATTTCTGTTATTTCTGTATTTTTTTTTCTATTTTTTGGCTGCGCTGCACAGGATGCAGGATCCCAATTCCCTGACCAGGGATCAAACCTGTGCCCCCTGCAGTGGATATGTGGTGTCCTAACCTCTGGACCGCCAGGGAAGTCCTGCTGTATGTTTTTATTGAATTTTTAAAGTATATTGTTATAGATCTTATTTCTTGTTTCTTTGTATGCCTGGTAATTTTTTATTGATGATGGACATTTTGAATTTTATGTTGTTGAATGCTGACTCTTGTTGTATTCCTTTAACGAACATTGTGTTTTGTTCTGGAATGCAGTTAAGTTTTTTGTGGATCAATCTGATCCTTTTAAGGCTTACTTTTAAGCATTATTAGGGAAAGTCCAGAGTAGTTTCTAGTCTAGGGTTTATTTAGTCCCATTTTTTAATGAGAATTGTATCCAATGTCCTGTATATTATGAGGTCTCTCCACTCTGGCTGGTGGGAACACAAAGTATTCCCAACCCTGTGTGAACTCCAGGAAATGTTCAGCTACTGCCTACCAGTGGTTATTTCTTTCACTTCAAATAGTTTCCTCTCACATGCCTAGATCAATACTCAGAAAAAGACTGAGAGGATCCCCTGCAGATTTCCAAAGCACACTCTTTCTTGGTATCTCCGTCTTCTTCATTACTCTGCCTCACAAATTTGTTTGCCTGATGTCCCTAAACTCCAATCTATTCTCCTTACCTTAACAAGACTTCTAGGCTCTCTTTGGATTTCCCTCCTTGTGCTGTGGCCTGGGAACTGCCTTCAAGCAGTAACTTGGGATCAATTATTGTCACTGAAAGGATATATTTATTTATTTATATTTCACTTTATATCTGTCAGTCAATTGTAGGTTCACCTCATTTGTTTTCCAAAGTCCTGTGAAATCTGTTATCCAATATCTGGTAAGAGTTGTTTTGTATATTTTGTCTGGTTTTCGAGGTGTTTACAGCAGGAGGGCAATTCCAATAGCAGTTAATTCTTCATGAACAGAAGCAGAAGTTGTACCAACTACAAAACAAACTTTTAAAAGACAGTAATTGTAGGACTAGTTTTCCAATAGCCAGAAATAATGTGTAGAAGAATAGGGTAGATTTTTGTGGAAAGATATGGGGGCTGTTGAGAGTTGTGAACCTGTAAATGACCATCTTGCTCTTTGGAACAGTGTAGTTGATGCAGTGTCTGTTTTGCTGATCCTAATCACCGGGCAGGATTCTGTCAAATAAATTGTAAGCCCTACCATTTCATCTTCTTGGGCCTGCTGCTGTCTGTGGACTAGACAGTTTACCTCTATAGACTTTGGTGGGGGCGGGAATTGCTCTTGGAGGAGCCTGGCAGACCTTTCTCTTTGTGCCTTGGATTCTGTATGTATCTTATGGTCAAATGCCTCACTATTATCCCCTCTGACACACTACTTCCCATCCACTTTCCCAATCACTCAATACTTTTTGAAATCATTCAACTCTGTCCTCTCAATAACTAAGCCATTCATTGTTTCACCACTTCTTCATGTGTGAATCTCTGTAAGTGTGTGCTAATGTTGGAATTGAATGCCTGCCCCGTGGAGGAGCCTAGTATCATGGTTTATAAAGTTCCTATACTGAATATCCATGGACTGGAGGGGTGCCTAGCATTCAAAGTTCCATGCCAGTGAGTTCAGTCTGTCCAAGATGACCTTTAGAATGTACTCAGAAATTTATGTTCAGCTGGACAGTTCTATCATGTTCACAGAATCTCCCGAAGATGATTTGGGCTTAAGGTTGTTAGCCCTTCTGAGATCCACAGTGTTGGCCAGGGTTTCTCTACCTTAGCATTACAGACACTTGGGGCTGGATAAGTCTTTGTTATTTGGACCATTCTGTGAATTGTAGGATGTTTAACAGCATCCCTGGCCTCTACCTACCACATGTCAGTAGCACCTTCCTCTCAGTTTTGACAACCACAGTGTCTCCAGACACTGCCAAATGTCCTCTGGAGTTGCAAAATTGCCCCAGTTGAGAGTTACTGATATAGACATACTGTTGTGGGCCACACTCCAGAGAACCCATAGATGTGAAGCTCTGAGAACTAAACATGAAGAAACCTAACAGGCCATTGGTGTCTTCTTGGGGTGAGGTCAGTCCAGGGTGTCTGCCCCATGCAGGGTATTAACTGGGAGGACATTGACCTTGCAGTTAAACCCCTGGATTTGAGTTCCTCCTCTGCAGATTTGGAGCAAGATTCTCCACTTTTCTGCTCTTCAGTTTTCTTATGTGAAAACGAGATGTCTTGTTTACCTCACATGACACAGTTGTGAGAACAAAATGAGGTTTTATGTATATACACACACACATCTATATGATGTAAGGATACACAAACAGGGATTTAATAATGGTTTAAATGTAACTGTACTTATTTGCGAGTATTATTAAAAGGGCAATATAGGAAAAATATATTTTTCAATCCATCATAGAGTATAGTCCTTCCTGTGGCTTCCAATATTGCTCTATGCTAGAAAGCACAATAGGGGATGTCTAACTTTTAAGAAAAAGAAAAAAAATTATCTTTTTAGCAATTAAATTTTCAACTAAATTAAGATGCAAATAGTCAGATTTTTATATTTACTTCTTAATTTTGCATTCAGTAATCTGATCAGACTTCACAAGAATTTAAATGTCTTGACAGGAGGTAGTGGCTTTTAGTTCTCTTGGGATTTCATTGTAATGAGCCTGGTAAATAATTCAGGAAGATATGAGAGGCCAATATATGGGCAGCACCTGGTGCTATATTGTTCATGTCTAAGCATGCAGAATCCAAAGATGGCATCTACACCAGTCACTATTGTTCTGGCTTAAACACAAGTCCTGTATTCAGTGGCTATTGGAATAATAATAATTGATTTTTTTCCTCTTCCAAATTTCCTCCACAATAAAAGAAAACTGTGCTAAGCTGTTTCAGAAACACAAAGCAGAAGTGGCATCCTTTTTTAAATTCCCACTGGTAAAATTTCAAATCTGTTTCTCTGTTACAGGATAGATTGCTTTAAAGTATTGGGGACATGTCTGCCTTTTCTGCTGGAGTTAATTTAAGCCTCTCTACTTTTGAGCATTTGTACTTTTGTTCTGCAAGGTAGAGCTTTTTTTTAGATCACAGTATTCATATTGCAATCATCTTCTGAGAGAAATAACACCATGCTCTGGCCACTCGGTCACTCTGTGGGAATTCTTAGAACCCTCAGTTTCTCTCCCTATTACCTGAGTAGCCTATCCCACTTCTAGTAGTCTAACAGTTTAAAAATAAACAAACAGAAAACTCTTGGCAAAGGGCTTGCATATCCTTTTGAGATCCCAGCTGACTGGGCATAGAATGTTCCTCCCCTCACTGAGCTAACAGGAGTGAACAGGACCAACCAACAGACAATGTATGCAGACAGCATGGGGCACCTGAGCCTACCACCACCCAGGATCAGACAGAGCTTACTCCCTAAGTTGCATAGAAAGATCTTGGAAGGGCAGGGGGGTTTCCACTAGGGAAAAAAGGAGGAGTGTTCACATATTGAAACTAAAATTTTTTTTTAAATAAATTTATTTATTTATTTATTTTTGGCTGTGTTGGGTCTTCGTTTCTGTGCGAGGGCTTTCTCTAGTTGCGGCAAGCGGGAGCCACTCTTCATCGCGGTGCGCGGGCCTTTCACTGTCGCGGCCTCTCTTGTTGCAGAGCACAGGCTCCAGACGCACAGGCTCAGTAGTTGTGGCTCACGGGCCTAGTTGCTCCGTGGCATGTGGGATCTTCCCAGACCAGGGCTCAAACCCGTGTCCCCTGCATTGGCAGGCAGACTCTCAACCACTGTGCCACCGGGGAAGCCCAAAACTAAAATTTTTGTAGTGCTGGACCATAAAGGGGATCAGAAGAGGGACTGTAGAGCTGTATATCTATAAATTGTTAAGTGTGCTGTGTCTTTGTTTTTAAAGTATTGTTTATTAAAGAGGTTTTGAAATATATTTATTTAAATATATACTATATTTTAAACCTTGGTTATATATAATAATGTATATAACTACATACAATAAAAATATATGGTTAAAATGTGTAAAATATTTTAAAACTTCTGTAATAAGCCATTTACATATATGTGTGTGTTTGTGTTTATTTGTGTGTGTTATATATAAATAACATTTGTTTGTTAACAGGTTTAATTGCTTTCTTCTCCTTTGAGACCTGTGTGGGAGTACTTGGAGCAGCGACTGCCATCTGGTGGCAAGCCAGAATCATCGCAGTGTGTGACTTAATGGTTACTAAGATGCCCACTCTTGACTTACATGGTCTTCACTGGCAGCAGGGGACCCGGAGAGCCTGGAGGGCGTCTGATGAAGGAGCTTTAGTGAAATAACTCTCCGCTTCCACCTGAATGGACTGTTCGTCCCATTCTGCCCCAGGAGCCAGCTTTAAAATGGCACCTCTGAAGAAAAGATTGGAGTTGCTCTTCTGTTTTACTCAAAGATCTTCTGGTTATCTACTGGTGGGTGACCAAGACTGTGAATAAGCACATACCAAGAGAGGCATATGATGACATGGAGCCTGAAATAAACTGCTCTGAATTGTGTGATGGTTTTCCTGGCCAGGAGCTGGAGCGGAGACCCCTTCATGATCTCTGCAGGACAACAATTGTAAGTCAGCAGCCATGGGGTGTCAGGGCTGCTTAGATGTACACGTTGTTGTTATTATTGTTGATGATGGTAGTGGTGGTGGAGGGGGGAGAAGTACGAGGAGGAAATGCTTATGCAGGACATGTATGTCCCAGCTCTGGAGGTGATGGGGGCAGTTCATGTTTGATCTATAGAAGAGCCTTCGTTCCTAACAGCTTCTCTTCATTCTGTTCTCAGACCTCTTCCCGCCACAGCAGTAAGACCATTTCTTCATTATCTCCTGCCCTCTTGGGTGTTGTTTGGACTTTCCTCAGCTGTGGACTTCTGCTGATAGCCTTCTTTCTTGGCTTCACAATTCGCTGCAGGAAGAACAGGTAAGCAGCCCCATGCCTAGTTTCTCGTATCTCGTTGCCTGAAACATGAAACCCAGAGTGTTAGTGTCATTTTGGCACCACGAGCTGCTGGCTGGTATCAGCAAAGCTTGTGTCCTACTGTGGCATTAAACTATGTGAGAAGCTGTCCCTGAAGGAGGCCTGGCCTTGCAGTACAATTCCTTCTTGAGAAGGAGAAAGGTCTGGCCCACTCTTGCGCTAACTACTATAAGGATATCCAAAGAAGAGAATGAAGAGTCTCTCCTCATAAAGGATGGTGAGATCTTTCCGAGAAGATGAGGTATTTGTATTAAAAATAGAGAGCACGTAGAGAAATATTCCAAAGCAACATTAAAGTTTATGGCAGCACGATTGGAACCAGTCTGGGTAAGCTAAGGTTTCTGTAAAAATAGTGAAGCCCCACTACCTGGCTATTCTGCTAGACAGTTGTGACTGGTTGGAAAGTCACTGGCTCATCCAGGTAAGGGCGTATGGCACTGAGGACTGACAAAAGAAACAAAGTGATGGCTTTTTTCTGAAGGGACTTGCAGAATCTTTCCTTCACTGGTATCCAGTCCTTCCCTCAAGGCCCACCCCATCTCTCCTACTCTGTGCCATCCTCCTGCCCCAGCTATCCCAGGCTCCCTCCTGAGAAACCCTGCTCCAGCCTTCTCTCCCTGGTCTACAGGTGATTTTTGGATGGAGCCCATGTCAGATTTCAACAACCCCCTCAGAGATGCCAAACTCGCCTGTCCCCACAGCAGCCTGACACTTTGTGGTGATCAAGTGTATTATGCTCCGTTGCCTGGGTTTGGTACTCAGATGAGGGTCAGTCAGTTGGATTTGTCTGAAGGCATTTTGGGGTGCCACTGGCCATCTGAGGCTTGGAGGACATGGAACTGTTAGGCAGCAGTGGCTTGATCTGCTGGGTCAACCTCAGCATGGCATTGAGGCGTGGCACTTGGCCTTGGGTGCACCCCTGAAGCTTCCCCAGCCACTTTTCATTCTGTTCCTCAAATACACTAAGCACACTCCCATCTTAAGGCCTTTGATTTACTGTCACTTTACTGTTCCTACTGCCTGACAGTCTTCTCCAGATCATCCCATGACTAGTTCCTTCTCATTTGATAGGTCTTGGCTCAAATGTCATCTCTTCAGGGAGGATTTCCCTGATCATCCTATCTAAGGTAGCCTCTCTACAGAATGGCCACCCAACCCCCTACGTCTCATGCCATATCCCATCACCCTGTTTTATTTTCTTCATAGCAAATATCACTCTCTGATAGTACCATACTTATTGATTTACCTGTTTATTGTCTGCATCCCCCACCAGAATGTAAAGTCTGTGAACACAAGGACCTTGTCTCTCATGCTCACCACTGTCTCCAGCATTTAGAACAGACTGGAACATAATAAGTGCTCAGTAAATATGTTTTCAGTGATTCTGGGAGTAAGGAGATTTAAATCCCAACAGTAGCTGCTGCCAAGAAAATGACTAGGAAAATCACATATTTCAAGGTTAGAAAACTATGGAGTATACTGTTTTCAGTTACAACACATTTCTGTAATGCAAGTTAGTACCCAATTGGCAAATAAGAAAATAACATCATTGGTTCATATGTAATTTTTTCCCCAACTAGTCAATAGTTTAAAGCATCCAGGGGCAAGCTTTCTTACAGTTAAAGAAGGAAGCCTTAAGCTAAGAATAATATGATAGCAGCGCAAGCAGTAGCTGGTTTAATGGCTTCAAGAACTGGTATTCTACCTACAATGTGACACTATCTGATGAAGTTGCAGGAGTAGATGAAGACATGAAGAAGACATTTCCCTCGTATTTAAAAACGATTGCTGAAGAAAACACAGATCCAAATTAGATTTTGATGACAATGTTATCTATTGGAGGTGAATGCCCTTAAGGACCTATGTCTTGCAGATTTAAGGCTGTAAAAATCAGCTGTGATCCTGGGTACAAGTGGTAGTGGATATTTACTGAGTACTAGTATTTTAATTGAGATAATTATTATTTTTTATTAGTATTCTGGTTACAAAGTTAAATGTGTTTCATATGTTATGGCCCCACACTATTTTTCCCATAACCCATTATTTTTATCATAACCCATTATTTTTATCCACAATTTTGTAGAATGCGAGGTTTTTTTAAAAGCATTTATATGTCTGAACACTTGTAAACAGTGTTACAGTAGAAGCACCTATATTTGTTTCATTCTACTAAAGACTTTGTTGCCTGTCTTGCTTTCAGCGGGAGCATGACTTGGCATAAAAAATAACATATTAAGAGGCACTGTGAATAAAAACACATTTTGCAGTTAAGTAGCTTACAAGGTCAGACAAGGAAACATAAAATAACCCAGTTTCAAAAGTGCTTTCTTAAATAGTAAAATTTGTTCAAAGGTGCAGCATCAGAGTTAGATCCCTCATTTCACTCCAGTTTTGTGGTCTCTAAATTTGTGACTGTGACTCTGTGTGTGCACACACATGCATGTGTGTGCCAGAGTAAGAAAAACATTTTAATAAAATAAAAATAATGTAGCAATGTTCAAGTTCAGTCACCAATACTGCATTTTTGATAACATTTTAAAATGTAGTCTACAAGAGAAAATCAGTAAAGATACAGAAGACTTGAACAACTCCATCAACCAACTTGACCTAATTGACATTTGTATAATCCTACACCCAACAACAGCAGAATACACATTCTTTTCAAGTACACACAGAACATTTACCAAGATAGATCATCTTCTGGGCCATAGAGAAGATCTTATTAAATTTAAAAGGATTCAAATTATACAAAGTATGTTCTCTGACCAGAATGGAATTAAATTAGAAATCTGTAACAGAGAGATCTCTGGAAAATTCTGAAATATTTGGAAACTAAATAGAACATTTTAAAATAACCCATGGTCAAAGAAGAAATCAGAAGGGAAACTAGAAAGTATTTTCAACTGAATGAGGGTGAAAACACAATATATCAAAAATTTTTGGATGCCATTAAAGCAGTACTTCAGGGGAAATTAGAGCACTACACTCCATATTATAAAGAAGAAAGGTCCACCTTACAAAACAGAAAACAAGAGCAGCTGAGTCCCCAAATAAGCAGAAGAAAGGAATAATAAAAATCAGAGTGGAAACTGATAAAATGAAAAACAGAAAAGCAACAGAAAAAAACAGCAAAACCAAAAACTTTATGAAGATCAATAAGACTGACCAACTTCTAGACCAAGTGACCAGGAAAAAAAAAGAGAATATATAACTACCCAAGTAAGGAAGAGAGAGCTGTCATCACTAAAGATTCTATAAATATTAGAAGGAAAATAAGTTAATATCATGAACAACTTTGGTAGGCAGTCCTAAAATGTTCTCCAATAAGTCCTACCTCCTGGTAGTCACAATATTGTGAAATCTCTTCCCCTTGAGTATGGGCTGGACTGACTGATTTGCTTATTAGTCACTTGGGATAAGGTTACAAAAAGACTATGGCTTCCAACTTGGATTCCTCTCACTCTTTCACTCACTCATTGTGAGGGATGCCACCTTCCATTTTGTGAGCTGCCCTGCGGAGAGGCCCACATGGCCAGGAGCTGATGTTTCCAGTCTGTGGCCATCAAGGACCTGAGGCTTATTAACAGCCATGTCAGTGAGCTTCAAAGTAGATCTTGAGTCCTGCTAAGAGCAGTGTGAATACACTTGGAAGCAGATTTTCCCCCAGTCGAGCCTTGGAGGACTGCAGCCATGGCTCACCAAGGGGTATACTTGTGAGAGACCCTGAGCCAGAGGCACCCTGCTAAACTGTGCCTGTATTGTAGAAGTATTACTAGTTCTACACAAACTCTTCTAAGAAACTGAAAATAAGGAAGCATTTCCTAACTTATTCTAATGAGTTAGGAAACAAAGAATTTAGAAGAGAAAAAAACTATAGGCTCATGAACATAGATCCAAAATTCTAAACAAAATTTTAACAAATTGAGTACAACCAATATCAAAAGGATAATTCATCATGACAAAGTGAAGTTTATTCCAGGAATGCAAAGTTGTTTTAACATCCATATATCAATCAATATAATACACCATGTTTACCAACTAAAAAAGAAAACCATATGATCATCTTAATAGGCATAGAAAGAGCATTGACAACATCAAGGTTCAACATCCATTTCTGATAAAATCTCAACAAAGTAAAATAGAAAAGAACTCCCTCAACTTAACTCCCTACCATTTTTAATGGTAGAAGACTAAATGCTTTCCCATTGTGACCAGAAGCAAGATGTCTGCTCTCACCAGTTCTATTCAACAGTGAAGGTTTTAGCCAATGCAAAGAGAAATAAAAGTCACCTAACTTAGAAAGGAAGAACTAAAATGGCTTACCTTCAGGTTACCTGATCATCTATATAGAAAATTCAATGGAATCTATTTTTTTTAAAAACAATTAGAACTAATAAATTAGTTTAACAAGATTGCAGGGTACAAGATCAATGGACAAAACTCAACTGTATTTCTATATAGTAAAAACAACTGAAAAGTGAAATTAAAAGTAATGCCATTTACAGTAGCATAAAAAATATGAAATATTTAGGGATAAATCTAACAGTGTGAAATACTTGTGCACTGAAAACTACAAAACATTGCTGAGAGATACTAAAGAAATTCTAAATAAATGGAGACATATTGTGTTCATGGGTTAGAAGACTCAATATTGTTAATTCTCCCCTTACTGATCTATAGACTAAACCCAATCACAATCACAATTCAGCTGGCCTTTTTTTGTATAAATTGACAAGCTGGTTCTACAATTCACATGGAAATATGAAGCACCTAGAAGAGCCAAAACAACTTTAAAGAAGAATAAAGTTGGAGGACTAGGACCACCTGATTTCAAGATGTTACAATGCTACAGTAATGAAGACAGTTTGGTATTGGGTAAAGATAGACATATACATCAACAGAACAGATAGAATCCAGAAATAAACCTATGCATGTATGGGAAACTGCTTTTCAACAAAGGTGCAAAGGCAATTCAGTGGAGAAGGGACAGTCAGTCTTTTCAACAAATGGTGCTGGATCAATTGGATACCCATATGCAGAAATGAACTTTGATCTACATCTTGCACCATATTTAGAAATTAACTGAAAATGGATCATAGACCTATCTATTAAATCTAAAAAAATCTGAAACTGTAAAATTTCTCAAAGAAAACATAGGATAACAATTTTTTGACCTTATAATAAGCAAAGATTTATTAGGTGCAACAATAAAAGTAAAATCCATAAAACAAAGCATTGATGAGTTGAACTTCATCAAAATTAGAAGCATCTTCTCTTCTAAAGAGAAACTTAAGAAAATGAAAAGAAAGCCACATACTGGAAGAAAATATCTGCAAGTCATGTATCTGATAAACAACTTGTATCCAGAATATATAAATAATACTAAAAATTGATAATGAAAGAAGCAATCCAACAACAACAAAATGAGTGAAAGGTTTGAACAGACACTTCACCAGAGAAGATATATGGATGGCAAATAAACATGTGAAAAGATAGTCAACACCATTCATCATAGGGAAATGCATATTAAAACCACAATGAAATACCACTACACACCTATTAGAATGGTTGAAATTTTAAAAGACTGGCTAAATTGGCATATACTGCTGGTGGGAATGTAATATGGTACAACCACTTTGGAAAACAGTCTGAACATTTCTTTAAAAGTTCAACATATGGCTACAATATGATCCAGTCATTCTGCTCTTAGGTTTTTACCCAGAGAAATTAAACTATATGTATACCATACTTGTATACCATGTTCGTAACAACTTTATTTGTAATAGCCAAAAACTGGAAATAACAAATATCCATCAACAAGTGAATGGATGAACGAATTTTGGTATATCCATACAATGAAATACTACTCAACATTAAAATAATTATTAATATTTGGAACAACATGGATGGATATCAAAATAATTATGCTGAGTGAAGGAAGACAGGCAAAAAAATTGTATACTATATAATACCAATTTTACAAATTCTAGAAAATTAATCTATTGTTAACTAATCTGTAGTGATAGAGATCAGATGAATGGTTGCCTGCAGGTGGGGGGTAACACAGAAGAGCAGGAAGGAGGGATGACCAAGGGGCATGTGGAAACTTTTGGGGGTGATGGTTCATTACCTTGATTGTGGCGAATATTTCACAGGTATATACATATATCAAAACTTAATAAATCATATAATCTTCAAAAATCATAGAGTTTACTGTATGTCAGTTACACTCAATAAAGCTATTGAAAATGTAGTCCATAAACGTTCTTATTTTTCTGAGAAGGTTCTCATGAGTGAAAAAGTATACCATATTTGGTGTCCTTTTCCAAAGGGCCCTGCTAGGTGACCTAAAACCCATCTATTAAGTGTGCTAGGTATTATTGACTGATACGGGGGAATGCACTCTTTTTTCCTAGATTCCTCATGCAATTTAATAAGAACCAAATTAACTCTTGGAGCAAAGTAGACCTTTCATGTCAAAAGGGAGGCTCTCCTGGTGCCTCCTCTGAAATGCACAAAACAAGGGCAATGTCATAAGTTTTGCATGAAGCTAAACTTGTTCAATTAAAGGACTATCTTTTATTCTAAGACCTTATCTCACTGTCATTTGTGATAATGATTTAGATGGTAGTTATTTACATGTTGTTACTTCTCAGAATTGAAAGTAGCATTCCCACAATAATCCCCAGTATCTGGGGTTTTACTACCTGGGAAATCAAAAAGTTTGAGTAATAAGAATTGTGTAGGGGGGCTTCCCTGGTGGCGCAGTGGTTAAGAATCTGCCTGCCAATGCAGGGGACACGGGTTCGAGCCCTGGTCCAGGAAGATCCCACATGCCGCGGAGCAACTAAGCCCGTGTGCCACAACTACTGAGCCTGTGCTGTAGAGCCTGTGAACCACAACTACCAAGCCCGCATGCCGCAGCTACTGAAGCCTGCACGCCTAGAGCCTGTGCTTCACAGCAAGAGAAGCCACCACAATGAGAAGCCCACGCACCTCAACGAAGAGTAGCCCCCACTCACCACCACAGAGAAAGCCTGCATGCAGCAACGAAGACCCAATGCAGCCAAAAATAAATAAATAAATAACTTAATTAATTAAAAAAAAAAAGAATTGTGTAGGGTATGAGATTTTGCCCTACTTATAAGTTAACAACTTAGCCTGTTACTGTTTTATGCTGGCAAAAGACACAAGACTCTTGGGTCAAAAACAAAGTACTTCATTACTCATGGTAGAAAGCAGTAGTCAGAGCTTCATGTTGGGTTTGTGCTGGTTCCCATGCCATCAGTCCCATGGGGATGATGCAGGGCCCATGACGGATGATACTTGCACACACAGGGGGTTACCATTAAAGGAAAGGAACCTAAGCCTGGGGAATTCATCACTTTTATAGTGAGTCGTAACAAGCCTATTCTTTGTCTGAGGGGTGGGGTATGTTACCTCATCCCTCAAGGTTGCTCACTGCAAACATAGCCCTGAGAAATGGTCTAGTTAAGGAGCAGTCAGGGCCTTGCCTGTGGCCATACCCAGCAAGAATGTATTTCTGTGGTGCCAGTTGTAACTTCTCATTTTTCATTTCTGATTTTATTGATTTTGGGCCCTCTCTCCTTTTTTCTTGATGAGTCTGACTGAAGGTTTATCAATTTTGTTTGTCTTTTCAAAGAACGAGCTGTTACTTTCATTGATCTTTTCTATTGTTTTTCAGTCCGTATTTCATTTATTTCTGCTATGATCTTTATGATTATTTTTCCTTCTACTAACTTTGGGTTTTGTTTGTTCTTCTTTAAGTATGAGGTTAGGTTGTTTATTGGAGATTTTTTGTTGTTTCCTAAAGTAGCTTGCATCACTATAAACTTCCCTCTTAGAACTGCTTTTTCTGCATCCCGTAGTTTTTGGATTGTTGTGCTTTTATTTTCTTTTGTCTTCAGGTTTTTAAAAAATTCCTTCTTTGATTTCTTCAGTGATCCTTTGGTTGTTTAGTAGCATATTGTTTAGACTCCACATGTTTATGTTTTTTGCAGTTATTTTCTTGTAGTTGATTTCTAGTCTCATAGTATTGTGGTCAGAAAAGATGCTTGATATGATTTCAGTTTTCTTAAATTTCCTGAGACTTGTTTTGTGGCCTAGCAAATGATCTATCCTGGAAAATATTCCATGTGCACTTGAAAAGAATATGTATTCTGCTGCTTTGGGATGGAATGTTTTATTATATATATAAATATAAAGTTTTTTATATGTGCTCCTATGTTGAGCACATACGTATTTATAATTGCTATATCTTCTTGGATCAATCCCTTAATTATTATGTAATGACCTCCTTTGTTCTTGCTACAGTTTTTGTTTTAAAGTCTATTTTGTCTCATGAGTATTGCTGCCCCAGCTTTTGTTTGATTTCCATTTGCATGGAATATTCTTTTTTCCATCCCCTTGCTTTTAGTTTTGTGTGTCTTTAGATCTGAAGTGAGTCTCTTGTAGGCAGCATATATATGGGTGGTGTTTTTGTATCTGTTCAGCCAGTCTGTGTCTTTTGATTGGATCATTTTTTTTTAACATCTTTATTGGAGTATAATTGCTTTACAATATTGTGTTAGTTTCTGCTTTATAACAAAGTGAATCAGCTACACATATACATATATCCCCATATCTCCTCCCTCTTGCATCTCCCTCCCACCCTCCCTATCCCACCCCTCTAGGTGGACGCAAAGCACCAAGCTGATCTCCCTGTGCTGTGCGGCTTGATTGGATCATTTAGTCCATTTTCCTTTAAAGTATTGATAGGTATGTACTTATTGCCATTTTGTTAACTGTTTTGGGTTTTTTTTTAGTTGTTTTTTGTTCCTTTTTTCTTTTGTTCTCTTCCCTTTTGATTTGAAGACTATCTTTAGTGTTATGTTTGGATTTCTTTCCCTTTTTGAGAAGAGCATATATATTATGATTCCATTTATTAAAATGCTTAGAATAGACAAATCTATATAGACAAAGTATATTAGTGGTTACCTATGGCTGGGGAAAAGCAAATTAATACTATGAGATATACACCAAATGACTTAAATTTTTAAAGATAAGATAAAGATGTGAAATTCTTATCTGCTCATGGTGAGAGTGCAAATTGGTACAACCACTTTGGAAAGTGATTTGATATATCTTCTTTTTTTTTCCTGTGAAAATTTTTTTTCTCCCAGGTTTATTGAGATATAATTGATGTATAACACTATATAAGTTTAAGGTGTACAGCATTATGACTTGTTACGTACATCATGAAATGATTATCACAGTAAGTTAAGTGACCATCCATCATCTTGTAGAGATACAAAATTAAAGAAATAGAAAAAAACTTTTTCCTTGTGATGAGAACTCTTAGGAGTCACTCTATTAACAACTTTCATATGTAACATACAGCAGTGTTAATTATATTTACCATGTTGTACATTACATCCCTAGTACTTATTTTTCTTATATGGCATATTTTCTAAAATTAACAATTCATGTACCTTGTGATCCAGCAAATCCACTTCTGAATTATTCCCATGAGAAATGTATGCACATTTATACCAAAAGTTGTATAAAGAATATTCACACTAGCATTATTTTTTTTTTAATTTATTTATTTAATTATTTTTGGCTGTGTTGGGTCTTCGTTTCTGTGTGAGGGCTTTCTCTAGTTGCGGCGAGCGGGGGCCACTCTTCATCGCGGTGCGCAGGCCTCTCACCATCGCGGCCTCTCCCGTTGCGGAGCACAGGCTCCAGACGCGCAGGCTCAGTAGTTGTGGCTCACGGGCCCAGTTGCTCCGCGGCATGTGGGATCTTCCCAGACCAGGGCTCGAACCCGTGTCCCTTGCATTGGCAGGCAGATTCTCAACCACTGCGCCACCAGGGAAGCCCCCACACTAGCATTATTTGTAGTCACCCCAACTCTCCTTTAATAGTAAAAGGAATAAGTAAGTTATGGTACATTCTTGCAATGAAATACTGTTCAGCAATGAAAATGAACAAGTTATAGTTAACACCCAGAAACATGGCCAAATCTCACAAACAAATTTTAAAAGCTAGCCACAAAAGAACATGTACTATATGCTTCCCCTTAAATACAGTTTAAAAGCAGGCATAACTAAAGTATAGTGTTATAAGTCAAGCTAGTGAAAAAAAAAAAGTCAAGATAGTGGTGCACCTTTAGGGAGGAAGGAAAGGGTAATAATTATGAGTGGAGGTTTTGAGGTATTGAAATGTTCTTTTTCTTGACTTGGATGATAGTTACATAGATGTTTTCTTTGTAATAATTCACTGAGCTAAACATTTATAATTTGTGCACTTAAAAAATACCTTTCCTGGTCCAAGATTATTTTTTTTAAAAAGTCAACCTGTCAGGGATCTGTAAGTGTAGAAGTCATGAATAGGAAGTGGCGATGTCTTCAGGAGACTGCTGAACATGAGGACAAAGAGTCAGCTTCTAAATACCTTCCTTACATAATGCCAGATGTCCACGTGTTCACCTGCTTCACCATAATAGCCTTTCTTACTTTGATCAAATTCCTGCATCAGGATTTGTTCTTAAATTTCCTGTTCCCTTTGCTTTCGTAAATGTAGCTGAGCATCAAATTTTCACTTAATTTGGATGTTAACAAGGTTAGACAGTAATCTGACATTAATCAGTTGCTGATCCTATTCTATTCCTTTTTCCATCTCTGTCCCACTAAAGAGCTTGGTTTCTGGGGGGAGGGAAGTTTTCAGACAGTAGACATATTTCAGGCATTTTGAGCTTTGCCATGATCAGTGGAGGAAGATGCTATTCCCGTGTGCGTGTGTGTGTGTGTGTGTGTGTGTGTGTGTGTGTGTGTGTGTGTGTGTTAGGAGGAGGTGGTGATCAGGATGCTAATCTATGCACAGTGACCTTTGTTTCTATCTGACTGAGCAGATGTAGGAATTAATCATTGTCACTCCTGGATGCTGCGGCTGCAGCTGTCCCCCACTGCCTTCCTGTCCCTGATAGATTTATTAGTGCATTTTGTTTGCTGGAAAACATGCCTCAGCAGAGAAGAACTGGCAAATTAGAGAAGCTTATCTGTGAATATAATTTTCTAGGAACATGTTTTTCCTGCACATCGTACTTATATACTCTAAACTCTTTAAAAGAAGAAGAAAGAGAGAAAAGAAAAACAAGCTGGTAATATTGTGTATGTAATATCTGAACAGTTATGTCTCATCCTGAGAAATTTCACAGTGGACCAGTAACATTACTGTATAGCCTAGGATTGCAAAGAACTGATTGTCTTCTAACCTCTATACCCTTCTTCTTTTTGTAACTGCCCCCCCACCCATTAACTTTCAACTATCAGTTTGGTCCCACC
The DNA here is from genome assembly GCF_965194825.1 of Balaenoptera physalus. Taxonomy (NCBI): domain Eukaryota; kingdom Metazoa; phylum Chordata; class Mammalia; order Artiodactyla; family Balaenopteridae; genus Balaenoptera; species Balaenoptera physalus. The sequence continues at coordinate 80,147,160 of NC_138891.1, forward strand.
CCTGGAATCTGGGCATAGTTTGGCTGTAGGCACAAGAAAATAAGTGGTCTAAATTAGTACTAAATTCATATTACAGCAGGCCCCACTAACAACTTTCAGACTATAACTAACACTCTCTGGACCCCAGGCATCCCCGCTGTGTAGATATCCCTGCAGCCTTACCAAATCCAACCCATGCCAATATTGACACCAGTCTGGATGGAAATCAAAGTAGCCGCACCGTTTTGGATGTTGGGAGTCAGCTCCAGAATGCAGTATAAATTTCCTAGATCTGGCCTATCTATTTACTGTTTTTTAAAAAAAATTTTATTGGGGTATAATTGATTTACAATGTTGTGTTAGTTTCAGGTTACAGCAAAGTGAATCTGTTATACAAATACATATATACACTCTTTTTAGATTCTTTTCCCATATAGGCCATTACAGAGTATTGAGTAGAGTTCCTTGTGCTATACAATAGGTCCTTATTAGTTATGTATTTTATATATGGTAGTGTGTATGCGTCAATCCCAGTCTTCCAATTTATCCCTCCCCTTCCCACTCCCTGGTAACCCTAAGTTTCTTTTCTTTTTTTTTTTTTTTATAAATTTATTTATTTTATTTTTGGCTGCGTTGGGTCTTAATTGTTGCTCGCGGGCTTTCTCTAGTTGCAGCGAGCAGGGGCTACTCTTTGTTGCGGTGCACAGGCTTCTCATGGCAGTGACTTCTCTTGTTGCAGAGCATGGGCTCTAGGCACGCGGGCTTCAGTAGTTGTGGCACACGGGCTCAGTAGTTGTGGCTCACAGGCTCTAGAACATGGCTCAGTAGTTGTGGCACATGGGCTTAGTTGCTCCACAGCATGTGGGATCTTCCCGGACCAGGGCTTGAACCCGTGTCCCCTGCACTGGCAGGCGGATTCTTAACCACTGTGCCACCAGGGAAGCCCCCATAAGTTTATTTTCTATATCTGTAAATCTATTTTGGTTTTGTAGATAAGTTCATTTGTAGTCTTTTTTTAGATTCCACATATAAGCGCTATCATATATTTGTCTTTCTCTGTCGACTTACTTCACTCAGTATGAGAATCTCTGGGTGCATCCATGTTGCTGCAAATGGCATTATTTTGTTCTTTTTTATGGCTGAGTAATATTCCACTGTGTATATGTACCACATCTTCTTTATCCATTCCTCTGTTGATGGACATTTAGGTTGCGTCCATGTCCTGGCTATTGTGAATAGCACTGCAATGAACACTGGGGTGCATGTATCTTTTTGAATTACGGTTTTCTCTGGATGGCCTATCTATTTTCATTTTCCCCCTCTCTCTTATCAAATCAACATGCCCTAGGGCAGAGGCCAGAGGGGAGCAGCCAGTGTCTATTTAGAGTCTGTTCATTCCTTTCCTGGTGGCATACTGCCTGCTAGAATCCTAGACCTCTCCCTTAGATACCTACACTAGCCTGTAGTATACCTCCCTTTCTGGTACAACCCCTCACTCACTGGGTCCTCTGCTAATTTTCTGTACTTCCTGACCCTGCTTGGCAGACTTTGATTGTCACTCATAGTTCACTATTTTGTTGACTCTTTCTTTTTTTTTTTTTAATTTTTTTTGAAGTCTTTATTGAATTTGTTACAATATTGCTTCTGTTTTATATTTTGGTTTTTTGTCCGTGAGGCATGTGGGATCTCAGCTCCCCGACCAGGGATTGAACCCACACCTCCTGCATTGGAAGGCGAAGTCTTAACCACTGGACTGCCAGGGAAGTCCCTTGTTGACTCTTTCTTCTGTATTTCTCTTCCTCAAAGTGATGTGCTGGTTTTACTTTTTTTAAAAATTTTTTTAATTGAAATATAGTTGATTCACAATGTTGTACCAAGATCTCCTGGTTTTAGATATCCTTGCATGTTCAATCCCTAAATTACCACTGCTTCTTCTTCCTTTCATGCTCCCAGTATCTGGTTTGTGTGTGTTAATCCTATGAGTCTGCCTAGACGCCTGAATTCTGGTCTAACCTCTTTGGCCACCATTTGAGCCCCAATTCTGACCATCTTTCTGTCTCTGATAGTGATACCAAGCACCTTATTAGGAGAAGACAGGTTAATCCTCTGGATATCAACTTTAGTATTTGGTCCCATCTACCCCCCTGCCCCCAAAAAACAAGCTATCCAAGTGTCCACTGACAGATGAATGGATAAACAAAATGTGAGATATACATGCAATAGAATATTATTCAGCCTTAAAAGGGAAGGAAATTGACATATGTTACAACACGGATGTATCTTGAGGACATTAAGTGAAATAAGCCACTCACAAAAAGACGAATACTGTATGCATCTACTTATATGAGATATCAAGGGTAGTCAAACTCATAGAAATAGAAAATAAAATGGTTGTTGCTAGGGGCTGAGGGGAGGGAGGGAGAAATGGGAAATTATTGTTTAATGGGTATAGAGTTTCAGTTTTGCAAGTTGAAAAAGTTCTGGAGATTGGTTACACAACAATATCAATATAATTAATACTACTGAACTGTACACTTAAACAGGGTTAAGATGGTAAATTTTATGTTCTTTTATTGTATGTAATTTTATTTTTATTTTACCACAATTAAAATCTTTTGAAATTTTAAAGAAAAAAATTAAAACTCCTCTTAGTAGTAACTTATTTTGATAAAATAATCTACTATAGGGCCATTTCCTTAAAACTGTATTTTATTGCCTGTACTATCTTTCAGGGGAATAATGATAATGATCATCCTTAGATCATTACCTGTTTTGTGAAGTTGTTACTTTATTTTTCATGTCCTAACTTTGCATTTCTGAACCTTTAAATGGTATCATCTCTTTCAAGTATTCCAGGATTTCCTTCTAGTATACACAAGATCTCTTTGTGATTTAATAGGTTTCTATGACATCCCCATTGGTCTTCTCCTTTCCAGGCTGCAGAGTGGTCTGTCCCCATTCTTTAGAGACTCTGCCACTCAGCTTTTCTTCTCCAGAATTTATTTATTTTCCTCATATCCTTCTTTAGTAAAGGTGACGAAAGCCAGATGTTTCATTCTGGCACATTGTGAGACTTTACCCTGGGCTTTAGATTCTTACCAGAAAGGGAAGGAGGTGGCCTAGTTTTGTGAGAGATATACAGCAAACAGTAGTAAAATAGAAATGTTATTGGTAAGGAGAGTCTTTCTCAAATCTCCATGGGTAAGAATTCCTCAGACACATAAGATAACAATAAGAATATACTTATTCTTTTGAGATATAATTCACACACCATGAAATTCATCTTTTTTTAAAATAATTAATTAATTAATTTTTGGCTGCATTGGGTCGTCGTTGCTGCATGCGGGCTTTCTCTAGTTGTGGCAAGCGGGGACTATTCGTTGCGGTGCGCGGGCTTCTCGTTGTGGTGGCTTCTTTTGCTGTGGAGCACGGGCTCTAGGCCTGCAGACTTCAGTAGTTGTGGCACACGGGCTCAGTAGTTGTGGCTCACGGACTCTAGAGCGCAGGCTCAGTAGTTGTGGCTCATGGGCTTAGTTGCTCTGAGGCATGTTGGATCTTCCCAGAGCAGGGCTTGAACCCGTGTCCCCTGCATTGGCAGGTGGATTCTTAACCACTGCGCCACCAGGGAAGCCGGAAATTCATCTTTTTAAAGTGTACAATTCAGAAGGTTGGACAATTATCATCACTATCTAATTCCAGAATAATTTCATTACTCTGAAAAGAAACCTCATACCTGTTATCAGTCCCTCCCTATTTCTTCCCTCCCCCAGCCTCTAGCAACTACTAATCTACCTTCTATCTCTATAAATTTGCCTAATCTGGACAATACATATAAATGGAGTCATACAACATGTGGCCCTTTGTATCTGGCTTCTTTCACTTAGCGTAATCTTAGCATAATGATTACAAGGTTCATCCATGTTGTAGTATGAAGCAACACTTCATTCCTTTTTATGGCTGAATAACGTTCTGTTGCATGAATATTCCACATTTTGTTTATCCAGTTATCAGCTGATAGATATTTGGTTATTTCCCCTTTTTTGTCTGTTATGAATAATATGCTGCTATGAACATTCATGTATAAGTTCTTGTGTGGACATTATGTTTTCCTTTATCTTGGGTGTATGTCTAGGAGTGGAATTTCTGCGTCATGTGGTGGCTCTGTGTTTACATAAATGCTGAACTCTTTTCCAAAGTAGCTCTAGCATTTTACAGTCTCACTAGCAATGTTTGAGGGTTCCAGTTCCCTCCACATCATTGCCGACACTTGTTATTATCTGTCTTCTTTATTCTAGCCGTCCTAGTGTATATAAAGTGGTTTTGTGGTTTTGATTTGCACTTCTCTGATGGCTAATAATGTTGAGCATTTTTTCACGTACTTATGGATCATTTGTGCATCTTCTTTGCAGAAATGTCTATTCAAATCCTTTCACAATTTTTAAAATTAGATTATTTATGTTAGGAATATAAACCAGTGATATCTCAAACTTGGTTTATATTAGAATCTCCTAGGGAGCTTTTAAAAATCCTGCTATCCAGGCTTCACCCTAGACCAGTTAAATCAGAATGTCTGGGAGTGGGACAGTAGCAGCAGTTTTTTCCAACTTTCCAGATGATTCCAGTGTTTGAGAACCAGTGCCTTAGACTAGATGACCAAGCTGATGATACCAATATAGAAATGTTAAAGATTTAGAAACTTAGAAATTATGCCAGGTATTAAAAATTGAACTAAATGTGAATTGTAAAAAGTCTAAGCAGGTCAAGAGGTAGAAGCGAGCTTTTTAACAGAGATTTTTGATAGAATCAACTTTGCTATAACAGGATGTTTCAAACCACCTACAGTGAGAAAAATGTCCTGGCTGTGGTTCTTGCCTTGTGACTAGGTATTGGTCTTAGGAGGTAACCATGGGTGAGCCAATTAAGGTGAGTTATCATGACACATTCAATCCATAAGCCCAGAAAATTTATCTCAATCATTCAGTGTTCAAAGGGAAACTATGACAGAATATGAGTATTAGCTAAGAGAAAATTGAAATGTAGGCTTTGAAAGTCATAAGAAGATTGGAGACTGTTTTAAGAGATTTTATTGGAAGTGTAGGGAAAGAGTAACTGAGAATTAAAAAAAAGAAAAAAATCCAAGCACTTAAAAATGTGATAGCCACAATGGTTATTGTGGAGGGAAAAAGACATCTCTCAAAGACTGTAAAAAGCTACCCAGAAGAGATCAGGGAGCCCACAGAGTATGTTAGATTAGGTACAAAATAGGGTAAAAGACTTTGAGAAGCACCTTTGAAGAGAGTCCAAAACACATAAAGGGATTATTTAAATCTGTTAAAAAGAAGAAGCTTAGAATAACAGTGGGATCTTTTGCTGTTAATAATGGGGCACAGGGAGTGCTCAGAGACCAAAAGACAATAAGTCTAAACTAATTATGTGCCTCTGAATTTATTGAGAAAGATACCAGAGTGATTACCACATTCAAATTGCCTCCTATGAATGAATCAGTAGTCGTTGATCAAATAGTTTTCTCTGTTTTGCATATTTCAAGTCAAGTAGACAAATAAATATTGATTAGCCACTGGAAACTGTTGACATTCGTCTTGAGACTTTTGAAGGCCTCCAGAAGAAATTTTTCTCTTGGCCATGCCTTTCTCCGAAGCTCTTGCCCTAGCCCTCTCCTTCCTATTACCACCAAGCTTCTTAGAAGAGTGGTATTCACCAGCCACCTCCACTTCCTCACCTCCAGCTCATTCTTCAACCCATGCCCTGATTCCAGTGAAACGGCCTTTGACAACGTCGTTAAATCAACTCATCTCTTTTTAGATGCCATCCTGTTTAGCCTCAAGCCATGTTAACACTTAACCATCTCCTCTGTTCCTCCTTTCTGAAAACTACTCTGTTCTTAACTTTTTACCATACATGATTGTCCTGGTTTTAGCTGTTTGCTTCTTACCAGCTGCTTTCACTGGCTCCTGTATTCCACCTACCCATTTAATGTTGATATCATCTTCGGTTCCAGTCTTAATTCACTTCTTAGACTGTACCCATCACCTGGTCTTAATCCCTGCTGTGACATATCCCCAAGCCCTGCCTTTTTCAAATCCCACATTCTAACTTCATAGTTGATATTGTCAGATGGATGTTCCTCAGTCAGTTCAGATTTGGTGACCAAAAACCAGACTCATACCTTACCACTAATCTCTCTCTACCTCCGTGTATTTCCTGTCTCCATTAATAGCACTACCATCCACATTTCTCATTCTGGATTTCCTTGTCTCACTATACATCCAGTTAGTCACCAAGTCTTAGACATTTAATCGCTGAAATGTCTCTAAAATTGTTCTCCTATTATCCACCTCTGTTGCCCAAGTGTAGTCCTGATCTACTTTTCATCTGAATTCTTACAGGAGCCCCCTAACTGCTCTTGTCCATTTCCAGTTCAGCTTCTGCCCTCTTGCCAGCATTTTTTTCTTCAAACATAGACTTCTATTGCCTACCCAACTCCTAAGGTAAGCACTTAAGGTCTTTTGTAGTCTGGCTTTAATCTACAATTTCTGTTTATTCCCTTTAAATTAAGTTGTACTTTCTTTTTTTTTTTTTTTTTAAAGCAAGGAACATGACTTTTTTTTTTTTTTTTAAATGGGAATTATTTATTTATTTATTTATGGCTGTGTTGGGTCTTCGTTTCTGTGCGAGGGCTTTCTCTAGTTGCGGCGAGCGGGGGCCACTCTTCATTGCAGTGCACGGGCCTCTCACTATCGCAGCCTCTTGTTGCGGAGCACAGGCTCCAGACGCGCAGGCTCAGTAGTTGTGGCTCACGGGCCCAGTTGCTCCGCGGCATGTGGGATCTTCCCAGACCAGGGCTCGAACCCGTGTCCTCTGCATTGGCAGGCAGATTCTCAACCACTGCGCCACCAGGGAAGCCCTTAAGTTGTACTTTCATCATACAAGATAATGGCCATTCCTAGAGCATACCATGCACTTTCATCACCCAGCCTTTCCTCATGCTCTTCCTTGTTTCATGACTCTTCTCATTTTTCACCTGATAAACTCCTATCCATCCTTTAAGACAAACTCTTGTCCATCAAAATGTGGGCCCTGGACCACCAGCATCAGTAGCATCTGGGAACTTGTTAGAAATACAAATTCTTGGCACCCTATGGTAGACCCTACTGAATCTGACACTTTGGAGGATGATGACCAGATCTGTACTTTAACAAGCTCTTCAGGTGATTCTTACCAATTCTAAAATTTAAGAACCACTGTTCTAAGGCACAATTCCTTTATCGATGTCCACAGCACTTTGCATATACCCATAGTACTTGCTACATTGTTTCATAATCATATTTACCCATCCACTTATCTATTTCCTCTGCCTCATATTGAGTCCTCAAATTCAAATACAATATTTTTGTTTATTTCCTAGCACCTGCCACAGTGTCTGGCATACAGGAGACGCTTGATAAGAATTTGGAACCTTAAGCACACTCTGCTCCCCTCCAGGATTCGGTCCAGTCAGAGGGCATACAAACACACAGCGCTGATAATCAGAAGGTGTCCAAGGTTTCTACTCTTAAAGGCTGACATGTGCCACACTAGCCAAAAGCACACATACTGACAAGACCAAGTGTCAGCAAGGATGCAAAGAAACTGGATCTCTCATACATTGCTGGTGGGTAAAATGGTACCACTACTCTGGAAAACAGTTTGGCAGATTTGTACAAAGTCAAACATACACTTACTGTGTAATTCAGCAATCACACTCCTGGGTATTTAGCCTAGAGAAATCAAAACTTATCTTCACCAAAAAAAAAAAAAACTGTACACAGATGTTTATAGAAGCTTTCTTTGTAATAATCAAAACCTAGAAACAACCCGAACATCCTTCAACAGGTGAATGGATAAACAAACTGTGGTACCTCCATATAGTGGAACACTACCCAGCAATAAAAGGGAACAAGCTGTTAACACACGCAACAACGTGAATGAACCTCAAGGGCGTTATGCCGAGGGAAAAGAGCCAGTCTCAAGAGGTTACATACTGTATGATTCTATTTATATGGCATTCTCAAGAGATGAATTTATAGTGATGAAGAACAGATCAGAGGTTGCCAGGGCTTATGGTTGGAGGGAAGGGTGTGACTTGGAGCGGGTAGCTGGAGGGAGGTTTTGTTTGTTTGCATAATGGAAGAGTTTAGTATCCTGATTATGGTGGTAGTTATCAATGCATTAATCTATACATGTGGTAAATTTCATAGATCTACACACACACACACAAAGAGTGCACATAAAAACTGGTGAAACTCCAGTAGGGTCTATAGTTTAGTTGATAGTATGGCACCAGTGTCGATTTCCTGGTTTTGATAATGTACTCTAGTTATGTAATATGTTATCTTTGGAGAAAGCTGGGCGAAGGGTACACAGAAACTCTCTGTTCTGTTTTGCAATTCCCTGTGAGTCAAATAATTTCAAAAGAAAAAGTCTTTTGAGAAAAAGAAAGCACAGGGATTTCTGGTGAAAGCTAAATTAGAAAGCGCTGCTTGACACAACACTAAAATGGGCCCCAGGAAGGGAGACGAGTTCGTTGCCCGGTGGAGATGGGAAAGGAGGGAAGTGGAGTGGAAATTCCTGCCTTGGAGACTGTTTGGTAGAACGTGGCCCAGGCCTGTTACCTCTCTTCAGTCTGACTGTGGACTCCTGCTCGCTCGGGGAAGAGTGAGTACTGGGGTGGAGAGGGAGGTGAAAGCTTCCTCCTCAGCAGTTTCCCACATGGGGAGAGTGGGAGGAAAACCTTTCCTCAATAGGCCTAGGTGGGAAAATGGAAAGAGGGATTAAGAAATGTTGACATCCTGGACTTCCCTGGTGGTCCAGTGGTTAAGACATTCTGCTTCCACTGCAGGGGACATGGGTTCCAACCCTGGTTGGGGAAGTTCTGCATGCCGCGCGGTGTGGCAAAAAAAAAAAAAGTTAACATCCCTTAACAAGGTTAAAGGTGTGCCCGGTGAAAGATTAAATGGCATAAGAACTCAGGCTCTGGAATCAAACTCCACCTCAGATCCCAGCTCCATCACTTATTAGGCATGTGACTTGATCACTTTAATGAACTTTGCTAAATCCCACTTCTCTATTTAAAAATGGGAGTAATGGGACTTCGCTGGCAGTCCAGTGGTTAAGACTTTGCACTTCCACTGCAGGGGACACGGGTTCAATCCCTCGTTGGGGAACTAAGATCCCGCATGCCAGGTGACACAGCCAAAAAATAAAAATAAGTAAAAAAAATTTTTTTTGAATAGGAGTAATGATACTGTGTATCTCAGAATGCTGTGAAGATTGCATTACGTAGTATATGTAGAGCACAGCCTAGCACATATTAAATATATAATTGATGTTGCCTACTCTTTTTAATATTATTCTGTATAATTATCAATATTCTAAGTAGTAGAGAAAATATGTATTCATATGATTCTGACTATAATGTAATTTTTGATGATCCAGAGGTACTTCAGGGTCCTTCACTACTTCAAACATCATGAAATCTGCACTTAGTCCCTGTATGTGTACACACAGACAGTTTAACTTAAAGGTACTAGTTGTTCCTTTCTGTCACGGGCTTCTTACCTGCTTTTTACTTCAGGTACATTATCTCTAACCCATATAGCACTCAGGAGGATAAACATTATTTTCCCCAACTGAGATGAAGAAACCACCTCAGCGTGGTTAGACAGATCACCCATCATACACAGTTAGTCAATCTAGTCCGTCCGATTTCAAAGCCACGCCTTTTCCACAAATTTCTGTTACCTCAGTATTAACCTCGGTGTTAATCCATGAAAGCTGCTTAAACATACACACAGACTAACAGTTGTTCCTTTCACATCAGATTACAGGTCAGAATATGCAACTCCTGTCACAGCCTAGGGCAGACACTTCCAGGCCATTGCTGGGGCCAAGACTTGGACACTAGACAATGATGGAAACCAAGAGCCCAAAGCCAGCTGTAGCAAGAATTCAGTCTAGGGTTTCAGCCAGTAGGTTGAGCCAGGAGTCGTAGGGAAGCCTGCCAAGGTCTGAGGTCCAGGCCAGCAATCAGAATTGGGAGAGGCCGGCAGTGCCCAGCAGAAGACACTCCAGGGGACTCAGACTTCCTCTCTGTCTCCTCTCGATGGTAAATTCCAGCTAAAGGTGAGAAGGCAGAGGTGAAAACCCTGAGCCTGGGATTTCCCTGGTGGTCCAGTGGTTAAGACTCTGCACTCCCAATGCAGGGGGCCCGGGTTCGATCCCTGGTCAGGGAACTAGATCCTGCATGCGGCAATGAAGAGCCCACATGCCGCAACTAAGACCCAGCGCAGCCAAATAAATAAACAAATAAATATTTAAAAAAAGAAAGAAAGAAAGAAAAGAAAACCCTGGGCCTGCCAGAGCTACTGCAGGACGTTAGAAACCAGGGTCAGGAAGGCCCTAGCAGAAGTTCGTTGATCAGTAGGATGGACACAGGTCCCAGGTGGCTGGGGTAGACTGGGGGGAAGTGAAAGAACACCAGAAGGAACCAGGAGTCAGGACATCTAGATTAGCTGTCCCCACGTGGTCCCTATCTGGCTGTAAAACTGCATACAGGTCCCTTCATCTTAAAATAAGGGAATCAGGTTCACTCAGTGGTTAAAGCCATGTTCCTTAGAACCCTAAGACTCAAAGCCTGTCCTAGGCAATTTGTGGGGGGCAGAGTGGTGGGGAGCAAGCAGGTCCTGCCTTTCTAGAAGTCTCCCTTTTTCTCTTTGGAGTACCCTTCCAAGACTCATGATTTATCCAGGGTAAGAGACATTTAATAGGTTTCCACCAGGTTCAGGGCCCTGTAGATGATGCTGATAGAGACAAAGCTGAGTAAAACCCAGTCCCAACATCATGAATTCCCAGATTCTGGCCCAGTAGGGAATGATTCCAGCAGTTGTAGCTGTTTGGGATTCCACTCAGATTCCCTAAGGCCCAAAGTTCTAATACCACCAACCTGAGGATGAGAAAGAAGGGGAAGAGGGAAAGGAAACCTCCCCAAGATGGCAGGCCAGTCTTTCGTGCCTCAGAGAGATCAATTTACATGTCACCTGGTAAATGGTAATATTCTGGTTCACAGCAGACGCCCTGTGATTGGGTGTTTCACGTGGCCAGTTGTGCTCGTGCTTTATGCTCTACTTAAAATCAGGGCATCTGCTCTGTCCTTTGGGAAGTGCTACAAGTCTCCTGCTAGGAATTGCTCAAGGCCTTTCCCACAGCTGAAGGGAGAAAGGAAGTTGAAATCACTGCTTCATAAATTACAGCACATGCCTACCCCCTAGGGTCTGAGGTTATATGACAGAAGAGGACTTTTTGTGTTTCTAGTGTTTCCCCCTCACCAGCATTTAAAAACACATTTAAAATATATTACAAGTGCGTGAGACATAGAAACTAATTTTTAAAAAATCTATGTGGAATTTGACCGTAATACTCCTAATTAAAACCATACAAGGGCTTCCCTGGTGGCGCAGTGGTTGAGAATCTGCCTGCTAATGCAGGGGACACGGGTTCGAGCCCTGGTCTGGGAAGATCCCACATGCCGCGGAGCAACTAGGCCCGTGAGCCACAACTACTGAGCCTGCGCGTCTGGAGCCTGTGCTCCGCAACAAGAGAGGCCGCGATAGTGAGAGGCCCGCGCACCGCAATGAAGAGTGGCCCCCGCTTGCCACAACTGGAGAAAGCCCTCGCACAGAAACGAAGACCCAACACAGCCATAAATAAAAATAAATAAATAAATTAAAAAAAAACCATACAAGCTCCTTTCTAGTAAGGGTACCCTTTGGTACCCTTTTTTCCTTCTCATCACCAGCTTATCTTGAATCTATCAGTATGCTTTTTCACCACTGTCCTAAACTTGAGCTGGTATAATGAAGTAATTAATGGGCATTGGGTCTTATATCTAAATATTCACATTTCAGCTTTAAAAATATTTGCAAGGCTGCATTTTTAAATTGATCCTTAGGCCTGTTTATAGTCCATGAGAGCTATGCATTCTGAAATTTGTATACTGGAAATTGATATTCATAGTCACATAAAAATATCCATATTAAACATACATTCATATACATAGATTTTGTTAAATTGCTCAGTGTATACTGAGAAAATAACTGGTAATATTAAATTAAATTTTTATTCTATTTTAAAAGATGACAGAATAAGAAAATTGTCTTTGCCATGAAAACATTAGAAACCAGAGAGGTGGAGTCCTAATGAGCTGAGGACAGAAATTATATCTCATTTGCTTTCCTGTCTCCAGTTCTTCTTAATACCTTGACAAGTAGATATTTAAGTATTGTTGAATTAATATCTGATGCAGAAAGCTTATTAAAAAGATAATAATGAATAAAACATGGAGACACGAAGATCATCTGTTAAAGGGAAATTTAGGGGCAGGATGTATTCCAAGTTTTCTTTTGTACTTAATAGCTAAGTATTTTGATTGATTGATTGAGACGTAAATTCTAATGCATCTCTGATAACCAGGTCAGCCTATTGTTCCTGCTTAAGTTAGAGAAGCAGAAATGCAAAGGGTCCAAGGGGGGCAAGCGGGGGGTGGTGGTGGGATGAATTGGGAGACTGGGATTGACATATATACACTAATATGTATAAAATAGACAGCTAATAAGAACCTGCTCTATAGCACAGGGAACACCACTGCACAGTAGAAACTAACACAACATTGTAAAACAACTATACCCCCCCCAAATAAAATCTTTTGAAAAAACAAAAAAAAAAGAAATGCGAAGTGTGACTGGCTTATTAATAAGCCAGAGCAGGGAAAAGAAATTTGCTTCTAGAATAAGTTGAGAAGGGAAGAGCTGGAAGGGGCCTTAGATTTCATCAAGTCAAACCACTGCTAACCATTTGGCTCTTCTGCAGGCAGAATGTCCCTATTCATCTAGTTCCTCCCCAGCTTCAGTGCTATAGGCCTGAATTGACAGAATAGTTGGTAGGGACCTCGGTCTCTCCGTGTAAAACAAGGCTCTGCAAGCACTTACGGCTACAGGAAAGCAGGCAAATTTAGAGAGGCCAGCCTCACTCAGGACAAGAAGCAGGGCTGAGTGTTTTAGTTCATGACAAAACATCATTTACTGCCTGCAAGGATGTAAAGAGAAGGCATGCATTGCAGCCTAGCTGCAAGCAGCAAATCAAGATCAGCAGATTTTCTGAAGTCAGAATGGGATGCGTGTTAACCTCTGAGCAGATGTCACCTGAGACCCTGTAGCCTATGTGGTCATGAGGATGAGGTTTCATCCATCAATTGCTCAACAACAATCATATCACTGGGCCTACATGGCCCTCGACACATGATGTAAGAGACATATTCGACAAAGGCATTTCCTGGGGGGATTCTCCAAGATGAATTCAGCCAATGGAAAGGAATCTTTCAAGTGGCCTGATTTCACTGGAGACAAGTGAACACATATGCATGTGTGCCTGTGTGAGTATACACATCCCCAAGATGCTGCACTTTCCTAGAAACAAAGAATGGGAGAGCAAAAAGCTTCGCAAGCATCCCATTAGGATCCTTTCTCTCATTTATTTTTAGACTCCCTTGGCACCATGCTGAGAGAGGAAGCAGAGGAGGGGCTCACCCAGATGACACCGCTTTTCAGTGAGGGTTTGGGGGCTGGGGATTTGCCACGTGGTTAAAACCCTGTGTCTGTGGAAGTCCACGGCACCTAAAATATCTTGGCCCTTTTGTGTTCAGTAATGCCAGGGACTTTCCAGCCATTCTAGGAGGGACCAAGGGGACCCTCCTGAAGCTCCTACCATTACCCAGAATGTACCCCTCTTGTCCTAGCACACATTGAACCGGCTCTTGACTCTCCCTCTGACTGTCAAGGATCTCTGCCACTTTATGGCCATTTGGCACACTTTGGGAAGGATGAGAGCCTCCTTCCTCCACCTAACAGAGGAGAGCATTGCCGGGGAAAAATGAGATTAGGGAAGACAACAAAGAAAGGAAGAAACAATGGGCCTTCCATGTCCATTAGTGAATTCATTCATTCATTCATCCATCTAACAAATGGTTATGGAACACTTGCCATTTTCCAAAGCCTGTGCTGGGGGCTGAAATACAGACAAATAAGAAACAGCCTGGCTTTTGAGGAGTAGAAATTGTCTAGTGGGACAGCAAAATCAATACAATTGTCGTGTAATATAACACAACAATTGTATTGATGCACATATACCCTGGGGTAGTATAAGGACGTGGAGGAGGGCACCAAGCCTAGACTGAGGGCATCATCCAGACAGACACGTGCTCTTATTTCTTTGAATCCAGTGAAGTGAGTCACTCACAAAGGAAATATGAAGAAATAACTCATAGAACAAATAAAAAGATTGACTGGTAGTACAGTAAGCTTGGCTGATTGATTTTGGTGGCAACGGTCTACAAGGTTTTACAGTTCCCCCCCCCAGCAGTCAGCGGCCTGGATGTAAAAGCAGACAGTGAACTGTAATTTTTTTTTTTTATTTAACTATAGTTGATTTACAGTTTGTGTTAGTTTCCGGTGTACAGCTTCAGATTCTTCTGCATTACAGGTTATTACAAGATACTGAATACAGTTCCCTATGCTGTACAGTAAATCCTTGTTTATCTGTTTTGTATATAGTGGTGTGTATCTGTTAATCCCATACTCCTAATTTATCCCTCCCCCGCTTCCCCTTTAGTAACCATAAGTTTTCTATGTCTGTGAGTCTGTTTCTGTTTTGTAAATATGTTGATTTGTATTATTTTTCAGATTCCACATATAAGTGATATCATATGATATTTGTCTTTCTCTGTCTGAGTTACTTCACTTAGTATGATAATCTCTAGGTCCACCCACGTTGCTGCAAATGGCAATATTTCATTCTTTTTATGGCTGAGTAACATCAATGGATTGAACTTTTGATGTGAGTTTTGTCGAGCAAGTGCAGCAAAAGGGCCTGTTTGGAAAGGGAATTGGGTGTTGTTGAGAGAACAGTTCAGATAACCAACCCAGAGGTTTGAAATTGAGTAGAGGAAGGAAGAGAGACCGTGAGAAAGCTAAAGAACCAAGGAACTGGAGGTCTGGAGGTTGTCAGTGGGCAAGTGTATTAGATGTAAGCCTATGAGAGTAGAGGGCTGAGGATAGGAGACGCATTCATTCATTCATCAAGTATTTATTGGGTGATTTTTAAAATTAATTTTTATTGGAGTATAGTTGCTTTACAATGTTGTGTTAGTTTCTGCTGTACAGCAAAATTTACTGAGTGATTTTAATATGTGAGGTAGTGTTATAGTGCTGGGAGTACATCATGAACAATTCTAATTGGCAGGAGAAGACAGTAAACAACAAGAATAATAAATATGTAAATTATGTAACATGTTAGAAGGTAATAAGTACTATGGTGGGATGGGGATGGAGAGAATAGTGTGGGGTAATAAGGATTTAGTATCTAGTGGAAGAGTGTAATTTTAAGTGGGATTGTCAGTCATCATAGCCCTGGTTGAGAGGGTAACATTTGAATAAAGATATGAAGGGAGAGAGGGAATGAACCATGCACATATGTGAATTAAAATATTCCAGGCAGGGAGCACAGCCACTTGAAAGCCTTGAAGTGTGAGAGCACCTGGTGTTTTCATGAAATAGCAAGGAGGTGTGTGGAGTGGAGTGGGCAAGGGGAAGAAGTAGGAAATGAGGTAGAGAGATAACGGGGACCAAATGTGTAAGCACTGTAGACCCTGGTAAAGACTTTGGCTTTTCCTTCGAGTGAGATAGAAAGCCATTGCAGGGTTCTGAGCAGAGAAGTGACATGATCACTGTGGCTGCTATGTTGAAAATAGAAGTCGGGAGGGTCCAGAGTAGAAGCAGGGAGACCAGTTAGGAGGCTAGTGTAATAATCCAAATGAGAAATTCAAAGTCAGACTTTGATCAGGGTGATGGCAGCAGAGGTGGTGAGAAGTAGTTGGATTCTGGATGTGTTTTAAGGATAGAGCCAATAGGATTCATGACAGATTGGATGTGGGAGGTGAGCTAGAGTCAAGTATGACTCCACGATTTTTGGTCCAAGCAAATATAAAGATGAAGTTGCCATTATCTGAACTGAGGAAGAATGTAAGAACAGGTTGAGGGGGAAGACTAGGAGTTAAATTTTGGGTGCATTGAAATCAGAGATATTGGTGTTTAAATTTTCTGAAGTGGAACCATTCTGAATGATCATAAGACCCAGGGTGTGACCCAGGGTGTCTGAAAGTGGAATAAAGTGAAGTTGTTATGATTAAAGAATTTAAACTCTGGAGGCCGAAAGGTTAATGAAATCTCCTAGGACGGTCTCCTAGGATGGTGCCCCAGGCAGGAGAGGAAGAAGCAGCGCCAGGCTGCTCTCACCCTTAAAATACAAAGTTTGAATATAAATAGCTACAGGTCACACAAATATTAGTTTGAGGTGTTCAGAATTTGAATTGAACTTAATACATTAGAAATAAGCAAAATGATCACATTTGCTGAAACACACCAGGCAAAATTATGATAAAGCTGTTTGGAACATATCCAGATGAGTTAGATTTATAATACCATTGTAGCATGGATCAAAAACAGTGGACTGAAAAAGAAATTCAATAAATTTCACAATTTAATATTAATTGTTTTATTAAAAAGCTTTTTGGATATGTTTTTAGATATGTTTAAAGCTCAGTGATAACCATTTATATCGACTTATGTAGCATTTTAGAAAGCATGGCCCTGTGACATTTTAGGAAAGTTTTCTGATAGTAACAGCAAGCTAAGGAGTACCGTCAGCCCCATTCACAGGCTATGTTTCCAAACTCTGTCCTTAGCATCATTAAGAAGAAACAACAGGATACCAGTGTCTCTATAACTCCAAGTATAATGAAAGACCAAGTTCAGAAACTGATATTTGATAAAGATTTTTAAAACATCGTACTGGTAGATGTCATTTATGCATCTGAATTCATTAAAGACTTTGAAATGATAATCCAGGTTTATACAGGTTCTGCAGATATAGATGGATATTTATCTCTATGTACTGAAACCTTACTTGAGAAGAGAGAAATCAAGAAAACTCTTGCCTTATGTTGCCAATCAGTAAATGAAGAAAAAAAGATAAAGAGGTAGCTATAAAATCCTTTTTTTAAAAAAATGCCACCTTGTTTCTGACTGTCAGTAACCCAGTCTGGGCTTTTTGTCTCTTCATAAATGAAACACAAGTAATCTAGATGGGCCTGGCTGTTTATAAGTAGATAATATTTAAATCTTCTTCCCTTGTAGAAATTATGTTTGTGGTTATTAAAATATTCAGCATATGCAGGCTTCATCTTTTAGTTCAATAGAAAAATATAAATGATATAAGTGGTTGAATTCCTATCAAAGTAGCAGAGACATTCTCCAGACTTACATAATTCACCCGCTGAATTGGAGATGATTCACCTTTCAGTGACTTCACAGGTGTTAACTTGGCCAAACACAATAGGTAAATCATCTTCTATTCATTTTTTTTCTGAGACAAGTTTTCAGTATCATTGTTTAGGAAAAATATCAAAACATACATATATAAGTCCATAACATGTCCATTTGAAAATTAACTTGCATCAACTTCTGAGATGTGAAGACTATGTAATGTATATTTTGTTTTTTTAAAAAACTAAATTGAGTTCCTCCTAACTAAATCAGGAGGGGGAGGAATTCTAAATCAGGATTCATGCAGTACTGAATTACACAAAGGAGACCTGATTGTACAGTGGTGTTCAAATAAAATGGTCCAGAGAGGAGTTGAGAAAGAAACCTACCCATCAGTGATCTAGGCAACACAGACGTGTGGCTGTGAAACCTGGGCATTTGCTTGGTGAGAACCTCATGATCAGATATTCATGGCTGATGCCTAGGAGCTTGTGAGAGGCCATGGGGAAGAACAGCCTCAGTGCTTGGTCCTGCAGGATCCCACCCAGTGGTTTTACCCAAGCTTCTGGCTGCACTGAGTGGCCAGTCCCGGTCAGCGGTGCCCTCTTTTCTAAATCAGTGTCAGCACTGGTCTCTCTAATGTATACTTTTCTTAACAAATGCTTTGCGAAGCTGCTGATAATCATTGTTATTTTGGTAGTCAATATTCAGCACATATTCCCCCTTCTTATGGGAAGAGGCAAAGAAACTAGGAAGGATTACTCTAAGCCCACAGTTTGAAGACATGATGACTGAGGAAGCAAGCCTGGAGGAGGAAGTGGATAGGTAGGATAGGGCGAAATCTTAAATGGGGATACAGGAGACTTAAGGTAAACCACAGAAAATTGTTCTTTATACATATAGCTCTCTTGCTAAGTGATGAAGGTGGTATTTTAAGAAAATAAATGTGAAAGTAATGCGCAAGATGTATTAGGACAGGGAAAAACTGGTGTTACAGAGAGCTGAAGCTTACACCAAAAAATCTAAAGATTAACATTTTTGCATCGCCTTAGAGTATTCAAAGAGTTTTAGCACACACCTCATTTGATCTTCACAGTACCCTGTGGGTGGATACAAAAGAAGATATTATCTTCATTTCACAAATGAGGAAGCAGGAACCTAGACTAGTTAAATGAGGCGATGGAAGTCACACAGCTGTGATTGGCTGAGCCAGGATTCCCATCTCATACCCGACTCCAGTTCCATTTCTCCTAACATGACTGTATCCTGGATAAATGTGGTAAGAGGAATGGAGAGTGAGGGATAGCTCAGAGAGATTTTGAAATAACAAGTGAAAGAAATTGGCAACTGATTGGGTAGAGGAGATAAAGAAAGAGGTGGAGAAGGAAAAGGAAGAGGGAAAAGATGATTCCCAGGTTTCTAAAGCCTGGAAGATGAGGTTCACAGTATCATCAGCTATGCTGGCAACATGCTTACTGCATGCTGGGCCCTGTACCACACACTTGGCTACATTGCCTCTTTGAATCCTCACAACTCTTTGGTTTGGGGAGGAGGGGAGCGTGTATTATTATTATCCCCATTTTACAAGGCAAATACATGAAAGTTGTTCTCACTTTTAGAGGAAGAGAAGAAAATCAAGATTTTTGCTCCAAGACTAGGTAAGGCTCAACTGGACTCATTGGCCTACGGTGACCGTACTTGGGGCCTAAGTCGCAGGCAGAGGTTTGGTGTTCTTGTATGTGTGGACGTAATTATGTTGCTGGTTATGAAGTAATCAAGCTGGGCCGATGGTGGTTGTGATGGTTCTAAGTCCAGCACTGCCAAACTGTTTGTTTAATGCCTCCTAGGTACGTTGCCTGTCTTTAAAGTAGGCTGTACTAAGTAGCCGGTTTTGCCTTCGCTCTGGCCTTTAAGGTGGTCAGCCAGGTAATCCAGGTACATAGATAAGAATGCTTTCCCCCTTTGTTACTATTTAAAAATAAACATATAGGGAACTTCCCTGGTGGCGCAGTGGTTAAGATTCAGCCTGCCAGTGCAGGGGACACGGGTTCGAGACCTGGTCCATGAAGATCCCACATCTTCCCTTAGATCCCGAGGAACAACTAAGCTCGTGCGCCACAACTACTGAGCCTGCGCTCTAGAGCCCATGAGCCACAACTACTGAGCTCGTGTGCCACAACTACTGAAGCCCACACGCCTAGAGCCCGTGCTCCGCAACAAGAGAAGCCACCGCGATGAGAAGCCCACACACCGCAATGAAGAGTAGCCCCCACTCGCCGCAACTAGAGAAAGCTCGCGCATAGCAACAAAGACCCAATGCAGCCATAATTAATTAATTAATTAATTAATTAATAAAAGAAAATGTACGTGAGTTTAAGAAAAAAATAAACATATAAGTATAATTACCAAATGACTAGTTGTATAAATATTGCATTTATGCAGAATACACTAGACTAAAACTCTTAAGTACAGTTGCATCTTAACTGTTACTAGTTATTTTTATTTCTTAATTGTTATCAATCACAGTCCAATGTAAACCTGATTTTCCCCTTAGGTTAACCAATTCACACATTTCTACCTTGTCCCAAGCCTCCACTGGTGCCCAGGATTTGTGTCAGACCGTGATTGTCCACATTTCCCTATAATCTTCAAAGTGCTCTATAACCTCATTTAAAAATCACTCAAGAAACAACCCTTCCCAAATTTCCTGCTTTCAATCCCTGCTTTCTCTTCCTCTCTTGGTCAAACAGAGAGAGGAAAACAATTTACATGTCAAATAAAGTAAATAGTGGATGAAAAATTCCCCAAACTTTTGTCAAAAAGTAGTTTACCTTACAGCTCATTTCATTTTATTTTTTAATTTTATTTTTTTATTGAAGTATAGTTGATTTACAATGTTGTGTTAGTTTCAGGTGTACAGCAAAGTGATTCAGTTATACATACATGTATATATTAATATATGTATTATGTATATTCTTTTTCAGATTCTTTTCCCTTATAGGTTATCACAAAATATTGAGTATAGATCTCTATGCTATACAGTAGGTCCTTGTTGGTTATCTGTTTTATATATAGTAGCGTGTATATGCTAATCCCAAACTCCTAATTCATCCCTCCCCACCTTTCCCTTTTGGTAACCATAAGTTGGTTTTCTATGTCTGTGGGTCTATTTCTGTTTTGTGTATAAGTTTGTTTGCATCATTTTTAATTGGATTCCACATATAAGTGATATCATATGATATTTGTCTTTCCCTGCCTGGTTTACTTCACTTAGTATGATAATCTAGGTCCAGCCATGTTGCTGCAAATGGCATTGTTTCATTCTTTTTTTATGGCTGACTAACATTCCATCATATATACATACCACATCTTCTTTATCCATTCACCTGCCAATGGAAATTTAGGTTGCTTCCATGTCCTGGCTATTGTAAATAGTGCTGCAGTGAGCACTGGGGTGCATGTGTCTTTTCAAATTATGGTTTTCTCCAGATATATGCCCAGGAGTGGGATTGCAGGATCATATGGTAGCTCTATTTTTAGTTTTTTAAGGAACCTCCACACTGTTCTCCATAGTGGCTGTATCAATTTACATTCTCACCAACTGTAGGAGGGTTCCTTTTTCTCCATACCCTCTCCAGCATTTATTATTTGTAGACTTTTTGATGATAGCCGTTCTGACTGGTGTGAGGTGATACCTCATTGTAGTTTTTTCTCTAATAATTAGCGATGTTGAGCATCTTTTCATGTGCCTTTTGGCCATCTGTATGTCTTCTCTGGAGAAATGTCTATTTAGATCTTCTGCCCATTTTTTGATTGGGTTGTTTGTTTTTTTGTTGTTGTTGTTGTTATTGAGCTGTATGAGGTATTTGTATAGTTTGGGGATTAATCCCTTGTTGGTCGCATCATTTGCAAATATTTCCTCCCATTCTGTAGGTTGTCTTTTTTGTTTTGTTTATGGTTTCCTTTGTTGTGAAAAACCATTTAAGTTTAATTAGATCCCATTTGTTTATTTTCTTTTTATTTCCATTACTCTAGGAGACGGATGCAAAAAGATATTGCTGTGATTTAAGTCAAAGAGTGTTCTATGTTTTCCTTGAGGAGTTTTATGGTATTCAGTTTCACATTTAGGTCTTTAATCCATTTTGAGTTTATTTTTGTGTATGGTGTTAGAGAATGTTCTAATTTCATTCTTTTACAAGTAGCTGTCCAGTTTTCCTAGCATCACCCATTGAAGAGACTGTCTTTACTCCATTGTATATTCTTGCCTCCTCTGTCATGTCATTAATAGACCATATGTGTGTGGGTTTATTTCTGGGCTTTCTCTCCTGTCTCATTGATCTATATTTCTGTTTTTGTGCCAGTATCATACTGTCTTGAGGACCATAGCTTTGTAGTATGGTCTAAAGTCAGGGAGCCTGATTCCTGCAGCTCCATTTTTCTTTCTCGAGATTGCTTTGGCTATTCAGGGTCTTTTGTGTTTCCATACAAATTAAAAAAAATTTTTTCTAGTTCTGTGAAAAATGCCATGGGTAATTTGATAGGGATTGCATTAAATCTGTAGATTGCCTTGGGTAGTATAGTCATTTTGACAGTATTGATTCTGCCAGTCCAAGAACATGGTATATCTTTCTATCTGTTTGTGTCATCTTTGATTTCTTTCATCAGTGTCTTATAGTTTTTGGAGTACATGTCTTTTGCCTCCTTAGGTAGGTTTACTCCTAGATATTTTATTCTTTTTGATGCAATGGTAAATGGGATTGTTTCCTTAATTTTTCTGTCTTATCTTTCATTGTTAGTGTATAGAAATGTAATAGATTTCTGTGTATTAATTCTGTATCCTGCAACTTTACCAAAATCATTGATGAACTCTAGTAGTTTTCTGATAGTATCTTTAGGGTTTTCTAGGTAGAGTAACATGTCATCTGCAAGCAGTGACAGTTTTATTTCTTCTTTTCCAACTTGGATTCCTTTTATTTCTTTTTCTTCTCTGATTGCTGTGGCTAGGACTTCCAAAAGTATGTTGAATAAAAGTGGTGAGAGTGGCCATCCTTGTCTGATCTTAGAGGAAATGCTTTCAGCTTTTCACCCTTGAGTATGATGTTAGCTGTGGGTTTGTCATATATGGCCTTTATTATGTTGAAGTAGGTTCCCTCTATGCCCACTTTCCGGAGAGTTTTTATCATAAATGGCTGTTGAATTTTATCAAAAGCTTTTTCTGCATCTATTAAGATGATCGTATTATGGTTTTGATTCTCCAGTTTGTTGGTGTGGTGTATCACACTGATGGATTTGTGGATATTGAAAAATCCTTGCATCCCTGGGATAAATCCCACTTGATCATGGTGTATGATCCTTTTAAAGTATTGATGGATTCAATTTGCTAGTGTTTTGTTGAGGATTTTTGCATCTATGTTTATTAGTGATATTGGCCTGTAATTTTCTTTTTTTGTGGTATATTTGTCTGGTTTTTTCAAATCGTAGTTTACCTTACAGCTCATTTTTAAAGGCTCCAAACTGTATCTCTTTAGGTATCTACCTGCTAGTTATTTATTCACTAGGCTGCATAGAGCAGTCTCTTAGCAACCATAAACTTCATGGAAAAATCCTAACTCTTCTCTGATACCACCTGTTTTTAGGAAGTGACCGTCTTTTAAAAGACTTGGAGTTATACAAGCAAGAAATACCAGAATTTAGTTCTTTGTGAAAATAAATTTAAGTAAGTCATATTTATTTAATTTTTAAAAAATTTTATTTAAATTTTTCACAGATTTGTAAAGTGGTTTCTTCCCTATGGCCTTTTACTCTGAGGCTGCATTGAAGATTATTCTGGTCCACTCCCAGGGCAAATGTCATGACTGTAGGTGTCTTTCTTCCTGGTTTCCTATAGGATTGTGAAGATGTCCAGTCCCAATCTGAACATTGTGACCTTATTGGGCAGTTGTATGACTTACAGTAGCGCTTACCTCTTTGGGATTCACCATCAAGGTGCTTTAGCAGGAAGCTCAATGGAAACTCTCATTCAGGTAGGTGAAGTCTTCAATTTTGTTTTGAATATGATGCGGGTGGTGGTTACATTTATCCTTGCTGTGGGCACTTTCAGAGGCAATCCCTGGAACGCTGAGTCAGTGAGGTCCACTTTCTGCCCCAGGTCCTCTGTGGACTGAGGCTTTACAGATCAGAATGTGTGGAGAACCACAAAGGTTTCTCTCATGCCTCTTGCTTCTGTCCCTTTCCACCTGTAGGTAAGACTGTCCATGTTGTGCATTGGGACCTCCCTTGTGTTTGGCCCCATTCTGGGAAAGAGCTGGCGACTCTACAAGGTGTTTACCCAGAGGGTTCCAGACAAGAGAGTGGTGAGTAGGCAACAAGTACACAGTGCTTGATCACAGACAGCAGCTCTACTATTGATTGAAAGCTAGAGAAACTTGTGCCAGATTACTGGGTCTGGCCCTTTTATGATGATCTGAAGTTCCTGCTCCTTACTTCAAACCTTGGAGTCACATGGCCTGTGTCAGTGCTATTGGGATATAGGTCTTTAAACAAAGGTTTTGCTTCCTACGCACGCCAGGCCCTGGTACTGCTCTGGGGGATGTGTGAGCTGGCCCATACCTGGCACCAGTTTGAGGGAGAGCAAGATGCCCAGAGAGGCTGTTGCTTGGCACAGGTGTGAGCTGAAAGTGGACAGAGGGAGAGTGATTACAGAGAAGCTATAGCAGATAAGCAGTTATTTCCCTCTTTGGAGCCCGATTCTTTTCCATTTAAGAAGGCCATTCTCTGCACTAAGAAGGATGAGCCTGGAGCAGTGAGCAAGGTAGAGCATACCCATTTCAGCAGACAGAATCAACCCTAGAAGCTATGTGGCAGCCAGACCACCTACATGTGCCTGACATCAGGCGTCATCCTAACCACATTCCCCCATTTTATCAGGTTTCCTGATAGAGCTGCCCACACCTCAAAGCCTGATCATCAAACCCTTTGTCAGTGTAGGCCCTGCCCAGACCCAACATATTACTCAGTTGGAGTTTACTTCTCTGGACTGACAAGACTTTTTTTTTTTAGCAAACATTATTAAATTGTGGTGAATATTTATCAAAAGCTCCACTGTGAGTAACTAAACATATGAAAAAGTTTGCCTAAAGGACAGTAAGTTCATTCTTCCCTCTAGAACACTAATTCCTTTTTTTAAAAATAGCTTTATTGAGGTATAATTGACATCCAATGAACTGCACATATTTACTGTTTGATATGTTTTGACATATGTATACACTGTGAAATGTGGGGTATAATCTACAAGTTTCCTCATGCACCCTTGTCATCTCCCTCTCCTGTCCAATTCTTACATCCCCTGTCCCTGTCCCCAGGCAACCATTGACCTGCTTTCTGTTACTATAGATTAGTTTGCATTTTCCAGAATTTTATATAAATGGAATTATATAGTATGTATTTTTTATCTTTCTTTTACTTGGCATAATTATTTTGAGATTCATCTATGTTGTTACTTGCATCAGTGGTTCTTTTCTTATTATTGCTAAGTAATTTTCCAATGTGTAGATGTAACTACAGTTGGTTTATACATTCACCTATTAATGGATGTTTGGGTTTGTTTCCAGTTTGGGGCTATTAAAAATAAAACTGCTGTGAATGTTTGTGTACGAGTCTTTGTGTAGACATATGCTTTCATTTCTCTTGGTTAAAAACCTAAGCGTAGAATGATTGGATCGTATAGTAGGTATATGTTTAAATTCTAAAGAAATTGCATGACTGTTTTCCAAAGTGGTTGTACCATTTTACATTCCCACCAACAGTGTTTGAGTCCCTTTCCTCCACATCCTTCCCAACATTAGACTTGGTTGGTCGTTTTCACGTTGGTCATTCTAATAGGTGTGTATGGTAGATTCTCATTGTGTTTTAATTTGCATTTCCCTGATGCAGTGTTGAGCATCTTTTTATATGCTTATTTGCCATCCATATACCTTCTTTGGTGAAGTATCTGCTCAAATCTCTCACCTATTTTTTAATTTAGTTGTTTGTTTTCTTATTATTGCATTTTGAGGGTTCTTTTTATATTCCAGATACAGTCCTTTATCAAATAAAGATTTTCTTCCAGTTTGTGACTTTTCATTCACTTAAGAATGTCTTTCAAAAAGAAGATGTTTCTAATTCTGATGAAGTCCAATTTACTACTTTGTTCTTTAATGGATCATGTTTTTGGTATCAGATCTAAGAAACTTTTGCCTAACCCAAGACCCCAAAAGTTTTTCTCCTATGTTTACTTCTAGATGTTTTAAGAGTTTTTGTTTTTACATTTAGGTCTATGATTTATTTTGAGTTAATTTTGAAATATGATGTGATCTGTGGATTGAAGTTCATTTTTTATATATGGATATCCAATTGTTCTGGCACCATTTGTTGAAAAGAGTGTCCTTTCTTCACTGAATTACCTTTGCACCTTTGTTGAATCTGTTTCATTGATGTCATTGTTTATTTTGACACCAATACCATATTACTGTAGCTTTATGTTAAATCTTTTTTTTTTTTTAATTTATTTTTGGCTGTGTTGGGTCTTCATTGCTGCGCACGGGCTTTCTGTAGTTGTGGCAAGCGGGGTATCTCTTCATTGTGGTGCGTGGGCTTCTCATTGCAGTGGGTTCTCTTGTTGCAGAGCACAGGATCTAGGTGCATGGGCTTCAGTAGTTGTGGCACGTGGGCTCAGTAGTTGTGGCGCACGGGCTTAGTTGCTCTGTGGCACGTGGGATCTTCCTAGACCAGGGCTCAAACCCGTGTCCCCTGCATTGGCAGGTGGATTCTTAACCACTGTGCCACCAGGGAAGTCCTATGTTAAATCTTGAGTCAAAGAGTATTAGTTCTTCTCTTTCAGTGTTGTTTTGGCTAATCTAGGTCCTTTGAATTTCCATATGAATTTTTAAATCAGTTTACCAATTTCTGCGAATTTTTTGCTGAGATTTTGATTGAGGTTGTGTTGAATCTGTAGATCAAATTGTGGAGAACTGATTTCTTAACAATGTTGTGTCTTTTAACCCATGAACACAGTATAATTCTTCATATATTTAGGTCTTTTCTAATTTCTCTCAGCAATTTTTTTGTAGTTTTCGGTGGAGGTCTTTCATATCTTTTATCAAATTTATTCCTAAGTATTTTATTTTTTATGCTATTATACATGTTACTGTTTTTTATTTCACTTTCCAATTTTTTGTTGCTAATATATAGAAATACAATTGATTTTTGTTAGCTGATCTTACATGCTGCAATCTTGCAAAACTACTTATTAGTTCTAGTAGCTTTTGTGCAGATTCCATCAGATTTTCTATATAGATTCATATCTTCTGTAAAAGAAATTTTCTTTTCAATCTTGTATGATGGCACTGGCTAGAAACACCAGTACAGTGTTCAATAGAAGTGCTGAGAGCAGACATCCTTGAGTTGTTCTTGATCATATGGGGAAAACATCCTATCTTAGTCAAAACTAAGAATGATGTTAGCTGTAGTTTTATCATAGATGCCCTTTATCTAATTGGGGAAGTTCCCTTCTATTCCTATTTTACTGAGTTTCTATAAAGAATTAATGTTGGGTTTTGTCAAATGTGTTTTCTGTATCTGTTAATCGTATGATTTTTCATTTTTAGCTTGCTCATATGGTGAATTACATTAAATGATTTTAGGATCTCAAACCAACCTTGCATTCCTGAAACAAACTCCACTTGGTCATTATGTATTACCCTCTTACATTGTTGGATTCATTTTCATAAAATTTTGTTTATAATGTTTGTGTTCATGTTCTTAAGGTATGTTGCTCTGCAGCTTTCTTTTCTTATAAAATCTTTTTCTGGTTTTCTAACAGGGTAATGGCAGCCTTGTAGAATGAATTGGGAAGTATTCCCTCCAATTCAATTTCTGGAAGAGTTTGTGTATAATTATATAATTGGCATTTACTTATGGCATAAGTATTTCATTTACAATAGTGTGCTTCCAGTTCCCCACTCTCCAATCTTTGTGTTGTTTTTACTTTTACATATGTTACAAGCCCCACACAATTGTTATTAATTTTTGTTTAAACAATCAGTTATGTTTTAAAGATATTTAAATAGTAAATGTCAATCATGTATTTTTCTATGAAGTTAACATTTCCAGAGCTCTTAATTTTCTCGTATAGATCCCTATATTCATCTGGTATTATTTTCCTTTTACTTCAAGGATATCTAACATTCTCATGCAAGTGTGCTAATGCTGAATTCTTTTGGCTTTTGTTCATCTGAAAAAGTCCTTATTTCACCTTTATTTTTGAAAGATATTTTTTCTGGATATAAGATTCTAGGTTGATATTTTATTTTCTTTAGTTGAAGATTTCCCTCTACTGTTTTCTCACTTGTCCTTATATCTCATGAGAAATCTGATGTCTTCCTTATCTTTGTTCCTCTATACATGCTGTGTCATTTTTTGCTGGTTGATTTGAAGATTTTCTCCTTATCACTGGTTTGGAGCATTTTGGTTCAGCAACTGATTTGTTTTTATCTTACAAACACCATGAATCATGTAACTAGTTGTGCTTCCTTCTTTTCATTGGTTGTCAAAAATGCAGACCCATGTTTCTGCCCCAATTCTTGAATGGTATGTGCTCTCCTCACCTGAGCATTCATCATAATTCTCCTTATTGTCTCTTTCCTTAATATTTTTCATCCTGTTGCTGCATACATTTTTTAAATTTTATTTTTGTAACCACAAAAATAACACATTCTCTTTGTATTAAGTCAAATGCTTCACATATGTTTAAAGAAAATGCTAGTAATCTCTCCTCCACCACCATCATCTCTCAATCTGACCCTCCAGGTTAATGGTTGTTAATAGTTTTATGTAAAAATTTCCACGTCTCTCTATGTGCTATATAAACATATAGAAATAATAGTGTATTTATTTTATAATATCCCTTGAATCCTTTGTGGGAAAAGGCAGGATATGGAAAGGACAAACAAATGAAAATGTTGAATGGTGCTCATGATGATATGGACATAGAAATCACTGCCTGTGTTTAGTGTCTGTTTCATCTTTGATGGCTGGATTTGAAGCCCCTTTGGAAGGTTAACCCTGGAGCCTTTATCTCAGAGCACATAGGACACTCTAGCCCCTGTGTTGTATAGCCAGAGAGCAAAGGAAAGTTATGACCTTGACTGTTTTGCAGATAATCAAAGACCTGCAGCTCCTGGGGTTGGTGGCAGCCCTGGTGATAGCAGATGTGATCCTGCTCGTGACGTGGGTGCTGACTGATCCCATCCAGTGCCTCCAGATTCTCAGTGTCAGTATGACGGTGAGGGGCCCAATCCCTGGAGAATCTAGTTCCTGAACCGGAGGGACTGGCTTCTGTGGGTACACGGGGATCATTCTCCCAGTAGCATTCACTGTGTGGACATCCTCCCAACGAGAAGATAAATGACCCAAAGAGGATGGCGAGTCAGGAGCTGTGGGCACCATGAACACCTGCCCCTTGTCTGCAGGGTCTGCTCCGCTCCCACTGCTCCTCCCGCCCCAAGTGTTTTCCAGCAGCAACCGCTGAGATGTCAGCAAACAGAGATCTGCCTGGCAGTTATCTCTGCTTCCACCTTATCAATAATGAGAGTTTTCAGCTACAGAGAGCTTCTTTACCCTAATTGTTGAAGGGTAAAGGTAGTATTTTGAGGTGTTCTTTGGAGTCAGTCAACCCCAATTCAAATCCCAGCTCTACCACTTACCAGCCTTGGGAAAGTTATTTAACCTATCTAAGTCTCTATTTCCTCATAGGTAAAATGGAGATAATAATACTACCTATTTCATAGGGCTGTGGTGAAGATTAAGGGAAACAGTGCAGGTAAAGGACTCAACTGTGCCCAGTATATAGTGTTCAATTAATAGGAAGCATTATATCTCCAGCCTGACAAAGGAGCTGAGGAATACAGCGGAATCTTGACAGTGCAGATTCAATATTGAAGGTTTCAACTGTTAACAAATAGCAGAAAGAGGATGTGAAATAATTTGTAATTTTGCTGATGCACTAATTTGAATCACTGTGGTAGCAAAGCGCATAACAGGGGTAAGCCCTGCTGGCACCAAGAATCCACATGTCAGCCCAACTTTGTCGTTTTTTCCTCCAACTCATGGTTACTCTCATTTAGATTCTAATGGAGTCACCTAAATGTTACAGTTTTTACATATTAAGGGAGAAATTATATGCTATAGAGGATTCCACAATCTAGAATGTTTACAAAGATCTGCTGTGTATGTGTGTTCCTGGTAACTGTGGGTGCCCTCAGTCCTGACTCTGTGTCCCTTCTAGGTGACAGGGAGAGACGTGTCCTGCTCTCTGACTAGCACACACTTCTGTGCTTCCCGGTACTCTGATGTCTGGATTGCTCTCGTTTTGGGATGCAAGGTTGGTAACTTCATCTCCTGGGGATACTATCTCTCTGTTACCAACAAAATGGATATAAAGAGGAATTATAGGAATTAATGAGGTGATTTCTGCAAAGAGTACTGAGATCAGAAGAGAGCTCTATTGATGCATACATCTCAAAGCCGTGACCCTTATCATTTCTGTGCTCTTTATTTGTTTTGAGGGTCACGTTTCCAAATCTTTGGACTCCCTCATTGAGTCCTCCCCCAAATCATGTGGAATTCACCCACTGTTTCTCCCATTTCTTGGTCTGGTTTTTTCATTGATTTGGCAATACCAGTTTTCTCCCCAGCTACCTTCAAGGGGAATTATAAGGAGACATTCTAGCCAGCTTAACCTATTCTCTTAAGTGCCCTTATTACTCCTCTTGGGTCTTTCTTCAAGATTTGTGTCAAGGTAACCTGCTGCCTTCCACTTGCCTAACTTTCTTGCTCTGATTGGAAGCCTGGCTGGCCCTAAGACAAATGGCAACATCCGTAGTGTCCTTTGAGTGGTTCCAGCTGCCTCAAAGTGTCTCCCATACTGCCCTGAATCTCCCATCATTCGACTCATTTATCTCTGTTAGATGGCAAAAGGAGGATATTATTTCCAGAGGGTACAGGATACTATACAGGGCACTAAAGGAGAACCAACTATCCTGTTAGCTGGTTTTCAGCTTGGAGGGACAGAGAATCTGGCTTGGGGCAGGGGAGGAGGGGAGCGGCATAGGGCAGGTCTGTTTCAATGAACAGGCGAGCCCTGCATGGCAGGAGGCTGCCTGTTGAGTATTAGGAGAGAGGGGCCTGGTTGGTTGATTGCTGGCAGAGGAAAAGGAGGTCTTGTAGAAATAGATGGCCTCTAAAGGTAAACTTTACTCACTTCACCACTAGGAAAGTGTTCAAGTGGTTGCTTCTGAGAAATAGGCCTGAGGATGGGCAGGGCTGGGACAGGGAAATGTTGCTTTTTAACCATGTGCATGTATTACTTTGACAGAAATATTTTTAAGAGAAAATGGTAGGAAGTGAATAGCTTTTTATCTCTAGTTTCTTACTAGTGGTTAAGAAAATGAGTTTCAAAATATGACAGAACAGGGTTTGAATAATGACTCAGCCGCTTCCTAGCTGACCCTGAACCTCATTTGACCTCCCTGAGCTTCGATTCCCTCATACGTGAAATGGGGATGATGATAACATCCTCTCAGAAGGGTTCTGAGTTTTGAAAGGATTAATGCATGTTGAGTTTTCATTCACTCCTGACCCATAGTAAGAGCTAAATACATGTTAGATGCTTTTATTATTCATCTTCCACTGCCCACCCCTGCCCCCAGACAGTTCTGAAAGCACAGTGCCTTTCCCATTCTTCGAGCCCCTGTAGAAGAGCACGTCCTTCCCGGCACAGAAACTCAGCACTTCCCCCATAGCAACTCCCTCTGCAAGTCAACTTGATTTATTTTCTCCATTGCCTTTTATATAATCCCATTTCCATTTTATTTCACTGCAATATCTTTCTATAGGACAAAGAAAGAAAAAGGGGAAAGAGTGCTGAGCATCAGGAAGGTGACTGAGCCAGGCCCCCATGGGCTCCCTGTTCGACGGGCAGCTCCTGAGGAGGACCCCAAATCTGCGCATTAAGTCCCCGGACCGCCACCCCACGCTTCTCAGCAGTGAGGGCGAATGACACACAAATATCAGATGTGATTCACTCAGACACGAATCATGCACGTATAGATGCTTTATTCATACCTGGTTCCCTTTTGGAAAGAATTTTAATGGAGTTAAAGCATTTTAATAGAATCAGATTTGAACATTTCAGAATCATAGAATTAATTTTATTCGCCTTTGATTAAATTACTAATGATCTAACTCTGCCAAATGCCACCTGATGGTGTCAGTTATCCAAAAGTCAGGCCCCACTCCCACTGGCCTGCTGACTTGTATGTCCTCTAGTCATTGAAGATCTCAGGGCGGCCACATTTGGCCCCCTTTTGGGACACTGAGCATTCGGGGCACCCAGACAACATCTCTGCTGGGCTTACTCCTTCACTGTAGGCACAGCCAATCCTCCAAACAGTTGTCTTAAGGGCCATCCCTGCAGATGGAGTTGGTCAGATTGTGTGATTTCAGGGTCACTGGCAGGTACCCTGCTGATACCTGACCTTACTTTTATTATTAGTTCTCCCTCTGAATCCCTGTAGTTCCCACCCCACCTCATCCCCCGTGGCAGCTTCATATTCTGTGTCATAAAACATTGATATTTATGTGCTTGCCTTAAATCTCCCAACCAGATTGAGCTTCTTAAAAGCCAGAACCATGACTTCCACTTGGCAACACCGCTTCCTGCCCTACACCTACCCCAGCACAGAGCTTTGCCCCGAATCAAGCGAACATATGTTGAATCTATATATTATGTATTATTGATTAAAGCTTTGATTTCTGTTTAAATGTAGCTCCTTCTAGGAGAGGCTGTGAGCCATTTTCTGTGTAGTACAAATGAGAAATCTGAGAGCGGGTTTACATTCATGACAAAGAGGAAAGAATAGGGCCCTGGGTTCTGGGGGGCGGGGCAGGGAATGTCACAAAGAGGGTGAAGGGTATAGATGAGGCCTTTGCTGCCTGTGCCTGTCCCACGGTCCTGTCCAGGTCCCGGCCTGCCTTTGTTCTCTTCTTTTTTCACTCTTCGTCTCCCATACACACCCACTGGCACAGAGCTGCTGCTAGCCTATAGAGATCCTTTGTGTGAATTAGAAAAAGGCATCCCTTGTGGGCAGATGCAGTCTTGCAGGTGCAGGGCTTGGCAAGCAGATGGTGCCTTTGGGAACATTAGAAAAAAGAGCCCCTTCCTCCGGTGCTTCCCCTGCCGTGGCACATGGCTTGACGAGGGGACCACAGGGCTATTTCAGCTTCTGCATGCCCCTCAGCTCCACGCATTGCAGCAGCACACAGTGGATGCGGAAGCCCTCACCACCAGCAGCGTGGTGCGCCCCTTGCCCTCCCAGTGCCTGGCAGCGCTTTCTGTCGGGCTCCTACCTGCGTGTATCATCCCATCCTGTGCCTCATCCTGGCAGAGTCCTCTCTGATGGCTGACTTGCTGACCTCCGATAAACTAATTCTCAGAGGAGAGGAAGATGAAATTTATTACGCATACATGAGGTGTAAGGGGACCACCCTAAGGGTAGTCCCAAGTGCTATCTTAGTAAATCCTCCTCATAGCAACCCTTTAAGGTAGGTAGTATTATCCCTATTTTACAGGTGAGGAAATTGGTCCCAACCCTACTGCTCTTTGACCCCAAGCCTGCTATTTCACTTCTCTGAGGCTCCGGTTCTTCTCTTCTTTGTCTCCAGGGCCTGCTGCTGCTCTATGGGGCCTACCTGGCTGGCTTGACTGACCATGTCAGCTCTCCTCCTGTGAATCAGTCTTTAACCATCATGGTTGGGGTCAACCTCGTGGTACTGGCTGCTGGGCTTCTTTTTGTGGTCACCAGATACTTGCACTCCTGGCCCAACCTGGTCTTTGGACTCACGTCTGGAGGTATCTTTGTTTGCACAACCACAATCAACTGCTTCATCTTCATTCCCCAGGTATGCTCTAGGGAGAACTTGGAGGACCAATCCATCCCATCATTCCGGAGACTTTGCTGGGCGTGATAAACTGTTCACTTTGTTTCCTAGTGAGACTTTTGGGTGCCATTGATTAGAGAGTCAGAAGGAAGGGGGGTGGTTCCTAGTGAGCTGGCTCCCTCTGTTCTTCCCGCCTCGCTGTCCTGAAGGAGCCACTCTGCTCCCGGTCGACAAGGAGCGCTGACCAGGGTAGCCAAGTAGTGGCACTGCTTCCGCCCAGGTGGCTGCCTCACAGACCTGCTTTTCTACCCACCCTCCAGTCCGCTCCATGCATCCCCGGTTCCCCCTGCATCCTGATAACGTCATTTCTTGTACTAGCCTGGCAGCGAGGAACCTTTCCTTCTTTCCTGTTTGCAGTTGCACATTCAGAGAAAAGTGCATTTGGGTCTTTATGAAATTTAACATGCCTTTTCTTTCTTTTGAATAAAAAGAGGAAAATGTAGAACATTTAAAACTAAATTTAAAATGTATTTCTTAACCATCATTCAAAAAGAGTCATGTACCACAATGTTCATTGCAGCACTATCTACAGTAGCTGGGACATGGAAGCAACCTAAGTGTCCATCGACAGATGAATGGATAAAGAAGATATGGCACATATATACAATGGGATAGTACTCAGCCATAAAAAGAAACGAAATTGAGTTATTTGTAGTGAGGTGGCTGGACCTAGAGTCTGTCATACAGAGTGAAGTAAGTCAGAAAGAGAAAAACAAATACCGTATGCTAACACATATATATGGAATCTAAAAAAAAAAAAAGGTTCTGAAGAACCTAGGGGCAGGACAAGAATAAAGACGCCAACGTAGAGAATGGACTTGAGGACACGGGGAGGGGGAAGGGTAAGCTGGGACAAAGTGAGAGAGTGGGATGGATATATATACACTACCAAATGTAAAATAGATAGCTAGTGGGAAGCAGCTGCATAGCACAGGGAGATCAGCTCAGTGCTTTGTGACCACCTAGAGGGGTGGGATAGGGAGGGTGGGAGGGAGACTCAAGAAGGAGAGGATGTGGGGATATATGTATACATATAGCTGATTCACTTTGTTATAAAGCAGAAACTAACACAACAATGTAAAGCAATTATACTCCAATAAAGATGTTAAAAAAATAAAATAAAATAAAATGTATTTCTTATTATGAGGATTAAGAAAAAATCAAACAAGGGAGGAAGATAGAAGGAGAAATATCCAGACAGCAAACAGAAAGAAAGGGAGTCAGAGAGAAAGGTGAAGGAATCCATAAGCTCTGAAAGGAAAGTGATGTTAAATTATTCACGTTATGCCCCAGGGTACCACTGAGCCACATACATCCAAGTTAATGAGCTTGGCATTAAGCACTAGTTTTGTGTCCCTTCTAGTTCTCTTTTTCTTCCTCCGGAGGCTTCCCTCATCCCACGACACCCTCACTACCCTATCCTTATTCCCAGTGCAGTTACCAGGTGACCATGTATGACTTCTCCATGAGGGAGCTAACCGGTAATTAAAGTGTTGCCTGATGGAGGGTGGCAGTGTATTTATAAAAGTGAAGAGTGCACTTTGGGGCACGATAGTATGACACAGGCAGAGGCCCTTTACTCTTTTTCCCTTTCATAAATTCTCATTAAAATACTCAAGAGGATGAACAAATATGGAAAAACCTGTAGCAGCAGCACTAAAAATCAAGGATGGGCATTGCCTCTGAGCCAAAAACTAGAGGAATTTTTGCTGAATCTTAATGTTATAAGAACTGGATTGGAGGAAGCCTTTGAGAGCTGAGTCTTATTTGTCTGGGATGTAGCAGAAAAGGGCTATGAAATGCCAGGGCTGTTCCTCCCTGGGAGATGGGTAAAAGAGAGTGGAGAGGAGACTTTTGGGAAGCCCACTCCTTAGGCCCTGGGGCCAACACTGTTGATTGGTAACCCATCCACCCACTGCCAAACCCTTTGTTCCTTGATCATTTCTACTATATAGTCTGAAAGAGCCAAACACTTGCTTTGCCAGCCTCCCTTATAGCTAGGTGTACCCATGTAACACAGTTTTGAACACCAAGGGTTTTCTGGGAGGCTTCTGAGAAAGCTTTTGCTTTCCTAAAAAAAGCTATGGGGGTGGCTGGCATCGCCTCTTCTACTTTCTTCCTACCTTGAATGTTTTTGATGCTTGACGTTATGGCAGCCATCTTGTGATGATGAGGGAAAAGCCAAGAGAATGTATTTACTGTACCAGGAAACTGTAGCTCTCCCCACGTAAGACTATGAATTCAGGGGGAAAGGATCTATGAAGAGATTCTGCAGTTCACAATAAAAGGACCACAAATTTCTGAAGATTTAGAGAAGCTACCTTCCTCTGAAGTAAAATAGAAGGTTTTTAGAAGGTATCTGATTAGTCTTATCAATAGGATTCAAAGGTTATTGCCCCTCTTTGACTAAAGCAAACCATTATGAAAACGACATAACCTTAGATCATGAAGTATTGAATAAGGATGAAAAAGATTGTGTTAAATTTAAAACGCCAATAGAAGCATTGAATAGGCAGCTGGACATGGCAAAATACTGAATTAGTGGGTTAATTTAAGGAAACAGAAAACAAGGACACAGGAAAAAAATGAGAGACTAGAAAATATGGAGAGCAGGTCTAGGGATATGATTTAAAGCTAATAGGAGTCTCTGAAAGAGAACAAGATAATTTAGAGCAGAAGTAATCGCCAAGGAACTATTAGAAGAAAGCTTTCCTGATCTAACACAAGACCTCCATCTGAAAAGAGTGAATCAGTAAACTCCCTGATGCGGCCCTACTTAGGTTTCCTCTCTCCACACTCGCCTCTGTCCCTCTTGTATCCTAAGCCTCAGACACAAGATTTCCACTTTCCTCCATGTTTAAATCCTCAGGACCTGGGACCATAGTGATATTTAGGTGCACTTCCATCTTATACACAGACATAAAAATGCAAGATGAAGTTCATCTTGGAATCTGTCTT
The DNA here is from genome assembly GCF_965194825.1 of Balaenoptera physalus. Classification (NCBI taxonomy): domain Eukaryota; kingdom Metazoa; phylum Chordata; class Mammalia; order Artiodactyla; family Balaenopteridae; genus Balaenoptera; species Balaenoptera physalus. Next base: position 80,183,564 of record NC_138891.1, read on the forward strand.
CCGGGTTTGAACTAGGAACAGGCACTTGGTTTGTTGAAGTGGGAGTGGAAATGGAATTATTGGGGCTGGGGTACCGGAACTGGGCAGATGGACTCTTTGGGCCTTTCTCTTTCCTTCTCTCTATCTCAGTCTTCCTAGCTGTCTTGAGCTTCCTTTCTCATACTGTATCTTTTCTATTTTCTCTCTCATGCTTTTCCTCCTCTTGAACTGACCATGATCTGAAACAAAAAAATATATTTTATAGTCAACTGTATTTTAGGTGTAGGAGGTAAATTGTTTTTCAAAATATAAAAGTAACTGAGGTTTTTCAGGTTTTTTGTGTGCCCCTGAATTGATTTTCCCCTCTGACTCTGTGGCCTCTGGTTGAAGAAAGATTCTCCCTGTGAGACCAGAGACTGGTAGGACAGCTGAGCAAATTTGGAGAAGTGTGTGAGGAGAGCCACAAGGAGAGGGAAGGGAGCAGGGAGGCAGGCTTCTTTCTTGCTACTGAGCCTTCAGACTGGACGGTGATGGGAAGGATTTATGAAAGCAAAGGCACAGACACCTCAAGGGCAGGTAGGCGGTGCCAGAAAGCTGGGTGAAATGGACGATGTGACTGAAGAGCTAAGTGGACTAAGTAGCATTCTCCACAGGCCCTCAGGAAATGCCTAAGTGTTTAGGCCAGACGCTGAGGTCATCACCAGTAGTGAGCCAGCCTCTGCTTTTGTGACTTAGATGTGACCCATCCTCCCACACACCCCCTCCCCTCCCTCCACCTCTGAGAGGCAGGTGGGTCCTGAGGTAGGACGTTCGTTATTTTATCCTCTAAACCCGCAGTGTTTCATCTGCTCCTCCAGGAAGGTACTCACGACTTTCTACTCTGCCTTATAGTCCTCTGTAAATGTCTCAGCACCCTTACCAGACAGATGAGCTTTTTAAAGGAAAGCTTCCTTCATTTGTCCGTGTATCTGTCCATGCAAATATCAACTGTTGGGAACAGGCAGTTAAACACACGGCCTCACTCGAGGTCTAGTTGGGAGCTGACGTGAAAGGATTTATAACCCTTGTGTCAAGTGTTTGACGATGTTACACGATGTCAAGGAAGGGGTACCCCAGCCTGTCTGGGAACTCGGTGACACCGTCTCAGAAAATGAGGTGCTTGGGCTCACCTTGAATGAGGAGTAAGAAATGTTCACAGCACAGACTGGGGAAGGGCATGGGTGGCATTTCTGATGGGGGAAGCCCTCTGACAGAGGCAGAGAGGTATGAGAGAGAAGAGAAGGTGTTTGGAACACCACCAGTCTTTGCTCTTTTCGAAGCACAAATTGAAACAAGGGGAGAGTGGCAGGAGGTGAGAGAGGCACATGGGGTGAACTTCTGAAGGACCCCGGTGCACCCCATTAAAGACCCGAGACTTAATCCCACCGTTTGGTTTCCTATTGCTGCTGTAACAAATTCCCACAAACAGAGTGCCTTAAAACAATACACATTTAATGTCTTATAGTTCTGGAGGTCAGAGATCTAACGTGGGTCTTATTTGGCTGAAATCAAGTTGTTAGTAGGTCTGCCTTGCTTCCGGAGGCTTTGGGACAGAATCTGTTTCCGTGCATTTTCCTGCATTTTCTTCGATCCACGGCTCCTTCTTCCATGTTCAGGGCCAGCAGCACAGCATCTTCAAGTCTCTCTTTCTGACCTCTCTTTCCATTGTCACATCTCCCGTCCTGCGTCCCTCTTATAGGGACTCTTGTGATTACTTTGGGCCCACCTGGATGATCCAGAATCATCTCCCCATCTCACAGTTTTAAACTCAATAACATATGCAGAATTCCTTCTGCCATGTAAGGTAACATATTTACGAGTTCTTGGATTGGGAGGGAAGCGTCATTTTCTGCCTGCTACACGCCCATACCCAGATACTGAGAAAACAAGACTCCCTGTCCTTCTGAAGGAAGGGCCGTGGGAAGGTCCTGAAATTATGACCTAAGGGTCATTTCTAACCATATTCCAGAAATCCTGAAGAGTCAAGTCTTAAGGACCAGGACCTTCACAAATGGGGAATTAAGGGGGAGGGGGTTGGAGGGGCAGGGGGCTTTAGTCAAGGGCCACCCTGGCTCCACCCAGCCAGCTTAGGGTGAGACAGACCAAAAGCCTTGGAAGTGCCCTTACACCAATGTTGAGCAGTTCCTCCAGCAGCTCTGCAGGGAGGGCTTGGTCTGGAGGTGCTGGGGGGAGAGAAAGGAAAAGCGGTGCTGCTAGGGAAATGAGGAGGCACAGAGATCGTGCAACACTGCTAGGGCCAGTGCTAGGAGAGCAGCGCTGGCGGTCAGCGCCATCCACCCATGGCCGTACAGTGACCCTGTAGTGCTGGGCTCCAGTAGCTCCTGAGCAGGGTGTTGAGAGGACAGCACCCTGGGGAGGGGGCCTTCAAGAAAGGCATCTGACAGGGCAGGTTCCTGGCCCGACCCAGCACAGGTCACACAGACTCCTGGTACCATGAAGGACTCATGCCGAGTTAACAGAGGACCCAAGAGGACTTGGGCAGAATGTGGTATTGAAATTGATGGCAGGATTTAGCATCCTATCTGAGATTTACCAAATTCAGGTTACCTTCCATAGTCAGAGCTCAGTAAATGTTTGATGAGCGAGCACAGACATCCCAGGATCCCTGTGAGGTTCCCCACAGATATCTCAGCATCGTTTCTAGAGCTAAGGTCCCAGAGTGCCCAGCGTCCATCACTAGGGCTCTTAATCATGAGAATCCCTAAGGGAACAGGAGATGCCTCCAGCACGGTGGCCTCCCCTGGCATCACGTCCCTGGCATTCGCCAGGAGGAGACAGTGTCCCCCAGGCCCAGGAGCGTGCCCCTGTTTGTGAATGTTCTCTGTTCAGTCCCATCCCTGTTAAACTAAACCAGCCCGTGCATCCATAGACTGGTTCTCAAAGCCAGTATCTCCTGAAAAACGTTCCCTAGGACCCTCACCGTTGACAGTCTCTCTTCCTCAGCTGTGTTGAGGACGTGCAGCATGGCGCAGTGCCCTCGTTACAGCTGTGACTCTGCTGCCCAGTAGCCACGTGGACCTAGACAAGTCATCCTCCTTCTGAGTCTTTCCTCATTTGTCAAGGGAAAAGGACAGATCGCAGACCTGATGTTCTATCATTTTTATTGATTTTTATTGACATTTGTGGTTTTCTGTTTCTCTGAGCCTTGATCACTGACTTGGGTTAGAAGTCCTCTAGAAGGAACAAACGTATGGACACCAAGCGGGGAAGGCAGGGGTTGGGGTGGGGGGTGGTGGTGGGGGGATGAATTGGGAGATTGGGATTGACATGTATACACTAATTTGTATAAAATAGATAACTAATAGGACCCTGCTGTATAAAAAAAATAAATTAAATTTTTTTTAAAAAGTCCTCTAGAAGGAACTGGGTTTTCAATAGCAGTAAGCACACCGTCGCTCAACACATGAGAATAATTAAGAACTGCTGCATACAACTAAAACCAGCTTCATTTGAAACATACAGTGATTATATTGCTTAACCCTGTTATAGCTCCTAAACTCTGGCTTGAGAATGTGGCTCTAGAAGTCCACCTCAGCTCTGGTTTTCTTTGACCAGTCCAGCAGTGGGTTGGTAGACGGGTCCAGCTGATTGTTCTGTTTCATCAACCTGTCATCTTCTTCCTTTGGCATTTTTTAAATGATATAACCTTTACATTCTCTAAACCTTCTGTCATTGCTGTCTGTGAACTTTCCAGAGTAAAGTACATTTTGAGGAGAGAATAGTTTGTGCATTTATCTATGACACTGTCATTCCTTGGTGTTTTTGAGAAAGAGTGAGAGAATGTGTTTCTGGGTGTGTAATTAAATAAATAACATGTGTTCTTTTATCCAACAGCTGAAGCAATGGAAGGCATTTGAAGAGGAAAACCAAACAATCAGACGCATGGCCAAATATTTCAGCACTCCTAGCAAAAGCTTGCACACCCAGTATGGTGAGGAACAGAGTTGCCACGTTAGAGGAGAGAAAAACTCCATGGAGAGACTCCTCACAGAAGTAAGCGAGACCCTGCCTGCTGGATTCTCTATAAAGAACTCCAGTCATGCATTGGTGGGCCCCATATGCCTCATTGCTAACATTCTTTCTCCTCCTCCCATTTCCCCAATTCCTAGCCATTTTGGTCTCCCTTAGCAGCAAGCAAAACCTCAACGTTTCCCCAGTGCCCCTCCCACTGCTGACCCTCACCCACCCACTTCATTCATTCATTGGACAGATGTGTGCCAGGCATTGTGCTAAGTGCTGACAAACAAAACAAACAGAGTCCCTACCTTCATGGAGCTCACAGTGTAGTGGAGCAAATAGATACTGATCAAGTAGCCATATAGTTATAAATGGTGATAAGAATTATGAAGGGAAAAATCAGAGTGGGAAGAAAGAGTGGTGAGGACAAGGGAACCTAATTTAGAGTGGTCGGAAAAGACTCTCTGAGCTGAGCGCTGAAGGTTAACTACAAATTAGCCAGGCAAAGAGTGCAGGGAAAAGCATTCCAAGTGTGGGGAACAGCATTGTAAAGGCCCTGAGGAATAGTGGATGCTAGCTTCTGCTGTATGATACATTCTTTCTTTACATAGAGTTGTGCCCTTGTTTCCAAGATCCTATGGGGCTCCTTACTGTCTTTTCCAGGTGCTAACTAGAAATCTCAATCATCCTACCAACCCAGAAAATTAAGAGGTATCTAAAGATGGGGAGGAAGGATGAATAGAGCCTCTGAATATCACAGTAGCGCCAAGGCAGGGACAAGGGAGCCCGCAGTCCTCTTTCTTCTGTTCTTCAGCCAGATTTGGCACCTCTCCCAGAACTGGGCAGAGTGATGAGGGCTTGAAGAAAGCACATGGGAAAGCTTGAGGCTGCACTGCCTCAGAGAGGAGGCATGGGGCCCAGAGGAATTAGCCAGTTTTTTCACACTAACTAAATTATATTCCATATTTTTTTTTTAGTAGAGAACATACCTGAGTAGGTGCTATATGGGAAATTATGCTCTTTCGTATTGGACTGACACTGGGTACCAATCGTCCCTGTGCGAAAGGATGGTGTGATGGGGACCTAAGAAACGTAACCAATGAAGGGATTCAGCTCCCCAGGCACCCTCAGTCCCTCGCACCATTCCCTTGGTTCTGGACCTTTTTTATCCATCAGAGTAATACTTGTCCATTTCTTTACTATTTATCAAGCATTCAGGACCTTTTTTCAGAGCCAGATTTCTTCCCACCTGGCAAGGGAGTAGCACTGCCATTGATACTCTCTGAAGTCTTCAAAGAAACATTTTTTTTTCAGCTAAACAGAAGGCCAGAAACTTGGCGAGAACACCCAGGATGGTTTTCATTCACAATCAGCTAATGTTGGAACAGCCAAGTGGCCTGACTCTTTAGCCTTATGGTAATTTGTGACGTTCTTTTTGTACTCCTGCCATGCTACCCTGTTTCCCACGCAGTGACTGAATCCACTCTACCAAAAAGATGCCTTGAGTCTGCAGAGGCAGGGCCCTAATAGGGAGCAGATGCTTAGGTAGTAAAACGCTGGACTCCTGTCCCCGACACCCCACACCTGGAACACCTTTCCCAGAGCAGGCCTGAGAACCAGCAGCCCATCCCAGTGCCCTGTGACAGGCCTAGAGAGTTTCCGGTATCTGAATCCCCAGCTCCACCACTGCCCAGTGGATGAACACAAGAATCTCTCCTGCCTCCGTAACCCCAGCTTCTCGGCTGCATTTCCCTCCTCTGCAGCCCCTCTGCCGCCCTGGTGTCCTCCTCCTACGTTCGCACCATCTGGGCAGTCCATCTTCTCATTCTTGCCTCCCTTTCCCCATGGCAGTGGTCCCCAAAGGCTGTTTGGGGCAGCATCCGTCCCTGACATCCCAGGCTGTGTGGAGGCCAGCAGGTAGAACCTTCCCAGAGCTTGAAGAACCTCTCTTCTACGCTCTGCAGCAGAGGAAATGCACCTATTACTTTTCTTCCTTGAAACACAGAAAGAAGGGGAGATTCCATTTCTCCCTGTGGCCTGCACCTTATGAAACATGCCTGTGGATGTTTTGCTTCCCTGGGTGTGCCAAAAGTGATCGTTAATAAGCTCGTTTCAATGCAGCTGCCATGGTCAGTCAGATTTTGGTCTCACAGTGGCAAACCACGCTTCTGATTAGTATGCAGCCATGGTGAAAACAGAGTCCCACTTCCTTTTCTGTAAGAAGGGAGATTTACTGATTAGGCTGATGTTTCTAAATCTGTCACCAGCCAGCTTCAGATGTTTGGTTTGCTAGAGAAGAGTATTCTTCCCAGCTCAAGGTTTATACTGTTTTCCCATACTCTAAGGAATTTGTGGATAAGGCACAAAAAGGCAGCACTCAGAGTTCATTTGCTGGCGTAGCTGTCATCAGCTGATGGCTCCCTCCCAACTCTGTGAGGCGGTAGGGCCTCCTGAAGCCAGCATGAGAATGTGCCGGGTGGGCTTCACGAGGAAGGGCTGGTGAGGAGGAAGAGAGCTGGGGTCCCTGCAGTGCAGCCAGCGCAGTCACCCCTGTGAGATGCTCAGATACCTGGCACCACCCAGATATCACGGAGAGCCTGAGTGAATGTCTTCCTGTTACTCACCCGCTCCACGCCTGGCGAGTCCTTGAGTCACCTACACTTCCGCGACAACGCCCAGCCCTTACCGCTCTGTGGCTGGGGAAAAGGGAGAATGATCAGGCAGGTGCGCAGCTGCAAGCCCTTCCGCTTATTCACCAGTTGCTCACTGGTCCGGGACTCTCTCCTGAGGATAACAGAAGTCTAAACCAGGATGAAACTGGGAGTACCAATAATCAGAAAAATCACCTTCCTGCTTATAAGTAGGGAGCAGTAGATGTGCCTTGGAGTTGCTGGCAGAAGACTCTTGCTGGACTAGTTTACTTAATTTACTGTTCCCTCAAAGATTCACTTCTGGGCAACCCTTCCATATCTACTCGAGAAGAAACCACAAATTCAATTCATAGGCGAGTTGTGTCAGGAATCCTAAAGAAGGCAAACATCCTTTTACTTCTAGGGCATAATAAATGAGCGTCCAAATGCTCATCCTCAGCTTCTAAAGAGGATGACAGCAGAGACGCAGCATTTTGGTATTCGGACAAGCACTTCTTATTATCTTCTCCAAACTCTCGACCCCGTGTCATCTGCCCCAAGACCCGTCAGTTCCCCACGATGATCTCTTTCCTGCTCCACCGCCTTTGAACATCAGAAATTTCAGAAGGTGGACATCAGGTCTGAACCAGACGATCAGCTGCTGTAGCACCGAAGGATGCTCAGGGCACACCCCCTGCTGTTACTCTTCCTCCCACTTCATGCCCCACGGTCCTGCAGTTAGAACAGGTACATCTCTGCGGCTGTCACCTGCCAGCATCCCGGGCACAGCCTGTTTATCAACTAACAGCCGTGCTGCAGGTAGGCAGCTCACTAGCAGAACTGCCCAACTTCATTTATCTTCTGGGTTCCCTTCTAGTTCTACTGAATCAAGCTATCAGGGACTTAGGCCCAATAATCCTTTTTTTTTTTTTTTTTTTTTGAGCTTCTCCAGTAATTCTGATGCCTGCACTCCTTTGGGACATACCGGCAGCTGATAGTGCCACATGGTAGCTTTGGCCTCCTACCCGCACGTTCCAGCCGAGGGAGGTGATAACACCAACCTGAGATTCTCATTCCCCCCTAAACTCCCCCCCACCCCTGGCTCCAGTCTTGTCACTTTGGCCCAGGAATCTCCATCCTTCTTGTTCTTCCCATTTTCTAGGCTGTTTAGCAAGTGGCAAAATTCTTGTTTCCCTATTCCTTCATCCCCTCCAGAGATGCCTCAAGGTCATCTGTATTTTGCAGAAGTATGATATACCCAGAGTTGGGCCATCCCAAACACTGTTCTGACTGGTGTCCTGCAGCGTCACCTGACCCCCTGTGTTCTGAGCAAAGTTGAGAGGGTGCTGCAGCAGCCAGCAGGCAGCTAGACTGTGCCCCCCGCTGACTGCCCTTCTCGCAGACAGTGCCACAGTCTGGGGATGTATGGGGAGACTAAGATCATACAACAGTAAATCATAGTAAACCGTTATTGAGCACACGTGGCAGTTATTGTGCTAAGTGCTGTGTATGCATCATCTCATTTCCCCTCAAGGAGGGACCTCCTCAGAGCCTAAGATCACCAGCTAACACGTGGAGAAACTGGGATTTAAACCAATGTCTTCTGATGCCACCCTTTCTCCACCATGGGAGACAGTGTGAAAGCCCTCAGCAGCATCTTTTGTTGATGGTTTTGCTTTTGTTTTACAGAAAAATGCTGTGATTGAAAGCCTGCAAGAACAAGTAAACAACGCCAAAGAGAAGCTGGTGAGGCTGATGTCAGCTGAGTGCACCTATGACCCCCCCGAGGGGGCTGTCCCGCCTGCCTCTTCCCACAGCAAGGACATCCTGGCTGCAGCCCCTCCCCATAGCCGAGCAGCTCAGGGGTCTTTGAAATGTCTCTCTGACTCTCTGAATGATACCAGCCCGGCCACCCAGGACTCCCAGAGCACCTCAGCACCCGCCTCAAGTGTACAAGGCCTCAAGGGGCCTGTGAAGGACACCAGCCCCTCCCCGGGGCAGAAGGAGAAAATTTCTGCCTCTCAAGACTTTTCTGATCATTTAAATTTAGGCTGCAGCCAGAAGCCGCGGGCTGAGCAAAGCCCGGGTGCGGAGAGAAGAGACCAGGTACCCATGGCCCTCCAGCAGGGTCTCATGCCAGGTGGAGAAGGCTCTGTTCCCCAGAGACAGGGGCAGCTGGAGAACTCAGAAGGGCCCCAGGCGCGACTGTCAAGGGTGAATTCAGTGATCAGGGAGAAGCTTCAGGAAGTCCTCCAAGATCTGGGCCTGGGCCCTGAGGCTCCCGTCCCCTCTCCCCCGTCCTGTCCCCAGCAGCCCTGGAAGAGCAGTGCCTGCCGCAGCCCCCAGAAGATGCCCCTCTCCAAGGAGCTGGGCTTCAGCCCGTACATGGTGAGGAGAAGGGGCGCGGCACAGCGGGCTCGCTCGCACTTGCCAGGTTCTGTGCCCTCCTCTGTGGGGCGTCGGGTAAACAGGGCTGATTCTGGGGCACGCACTGGGCGAAATGTGCAGGACAGGGACAGCCCCTGCCTGGACCCCCAAACTGCGGATTCCAGGGTAGCAAGACCCTCTTCCGGGAAGCCTTTACTACTCCCAGCTCCTCAAGGCAAGCCAGATGCCCTGGAGGGCAGCAAACAGTGCCAGACAGAGCCCCAGATAGCCGAAGGGAGCCGCGCAGCCCTTTCTCACCAGCCTTCTGGTCCTGGCCGGGCGCTGTGCCCCGCTGCCCCACGCCGAGCCAGAGCCTCGCCAGACCTGCCTGAGCAGCGGCTGCAGCGGTCCCCGGCGCCCTCAGGCTGCCCTTCCCTGTCTCCTCCACGCAGCTACCTCGACACAGAATCCAGCAGCTCGGACGAGTTCTTCTGCCGCTGCCACAGGCCCTACTGTGAAATCTGCTTCCAGAGCTCCTCTGATTCCAGTGACAGTGGCTCATCAGACAGCGACCCTGAGCCTACTGGGAGGCTGGCTTCCTGGGAAAAGCTGTGGGCCCGCTCGAAGCCTATCGTGAACTTCAAAGATGACTTGAAACCCACACTGGTGTGAACAGCAGAGCAAGTCTGGACATAGAGCTCTGTCCGGGACAAGCCATACCATGGCCTGTTGTGGCCTTCGGGGAATAGACCAGTGCCCTGCGTTGGACCAGCCCTTACCATGTTTCAGCTATGCTCACTTGAGCACGGTGGTACCTGGAGCACTTCTCGATCTATACAAAGAGGGGCATTGCCTGTCTTGTTCCTACCTCACAGCATTCCTGTAAAAGACTCCAGCCGAGTGCCCATAAAGGATACCCTTGGATAAAAGGTGCTAAATGAGCACAGAGGGTCTTCTGTCCTGGTCAGCCTATAATGTACAGAACTCTTCATATACACCAGATGGATGGCTGGGTGGACAGACAGATGGAGAAATGGAAGGAAAATTTCTGCAGAACCAGAATTGTGAACTGTGGTCCATCAAACTGGCTTTTTGGTGGCAGACCTGCTAGGAAGACCTCTCCTGCGTCCTTGGGTGGCCCACGCTCGGCAGGGGGTGGCTTTGCTTCTGCTCAACTTTGTCAACAGCACCACCCCTAGGTCCCAGCTTCCAGGCAGACTCAGCTCAGAGCCAACTGTGCACCTGTATTTGGTGTCCATGTCTTTATACCATTGTGGCACCTCAGCATCATCCCTGAGACAGTCAGGTGTCTATGGGGCCACAGGTGACCCAGATCTCTCTCCTGGGCTCAGATGGCACTGGAGGCCCACCGCATCGACTTTGCCAGTGGTGCAGTTTTGCAATAGCAGGAAGCACACACTGGCAATCTCTGTTGAGGTTGGGGAGGCCCTGTTGGTCAAGAGGATGCCGACTAGGGCTACATGACCACCGATGGCTACGTAAACCTAAAAGCAGAAAATGGGAAAATAGAAAGGAAGAAATGGGGGAGAAGGTAGGAAAGAAAACAGGTTTTGAACATTTACCTTGAGTCTAGCATGGTACTTGGAAATATCCAATATCAGTAATTCCTTATGATAACCCCATGAAGTAGATACTCTCGTTCCCATTTTTACAGATGGAGATTATGAGGCTTCGAGAACTGAGGTAGCTTCCCCAGCGTCACATTGCTGGAGAGGGGCCCATGTAGGGGCCCACGTGAGACTTGGCCACGGCTCACAGGACTCCAAGTGGGTGGACTTCCCTGGGGCACATCTCTTTACTTGTTCTTCTGGGAGTGGCGGGCAGAGCGTGGCAGGCCAGACGGCAAAGCAGGGGTAGTGTAGGAAGCTGCAGTGCACTCACCCTGCAGTCCAGGATGACAAAACTGGGCTCCTCACCTCGGGAAGCAGCGCTCGACTGCCTCACTGCCTCAGGGGCCCACTCACACCTCCCAAGGCAGCCGGGGAGTTGGTGAAAGATAAGTGCCAGGATCTCATCTGCTGCCAGAGCCACACGGAGAACACAGCTGGGTCCACTTCACTTGTTGCTGAGCTAGTTGTTGTTTACAGGCTGTTCCCTGCCCCCACTTGTGTGTGCATCTGTGTGTGTACTTATGCTTGTGTGCAGGAGTTTGGGCCTCATTAGGTATGTCTGGAGGGGAGCACGTGGCTTTAAATGTCTCACAGAAGATGTATCACAGACTCTCGGTGGCTGCTGACACCTTGTGAATCTCCAGACACTGGACCAGGAGGCCCTCCTGGTAACACAGCTTCTTCTGTTGTCTACTTTTAAATACAAATGTCATAATTTATTCTGCGTGTGGGCTTGTAGTTTCTGCTTGTGCTGTTTGTATGCTGTCCAAGTGAGACCTTAATAAAAGAAATGGCTCTCAAGGCAAGTCTCTTCAGAAATTGTAGTTTGGGGCTGGGGAGGAGGGGCACAGACAAGACTGAACCACCCAAAGGAGTGGAAATGCAGCAGCCATGAGAGTTGCTGCTGGCTTACCCTGGGTTCCAGGTGTATCTTCTACCACGCTTCCATTTGTAACAGATTCTTCTGTGGTCTCCCCGTGCAGCTTCCTATCCCAGAAACACCTGCCCCGGTGGGTAGAGGACACTCTGGAGACCCTCAGTTCTTCCCACCCACTGGGGATCCTGTGGTTGGGCTTCACCTCCTTCAGCTCCTTTCCTCCCAGTATGTCACCGCTAGCAGCCTGCTATTCAGTAGTGTGGAATACGCAGGCTCTAAACCTGGCAGGGCTTCTCTCACTGTCTCTGCTCCTACACCCTCAGTTCCCTCATCCCAGCCCTTGCACATCTCCATCTCTCTTCCATCTAGAATTTCTTTCCTCTCTTTGTGCATCTTGTGAATGACTCATCCCTCAAGGCTCAGGTAGAGCATTCCCAGGAAAAAATGACATCCCCTAGTTAAATGAAGAAAGATGTTTTGGGGACCATGCTTCACACTTAGTTGTAAAGAAGCTTCTAGCATCCATTTTTCCTAGAATGACTTTGTAACGCTTGCTAGACTTCGTTGACAAGATGGAGAATCTACCCTATATTTTCCTTACTTATCATTTGGTTTGAAAACTATGCCAAGCACCACACTTCCTGCCCCAGAATACTGTCTCCAAATCGATTGCTTACTGTGTACTACCTCCACACCCACTCCTCACCAGCTTTTTCCCTAGATCTTTTACTCAATACCAGCTAATCCAGTGATGAAATTCTTGAAAGGATGAGTATGCCATGGCTTCTGGCCCGCTCTTGACTGTTATGCTCTTGAAGAAAGGGCAGAAACATGGTGCAAAGAAATCCTAGAGAAGTAAACATTGCCTCTGCTGTTGTCATCGGGGCTATGCCTGCCTCTGTTGGTCATAAGGTCTGGCATGGAGCCCAGCCTGCTTCTTACCCAAGTATATGTTGCTTTGCTGATTGAAATCTTAGGGTTGGAGGTGTCCGTCCTGATCCCAAAGTCTGCCCCTGTCTCTGGCCCGGGTCAAACTCTCTTTCCTTAAAGGATCAACTTGGCCTCCCCAGAGCTCAGAGAGGAGAAAAGAGCATCAGATGTAGGAGGCATGTTTTTAACGAACCATTTCACTTCGAAAACGGTAAAGAGAAAAGTCAATGCACGTTCCACAAAAATCTCTTCTGTGTCTATATTCATTTTATTATATTTAGATGTGTCTCCTTCACAGATTGCAAGTTCCTGAAAGCACTGAGTGTGTCTTCTGCATCTTTGTATCCTCAAGAGTAGCCGTCAGAGAGCTTTGCACAGAGTATGAGCCCAGTAAATGTTTGATGGATGGATTTCTGGGCAGGTAAGTGGATGAAACAGAGGAAAACAGAGGAAGGCAGAGAACCTGTAATGCAGCAAAAAGGGAGGCAGAGCCATCTGGCTTCACTGCCTCTCGATGAGGTAAGAGCAAGAAACCACATCACTGAAGGACCCAGAAGTAACTGAATTCTGAAAAAGACAGTACTTTAAGTCTCTTAGAGGGAGGTGAGGTAGAGTGACAGAGTTAATGGAAGCGAAACAAAGTTACTGTGTTAAAGGTGTTCTCTTAAAGATGCTTTCCTCACAGGCTTGTAACTAAGTAGCAAGCAGTACTAGCAGGAGGACAGTCTGTTCATCTTTCTCACCATCATCTTCCTGAGTCCCTTTTCTCAGAGCCCCAAACAAAGCAGTTGTCTCTGTTCCCTCTGGCTGCTGCACTTCTCCCAGTGACAGCCTCTAGGCTTTGTTAAGGGAGGTCTAATGCAGAGATGGCAGCTTTGGGACTGAAAGCAGGAGAGAGGTTACTTGTCCTCAAACTTCGCTCTTCCTCACCTCTGGTACCCACTCTGATCTCTTTCTCCGTGAATTGTTTCTGATGTTAGCATCCCCAGCCAAGCTGCATTTGAATAAGGGAACATCTTGGAATGTTCAGTTCACTATCAAGGTCACAAAGAGAAAAGAAATGCCAGTGTCACGAGGCAAAATAACCTGTTACGAGTTTGACAAGATCTGGGTCAATGCTTCCCAAACCTTTTCATTCTTTAACTTACCTTTGGATGTCTAAATATACTAGCAAGACACGTAGGTTCAGAGAATAAGTGCTTGGGAAGGGCCCTGGAAAGGTCTGTGGGTGACTAAGAGAAAAGCAAGGGGGCAGGGAAAAAGAAGGGAAGGAGGACAAGAAGTCCAGAAAACAGAGAGAGAGATGAGAGAGATGTGGTGAAGGAGGAAGGCAGAGAACCAAAGGCACCCTGCTTAGCTTTGTCTGTGGACATCACCTCTCTCGTAAATGAATGTGCTGGCTCCGGTCTGAGCTGAGAGAAAGTGGGGCTCACTTCTATGAAGAAGGGCAGGGAAACCCTTGCAGAGCCCTTTCTTTAGTGTATACGTAACCACTGGTTCATTTCTCTGCTTTGCCGCTAGACTGTGAGCTTCTTGAGCCTGCAACTTGTTATAATTATCTGGGTGTCCCCAGCACCCAGCACTGTGCCTGGTGATTGGGTTGATGCTCAGCAGATGTTTATCAAAAGAAATCAAGAAAAGAGTGGCCTCACCAGAACTGTCTCAAGGGGGACCCCAGGGAGGCCACTCATAAGAGCTGAGGTCACCTGGGAAGCAGGGCTTAGATGTCTCATCGCGGACTGAACTACAGTGCTGTTGATTCACTTAAGTTTAAATGCTTTGCGATAGTGCCCGGACCCTTACTCAAAAGAAGGCATTTTAGGGCTTCCCTGGTGGCGCAGTGGTTGAGAATCTGCCTGCCAATGCAGGGGACGTGGGTTCGAGCCCTGGTCTGGGAAGATCCCACGTGCCGCGGAGCAACTGGGCCCGTGCGCCACAACTACTGAGCCTGCGTGTCTGGAGCCTGGGCTCCCAACAAGAGAGGCCGCGATAGTGAGAGGCCCGCGCACCGCGATGAGGAGTGGCCCCCACTTGCCGCAACTAGAGGAAGCCCTTGCACAGAAACGAAGACCCAACACAGCGAAAAATAAATTAATTAATTAATTTTTTTAAAAAAAGAAGGCATTTTAGATGGGCTCTCTTCTCCACTAATTTTTGTACAGTAATTTTCCCCATGAACTGCCAGGGCTTAGAGTCACCCATGTGACTGTGTGACTTTCAGCAAGTTGCATAACCTCTTTGTGGCTCAGTTTCCCCAACTGTAAACTGGGATAATAACACCTACCTCATACAGATATGAGGGCTAAATAAGTTAATATTAATTATTGATTTGAACTATGCCTGGCACGTAGTAAACATTATATTAAGTGTTTGTCTTAGAAAGTTGTTTGGGAAATACAGCTTTATATCTTAAAAGCCTCTTTATGTTTTCTTGCTTTATATCAAAATTCCCATTCCTGTGTTCAATTTGTTCCTGATGGAAGGGTCTTCTAAACAGATCTGGTAACGTGAGGATGGCCCTTTGCTTCAGCCCACTTCTAGGACAGCAGAAATTTCTCCCTGAACCCCTTCTAGGTCAGGTTCACTTACTGTGGGGTGAACATCCACCTACAGGACTCAAATATTAGGTCAGGCCTAGGGAAAAGTACAGCTGAAAGTCAGGAAATCAGATTTTTTAGGGTGGAGCCAAAGACGACTATTTTCCTTTACAGAAATATTATGCACTTTATAATAGACAAAGATATATAGGGTACCTACTATGTGCCACTTAATACTTGTCTCATTCAAGACTTAAAACAACCCCACAAAGTAGTTATTTCTGTTTTACAGATGAGGAAACTGTAACTGGGAGAGGTTGGGTAACTTGCCCAAAGTCACACAACTCATTAGAGGCAGAGCCAAAGTTTAAATGAAATCTGACTTGACTCCAAAGCCCTTTTAGGACACCCCAATGCTGGTTCCAGAGCATGTGCTACAGGCGTGCTACCAGAAGACAGAAGGAATTTCAACCTGGCAGGGCAGGGACCCAGACTGAGGTTTTCTCAGGACACCAAGGTTTCCTTAGGAAAAGCAAGCTGGTCTGGTTCTGTAAGCCTATTGCAAAACCCTCCATTGCTGAGTCATTGAACAGCATATTCACGGCTGGAAGGGAGCTTTCTTTTTTTTTTTTTTTTAACATCCTTATTGGAGTATAATTGCTTTACAATGGTGTGTTAGTTTCTGCTTTATAACAAAGTGAATCAGCTATACGTATACATATATCCCCATATCTCCTTCCTCTTGCATCTCCCTCCCACCTTCCCTATCCCACCCCTCTAGGTGGACACAAAGCACCGAGCTGATCCCCTGTGCTATGCGGCTGCTTTCCACTAGCTATCTATTTTACATTTGGTAGTGTATGTATGTCCATGACACTCTCTCACTTCATCCCAGCTTACCCTTCCCCCTCCCCATGTCCTCAAGTCCATTCTCTAGTAGGTCTGCGTCTTTATTCCCATCCTGCCCCTAGGTTCTTCATGACCTTTTTTTTTTTTAGATTCCATATATATGTGTTAGCATACGGTATTTGTTTTTCTCTTTCTGATTTACTTCACTGTGTATGACAGACTCTAGGTCCATCCACCTCACTACAAATAACTCAATTTCGTTTCTTTTTATGGCTGAGTAATATTCCATTGTATATATGTGCCACATCTTCTTTATCCATTCATCTGTCGATGGACGCTTAGGTTGCTTCTATATCCTGGCTATTGTAAATAGTGCTGCAATGACCGTTGTGGTACATGACTCTTTTTGAATTATGGTTTTCTCAGGGTATATGCCCAGTAGTGGGATTGCTGGCTCGTATGGTAGTTCTATTTTTAGTTTTTTAAGGAACCTCCATACTGTTCTCCATAGCGGCTCTATCAATTTACATTCCCACCAACAGTGCAAGAGAGCTCTCTTTTCTCTGCACCCTCTCCAGCATTTGTCTGTACGTTTTTTGATGATGGCCATTCTGACTGGTGTGAGGTGATACCTCATTGTAGTTTTGATTTGCATTTCTCTAATGATTAGTGATGTTGAGCATCCTTTCATGTGTTTGTTGGCAATCTGTATATCTTCTTTGGAGAAATGTCTATTTAGGTCTTCTGCCCATTTTTGGATTGGGTTGTTTGTTTCTTTGATATTGAGCTGCATGAGCTGCTTGTAAATTTTGGAAATTAATCCTTTGTCAGTTGCTTTATTTGCAAATATTTTCTCCCATTCTGAGGGTTGTCTTTTTGTCTTGTTTATGGTCCCCTTTGCTGTGCAAAAGATTTTACATTTCATTAGGTCCCATTTGTTTATTTGTGTTTTTATTTCCATTTCTCTAGGAGGTGGGTCAAAAAGGATCTTGCTGTGATTTATGTCATAGAGTGTTCTGCTTATGTTTTCCTCTGAGAGTTTTATAGTGTCTGGCCTTACATTTAGGTCTTTAATCCATTTTGAGTTTATTTTTGTGTATGGTGTTAGGGAGTGTTCTAATTTCATTCTTTTACATGTAGCTGTCCAGTTTTCCCAGCACCACCTATTGAAGAGACTGTCTTTTCTCCACTGTATATTCTTGCCTCCTTTATCAAAAATGAAGTGACCATAGGTGCGTGGGTTTATCTCTGGGCTTTCTATCCTGTTCCACTGATCTATATTTCTGTTTTTGTGCCAGTAACATACTGTCTTGATTATTGTAGCTTTGTAGTATAATCTGAAGTCCAGGAGCCTGATTCCTCCAGCTCCGTTTTTCTTTCTCAAGATTGCTTGGCTATTCGGTGTCTTTTGTGTTTCCATACAAATTGTGAAATTTTTTGTTCTAATTCTGTGAAAAATGCCATCAGTAGTTTGATAGGGATTGCACTGAATCTGTAGATTGCTTTGGGTAGTATAGTTATTTTCACAATGTTGATTCTTCCAATCCAAGAACATGATATATATCTCCATCTATTTGTATCATCTTTAATTTCTTTCATCAGTGTCTTATAGTTTTCTGCATATAGGTCTTTTGTCTCCTTAGGTAGGTTTATTCCTAGGTATTTTATTCTTTTTGTTGCAGTGGTAAATGGGAGTGTTTCCTTAATTTCTCTTTCAGATTTTTCATCATCAGTGTATAAGAATGCCAGAGATTTCTGTGCATTAATTTTGTATCCTGCTACTTTACCAAATTCATTGATTAGCTCTAGGAGTTTTCTGGTAGCATCTTTAGGATTCTCTATGTATAGTATAATGTCATCTGCAAACAGTGACAGCTTTACTTCTTCTTTTCCAATTTGGATTCCTTTTATTTCCTTTTCTTCTCTGATTGCTGTGGCTAAAACTATGTTGAATAATAGTAGTGAGAGTGGACAACCTTGTCTTGTTCCTGATCTTAGAGGAAATGGTTTCAGTTTTTTACCATTGAGAACGATACTGGCTGTGGGTTTGTCATATATGGCCTTTATTATGTTGAGGTAAGTTCCCTCTATGCCTACTTTCTGGAGAGTTTTAATCATAAATGGGTGTTGAATTTTGTTGAAAGCTTTTTCTGCATCTATTGAGATGATCATATGGTTTTTATTCCTTAATTTGTTAATGTGGTGTATCACATTGATTGATTTGTGTATATTGAAGAATCCTTGCATCCCTGGGATAAATCCCACTTGATCATGGTGTATGATCCTTTTAATGTGCTGTTGGATTCTGTTTGCTAGTATTTTGTTGATGATTTTTGTATCTATGTTCATCAGTGATACTGGCCTGCAGTTTTCTTTCTTTGTGACATCTTCATCTGGTTTTGGTATCGGGGTGATGGTGGCCTCGTAGAATGAATTTGGGAGTGTTCCTCCCTCTGCTCTGTTTTGGAAGAGTTTGAGAAGGATAGGTGTTAGCTCTTCTCTAAATTTTGATAGAATTCTCCTGTGAAGCCATCTGGTCCTGGGCTTTGTTTGTTGGAAGATTTATTTTTAATCACAGTCTCAATTTCAGTGCTTGTGATTGGTCTGTTTCTATTTTCTATTTCTTCCTGGTTCAGTCTTGGAAGGTTGTGCTTTTTTAAGAAGTTGTCCATTTCTTCCAGGTTGTCCATTTTATTGGCATAGAGTTGCTTGTAGTAATCTCTCATGATCCTTTGTATTTCTTCAGTGTCAGTTGTTACTTCTCCTTTTTCATTTCTAATTCTATTGATCTGAGTCTTCTCCCTTTTTTTCTTGATGAGTCTGGCTAGTGGTTTATCAATTTGTTTATCTTCTCAAAGAAGTAGCTTTTAGTTTTATTGATCTTTGCTATTGTTTCCTTCATTTCTTTTTCATTTATTTCTGATCTAATCTTTATGATTTCTTTCCTTCTGCTAACTTTGCGGGTTTTTTGTTCTTCTTTCTCTCATTGCTTTAGGTGTAAGGTTAGGTTGTTTATTTGAGATGTTTCTTGTTTCTTGAGGTAGGATTGTATTGCTATAAACTTCCCTCTTAGAACTGCTTTTGCTGCATCCCATAGGTTTTGGGTGGTCGTGTTCTCACTGTCATTTGTTTCTAGGTAATTTTGATTTCCTCTTTGATTTCTTCAGTGGTCTCTTGGTTATTTAGTACTGTATTATTTAGCCTCCATGTATTTGTATTTTTTACAGATTTTTTTCCTGTAATTGATATCTAGTCTCATAGCGTTGTGGTCGGAAAAGATACTTGATGTGATTTCAATTTTCTTAAACTTACCAGGGCTTGATTTTTGACCCAAGATGTGATGTATCCTGGAGAATGTTCCATGCGCAGTTGAGAAGAAAGTGTATTCTGCCACTTTTGGGTGGAATGTTCTATAAATATCAATTAGACCTATCTGATCTATTGTGTCACTTAAAGCTTGTGTTTCCTTATTTATTTTCTGTTTGGATGATCTGTCCATGGGTGTAAGTGGGGTGTTAAAGTCCCCTACTATTATTGTGTTGCTGTCGATTTCTCCTTTCATGGTTGTTAGCATTTGCCTTACGTATTGAGGTGCTCCTATGTTAGGTGTATAAACATTCATAATTGTTATAGCTTCTTCTTGGCTTGATCCTTTGACCATTATGTAGTGTCCCTCCTTATCTCTTGTAACAGTCTTTATTTTAAAGTCTATTTTATCTGAAACGAGTATTGCTACTCCAGCTTTCTTTTGATTTCCATTTGCATGGAATGTCTTTTTCCATCCCTTCACTTTCAGTCTGTATGTGTCCCTAGGTCTGATTTGGGTCTCTTGTAGACAGCATATATATGTGTCTGTTTTTGTATCCATTCAGCCAGTCTATGTCTTTTGGTTGGAGCATTTAATCCATTTATATTTAAGTTAGTTATCGATATGTATGTTCCTATTACCATTTCTTAATTGTTTTGGGTTTGTTACTGTAGTTCTTTTCCTTTTCTTGTGTTTCCTGCCTAGAGAAGTTCCTTTAGCATTTGTTGTAAAGCTGGTTTGGTGGTGCTGAATTCTCTTAGCTTTTGCTTGTCTGTAAAGGTTTTAATTTCTCTGTCGAATCTGAATGAGATCCTTGCTGGGTAGATTAATCTTGGTTGTAGGTTTTTCCCTTTCATCACTTTAAATACATCCTGCCACTCACTGGAAGGGAGCTTTCTAAAACTACCCAGTCACTCCCGCCCCCTTCAGGAAGTTCAATGCCAAACACACGGGATATTGAAAACAAGCAAGTCCCTTGTTTAAAAAGACCAAACCCAGTCCTCCAAGCTGAAAGTGTTTTGTCAAGTGTCATGCCCTTTAAGTGGGAGAAAAAGATGATGCTGGGCAAGGGTCCCAGAAGACTCCATGATGACTAGAAGTGGTGCAGACCACAGGGCTTCTGCGGATACTGGGGAAGGGCCATGGAATCTCTTCCACCCAAGTCTCTACACTGCTGAAAAACTTTCATTGTTCCCACTTCCTGCAAGATGAGCTGTCACCTTGGTTTGGGATTCGAGGCCCTCCCTTATGGAGCTCAACCCTCCCCCGTTCTCAACTTGCCTAAAACTCCCCTCCTGGCTCCTGCCAAATGGGTTTACAGTACGTTAAGCAGAGCATGCCGGCACCCACCTCAGGCTCTCACTTTTGTTCACACCAGCCCCTCCCTCCTTCTAACCACCCCAGCCTAAAGTGACCTTGCGTTCCTCTGACCAGTTCCAACTGGTCTCGGAATTTATTATCTTGAGATGTTATATAAGTCCTTCATTGTTAACTTTTCACATGTTCATTTCTTGCCTCTCCTACTAGATTATTAGGGACTGGAGGTCAAAAGCCATGTCCAATTTATCATTGCACGTCCAAAATATCTTGCGCAGTGCCTGATGCCTCATAGATCTCAATCAACATTTCTAGGTTTATTTTGAAGACTGACCAACTCTCTCTTTGTTCCCACCTTTCTGTTTGTACCGAGTGGGTCTTGAGCAAACAAACAGGAGTTTGCAGTGTTTTTCTCTCAGACTGTACTTGAAGTATAGCATTTCAGAGGATCTCTGCTGTCTCCTTAGTTGAGAGTCCATTACATGCCAAGCATTAAGATAGAGCCTTGCAGATAATGCCGGAAGAAATCAAGCTAACAGGACCCAAGTAGTAAGATCCCTAAAACTCTGGACCCAATTTCCCCAACATCCTGAAAACAAATAAAAATCAGCAGTGGTGAAAGCCACTCCTCTGGATTGTTCCTATCTATGAACACCTACAGAAAGCTGAAGGATCCTTAAAAAAAGGGACACCAGGTTGTTTCTGCTGTTGTTGCTACTGCTCCCACCATAAAATATAATGGAGAGTCGGAAACAGGATACAGATCTGTCAACACATTCTTCTGATGTCACAAGCAGGCACTTTTACACTCAGGAAAAGGGGGCCGGGCCGTACCAGTGGAATGCAGCCAGATGTCTTATTTCCAACAGTTATCCCTGTCACTCTGGAACTACAGGAGTCTCACGACTGGCCCAGAGTGGCCTGGGGCTTGCATACAGAAGCCACTGCTCTCAAGCCACATGCTAAAAGAATTTCTTCCATCTGAAGTCCTGCCTATAATTTCCAGGACATCCCAGATCAAGGTAGGGTCTTGACATTAGTATTTTAAGTTCCCAAAGTGATTTTCATGTGCAGCCAGAGTTGAAAGCCCCTGGGATTTGGCTCCTCTGATCTCCTGGGACACCAGAATGAAGCTTCTGGGTCCTGCCACCATCTCCATCCCTACGCTTTGCCCAACTCCTGGCCTGGAGCAATCCTACTCCTTCCTAAGCATAGACTGCAGGGGTTAGGAAGGTAGATGGATTATAAACATTCTATTCTCCCCTTACTCTCTCCACTTCTCTCCCTTCATCTCAAGTGTAGGTCCCTCCTCCTCTGTGACCCTTTCCCGCACACCTCAGCCCACTTCGCCCTCCCTCTGCAACAGCCATGATCCAACAGCTGCCCAGCACGCACTCACCCATGTGAGGCATGCAGCCCCTCGCGTGGATATTCATCTCTCTCCCGAAATCACAAACTCCTCGGAGACAAGAGCCATTCTTTTTTTTTTTTTAGTGGTTTGAGAGATGGCAATTTTTTTTTAAATTAATTTATTTATTTTTGGCTGTGTTGGGTCTTCGTTGCTGTGTGAGGGCTTTCTCTAGTTGCGGTGAGCGGGGGCTACTCTTCATTGCAGTGCACGGGCTTCTCATTGCAGTGGCTTCTCTTGTTGCAGAGCGTGGGCTTTGGGCGCGAGGGCTTCAGTAGTTGTGGCAGTCAGGCTCAGTAGCTGTGGCACCGGGCTTAGTTGCTTCGTGGCATGTGGGATCTTCCTGGACCAGGGATCGAAACTGTGTCCCCTGCATTGGCAGGCAGATTCTTAACCACTGCGCCACCAGGGAAGTCCAAGAGCCATTCTTTGAATGTCTTTATGTTCTGACAGGGATGAGCATGGAATGCTGTGTACACAATAGACATAAGAGGTGCTTAAATATTAATAGAGAGAGGGAGGGAAGGGAATGAGAGAGGATAAATTCTTATTCAACAAATATTTATTGCACCTCTATCATAAAGCAGGTGGAGAAACAGTGAACAAGTAAACAAAAGATAAAATTTCCCAGATGGTGGTAAGTGTAATAAAAAATAATTAAACCAGGGTAAAGAGATAGGAAATGGATGAATAAATAAATCAATGAGTGAATTTATCAAATGTCTAGTAAATGCAAACTCCACAAACATTTAATTTACTTCCACCCAGGGTTTTCCTCACCAGCTTGTACAAAAGCAGAAGGGGGCCACTGAGTGTCTATGTTGCTGAGTGTTTATTTTGCTAGGGCTGTGGTAACAAAGTACCACATACTGGGTGACTTAAACAACAGAAATTTATTGTCTCAGTTCTAGAGACTAGAAGTCTAAATCAAGATGTCAGCAAGATTGATTCCTTCTGAGAGCTGTGAGGGTTCTGTTCCAGGCCTCTCTCCCTCGTGGGTACCCTAATGACCTCCCTGTAACTTAATTCCCTCTGTAAAGACCCTATCTCCAGATAAGGTCACATTTGAGGTATGGGGGTTAGGACTTCAACATATAAATTTTGGAGGAACACAATTCAACCCATTACAGTGTCCAAACAAAGTTTTCACCTTTCTATCAGGATCCACAGAGTTTACCACTTAAAGATTATTTTGTTCAGTTGTAAGCTCCTTGAGGGCAGGAACTCTGTTGTTCATACCTATCTCTCAGGTCACTAGGACCATTCCCGGCACATGCAAGATATTTCACAAATGTCAGATTGAATTTACTTTTATTCAAGAAAACCCAGAGTGAAGGCGAAGCCATTTAACTCAGGAAATCAAGAAAGGTTGATAGCCTACAGCAATTCCTGGAATTCTCTGAGTCAATGGAAATTATGTTTCCATGACACAGAATCTGTCTGGATTTCTTAATTAGGGGTATTTGCATGATGAGAGGAGACTTGTTTCTGAATAGTCGTTACTTTCTTCCTCTCACATCAATGGCCTCTGCTTCTGACATCAGAATTATCTCTACAGCAACTACGTGAGTCACAGAGAGAAGGTCTGGCTCCCAGTAGGGGAATGAACAGCAGGAAAGAGGGAGAGCATCTTAAGATAGAGACCCCTTACCAAGATGTACAGGAGAAA
Organism: Balaenoptera physalus; assembly: GCF_965194825.1. Classification (NCBI taxonomy): domain Eukaryota; kingdom Metazoa; phylum Chordata; class Mammalia; order Artiodactyla; family Balaenopteridae; genus Balaenoptera; species Balaenoptera physalus. The sequence continues at coordinate 80,207,082 of NC_138891.1, forward strand.
AGGAGGGCCCACAGCTCAGCCTCTCAGTTACCAAAGGCAATAGAAACAGCAATTAGCTTTAACCAAGTGTCTTCCCACCTTCAGGATAAGCTGCTACTTCCCTTCCAGCTGCTCTGTAAAGGTCTCCAAAGCTCCACACCAACTGAGCCCCCCGCCCTCAGTCCCTGGACCAACTGTGAAAAGCTCAACATCCAATAACCCAGAAACAAGACACATGGGTGTGAGAGGTGTGAGCCCTTACCTCCGTCCTGCCTGACGCTCACTGAGGTCTATTATGCGCTTACATTGTTTCCTACAGACTTCAGATAACGGCATCTCAGTCCAACCACCTCAGATTCTCTGAATGGGGGTATTCCAGACCTGAAGACATGCTTCCCGTGTCTTCTTTCACCACTAAAAATGTTGAATGAAGATCTTAGCAAGGCTTTGTCAGAGTGGGGCGGCATTCTTAAGATCTATTTGTTCAGATAATCAAAAAAGAGAACTCAGATGGTTATGCAGGAAAGAGTTCCCATGCTTTCTCTTCCACCTATAGCCGGTGTTCAGTCCTCCAGGTTGGACACCAAGCAAAACCCTAAGAGAAACTTTTGGAAGATGATCCAGAAAGCTAAGGCATATCAGTCCAAATTCCAGCCAATAATAAAGGAGAGAACATTTTCACTGCTGTGAAGAGGCTGCTGAAGAGCCACAGTGCAAGTGCAAATGGTTAAAAACAATGAGGGGCTGTTAGTAGTGTCTCTGAGTGAATGAGACCAAATCCCTGGCCTACAGCTTCCCCCGAGAGCTCTGGGGAGAGGACTCTGGCAGCAAATGCACACAGCTTATAATTACAGGACTTTCGACCTTCACTCCGGGAAGTTGGACTGGATCCTGTAAAGGCCGGAAGGAATTTGTTTTCCCCTGTGGCCTAAGGCTTGAATTAGTGTTTCTCAAATGGAGAAGATATTTTCAAGATCTCTTTGAGATTTTTTTGAAATTTGGCTTTTTATTTTAGTGATAATATAAAAGCAAATTTTAGCTTTCTCTGAATCGTCTGGATGACTTTTAGAATGTTCCATGAAACTTCAGTACCAGAGGTTGTGCTTGTGAACGTTTTCATAATAAATGAAGCTCAAATGACGTCAGGGCTTGCTGTATAAGCGAGGATTTTGAAATGGTTTGAATGTAAAAAAACTAGTGGGAGAATTGAATCATCACATGGCAGATGGTAAATGTGGATGATTGTATTGTCCAAAAATGGGCTCAGCGATATTCCTGGTCTAAACGCTCTTCCAGGACCTTGTCACTATCCCCTTAAGAGGTAGAGTCTATATTTCCTCCCCTTTAACCTCAGTGGGCCTTTGTGACTGCTTCAACAAATAGAACGTGGTCGAAGTGATGCTGCATAGCTTCTCAGGCTAGGTCATGAAGAAGATAGAACTTCCTCCTGGCTCTTTCTCTCTGAACACTTGCCCTTGGAACACAGCTCAGGCCCCATGGAGAGGCCACACGTGGGTATTCTGGCTGGAAGACCCAGATAAGGGTCAGAAGCCAGCATCAACTGCCAGGCATGTGAGTGAACAAGGCTTTAGATCAGGGGTTAGCAGATTTTTACCTGTAGGCCAAATCTGACTTATTGCCTGTTTTTATAAGTTTTATTGGAGTACAACCACACCCATTTATTTGTCTATGGCTTCTTTTGTGCTATAATGCAGAGTTTAGTAGTTACAACAGAAACTATATGGTCTGCAAAGGCAAAAATAATTTACTATCTCATCTTTTACAGAAAAAGTTTACCAACCTCTGCATTAGATGATTTCAGCCCCCAGTCTTCAAGCCATCCCAGGTAAGTCCTAGGGTGCAGACACAAGCGATCGCCACCAAGCCTCAACCCAAATCAAAGATTTCTGAGCAAAATAAATGTTGCTGTCTTAAGCCACTAATTTTGGGATGGCTTATTTCATAGCAATAGATGATTCAAACAGTTTTATAAGCATGCTGGATTCAAGAAGTCCTTGCCATAGCAGATGATTTCATATTCAGATTCTACTGCTCAGAGTTTATCTTTGTATGTACCAACTTGCAACAGTTCATTAGCAGCAAGTATAGTAAGTAATTACAATAAAGGATTTTTTTCGTTCCCAACTCTATAATAAGAGTTAGATTAGATGCCTCCTTTAATTCAGATTTCAATAACATCACAATGCTAATCTTATCTGTAAGAAAAGATAATTTTACATTATTATCCAGTAAAACTTCATTAAAATTGGTCTTCAAGACTTGCTTGCTGGCATTATGGTTAAGTGTGTAGTCTGATTATTCTGAACTATCAAACCAAGCTTTGATGATACTAATGACATTCCCTATAACATACTTATGCAAACAGTTATTCTCTGCATTAAAATAAAGTCAAAATGCAGACAAAAATTAAACATGGACCCAGACCAAACTTTTTCTATTTTTAAACAACTTTGGGTCTAAAACTTTTGTTTTGCTAAAACAAAATATCATCTCTCACATTAAATTTAATTATATAGAATTTTGTGGATTTTTAGGTTCAGTTTGATGATTTGGTTTTCTAATTGCCTAACCTGTAAACAGAGCTGTACACATAGGATTCTATACCTACTTTTACACATACATATGTGTATGTGTGTGTGTGTGTGCAACATCAGAATAGGCGACCGAGTATATCTGTAATGTATAATTTTTCCTTTAAAAGAGGCCTGTACATATACAAAAGGACAAATATTTTATAATTCTACTTATGTGAGGTACCTAGAATAGTCAAATTTATAGAGACAGAAAGTAGAATAGTGTTACTAGGGGTTGTGGGGAAAGGGGAATGGGGAGTTATTATTTAATGGGTGTGGAATTTCAGTTTGGGATGATGAAAGATTTCTGGAGAGAGATGTGATGATGGTTACCCAACAATATGAATGCACTTACTGCCACTGAATTTAACACTTAAAATGGTTAAAATGGTAGATTTTATGTTATTTCTATTTTACCAAATTAAAAAGAGAGAGAGGCCTCTACCTTACTTAAATATGAGAAATCCCAGCCCAAACTAAAAGCAGCTGAGTATCTCTCTGGGATCTTCCCCTCAAGCCTAGATGCTTAACCTAGACCTCCGAGGTTTTAACGCTCAGAAGGTGAAAAGAGCCCCTTTGGAAAAGGCACCAAAGAATCAGTGCCCCAGGAAAGAGCATCTCTCGCTCAGACTGAGCCACCCACCCCTTTTGGTAAGGGACCCCCTGACAGCCCCGGAGCCTGGGAGGGAGGAAGTGATTCCAAAGCGGAGCCGGACATTCTGAAAGGAGAAGGCCCCGCCCCGTGGCGGCGCGCCAAAGTCTCAGCTGTAGCGCATCCTTTCGTTTCGCCCCAAACGAGAACTCCTAGAAGGCGGGGATCTTGGCTCAACACTGGAGACTGAGGTACCCTTCCAACAAGAAGTAGAGAGAAGCGGCGGAGGAAATGCGGGGATTAGAAGGGAGATTTGAAGGTAGGCATTGAAAGGAAATGATGGAGCACCTACTAGGTGCCAGACTCTGTGCTTTACTGTCTTCTTCTCCTTTAAATCTTCACAATAACACTAGTTGTTTTTAACCTCCATTTTGTAGAAGAGGAAACTAAGGTCGGCCGGAGAGATGAGCTAACTTGCCTAAATGGTCTCACAGGTCCTAAGAAGCCAGGATGTCTGGCTGGCAAATCCCTGGTCCCTGCCCCTTCTGCTTCCTTGTCGTAGCCTTCCTGGCCTCTCTTTCACCTGCTCTGTAATGGCTCTACCTCGCTATAGCCTCCTCATCCGAAATGACCTTCTTCGGAGGCTAAAAGGAGCCCTTGGGCTCTCTCTGAGTAATGTAAGGATTCGGCAGATAGTAAGGGACCCTGGAGAAGTGGAGTCTGGGGGAAACAGTAAATCAGACCACCCCCTGCTGGCGCCAGAAAAAGGCCATGCCAGGGCCCCTCGTGGTGCCAGAGGAGACACGCCACATCAGTCGGGGGCACTGATACGGATTCTTTCTTCAGAGTGTTTAACATTGCTGGTGCACCTGGGGACAAATTTTCTTCCTTCTGGAAGAAAATTAGGCGTGCTAAACATTCTTCATAGCCGAACAGCACAGCAGCCCTTTCTAGCCACACTGTTTGAAAATAGCTCTAAAAATAATACCGAGTAGCTTCTGTTTGCCCCTTCCCAGGAGAAGGTAAACAAGTAAAATCAAAGGCAGCTGCTGCTCCAGCAGCCTCTTCCTGTATTTGTTTCTTCTCTCAGGGAGGACCCATTCCCCCACCGCCCCCCACCCCCCCCCACCCCCGCTTTTCCTACCCTCCACGGTTTGGCCATCAATTCCTCTCCTCCATCAAATTAGGCATGGGTGCAGCATCTGCCACTTGACATTTTTTCAGTAATTCTTGACGCTTTAGTATGAATTAATTTCTTGTGTATACTGCCCATTTGATATTTTCATAGTTGAATCAATATTCTCCAGTAACCAAACTAAGGGGCTAGGCCCTGGAAGAGGATAGAGGAAGTTATGCTAAATGACTTGTAGAGGCCATAATGATTCCACACCTGAAGAGACTACAGATGCCTCGAATGGAGCTTACACTTGTGGGTTTGGGCCACTAGATGGCAATTACACCCCTCTCCACTGTTGCAGCTAGCCCTGGACAACAGGCCTGTCTGTCCCTGGAGCACTGCAGTCTGACTTGTGTGTCTTTCTGGGACAAAGGTCTTTGAGAAGCTCATAAACACCCTTTCATTACAGCAATCAACTCTTTCTTATCTACCTTTAACTTTTCTAGAAATACTTCTAAAATCAGAGAAACATTAAAAATGAAAAGAGAAAACCCTTATACCTCAGTAGGAGATAAGTAAGCAAGAGCCTTCCTTACGTTGTGTGCTTTGGAAAACCTTGGTCCCAGGGACTTCTCTTTGGAGCTGCCCTCTCTTCCCAGCCTTCCTCTCAAGGAGCCCTGTTAGGATACTCCGGTTAGGCTACCCTCCCGTGCCTCCTTCTCCACCTGGAAAAGTCCTAGCTCCCATGCCCCTCTTCTGTGAAGCCTTTTCTACATCCTTTCCCAAACCTTAGCCCCACCCTCTCACCAGATATGTTCAAAACAGTTATTTGTCATAAGACTTATAAAGCGTTCACTCATCATTCCATCGTTATTTGCCCACGAGTCTTCCTTATTCGATGGCAAGTGTCTAGAGAGCAGGGACAAGGTTTTATTCATTTCTGATTTTCATAGTGCCCAGCCCAGCGAGCTGCCAACCACCACCTGGAGAGCAAGTGGAGACTGCAGAGAAGAGAGCCCTGTTACCTTCTCTGAAAATCCCAGCTGTCAGAACTAAGCATTATCCAGTCACTGGGCAATTTCACATCATCTCTCCTGCCCTGTCCTAGGGCCTAAAGAGCTGAATCACTAGGTGGGTGGGTGAGGAATGGGGTGCGTTTAGGTGAGGATTTGAGGAGGTATATGCGCTGTGGTGTGGAAATGCTGACATATGGCTGGGTTCCTTTTGGACGCTAATCAGTTCCCTTATCTCTGCTTGCTCACAAGGAAATGTCATCTGTCTGGGAGAAGTGGCCAAGTGGATGAAGGCCATTTCCGTCTGTCTCAAAGCTGACTTCCTTTCTAGCTGCAAGAAAATTGTCCATAGAAGGACACAATTTGGAATTATGTCCTAGAATATTTTCCACCTGCTCTGCTTCCTTCAGAGTCTTGTTACTCAAAGTATGGTCCTCAGAGTAGCAGTATTAATATCACCTGGAAACTTGCTAGAAAGGCAGACTCTCAGGCCCCACCCAGTTCTGCTGGATCAGAATCTACATGTCTACAAAAATCCCCAGGTGATTTATGTGCACAATAAAGTGTAAGAAGACTGATCTACAGCATACCTTGAGGCCACAGTATTTCATAGTGGGCGTGGTGTCTCTGTAAACTCTGGGGTGCTCTGTCTCATTGCAAAAAGTCAAGGTCACAGTGGGATTAGTCAAATTCTGTACGCTGTAGGTGTTTAACAGAAAGCCCATTATTTGGCAATGTTCGGACATTAAACAGCCGGGACACTTCTGTAGTTTATTAGGAGTTAACTATAAAGCCCCAATTGGTGGCAACCTGTACCCCAGACCATGGTCTCTGTCAGGCTTTCAGAATATTCTTCAACATTAACCAGGCCATGACACCTGTGATCACCTGGCATAGCGTATAGACCAGGTAAAGACAAAATGAAGGTTTTCTCACAGGCATTGAAGAACCACTGCAGACCAGGTGAGGTTTTCTTAGTAACTGCATCAGACAAGTCTGAGAATTAGCAGGCCACTTGGGGTGGGAGTGAGGGAGTCATGGGACCTGTGGAGAGTTACAGCCTGGGCTTACTTGAGTGATATTCACGAAGTCTGAAGAGGCCCCTAACTAAACTGTGATCAACCCCAGGAATCCTCCACAGGGCAGTAGTCCCAGCAAGGATGGCCTGGGGCTGACCTCAACCACACTCTGCTTTCTGTAACTGGGGCAACACACTGTTCCCAGGCCTTCCGGAGGTCAGATGAGTAAGGGGTCAGAGCAGAACATGTTCTCAGGGATGATAGGAATTGAGTCCACCTGGGAAAGGAGGCCATGCCATTCATGGAAGTATACAGATTGCCAGGGTGCATCCCTGGTAAAGGAACATCTATAGGGCAAGACAGCAGGTGGCAGCCTGGGGGTTAGGCAGCCAGTGTGTTCATGGCCAGCTTAATGTGAGGACTCTCCTGAGGGCCTGCAAGGCATTGTGCAGACTTGACAATAAAGCCAGAACTGGCCTCAGGAGACAGGCGGAGAATGAGCTGTTGTGCTAAGCAAGTTCCAAGAAACAGAACTAAGTGAGGCAAAGAAAGGAAGCATACTTTCATAAGTTTTCATAAAGATACAAAGTAGAAGTGGAAGAAAATGAGATCCAAGGAGATAAAAATAGAATGGGATTGGAACTGAAGACCTTTTCTGTTTTCAACCCAATTTTACCCTGAGCTGACCTTGAGTGTAGAGAGCTTGTATTGTTTCCTTTCTCCTTTTTATCTTTCCCTTGGTATGCAGGAAGTGACTCCTTGCCCCTTTTCTCCCACTCAGATCCTAATAGAACCCTTTCTTCCTCTGTCTCCAACCCCATTGGCTTTCCTGACAGAATCTGCCAACAGCCCCTCGTGTGGAAGCCGTCACTGACCCATGAAGTGTCCTGTCAGAAACTGTTCCCAGACCAATGTGAACAATGTGTATACATTTTACATACATACATATATATGAATATATATATTTTATATGTAAAATTTTATGGTAACAGTTTAATAACATTTTAATTTTTAATATTTATTTTGTGGTAACAGCTTAATAATAACTATATATAGTTGTTATTAAACTTTTTATTCTTTATTTAAACTTTGTTGTAAAACCACAAAAATTACCCATAACCCCTTCACCTAAATACAGGTATTTTTATCTATCATTCCTGTGTGCCTTAAAATGGCAAATAAACATATCTGAATATAACCCATGTTGTCCCAGGCCACACCTGTCTGAAATAAAATAGAGTCACAGTAATGGTAAAAGTGGCATTTCTCAGGCTTTGCTGTCACCTTCAATTTTTTTTTTTTTTTTTTTGGCTGTGTTGGGTCTTCCTTTCTGTGCGAGGGCTTTCTCTAGTTGCGGCAAGGGGGGCCACTCTTCATTGCGGTGTGCGGGCCTCTCACTATCGTGGCCTCTCTTGTTGGGAGCACAGGCTCCAGACGCGCAGGCTCAGTAGTTGTGGCTCACGGGCCTAGTTGCTCCGCGGCATGTGGGATCTTCCCAGACCAGGGCTCGAACCCGTGTCCCCTGCATTGGCAGGCGGATTCTTAACCACTGCGCCACCAGGGAAGCCCTGTCACCTTCAATTTTGAGAAATCTGACCACTCTCAAAGTCCACCCACATATTTCTGGGAGTCCCTAAGCTAGGATGGGGGTGGAGGTGGTCTCTTGTGTTTTCCCAAACAAGGTTTTTTCTGTTACAGAGTGATCTTTCCCATCCATCCTTCTACCCCTCTCTGTTCTGAAAGTTTTGGTGTTACCTCCTGCATGTCTCTACATCCAAACTGTAACTCCTTCCCCAATATCTCCACCCCATAGGTAACTATGCCCATTATAGATTTAGAGTCATCTCAAAGGCCCCCCCCCCATCCCTTTATCTCTGCATGGGGCTCTCAATGTCTCACAAGCCTCTGGGCCTCCAGCATGATCCCTGAGTACTAGGTGAAAAGGCAGGCTTAGTGAATGATGGGATGCTGCACTTGGAATCATACAGTGAGACACACTCCTGGGCAGATGGTTATGTGTAATCACCAGTGCTGCAGAGGTAGCTCCCCATCTAGAAAGCCTATCATGACTCAAGTGATGGAGGGTGGTGTTAATGTGGGAGATAATCTTAAAATTGCTTCAGTTAATTAATTATTTTAAAATTTAAAATCTCCTGCTTTGATGCTTAGTGGTAACAAATGGCGATACACCTCACAACCTGACATCACCATTAAGAACTGGAAAGCTGGGACTTCCCTGGTGGCGCAGTGGTTAAGAATCTGCCTGCCAATGCACAGGACACAGGTTTGAGCCCTGGTCTGGGAAGGTCCCACATGCCACAGCGCAGCTAAGCCCGTGCGCCACAACTACTGAGCCTGTGCTCTAGAGCCCATGAGCCACAACTACTGAAGCCCGCACACCTAGAGCCTGTGCTCCGCAACAGGAGAAGCCACTGCAATGAGAAGCCTGTGCACCTCAACAACGAGTAGCCCCCACTTGCTGCAACTAGAGAAAGCCTGCGTGCAGCAACGAAGACCCAATGCAGCCATAAATTAATTAATTAATTATTTTAAAAAACTGGAAAGTTGGATGGTTTTTGCTATAGGAATTCAAAGTATTGATTCAACTAAGCTGAGAGTCAGAGAAGTCTCTGCACAGAACATGAGGTATGAGCCCAGTTTTTAGAGATAAGTAAAATTGATATGGGTAGGAAGAGCTGGTGAAAGCTTATTGTGTGGAGAAGACCCTATGAACAGAGCCCGGAGGCAGGAAAGCCCAAGGCTTGTTCATTGTCTCGTTTGGCTTTAACTATGGGAGTGGGAGATGCAGCTGGAAAGATAGATTGGGACTGCCACATTGAATAGAAGTCTTAATGCCAACTCAGGAGTCTGGATTTTTCCTAAAGGCACAGAAAGATATTGAAAGATTTTGTGCACATGAATGACATGATGAAATTGGCATTTTAAAGAAAATTGTTCTGGTGTTTGTATTCAGAAAATATAGGAGAGAAAATCTGAAGGAGATAAAGACAAATATACTTACTGTACCTAGGTCTTTGGATTTCTTTGAATCTTGATTTAAATTGCTTGTTTAAATATAGTTATTGCTAATTTTAGTGAATATTGAATACATTTTTTAAGATTTTTTTTGATGTGGACCATTTTTTAAATCTTTATTTTATTTGCTACAATATTGCTTCTGTTTTACGTTTTGGTTTTTTGGCGGTGAGGTGTGTGGGATCTTAGCTCCCCGACCAGGGATTGAACCTGTACCCCCTGCATTGGAAGGCTAAGTCTTAACCATAGGACCACCAGCGAAGTCCCCTGTAATGTTCTTGATAAATTTTAAAATGCTATTTATTAAAGTATAGCTGATTTACAATATTATATTAGTTTCAAGTGTACAGCATAGTGATTCAGTATTTTTACAGATTATATGCCATTAAAAGTTATTATAAGATAATGGCTATAGTTCCCTGTGCTATACAATATATCCTGGTTACTTATCTATTTTACACAGAGTAGTCTGTATCTCTTGATCCCACACCCCTAATTTGCCCCTCCCCCTTCTCTCTCCCCTTTGGTAACCACTGGTTTGTTTTCTATATCTGTGAGGCTGTTTCTGTTTTGTTATTTATGCTTGTTTATTTTATTTTCTAGATTCCACATATAAGTGACATTGTATGATATTTGTCTTTCTTTGTCTTATTTCACTAAGCATAATATTCTCTAGGTCCATCCATGTTGCTGCAAATGGCATTATTTCATTCTTTTTTATGGCTAACATTCCAGTGTGTGTATGTGTGTGTGTATACACACATCTTCTTTATCCATTCAGTCTGTTAATGGGCATTTAGGTTGCTTCCATATCTTGGCTACTATAAATAGTGCTGCTATGAAGATTGGGGTGCATGTATCTTTTTGAAATAGTGTTTTCATTTTTTTCTAGATATCTACTCAGAATTGGAATTGCTGGATCATATGGTAATTCAATTTTTCGGGTTTTTTTAACTTTTTCTTTTTCTTTTTTTTTGGTTGCACCACGCGACTTGCAGGATCTTAGTTCCCCAACCAGAGATTAAACCCAGGCCCTGACAGTGAAAGCACCGAGCCCTAACCACTGGACCACCAGGGAATTCCCCTTAACTTTCTCTTTCTAATAATTCATTATTAGTGTATAGAAATGTGAGAGATTTCTCTATATTAATCTTGTATTCTGAAACTTTACTGAATTTGTTTATTAGTTCTAATAGTTTTGGGGTGGAGACTTTAGGGTTTTCTATATAAAGTATCAGGTCATCTGCAAATAGTGACAATTAGTTCTTTGCTTCCAATTTGTACACTTTTTATTTCTTTTTCTTGTCTGCTTGCTGTGGCTAGGACTTCTAATACTATGTTAAATAGAAGTGGTAAGAGTGGGCATCCTTGTCTTGTTCCTGAATTTAGAGGAAAGGCTTTCAGCTTTTCACCATTGGGTGTGATGTTGGCTGTGGGTTTGTTATAAATGGCCTTATTACGTTGAGATATGTTCCCTCTATACACACTTTGATGAGAGTTTTTATCATGAATGGATGTTGAATTTTGTCAAATGCTTTTTCTGCATCTATTGAATTGATCGTGTTAATTTTATCCTTCCTTTTGTTAATGTGGTGTTGCACATTGCTTGATTTGCGAATGTTGAACCACCCTTGCATCCCTGGAATAAATCCAACTTGATTTATTTGAATCTTGTTCTAAACTGCTTGTTTAAATATAGTTATTGCTAATTCTAGTGAATGTACCAAGTACATATTTTCTTGACAATTTAAAAATTTCTATTTTTGATGGCAAAAAAAAAAATACTGAGTGATGGACCTAGATTCTGTCATACAGAGTGAAGTAAGTCAGAAAGAGAAAAACAAATACCATATGCTAACACATATATGTGGAATCTAAAAAAAAAAAAAAATTCTGAAGAGCCTAGGGGCAGGACAGGAATAAAGGCGCAGACGTAGAGAAGGGACTTGAGGACAAGCGGAGGGGGTAGGGTAAGCCTGGACGAAGTGAGAGAGTGGCATGGACATATATACACTACCAAATGTAAAATAGATAGCTAGTGGGAAGCATCCACATAGCACAGGGAGATCAGCTCAGTGCTTTGTGACCACCTAGAGGGGTGGGATAGGGAGGGTGGGAGGGAGACGCAAGAGGGAGGAGATATGGGGATATATGTATATGCATAGCTGATTCACTTTGTTATAAGGCAGAAACTAACACACCATTGTAAAGCAATTATACTCCAATAAAGATGTTAAAAAAAAAATACTGAGTAGAGAAGCACTCTTTGTGATTCCCTTAACCATGCTTATAGGAAGCTCAGCTGCTTAAAACATCAGACTATATATAATTTACCTATTGGTACATTAGAATAAATAGCTTCTAGTAACAATAAATTCATCAGAGAGATTGTAAAAATGGCAGGTATTCTGAATTGAACTTTTGGTTAGCAAACCAGAAAATGTGAGATAAATGTGTTTCATATATGAAAGGTACATAAATTCAGATGACTTCATACATTTTTTTCCTCAAATGTGTAAAATATGTTGTGCATCTATTTTTCCTATTTACAAAAATAGTGGTATTTCTTAAAGTGCTTACATTGATGTTGGACTTTTATTTTGGTTTGGTTTGATTTGGTTTGGTATGGGTTGGGTTTTTTGCTTTGTTTTGCTTTATTACTTTTTGCCTTTCTATATTTTCCCTACCTATGAGTCTTGAATGGAGCAAATCTTGCCTTCCACTATAGAAAGTGGAAGTGCATATTCTCACTTTCCAGCTTCTTTGTCCTTGAGCATGGGAGAGTGCCCTAAGATCAGTCAAACAAATGTGAACTCCTGGACTTTGAAGCAGGGGTTATTGTCACAAAGAGGCATGTGTCCATTTTGGTGACAGGTGAAGGCGGAAGAGCTTCTAGTCAGCAGCAGTGGTATCCAGCATTTAAAGCTGGGCAGCACTGTGAGCTTTGGTGGCCAGGAGTTAGTGGCAGCAACAGCAGTGTCCTTACCAGAGTGGTTCCAGGTGCGGTTTGGGGTCCCTGGTTATTGCCTTCCTCCTAAACTTGGTTTTACAGACTGCCAGGTGGTTCTGTGAGTTCTCAATATCCTTTAAATAAGTTCCTTTTCCACTTACATCAGACTCGGTCAGCCTCTATTGTTTGTAGGAACCCTGGCTGATATATATAAGTTCATTGTTTAAAAAGATTAAAAAGAAAAAGAGAAGAGAGAGAGAAAAGGCAAAAAATAAAATCACTCATAATCTCCTTTATGATAACATCCTTTAACATTTTACTTCTAAAGCCATTCAGAATTTGTTTCATACATCTACATACATTAAAATACACATATGCACATGTGTGCGCACACACACACGATTATTTAAGGTGCTTTTAGATGCAAGTAACAGAAACTTCAACTCAAATTGCCTGTAACAGCTGCTATTCTTGGCTTCCTGACCTTCAACCTCACCTAGGCCTCACAGACTGAAGAATACAGACTGACCTCCTAGCCACCCTTAATGACCCAGGCTGGCCTGATCCTATTATAAATCTACCAATATCATTTCATAGAGCCAGGAGATCCTGGACTCCACTAACCACAGTGACTGCCTCCTGACTGAATATAGCACCAGCAAGCTGCCTACCAAGGCCCAGGCTTTGTGGACCAGCAGAGGCCCACCCATAGGGGAAACCTGAGGGCCTATAGTAGAGCTCTGCCATGACAACTGCTTCCTGCCACATCATCTGGATCTATAACACGCACTCTGGTTCTCCTCCCTAGTCTCTTTGCAACTCTTCCTGCTCAGATCTAAGAGTTTCAAGTGGATCTTGATTCCCATGCATGTCCTTTCTTGGGCCTGGCATCTTCTATGGTTGTCTTGAATTCTGGCCCTGGACCACCTTTAATTTCACTCTTTCCTCATAGACTTTCTACCTTCAATTATTCTGTTGCCTTACCTCAACCAGCTCCTGACTTGTGATTTGGTGTTTTGGGTCCCATTGACAGATCCTGGTCAGGGTTCTTGGTCAAAGTATCATTTCCCCTTGTACCAATGAGTACCCTATAATTCCAGCAAGCTTGGAACAGGAAAGTAGCAGAAAAATCATCAAAATCTGGGTATTATATCAACAGAGGCAATCTGGGAAATTTATGCGCCAATTTTTGTTTTCCTCTTTGCAGTTGTCTATACTAAAATTTTATGTATTTTTAAACAGTATTATAACTATGACCACATCTAATCCATTGACAGCTAAATAGGGTTTGTCCATATTATTAGCATAATGATTTTTAAAGTATATTTTAAACCCAACTGACCATTTTTTCCCCTTTTATGGGGTGGCATGAATTGTTCTAATTGATATAAGAATAGAAAGAAAGAACCAGTTATTGGGTGCTGTTAATTGCAGAAAGGGCCCCTCTCTTTTAGCTTTCAGGGAGCTTTAATGAGACCAAGCAAACACCAACATGTCCCCCACCCACAGACTGAAGGTCCATGAGTTTTAGTTGGGGAGCCAAAAGGTAGAGGAAGAAGGGATGTAGGATAAGTCTGCAGTGGACTCTACTGCATACTCAAATGTCCCCTGTGAGATTTGGGAGGTGGGGAAGAGAAGGAGAGAGAGAGAGAGAGAGAAAGAGAAGTGAGCTCCATATTGGGTCGGACAGAACAACACAGGGAAGAAAGAGCTGCCAAAGGGGAGATGAAAACAACACATTGAAAACGAGAACTGAAGCCATGAGCATGACAATATGAGCTTCCTGCCCCTGCTACCTGAGGAAGGCAGAGTGCAGTGCGGCCTCCTCAGAATGCAGGCAGGAAGTGGAGTAAGGGACTGGCCCTTTCTTAAATATTGAAGGACATAGTCGTCTCTGCTGACATCTGGGTTTAGGTGTTGAATATTTTCATCTCCTACAATCTACTTTCAGGAGCTTGTCATTTATCGCTATCTGTATCTTGCTGCCGTAAAAGGACTTACCTACCCAGCAGAGAAAAACACAATTAAACAAATTTACTTCTCATGTAGAACTGACTTTTGAGCACTTTTCAATTGTCATCAGGGGCCCACTGACACTAAAGTCAAATAATGCTGCCTGAGAAATCTGCATATTTAAGTTGGGCAAGTACCTTATACCTGCCCATCTGCCCGTAAAGTCCAGAGAGACTGAGAAAATATGAAAGTGTGCACATCTGACAGTGCAAAAGTGAATGAAAGCAAAGTGTGTCCTACATTATAAATGAATGAATGGGTGGGTGAGTGAGTGAATGAGTAAACTTACCCGTCAGAAAATTCTTTCCAAGAATAGAACATGTTTCTTTCCTTCTTTTCCTAATTGAGAAAAATCTGCTGATCTGATCTGCTCTTCCCATCCTGATCATATCAATTTGCATTTAAATTGTTTACCCAGTATGATCACCTCACAGGTCCTGAGTCAAATGCCCAAGAGAGGAGTTATTTTCCCAGCTTTAATGTAGAAGTCAAGGAATCTTTCTTATTATTTCCTATGAGTCCCTGCCTGCCCTGTCACTCTCAGTTCAAGGCCTGGATGGCCCTAATATACATGCTGAGGGTCACCCTGTTCCTGAGCTGATCTTGATCAAGGCAGGAGCCTAGCTCCATCAGCTGGTGGGACCTAGACACAATCTTGTCATTTGTTGTGAGTTTCAAGCAGGCCTTAGCAACCCAAGTGTCACTATGCTACTGCCTACCCCAACATGCCATGCTTAGTCGTCTGTACTTGACCTCCTCCTGTTTGCCCAGAGTTCTGCCCTGGATTCTGGTCCCTTTGGCTAGAGTCCCAACTCTTTACCTGGATCCCAGCAGCACATTCCCATACCCACCCCTGTACTCCCAGACTCAGGCTGGGCAGGGATTTGAATAAATTGAACTTGGAAAGTTATGATCCTGTCCCTTCCTGACTTTAAGTGCTAGCATTGCCTGGAAAGAATTCCCATCTGACAGAGTGACCTCCCTTAAGTATCAACATGGAAATGAGCAAACAGTCTTAAAATGATATCCCTGTTTATCTAGGCAGATGGGGTGTGAGTGGGGCTAATACCAATCTGGTAGGTAAGGTATGGCAGCAAACAATGACATTCCAAGTCAGGTGGTTGCCATCTGTAGCAGTGGTTTAGTTTGACACCATCTGTTCATTCTTGGCAGGTATAGTAGCTGGGTCTCAACTCTTGGAAAAAGATGGATAAGAGCTAGACCTTACTTAATTGGGCTGAGGTACATGGTAGGTCTCCAGTTTTAACAGGCTACCAGCATGCCAGACAGGGAAACTCAAATGCTTGCCTGCTTCTATAGATTAGTTCATCCCACGGTGGTGGAGAAGAGGGCAGAGCTTTTCATACTGTGGGTTTCAATGAACTAGTGATTTGATATCAATTTAGAGGGTCTCTACAAGCATTTTTTAATGAAATGAAATGCGTAGGATAGAATAGAACAGAAGGTATCAAAGTATATGGAATGTAGTAAAGGGGATGTTTTATGAAACTTTTGCTTCCGTTACATAAACTTTATATGCACTGTCTCTGAGATATGTAAGTAAAGGGGCAGTGGGAGATGGAGAGAGAGATGTATTTTCATTTTCAGTTTGAAGTTTTAACATTCAGAAAGTGAAAGTATAAGCAATAAATATTTGCAATAAATATAATGGACAAATCTCAATACTCAAAATAAATTTTAAGTCCTATAAGAAAACCACAATTACATGAAGATAGATATGCTGTCACATGTTATTGTTGCTGACAGCAACAAATTGGAAATGATTCAAATGTCTGTTAACGAAAAACTAAATAAACTAGGGTTCATACCTCTTTGGAGAATTATATAATAGTTAAAAAGAATGAGGGAGATCTATATGTACCAGTATGAAAATATATCTAAGATGTATCCTTCAATGAAAAAGTAAATTCCAGAATATGTACGTTATATCAATTTTGTATGAGTGACAATTTATTTATTCAACAAATATTTATTGAGCGGCTACTAAGTGCTGAACACTATTTTAACTATTGGCGATCTAGCGAAGAATGAAACTGACAAAACTCCTGATTCTATGGGTCTTAAGCTCTAATGGTAGAAACTGAAGCAAAATAAATGTTTCCTAGTATAGAAGTGAAATGTACAATGGAGAAAAATAAATCAGGGAAGGAGAGTAGAGAGTCTTGGGCAATGAAGTTTGCAATTTTAAATAGGAGAGAGACTGAAAGAGGAGAGGGAATAGGCCATGTGAATACTGGGAGAAGAGCTTTCCAGGCAGAGGGAACAGCGAATCAATCGCTCTGAGGAAGGAGAATGGGTTGTTAAAGGAACAGCAAAGGCCAGTGTGGCTGTAACAGAATAAGCATTGCTTTCATATATCAAAAAATATTGATATACACATATGTAATAAATACTTAGACTCCATGGGCAAGTAGACAATGGCTATGACGAACTCATGTGAGAAGAAATAGAACCTCAAACCAACATTTAGAACATTTCTGTAGCTTCTCTAATACAAAAATCAAATATTCGAATCAGACATTCTTCCCAACACGTTCCCTTGCCATATGCCTGCCATACAGATTGGAATTGCCTGTATCTTCAACTAGTCTGTGAGCTTTGTGAGTGCAGAAACTGTTTCTGTGTTTGTTGTATTTACAGTTTTATCTCTGGAGTCTAGCACTGTTCCTGGCACTCATGGGCACTCATAATGGCCTCTGTTACATGGTGTTTACCAAATGCCAAGAAGAGTTCTAAGGGCTTAACTCATTTTATCCTCACAATATACTTTTGAGGTAAGTACCATTATTGTTGCCATTTTAAACATAGGGTACCGAGGCAGAAAGAAAGTACGTAACTTAATGAAAGTCCTATATCAGAGCAAGAATTTGAACCCTGGCAGTCTGTTGCCAGAGTCAACTTAAACCATTATAATGCCTTTTAATAAATATGTTTACGGAATTCATCAAGAATGAGATAAAACAATATTTATCAGATTAAAATAAAAGCAATAAAACCCTTTGCTGGAGAGGCAACGGGGAAACAGACACACTGTCCATTCCTCAGAACACAGTGACTTAGAATCTTTCTGTAGAGCAGCCTATACAGGTAAAAGTATTAAAACTGTTTGTCTGTTGATGTACAACTTCTTTTAGTAATGCTTGAGGAAATAATTTAAAACAAAAAAGTTGTTTGAATAATGCTATTTATACCTGCACCATTAACAACAGGAAAAAATGGCACAATGCAAATATCCTGATTTGACGACTGGTTTTGCAAAATATAAAGTAAAATAATGTAAGCATATAACTATTAAAATGATAACTTGGTGATCTATATTTGTGTATCTAAATGTGCATATGAAATAAACCTAAGTGGAAAAAGAACCAAACTAATATGTACACAGACATTAAAACTATATATTATACTTTTGCGATGACAAATAAGAACCAAGAGATTTATATAAATAGTTAGCTCTGTTAGCACAATAAAATCTTTGTGCTTTATTTCCATAAAATTTTTTAAAATGTGTAGTAACAGGGACAGTGATGTGTATCATCCCTTAATAAGGGCTGAATTCATGAAGCAAGGTCTATAAAGGTCATTTCCCCTAAGAACCAATTCTAGAGTACCTGCCAGTATGTATTTACGCATCCAAGCTTGGGGTTAGGATTGTAGAGAGGCTCTTTCAACCCTGCTCCTAGGTGTAGAAAACTTAATTCAGTCTTTCTAAATCAGAATCGCCATGAAAGTGACCCAAGCCTCATCTGTATTTTGAGAAAAAACTCTAAGAAAATTCTGATAAACAGCTATGTTTGAGAATAATTGCAATGATACTTGATATATATATATATATATATATATATATATATATATATATATATATATATATAAAATCAGTGTGCCTGTTTTCCATAACCCCTAAAATAAAATCTTTTATTTTAGCTAATTTGTTAAGTATGAAGTGTTATTTCCTAGCTGATGTGTTTACTGAGCATATTCATTAAAAGGCACCATTAAGGTGCATACTTTTTAAAAAGCAGCAGAAAATGCTAGCAAAAGCCTAGAAACAATCTAAATATTCATCATTTTCAGACTGGTCAAATAAATAATTGTACTTTCACACAATGGAAAACTATGCTGCTGTTTAAAAAATATGAAGCAGAACTCTATGTACATATAGAAAATGTTTCAAAGATATATTGTTAAAAGATAAATGTGAGATACAGAACAGTGTGTCCATTGTGTTAGGGTTATGCCTCCCCCACTTCCCCAGTTTATATGTTCATAGATTATCTGTGGAAGGAGACACCACGAACTGGTAACAGAAGTTGCCTCTGGGTACCAGACTTGGTTGATTGAGGTTACAGTGATTAGGTAAAAGAGTAGATTGACTTTGCTTTATACACTCTTGCATTTATTAATTCTTAAATAATAAAATAGGACTAATTAGGTTCAAATGGAGTCCCAATCTACCTAAACTTCATGTATTGTTAATTGTTGCCAAATTTTCTGGGATGTCAACCCAGATCTAAGTTTGGCACTCAACTACAGATCTTTTGCAGGCCTCTTTCATGTCACCACTTTGGTTTCTAGGGCTGTTCTGTTGGTCTTTCTTCCCGTGTTCAGCTCTTAATTAGTTGTTTGTCCTATTTTCTCTCTGGGAATATATCTATTCCTGTATTTTGAAGCATTCTCATTTCAACTACCTGGGGCTTCCTGGTGGTGTAATCAGCAAGATAAGAGGCCTTTATTCTCTTTCCACTGACCTAATGAGGTCAGAGAGACACCCATCAAAGCAAACAAACAAACACACCCCAGAGTCCAGTACCATCAGAACACTCAGCACCATCTTTTCTTATGGTCTCATCCAATCAGGAATTTCTTTTGACAACCAGAATTTCTTCTAGCAAGCTTCGTGAATCCTACCAGGTACAAATACTTCTGTGCAATGGAACAATGGAACTTTTTATTGAGCCATGAAGTGTTGGGGGTTTACAATGAACTGACTTCAAAAGATTCCCTGCAAAAGATTTCAAGAGGGCATTTAAAACATAATTTGAACATAACATATATCTGTGAAAAATGGTATATCCAAGCTCATAGAAGGTACAGCAAACGTCAAGAGTAAACCCTAATGTAACCTATGGACCTTGGTTATTATGATGTGTCAGTGTAGGTTCATCAATTGTAACAAATGTACTACTCTTGTAGGGGATGTTGATAATGTGGAGGCAATGCCTGTGGGGAGTAGGGAGTACATGGGAAATCTCTGTACCTTCCTCTCAATTTTGCCGTGAACCTAAAACTACTCTTAAAAAAAAAAAGACAGAATCTAGTTAACAAGTTAAGAAACAGAACTACAGAAAATTTTGGGTTTAATAAACTATAAAAAAGCTTGGAAAAATAGTGATATATTGGATTGCCTGTATGTAACACTATCCATAAGCATTTAAATATGTAGTTTGCTTATAATTTCCCTTTTTTGAAGAAACATCTCACAGCCTCAGATTATCACAGAATCATCACAGCCATAAGAAAAGTGAAGAGGTCAACTAGTTTCTTCTTCAGTGAAGGATTAAAATCACTGCCACACTATTCATAGCATGGGGTCCTCTGGAACTTCTAGACAGATACTTTCTCTCCCAAGGCAACCATTTCCATTTCTTAATTGTTCTCACTATTAGAAAGTGGGTTTTGTTTTTTGTTTTGCTTTGTTTTTTTAACATCAAGTCACTTTCTGTCTTCTGTAATTTCTACCCTGTGATTCTTACTTACCTTCTACCTAGAGAAAAAAAAAATTGATATGATCTTGATAGGAAATAGATGGTATGTTCAAAATCGATAACTAAAGAGAGTTTGATTAAAGGACCATTTACAAAGATGCTTTTTCCCTTTAGGATCAGGAATGAGACAAGGATGTCCATTCTGTATTCAACATTATATTAGCACTTCTAGCCAGTGCAACAAGACAAGAAAAAGAAATAAAAGCATTTGGATTGGAAAGGTAGAAATAAAAATTTCCTTATTTCTTATAATGAATGTGTGCTGATGATGAATTCTTTCAACTCTCAGCTTTTATATGTTTGAAAAATTCTTTATTCCATCTTTGTTTTTTGAAAGATGTTTTCCCTGATATAGAATTCTAGGTTGACAGTTATTTATTCCCTTTCAGTATCTTAAAGATATTGTTATACTGTCCTTTCACTTATATTGTTTCCAACAGAAATTTCCTGTCATTCTTATCTTTGTTTCTCTCTTTAAAACATGTCTGACTTCTTTTAAGCTTTTATCCTTACCACTAGTGTTTTTTTTTTTTTTTTTTTACCACTAGTTTTGAACAACTTATTATGTGTCTTCATGTCATTTTCTTCATGTGTCTTGTGCTTAGGGTTTGCCACACTTTTTGGAGCAGTGGTTTATGGTTTTCATCAAAATATTGGCCATAGTTTTTTCAAATACTTTTCTGTCCACCCTCCTTCTCTCCTTCAGGAAGTCCAATTACTGCTTAAGTTGTCTTACAGCTCAGTGATGCTCCATCATATTTATTTTTCAATTCACTTCTTGCTTTTTATTTTGGGTAGCATCAATTGCTGTCTTCAAGTTTACTTATCTTTTCTTTTGCAATGTCTAATCAGTTGTTAGTCACATCCATGGTAGTTTTCATCTCAGACATTGTACTTCTGATATTTAAAAGTTTGACTTAATCTTTTTAAAATAACTTTCATGTCTCAATTTAAGTTTTGAACCTACTGAATACCATTTTAATATCTTTATCCAATAATTCTAAAATATATGTCAATCCTGGGTTGGTTTTGATTGATTGATACATCTTTTCACAATAGGTGAAAATAGCCTGCTTTTTTTCATGCCTGGTAATTTTTATTGGATTCCAGACATTGAGAATAATAATGATGTGAAAACACACTACACACACACACACACACACACACACACCTATGTAATTTCTGCATACAATGGGAAATATTTCTTAATTATTACTGTTCATCAGCTCATTCTCTGGGATACTAGAATATTCGGTAATTTAGGGTTCTTTTGTGGTTTACATGTTGAGTTTCTAAGTCATACATTACTATTAGCAGTTCTTTTTTCCAGTAATGCTGAAAGAACTGAGTTATGGTTGATGGAATCAAGTGCCTTTTTAAAAAATCAATAAAGATTAGTGGGTGGAATGAGATTCCAGATTCTCTTCTCTTTTCTGTTGATGAATGGCATCAACTGTTTATCCATTAGTGAAAACTGCCGGTTCATTTTATTGATTCTTTAAATGATTTCTTGGGATTTTCTTGAAGTATTTACTTGCCTGTAGTAGGAAGTTGACAAATTGATGACTTTTTTCATCCTTCTGTATGGTCGCCTGGAATTAGTATACTTTAAAGAACAATTTTCAATAGATTTAACCTTTCTTTTTTTTTTCCATTTTATATGTTTATTTATTTATTTATTTAATAGATCCGTATTGGAGTATAATTGCTTCACAATACCATGTTAGTTTCTGTTGCACAACAAAGCAAATCAGCCATATGCATACACGTGTCCCCATATTCCCTCCCTCTTGAGCCTCCCTCCCCTCCTCCCTATCCCACCCCTCTAGGTATCGCAAAGCACCGAGCCAATCTCCCTGTGCTATGCTGCTGCTTCCCACCAGCCAACTATTTTACATTCGGTAGTGTATGTATGTCGATGCTACTCTCACTTTGCCCCAGCTTCGCCCTCCCACCCCATGTCCTCAAGTCCATTTTCTATGTCTATCTCTTTATTCTTGCCCTGCAACTAGGTTCATCAGTACCAGTTTTTTTTTTTTTTAACATTCCATATATATGTGTTAGCATACGGTATTTGTTTTTCTCTTTCTGATTTACTTCACTCTGTATGACAGACTCTAGGTCCATCCACCTCACTATAAATAACTCAATTTCTTTTCTTTTTGTGGCTGAGTAATATTCCATTGTACATATGTGCCACATCTTTATCCATTCATATGTTGTTGGACATTTAGGTTGGTTCCATGTCCTGGCTATTGTAAATAGTGCTGCAATGAACATTGTCGTACATCTCTCTCTTTTTTTAAAAAAATAAATTTATTTATTTATTTTTGGCTGCATTGGGTCTTTGTTGCTGTGCACCAGCTTTCTCTAGTTGCAGCAAGTGGGGGCCACTCTTCATTGTGGTGCGCAGGCTTCTCATTGCAGTGGCTTCTTTTGTTGCAGAGCACAGGCCCTAGGCACGTGGGCTTCAGTAGTTGTGGCACATGGGCTCAGTAGTAGTGGCTCGCAGGCTCTAGAGCGCAGGCTCAGTAGCTGTGGCACACGGGCTTAGTTGCTCCGCGGCATATGGGATCTTCCCGGATCAGGGCTTGAACCTGTGTCCTCTGCATTGGCAGGCAGATTCTTAACCACTGCACCACCAGGGAAGCCCCCATGTCTCTTTTTGAATTATGGTTTTCTCAGGATATATGCCCACTAGTGAGATTGCTGGGTCACTGGGTCACATGGTAGTTCTATTTTTAGTTTTTTAAGGAACCTCCATACTGTTTTCCATAGTGGTTGTATCAGTTTACATTCCCAGTAACAGTGCAGGAGGGTTCCCTTTTCACCAAACCCTTTCCAGCATTTATTGTTTCTAGATTTTTTGATAATGGCCATTCTGACCGGCATGAGGTGATACCTCATTGTAGTTTTGATTTGCATTTCTCTAATAATTAGTGATGTTGAGCATCTTTTCATGTGCCTCTTGGCCATCTGTATGTCTTCCTTGGTGAAATGTCTGTTTAGGTCTTCTGCCCATTTTTTAACTGAATTGTTTGTTTTTTAGATATTGAGCTCCATGAGCTGTTTGTATAATTTGTAGATTAATCCTTTGTCTGTTGTTTCATTTGCAAATATTTTCTCCCATTCTGAGAGTTGTCTTTTTGTCTTGTTTATGGTTTCCTTTGATGTGCAAAAGCTTTTAAGTTTAATTAAGTCCCATTTGTTTATTTTTGTTTTAATTTCCATTACTCTAGGAGGTGGGTCAAAAGAGATCTTGCTGTGATTTATGTCATAGAGTGTTCTGCCTATGTTTTCCTCTAAGAGTTTTATAGTGTCTGGTCTTACATTTAAGTCTTTAATCCATTTGGAGTTTATTTTTGTGTGTGGTGTTAGGGAGTGTTCTAATTTCATTCTTTTACATGTAGCTGTCCAGTTTTCCCAACAACACTTATTAAGAGGCTGTCTTTTCTCCATTGTATGTTTTTGCCTCCCTTGTCATAAATTAGGTACCCATATGTGCGTGGGTTTATCTCTGGGCATTCTATCTTGTACCATTGAGCTATATTTCTGTTTTTGTGCCAGTACCATACTCTCTTGATTACTGTAGCTGTGTGGTATAGTTTGAAGTCAGGGAGCCTGATTCCTCCAACTCCGTTTTTCTTTCTCAAGATTGTTTGACTATTCGGGATCTTTTGTGTTTCCATATGAATTGTAAAATTTTTTCTTCTAATTCTGTGAAGAATGCCATTGGTAGTTTGATAGGGATTGCACTGAATCTGTAGATTGCTTTGGGTAGTACAGTCATTTTCACAATATTGATTCTTCCAATCCAAGAACATGGTATATTTCTCCATCTGCTTATGTCATCTTTGATTTCTTTCATCAGTGTTTTATAGTTTTCTGAGTACAAGTCTTTCACCTCCTTAGGAAGGTTTATTCCTAGGTATTTTATCCTTTTTGTTGCAATGGTAAATGGGAGTGTATCCTTAATTTCTCTTTCTGATTTTTCGTTGTTGGTGTATAGGAATGCCAGAGATTTCTGTGCATTAATTTTGTATCCTGCAACCTTACCAAATTCACTGATTAGTTCTACTGGTTTTCTGGTGGCATCTTTAGGATTTTCTATGTATAGTATATTTCATCAGCAAAGAGTGACAGTTTTACTTCTTCTTTTCCAATTTCTATTGCTTTTATTTCTTTTTCTTCTCTGATTGCCATGGCTAGGACTTCCAAAACTATGTTGAACAAGAGTGGAGAGCATGGACATCCTTGTCTTGCTCCTGATCTTAGTGGAAATGCTTTCATTTTTTCATCATTGAGTATGATGCTTGCTGTGGGTTTGTCATATATGACCTTTATTATGTTGAGGTAGTTTCCCTCTATGCCCATTTTCTGGAGAGTTTTTATCATAAATGGGTGTTGAATTTTGTCAAAAGCTTTTTCTGCATCTATTGAGATGATTGTATGGTTTTTACTCCTTAATTTGTTAATGTGGTGTATCACGTTGATTGATTTGTGTATATTGAAGAATCCTTGCATCCCTGGGATAAATCCCACTTGATCATGGTGTATGATCCTTTTAATGTGCTGTTGGATTCTGTTTGCTAGTATTTTGTTCAGGATTTTTGCATCTATGTTCATCAGTGATATTGGTCTATAATTTTCTTTTTGTGTGATATATTTTTCTGGTTTTGGTATCAGGGTGATGGTGGCTTTGTAGAATGAATTTGGGAGTGTTCCTCCCTCTGCAGTTTTTTGGAAGAGTTTGAGAAGGATAGGTGTTAGCTCTTCTCTAAATGTTTGATAGAATTCACCTGTGAAGTCATCTGGTCCTGAACTTTTGTTTGTTGGAAGATTTTTAATAACAGTTTCAATTTCATTACTTGTGATAGGTCTGTTTATATTTTCTAATTCTCCCTGGTTCAGTCTTGGAAAATTGTTCCTTTCCAAGAATTCGTCCATTTCTTCATGGTTGTCCATTTTATTGGCATATAGTTGTTTGTAGTAGTCTCTTATAATCCTTTATATTTCTGCAGTGTCAGTGTGATTTCTCCTTTTTCATTTCTAATTTTATTGATTTGCGTCCTTTCCCTTTTTTTCTTGATGAGTCTGGCTAAGGGTTTATCAATTTTGTTTATCTTCTCAAAGAACCAACTTTTAGTTTTATTGATCTTTGCTATTGTTTTCTTCGTTTCTATTTCATTTATTTCTGCTCTGATCTTTATGATTTCTTTCCTTCTACTGACTTTGGGTTTTCTTTGTTCTTCTTTCTCTAGTTGTTTTAAGTGTAGGGTTAGATTTTTTATTTGAATTTTTTCTTGTTCCTTGAGGTGAGATTGTATTGCTATAAACTTCCCTCTTAGAACTGCTTTTGCCGTGTCCTGTAGGTTTTGGGTCATCGTGTTTTCATTGTCATTTGTTTCTATGTATTTTTTTATTTCTTCTTTGACTTTGTCACTGATCTCTTGGTTATTTAGTAGTGCACTGTTTAAGCTCCATGTATTTGTGTTTTTTACAGTTTTTTTCCTGCAGTTGATTTCCATTCTCATAGCGTTGTGGTCAGAAAAGATGCTTGATACGATTTCAATTTTCTTAAATTTTCTGAGGCTTGATTTGTGACTCAAGATGTGATCTATCCTGGAGAATGTTCCATGTGCAGTTGAGAAGAAAGTGTATTCTGCCACTTTTGGGTGGAATGTTCTATATATATCAATTAGATCTATCTGATCTATTGTGTCATTTAAAGCTTGTGTTTCCTTATTTATTTTCTGTTTGGATGATCTGTTCATGGGTGTAAGTGGGGTATTAAAGTCCCCTACTATTATTGTGTTACTGTTGATTTCTCCTTTCATGGTTGTTAGCATTTGCCTTATGTACTGAGGTGCTCCTATGTTGGGTGCATAAACATTCATAATTGTTATATCTTCTTCTTGGCTTGATCCTTTGATCATTATGTGGTGTCCCCCCTTATCTCTTGTAACAGTCTTTATTTTAAAGTCTATTTTATCTGAAACGAGTATTGCTACTCCAGCTTTCTTTGATTTCCATTTGCATGGAATGTCTTTTTCCATCCCTTCACTTTCAGTCTGTATGTGTCCCTAGGTGTGAAGTGGGTCTCTTGTAGACAGCATATATATGGGTCTTGTTTTTGTATCCATTCAGCCAGTCTGTGTCTTTTGGTTGGGGCATTTACATTCAAGGGTATTATTGATATGTATGTTCCTACTCCCATTTTCTTAATTGTTTTGGGTTTTCTTTTGTGAGTCTTTTTCTTCTCTTGTGTTTCCTGCTTAGAGAAGTTTCTTTAGCATTTGTTGTAGAGCTGGTTAGGTGGTGCTGAATTCTCTTAGCTTTTGCTTGTCTGAAAAGCTTTTGACTTCTCCACTGAATCTCAGTGAGATCCTTGCTGGGTAGAGTAATCTTGGTTGTAGGTTTTTCTTTTTCCTCACTTTAAATATATCCTGCCAGTCCCTTCTGGCCTGCAGAGTTTCTGCTGAAAAATCAACTGTTAACATTATGGGGATTTCTTTGTATGTTATTTTTTGTTTTTCCCTTGCTGCTTTTAATATTTTTTCTTTGAATTTAATTGTTGTTAGTTTGATTAATATGTGTCTTGGTGTGTTTTTCGTAGGGTTTATCCTGTATGGGACTCTCTGTGCTTCCTGGACTTGGGTGACTATTTCCTTTCCCATGTTAGGGGAGTGTTCAAGTATAATGTCTTCAAATATTTTCTGACCCTTTCTTTTTCTCTTCTTCTTCTGGGACCCCTATAATTTGAATGTTTGTGCATTTAGTGTTGTCCCAGAGGTCTCTGAGATTATGTTCAATTCTTTTCATTCTTATTTCTTTATTCTGCTCTTCGGCAGCTATTTCCACCAATTTGTCTTCCAGCTCACTTATTCGTTCTTCTGCCTCAGTTATTCTGTTACTGATTCCTTCTAGTGTATTTTTCATTTCAGTTATTGTGTTGTTCAACTCTGTTTGTTTGTTCTTTAGTTCTTCTAGATCTTTGTTCAACATTTCTTGTATTTTCTCAATCTGTGCCTCCATTCTATTTCTGAGATTCTGGATCATCTTTACTATCATTACTCTGAATTCTTTTCAGGTAGATTGCCTATTTCCTCTTCATTTATTTGGTCTTGTAGGTTTTTACCTTGCTCCTTCATGTGTGATATAAATTTTTGCTGTCTCTTTTTTTTTTTTTTTTTTTTTTTTTAATAAGTGGGATTGTGCTCCTGTCTTACTGATTGTTTGACCTGAGGCTTCCAACACTGGGGTTTGTAGGCTATTGAGTAGAGCTGAGTCTTGGTGCTGAGATGAGGAACTCTGTGAGATCTCACTCTCATGAATATTCCCTAGGGTCTGAGGTTCTCTGTTAGTCCAGTGGTTCAGACTTGAAGCTCCCACCATAGGAGCTTTGGCCCGACCCCGGGCTCATGAACCAAGATCCCACAAGCTGCCTGGGGTGGCAAAAAAAATAAAAAAATAACAAAGTAAAAGATAAAATTAGACTAGGAAACTAACAGATATATTAGGAAGAATATAAAAATAAAAATATAGATGAATCAACAACTGGAAGGTACAACAGTACCACAATAGTAAAAAAGAGGAGGAGGGAAAAAAGGGGGGGGGCCTTGGCTGTGGAGGGTGGGGCCTAAGGAAGGGCGAGGTTTGGGCGGTGGGCAGGGCCAATGCTCAGGACCCACAGGGCTGGAAAAGGCCCTGGGGGCTGTGGGGGGTGGGACTTAGGCTCAAGGAACAGAAGGGGCCCAGGTGTGCCCCCCACTCCTGGTCTCAGAGGGCAGGGGACCTCACCTGGGTGCCCAGCAGGCTTCCTGGGCTCATGGGTGGGGGAAACACCCTCCTCTCCTCTACTGCACTTCTGGTCTGGGAGGGCCCCTCCCGCCTGCCTCTTCTGATCTCCCTGGCCTCCTTCCTATGCCCCCAAGGACCCACGAGACCTGGAGGGGGCTTTGGAGGGCAGGGGATCAACCTGGGAGCTCAGTAGCCTCCCCGGGCCTGAGTGGGCAGGGCAATCACCCTCTGCTCCCTTCCCCCTATTCCCAGAGAGGCCTTCCCGCATGCCTCTCCTGATCTCCCCCGACTCAGGGGCACCAATCCTGTCTGGCCTCCACTTCACCTCCCCCCTCAGTTCCCTTACATCCTACCGGTTCACTTTGTGGTTCCTCCTGTCTCCTTGGGCGTTAGAGTCCCCCACCAGCGCCCAGCAGGCACACTAGTTGTGGGGAGACACTAACTCCACGTCTTCCCACACTGCCATCTTGACTCCACCTCTGATTTAACCTTCCTTATCTTCAATTTTCTTATGGGTAAAGAGAATAAATAATAAATACACATAATATATAATAATATATTATAATTAACAAATAATAATAATAAATAATAAAACTTAGATCATAAGAATTGTGTGATTATTAAATAAGTTGGCATGTGAGAACCTGCCTAGCAGAATACATGGCATGTAGAAAATCCGCCATGAATGCGATTTCCTCTATTTTGGGGTGGGGGGAGGTGAATGCTGTGAAACTTTGCCAATATTTCCCTATTTGTGGTCCTTTTTGTCTGACTTCTGCTCTAAATCAATCTAATGCTGAATAATTTTTAGATTTTATGAGGAATCTATTTGAGAAAGTTCATATGCTTCTACCTCTTTTGATGCCACTCTTAGCTTCAGACATGATGATACCTGCATTTAGGCCACATGACTTCTGGTGAGGAGACCAGACATTAGCTTAGAGTAGTGGTTCTCGAACTGAGGTCCTCAGCCCAGCAGCATCAACAACATGTGGGAATTTATTAGAAATGCAAATTTTTAGGCCCTATTCCTGACATACTGTATAAGAAGTTCTTGAGGTGGGACCCAGTAGTCCGTGTTTTAACAAGCCCTCCAGGTAATTCTGATGCATGCTAAAGTTTGAGAATTAATGTAAGAGCAAAAGATGAAGATGTCAACTGATCCTAATGACTGGAACACTTCAGGAATATTGAAAGAAAATGAAAAGTTCAGAAGAAACTGTGTGGGGGGTGGGGACAGGGGGTTGAAAAAGGTAAAGTACAAGCTTACAGGGCTTAGAGCCAAAGATATATCCTAAAGGGCAAAGGAGAGGATGTGAGGTCAGAGGAAGAGGATCTAAAGCCCTGAGGATATGGGTGTGTGTGTGTGTGTGTGTGTGTGTGTGTGTCTACTTTTTGAAAACCAGAAAGAGAACAGTCTCCCTCAGGAAGTGGTAGTGTAGGTAGTAACCTCTAAACATTTTTGAAAAGTTATGTTCTTTCTAATATATTTTTAAGTTGACATTTAAATGTTTCATAATAAGTTGAAAGTGCTCAAAAGGATATAGTTTCCAGCATATTATAAATGTATTTCATCGCTTTTAAGTTTTACCAATGATATCTAAATGCCAGGGTATCTTGATACCCACCTCATCCATTTTGAAAGTTTATAACAAGCTCTTCTTTCACAGTTGCACATTTTACATGGCCTCCTTGAACTTGTATTTCCATTCCATTTCCTCCACAGATTTTAACTTTGTGTAACATATTTCTGTGTTTGGAAGTCTTTTATTGATCACCCCATCATTCTTCAATAAAACTATATACATGTATAAATTGCAAGATTAAAACATGTCCTGTGATCCTAAAGCTCTAAGTGTTGAAAAGTTTCTTTTGCAATGAACACTGAAACAATTATTAGGAGTGCACAATTGAGCAGAACAGCCTATAAATTTTAATAATCTTATTAAACCTAAAAAGTAAAACTTTAATGGAAAGTAACCTTTAAAATTGTATAAAAATAAAAATATTTTTAAAAGAAGTAGATGACGATGAAGAGAGGCACACAGAAATAGAAAGTGATAACACAGGGACTTCCCTGCTGGCACAGTGGTTAAGAATCCGCCTGCCAATGTAGGGGACACGGGTTCAAGCCCTGGTCTGGGAAGATCCCACATGCCACGGAGCAACTAAGCCCGTGTGCCACAACTACTGAGCCTGTGCTCTAGAACCCACGTGCCACAACTACTGAAGCCCGCGTGCCTAGAACCCATGCTCCACAACAAGAGAAGCCACCGCAATGAGAAGCTCGCGTACTGCAACTAAGAGTAGCTCCCACTCGCCACAGCTAGAGAAAGCCCGCGCACAGCAACAAAGACCCAACACAGCCACAAAAAATAGTTAATTAATTAATAGTAAAAAAAAAAAAAGAAAGTGATAACATAAATATGGCAAAATGTTAACCACTGGTGAATCTAGGTGCTCATGTACCAGTCTTCCAATTTTTCTGAAGGCTTGGAAATTTTCAAAATAAAAAGTTAGGAGATGATGAATTGAAAAAAAAGTAAAACTTTGCTGGAAGTCCCTCTCTTAATGAGATTGATTGAGACGCAGTTTATAGTATCTTGATTAAAGAAATTGTCACAGTGTCCTTTTGTTTGTTGCTTTGGATGTTTAACACTTCAGGGTGATGTACAACTGTAAGATTTGAAATGTCTTTCTTTTACAAAGTAGAAAAATCATGTGATAATGAGGAAAAGGACCTCTGAAATGCAGGTGCATACTCAGATCAATTTTAGGAAAAAGTTCACATGGAACTTGAGGATCTGAAAGTCAATTCCTTTAAAACCCCTTGGAAGGTCTCCACATACCTCCAGGGGTACCTCAGTTTGAAGACCCCTGTGTATGAAGAGGATTCTTGCCTGGAAGTCAGAAGACGGGTTTATTTTGAGTTTTGTTTCTGTCACATTACCTATGGAATCTGATGTAAAAGAGGAGGGAATCCACATTTTTTGAGTTTCTGCCATGTGCCAGGCACTGACAAGATGCTTCACATGTTATTCATTCAGTACACACAGCAAATATGTGAGGTAGGTGTGATGATCATTAGCCCCATTTTTTAAAATAAATAAATTTATTTATTTACTTATGTATTTATTTATGGCTGCATTGGGTCTTCGTTGCTGTGCGTGGGCTTTCTCTAGTTGCTGCGTGCGGGGGCTACTCTTTGTTGCAGTGTGCAGGCTTCTCATTGTGGTGGCTTCTGTTGTTGCAGAGCACGGGCTTTAGGCAAGCAGGCTTCAGTAGTTGCAGCACACGGGCTCAGTAGTTGTGGCTTGTGGGCTCTGGAGCGCAGGCTCAGTAGTTGTGGCACATGGGCTTAGTTGCTCCACAGCATGTGGTATCTTCTCGGACCAGGGATCGAAACTGTGTCCCCTGCATTGGCAGGCAGATTCTTAACCACTGCACTGCCAGGGAAGCCGCAAGCCCCATTTTTAAGTGGGAAAACCGAGGCTCAGGAGATGGAGACTAGTTTAATGCCATGCAATTAGGTAATAATGAATCCAGGATTAATTTCCAGTTCTAACTCTAAAGACCATGCTGCAATCACTCTGTAACAATGCTTCCTTGAACAAGTCATTTTCCCACTGTGGACCTCAGTTCATTCACCTATGAAATTGAGGGAGATGAGCTATAAGAACCATAAAGTCACTTCCAGAGTTGACATCCTATGAGTCTATGTGCACTGGAGGCCAGGGCTAGAGGTGAAAGGGACTTTCCGGAGACTCACACCCCAAGGGAAGACAATATAGAAGAGACCCAGAAATTCACCAGACCTAGTAGTGATTCCAACAGAATATATACTGCAGTAAAGTCTAAAGAGCTTAACCTGGCATTCCCCCCAGGCAGAATTAGGTAAGAACTGATCTCAAAGAAAATTAGTGGGTATCTAGTCATTTGATATCTAAAAGGGAACAAGGGAAAAACCAAGAAAATACACATAGCCCTATTTAGGTTCAATGAAATCTTTCCAGAAAAATTTATTTCCATTTGTCTCTTTTATATAGTGAGAACTGTTGGATACCTGGTGCAGTCATAGGCCTATGAAGTACCTAATTCTAGAATCACTTAGAAATTACAGTGAAATGGTAACTAAGCTCATATTGCATTTTAGAATATGTGGATCAGATGAATCTCATATAGATTTGTTTCTTTGTAGGTTACATGTATAACAGCTTCTCAAAATAGCAGTCTATGTTTACTGCTTTGACTTCATTGCTACAGTTTACTCCTTAAATTCTTTCTTAAATACTTGCAACCTGGGTCCAACTTCACTAGAATTATTTTCTCCAATGTTATCAGACTACCTCCTCATTGATAAACTCAGTAACATCTCAAGAATTTTTGTTCTCCAGGAGCTTTCTGCTGCATTTGATGTGCCCTATTTGTCTTCTTCCTGCAATAATGTCTGGCTTTGGCTGACCCAACATTAAACTCATCAACTTTTCCTCATACCTTCTGAGCAATCCTCTATCTCTGGGAGGGTCCTTCTCCAAATATATGGAGAAGGCCATTGTTAAAGGTTTTGTTATATATGGCCATTGTTACATGTTTTGTTCTTAACCAAGTCTTTTTTGTTTTGTTTTGTTCTAGATCAGCGGTCCCCAACCTTTTTGGCACCAGGGACCAGTTTCGTGGAAGACAATTTTTCCACGGATTGGGGGGGGTTCAGGTGGTAATGTGAGCGATGGTTCAGGCGGTAATGCGAGCAATGGGGAGTGGCAGATGAAGCTTTGCTCGCTCACCTGCCGCTCACCTCCTGCTGTGTGGCCTGGTTCCTAACAGGCCACAGACTGATACCGGCCCCTGGTGTATGCGTCCCGGGGGTTGGGGGCCCCTGGTCTAGATGATCAACATTCTTATTCTCTGGGGAAAGCTTCTAGCATCTCTGTTGATGACTAGTAAACCTACACTTCAGCTCTGTGCTCCAAAGCCAAAGTACTAAAAAAAAATGTCTATCTGCTTCTAGATATCCATGTTCAAATTCAACATGTTCCAAACGAAAAGCTTCACTATCACCTTAAAGTCTGCCCCCTGAATTTTCCTAACTCTGTTAATGGGATTATCTAGCCTTAGTCATCTAGGCTAAAAACCTTGCTGCCTTTGACTTTTTCCAACATGCTTCTATATAGTAGCTAGGAAAAAATATATTAAGGCCTTATAAAGACTAGTATGCTTGCTTCAGAGACAGTGAGAGAGGGAGAAACTGGGAATTAATTCCTAATTCATAAGTGGTCTGGAGGGAGAGGCACCCATTGAGAAAGTGTGCTAACAGTCACTAGATTGGTGGATTGCAAGTACTGTTGATAATGCCTCAAGTATGTTTCTCTTTTTGACTCTTCCTTTCTGGCCACACTGCACTGGTTCAGTGCCTTGTGTTTTTTCTCCTGGATTATTGTAATAGCCTGCTAAATGTAAGGTCTTGGGCTTGATTTTCAAAATCTACCTGTACAAGTTAAAACAGGATTGATGTGAGAAAGCAACAGAACATAGTAGGGGTAGAGGAAGTGGGAAGGAGTGTACTTAGCTGGCAGTTAGAAACATGAGACAGCAGTGTGAAGTGGACCTCAACAAAGTTAGGCCAACTTAGGTCACGCTGTAAGACCTAGAACGAGAGGTGAGCGGACCTCTTTAGTTGGAGGGTGTCACAAAGTTAGACTACTGTCTTTTGTTCTTTGAACAACACGTTAAAATAAAGGGATAAAGTGGAGTTTATTTGAGAGAGTAACCAGGATAGTGAAGGGCCCTAAAGTAATACCTCATGAAGAATTGCTGACCAACTGGAGATATTTAGCTTGGAAAATACAAGGGAGTTATTATAGTTGTTTTCATATACGTAAAAGACCGTCTTGAGGAAATCACCTAAGAACTTTATGAATGTCAGAGTTGTCCTGAAATTGAATGCATTCATTTCAACAAATATTTATTGTATGCCTACTCTGTGCTAGGCACTGATAGGCAAGACAGTCCCTACCCTGTTGCAATTTGAGTTCTGGTCTGACAGAAAATAAGCGAGTAAACAAATAAATAACTGAGAAATACAGTTTCAGATAGTGATAGAATCAGCTGCCTTAGGAGATAATAACATATCTTTTCTAGGATGGTATGAGCCTAGATTTTATGATCACTTGGCAGGAGGATTTTAGAAGAGATTTAGGCATTGGATGAGTTATTGGATTAGATGACCTTAGGGGACCCTTCAACTCCAAGATTTTATGGTTCTACTATCATCTACCAAATTAGGACTTCCTCATAGATACCCTAAGGCATAGAAACCCCAAACTCCTTGCTATTCCAGGAACAAGCCCTGCACTGAGGTTAGTGAGTCAACAGTGACTCCGTGTGAGTATTTGCCCATGTGGTTTCTTTGCCTGGAATGTCTTTCTCTCACTTCTCTGCCTCTCAAAATTCTCCTTGTCCATCAAGTCTCAACTCAAAGATAAACTTTGTAATCAAGCATTTTGGATACCACTGAAATATGTTGTTCTCTGCTCTGGGCCCAGTGGCTCTTGGCTTGCAGCACTATTAAAGGACTTACTGTATTTTACCTGTATTGGAGTTCACTATTTCTCGGTCTGCTTCCCTATTAGCTTTTGATTTTCTTGAGGGCAGGAACCATATATTTCTCCTTTTATAATGTTCCATAGCGCAAACCTCCTAGTCATTGCTTTGCACCCAGAAGATACTCAACAAACAAATGTGACAGTAGGCAATATATGTACTCATTATTACTTGGAGTGAATTAGATTGCTTTAAGTAGAAAATGAATAACCTATTGGTTTAACTACTAACTTTCCCTCCCAATCTCTGCTGTATCCTTCTCTACCTACTAGCTATGATGAGCATGTTGCCTAACATCTTCGTGCCTCAGTTTCTTCATCTATAAAATGGCAAGAATAATAGTACCTGCTTCTAAGATTGTTGCAAGGATTAAGTACCACAGTCCATGTCAA
This sequence comes from Balaenoptera physalus, assembly GCF_965194825.1. Classification (NCBI taxonomy): domain Eukaryota; kingdom Metazoa; phylum Chordata; class Mammalia; order Artiodactyla; family Balaenopteridae; genus Balaenoptera; species Balaenoptera physalus. The sequence goes on from NC_138891.1 coordinate 80,241,973, forward strand.
GTGCCTAGGTCAGTACCTACCACATAATAAGCCCTCACTAAATATTAGCAATTATTATTATTAAGATTAGGCATCCTGCCTTCCAATAGTTTTATGGTTTAAAGGATTTAAATATTAATTTTATATTAGGGAAAATTTCCATCCTCCTATCAGGCAAAGATAATTTGAGATATAAAGTTAAGAAGGAAGCCTCTACTTGTATTGAATTGTTAAATAGCGTAATAGAAAAACTAAATATAGTTACCAGCAAGAGCCCCTATATGGGATGGGCATTAGAGACAACCTCCTCTTTATGGAAAAGAAGCAGACGGTTCAGAGAGGTTCAGTGACTTGTCCAAGGTCACACAGCTAAGGGTCAGAAGGGGCAGACTAACTTTAACATTCCAGGTCTGCCTGGCTCCTTAGCCACTGCTCTTTCCACTGCACCCTGCTGCCTCCCAGCTACATGAATGAGGTCAACACAGATTAGAGATGATGTTACTCTAAAGCCTCACAGGCCCCAATTCTTCACTGCTAGCACTCTGTGGGCAGCAAGCCTAATTTCAGACTGTTAGGGCAGAGGCTGCTGCTATTCTTCCGGCCTTAGGGAGAACTGACTCACGGCTCAGGCAGGCTGGGGCCTGCAGGTGAAGGTTATCTAGGGCTCCCTCTGTGAAAGGCTGTGGGCATGGCAAATAAGATATGAGGCCTGTCTGATGTGCATTTAACCCAGGAGAAGAAAGACAGCACTACACCATTCTGCATCTGGTGTGTCAGGAAGACAAACCCTGGAATGGATCAAGATGTACCCATAATGCCAAAGCCAAGCAAAAAAGAATTTTTATGAACTTATTTACAAAACAGAAATAGACTCACAGGCATAGAAAACAAACCTACTTTTACCAAACAGGAAAGGGGAGGGAGGGATAAATTAGGAACTTGTGATTAACAGATATTATATATAAAATAGATGAACAACAAGGACCTACTCTATGGCACAGGGAACTACATTCAGTATCTTGTAACAAGCTATAATGAAAAGAATCTGAAAAAGAATATGTATATAAATGGAATCACTTTTCTGTACACCTGAAACTAATGCAACATTGTAAATCAACTATACTTCAATTGAAAATAAAAGGATTTTTGGACTTCCCTGTGGTCAAGTGGTTAAGACTCCACCCTTCCACTGCAGGGGGCACGGGTTCCATCCCTGGTCTGGAAATTAAGATCCCACATGCTGCCTGGCATGGCCAAAAAAATAATAATAATAAAATAAAAGAATTTTCAATCTATGCTTGGAGCAAGAAGCAAAAATCAGGAAGCATAGCCCTCACCTCCTTGCTCTTTGAGAAGTGGTGTGATGTTAAGAAAACATTGAAAAGAGGTGAAGTTACTTTGATCTCAAGCAGGGGAATGGTGTTCAACTGCAGATGTGAGAATAAGCAGAGAGAAGAGACTGGAGCCCACCTGAGAGGAGAAGTGGTAAAGCAAATCTTGCTGTTTTTCTTGAGTCATGAGCTTAAAAGAATTATATACCAAAAGACTGATTGGCTAATATTGATCTTTATATTATTAATACATTATATCTAAATAGAGTTTTTCAGCTACAAAAAGTTCTCAATAGTCAACAATATTCCAGTTAATAAACATTTACTGAGATTTTGCTTATGCAAAGTGTGACCACTTTTCCCCACTCAAATTAGATGACATGACTTGTCAAGTCTTCCTAAATATAGATCAATCACACCCTGCTTCTCACCCTGGGTCATGGAGGGCTCCTCTGCCACATGCCAGGATAGAGGGAAGCCATGGACGAAATGAAGCATCTTCCTGAGGAGTCAATTACTTGAGGATTTGTGTGGGTGTGTAAGCAGGGGTGAGGGGTGAATTTTTATACTAAAACGAACAACCATTTTCTATTTTGTAGAAAATAGAAAGACAGAGTTGTAGAAGACAGTCTGCTTCTTTGGGCTTTGTTGTGGACAGGTCCTAGTGGAATAGAGATTTTTTTTGTTAGTGGTAAAATGTGAAAAGTACTATATCTTGACCGAGACACTCAGACTAATGCCCTTACTTGTAGGCATATTAAAACTTCCTTAATTCAGGCTCCATTTATTTGGAATTTTTAATAATCTGAATAAGTACTATAGTCTATATATATATAAAAATGATGATGGGAAATATTTTATTTTTTTAAGTTCCATGGTGATGATTTAAGTAGTAAAGAAAACTTATAAAAAACACCCTCAAATACTTTATAAGGAGAAATTTATATTCAAATACTTAATACATGAATTGTAAGTATTCTTATCTACTCATCAAAGCAGATGTAGAAAGTTGATCAGTCTCATTTTGAATTACATTATGTATTTGAACATTTACAAAACTTCCTTTGATTTTCTTGAACAATATTTTTATAATCAAGGCTTTTCCTTCACTTTTTTCCTCTTCCTGCCATTCATGATAATCAGTAAGGTTTAAATCACTAACCACCTCCCATTTTCAACCACATAAACCTTCTAAAGAAGGTGTGGTTTCCTAGCTTCTAGCTGGGCAAGTTGTAACAGGGTGATTGTACTGAGGTTCCTCAATACAGTTACCCTTGAAATGACCTTATTAGCTTCAATTCAGAGAAAAAACTGGGCAAATAATAACTCAATGGGCCATTCCCCAGGGAAACCCTGACATACCTTTAATCATTTCTAGACCTGAACAATTCATTCTATTTAGATAGAGGACAATTGTCACAAATATTCCTTCCAAAGCCAGTAGAACAAAAGTTTTGCAGATTAATTTCCACCTTTAGTGAATTCCCTATTAAGAGGGTGGCAAATTCTACATAAAGGACATTTGCTGTAAACACAGTATGTTGAAGGCACATTGGGTTTTTAATTCTCAATATTGCTTCATGCATCAGTTATCCCATGCCATGCTGTTCTCCGGGTACGGGTTCTACCCATCCTGTCCCAGTGCTTAGGACCAGAGGAACAAGTTGTGTGGGGAATGGAAAGCATGTTGTCTTGGCCACAGTGGAAGGGTTGTGTGTGGCCTTGGGAATATCACCTCACCTCTCTGGGCTTTAGTTTCCCCAACTATAAAATATGAAGATTGGATGAGCACCATCTTTTTTTAAATTATTGAAGTATAGTTGATGTGCAATATTATATGTTACATGTACAAAACAGTGATTCACAATTTTTAAAGGGTATACTCCATTTATAGTTATAAAATATTGGCTATATTCCCTGTGTTGTACAATATATCCTTGTAGCTTATTTTATACATAATAGTTTGTACTTCTTACTCCCCTACCCCTATTGCCCCTCCCCTTCCCTCTCCCCACTGGTAAGCACTAGTTTGTTCTCTATATCTGTGAATCTGCTTCTGTTTTGTTATGTTCACTAGTTTGTTATGTTTTTTCGAGTTCACATATAAGTGATATCATACAGTGTCTGTCTTTCTCTGTCTGACTTATTTCACTTAGCATAATGCCCTCTAAGTCCATCCATGTTGCTGCAAATGGAAAAAATTCATTCTTTTTTATGGCTGAATAGTATTCCATTGTATACATATACCACATTTTCTTTATCCATTCATCTGTTGATGAACATGGGTTGCTTTCATATCTTGGCACTTGTAAATAGTGCTGCTATGAACATTGGGAGCACCATCTTTTTGATGATTGCCAGTTCCAACAGTACCTGCTTCTATAATGTGAAGCAGGAAGAGGTGAGACTGGAAAGGTGGTGGAGGCTGGTGGGTGAGTGGAAGGGGTGTATAGTTGAAGGAGGACTTTGGGTTTAGTTTTTTAATTTTTAAAAAAAATTTTTGGCGTATAGTTGATTTACAGTGTTGTGTTAGTTTCAGGTGTACAGCAAAGTGAATCAGTTGTACATATACATATATCCACTCTTTTTTTAGATTCTTTTCCCATATAGGCCATTACAGAGTGTTGAGTAGAGTTCCCTGTACTATACAGTCGGTCCTTGTTGATTGTCTATTTTATATATAGTAGTGTGTATACGTTAATCCCAAACTCCTGATTTATCCCTTCCCCCACCTTTCCCCTTTAGTAGCTGTAAGTTTGTTTTCAAAGTCTGTGAGTCTGTTTCTGTTTTGTAAATAAGTTCATTTGTATCATATTTTTTTTAGATTCCACATATAAGTGATATCATATAATATTTGTCTTTCTGTGTCTGCCTTACTTCACTCAGTATGACAATCTCTAGGTCCAACCATGTTGCTGCAAATAGCATTATTTTGTTCTTTTTTTATGGCTGAGTAATATTCCATTGTATATATGCACCACATCTTCTTTATCCATTCCTCTGTTGATGGACATTTAGGTTGCTTCCATGTCCTGGCTACTGTAAATATTGCTGCAATGAACACTGGGGTGCATGTATCTTTTCGAATTATGGTTGTCTCCAGGTATATGCCTAGGAGTGGGATTGCTGGGTCATATGGTAGTTCTATTTTTAGTTTTTTAATCAACCTCCATACTGTTCTCCATAGTGGCTCTGCCAATTTATATTCCCACCAACGTTGTAGGAGGGTTCCCTTTGCTCCACACCCTCTCCAGCATTTATTGTTTGTAGATTTTGTGTTGATGGCCATTCTGACTGGTGTGAGGTGATATCTCATTGTAGTTTTGATTTGCATTTCTCTAATAATTAGTGATGTTTGAAGGACAACTTTGAATGCAAGACAGAAGAGCTTAAATTTTCTACAACAGGGTAATCAATTTAGGTTCCTGAGCAGCTGGGTGAAGTGATGACAGTGGTGTGAGAGTTAATTTGACAAGTGTGTAGGATGTGTTGGAGTGGATTTAAGGATGTTATACATACACAGTAATAACAAAGTCAAGCATTCATTTCATTATTTTGGCCTCCCAGAGGGGAAAATATTCCACTCCAGTATTATGGAAAAGAACTAATTAAATAAGAAATTGTAAGCCTAAGGAAAAATTCTGGGCTTAACTCTTTGTTGTCTCCCAATAATCATCCTCACCCATATCCCCTACATGAGTACAGGCCTTTAAAGATTTCGAACAATTTTCACAGGTGTTGTCTCATTACATCCCCTCAAAAACCAAGTGTTTTCCAACAGCAGAAATAGTCCTAAGCCAAGGCCAAGAAGCAACCAACCACAGACTCTTTTAGGCAGCCTGGCTGCATTAGCATCTCTTTATGGAAAGGTTTGCTTAGCTGATGTCTACTCAGATCAGGTACTCTTGGGCAGTGGGCTGTGAGTAATGAAGCATGGCAGTCCACCTCTGGGGGTGAGCTGAACGCAAGTGGATCCCTGAGCTCCTGGACATCCTCATGAGTGGACATTCACTTAGTTGTGTTCCCCAGCCTTTTGTGAGATGAAAGCCCCTCCCACAGCCAAGTCCTTTTCTTCAGGACCATTATCCTCTCACCTAAGGGTAGACCAGGCATCTGTCATATGGGAGCAGTTCACAGGCAAGGAAATAGGTTTCGAATGACCTGACAGATCCCACTAATAGGCAGTGCCTACTTAAAATGCTGTGTTGATTGAGAAGGACCCTGAGACTGAGAAGGACCCTGAGACTGAGTTATCTGTCATCCATGTCTCTACGTGCATAGAAATGGAATAAATGGTGCCACAGGTCCTCATTTTTGCTATGCCTGCCCTAGGCCTTAACACTTAGGGCTTAAAACCCCTACCCAGTGATTTACCTTTATCAATGTGGTTTCCGATTTGTCAGCTCATTAAGTTAGTACCATGCCCAATTATAACTATTTTGCTTTCAGCACAGACTTCAGCAGGTCCCTCATCAACTGCCTGGAAGGCCATCCCTAATACCCTCTCCCTTCTGGGTTATATGAAGCTCCTTTGCCATCCACTATGGCAGTTTGATATTTTTGGCAAATCATCATTTGGCTGTCAGCATAGTAGGCACCCGCTTCCTAAAGTAAAGTAATCCTAATTTTGGCAGGGAACAAGTTGTTTCTTAGGGAGCATGATGAGGCCTCTTTCATAAATTGTAATTTGAATGCCAATAGGTTATGGCCTCAACATAAAAGTTCAAGGAGAGGGATCAGTCTTTATTTTTTTAAATAAATAAATTAATTAATTTTTGGCTGCGTTGGGTCTTCACTGCGTACAGGCTTTCTCTAGTTGAGGTGAGCGGAGGCTACTCTTCGTTGTGGTGCGCAGGCTTCTCATTGTGGTGGCTTCTCTTGTTGCGGAGCACAGGCTCTAGGTGTGCGGGCTTCAGTAGTTGTGGCGTGCAGGCTCAGTAGCTGTGGCTCGTGGGCTCTAGAGCGCAGGCTCAGTAGTTGCTCCGTGGCATGTGGGAACTTCCGGACCAGGGATCAAACATGTGTCCCCTGCATTGGCAGGCGGATTCTTAACCACTGCACCACCAGGGAAGTCCCAGGGATCAGTCTTTTAAATGGGCACCTGGCAAAAGTACTCAAGTTTGTCCCCAGATTCACTGGGTCCTGAGCCACTTTCCAAAAGAAAAAAAAAATCTATCAGATTGCTTGATGAAGCTTTAGCCAGTCTCTGAAATTTGCAACTTTGTACTCATTCACTTTGGAGATAAATTTTAGTGTGTCTTTTCCAAAATCCTATAGAGTACCAAGTTCCCTGTAAATGTATAAAACGTCAACGTGGATTATCTCAAATTGTACTTTTTCCAAGAAGGAGATTCCAAACTAAGCTCAATTTTCCATTGTATGACCAAGTAATGCAAATCTTAACTTAGAAGAATACCTGTCTCTGTGCCAACTCTTGGCTTCTAGAGTGATCATCATACTGACCTCAAGTTGCTCCTCCAAGACACTACTGGTATCAGAACAATTTCTGTTTTGCTTCCAAGATAAACATTAGTATCCACATATCTTCTTAGTATACTCTTACTTACCTGTAATCCCTGATTTCTTCAGCTGAATTATTCTTTTGGCTATTCAAAATTGATCTGCAACCTGACCTCACCTTCCTAATTCTGACTCTACATAGTTATAGAGGACTCTAATGACTTCCTAATGATAAATATAATATCATTTTGCAGTCTTTTTAAAAAATTGATATAATGGTCCACTGCTTACCCTCTCGAACCATTCTTTCTACTATTTCCATACCTTTGCAATCCTTAAAAATGAGGGAGTCAACATCTCAACTCTGTTCTCTAAATTCCACTGTTTCTTAGATGCCTCATTCATCCTACAGAGTTAGTGGATAATCCCTTGTTCTCTTGATATAGCTCCAGATTTCCTTCTAGGCACTGGCCTTGCACCTCCTGCTGCTTTCTGGGTATGGCAAATACCCTATTGAAAAATTTAAACTAAATGGGCCTATAGTGGCCAGGGGTAACTGTAGTTTTGTCAGTGTGCTGTCCCAGCCTTTCACCTTAAAATTTTTTTGTAACAGAATTCCTCTTTTTCTTGTAGGGACATTACTCTATGTGCAGGAGTGAGTATGCAAGATGGGTCTGACCAGTAGAGTATTCCATTCTCTATTCCAACTATCACCTGAACTCCTATCTATATATAGGCATTCTCTCATTTTCTTGGTATTTATCATATGCTACCGTGGACCAATAATGAATTATTATAGTCAGCCATCTATTTATTCATTCAACAAATATTTATTGAGGCTTTTTTTGTGTGTTAGTTTCTGGTATACAGCAAAATGATTCAGTTTTTTAATATATTCTTTTTCATATTCTTTTCCATTATGGTTTTTTACAGGATATTGAATATAGTTCCCTCTGCTATACAGTAGGACTGTTGTTTGTTTATTTTCAATATATCTGTCTTATCCCTTCCTATACAGATTAGAAATTATTAAGGGTAGGGGCTTTTCTGGTGGCACAGTGGTTAAGAATCTGCCTGCCAATGCAGGGGACACAGGTTCAAACCCTTATCCAGGAAGATCCCACATGCCGTGGAGCAACTAAGCCCGTGCGCCACAACTACTGAGCCTGCGCTCTAGAGCCCGCAAACCACAACTACTCAGCCCATGCACCACAACTACTGAAGCCCATGCGCCCAGAGCCCACACTCTGCAACAAGAGAAGCCACCGCAATGAGAAGCCCGCGCACTGCAATGAAGAGTAGCCCCCACTCGCTGCAACCAGAGAAAGCCCGCGCACAGCAATGAAGACCCAACACAGCCAAAAAAATAAAATAAAAATAAACAAATTTATAAAAAAATTATTAAGGGCAGTGATCATGTCTCATATTCTTTTTTGATTCACTCTCATTAAGAACACCACTTTGCACATAATAAGTATTCAGTGTGTTCACTAGTTAAACTCCAGTTGCAACCGTATTTCAAATCTGGTGGGACTCTATATGTACATCTTTCTTTTAAAAAAATCTCTGATTCATATGGTAGATGCCATGAATAGTGTTCTGTACTCCAACAGTATTTGTTTTCAAGGGGTCTGTTTATTTTTATGCAGTTATTAAACACCAATTACTACACCATATAAAGGGAGTAAATAGACCAATGAGAAAAAGAAGGCCCATGAAAAAAATTTTTAAAACGATGTCACATTGTAAGGTACTTTCATTTTATGAGAGACTTCTCTTGCCTGCTCAGAGCATACCTTCATGCCTTTAAAAATATATATTATTCCAAGAACATAGTGGAATGCCATATAACTGTGACTGCTCAGTAAATATTTACTGATCGATGTGGTAAAGTTGAGCCAGAAACCTAATTATAGTTCTCTTTGCCTCCATTTTTAATCTGTAAAATGGGAGTACTATTACCTGTTTCATCTACCTTATGGGTTTTGTCTGGTACCTGTCCAATTCTATAATGTTCATTATGAGCCTATTAAGCACTATATGAAAGGTAAACCCCTGGAGTTGCCTCTTTGGCAAGATTTAGGTTCTAAAAACAGCATTTTTGGATGTATACATCTAAAATTACTCTTTAAAGGACCATAAATAATAAAGTCTGTCTTTTTATTTATTAGTTTTTCTCCCAATATTGGAACATATCACTGTTTCTTTCATTGAACCAGATGAAGAATTGTATTTAACTTGTATTATGGGTCATGTTGTAAGAAAAATAAGCCCTGTATTTTATTTATTTATTTAAAAAACATTTATTTATTTATTTATTTGGTTGCACGGGGTCTTTGTTGTGGCAGCTGTGCTCCTTAGTTGTGGCTTGCCAGTTCTTAGTTGTGGCACATGGGCTTCTTAGTTGTGGCATGCAAACTCTTAGTTGCAGCATGCATGTGGGATCCAGTTCCCTGACCAGGGATTGAACCTGGGCCCCCTGCATTGGGAGCATGGAGTCTTATCCACTGCACCACCAGGCAAGTCCCAAGCCCTGTATTTTAAAAACTATCAGCAAGCTTAGTTCCATGAAATGCTCACACTGATAAGTAGCATGTGGGGGATGGGGAGCACTGAGGGAGATTCAGCAGATTCACTTCTCACATTTCATATTCTTTATGAACTTATTAGTAATGGTTTTATAATCCATATTTCACTGGCTCCTGGCTTCCCTGCTGTTGCAGGACCTCCAGCTCCTTGCAAAGTCCCCTGCCCATAATTTCTAAGAGCCCGTGGGGAGTGTTCTACATGGACTCAAGAATAAGTCTTGTCTGTGGCCACATGGATGCCTGCTGCTGAGATTTCTGTTGTCTTTGAACACTTCTGGCACTCATCGCTGAGTCAGTCCCATTAAGCCAGGTCACCACAACCTTCTACTGGACATTTTCATGATCTCCAGTGTGGTTCTCAAGGAATCAAAATGCTTCTGTGTTTGCTGTAGTCTCCAATACTGCAAAATTGTATCATATTTCCTCAGAAGTAGAAACAAGGCCCAATCACTCATCTTCGGATTATATTTTGTGATGTAATAAAGATTTTAGTGCACTCCTATTTCTGGTTATGGTGCTTTCCAAGGAGTCCATGAGACTGCATGAGAGTATGAATCTTTAAGATAGGTAAGCATTGTCCTCTCAATCCAAGAGTTAACATTCAGAATTGGTTCAGCTGGCCTGGTATGGGCATTGACCAAGTGGAATACTGACTAGTGCATTGTAGCGGTGCAAATTGATCAAAAAGTAGCCTGGCCAACACCCTCCTTGATGGCACCCACACTTCTTGGCAGTCTTTCTGCCAAAACCGTTATGTAAATCACCCTCTTGGCAGTCTAAACCCACTAATTTGCCAGCTATGCCAAGATATGTTTGAACCCCAGTGGTGGACAGAGGTTTGTCCCAAGCTGTGATTCTCTGTTAAGTATTTGAATGCACCTATTTTTTAAAATTTGATACCCAAGTTATATTGCAGCAACAATAATGGAAAAAAAATTTAATGTAAGAAAAAACTTTCAGAAAACCAACAAATCAATAAAGCAAATATTTTCATTCTTAGACATTTCCTCAGAGTCCTTCTCCATATGCAAATATTTTATAAAGTTCTAATTTTAACGGTTATAATTAGGTTTCACTTTTTCAATTGTAATCATATTGCTCATTTTGCCAGCTTTTACTGAGTTCCTATTATGTGCACAGCATCAACTGAGATCAAAAGAAATGCTTTACATCTCCATGTAATTCCATTTAAGCAGGAAGAAAGATAAAAGGTAAACTATGTGTGTCTTTTGGCAACTCCTGTTGATGAATTTTTCACTTGATGGTTTCTCTGGTGCTTAGAAGTACTTCATTTTAACTCCTCTCATGCTAGATTAAAAGCTTAACCTTTACGGAATAGTTTACTTACATAGCGCTACAGCTGACTTTGCTCTGTAAGAGATTTGTTTTGAATTCTGAAGGAGCCCATACCCTTTTGACCTTGAAAATATTAAAACACATATATAGTTTAAACATGTATAGTTTTTAGTTTTCTCAATTTGCTGTGAGCAAATGTGTTTCCCACCATATCTGGCACAGTTCTGGGCATGCAGCAGACACATAATAAACACTTCCTAATGGAATCAGGATATTCAATATTGTGTTTTTCAAACACAAACCCAGCAACATTTATAAAAATTTTATAGAACCACAGCCAAAGCATTTAACGATAAAAATTGGAGTAACTGGATCACTTTTTTTTTTTTTAATATTTATTTATTTGGCTGCGCCAGTGTTAGTTGCGGCTTGCAGGATCTTTGTTGCTGCATGTGGGATCTTCATTGCGGCATGCAGACTTCTTAGTTCCGTTATGCAGACTTAGTTGCAGCATGCATGCAGGATCTAGTTCCCTGACCAGGGATTTAACCTGGGCCCCCCGCATTGGGAGTGTGGAATCTTACCCACTGGACCACCAGGGAAGTCCCAACTGGATCACTTTTGATAGGAAGACTAAATGTAAAACTGTATTCAAATTGTAAAGAAATAATTCGAGAAAATAGAAGAGTACTGACGAGAGGACGTGCTCAGCTGTCTCAGACACGTTGATTCCGCAAAAAGAAAAAAAACATCTGTGTTAGTATTTTTCTGAGACTCTTGAATGCTCCTAAAAAGTAGTAAGAATCATTTAGGATTCTTTTTCCTAAATTATTACTTTTATCTTCAAGTAATGGGCACTATCAATACATATACAGTATAAATTATAAAAATAATGAATAATAGACAAAGCAAAATATTAATGGGTTTACAAAACTGAGCTATAAACCCTTCCGCCAAGAATCCTTTCTGGTCTGATATATGGTACTTCCTACTACCCTCTGATCTGGATGTCATACAGGAACACACATTCCTTGGGGCTTTGTGCATTCTCTCCCATCCCCTTTCAGAATTCCATCCCACAGGGCACAGGAATGAAGTCAGAGCAATGATGCCTCTTGATGGCCACAATCCAAATGAAACTGTGGCCTGACTGAAGAAGACAGGCCCTCTCTGCATTCTGGAATTCCTTCTTGGATAATCCATGGGACTTAATTTCTCTACAAATGTTTCCCCCAACTCCAAGTTAAGCTATTTAATAGCCAAGGAACAAAATGACAATTTTCTTGTAACTTTCACATTCAGCATCAACCAGACATAGATTAAAGACCTAAAGAGTTTTGTTGTATTCTCAGATTTGAATCCTAGTTCCATGTGAACAAGAAAATATGACCATTTCTGATTTACTGCTGGCTAATGAGTTCTTAAAGTATTTGTTCCAACTGAGAGTTTTGCAGACTTTTAATATATTTAATGCACATAAAACAAGGCTGAATCACCTAGAATGTTGTAAAGAAGTATACTTGAGTCAAAGTATTCAATCAATACGTACTTGTCATTTTCAATTCATGTGAATTCACTTATTTAGTTCAATGTGGAAATATTAACACTCGTGTCTAAAGAAGCCCTTTCTTAAAATTGTGAATAGAAATGGAGTAAACGAAATAAAATTGAAACAGCTCAAAATAATCTAATCAGTTCTAATGTATTAACTGCATGATTATACCCTCTTTGGAGCAAAAATATGACAAGCATAAAAAACTAAAAGGATTCACCGAGTGTTTGCTTTCTTTTTATTTTAGACAGTATACTCCTTTAGATGTTAGAGTATTTATATGATCAAAGGCTTGATATGAAACTTTTAATATAACCAGAGTCTACTTCATAGTGGCAATGTTTCAAACACTGTCCCTCTTCTTTTTGGGTAGTCATCCATTATTTTCCCATTTGGGCACACCTCATTGGTTATAAGAAGCATGATCAAATATGTTGTCTTGTTACCCTGGGCACATTTTCAGCAACGGGAAAAACCACACAGTGTATGTTACCTCAGAGGCTCTCCTGCAGTGACAATGTCTTACATCTGCTACCTCCCATAATTCTCCACTGTCTACAAGACAAAGCCCAGATTTCTTGGTGTAACATTCAAAGCTTTTTCAAATCTGGCCCCAAACTACCTTTTAAGCTTTATCTTCCATTAGTCTCCTTTATCGGCTTTCTGTTCTAGCCAAACTGGCTTTCCTACAGTCAGATGAACAGACTCACACTGTCCTTAATTGCTCTGACAGCTGGATCCACCTAAGTTTACTAAGAAGGGGGTTTGTCTGATGGGTTGGAAATGAAGTGGCAGAAAATAGTTTATTTCCTCTTTCCTTTCTTCATCTCCAAATCCTACTACCTATCCTTTAAGATTCACTTTAGATTGAAGTGTCCTCCATTTACCTATTTTAAATAGGACAGCATGACCAATTCATTTGAGCATGAGTAACAACCATATTAGCAAATTATGTTCTGCCTTACAACTTGTTTATGGATTCAAATATGATCTTAAATAATTACTTATTTAGCTTTTCATGAGGTTGTTTCCCCAGAGGATAAGTTCACCGAGGGCACAGAGCCACTCAGGTGGCTCATGTACTTCTTTATTCAGGTGCCTAGCAGATGTCTTGCATGTAACAAATGTTGGCTAGTTTTATTAATACAGTATATAATTTATATTACAAAGGATTATCATCAGTAGAAATGTTAGCATTGGAAAGCTTTGCTGAGAAATTTGGAGTTTTTGTTAAGAATTCCATGTAATGAGAGCTATTCTGAGGAATATGTGAATCACAGTGAAGAAAAGAGGGGAGCCAATTTTCTTTTAAAACCCAACAAACATTAATTTATTGTAAAAATATGACATAAAAAGTTAAAGTGAATATTTTCATCTATAATATCCCAATATATTAACAAAATTATTCTAATTTCTGTCTTCCTTTCCACACTTGATACAAATGTTCATATTTTGCAGAATTGGAAATATGGTAATATACAATCAAGTTCTATATTTTTTAATTAGTATTGAGTTGCTATTAGTCTTTGTATTTATTCTTTTTTCTGTTTACATAATATGGACTTAGTAGAACATAATTTACTTAACTACACCTTTATTATCTGAGTCTGTTTCCCTTTCTTTTCTCTAGGCGCAGATCTTACATGCTACATAATTTCAAACTACCTCCAGTTCTCTGAATACCTTGTAACATATATTTCCGCCATTGCATAACTTCTTTTTGCCCAGAATGTTCTTCTCTTCCATCATCTAAAAAACTAATCTTTGTTTAAAACAGTGGTCTACAAGATGAATGGATAAAGAAGATGTGGCACATATAAAAAATGGAATATTACTTAGCCATAAAAAGAAACAAAATTGAGTTATTTGTAGTGAGGTGGATGGACCTAGAGTCTGTCATACAGAGTGAAGTAAGTCAGAGAGAGAAAAAGAAATACCGTATGCTAATGCATATATATGGAATCTAAAAAAAAAAAAGGTACTGATGAACCTAGTTGCAGGGCAGGAATAGAGAGGTAGACATAGAGAATGGACTTGATGACATGTGGTGGGAGGGCAAAGCTGGGGCAAAGTGAGAGTAGCATCGACATACATACACTATCGAATGTGAAATAGTTGGCTGGTGGGAAGCAGCAGCATAGCACAGGGAGATCGGCTCAGTGCTTTGTGATGACCTAGAGGGGTGGGATAGGGAGGATGGGAGGGAGGCTCAAGAGGGAGGGGACATGGGGACATGTGTATGCATATGGCTGATTCACTTTGTTGTACAACAGAAACTAACATGGTATTGTGAAGCAATTATACTCCAATAAAGATCTATTAAAAAAAACAAAAAAAAACCAACAAAAAAAAACAGTGGTCTACAAACTTTTTTGTTCTTATACTGTACTAGTAAAAAATTTTAATATCAACCCCCAAAATTTCTGCATACTTATAAAACATATATTCTTGAGCTAACCCCCAAATATTCTGCATATTTATAAAACATATACTCTTGAGTTAATATGATATGTATATATAAGACATATACAGGAATAAAAAAGGATAACAAGCATAATAAGCAATATTTTAAAACGATATTATTTAAGACCCAATACTTTTTTTAAAATTAATTAATTTATTTTTGGCTGCATTGGGTCTTCATTGCTGCACGCAGGCTTTCTCTAGTTGTGGTGAGCGGGGGCTACTCCTTGTTGCAGTGCGCGGGCTTCTCATTGCGGTGGCCTCTCGTTGCGGAGCACGGGCGCGTGGGCTTCAGTAGTTGTGGCGCATGGGCTTAGTTGCTCTGCGGCTTGTAGGAATCTTCCTGGTCCACGGTTCGAACCCGTGTCCCTTGCGTTGGCAGGCGGATTCTTAACCACTGTGCCACCAGGGAAGTCCCCCCAATACTTTTTTATTCTCACCGCTAATCCCCCACCCCTCCAAATTATTAACTGTCCCAGATGCATAGTCTTTAAATGTTTTGCTAATTGTGAAGACTTCACACTGGCATTTGCTATATCTGTCATACTTAACCTTAGGGTAAACTTTGACTAAAAAATAGTGGATGGTTCATATTTCAAAAATTCTTGAGAATTCCAAAAATTTCAGGCCTACTTCTTGTCCAATTTGATTAGCTCATTACTGTTTTTAACCTATTGATGTGACTGATGAAGAGTTCCTACTAAGAGTAGAATGTGAGCTTTGCCATTTTGTTTGTTCTTTTATCTACACTTTATTTGCAGGAATCATTTTCAATCTATGAGGGTCAAGTTAGTTAAAAATCAAATAATATGACTGCAAATCCATTAATTAAGCACAAGTAAAGTGTCATATGTTGCTGAAAATTTTAAAAAGCAGGAGGGTACCGTATATTCACAATCCCTTCTAGGCTGTGGATTCATCCCCTTCCTTTAGGAAAACTGTATGGTGGACCATGTGACCCCTTCCTTTGACATAGGGACTGAGGAGGGCACCACTGTCTACCAGTAAATTAACCATTGGAAAGGTAATTTCTTACGTTTTAAGATAAAAATAAGATTTAGTAGTTCTAGCACTCCAAAGGATCATCCTATACAACCTCTGGGTATATACACGCAACTTTGGAGACCGGTAGTTTAAATACAACTTGGAAAATGATCTCTGGGCCGCTTTTCTTCCATAGCTGCCCAGATGACATTGTGGTGGTGTCTGTTTACACGTCTCCACTCTACAAGAGCTCCCCCTAAGACTGGAGCAAGACAGTCACCTCTGAATGACTTTTATTCATCTTCACACTCCTGTATTCCTAAGACTTGGCACAGTGTCCTATAAATCAAATTGAGCAATTTCACACTGCTACTTTTTTTCTTTGGTTCTTCTGCAGTCTTACCTTTGTTTTCTCTTTTTAAGTATTTTGTTTCTTATGTAAAGGTGGAAAATGAAGACAATACTGGAAATCATGAATACAATAAGTATCATCCAAAATGCCATCAAAATGAATATTTCTAGACTCCTATGTGTGGGTGTGCAAGCACACACACATATGCAGTTTTACATAAATGGGATAAACAATGTTGTTTTTTGATGGAGAGCAGAGTAATCTAATATAAAGAAGCTGGATCAAATATACTCGGCTGTAGATTCCATTCCAGCTCTGCCATTTTCTAATTGTGTGGCCTTCATCAATGTACTTATTGCTCATCCCCCCTCCCCAATCTATTAACAAAAGAGTTAATACTGGCAATCTCTTGAGGTTTAGGGAAGGACTGAACAGGCACTCAGTAAATGCAAAATTTGTTCCTTCCTCTTCATCTTCACATTGACCTTGTTATTGGAGGGTTTTCCTAGGGTTCATTACTAAACAACTCTTTTCCATCTTATAGTATCTGACTGCAAGTATCTGGAGCAGAGACCATATCTTATTAAATTTTGAAGGCCAGCACCCGACAACATTTAGGTGTTTAATATACGTTGGCTAACTAAATGAGGTCCTAGGAAGAGTTTGCTTGTGAACTTCTGTTTGTACTGACTGACCCTGGGTTCATCTAAATAAACAGCATCTCATATTCTATCTGCTATCTTCATTATTAAACCTGCATACATTTTCTTCTAGTTTCAATTAAAAATGCAGCTAAGTGATTCTGAGCAAGTCACTTACTCTAGTGTGTAGTTTCCTCATTTGTAAACACAATAATAGTTCCATAACAGTACTTCATAAACTTCATTAACGTAATAGTACTTCCTAAGTGCAAAGTGCTATACAAATACATGTAATTACTATAGAAGCCAGTTCATTGTGCACTTTAATTTATAACTCTTACCTTGTGGACAGGCTCACCAACCTCTTTTTTTTCCCCCCTCTACTACACTACTTACCTGTTCTGTATCACCCAGCTTTCCTTTATTCATCTTTTTCTAGTCCTCTGGTTGGTTACTGTGGCTCAGAATCACTGATATTTGCAAGGCACCACCTGATGAGCCCTAAAGGAAACCAAACCATTAGAAACCAAACTAGGGGATGTATTCACAACCAGGCACACACAGTTGAAGACATAAGGCTTAGAATTTAAGATAAAGCAAGACCAGGAGAGGTGGGGACTATGTTTGAGAGAGAAGTACAAGAGATCTGAATCCTGGTTCTGCTTACTTTAGCTCTGTGGACTTTAGATAAGTCAGTACACCTTTCTGACCTTCAGTTTCCTCATCTTTTAAGTGGAGGTGATAACAGTACTTACATCATACGATTATAATTTGAGATAGCATGTGTGAAGCACTTAAGAACAGTGTCTGGCACATTATAAACACTCAGGAAACATTAACTATTAAAATTATTAAAAACTGATAAACGGTTGACAGCAGGTGGGAAGGTAGAGGAAGAATTTGAAAGGTCAGAGAAACAATCATGGAATGTTAATTTCAGTGGTTCTCTATTTTTTCCTAAACTTCTCCCTCCTTATGTCCTAATTCTAGATTGAACTACTTTTTTTTTTTTTTCCTATAAAATTTCCCCCCTCTTGGTCAGATTTTTTTATTTTAAACAGCATCAGTTCAAAATATTTGAAGGCAGCAACAGTAAAGCTACTAATCATAACCTTAAGGTAGACTATTTTTGTACTTTATTATATACAAAAGAATAGCCATGTTTCCAATTTGTATAACCTAAACATTTGTTATTCACTTTCCTGCTGGTATAACTGGGAGTAGGGATGGGGAGTAAAGAGGAAGGCAGGATTTCGAGCTTTGCCTCAGTGTTTTAGGGACTAGTGGCAAAGGTCTTTCATAATAGTTTGCAGGGAGAGGCAACAATCATTTGACAAAATTGCCATGCACTGAGTTTGCTTTTAACATTCTTTACCCTTCTCCATGACATCCAGAAGCCTCACGTTCTCTCTTCACTGCAAAGAACAAGAGCTGCTACCACTCCTGGGGTATATAAAAAACCTGTCTTCATTGCAAAGAACAAGAGCTGCTACCACTCCTGGGCTATATTAAAAAACCTATGTCCAGGTTTGAGATTACAAATTGATTGCATGTTGGCCACATCTACCCCGGGATGTTTTTAATTCGGCCTGTAGGGTTTGGAAATATTGGTGTAAAAATCGAGGGGTTTCATGCAAAAATCCTGCTTTACGGTTTCTCTTGGGGGAAAAAAACAGAATACCTCAGAACACTGGATCCACATTCTTCAGGGCAACAATCTGCTAGAGCCGAACAGCTGCTCCTTTCAGTTACAGCACGGACACTCCAATTTGCCACGTTGCTTATCATTCCCTATTGTTTTACACCAGGCCAGTTTCACTCATTTGCTTTGCTTTTCTGGCCCCTGTAGACATCTGAGTTTGCAAACACTATCTAGACCTTTCCGTTCTCCCATCAAAGCTTACTTTGTTCTGTCCCAACTTCCTCATCAGTTTTCCAAAGCAACAGCTAGTTAACCTGACCAAGTATGTGTATTTTTATATGTGCTCCCAGAGATAGTATCTTAACAGAAAGGGATGACTCTGCAAGTGGAAATTACAGACACCACGGGATTGATGGCAACTGTCCTTTCTACTTTTTCTGTAGCCATACCTCACTGTCCTTAGGCAAACCACGGGAATCTGACTACTGGCCTACGTGCGAAACCAACTTATATAGTACTTTTATAGGTCACCCTAGTTCCAAAGAACCAAAAACTACAAAGGACTATTCTGACTCCCCGTTTCCTCAGTCTTCGGGATATCCGACCTGACGGCACTTCCCCTCACCTGCTTTTGGGGCCCGTTCTGCGCTGGGCAGTCGCGCCCGAGGAGCGCGCGCAGCCAGCATGAGCTCATTTCTCAGGGGCGTTTCTGGAAGGCCGGGCTTGGCCGGGCGCACGAGGCGCAGTCGCCCTCACTCTTATCAATGGCCTCCGCGACTGGGCGGGGCGCGGCCGCCGAGGGGCGCTGCCTCTCTGGAAGCTTTGTTCTCAGTTTAGCGCCCAAGAACTCGCACCCAGCCGGGGAGGCGCCCTGGATCCGTCTGGCCCTTCCGGGGAAGACGCCGGCGCTCAGGACGCGCTCTCCTGGGCGGAGGGGCGCCTCGGGCGCGCAGAATTAGCCCCGCCCCGCCGAGAGCCTCCAGTGGGTGGGGAGACCCCTCAACCCTCCGTTCGCTCGAGCGCTCCGAGCCCAGCGCCGCCGACCGCAGCAGTTTCACACCGGCTCGCGAAAGGCTCCCGCTCCCTATCTGCGGTTTCCACACAAGCTGCAAGTAGCCGCAGGCGAGCCCGTCTAACCATCCGCCACGACCCCAGTCGCGCTTCTCCCCGCTCCTGGGACCGCCACCGGAGGCCGAAGGCCAATCACACTGCAGCTAGGTCTTGCGATTGGACGGCAGCGAGGGCCGATTGGCTGCCGCTACCGGTTTCGACCTCCCTCCTTTTCCCTTTTGCCCCGACTCCGGCTCCAGAGCTTCAGGCCAATGAGAAGGCGCTTTATAGATGCCCTCCCTTCGCTCTCAACTTCTCCCCACCTCGTCGAGGGAGGAGACGTCCTGACTGGCCAGACTGTCCTCGGAAGCCCCATTCCTTCACCAATCACCGAGGGAGGTGCACTCCCAGCGGAGTTTCGGCCAATTACAAAGCGGCCCCGGCGCCCAGCCGTGCGGTTTCACCAGCGACTCCGGGCTTCACCGTCCTTAACTCTTCAAGCTTTTTCCTGAGGGCCGGCGACTCTGATTGGTCACTGTTGCCATTGTCGAATTTCTCCTCCAGCCAGCCACAAGACAAGGCGAACCCACCTTCTTCTCGGTCGGCTACCTTCGGCATTTTCCGTCCTTGGGCGTGAATTTCCAGCGACACTTTCTAATTGGCTCCTCAGGTCGATCGGCTTTTTCCGGGAGGATCCGCAAACAAACGACATCCGTGATTGGTTCCGCTCGGGCTTCGGCTCCCCTGCCGAAGGGGGAGGACACTCGGCTCGGCCGGCGATTCCCAGACGCCTGTTACGCGGACGCGGGGGCGCTGGGCGGTGTAAGGCTGGGTGGGGGAGGAAGGAGGCGGAGGACGAGTAGGAGGGGGGAGGGGGAGTGGAGAAAAGCTAGGCGGCTGCGCAGACGGCACTCCTCACACAGAGCTGCCCCCGACCCGGGCGAATGCAGGCTTGTGCTGCCGCTGCCGCCGCCGCCGCCGCCGCCGCCGCCGCCGCCGCCGCCCGGGCCGAGTGACAAAGGAAGGAAGGAAGCGAGGAGGAGCCGGCCCCGCAGCCACTGACAGGGCCCGGGCTGGGGGCAAAGCGCGGACACTTCCTGAGCGGGACCGTGCAGAAGCGAGGGGCGGGAGGGCGGCCGCGCTGGTGCCTTGGACGGGGGAGGGGGCCCCGAGGGACGGAAGCGGTTGCTGGGTTCCCATGTCCCCGGCGTATGGGGAGCAGTCGAGGAGCCGCTGCCTGGGGTCTGAAGGGAGCTGCCTCCGCCACCGCCGCCGCCATGGCCGCTGGATCCAGCCGCCGCCTGCAGCTGCTCCTGGCGCAATGAGGAGAGGAGTCGCCGCCACCGCCCGCCTCTGACTGACTCGCGACTCCGCCGCCTTCCAGTTCGCCGGGCCCGTGCCGTCAGGCTGCCGGATCCCGCCGCTGTCGGAGCCGCAGCGTTTCCCGACGCATCTCCGAGCCACCCCCTCCCTCTCCCTCCCTCCTTCCCATCCCCCTTTCTTTTCAAGCGTGAGACTCGTGATCCTTCCGCCGCTTCCCTTCTTCATTGACTCGGAAAAAAAATCCCCGAGGAAAATATAATATTCAGAGTACTTATTTTCAATCAAGTATCTGCCCCCGTTTCACGTGATATATATTTTTTAGGCCCTCCCAACCATTTCTCCCCTCCAAGGAAAGGGAGGGGAAAGAATTGTATTTTTTTCCCAGCTCCCGATCAATCTATATGTTAAATATCCGTACTGATCTGTCTTCAAGGAGAAATACATCGCTCGCTTTTTTTTATAGCTGTACAAAAGGAGTGAAAAGCCAAGAGGACGAAGTCTTTTTCTTGTGGGAGAACTTAATGCTGCATTTATCATTAACCTAACACCCCAACATAAAACAAAAGGAAGAAAAGGAGGAAGGAAGGAAAAGAAGGTGATTCGGAAAGAGAGTGATCATGTCAGGGCGGCCCAGAACCACCTCCTTTGCGGAGAGCTGCAAGCCAGTGCAGCAGCCTTCAGCGTTTGGCAGCATGAAAGTTAGCAGTGAGTATTGATTTTATTTTACATCCCTTTTCCACCTCATCCTTTAAATAAGAGACTTTAAAATATCAGGATCTTAAAATATGAGACCTTCTGATATAACAGTCGGAGGTAATGGAAAAGGGCAAAAACCTGTCTTCAGTCAAGGATGAGGCAGCTCCCTCTTTTCTCCTCCCATATCCCCTCCCCCGGTCTTATTAACCTTGAATTGAGGGAATATGATTTTTATTTGGATGATTCGATCTGAAACTTAGTTCTTTTCATATAGTTTTCTTGCAGTTGATAGCTTTATCAAGCGGTTGAGTTTTTCCATCTTAGAATAGCGATGGAAGTGTTTACTTGCTCATCCTTTTGAATAAAGCGAAGGACAAGACTCATAAACCATTATGTGCTTTTGCAGAGTGTGTCTTTTGGAATGAGGGATAGTTTAGTTAGCACAGGTCTCAGGGGTTATCATAGTTTTGTATACTTAATAGAGGAGCTAAATGTCACTGTCTCCTAACATTTCTTTCTTGCCTATGTGACTATACAAAGTATGTGTTCATAATCCAGAGATGAACTTGCTCCGTAACCACATTCTGGTTTGGAGGCAAGCTTTGATTCTTCCCTTTAGAAGGGACCGGTGGGGCTGATTGATATGCAGTAGCAGTAGTATCTCAACATGCATTGTTCTAAATTGGATAAGTGGTATAATATGTTATCTCTTAACCTTCCCATTTTGACATTACTAATCTACCACTATAGAATTAACGTTTAATCAAAAGGTAATTTGGAAGTACATCCAAGTTTTGATTGGGGTTTGTATTGTCATGTTGCCAAATGCTAAGTTGAATGTTAATTGTCACTGACTCATCATTAAAGTTCAGTTTTAGGGTGCCATTGCACTCAGTACTTGCTAAATGATCTAGAGTTCAGGGGTTCCTTCTTAAGACTAAAATACTCTTGCATTGGTTTCCTGTTGAATTTAGATAAGACTATGGAGTTAGAAGAATATGGATTTAGACCTTTCCATCATAGGTTTTGCAGAAGGCTGTGGTCCTGCATATAATAGGGATATTTGGGCTGTGTTCAAGGTTGTTGCTAGACTGTACCGTCTTCCCTGATTTGTGCAGAAAAGTATATGTTGAGTGTTCAAGTCTATACTATGTGTCCAATGTTCTAATGTTCTCTATATGTGGATATGTTTATATGGTATTTAATGACAGTTTATTTAAACATACTTAAAGAATTTGACAAAAATATCTATATTGTTTCCTTATTCCTCCAGAAAGGGGCATGATGAGGGTAAAGAAAAACTGTTTTGCTGCCTAGAAGGAGAGAATTGAACTGAGATTTTTAAGAAGTATATGCTGTTACATGAAATAGATTATGTCCTTAAACAACATAAAATGATCACTCTTATTTGAACTCAGGATTTCAGTTCATTTTGGCTTTTGGAACTTGCCTGAAACAGGGTAGTCTAAGGTAATAACTGAATGGGAGATTATTTTTGAGAGTTAAGTTTTTTTTTTTTTTTTTGGTGACTAGCTAGTTCAGAATGCAGGGTATGTGAAGAGGGAAGCTGATGATGCATCTTTCAGGGAATGGTCAAGCTTTCTAAGCACTTTATGGGGTCATTTGAGAGGAATATTTTAAAGTTCTGGGGTAATTTTCTGCTATGATGAAGCAAATCTTATGATAGCTACTTAAGAGCCTCTTGTGGTACTGGAGTGTTAGGATGTTTTTCATCTTGGTTTAAAAACCACTCGAAATCAATTTTAGGTAATTAATATATTAGATCTATTTCAGAGAGCAAAATAGGATAGCTTATAATATTAAATTTGGGGACTTTTCATTTAGTTTCCAGGATTCTCTTTGAATCCTGTGTGGATGTTGCCTGAGGATGGAGTAACTCTTGCAAAGTGTGCAGGTTAAAATGTTGACTTTTCTGTTACCATATAGGTCAACCTAACATTTTAAAAGTTGTAGATCAGTGCTAATTATGTGTTTTTGACAACCCTGACTTTAAGGACATTTTGGAAGAAAGGGGAGTAATTAAGCGTTTGTTGGAGTGCTAGTGTTCTAAGGGACCCCTTTTCAAATGAGAGATATGTAAGAAATTATAGTCCTTGGCCTGAAAAGCTTGTCAGTTGTTGAGACAGGTTATAGGTCAAAATGTGAAAACAATATCATGATGGCTGCAAGATTATAAATGCAAACAGAATGCTTCGTTCAGAGGGACAAGAAATGAAGGGATGAGGTAGAGGGCCGGACAGAGAAGACTTCTGTAGAGGTGTGTTTTAAGACAGATGTTAAAGGAGGCAGTAACTTGAATTGACAGAGAAGCATAGAGGATTCTAGATGGAAGGAATGGACAGACGCACAGAGGTAGTGATTTTTGTATTTTTGTATTTATAAAGCAGGTTAGTAAATCTGAATGAAAGGGGCCTAAATAGGAAAATAAGAAGAGATGGAATTTGAGAAACGTGTTAACTGATGGAGGGCAAAGGGGGCCTGTAAGTTTGGTTGAGATTCAAGAGAGATTGGTATTTAGTGTAGGTTGCTGAACGAAATATTTGAAGACGATTTGGGCAGCTGAGTTGATGGGTTAGAAACAAGACATCAGAGCCATTTTAGGAAGTAGTAGGGTATGTCATGAAGAATGAAAGAATATAAAGTGTGAAAATGAGATGAAAACACATTTGCGAGACAGCGTGAATGAAGAACTGGCAGGGCTTTGGATTGGATTGAAGGGAAATATTTGGGAAGGAGTCAGGAGTTAAAAATAAATTCTGATGTTACTGGTCTGGAAGATTTGACCACCAAGTTATATTGTTGATTGTAATGGGAAAGTTGAGAAAGTGCTGAGATGAGAGGGTAGTTGAGTTCACTTTTAAAAAATTTAATATACAATAGGTTTTCTTGAAATTCAGAGGCAGCAGTTGGTTACTGGCAGTGATATTTAACTTTACAGTCTTGAATTGTTTCTAATTTTTCTGAACCCAAAACTGTCAGATTTATTTTCAGGAGTAGTAAACTGAAGGTTTTTATTTATATGCATTCCATTTAAAGTCCTAAAAAAGAAAATAATTTTTTATGTAGATTAAAAAACCTCACACTTGAAACCTAGTTATAATAACCCGATGGTAATTTATTTGAAAACAATGAAAATATTTTTTGGGCTAAACTGTGACATAAAAATTTTAGGTATTTTATACAGCCTTTAATTTAATCTTCGGTACATGCTTGAAACTAGTTTTTCAAAAATAATGGTTATTTTTAAGTAAACCTTGCGTTTAAAATAATGGTAATATGCAGACTCCAGCAGAAATTAAAAGTTGATTTTATGACAAGTATTTTTTGCCTTTTTTTGTTGAGCTAAGTTTAAAACAGTATATTTGAATTTTCTTTTTGGCTGCATTGGGTTTTCGTTGCTGCGCGTGGGCTTTCTCTAGTTGCGGTGCACGGGCTTCTCATCGTGGAGGCTTCTCTTGTTGCAGAGCTTGGGCTCTAGGCGCTCGGGCTTCAGTAGTTCTGGTGTGTGGGCTCAGTAGTTGTGGCTCGTGGGCTCTAGAGCACAGGCTCAGTAGTTGTGGCTCACGGGCTTAGTTGCTCCGCAGCATGGGGGATCTTCCCAGACCAGGACTCGAATCCGTGTCCCCTGCATTGGCAAGCGGATTCTTGACCACTGTGCCACCAGGGAAGTCCCTGAATTTTTTTTTTTTTTTTACTCACTATGGTGAACCCATTTTTTTTGTCCTCATCCATATTCAAGTGTTATTAAATAAATGTAAATAGTTATGAAGTTCTTCTGTAGAATCACATGATATTTTACTCAAAATAGAGAAAGTAAGGGACTGTCTATGGTGATTTTTGGTTAAAATATTAGTAATAAATCTTTTTGATAAACTATTAATGAAAATTTAGCTAGTTGTCTAGCTAAGTCAAGGAGAAGTTATTTCCTCATACAAAACTTTTTTAGATCAATTTTTTTTTTAATGAAGTGAATAATTAATAGTAGTTGCATATTACTGTGCAGTATTTAGTTGTATGGCAACTAAAACCAAAGAGCAGGTGGCAACTTAGAGTTTCTCTATTCCCGAGGGAATTTAATCTCTCTGAGACATAAAAAAATCAGGTTATTAGAATTTAACCAATTTCTAGATTATTCATTGTGGAAGAGAGCTCATGTGTGAAACTGAAAACCAGACTTTTATTTTCATTGTTTTCATTCCTTTCCCAACCAGACCTTTCCAGAGTTGTTTAAAAAACTAGACCTTCACATAAAAATTGCATGCTCTCTTGTTACATGCACCTCTAGAATGCTAATTGTGAAATGACTTTAAGGCACAGGTACTAAGAAAAAACTTCAAGGGAACCCAGAGGTTCACAAATCAATTTATGACTGTTTGGGAATTGCATTTAGAAAATGAGGCGACATCTTCTCTTTTCACTTGCATAGTTCAGCTGAAAATCAGTATATACTTGTACCCTGTGCTGTCTGCCCCTTGTTTTGGACTTAGGTTGCTGGTGTGAGATACTGTTTCGGAGAAACAGCAAGGCTGGGGAAGCCAGAGTTTCTTAAGTGTCAGCAGCAGATTCTGAGACCAAGGGAGCTCTGTTTTTGTGTGTGCATTATGTGTAGAGAAGGCTGTGAAACGTGCATGTGCCGCAGTTCCATACATTTAATAACTCTCATGGGATTGTGGGACAGGGGTGGGATTGGGCAGGCTGTGGGATTGTGGTGTCTCTTGTGATGCTCCAGGGGTGGAGAATGGAGGGGCAGAGTGCGTGGGTGTGATGGGATTATATGCTGGTACTAACAGAACCAACCTGATTTCCCAGATATTGTTCTACTAAGAACATAATCAGCATGAGTAAATGAATTTATTGGAATGTTTAGCATCATTTTCTAGCCTATTTTTTGGGGGGAGGGGTTGGAGGGGATAGTATGGAGAGGGAACCTGCATGATTGCAAGGATAGAAGCATTTTCATGGTTCACTGGTTTTAAAGTAGAGGTTGCAATCTTTGCTTCTATCTTGGGTTGTACAAATCATCCTTGGTTATATAAATTGTCTTTGACCTTGGTTGAGTGCGGTGTAGAAATGTATATTTATATGAAGACCTGTGTGAATAAAACAGCAAGGAAAAACTGACAGAGTTAAAGGAGAACAATTTGTTTTCCCAAGTTTCCTACCATTAAATTGATAAAATAAAGGGATATTTATTCTATTCTATTTATTATTGAGTTTTTATTCTAGTTTTTTAAAATAATGAGTTAATATTCAGCATGTGATGGACATTAAGTAAATTATTTCAGTTTATGCTCATGTCTGTAATATACTTGGTCTGAAACAAGATGCAGAGACACAACTTTGTAGATTTGGATTCTTAGTTTATGATCTCCTTTCTCACTTTTGCTTATGTTTTGGGGAGAAAGGTGTACTTTCAAAGTGTGTGCAAGTTGAAATTCTGTAAATGGTTGAATCTTATATTTTTGTATTGAATAGTTTTCTTAGAAGCATTTTAGTGTGATCATATTGAGGCAGTGATGTTTTGGTTATTTCGAAACTAATTTTGCCAAACCAGGTTTTCCTTTTGTCTCCAGGATACCATGGCCAACAATGGCATGAATATGAACCTTTAACGTGTTCCTTTATTAATATAGTTTGGAGTTGTTAATTTCTTGATTGTCCTTTCAAATCAATTTAATAATGAAAAGTAAACATTCCTGACAAACGAGGCACTATTTTCCTAGAAACTTGTATTTTATTTATTTTTAAAATTTTAAACATTTTTTTGGCTGCACCACGCAGCTTGTGGGATCTTAGTTCCCGGACCAGGGATTGAACCCGGGCCACGGCAGTGAAAGCCTGGAATCCTAACCACTAGGCCACTAGCAAACTCCCATAGAAACTTGTATTTTAGATGGTGGTATAATTTAAATGAACGTACAGTCCTAGGATTGAATAAGCATGCCCTAACGCCAAAGAGATGGTAGGTAGGCAGGCAAAAATATTGGTAACATTGGTGCAAAGCAGTAACATTAATACTACATTTTTTCATTATCATTAATTGTATCATGTTGAATTCCTTGGCTTAGGAAGCCAAAAATAAGTAGGTTGCTTTAATAGAAAGGGGTTGTGAATAATAACGTGATTGACTTGTGATATGTCTGTTGAATGTTTATTAAATGCTAATAAGCAATCTGCCAAATTCTTTACATGCAACAGCTCATTTTAATCATTACAACTCTACAAAGTAGCTAATACTATTATATCCACCTTATAGATAGGTAAATGACATTTAGAGAAGGGAAGCAACTTGTCCAAGATTACCTGACTAGAAGTTTGCTCTGCTAGAATTCAAATACAGGCATTCTGATTCTAGAGCTCTTGCTCTTTATTGTATATTTTATAGAGAATGGATTGCTGTTGCCTTAACACTTGGATTCCAGAGATAAGCTAAAGTGCCTTTTCTTTTAGGATAGTCTTTCATTGATAACTTAGCAGTGACTGTGTAAGACTCATGATTAGTCTGCTTTTGAAATTAGTTTCAGGCATGCCTGTTAGCAAATATAGTATTTAATTACTTATAGTTATATTGGAAAAAATTCTCAATTCTTTTAAGATTTCAGGGAAAACTTGTTAAGACAAACATTGAAAATGAAAATGTTAGGGCTTATGTCAGCACAAAAAGAAAAATAAGTAGTATATGGTATTTTTTTGTTTAATGTTCAGTTGGAGCACTGGTTTTTATTGAAAAGTACTGATTGATCGTAAGTAAATCTGGTGTATTTATATTTCCAGGTAATATTAGAATGTGATTCTCCAAATTAGCCATTATTAAGGATTATTTCTCTCCATCTCTTCCTATAGGTTGTGAAGTATTTTAAGTGTTCTACTCTTTTTTTTAATATTTGACAGCAAACTTCATGAAATTTTATTATATGTACACAACTAATTAGTCAAGTATCTATCGGACACTTGTTATGTCTGGAACTGTGAGCCTTCAGGTTGTTGTTGTACTTGTTGTTAAAGAATAACAGCTATGCATCAATGTGCAGTTGGGTTATTTGGAACATCACCTTTTTGGAATTCGTTGGTATTTGACAATCAGGAAGTGAACAAAAAAGGCTCCTGAGCAGCTAAAATCCTCACACAAATGGTGCATGCTCTTTCCTCATAGGTTATTTTTTGGCTTTTATTTAGAGTTCTCTTTTTATTCTTTAACACATAGTTTTAAGTCATTCACTTGTCTTTTTTTTTTTTTTTTAAACTGCAAATTAGAAGGAAGTGAATTACGCTGATATTAAGCATTACACCTTCTAAAAAGTATAGACAGTTCAGGAAAACAAGCATATTGGGATTACTTAGTGTAGCCTCACACAACCCCAGGGGAAATCACTCTGATAATTGTTCAAAATTTTGGTCTAGAGAAGGTTAAATTATACTAACTTCACTCTCTCAAAAGGACAGGAGGCAGGAAGGTCTCTTCTGGGTAGCTGGGGTTCTCAACTTCTCACTGCATTAAACAGTCTCTAATTTCTTGGTTACCTGAAGTGATGAGGAAGAGAACCGGGTCATCTCTGTCTGGTTGACCAATTCCAGTTGGCTTTCAGTGATACGGATGAAGGTACTAAAGTCTTCAGTATGCTAGCGCAGAGTATCGTTTACAACTCTTTCTTCCATTGCCCATCTATGTATATTACTCAGCAACAGCATTTTATCTGATTTAAGATTTGTTGTCTTATTTTTTCTTCTGTGGTATATATGGAGTTGCTGTTTGGATTTTGACATGCCCATACCTTTGTGGAATGCTTAGAAGGCACTGCATGGAATCATTTAAGCTTTCTTATGAATTATGATTAGCTGTTAGAGAGTCACTTTACCAAATACACTTACGGCCTCTATAATGAGAATCAAAAAGGTGGGTATCTTAATTGTTGACCTGAAGAAAAAGGACAATCATGACAAAGTACTTTTTTTGTCTTTTGGAGGTCTAAGAAATTTTTAGGGGCTTAATTGACTAATATAAGTGAGAAGATGTTTCAGATTTCTTTCTAAGGAAGGCTAACCTATCTTTTAAAAATGTGACTCCCGGGGCTTCCCTGGTGGCGCAGTGGTTGAGAGTCTGCCTGCCAATGCAGGGGACACGGGTTCGAGCCCTGGTCTGGGAAGATCCCACATGCCGCGGAGCAGCTGGGCCCGTGAGCCACAGTTACTGAGCCTGCGCGTCTGGAGCCTGTGCTCCGCAACAAGAGAGGCTGCGATAGTGAGAGGCCCGCGCACCGCGATGAAGAGCGGCCCCCGCTTGCCACAACTAGAGAAAGCCCTCGCACAGAAACGAAGACCCAACACAGCCACAAATAAATAAATAAATAAATAACTTTTTAAAAAAAAGAAAAATTAAAAAAAATGTGACTCCCTCTACTTCCCCTTATTCTGTAAAATCAGTTAATTCTTTTTAATTGATTAACCACTTTCTTCATGATCTGTGTGGAAGTTATTGAGTTGAGTCGAGTTGCTAATCCTAGACTTTTGAATTCGTAAAGGCAGCACCTAGAGAATTGGAGTGCTGGAGTTATGCCTGGCATCAGACTGACGGTATTGTAGGTGCATTTGCTGTCTTACTGGAATTTCAGAGCTTTCGCACTTTACACATTATTTGAACTCTGAAGGGAAGAGGGAAGCTTTGAGTTGGTAGGGTTTCAATAATAATAATAAATTATATGTATATATGTATATCATATTTATGTAATGTATAGTAACAATCACAATAATATAAATTGGATGCTGTATGATAGACAATTCCATGTTTGTCTTATTTACATATTTTGCTTTTAAAAATGGAATTTATTCAGATGATTCAAAATTTAAAAGTATTCAGTGATGTCTTCCTCCTCCTCCTGCTCTGTAACTACCAGTCCTCTTTCCTGGAGACAGTCAGCATTCCAATTTCTTAAGTATCCTTCCATAGATATTCTGACTCTTTACAGGTTATTTCTGCTATGAAATTACATTTTGTGTATACAGACCTAAATTAACACTGGCTTTAGCATAAGAGTGTTAGAATTAAGACAAAATTTAAATCAGTTATTCTAGAAAATTGCTGTTGTTTTTCATCCTAGTAGATTACTAAACCCTTTTTTTTTGAATATGAGTTGGATGGGGAGTAAATACAAAGATGAGAGAGTGCTTCTCTTGGTAATAAGAGGTAAAATGATAATAGGCATAACCAATGAACGCTTAGTGGCACATTTAGAATATTTGCCACTCTTTGTGTATTTGAGAAATGACCTATAAGGTCAAGTAGATATTATGTGTGTTCTTGCTGGAAATAGCTGTTTATTTCATGGTAAAGAAAAAGATAAAAGATAATTGATATTTTCCTTTAACTTTCCATTTTTTGAACATCTTAGATGAGAAAACCTGTTCTCTTGAGAGATCAGAGGCGCAGAGTGCGTCAATGTCAATGAAGCCTGTGCCTTTTACCTCTTTAAGAGCGCATGGTTTCATTCTGCTCCTAAACCAAGCATTCCTTAGTCTTAAAAAATTAAAAAAAAATTTTTTTTATTAAGTAATACACTCCATTATATGATTTAAAGAAATCAAATAGTGCAGAAAGTCTCAATATAGAAGCATAACTCCTCTCCCTCATTTCTGTTTCTCAGAGGCAACCTTAACTATGACAGCTATTTCCTCTAGTAGTTTTATCATAATTTTAATTAGTGTACTATTTGTCTATGTCTTAAAATTATTTTTAGATATTATTTATTGTCATCACCATCTCCCTTTTACTATCTTACTAATGTAATTGTACCACCATTTTTAGTTAAATAATTATTTATTTAAGTTATTATTCAGATCAGCACTCAGTATCTAGACATTAAGGTGAATAGTGTACAATGATTACATTTCCTTTTAAAAACTGCATTATTGAGATATAATTCACATACCATAAAATTCATTAATTTAAGGTGTACAGTTCAGTGGTTCCCAGTACTCACAGAGTGATGCAACCATCATCACAATCTAATTTTAGAACATTTTTAATCACCCCAAAAAGAAACCCTGTATCCATTAGTAGTCATTCCTCATAGTTCCCTTCCTTCCAGCTCCAGGCAACCACTAATCTACTCTCTGTCTCTATGGATTTGCCTATGCTTGACATTTCATATAAATGGAATCTTAAAATATGTGGCCTTTTGTGACTGGCTTCTTTTACTTCATATAATGTCTTATAGGTTCATCCATGTTGTAGCATTTATCAGTACTTAATTACTTTTTATTGCTGAATAATATTCCATTGTATGGAAATGCCACCATTTGTTTACCCGTTCATCAGTCAGTGGACATTTGGATAGTTTCTACTTTTTTGGCTATTATGAATTATGCTGATATGAACATTTGTGAACAAGTTTTTGTGTGGACATATATTTTCAGATCTTTTGGGTGTATACTTAGGAGTGGAATTGCTAGGTCATATGGTAACTGTTTAATATTTTAAAGAATTACCAAACTGTTTCAGAAGTGACAATCACATTTCCTTTGCTTTCAACTTTTTTTTACACTTTTTTGTTGCCATTTTCTTTCTCTTGCACAGCTTGCAATGATCACAGTCTTCATTTTTTTCCCTTCAAATTTTATTAAGCATTCTCTAGATTCTGCCCTACCCTCCATTCTTTTCCTGGAGTGCTGTCCTACTGGGATCTGGCCTGGTTGTTCTCCAGGCCTCTGCTGTACAGCTGTCATCCTCTAACTTCTTTCATTGCTCTTTAGGGTCCACTGTCCTATTTCCTGGATCCCATCTCTTTGCATCCCTGAGTAGTTCTTATCTAACATAGTCTCATGACATCAGCTAGCAGTGCCTGGAGTATTAACTGTTTGGTAAACGTATCTGGAAAAGTTTTTAGTTGGTTGTTTTTTCCACATTTGCTCCAAAAGGGTAGTTAAGAAGCTGACACACTTTTTTGGCAGGTGTCTCACCTTTTCAGTATCTAGACACTGAGGCAAGATGTTTGGAAGGTTACTTAGTATCATTGTGATCAAGTGATTACCATGCCAACATGAAGCAACAACATGAAGCAAGTACAGAAATCTGAACAATATAAATGTTAAGAGGTTGTTTAAACCAGACCTGTTCAATAGAAATATAATGGAAGCCACAAATGTGAGTCACATATGTAATTTAAAATTTTCTAGGAGCCACATTAAAAAGAGTAAAAAGACAGGTGAACTTAATCTTAAGAATATATTTTATTTAAAGCAGTGTATCCAAATTATTATGTCAACACGTAATGAATATAAAATTTACTAATGATAAATTTTGCCATCTTTTTTGAGTACTGAATCTTCACAACCTAGTGGGTATTTTACTCTTAATAGCACATACTAATTTGTAGTAGCCACATTTTAAGCGCTTAATAGCCACATGTTGAGCAGTACAGGGTTAGAATTTTCCAGGAATTACGTTATTGTGTAATATTGTTGTCAATCTGCCTAATCATATATATATATATATATATATATATATTCTAAAGGAACAGATAAGGTGTATGTAGTTTAAAAACACTTCATTGATTTGTCTCATTGCTTTGTTTTGTTTTTAGTCATGTCTTCAGTTTATTTTGAAATTTACACCACATTAAAGGAGGTTGAGAGATTTATGTTCTTCAGAAACGTCCTTGGTATAGGAGGTAATGATTTTTCCCCATATTTTAGCACACTTAAAAAGTATATTAAAATTCTTATTGGTATACTTGTTAGATGTTGTTGTTGCCATGATTGTCCTGGTCCCAATGAGATCTTATTAGTCTGAATATTCTGTCGTAAATTCTCTCCCCTTGCTGTTTCAAAGACCCACCCAGCTTTCAGAGTCTCATACGCCACCTCAACTACTTAGTCTTCCTCGCCCTTTACTCCAAGGCATGAAATGCACTTGCATGTAACTCCTGTAGCACAATCACTCCTCTTATGTGCTGCCTTGTGTTCTAGTTAACTTGTTTTGTCTCTTTCTAGGTGATTATAAATTCGAGTATGGCAAAAACGGTATTTTACTCACCTTTGTATTTCCTGTAGTGTGGAGCACAGTGCTTTCTATAGTGGGTTACTTAATACATATTTGAATTGAAAGCAATTTATCTTGGTAGTTACATGTATACTATACATGATAGTATTAGAGTTTCCAGGTCATCAAACTGTCACTGATGTTTCTAGAAACATTTAAGTTTTGTTTTTTTTTTAAAATTAATTAATTAATTTATTTTTGGCTGTGTTGGGTCTTTGTTTCTGTGCAAGGGCTTTCTCTAGTTGCGGCGAATGGGGGCCACTCTTCATCGCAGTGCGCGGGCCTTTCACTGTTGCCGCCTCTCTTGTTGCGGGGCACAGGCTCCAGACGCGCAGGCTCAGTAGTTGTGGCTCACGGGCCTAGTTGCTCCACGGCATGTGGGATCTTCCCAGACCAGGGCTCGAACCCGTGTCCCCTGCATTGGCAGGCAGATTCTCAACCACTGCGCCACCAGGGAAACCCAACATTTAAGTTTTGATACAAGAAATTAAGTTATAAAGTTAAACCTGGGTTTTTGTTTAAACACAAAGGAACAATAGTAGGGAAAGGAAAGAGACACAGAGATATAGACACTTGTGTTATACTGTGTGCTTAGCACAGAGTGGTGTGAACTCTGGATGGATAGCTGAATGAAAGAACTCAGATGCTAGGTTGCACTGGTTGGTAAGCACAATACCTTTGAAACATTGAGCCTGTCCAGCTAGTACAATACCCCCAAGCCTTCCAGGAGTTTATTTGGAGAGGGTGAGGGTAGAAGAGAGATTTAGAATAATGAAAAGTGATAAATCAGTTTCCTTATTTTTACCAAGTAGCTTATTCTGCAAGAGACAAAGTAAACAGACTACTTAAATATGAACAGGCCCTTTCACCATGGATGTACTTAGACATATAATTGTATTGTGGGGATTTATGAAAACTTTAATTTTTACAGGGCTTCTTTTTGTGTCTCTCGGATAGTGTTTGTTTGTCTGATATACTAGTGTATATTAGTATATCAATTCAAGAGCTTTCCCAGAGAAAGTAAGAAATATTAATAAGCAATAAGGGTTCTCTTCACTAAATAATCTAACTTCTTAAATAGCTGTAAAATTTGGCTGTCTGTATTGGGTTTTGAGAAATCATGATGTCAGGATAATAATTTGGTTTTTACTGAGCAACATTGTATCTGCTTCTTTGACTAATTGTATACATTGTGAGATGTTTGGCTGACCTAGGGCATGATTCTTAGAAGAGATTTATTTTATTTTCTCTGTAAGTAGCAAATGCTTGCTGTGCCATTGAAACCTAAGAGGAATTACTAAAGAACAAAGCATAATTCTATTTAAATTCGTTGAACATCAGGGATAACCTTTATTGAGAGAGTTTTGAGACTTTACAGTATATATTTACCTCCTGTCAATTTACAGAAAGTTAAAGAATGGCTGTGCACTTTCAAAGGATAGTGGAAATGTTCTAGTATTTTATTTCTGCTATAGTGGAGGATGAGTACTTAGTAAGAAACAAAGGAACTGTGTCATGACTTCTAAAGTAGGAGCAGGTGGGCCAGTTCCTGGGGTCCTTAGAAAAGAAAGATCCCCAGAGGCAGAAAATTTTCTGACTCCACTGTCTTGTATATGGCATCAATATAAATTGTACAGCTTGTCAACTATCATTATTAATTTAAGAGTAAGATATTGTTTAAAAATGTAGCTTTATGTCCCAATTAACAACAACAACATATTTTTTTTTCTTATATATACCTGGGAAAGCCTATGTACTTTCTAAAGTTTAGGGAAGAGGTAAGAAATGCTGCTGTTGACCAGAGGAGTGAGGGTTGGGGAAAAAGTTAATTAGAAAAAAGATTGTGGTTATGATGAGTATTGAGTTTCCCTAGATGCTATGATGGTAGCCCATATCTTAGAACTAGAATAATTCAGATGTATCTACTGTTTGAGTGTTTACTGTGTGCCAAGGACTGATATTTCATATAACTTTCATAATGCTTTGAGGCAGTATTCTCCCCATTTAAGGATAATGGAGTTAAAAATATTTTAATTGATATATTCAGGATCTCACAACTAGTAGGGAATAGGCCCAGCATGTTGAACTCAGGCCGCCAGACTTTAAATAAAAGACAAAAGGTTTTTCAGTACTTACTATGTCATTGCACTATACTAAGCAATTTATTTCTATCTTATTTAATCTTTACCACAATCTGGTAAGGCAAATACAATTTACAAATGAGGAAACTGAGGCTTAGAGGGCCTTACACAGCCAGCAAATTTTGTAGCCATACTTTGAATTTGTTCTTTTAACTGCTGCACTATGTGATCTTTATAATTTGGAAAGAAAATAGGAAGATTCTGGGAAATTGGTTGAACTAAGGTTTCTTAGGGTAGGGCTTTGGAACTTTTACTTTTTATTAATGTTGCTTACCAAGAAGAAAGTAAATTGTCAGCCATATACAAGTAAAGTTAAATTGTTTTATCCTTTTGAAGTAAAAATTTTAAGAGCAAATACCTTGCTTTAAAATTAATGCAGCCTGTCTATGAAATAGTGGCTATAAGAGATGGGTAACAAATATAGTTGAAATCCATATTGCAAAGTCAGTTATGAGCCAGATCCCATTATCATTGAGGAAATTGAGGCTTAGAGAGGTTAGGTAACTTTTGCCAAGGTTTCAGAACCAGCAGATGGCAGAGCTTGGATTCCAACCAAGGTAATTTAATCTAGAACTCTTTTCTTAACTACTTTACTGTCCTAAGAGAATGTGAATGATGTGCAAAAATGGAGCCTTGCCACCTCTGGTAACTTGAAGACACCGATTTTGAGTTTGACACATCATAGCTTGACTCAAGGCAAGCATTAGACTTCACCCACCTGCTTCCATCCTTATTGTTTCCTGAGGTCACTTGTCTCAATAATTTTTAAAAAATTAATTAATTAACTTATTTATTTGGCTGCATCGGGTCTTAGTTGTGGCGTGTGAACTCTTAGTTGCGGCATGTGGGATCTAGTTCCCTGATCAGGGATTGAACCCAGGCCCCCTGCATTGGGAGGGTGGAGTCTTAGCCACTGGACCACCAGGGAAGTCCCTCAATAATTTTTGTTGTTGCTTTGCATTATTGTTGCACATGAAGATCCTCTTTATCTAGTTGATGCTTAATAAATGTTGAATGTTGAAAAATAAATCAGAAATTTAAAGCAGTGAGTCTTGAGCATAGAGACCAAATTTTAATATATCAGTTCATAATCATGTTTTTCTCTCTAAGTAGTATTTTTGTAGCTTTTAGGGTAGTTAAATATTAATTTAAAAGGTTCATTTATAGTTTCCATGACTTGGAGTAAATTTTCTGTGCTTCTGAGGAACTTTTCTTAGTTGATAAGTGTTTTAAGTGTCAGATTACAATAAAATCCTGTGATGATACAAAATTCAGATGCAGTGTAATTGGCTCCCATTCTCTGTACTGCCTTCTTCTCTACAGGTGAGGCCAGATACACATTATGTTTGTAGTAATTTAGTTTATGTCCTACAGTTCTGGTAAATGAAAACTGATACGTGAACTTTTTATTCCCTGTCTCCTCTACTCTGTAACTGGAAGACTAGTGGAAAAATACTGTTTTCTGTTAACAATGCAGTAACAAGCCCTGTTAGATTTTTCAGACCACACTTATAAGAGGACATCTGGGTTTTAATGTATAATAGTTTATAAATGGAGTATTCATATATCCACAAGGCACTTACTTGCCAGCTCAGCTATCCAGAATGCAGGCAGGAAGTAGATAGTGGATAAAAATGAACACTGAGAGCCGAAAGAGCTATCATCTGAAGCAAAGTTTCATTTTATTTTTTAACCTATGTAAAATCCTTTGGTCAGCATTTCCTACACTAGTTCCTTTAAGCAATGTTATGCTGTAATAAATATTCTGTGGATAAAGAAGTTTAGGAAATACTGCTTATAGGGTCTCTCTAAGGGTTGGTGTTCGTTGGATCACACTTTGGAGTCTTTGCCTTAGGTATTTGGATCTTGCTTTTATTTTAGAAGAGAAGGGAGGGGAACCAACATTTAAAGAGCATTACTGGGCTTCTCTGGTGGCGCAGTGGTTGAGAATCTGCCTGCCAATGCAGGGGACACGGGTTCGAGCCCTGGTCTGGGCGGGTCCCACATGCCACGGAGCAACTGGGCCCGTGAGCCACAACTACTGAACCTGCGCGTCTGGAGCCTGTGCTCCGCAACAAGAGGGGCCGCGATGGTGAGAGGCCCGCGCACCGCGATGAGGAGTGGCCCCCGCTTGCCACAACTAGAGAGGGCCCTCGTGCAGAAACAAGGACCCAACACACCCAAAAATTAAATAAGTAAGTAAGTAAGTAAATAAATAAATAAATATAAGAGAATTTAAAAAAAATAAAAATAAGAGCATTACTGTACAGGACCTAGGTGATATCTCCATTTTACAGACAAGGAACCTGAGGCCCTTTTGGAGGATAAAGAACACAAAACTAGCAACAGGGCAAAACTGGGAATGGATCCCTAATCTCTCTGATTCCTAAATCTTTGCTCTTTTGACTTTACTGTGCTACTATATAATTGTAATGAACTGCCCATTTGGGTTTTACACTTTAGAAACAGCAATTTAGCAATAATACTAGGAAAGAGACTAAGCTGCCCTACTTAGGGAAGAAGGAACGGATAAATTTACTTACCTGACACATGGCCTGTGTCCTTTGCTTTGCATGGATGAATTCCATGCTCCAGAGGGGAAATTAAAGTGCTTTTAGAGTGAGATTTGTTAGTATGTTTAGTTATGTATAGCTTTATGTCTATTTTTGACATTATAAGGCCAGAACCCCCTCTTTCATCAGGTATAGTGGGCTTAGACAAGTTACAAACTTTTTATAGCTTCATTTTCCTCATCAGGATGTGGTGATAATAATACCTACTTTTCTGGGTGATTGTGATGCTTAAAGGAGGTAATGATCCATGTAAGGTGTCTGGCACAGAGTAACCTTAGCTGCCATTATTATTAGTAGTAATAAAAGTAATTAAGACTTAGGTGTAGATTGTTACCTCTCTGTATTCTGTTTTTTTGTTTTGTTTTGTTTCTTAATGGGCATGTGTAGGGTGGTCATAAGGAAAGCCTCCAAATCTTTTTTTAAACTTACTTGAGGAAAAATCATCACCATTTGCCTTATTAAATTACAGTCATACCTCGTCTTACTGTGCTTCGCTTTATTGCACTTTGCAGATACCACATTTTTTACAGACTGAAGGTTTGTGGCAACCCTGTGTTGTCAGATGATGGTTAGCATTTTTAGCAATAAAGTATTTTTTAGTTAAGGTGTATACATTGTTTTTTTGGAGATATAATGCTATTGCATATTTAATAGACTACAGTGTAGTGTAAACATAAGTTTTATGTGTGCTGGGAAACCAAAAAACTTGTGTGGCTCACTTTATTGTGATACTCACTTTATTGCGATGGTCTGGAACCGAACCTGCAATATCTCTGAGGTATGCCTATAATGAAAGTCCTATCTTGAGTATATTTTGTAGGGCATTAAGAAAGTTACAGTTGCTGTTAGGCATCTGGCACTTTTTCAGTGAGTACTATTTATAATCAGCAGATGTTGACCTAGTGCCCATAAAGTTTTTGTTTGTTTTTAGTGTGAGATGTGTATTTTGAGTAGATCTAATGACTGTGTAGTCAATCTTTTTTTTAAATTTTTATTTATTTTTGGCTGCATTGGGTCTTCGTTGCATGCGGGCTTTTCTCTAGTTGCGGTGAGCGGGGGCTACTCTTTGTTGTGGTGCGTGGGCTTCTCATTGTCATGGCTTCTCTTGTTGTGCAGCACAGGCTCTAGGCGCCCGGGCTTCAGTAGTTGTGGCACATGGGCTCAGTAGTTGTGGCTCTTGGGCTGTAGAGCACAGGCTCAGTAGCTGTGGCACACGGGCTTAGTTGCTCTGTGGCATGTGGGATCTTCCTGGACCAGGGCTCGAACCCGTGTCCCTTGCATTGGCAAGCAGATTCTTAACCACTGCGCCACCAGGGAAGTCCCTAGTCAGTCTTTTTATACTAAATATTTTTCTCCTGAAAACTGTTTTCAGGCTAGTCTGTATGCAGTGACAGTTTGGTTTGTATTTGACCATTAGTTATTAAATGTTTAACTATGGTGGGCAAACCAGATTACTATGGAATGTGAAGATTTTTTTCTCCCAACTTGGATGTCTATAGTCTTGCTCAGTAGAGTTAAATAGTCTGAGGTGCCCTCTGAAAATTTGGAAAACTGTTTAGAGCCTTTCAAAACCACTAAGACTATTAACTGTGAATTGAGTTAAGCAGAGTATGGTATTTTTCTTCCTTCAGTTTTTATTACTCTTCAGTTCTGAGGAAGTGGGGGAGAGAGCCTCCCCACCACCCCCCTGAAAAATTTTTTTCTTTTCCTAAATTTTTATTTCCTGCTTTGAAATAGCCAAGATCTTTGGGGGCTCTAAGAACACCAGTTTTCACAGCTTGAGGCAGAGTGATTTTCATGGGAAACCTTTTCTTATAAAATAAGATACTCTTTGTCCTTGTCAGGACATTTTTAAAGGAACAGCTAGTAGCAGCACCTCACTACCTTGTCATTAACTAGGGTGAAGGAAGAGAAGAATGAGTCACAGTTTCATTCTTCTTCCTATTCTGCTTCTCTTCTCCCTTTCACTTTCCACTTAGCTCTTTATTGACACCGAAAAAGTTTGCCAATCCTGAGCTAGATCACTCTGTCTGATGGTGGTGATATTTTTTTATTCCTTCTGTTTTATTTGCTGGAGCTCTTCTATAAAAAAGAACTTCTTTACTTCAATCAATTGTATGATTATTCTGAGGAACAGTAGAATAAATGCTTGATTCTTTTCCTAGTATTTGATAGAGGTGGCCAGTGAGGATTTTGTTTGTTTGTTTTGTTTTCTTTAAGAATCAATATGAACCCCAGATTTTGGATATGTTTGTTATAATCCATTGTAGTTATTCTTTTTAATTCTCAAATTGTCTCATCTTTAGCTAGTGGGAGCCCCTTCATGTTGGCTCCTGTATTCCTCGAGAAAACCTCAATAATCTTTGGTAGCCCGGTTTTCCAGGATAAAAAGATGTTCCAGGCTCATCTTGTACATCACCTGTCTTGGATCTAGAACCAGTTATTTTTCTAAGGGGTTTTGATTCCTTTTAGTGTAAGATTATATTTAAAGACCATCATCTGAGTCTTTGTTGCTATGGTTGTGTTGTTTGTAGGCCCTTTTATTGGACAGAGCTAGGGGGTGTGGTGTGTCTATGTGTGTGATTTTTTTTTTTTGTGGTAAAATAAACAATGTAAAATTGACCATTTCTATTTTAAAGTGTACAATTCAGTGACATTAAGTACATTCACAGTATTGTTTATCGATCACCACTATCTAGTTCCTGAACTTTTTCATACTCCAAAAGGAAATCCTGTATTCATTAAGTGGTCACTCTGCATTCCTATCTCTCCCCAGACCCTGGCACTAATCTGCTTTCTGACGATGGATTTGCTTGTTCTGGATGGTTCATAAGTAGAATCATACAACATGTGGTCTTTGTGTCTGGCCTCTTTCACTCAGCATAGGTGTTTTCAAGGTTCATCCATGTTGTAGCATGTATCAGTACTCCATTCTTTCTTATGGCTGAATAACATTCCATTGTATGGATATACCACATTTTGTTTATTCAGTTGATGGATGTTTGGGTTGTTTCCAGATTTTGGCTATTGTGAATAGTGCTGTGGTGAATGTGTATGAATTTTTTTTGAACACTTGTCAGTTTTCTTGGGTGTTTACTGAGGAACTGCCAGTTTTCCACAGTGGGTGCCTCATTTTATATTTCCACCAGCAGTGTATGAGGGTTCTAATTTTTCCACATCTTCTCCAACACTTGTTATTTTCCATGTTTTGATAATGGCCATCCTAGTTGGTGTGAAGTGGTATCTCATTGTGATTTTGATTTGCATTTCCCTAATGACTAATGATGTTGAGCATCTTTTGATGGGCTTTTTGGCCATATGTATATCTTCTTTGGAGAAATGTCTATTCAACTCCTTTTCCCATTTTTTCTTTTTGTTGTTGGGTTGTAAGTCTTCTTTATATATTCTGGATACTAGACCCTTACCAGATACATGATTTGAACATACATTCTGCCATTGTGTGGGTAATCTTTTCACTCTCTTGACAGTGTACTTAGACGCACAGAAGTTTTAAATTTTGATGAAGTTGAATGTACCTGCTTCTTTCCTTCTCATGCTTTTGGTGTCATATCTGAAAAAGTATTCCCAAATCCAAAATCATGAAGTTTTACCCATATGTTTTCTTCTAAGGATTTTATATTTTATTTCTTATATTTAGGTCTCTGAACCATTTTTGAGTTAATTTTTATATATGGTGTGAAGTAAGGGTCCAGTTGTCCAAGTTCAATGTGTTGAAGAGCCTGTTCTTTTCCCATTGAAGTGTCTTGGCACCCTTGTTGATTATCAGTTGACTATAGAGATGCATGGGTTTATTTGTGGGCTCTCAGTTCTGTTCCATTGATCTGTATTTCTGTATTTATGTCAGTACTACACTGTCTTGATTACTCTAGCTTTGTAGTAAGTTTTGATACTGGGAAGTTTAGGTAGTCTAACTTAGTTTTTTAAAAAGATTATTTTGGCTATTCAGAATCCTTTTCAATTTCATTTGAATTTTAGAATCTTCTGTAGATTGCTTTGGGTAGTATTGACATTTTAATATTAAGTGTTCTGATCTATGAACATGGCATGTCTTTCCATTTATTTAAGTATTCTTTAATTTCTTTCAGTAACTTTTGTAGTTTTCAAGGCTTGTACCTCCTTGGTTAAATTTATTCATAAGTGGTATTTTATGCTATTAAATTGAAATTTTTAATGCTATTGTAAACTGAACTGTTTCTTAATCTTTTCAGAGTGTTCATTTGCTTAGTGTATAAAAACGTGAATGATTTTTGTGTTGATCTTATATTCTGCAACTTTGCTTAGTCTGTTGTATGATTATTTAAATGTGAAAATACACTAACACAACACTGTAAAGCAGCTATACTCCAATAAAAATTTTAAAAATAAATAAATAAAAATTTTAAAAAGTAAAAGAAAAGAAAATACACCATGAGTTCATACTAATATTTCTAAGTCTGATTTTGTTTCCAGTTTAAGGGTTTAGGATTATAAGATTTTCCCTTTAACTTTTTTAAGATTTATATTTATAGCTCTTTTCTTTTACGCTGAAAGTCTTGGAGAGTAATGAATTACTTGCCATGTTACTTATATATACATATGTGTATTAGTATTATTATTTTGAGCTTATTTTAGAAAATGGTTGCTGAAAACAATTGCCAGTTCCGCCACTGCCGGGGTGGCTTCGTTATTCTCACAGTGGCGGAGTCCTCGGCCACTTCTCTGCACTATGTCAGGTGGCTTCCTGAAGGCGCTGCGCAGCGACTCCTACGTCAAGCTGAGCCAGTACCGGGACCAGCACTTCTGGGTCTCATTACTTTAGAAAGTTCCACATCATAACCATCATGAATTACAAGCATCCTGCAAGATTCAAACAGTGAACGGATTCAACTTTTGCTGTTGTTTATCTCTGCAGTCTAAAGCCTATAGCTTCATTTAGGTAGTAGTAAGATACTGTCTTGTAGAATTTCTGCAGTGTTTCCTGAATGGGTGACAATGAAGA
Source organism: Balaenoptera physalus (assembly GCF_965194825.1). Classification (NCBI taxonomy): domain Eukaryota; kingdom Metazoa; phylum Chordata; class Mammalia; order Artiodactyla; family Balaenopteridae; genus Balaenoptera; species Balaenoptera physalus. Next base: position 80,285,098 of record NC_138891.1, read on the forward strand.
ACAGGAAAAATTACTGAAGAAAAGCTGTACATTGTATGTTGGAAATCTTTCCTCTTATACAACTGAAGAACAAATCTATGAACTCTTTTTTTTTTTTCTTTTAAAGAACTTCACTTATTTATTTATTTATTTATTTATTTTTTGGCTGTGTTGGGTCCTCGCCTCTGTGCGAGGGCTCCCTTCAGTTGCGGCGAGCGGGGGCCACTCTTCATCGCGGTGCGCAGGCCTCTCACTATCGCGGCCTCTCCCGTTGCGGAGCGCAGGCTCCAGACGCACAGGCTCAGTAGTTGTGGCTCACGGGCTCAGCCGCTCCGCGGCATGTGGGATCTTCCCAGACCAGGGCCCGAACCCGTGTCCCCTGCATTGGCAGGCGGACTCCCAACCACTGCGCCACCAGGGAAGCCCCCAAATCTATGAACTCTTAAGCAAAAGTGGTGACATAAAGAAAATCATCATGGGCCTGGATAAAAATGAAGAAAACAGGGTTCTGCTTTGTGGAATACTATTCAAGACCAGATGCAGAAAATGCCATGCGGTACATAAATGGAACTTGTCCAGATGACCGGATCATTCGCACAGACTGGGACGCAGGCTTTAAGGAGGGCAGGCAGTATGGCCGTGGGTGTTCTGGGGGCCAGGTAGGAGATGAGTATCGTCAGGACTATGATGCTGGGAGAGGAGGCTATGGAAAACTGGCCCAAAACCAGTGAGTGGTGAGAGCCCCATCATGAAAAACTCACTCCTTTGGCCTGTTGAATTTGACTTGCGTTACCCAAGGTCTGCGAACCTGCCCATTTTTACCAAGCTTTAATCAATGTCTCTACTGAGCTGGAAGCCTCTTCATGGTTTTCCACTTAAAAATTATTAAAGGACAGAATCCAAAAGAATGCCTTTAATTCTGTAGTCTTAGCATCTTGGTCATGTGTCAGATTACCAGAATGATTTCAGTTACCAGGTCAAAAATTGTGTACCTTAGCAACAGACGTATAATGTTGATCTATCAGCCAAAACACACTTCTTTTAGGAAGATTGGAAAAAAATTTTTTAAGTGTTTACCATATTTGCATCTAAGTAGGTTCATGGTCTACCTTGGGGCCTGGAATTACTATTTTTAAAATTTTAAGTTTGCATGAGATAAAGTTTAATAAGTGGAGTTTTGCTATGTAATATAGCTTTACTCTAAATTAGGAATACATGTTTGATAACTGAATTTTTTTCTGTGTTGAATTTTAACCTCTAAAGGCAAATTTAAGAGTCAAGGGAACCTCCTAAATAGTTGGTAAGCCTTAGATAGTCGCAGGGGACACCACCTCTTATGTGCTTTATATATCAGGAAATTAGGTCAGGACTTGAAGGGTATTTTTACTAAACACATTTTTCAAAATATGTGTTTTAGATAACGCTAAGAAAACCAAGGGTCTGTATTACAGGGAACCTCAACTTCTGTAAGGGCAAGGGGGGACGCTGTCAGTAGGAAATGGGGAGGAAATATCAGGAGATGTGAGTTAAACCATTGCCTTGACATGATGAAGGTTGCTGTGAGAGCCATCAGATCTATTTTTTTCATTTTCAAACTGATCTTGGGAATTGAGTGGGGTTTGTTTTTTGTTTTTTGTTTTTAAATGAGCTTAAAGATCAAGAGAATGCTTAACAAAAACAAAATCAGAAATGCTTCCCTTGGGAAATGTTTTGGCTCCTTCTCATACTGAAGTCTGTCTTGTTTTTTCCCTAACTGTGCTGAGTTTCAGAGCCTGGGTAGTGAGCTGGTGGTCTCTACAGACAAGGGAGTCTGAAGGATTTATTTTGCATTTGTAAGGCAAGAGAATTTCTCTAATATAATGTGAACTATTGCTCATTTTAAACTGGTAGTCTAGTATAATTTTCCCTGACGTAAGTGATATTTTTTCATCTAGCAACAGAGTATCTCCTAATTTCCAGTAGTTTGTGAAGCTGGGGCTGAAGTATCTCAATGTGAACATCTTTCATGTTACAGTAAGTATGTTTTCTCAAACTTAAACTGGCTATTTGAACTTTAAAAGATATCTCTAAATTAGTTGTAAGTATTTAGGAAAACATTTGCAAATATCTAACTTAATGAGGACATACAATTCATTATTAAAATCTTTTGACGCTGTAGTTTGAATTAATGTATTTTATATTTTGCAGTAAAACGTAACTCAGATTTCTGTAGGCCTTAAAACCACAGACAGTGGTTCCTATTTGAATTGTCTTCTGTAACAGATTTCAATAAAATTGGACCAACTTAAAAAAAAAAAGAATTCTTACAAATTATACTAGGGATGTATAGTCAAACTACTGTTTTAAAATCATTTGAAATAATTGCTCTCTAAGCCACCCATTTGATATATAGTTTGGTTTATTCATTTTGCTGTCAATTTTTGGGAATAATCTGTTTTCATTTTGATTTACTTTTGATTACTTTTATAATTATGTAAAACATTTTCATGGTTCCAGAACCAAAACTACAATATGTAGTCAGAAAAATCTAGCCTCTATCCTCTCCTTCCCCCATAAGTGACCATTTTTATTAGTTTTTCATTGTTTACAAAAAATGTATATATACTTAGTCATATTTCTCTTTCTTTCTTAGATAAAACTTACACTTTATTTAGCACCTTGTATTTTTTTCTACTTAACAGAAATCCTGGAAATCACTCATGGTATAGGGAGCTCTTCCTTACTGCTTTTTAAACCTGCCTAACACTCTGATTTTTTAATTCAAGCAGTTCCATACTGATTACATTAATGTATTACATAGAGAAATTTTGATGGGACCAAGTTCCTGGTTCTTCTTCTGGCACTGAAACGTCAAAGTATTTTATTTTTTATTTATGGAATAAAGATATTATTTTACCACAAATACTCAAACAGTATAGAAGTGTATACAATAAAATTTGTAAAGTTGTCTCTGATTCCCATATGCTCAGTTTCCCTTTATTCCTATCTCCAGAAATTACTACTAGTAAGTTAGTTCAAGATATTTTTCTACGAGTGTATAGCATTTAATATACTACAGATAGTTTTTAAACAAAATGGGGATCATATCATGAATATTCTGTAACTTGATTTCTTCAATGTAATATTATCAATTGAGCTTTAAATTTGGATAATGAAAAAGATTCGTGAGTATAACTAAGACTTAAAAAATGATTTTGAGACTTTTTTTCTTCTCTTTCGTTAACACTAGTCAATAATATTTTTTTTGTGTGTGTGTATATAACTTACTAAGTTTTCTGTATTGTAATTTTTGCTCTAAAATCCAGAAAGTAGTGTGTGTAGCTCTATCCCTCTTTACTTTCTTCTTAGACTCAAACTTACATTTGGAAAGAAATTGAGAAAATTTTATTGTATTCTGTTGTGGCTTAACACTCACTAAAAGGAAATCTAAGTAAAGTCAGTATACCTGTTAACCACCAGTGAGCTCCATAAAAACAGGAAAAAACCTGCCTATCTTGTTTATCACTGGGTCCTTAGCACCTAGGACAGCGACTGGTTCCCTATTCTTCTTACTCTATTTGTTTTATTTTCACCATAAATTATAAATGGATCATGTTCTGTATCCTTTTTTCATTTGTTAATATATCATGGAAAGTTTCCTTGTCAATACTTAAGTATCTGCTTCATTCTTTTAAGTGAATGTATTAATGGAGATACTATATATTACATAATTAGGTGGTTTTAAAGACTTTAATTTGAACCCTCCTCACCCCCCCAGACTTTGGTACTAGTGTTCTGTTTTTAAAATATTAGAGGAAGATACTAAGTTGAGGATTATCTTAAAGTATATAACATAAGCAAATGTTTATGTAGAATGGCAGTGTGCATTAACGTGCTTTAAACAAATCTAATATATGAGTATTCTGATGATGAATATTAGAGTCATTCACTTCAAAATATTTTGATAAGCAATTCACATAATGAGAAATAAAAATAGTTAACATGTGAAAAAAGTGTTCAATTTAGTATAATTGGTGAAATACAAAAATAGAATGAGGCAAAATTGTACCCCTTCTTCCCCAGTGAAATTGGCAAAGATTACAAAGATCATATTTAGTTGGTGACAAGAGTTTTGGGAGTTGTATTGCAGAAGGAAAGTAAATTTATGTATTCTTTTTGGAGGGCAGTTTGGAGAGTTTCAGAAGTTCTAATTCTGGGACTTTAAGGAAAAAAATTAAGGCTATGCTCATAAATTTAGTTTTACATGAATGTTTATCAAAAATTTAATCCTGGGATTAATAACAGTAATACTACTTAAATAGTGCTTCATCCATGCCATACATTTATTTAATCCTTTCTACAATCCTATAGTATTTATACAGTAGGATTAAAAATGATGATGTACAAGAATATTTAACATAGAAATAAGTTCATGATAAGAATGAGTGAAAACAGCACATTGCAAAGGATTATGTGCAGTGTGATTGCATTAACTGCAACAAAATAGAGAAAACTGAGAATATTCTCCAAATGTTTATACTTACGCTTATAACCCTTTATTGTACAGTAATTATACAGTTATAATCCTGTTGTTCAAATATGTTACTTTTATTCTTTTTGCTATCTTAATTTTTCTAAGTTTTTCTACAGTGAACATATATTGTCTAACAAGAAACCTGTTATTTTTTAAAATGTTCTTTGATTTTGCAAAAGGGTTTGCTTCAGGATTCCTGAACAGTAAATTCTCTAAGTACCTTTAAAGTAGAAATCCATTAGTAACTAACTTTTGGTGAACACATAAAATAGGGATTAAAATGAAGTGTAGTCTTTGATTTCTGTTAATTTGATGGTGTTTTCTAGGGATTAGAAATGGAAAGAGTAGGAAGTTAAGTGAAGCATATAAAGTTTGAAGCCTGACAATGGCAAAATGACGAAGTCTTTTATATGTTAGTTTTGTGGTTGCTGGCAGTGAAGCTTTATCATAAATAAAAGAAAGAAAGAAGGAGGAAGGGGAGAAAGAAGGAAGGAAGGAAATAGAAAGGGACTTGCTATATTTTTGCTTGCTATATTTTCATGGTATTATAATCAGGTATTTTCTCTTTTCCAGTAGGAATTTAGTAATTCTTTTTTAAAAATTTTATTTCATTATATCTTTCATTTTATTATTTATTTATTTATTTATTTAATTTTGGCTGCGTTGGGTCTTTGTTGTTCCACGCGGACTTTCTCTAGTTGCGGCGGGCGGCAAGCGGGAGCTGCTCTTCGTTGAGATGCGCAGGCTTCTTATGGCAGTGGCTTCTCTTGTTGCGGAGCACGGGCTCTAGGCACGCGGGCTTCAGTAGTTGTGGCACGCGGGCTCAGTAGTTGTGGCTCGTGGGCTCTAGAGCTCAGGCTCAGTAGTTGTGGCGCATGGGCTTAGTTGCTCCACGGCATGTGGGATCTTCCCGGACCAGGGCTCGAACCCGTGTCCCTTGCATTGGCAGGCAGATTCTTAACCACTGCGCCACCAGGGAAGTCCAGTAATTCTTATAATTATTTTTTCTCCTCCTTAAAAATTGGTTTCTTTCAAATCTTCTGAGTCTTATAGTTTCAGTCTTGTTCCTACCCTTTTCAGGAATTAAGAAAATTAGTTCACCGGGTTGCTGCTTATGAATCTGATCTATGTAGGACTAGAACTTGTGCTAGTTTTACTTAGCTTCATCTTTAAGACCTTGTTAAAATGTTTTTCTCAGTCAGGCCTTCTTTGCCCCTTATTTTAAAAGTTGTAGCTGCTCCCCAATTCTGCACTTTCCATTTCCCTCCTCTGCAGTTTTTTTAAAATAATTAATTAATTAATTAATTTAGGACTGTGTTGGGTCTTCGTTTCTGTGTGAGGGCTTTCTTCTAGTTGTGGCAAGCAGGGGCCACTCTTCATCGCGGTGCATGGGCCTCTCACTATCGTGACCTCTCTTGTTGCGGAGCACAGGCTCCAGACGCGCAGGCTCAGTAATTGTGGCTCACCGGCCCAGTTGCTCCGCGGCCTGTGGGATCTTCCCAGACCAGGGCTCGAACCCATGTCCCCTGCATTGGCAGGCAGATTCTCAACCACTGTGCCACCAGGGAAGCCCTGCACTTTTTTTAAAAAACATTTATCACCTTGTTATATTTAATTTATTTTGTTTGTGTCTGCTCTTCCCTCCTCCCCTGTTTAAAATGAAAGTTACAGGGAGTGGGCAGATCTTTGTTTCTTTCCTGCCTTGTGTATTTCCAGAGTGCAAAGCAATGCCTGGATAATAGGATTTCAGTAAATATTTTTTGAACAGTGAATAGAGGGTACTCAGTATTTGTGGAATGATTGGATGTTTTATTTAGTTGATGGAGGTGAAATTCTAAGTGTTTACAGTTCAGGATTCCGTAGTTGTTTTGTATTGTGGTGTTTCATTGTCAGTCTAGTAATAGAATTAAATTTATTAACAAGTTGAAATTTCTGAATTTATTTCTAAATAATTCCAGAACAGGAATTATTCTTTATTAATTTAACTTTTATGATATTGTTTATTAACTTTTGCTAAGTGAATACCAAAAAGACTAATAAGTAGGGGAAAAACCTTTTAGCTTGCTGTGAGAGTCTGGCCTTTTTGGTCCTTGTGAGGGAGCTGGACTAAGGTTTAAGAGCTTTCTTGCTCTCTCTGACTTTGAGATTCATCCCAGGGATTTTGTGTTTTTAGTTATATTTCTTTGGAAATAACAAGTTGTGAGGAAATGAGATTGATGAAACTGCTGCATGATTGCTTTTTTGAAATCAAAACTGTTGTTGAATGTTAATTCGCACCACAGCTTTGTGTGAAGGCTTTCAGACTTGAGTGATAATGAGTCTCATTATTATAGAGTGTAAGATTTTCCAAGGTCTCCACATTTATTCATCCAGCACTTAAGGCCAACTATATGCTAGGCACTCTGTTAGACTACTGAGCATACAAAAGTCAGTGGGACAGATTCAGTAAAGAGGAGATAGTAAAAATGTTTGTTTCACAGGTGCTTCTCCTAGATGTGGGATTTCCCAAAAGCAGGAGAATTTATTTTCTTGGGTATTTTTGGTTTTGATTTCATTTAAATTGAAATAGAAAATGAGCCACTAACTAGTATTGAGATGTATGATCACAGCATAATTTTAATATCAATTTGCTATTGAGCTAGAGTTTATATGAATGTATATGTCTTTTTGAAGGTATTAACATTTATTGTCTTATACGTTTTACCTGCTTTATTCTTTTCACGTAGTCCTTATAACAACCCTGAGAGATAGGAATTATTGTCAGTATTTTACAAATAAGAAAAGTGAGTTTCAGAGAGCTTAAGTCATTTGCTTACGGTTCATAGCTTATAAGTCCTGGATTTTAAACCAGGCCTATTGATGCTGAAGTCCATAAACTTTTTATAACATTTCCCCAGAGGAATCTGGTTTTCTTTTTTTGGCGGGGTTGGGGGCACGTAGGTAATGTTAAATAACAAGATGTACTGAATTTGGAAGCTGTTCTGCAAATTTTGAGCCAGAGTATTTCAAAATAAAAATTCTCTTTTTTTCTTAATAAAAAATAAAATATATTCATTATGGCAAGAAATACAAGATTAGGGAGAAGAGAAAAGAAGAAAAGAAGAAAGGTAGCTGGGATGGGGAGAGCCATAGTCCTGTTGATCCACTGTTAACCTTTTGGTATACAGGTGATATTTAACGTAATATATTGATAGTTTGAATTCCAGAGTTTCTGAGACCTGGAGTCAAATCTGGGCTCTGCCATCTAATAGTTTTGTGATTTGAGATTTTCATGGTTTGGGGGCAAATTATTTATTTAAAATTTGCAAAGGAAAGAACTAAGGTTTGGAGAGGGCAGCCTACAACCATAAAGTTTTTTTTTTTTTTTTTTTTTTAAATAAATTTACTTATTTTTGGCTGTGTTGGGTCTTCGTTGCTGCACACGGGCTTTCTCTAGTTGCGGCGAGCAGGGGCTACTCTTCGTTGTGATGCACGGGCTTCCCATTGCGGTGGCTTCTCTTGTTGCAGAGCACAGGCTCTAGGTGCGCGGGCTTCAGTAGTTGTGGCACACGGGCTTAGTTGCTCCGTGGCATGTGGGATCTTCCCGGACCAGGGTTCGAACCCGTGTCCCCTGCATTGGCAGGAGGATTCTTAACCACTGCACCACCAGCGAAGTCCCTAACAACATTTTTAATAAAAATAATTATATTTTCCCAAATAAAAATATTGAGAAATTTTACATTTTTTGTAAATCTCTTTGCAAAGAGAATGAGAGTGAAAAAGGCATTGTTATGTTATGTGAAATATTATTGTTATGAAAATAGTTTAGGCCTCATGGGTCTCCTGAAAGGATCCAGAGATCTAGACTACACTTTGAGAACTGCTGACATAAATATTCAATTATATTTTCTTCTTGTATTTTTATGACCGAATTTAAATCTGGAATGAATTTGATTACTACCCTCCCACCACTCATTAGCCAACATCTTTTGAAAGTCCCATTTTCTTGTAAATCATTGACTGACTGCCTAGAATGAAGCTATAAACCTTTCCACCTTGCTCAGTTGTTACTGCCTGAGCTTAACTGTTGATTGAAAGCCCTAGTCTTAGCAATCTTTGCTTAATGTTGTATCTCTATTTTGGTATATTCTCTTAAGTTCCTGATGCATTCCCTCAACCCCAACTTTCAGTTTCACATATATTGTCCTAAAACTTAAAGATTTTTTATTTCTGTTGATGATTGTGGCATATTGCTCTGAAAAATAGTTTGCTCACCAATTATGAAAGTGATGTATAATCACTGTAGGAAATCTAAAATGTGCATAGAAGCATAAATGAGAAAAGAATATTTTGTCACTGTGAATATGCAGAGCACTGCAGACATGCTACTATTGCTGTCCTGTGGTGGAGGTTACTTCAGTATTGAAAAATGCTAGCAAGTTGAACTGTACGTAAATTCCTGCTCCATTCTTAATAAATTGTACATCTTTTGATGTGCTGCTTAGCTTCTTGGGATCCCTTGCTCGTCAGACTTATGTTTATTACTTTTTGTGTGTTCCTAGGTACTTTGGATAAAAAGAACAAGACTTCGTTTCCCTTGTCACTAATTTTGCAGGTTAATGAAGAAATAATAAACATGTTATGTGATAAGTATTATTATAGCTGTAAGCAATTATGAAATTATGGGAGAGCCTAAGCAAGCTATTGTTGAAAAATGATGAGGGAGTGAAGAGTAGGGAGTGGTCTTGAAAAAATTAAGGTTGTATAATCTTCCTTTAGTATTTGATGATTTGTTTGGCTGTCTGGGTTAAGAGAAGGTAGGAGTCAAGAATGACTCCTAGCTATTTGGCTTGAAAGACAGGGTGGATAATGAAGTTTACCAAAATAGGGAATATATTCTGCTCCTAACAAAATAAAACTCCTTGTACACCTACACTTTCCAAGGCTCTGTTCTTTTGCTTTCCAAGATGAGTTCAGTTGTGGCCATGTTGAGTTTGATGGGCCTGGAAATATTCAGGTGGAGATGTGTAGGAGGCATTGGAAAGCTGTTAGGAGAGAGTGTGGGCTAGAGAGTTAGCAGTGTAGCATAAGTGGTTGAATGAACATTAAGATCATCCTTTGCGAATTCTTAGCAGGAGAAGAGAAGGATAGGGACCCTTCAACATTTGAGAGACAGGCAGAGGAACATAAATCCAGCAAAAAGTAGTCAGAAGAGGGGAAAATGGAAGAGTGGTGGTGTAGAATGCAACTGACCAGAATTTAAAGAAGGATGAGGGTAGCGGAGAAAGGGATTTGAAATGTTAAATCCAGCTTAAAAAGACAAATAAGCCTGAAAATGGTTCATTAGATTTAAGAATAAGGAGGCATTGTTGACTAAAGCAAAAACAGCTTACCTGGGGGGCTGGGTATGGAAGTTATAGCAAAGAGGTTAAAGGTGAAGAAGTGGAAGATAGTATTGGCTACTCTTTGAGAAGCTTGCCTATGAAGCTAGGGGAGTGTGAATTAGAAGTGGACAAAAACATAGGGATTTGAGAGTGTTTATGTTCTAAGGAAGAAGAAAGGGGAGAATAAGAGATTGAATTAAGAGTTGAACTAAGAGTTGGGGAAATACAGTCATCTTGGACTTTCTATAGAAATGATTTCAAACTTTTTGTTTGCTCTTTTCTTAAAAATTTTTCTAGAATGTATATTTTAGATAATACTGACTATGGTTTTTGATACCTTTTTATGATATTTCAGTTGTCACAAACATGAGTTACTCTACTGTTGTTCTGCTGAAGAGCCCCATTCTAAAATGGGCTATTTAATATAATCATGTAGCTTTTTGATGGTCAGTTTCATCTTTTCCTTGCAAGTGTATGTGTCCCCACCACTCATTAATGTGGTTGATGCTAGCAGTAATACCATCTGTTCCTACAAATGTACTGCCTAAGTAACTGAACTGGGAAGTCTATTAATCAGTTGTTAGAATTGTGCTCTGAATGAGATTACTGATATTAATTAGTAAATTGTAAGGAAGATCTGGGGATGGCTGCTTCCATAAAGCTTAATCTGTGATCTATCTATCTATGTATCTATCTATGGTTTTCTACTGCTGTTTCACTTAAAGGATGTAGAGCTCATAGTTAGATTGCTTTAGAATGCCAACTCCAACACTTACTAACTCTGAACTTGGAAAATCTTTCAAAACTTGACTTTCTTTATTTTTAAAATGATGATAATAGTACTTACCTCACAGGACCATTATGGAGGATAAATGATGTAACCCATTAAAAACACAGCTTGGTACAGAGCAGGTAGATTAACAGTTGTTAGCTGTTACTGTCTCCAGGGTTTTGATTTTCTAGGCTTGATGTTCCTGGATGTTTTCTTGATTAGAGAGGTGTTACTATATTTGAAAAGGGACTAGATTAAAATAGAGCATAGTGTAGGTTTTATGTGTCTGGGAGGGCAGTGAGAATTTGCAGCATATATAAAGAAGGAGATTTATTTCCTGAGATAGGTTGGTTGGTTGTTATACCTGTTGAGGGCAGGTTTTTCTTAGAGGCATTTGAAATGCTGTATACCTCTAAATTGGTTCTGTAATCCCTTTATTTTTGAATCGAATACAAAAAGTATTTTAAAATGAGAGGGGGGTAAAAATGACCTAGAATTATGTTATGGGGTATTTTAGTTGAGAGAGAGAGAGAGAGAGAGAGAGAGAGAGAGAGAGAGTGTGTGTGTGTGTGTGTGTGTGTGTGTGTGTGTGTGTGTGTGTGGGAGAATAGGGGTTGCTGTAGACTCCTATTTTAGGACAGGAAATTAATGTAACCTGGTGAGGCTCATTAATATTGCAGGCTTAGTATCAAAACCACTGGGTAACCTGTAATTTAACCCAGGGCAGTACTTGGAGGGCAGGAAGTTAGAGTTTGTACCTTGGTCTGAGAAAGCCTATATTCACCTTTTTTTTGAGAGACTTGAGCTCTTAAAAAAGACAGAGAATGAAATTATCTAGTATTTGATAACCGTCAATTTAGTCATTCTTTTCTTCCTTCTATCAAATAAGTTGTACTATTCTTTCAAACAATTTAGAGTTCTGTTGAGAATCTATACCTTATTTTGGTATAGTAAAACACTAATGGATGGAAAATCCTGTTTTGTAGCTTTTGTGAATGTACGTAAGCCTCACCATTGAACTTCTGTAACACCCACAGACCCCCTTTATAAAGGAGAGGAGCATTTAATATGTTTAAAAATAGTAAACTAAATTGTTTCCTTCTGAGAATGTCTCTGGATGTGTTAATGGAGTTGAAAATTTATAAAGCTGCTAAACCCACACGGGAATTTTCACTTGTTTTAAATGTCATAAAAACAGGTTTTACTTTTATTGATAACTGGCTTAGTAAAAAGACCATGTTAAATTCAGAATGATTTAAGAAAACATTAAAGGTTTCATTGCTTCTTTTTAAAAAAAGTACTTCCTGTATGCAAGTCTCTCCATATCTGCAATCATACCAAATGAAACACGAGTGCCTTGGTTCGTGCCTTGCTACAAAATCACCCTCTCAGCAGTAGGTAGAGCTTGTTGGCATTGGCAGTGTTAGGTCAGTGACCTGACTATTAAAGCAGTGCTAGCTTTTCATTGAAAGGGGGATGAGATCTCTGTCCTCTGTTGAAATATGTTAGGTGCTTGCCAGTTGAGAAAACTATTGTACCATTTGTGGGAGGTATTGGATTAATAAGGTTTAGTATTTTTGACTTGTCAAAGTAAGATTTAATTGTCTTGTATTAAAAAGTGGCTCTCGTGATACAGTTCTTCTGGAAAATATAGAAACTCCTGGAGAATTCCCTTACTTAAGCAAAAGGAAAAAACCCTAAAAACTCCAGTTTTAGTTAACCATATAAATACCTCCCCTCTAAGTACAGTCAGTGGCCATTATGTGATAGTTGTTTTTCCAAAGAAATGTCATGTTATCAAAAATTGTATTTGTTATTAATGGTTTTAAGTTGCTAAAATTTTAGAAAAAAGGGTGGTGGTGGCTTAGTAGATTGGTTTTCAGATTCCTAATCACAGAGTAATTGTACAAATTTAATAGGTTTTCTTTTTCTCTTTAAGATATAGGTTGTATATCTATAGAACCTAAACCACACTGAACAAGTGAGTATTTGATGACATAAAGCTAGCTTTTGCACCAGATTAATGGCCTTTACCTGTCATCACTGGTATCATTAGTGTGTGTTAGCTATTGACATGTAACAAATCACTGAAAACATGGTTTAAAACAACCATTTGTTATTGCCCATGAGTCTTTGGATCAGCTGGGTAGTTCTGCTGATCTGGACCAGGCTTACGTATCTTACATGGGTTTGCTCATATTTCTCATGGATTTAGTCAATAGATTGTCTAAGACTAACTTGTCTAGCGTGGTCTCACTCATGATTTGCTGGTTGGCATGTGCAGTGCTAATGTTCACGGCACATGTGCATGTGCATGTGCATGTCAGCTGGGGTACCAGGGTGACTGGGCCACATGTCTTTAGATATCCTGCAGGCTGACTTAGGCTTGTTCCACTGTGGCAGAACATATTTTCAAGAGAGAGATATGGAAGCATGCAGGAGTTCTTGAGGCTTAGGCTTAAAACTGGCAAACTGTCATTTTTCCTGCCTTCTATTGGCCATAGCATGTCATCAGTCCAATTCAAATTCAAGAGGTGGGGAAAGACTACAAAGTCACACTGTGAAGCGTGTAAATATAGGGAGACCTGAAAAATTGGGGGAACTTTTACAGTCAGTCTCCCACATTTAATGGACGATAGATACTCCAATTAAAAAAAAAACCTCCCACATTTAGTATAGTGATTTTTTCCAATTACCCAGTCATATACTTTTAAACCTTTATTAGTGATAAAGCACGTACCTACTCCACTGAGTAGCTGTGCTATACCTACAAACAGCTTTTATCTTATTTCCTTCACAGTTACAGCTTTCCTACATAATGCAAATTGGGTTCCCTAACTAAACAGTTGAGTTATGTCCTATTTAGTTAAGAAAACTGGAAGAGATGTTTAAAATTGTCCTCTGTTGCCTATTTTAATCTGATTAATTTTCCTGCCTTTCTTTGAAGGCTTTTTTAATAATCTGCTTTCTCATAGTCTATTCAGTTTTATTTCCCAGAGTTTTGTTCTCTGGCTTGCCCAGTGACTTTCTCCCTGTCATTTTTTTTTTTAATTGAGATAAGATTGACACAGCAAAAAAATCAAACACTTTAAAGTATACATGCGTTTACATTCACAGTATGTGGCCACCACCTTTATCAAGTTCCAAAACATTTTTATCACCTTGAAAGAAAAATCTGTGTCCATTAGCAATCACCTACTCAAGTCTTCCTATAAACCCCTGGCAACCACCAATATGCTTTCTGTCCCTATGGATTTACTTATTCTGGGCTGTCATTTGTTTTTATCCTCTATGCATCCGGTTTTGCTCTTTCTGCCCAGAGTATCCAGAATCCTATTAGACCTCTTCAGTATTTGGCCCACTTATTTCTTCCTCCTCACAGAGATTGTATCCTGTAGTTTAATTTAGCTGCAGTGAACATTATCACTGCACTCCACTGGAACTGCTTTTCCTTTTCTCAGGTTGTTTCCTCTGAGTCTTTCCTGCAGGGTGCTTCCTTTGCAGGAAGGGAGGGAGAGGGCCCTCCCCCTAATGTTTGTATATTGACTTCAGCCCTTTGTTCTTACTCTTTCTACCTTCCTTCTCCCTGGGTGATCTTAACTACTTCTGTGGCCAAATTGAGATCTCTAACCCAGATATCATCAGAATTCCAGACCTGCTGGAATTACCACCTGGATGTTTCACAACTACTTTAAACCGAACATATTAAAATTGAAATCCTTTTCTCTCCTTACCCTCTCTCCTTCCTTAAATGAAATGAAACCTTAGTATTACTCTTCCTTCTAGTCTCTCTCTTGGTAAATGGCACCATTATCCATGGAGATCCCTGGGTTTGTTCCCGGGAGTCAGAGTTGTTTCCTCTTTATATGAGTACCTAATTCTCTACCTCTAGTCATTCTTCAAGTCCACTCCACCCCTTAAATATCTCTGGAATCTCTTCCTTTTCATTTCTATAGACCTCACTTTAGTTTAGGACCTTATCACTTTTTGCCTAGAAAGGGGTTCACAAACTGTAGCCCAAAGACCAGTTATGGCCAGCCGTCAGCAGTTTTTGTAGATCAAGTTTTATGGGAATACAGCTTTGCTCATTAGTTTTAGGTGTTCATCGTGTATGGCTGGTTTTATGCTACAGCGGCAGAGTTGTATAGTTGTAACAGAGACCACATGGCCTGCAAAGCCTAAAATATTTACTGTCAGACCCTTTACAGAAAAGATTTGCCTTCCCTTGGATTTTCTGTCTTTACCGTGTCTACCACTCCAGGTGAATATTCAGAAGTCTGACCATATATCCCATTGCATGAATCTTTTATTTACTATTCATTCCCTATTGAATAAAGTTTAAGACTCTTATCATGCATAAAGCCCTTGCTTACCTCTCTTGGCTTATTTTCTCATTCAGAAGGCATCTTAGTCTCTCTGGTATGTGCCTGAAATGTTCTCTTTTCTCTTTCTGGTAAATTTATATGTCTCTCAAAATCTAGCACAGATGTTATTTTCCTAAGAAATCTTCTGATATTCTAGATTATTCCCTCTTCCTTGCTTCCTTCATACCTTCTACAACTTTTGTTTTACTTAACATACCCATCACGCAATCTTATCCATTTACTGGTATTCCCCTAGTAGACTTTAAAACCAACCCTGTGCCAGGCCTGGAGCCAGGTATTGAATTACTCCTTCAAGAAGTGTTTGTTGACTGAGTGAATTGATTGCTTTTGTGTTAAACTTTTCCTAACTAGTCTGTCATGGCAGGAATTATGTCTTAAACAACTTTTACTTCCTCTGATTGTATCTAGGGAAATGCTATATCCATAGTAGGTACAGTTATTGGTTAAATTCTTGGTTTGAATTGTCATCTAGATAAAGGAAGCAAAAGATTCCTTTTGGGGAGAATGAACATTTATCAAAGAGAGGCTATCTGGCTAAGCCCATTAAAAGGGGACTTGATTTGTTTTAATTACTAACTTTCCCCCCTTGTCATATATAGGCACTTTTTATTCTCTTCTGTACTGGGCAATTTAATTGATTTTAATTTAATATTTTGTGCCATTAATTAGGCATCATATGACCTGCATAGTGCAGATATAAGGAACAAGATAGATGGAATGTGCTAAGTTGATGCGTTAATACAGGACAAAGTCATTCTAAAAGTACTGAGTTAGTCTGGGTGTAAATGGGAACAAAAATGGAATATGTTACTATTGCCATTAGCTGTTAGCTATCTATACTTTTTCTTTACTAGATTAATATACCTGTTTGTGGGACCTAGGTTCTGGTCCTCATAAGATTTCCTACCAGTAGAAGTAGAAGGAGGAGGAGGAGGAGTCATCATCATTGTCATTGTCGACACCTGTCTAGTGCTTTTTATGTGCCAGCGACTGTTCTAAGCACAGTAGTACATCAGTTAACTCATTTATAACCTATGAGGTAGATTCTGTTATCCTTGTTTTACAGATGAGGGGCCTGAGGCACAGGGAAGTGACATAAATAAACTTGGCTAAGGTAATACAGCTAATAAATGGTGGAGCCAGAATTTAACCCCAGCTGTCTGGCCCTAGACTAGGTGCTCTTGGTCAGTACGATGGACTTTTCCTTCATGGATCATGGAATGATCTGAGTGCACAGTTCTTGTGTTCATTGCCTTCCTCTTTAAAACAAAACTCTGGAATTTGGGGTCAGTGGGGAAAGGAGGAAGTACTAAATGGTTAAAGATAGTTTTCTTAAAAAAGACATGTATATCCCATTTTATATTTTTCGTGATTAGTGATAGAATTCCTTTTATCTTTTACTGCAAGTTGAGGCAAGAGTTTGCTTTTCTTTTGGCTTAACTTGTATGTATACAGTAAGTGCTTACTAAATGGTTGGCTTTAAGCAAAGAACTGTGGGGCAATAGAGGCAAGTGTATTACAGCTGAAAGTTAAATATATATATAATGAAACAAATTCATGTATGTAGCTGTAGAAGGTATAATTTTATTTAGCTGTGAGTATATATAGTCCCTAAACCTGGAAATATATTAATAACTGTGGTAATCAAGAGGAAATCATCATTGGAGCTTCTAGGTGTTGCTTTTAGCCAGCTTAAAAAAACACCTGGATATACAACTTATATATCGCAGATTACTCAAAGCCTAAGTGTACAACTCAGTGAATATACTACCACAGAGATCAAGCAAAGTGTTCAACATTTTCATCATCATTCCAGAAGGCTCTCTTGTGGCCCCTCCCAGTCAGTAAATGCCCCATCCCTTATCTTGCTTTATTTTCAAAAATTGCAATTATTACAGCTTGGCATATATTAGTTTGTCTTTTCTACTTAAAGTGTAAACTTCATGAGGACAGAGACTTGGTTTTGCTCACTGTTCTTTTCCATTGCTCAGCATAGTGTCTGGTATATAGTAAATGGTTAACAATTATTTGCTAACTAAAAATACTTAATTGTTCCCTATATACATATTATATGGTACACAAGTGCTGCTTAATGTACTAGGTGCTGAGGTAGATGGTAGATTTTCGTTTTCTAGGGTGAGACTTTTGACATTCAGCATGATACTTAGACCAATTTTTAAACAAGGAAATTGAACTGTACTGGCATTGAGTTTAGTGTGTGCTGGTCTTTGCTCTTGTGAATGTTAGGAAATATGGGAAATTTGCTACCAGTGAGAGATAATAGCAGTCTATCTATTAGATTGTTTTCTTGAGAGTATCTGATTTCTTAGTTATCTCAAATTCTTAACTTACACCCTAAATGATCTTTTTGAATACCCCAAACAGTTGCAAAAGACTAAATGCTCTTGTTCTTGTGGGAAGAGAACTGTGATAGAAAAAGCATTGGTTTATTTGATCAGGTAAGACAGTTTAGGTGTAGTTTATAGGTCTTTTGTATCACTTAAGTTAAAACAATAAAAATTGTCTGTCTTGATTAAAATAAGTAAAGGAGTATGTGGTTTAGAAATCATTCCAGTTCAAACTTATATTCATGTAGAGGAGACGGAAATTTTGAGCCAGAAGTGACCCTAGTATTCTGGTTCATGTTCTTGTTTGTCAAGTTTAATCCTCTCATTTTACATTTGAGGAAATTGGGGTGCAAAGAAGTTATGTTACGTGCTAGTTCAGTACAAATCAGCAGTCAACCAGTCTGTTTAACTCAAAAGTTCCTGGCTCTTTTGCATCATATTGACAGTAGAATCACTTGGGGAATTTTATAAACTTAAACATGTTAGGGTCCTACTCCCAAAGGCTTTTATTTTTTTATTAGATTTGGGATGGGAACCAGGCATGTGTAATAAAGTGACAAAGCAAAATAAAAACTCAAACCACTCTGTCCCCTCAAATTTTTGGTAATGAGTAAATTTTCCAAGCAGTACACACTCTAGTGGCTTAGAAC
The DNA here is from genome assembly GCF_965194825.1 of Balaenoptera physalus. Taxonomy (NCBI): domain Eukaryota; kingdom Metazoa; phylum Chordata; class Mammalia; order Artiodactyla; family Balaenopteridae; genus Balaenoptera; species Balaenoptera physalus. The sequence goes on from NC_138891.1 coordinate 80,303,108, forward strand.
CATTGTGGTGTAATGCCTTTTTTTTTTTTTTTTTAATTAATAGATTTTATTTCTTAGAGCAGTTTCTGGTTTACAGAAAAATTAAACAGGAAGTATAGAGAATTCTCATATACTCCCTCTCCACACACTCAACAGCTTCCCCTGTTATTAACATCTTGCATTGTTAAAATTGATGAACCAATATTGATACATTATTATTAACTAAAGTCCGTAGTTTATTATTCATAGTTGCCATTAGAGCCCACTCTTTTTGTTGGATAGTTTTATGGTTTTTGACAAATGCATATTCTGACAAATACAGAATAGTTTTGCTGCCTTAGTTTGAGCTCCTCCTGTTAAGACCTACTCCCTATTTCTGGCAACCAGGAATCTTTTTACTATAGTTTTGTCTTTTCCAGAATGTCATGTAGTTGGAATCATATAGTACTGTAGTCTTTGTAGACTTCCTTCTGTGACTTAGCAATATGCACTTAAGGTTCCTCCATGTCTTTTTGTGGCATTCATTGTTCATTTCTCTTTATTGCTGAATACTGTTCCATTGTGTGAATATACCAAGGTTTGTTTATCCATTCACCTATTGAAGGACATCTTGGTAGCTTCCACATTTTGGCAAATATGAATAAAGCTGCTATAAACGTTTGTGTGCAGGTTTTTGAGCGGACGTGTTTTCAGCTCATTTGGGTAAATATCCTTGAGTGCGGTTGCTGGATTGTATGATACAAATATGTTCTGTAGGAAACTGCCAAATTATCTTTCAAAATAGCTGTACTCTTTGGCATTCCCAATTAGTTATTGCAGTTAGCATTGCAATTAGTGGAAGTTACTGTTGCTCTACATCCTCACCAGCCTTTGGTGTTGTCAGTGTTTTGGATTTTAGCCTTCCTAATAGGTTTGCAGTAGTATCTTATTTTAATCTTGCAATTCCCTAATGACATACAGTGTTGAGCATCTTTTCATACTTTATTTGCCATCTGTATATCTTCTTTGGTGAGACGTCTGTTCAAGTCTTTTGCCTGTTTTTAATTGGGTTGTTTGTTTTCTTATTGTTGAGTTTTAAGAACTCTTCATATATTTTGGATACAAGTCCTTTATTAGATATGTGTTTTGCAAATATTTTCTCCCAGTTTGTGGCTTTTCATTCTCTTAACAGTGTCTTTTGCTAAGCAGAAGTCCAACTAATCAATTTTTCTTTCATGGAATTTGATTTTGGTGTTGTATCTAAAAAGTCATCACCAAACCCCTGGCCAGCTAGATTTTCTCCTGTGTTATCTTTTAGAAGTTTTATAGTTTTGCATTTGACTTTAGATCTGTGATCCATTTTAAGTTAATATTTGTAAAAGGTGTAAGCTCAGTTTATATTCAAATTTTTTCTTTTTTACAAGTAGATGTCTAGTTGATCTACCACAATTTTTTTGAAAACCTGTCATGCTTTTTTGATGTCCTCTTTCAGTGGAGGTGTGCTCAAGTGTTAGTTATGATTATTAAAATAAAATAAGGAACTTGAGATTATCATCGTTTTGATTTATAGAGTTTAAATTTTTTTTTTTGGGGGGGGGCTGTGTTGGGTCTTCATTGCTGTGCACGGGCTTCCTCTAGTTGTGGCGAGTGGGGGCTACTGTTCGTTGCGGTACGCAGGCTTCTCATTGTGGTGGCTTCTCTTGTTGCGGAGCACAGGCTCTAGGTGCATGGGCTTCAGTAGTTGGGGCATGCGGGCTCAGTAGTTGTGGCTCACAGGCTCTAGAGCGCAGGCTCTGTAGTTGTGGCACTTGGGCTTAGTTGCTCCATGGCATGTGGGATCTTCCCGGACCACGGCTCGAACCTGTGTCCCCTGCATTGGCAGGCGGATTCTTAACCACTGCGCCACCAGGGGAGCCCTGATCTATAGAGTTTAAGAGTAGTTTAGGAGGTAGTAGCATATTGAGTAAGAGCTTGGGCTCTAGGACAAGTCAGTTCTTTTATTCAGATTCTGAATTTGCCATTTACTAGCTGTGACCTTGGACGAGTTACCTAACTGTGCCTCAGTCTCCTCGTGTGTAAAAACTATTCTTATGCTAAGTGAAAAATATGTAATATAAAGTGGTACAGTATGTTGCCTATCATATGGCTGATTCTCTTTGTTGTGCAACAGAAACTAACACAGTATTATGAAGCAATTATACTCCAATAAAGATCTGTTTAAAAAAAAAAAAAAGGAACCCCCAAATGCTTTATATACTTTTAATTTTCTAATCTCTGTTACTTTATTCCCTACAGCGTGTTCTAGAGAAATAATAATGGTGTTAATCTAAACAAGAATAAACATTATACTTGGACTGTTTCTGTTGTTATTGATGACTTCCTGGCAGAAGCAGATTTACATAAGGGAGTTTAATGACTGACCTAGTATAATCATCATTTAAAGTGCGTAAAGTATAAAAAACTGAGTGCTTACTTCATTCTGCAAGCTCATTGTTTTCTAAACTCAATAAATATCGAATAGCTCAAGACTAACAGTTATATGTAAAAGGTGATGGTGAAAGAAGAGCTGTAGTGTCTATGAAAACATATTTCACTTCTTTGTATGTGATGAATTACACGCTATCTGCTTGCTTATGTATTTAGAATAATTTGTTTTAGATTTTGAGTTAATCTTTCCAAAAAGAGTATGAGTTTTTTAAGGTAATGTGTCTTCAGTTCTTCAATGTTACAGAACTTCTGGATAGAGAAGTATGTGTTTCTTAATTGCTATGGATAAGCTAAGATCAGGAGCAAGATAAGAATGTCCACTCCTGCCACTTCTATTCAACATTGTATTGGAAGTCCTAGCTAGGGCAGTTTGGCAAGAACAAGAAATCAAAGGCATCCAAATTGGTGAGGAGGAAGTAAAACTGTCTCTGTTTGTGTATAGATCAGATGTGTATAGAAAGTCCAAGAAATCCACTATTAATCCGCTATTACAGCGAATCAGTGGGTTTATTAGCATGACAGAATCACTGTATAAAAGTCAGTTGTATTTCAGGAGATTGGGATTGACATATATACACTAATATGTATAAAATGGATAACTAATAAGAACCTGCTATATAAAAAATAAATAAATTTTTTAAAAAAAGTTTTATTTCTATGCAGTAGAAATGAGCAAACTGAAAATGAAATTAAGAAAACAATTCCATTTACAATAACATCAAAAGAAATAGAATACTTATAAATTTAACAAATCTAATAAATTATTTAATAAATATAACAAAGGAAATACAAAACTTACACTGGAAATTACAAAACATTGTTGAAAGAAATTAAAGAAGACCTAAATAAATGGAAAGACATTCCAGGTTCATGGATTGGAAGACTTAATATTGTTTAGATAGCAGTACTCCTCATTGATTTACAGATTCAATGCAATCTCTATCAAAACTGCTTTTTTGCAGAAATTGATGAGCTGCTCCTGAAATTCATGCGGAAATACAAGGGATCTTGTATTAGTTTTCTAGGGCTTCCATAACAAAGTACCAAAAGCAAGGTGGCTTAAAACAACAGAAATTTATTGTCTCGCCGTTCCAGAAGCTAGAAGTCCAAAATCAAGATGTTGGCTGGGCCATGCTCTCTGATAGCTCTGAGGAAGAATCCTCCCTTGCCTCTTCATGTTTCTGGTGTTTGCTGACAGTCCTCTGCATTCCTTGGCTTGTAGATTCATCACTCCATTCACCTGGGTGTCTTCTCCATGTGTGTCTTCACATTGTCTGCCCTTTATGTGTTTGTCTGTGTTTCCAGAATACCCTTTTTTATAAGGACACCAGTCATTGGATTAGGGGCCACCAGAATAACCTCATTTTAATGTGATTACTTCTGTAAAAACCCTATTTCTAAATAAGGTCACATTCTGAGGTACTGAGGGTTAGAACTTGCATATGTCTTTTGCGGGGGGACTCACTTCAATCCATAGCAGCCTCTGAATAGCCAAAAATATCTTGAAAAGAAAAAGAACAAAGTTGGAGGACTTACACTTACCAATTTCAAAACTTACTACATTTTAACATGTAATACATATAAAAGTTATTGAGATATTTTACATTCTGTTTTTTATACTGAGTCTTCAAAATGTGTTATGTAATAACAGCACGTCTCAATTCAGACTAACCACTTTCAAGTGTTCGATAGCCTCATGTAGTTGGTGACTGTTGTGTTAGACAGCACAGATAGAGACAGTCAGTGTGACTCCAGAGGAGGAATAATCATAATTTGGAATGGTTAGGACAGGTCACAGAGGAGATGGAGCTTCAGTTTATTTTGCTCACTCATTCATTTATTGATTCAGTCATTTATTCATCCAAGAGATTTTGAGCTCTTTTATGAAAACTGGTATAAAATGCAGACCTGTCTTATCTCCTTGTGGACAGTACATTAAACAGTTAATTATACAATTATTTAATTAGAATTGGTTAAGAAGTAGTGGAAAGAGCATAGGCTTAAAGTTAATTATTCCCTGTGAAACAATGGATGATGATAACTGCCTTGTGGGGTTGGTGGGAGTAAGTGAAATAGGATATGCCCAACACTGTACTTGTTGCCAAGTATTTAATAAATACTGCTCTTCTCTTTCTTTCTTCCCACTTCCTCCTCTGTCCCTTGTTGAATGCATGCATCAGGGCATGGGAAAAAGAAGCTTAGGACATGGCAGAGTCAAAAAACAAGCAGGCTACCCAGGGACTCAAATGAACTCTTACCTTCTTCTTTTACCCTCAGCCTTCTTTCACTACACGGTCCTGCTTCCTGGACCCAGAACTCAGGTTTGTACTATTAGTACTAAGGCCTATTTAACCAGTGTTAAATAGGTTTTTATGGACTGGATTAAGAACATAAATTATTGCTTTTTCTGTAAATTTTAATGTTTCATTCCAAACAATTGTTCTATGAGTGAAAATTTGGAGCTCTGCCTGCTAAATTTATTGTCTTTTGCTTATTCAGATAAGAAAGTGTTTCAGAAATATTTTGAGAAGTGTTAAAGTAAAATTATTTTATTACTTTTTCAATAATTCAGACTTCCCATTACATTTCTGAGCACTCTGATCCTTGTAATTTTTACATTCTAAGATCTCAAAACTTTACCATACTTTATTACAGTAAGTATTATTAAATCTAGTTAAATATTAAAGTTAGTTACGTTAAGTTTGAGATGAGGAGTTGTAGTGACATTATTGTTGTATGTTGAACACTGGATTTAGGTTGGGCAGATCTTGCTTTCTTGTGTGTTAGCTATATGGTTGTGGTAAGTCCATTCATTCACTGATTTTCGATTCATTTGAAAGATATAGTTTGAATATTTAATGTGGTCAGGACATTATTTGTGTATTTACTTATATTTACAGATTGTGATAAATACTTTGAAGGAAAAGAGCTGGTTACAGTGAGAGGATAATAACAGGAAAATTACTTTGTTAGGATGGTCATAGAGTAGGTTTCTCTGAGAAAGTGATATTTAAGCTGAGACCTAAAAGGTAAAAGGAGTCTGCTAGTGGCCTAGAAAAATACCATTCCAGGCACAGGGAAATATGTAAAAGAGTCCTGTGGAGGCAAAGAGCGTTGTGTATCTAATAAATTGAAAGAAGCCTAGTGTGACCTGAGGATGGTGAGCAAGGGGAAGAATGGCATGAGGTGAGAATCCAACCAGATTTTGTAGAGTCTTGTATAACATGTTGAACCCTTTCAAGTATTTTAATCAGGGACATGATTTAGACAAGTGTAACACTGAAATGGGAGGTTGAATATAAGGGTCTCTAAAGGTTGAAAGAGAGGTCTGGGCTACAGAAATAAATTTGAGAACCAACAGCTCTCAAATGTTAATAATTTGAATACCATGTAATTAAAGTTCTGGGAATGTGTAAGATAAATTTGGGGAAAGTATAGTGGCAGAAGAGAAAGGAGGTCTAGGACCCAGACCAGAAGACCTCCAGCATTTAGAGGTTTGTAGAGGAGGAAACAGAATAGACAGGAATCCCTCAATTATAAGCAAGGTTTTTTTCTTTTTGCGGGGTGGTGGGGGTTGTTTTGGATGACCAGAGGTTCTGAAATGAAAATAAGGAGCAGGAAGGACATTATTTGAGATGTGTCGAGGAATTGAATCAGCCTCTGTGGGATTTCTGAAAGTAGTATCCTTGGGGGAAATTATGTTTTCCTTAAGGCCAGCAGATGGGAGTTTGCTGATCAGAGTAAGAATTCAGAGGACATTGTAGAAGGGGAAGTCGAGGAGTTGACTCAGATGAGAAGGATATATAGAGTAGATGGGGGATGAGAGTTAATAGCAAATAAGAGGGGCTTGTATTTCTGGTGAAGACTTAGGTAAACAAGGATATGCCGTGTGATAGATTTAGTCCTTAAAGTTTCTTGTAGGCTGGAGGGATCTATGGCCTTAGTGGTATAATTTGGACAATTTCAAATAGTTTGTTGGGGGAGGAACAGGTTTTTGGTGATGTAAATTGGCTTTAGTAGGTTCTAGTTGTGGTATGGTGAGGCTCTGGGCTGGCCTGTTCAATTCTTTTATTTATTAAATAGTAATAATACCTCATTGATTGTTTTATGATTTAAATGAACAGTCACAGAGTGGTTCATAAAAGTTGAATCTGAATACGGATAGCCCTTTAGGATATCTTTTAAATGTACATCATAATGAGTCATGATTTATCCAGCTTATTTTCTTGTCACTCTTTTCTGTATTGAATATAAGAATCAATGCTTAACTGAAAAATAAACATTGGCTATGAGGCACTCAATCCATCTCTTCATAATACTGATTATACTCTATTTTAAAACTAAGGATGAGACATTCAGAAAGTAGGCATTTGCTCTTTTTTTAGTTTAGACAGTTCCTTAAGCTTACTTGGATATTTTAGAACCCAGTGATGAAACGTTAGATTATAACAGTAATACTTCTGTGAAAAGAGTATCTTTTTAGAACTTTAAGCAAATTCATCTTTAAAAAATTTACATGCTCAATTATAGAGAATTTGGAAATTAAAAAGAGGTACAAAAAAGAAAATTTGTCTTTATTCTCACTATCCAGAGTAAAGCTCCTGTTTACTTTCTGATGTGTTTGTAATATTTTTTTCAACATTGGGATCACACAGTATATAGCAGTTTGTAACCTGCTTTTTCATGTAATCATGAATATTTCCTTGTAAACTTAAATATTCTTTGAAAGTTAATTTTAATGGTTGTTTAATATTCTGTTCACTGGAGCATTATCATATTTACCTAGTTATTCTCTTATTTTGGAGTATCTAGATTGGTTCCAATTTATTGATACATATATTGCTTCAATGAATATGAATGTACATAAAGCAGTCATTCTCTCAGTTTATGATTACTTTTTTTTTAATGTTTATGTTCTTTCTTTATTTATTTATTTTTGGCTGCATTGGGTTTTCGTTGCTTTGCACAGGCTTTCTCTAGTTGCGGCGAGCTGGGGCTACACTTCCATGTGGTACGCGGGCTTCTCACTGCAGTGGCTTCTCATTGCGGAGCACGGGCTCTAGGCGCGCGGGCTCAGTAGTTGTGGCGCACAGGCGTAGTTGCACGGCACGTGGGATCTTCCCGGATCAGGGATTGAACCCGTGTCCCCTGCGTTGGCAGGTGGATTTTTAACCACTGCGCCACCAGGGAAGTCCTTCTGATTACTTTTTTCCCCACCATATTCCTAGAAAGGGAAATACTGAGGCAAAGGGTAGGGTTTTGTTGTTGTTTGTCATTGTTGATGCTTTTAAGGAAAAATATACTTAATACAGGATTTCATATTTAATAATCTATATACATATGTGTATATATTTGTGTGTATGACATTATTTATTGTGCAATTCCAACAATGGTTGGTTTGTTTATGGATTTGGAGACCCCCTTGCAATAACAAATTCTACAGGGTCTCTTTGGCTCAAATGTTGAGACTACTACTGGAGATTATATTATATATAAACCTTCAGTTCTCTCTCACACCTTATCTTTCACTGCCCTTACTCCAGCAGATACCTTCTCATTGCCCCTAACGAATACTCCTTCTTCATTAAGTGAACTTTTTTTCTAACATTCTTGCTTGATATTTGGGAACAATTTTAAGACTTTTTAATAGTTTTAAGATACTAATTCTCCAACACTGGGAGTGAAAGTGTAAATTGATAAAACCTCTAGAACTCAGTAAGAGCTAATTGTGTTTGAGGATGCCTAGTTTTATTGTCTCCTTGTTAAACCTCAAGTGTTTACTTTTTATTTTTTAATATTTGCTAATTTGCTGGGTATAAATGATAGCTATATTTGGGGGTAGGAGGAGTGACTGAAATAGTAACTTCTTTATTTCCCAGCCTGTAACTGAATAAAAATTGGAAGGTGAGAATTAGGTTCTAAAACCTAGTGTTTGAAATTTATCCTCTTCATCTGGCTGCCATGAAATCATATACTCTAAGACCTGAAAAGGATCTAAAAGCTCATATTTATTCACTCCTTTCAGTTTACAGATAGGGAAAGTGAGGTTTAGAAAGGAGCTTCCTTGACTTTGCCAAAGTCATAAACCAAGCAGTGGTACAAAAAAGCTGACTTGTTTTTTCATAGCTAGTCTGTTGGCTTTTCCTCAAACATCCCCTGCCCCCCTCCTCTTGTAGGTGACTAATTTTTTTTCTGTTTGGATGCCTGATAGAATCTTTTTTTATCCTTTAGTTTAACCAGGATACTTCAACCATTCTGAGTCAGTTCTTTCTGGTATACACCATAACTTTTTGTCCTGCAGATGTAGTTTGCTCAATTTCAAGGAAATTTGTATCTGTGAATACTTTTTCTACTCATGTGTTGGAATCCATTCTTGGAGCAATAATTATCATTTTTGTTCTCCACATTTTTTATCTTCTCAAGAATTACTTTAATCTCTTCATTGATTCCCTCTGCATTACTATGATTTCCTTTCCCCCTTGCATTAATTTTTCACCAAGTCTCTTCTGTTCTTTGCTGTTTCTAGTTTATTAGATCTATGGTTGTTTTGCTAAGCTAAGGAACAAATTGAGAACTGTGGTAGGCTGAAAAATGAGTCCCTAAGAGATATCCATGTCAAACTTTAGCAACCTGTGAATGTTACCTTATTTGGAAAAAGGGTTTTTGCAGATTGCAGGTTAAATTAAGGATCTTGAAATGAGATCATCCTAGATTATCCTGGTAGGATCTAAGTCCAACTGACAGATGTCGTTATGAGATACACAGAAGAGAGCAGACACACAGAGGAGGAGGCTATGTGACCATGGAGGCAGAGATTTGGAATCATGTGTCCACAAGGCTACAATGCAAGTAACGTGGACAGCTACCAGAAGCTGGAAGATGCAAGGAATGGGTTCTCTCCTACAGCCTACGGACGGAGCGCAGCCATGCTGACAGCTTGATTTCAGACTTCTGGTCTCCAGGACTGTGAGAGAATAATTTCTGTTCTCTTAAGCAACCCAGTTTTTGGTAATTTGTTACTGCAGCCACAGGAAACTAATACAAGGACCAAAATAATTTTTCTTTTTAATCTTTCTGTTGTTTTATGACCTTATCTTTGGACTCTTGTTTTAATTACGTTCTTTTTAAGTTCTCACTATTGGAAGGAATTTTTTTCCTGTTCTTTCAGATAAGTGTTTGATTTGGCTTTTGCATGTTTTTCCTGTAGTGTGTTTGTGTCAGTTTTTTTCAACTTTCTTATGGTTAAATTGGGCAGCTCTTTCCAGATCTTTTGTTTTGATACCATGTCTATCAGTGAATTCTTTCTTTTTCACCTTAGTTTGGGTATCTTTGTCTTCCACTAATGTGGCCATTGTTTTTCAACCACTCTTCTGTAGCCTGAGGGGTATAGTAGGTAAAGAAGTCTATTAGCCAGTGTAATCCTTTCTGAGCATTTTTTCCACCACTAAGCCATGGGTACATTCCACCTTTGTGGGCTTCTGTTTTTTCCCTCAATTTAGTATAATAACCTTGAAGACATTGGCCTTTCAGCCTTTGCTGAGGTTCACAGGTGGTGTGTAAGGGGTTTTCTGGGGTAAAAGACATTAGCTGCGGACTTTTCCTGGACCCTCCCTCCCCTACCTTGCCACTCCCAACGCCGTAGCTGCCTATGGCATTTTCATGTTCTACTTTTTACCATATTGAGGAGTATCAGAGAGAGTTCTCAGTACGTTGTCTTTTCACCATTTTCCTTCAGAATTGCTTTTAGAAGTATGAGCAGTGTTAGGAACCATGCTGTAGTGTATTATTTTCACTGATGGTCATTGTTTTTCTAGAGGTAGCCTGCCAAAATGTCTAATTTTATAAATAGTCTGCTTAATTAGAAACCATTCATTTCTCAATGACATCAGTTTCATTTAAAGTATCTGATAGCTAAAGTAGTTAAACTACCTGTTTTTGCTGTAAAGCCAAAGTTGGGGAGATAGTGGATCTATTCTTCAAATAACCATTTCTGAGTTGCGGTGAATATATACTGAGGTATCAGACAAGAAGTCATTTAATTCAATCTAGTGATACTGAAATGGTTTACAGACCTGCATAGTAATACAGCTCCTGGCCTCTTCTCCATTCCCCTGCCTCCATTCTTTTTTGCTCACTTTGCTCTAACCACGCTGCCTTGGGCTTTGAGTGCCCCCACTTTTAGAGAGTATGTATTTTCATACTGTAAAGTTCACTCATTTAAATTGTACAATTCATTTATCTTTAGTGTGTTTACAGGGTTGTGCAATCATCACCACAATCTAATATTAGAACATTTCCCTCATCTCCCAAAGAAATCTCTAACCCATTAGCAATCACTCCCTATCTTCTCCCCCACGCCCCTCCCCAACCCTAGGCAACCACTAATTTACCTTCTGTCTCTGTAGATTTGCTTTTTCTGGACAGCTCATATAAACAGGATCATGCAATATATTATCTTTGTGACTGACTACCCTTCTTTTATTCCCCTGTTTTCCTGAACTCCTTCAATGTCTTTCTTTTAACACGCCTTTATTATCTTTTCCCATCCTGTTGTCCCTCCCCCCTTCACACTTCTTCAGATTTCAACCAAAATATATCACTCTCTCTAGGTGACCCAACCCTAATTAGGTTCTAGATCCTCCATTATGGGCTTCCTTGCATCCTGTAGTTCTCTTTTACATACTCTTACCTCAGTTGTTATATAACTGGAAAATTATTTGTATAAATAATCTTTGCTTTTCTCACTGGGCTCTAGGTCCATGAAAGCAAGGAGTTTGTTGTTTATTGTTGATTTTCCACTGTCTAGTCTAGGAAGAAATAAGTACTTGGATGAATACATTCAAGGGGGGAAGTTTTTAGAGAAGAGAGGGAGGGTATTAATTAAGTGTGTGTATTAACTCTCAATGTGACAACACTACTAATAGTTGAAAACGTAAGCTGAAAAATTAGAAAATTAGTGGTAAATTAGGCTTTATGTACATGTGTTGGACATAAGCATTGTCTATTACACTCTCCCAGAAATATGACTCGAGAAAATCTGTCACTAAAGGAAAGCTTAAGATGTCAGTGCCAGGTTAATTTCTGGAGTCCATTTATGTTGTTGACTAGATTATGTGGAATATTTATCCTACCCAAGAAGTGGAATAGCCCAACTAAAGTATTCTCTCTTTTTAAAATTTGGAATCAAACATTTCAGGTTTCCAAGGACATTTGTAAATTATGGGTTCTGTTGTCTACTTGGGACACAGTTTATTGCAGGAGCGTGTTGCTTCACTTGCTTTGATGGATATATTAGTGAATTTGTCAAGGTTCAACTGCTGTTATTGGTCTCTGAAGTCCACTGTTTCTTCTCTATTTGTTATAGTACCTGGATTGTTTGGTACATTTGTTCTTTTCTCCCTTAATGTTTATTTGCTCCTTTTTGGATAATGCAGGGGCCTGGGACAAAGGTATGTGACTATGGGTTGTGTGTATGGGGGTCTCAAAAATAGGGGGAAATAGTATATTTCTCCTTGATGAGATTTAAAGTAACATTTTAAGAGTAATAGTTCACATGGTTTTCTGTTGACCTTGTTGATCTACAAGATCATAAGTTGCACGAGACTGTTTACCAAATCAAATCTCTGAAGCCTTAAACTCTATCTCTACCATTAAGCTCTTCTGTGGGTTCGTAGTTTCATTTTTTTATAATGGAAACTGGTGAGAAAGTATGATGGTTCTACAGATACTTACTTTATAATTAACTTTTATTACAGTGTATTTCATCTGTGAAGCATGAATGTACACAGAATGGAGGGCTGTATTGGATGGAGTCTTGGAGGGAATCAACTCAGAAATGTCTTCATTGCAGTCTTGGTCCTGTTATTTGTATATATTTGCACCAGAATGTTTTTAAAAAGATTTTTGGAACTTCGTTTCTTGTTAAAGTTAATTTCATAATCTGGGCAGCCAGCGGTTCCTTTTCCTGTTTGGCCTTTTCTTAGAAGCAGATTGATATATTAGTAACAGAGTCGTCACTTGGAGTTAGAATAGCTGTTTTAACGTGGCCACTCTTCATAGTTTGTGATTTCCAGTGAGTCTCTTAACTTCCTGGAGTCTCAGTTTCCTCATCTGTGAAGTGGAAGTAATTTCATGAACTTCACAGGATTATTAAGATTAAGTAAGGTATTATGTGAAAATAATTAGTAAGGTACCTGGCTCTATTATGTTATAGGAAATACTGAACCCAGATTTTGAATAAATATTGAATCCAGATTTCATTAATAAATAAATAAATAAATTCTCTTTGAACAGAAAACTCCATGAAGGAAGGGTTCTTGTTTATCTTATTCATTTTTTGGGACCCCAGTTCTTAGCACAATACTGATTTAGTACACAGAGAATGCTCATTTTTTAAAAAATAAATTTATTTATATTTATTTTTGGCTGCGTTGGGTCTTTGTTGCTGCACACAGGCTTCTCTCTAGTTGCGGCTAGTGGGGGCTGCTCTTCGTTTTGGTGCATGGGCTTCTCATTGCGGTGGCCTCTCTTGTTGCGGAGCACGGGCTCTAGGTGTGCGGGCTTCAGTAGATGTGGCATGCGGGCTCTAGAGTGCAGGCTCAGTAGTTGTGGCGCACGGGCTTAGTTGCTCCGTGGCATGTGGGATCTTCCTGGACCAGGGCTCAAACCCATGTCCCCTGCATTGGCAAGCGGATTCTTAACCACTGTGCCACCAGGGAGGCCCCGATAATGCTTATTAAGCACGTGAAGAATTAATCAATAACAATGTATTTGAACCAGAAATTCAACTGCATCTTCTTTTTCTGTTCTCAAGATTTTTGAAACTTTCTACAGTTAGCCTACTATGTGCCATTAATATGAGAGAATACTTACAAACTAGAAAGGTTGTATGTAACACAAACACATATGAGAATTAATATTTTATAAAGCCACACACAGATGATTTATTAAAATACAAGTACTTGAAGTGTAGGATTGCATTTCTGTCTCTCTTGTTCTCATTTTAAATGGTACTCACTTTCCCACTGACTTTAGAGTATGTGTTCCAGTGCTTCTGTAGATTGTGGGGGTATGGTATAAAAAAGGAACTTAGCCAGCAGTCACTGTTATAGGCTTACGCTGGTCCTGTCCTGGTTTATCATTGAGTCACGTAGGTAACAGTAGGAGATGACAGAGACCATCTGAAAAGGCAAGGTTAGCAAGGTAGGTGTTTCCCAAGGACGAGAGTTCTTTTTCTTTAAGTCCTCTTAGGCTTCTTACATTATAAGTTATGAGTCAGCAGTGTGAGAATTACTCTACCCTGGCATGGGGGTGTCCCAGCATGCTCTTCTGTGACCCACTAGTAAGAGGATCAGCCATACTTCTTAGGCAGTGGCAATTGGAGCCAACTCTTATTATAGTCCCACTGTGAGTGTAAGACTGTGTCATTCCAATGCTCTTTATTTAACAGAGCCCAGTTAGCTTCTCTTGTAGCAGAGCTTTGTGAGGAGAAATGCAGAGTAGACTCTGCTTTGTGAATTGACCCAGTTGATCTGTCATTACTCTTCCTCCATGGAGAGATGGGCCTGGGACTTGTCCTGTTTGAATGGCATTGCTCTGTTCTCTAAAGTCCATTTTTGTGGGGAGAGTACTGGGGGATGTTGTCAGCTTTTGGAGGAAGGAAGAAAGGGGTAGATATGAAAACCAATATGGATTTGATTCCAAAGGATTAGAATCAGTTGGGACAATGCTATTTAATATATTTTTCTCTTAGGCATATTTCTTATTAACTATAAACATAGTATCATTACTTATGTAGTTATAAATGTAAACTAAAAATTAATTAACCACCATTTGAAAGTGTATGGTGTTCCTTATAGAAATGGAATTGACAGAACTCTTATTACCTGGTTATTTTATTTTTCATAGTTAAAGAGATTCTTGTAAAGTTCTTAGGAGGTACCCTATCTCATTTCCACTTAAACAGTTTAACAAGTTAACCTGTAAATTTTATGTTTATTTTCCTCCCAGATTATACAGAATAGTCTTAGCCTGTAAACAGATTGTGTTTTAAAAGTTCATCAGTTGTTTTGGATCTCAGAACATAATTTTTCATTGAAAGTTTTGTAAATATGTAAAATAAAAATAATTAGGTTCCCAGGCTATCCTACAAAAGCCTAACTAAGCCATAATTAGCTCAGATATCTACATACTATAGTGAAAAATAATAGAGAATAATAATATTCTCTATATTATTACTGATAATATAGTATTATAATAATATAATACTATAATATTATTTTAGTAAAACTAAAACCCCCCTAAAAATTAGTTTGGAAAAATTCTTCCAAATGCTGGTACTACTAGATTGATGAAGGGATTTAATCTGAGGGAGATGAGGAGTAGATAGAGACTATGGGAAACTGACATCTTTCTGGGTACTTTCAGGAGCTTAATAGATTGATGGGATTGGCTTTTTAACTCACGGCTTTACTTTCTCCTGATACTGGTGTAAGAGCAGAAGTGCTATCCTTTTGCTTACCAGCTGTGGTTAAGGTTGCTTTTTTAGTTCTTGAGTGGAATGAAGTGATAGGGAAAAGAAAGGGGGAGAAAGTTTCTTTTGGTAACTACAACTTGAAAACAAACAAACAAACAAAAAACAGAAGGTGAAGTAACCTAGGATGTCTGTTGTCTGAGGTGGATTTAATTGACATAAGAATAATGCAAGTTTAAGGGAGTGGGGGGAGAGTATAACAATGTGAATGATTCCTGTTCTGGGAGAGAGAAGGTGATAATAAGAAAGTGTGTTGAGTTAGACATCCCTGTGTTAGTCAGTAGCTGGTGCTGGGTATCTTTGGAAGCTGTTTAGAACTGGGAATGAGGAACGGTGTGCTAATTTGGTATTTATATTGGCACATATTTCAGAGTTGGTTTTTCATGATGTGGGACAGCATCCACCACCCAAATATTATATAGATTTGGGGGTATTTTTTAAAATAAATTCAATTATTATCATTATTAAGCAAATATGCTGTTATCTTTACATTTATGAAAAGTGAAATATTGTATGTTAATTATGTTAACATGTAATGGGTTTATTTTTGTTATTTCTGTTATTTTTAAATGAATTAATCAATATTTTTAAAACTTAAAAAAAAAAAAAAGGGAAATACTGTAATTCAGCCAGATCAACAGGAGATTCCTAAAACTGTGTAACGTAGAGAGATTTAGTCTTCATATTTCTTTTTTGTTTCTTGATTAGAAAAATCATACTTCCCTGCTTTTTCTGTCCCCATTAGGTTTCTTATTTAGAATAAACCACACAAACCCCCCGCCCCCGCAGACGTGCCCCCACCAAAAAAAAGGCAGGAAATGTTTCTTCTGTTCCTGCAAAAGTAGCAGCTGTCGTTAACCAGTGGATTATTATTTTGTATTGTGATGAATCTGTTGAAGTACTTAAATGTTTGCTATCAGGTCACTGATTTGATTTTCCTCAGAGGAATTCTGACCCTCATTTTACTCATTTTAGATAGCCTTATGTATCAGGTAGCCTTATGTCTCAGGCAAAACGAAGCAATTTTTTATTAAAAGTATTTTTGCAGGACTTCCCTGGTGGCGCAGTAGTTGAGAATCTGCCTGCCAATGCAGGGGACACGGGTTCGAGCCCTGGTCTGGGAAGATCCCACATGCCGCGGAGCAACTAGGCCCGTGAGCCACAACTACTGAGCCTGCGCGTCTGGAGCCTGTGCTCCGCAACAAGAGAGGCCACGATAGTGAGAGACCCGCACACCGCGATGAAGAGTGGCCCCCGCTTGCCGCAACTGGAGAAAGCCCTCGCACAGAAACGAAGACCCAACACAGGCAAAAATAAATAAATAATTTTTTTAAAAAAAAGTATTTTTGCAGTTTATATTAAAACGTGTGAGGGGGCTTCCCTGGTGGCGCAGTGGTTAAGAATCCGCCTGCCAATGCAGGGGACACAGCTTCGAGCCCTGGTCCCGGAAGATCCCACACGTCGCGGAGCAACTAACTAAGCCTGTGTGCCACAACTACTGAGCCTGCGCTCTAGAGTGCGCATGCTGCAACTACTGAAGCCTGCGCGCCTAGAGCCTGTGCTCTGCGATAAGAGAAGCCACAATGAGAAGCCCATGCACCGCAACGAAGAGTAGCCCCCGCTTGCTGCAACTAGAGAAAGCCCGCGTGCAGCAATGAAGACCCAAACGAAGCCAGAAATAAATAACTAAATAAATAAAAATTTAAAAAATGTGTGAGGATGCTTAAAATGTGTGGTACTATTGGCTGAGTTATTTTTATGGATTTATTTTGGAATAGAAATAAATGGCTTGGTTTGCCTCCATTTTTATAGGCATTGGAAAGTGTATTAAACTTGGGAATTGGACGACCTGGGCCATTTTGCTTATCTTTTGAGCTTCAGTTCTACAGTTCATTATTGGTTCTACCTCCCTCATAGGACTGTTGCCTGGATAAAGTGAGGTTATGGGTCTAAACATGTTCATAAACTATCAAGTGCTCCACAGATATGTTATTGGTGAAGATGATGTGTGGTGATCAGGGTTGGTCCCAGGGAAAATTGTCAAACCACTGAATTTGTCTTTGCATTTTCTTCTCAGTCTACTGAGTGACCCAGTCCTTTTGAGAGATTACAGAGTCTTGTATCATTTTAGAGGAGGAATTAGAGGTACTTGTTTTAGTGACTTTAAGAATTTTGGCAGATTTCAAAGTTTAGTGGAATCCCGTAGGAAGCTGTTCACTTATAAATGAGCAAATATTTTACAGCCGGCTGCGTGCATAGGCATAAAATGGGTTACAGCAAGAAACGTGTGATAAACTTAATTGTTGCCCTCATGGATTGGATATTAGTTGTTAAATTGTAATTGATAAAGCACATGGGACCAACCTAGAGTAACCAAGTCTTCTGGGAGAAAACAGATCCTGTCCTTCCCCTCTCTCCTTTACTGCTGTTTGAAATATAGCATAAAATTTTAGGTTAATAACTTCTTTAAAATGCATATAAAAACGCTTGTAAATTTGTATGCTGTGCTATTGGAAAAGCAGTTTGGATTTAGGGGTGGAGATAACTTTGGTGCGTAGTTCAGGAGAAAGCAAGACTGAGTCAGGGTTTTGGGTTGTCAGAAGGTAATATTGAGCATCGAGGGGATGTGTGTCAGGCCAAGAACAGACGTAATCTATTAAAAAGAAATTATAGAGTGCTGATTTTAACATTACGCTCACTAAAGACTACAATAAAATATATCAGCTTTGTGAGAGCTATTCTTTGGCTTTCTTCTGGATTCACGGCTGTTCAATATTGAAGTTGCCAGAAGTGTGATCACTGATCAGTGAGTTTTTAAAGTAATTATTTGTTTCTTTAGTCTAAGTGTTTACCATTTACTCTTCCCACCCATGTATGGTATACTGTTTCTTTGGTAATATGGTAAACTTCCTCATTAAGAAAGATTTTAACGTATTTGTCTACTTTCTCCCTGCCCCAAATTGGGCAGTTTTTGTAAATCAAGCAGATAAGCATGTTTAAGACTTAAAGATTCTAATGTTAGTTCCTAAAAGCCAAAGCTCTTTAGACACATGCTGCAAGCCTTTTAGACTTCCATGGGAAATAAACCTGTTTCTAAAATATTGATACATCTTGATATTGTTTCAAGTGAAGGCTTAAGACCAAGTAAAATATTTATTAATTTTGGGTTTGGTTTGATTTTATTCCAGTTCACTTGAGTTAGAAAAAAGGAAAAAATGTGCTTGATTCCAGTTCATGGTTCATGAGTAAAATAATATTTAAATTCAGGCTGTTGAAAATTAGCATGGTTCATTCTGATTTTGGTTTAAAGTAAAATTTGGGTTTTAAGAGAAGATTTAAAAATTGAGTAAATTAAAATTAGTTCAAAAGGAGTATAGATAACTTGAAGGAAGAGTTTTCCATCAGAATCTTCTGTAAAATATTTAAAATTTTCAGTTTTGCTGAAAATAGAAAGTTGATTTTAGGACCTTGACCCCTGTGTGTTATTTTCATGGCGTAAGTCTTAAGCAAAGTAGTGTAGTAGGGTACAGGTTTTAGAGTAAATGGATAGGTCTGAATCCTGTGGGTACACTTTATTGAAGGGGTTACTTTGGGCAAATTACCAATGAACCTTTCAAACATCCTAGTTTCTCCCATTTGTTAAATGATTATCCGAGTACGTCACAAAGTTGTACGAATTAAATGGTATTATGGTTCTTTCTCACAATATGGTAGCTAGGGGCTTCCCTGGTGGCGCAGTGGTTAAGAATCCGCCTGCCAATGCAGGGGACACATGTTTGAACCCTGGTCCGGGAAGATCCCACGTGCCGCGGAGCAACTAAGCCCGTGCGCCACAACTACTGAGCCTGCACTCTAGAGCCCACGAGCCACAACTACTGAAATCCGCAAGCCTAGAGCCCGTGCTCTGCAACAAGAGAAGCCACTGCAATGAGAAGCCCGCGCACCATGACGAAGAGTAGCCCCCACTCGCCGCAACTAGAGAAAGCCGCGCTCAGCAACAAAGACCCAACTCAGCCAAAAAAAAAAAAAAAAGAATGGTAGCTAGAACTGCATTAAGAATCATTGGGGCGGGGGGGCTTATTAAAAATAGTTTCCTGAGCCCTACTGCAGATTTACTGAGTCTTTCTAGTGGTGAAATTCTAGAATCTTCATTTTTAGTAAACTCTCCCAGGTGACTCTTAAAGTCCACTGTGAGTGGTGCTTGCAAACTGTAGAATAGTGCTCAAGGAATATACTTATGTATGTATTGATGTAAATTGAGCTTCAGAGCTCAGAGATGTCCCCTGCCCAGTTCTTACCCATTGTTGCATATTGATGCTCCGAAGAAACCAAAATTATTTGGAAAAGGGTTATGAACAGAGTAATTCTACCTGTAAAATGATACACATGTGGCAAATTGTGTTATTTGTTTTGGCTGCTTGTTGTTGCCATGTTTTCAGTAAACCCCCCATTCTGTTTTGCTATTTGTAAGGCTTCTATATACCTTATCCCTAGGGATTTGTATCTGATCAATGGCAAGTGTAAGAAGTAAAAACACTGCTGTTTAGCAGGAAGTAGTCAGTTCCCAAATCCTAATAATTCTGCTTGAGTGATTTTTATATAAATTCAAGAGCAGACATTTGCTGAGCCACCTGCATTGTGCTGAACCCTCTGCTAATAAGTACTAGGGAAATAAATCTAAATGATTTAGGTCATGTCTGGCTTTCCTAAGAGCTCATAGTCAAGTGGGGGGCTCGGACTCTTAATAATTATAGAACATTGTGATGAGCACTGTAGTAGGGCATGTACCTGGTGGTAAAATAGCACAACAGAAGAATTTTTTTTCCAGTTCCCACTACCAGTAATTCTTCAGAGAAACTATAATTTATTGAGCACTCACTATATGGCATGTACTTAAAAAACAAAACAAAACAAAACTGCTTAACCTGTGTTATTTAATCATTACAACAACCCTATGAAGTGGCAGCTGTTTACATTTTATAGATACTAACTGGTAGAATATGTGATTCAAACCTTGGTCTGACTTCAGAGCCCATATTAACACCATTATGCCTCTCTCTAAGGACAAAAACTTGACTGATTTTTTTTTTCTTAAGATTAATTTTATGGTTCTTCAGAATTGATGCTTGTTAATCCCATTGGCATGGTATCTGCCTGTGATTGAAAATGTGGTATTATTGCGCTATCAAGGACTTGGGGGTCTTTTCTGGCTCATCTTTATCCTCTATCACCCTATGTTTTCCTTTCATTTCTAGAAGCGATATACAGGAAAACATCTCCAAAAGCCAGCTCATGTATAACATCTGTCCATTTTGTTTTCCCTGCCTCTCTTTGTTTACTCTTCTTATCCCCAAAGGAAATTTAGTAATTTTTTGTTTTTTGTTTCCAGTTCTTTAGGTAGAATCATGTGGAGATGAATCATGTCTAAGGGGAAAGGCCCTGCTAGAAAGATATTTATCACAAGTTTACATAGAAATTGTCCTAAAATTTTTTATCGTGCTGTTGACATTAGGGTTGATTTGACTGATTCAGCTGCTTAGTTTGCATTCCCTTTCTTTCTTCATAGTTTTGCTCCAAGGTATGAGAGCAGTTGCACTCTCGCTAGAGCTTCCACATCATAGAGTAGAGGCCCTGTTTCTTGACAATAATAAGTTTATTTTAGAATTTGTCTAACTCTGATTTTCTGTGGACCTCAGTTCCTTGTTTCTTATTTCTTTTGCTTATTAATTTTTATGTTGTTTTCATGTTTCTAAGCTGTTGTGTTTATTTGGGGGAGGACATCTTGCTTTAATAGAAGTTCCTTAGCCATATACTTAGGATAAAGAGTTGTTTGAACTTTAATTTAAAAACCTGAAAATTTGACAGTGGTCATTGTTTCCCCTTCAGACTATCTTAATCATGCCTGAAAATAAGGTTTTTTGGTTCTTTTAAGTAATTTATATAATATTTTTCAATAGACTGTTTGTTATATTGTTGTTGAACATCCATAGAAATAGCTATCTGTTATATCTCTTCATGAGAAACAATAGTCAGAGTTAGTTTCCTTACTAATCCTATTGTTAGGTTAAAAAGCTTCATAAAAATACCTTGTATCTTCCTTGTATCATACCGGGTGTGCTGGTTTCTCTGGGCTTTGTAGACTTTTAATTTTCTGTTATTTCTACATGGGAGACATTCTCCTGGAGGTAAAGGAAGATTTAATATAGATAGTCGTTGCTGACTTTGTTCAGTTTATTTAGTAGTATGACTTATTAACATCTCTAAAAACCTCCTAGTTAAAAAGGGTCACAGTTGCTTTTTATCAGCTCTGAATCATTAAGAAATACTAAAATTAGAATGTCAGTGTCAGATACCTCCTAAATATTTACATATGCCCGAAGTGGCCTTTTGGGTTTTGGATGGATCGATTGTTCTGAGGAGTGACTTCAGAAGACAAAAAAATGTAACCACAAGGTGTTGCTGTGTTTGAGAGACTGAGAACAAGGCTGCACGTATCATTTTGGGATACATCTAAGGGGCTTTTGTAAAATTGTATTCTATATTTAGCAGCGTTCAATTGAAAGTGGTTGTTCTGTTGCATACCACCTTTCCATTGCTTTATGAGGAGGCTTTTGTGGTTTATGTATTTAAGATTTATCCACTGTGCTAAAGAATAGGGGATTTAATTCTATGTTCTAATCAGAATAGGAAATTCATACCACCTGAGTGAATTTTAATTGTAACAGCGGATCCCAGGAGTTCTCTGGCCAGAAGAGAGTGCCTGAAACTGAGCTGTTCCCACTGCTTTGCTGTTGTTGCTCCTGAGAGACAGTGGTATTTTTTAGGGACCAATTTTATTGTAGTTGGTGTGAAACTCATGATACCATGCATTCTGGGAAATTCAGTATTGGGCAAAGTGGTGACTTTTTTATTTTTAATGAGGCATGTCTGTTATGAATTCTAGCATTTCATGAGGATTTTGGTTTCTTGGTAGCAGTGTTTAAAATGCTGCTCTGTTGTTAAGATCCAAAGTTACGCAGTTTCTAGTAGCAAAAGTTAAATTGTTTGAACATCACAGAATCAATTGTTTTCCATTTTTGTTTTCCATTTGCTTTTGCTTTGGGATAACTTTCAAACTCTAATGTTGCCAAAGTACCTTTGGAAAAAGCTCTTTAGCTATTAATAAATGAATAATTGAGGACTGAAAACTGCAAAAGATTATTCATGTGTTCTCTTACTATTATTCTGGAGCTGACCTTTTTTACATTATATTTTCAGAAACATCTGCTTCTTGGCAGGGGCGGGTGTGGGTAATGGTATATGAAGTTGGTCTTTCAGCTGTAGTAGGAAGGTTGTAAAGTATGGCAGAGGCAGCCTGATGTGAGCAAAGAGTTCTGTTGGGCTTCCCTGGTGGCGCAGTGGTTGAGAATCTGCCTGCCAATGCAGGGGACACGGGTTCGAGCCCTGGTCTGGGAAAATCCCACATGCCGCGGAGCAACTAAGCCCGTGTGCCACAACTACTGAGCTTGCGCGTCTGGAGCCTGTGCTCCGCAACGAGAGGCTGCGATAGTGAGAGGCCCGCGCACCGCGATGAAGAGTAGCCCCCGCTTGCCGCAACTAGAGAAAGCCCTCGCACAGAAACGAAGACCCAACACAGCCAAAAAATAAATAAAGTGAAATTCTTTAAAAAAAAAAAAAAAAAAAAAGAGTTCTGTTGCTTAAAGCTTTATGATATTGGACAAGTTAATCTCTCTTACTTTCCTTATTTGCATAGTAAACATGGCCCTCCATTTAAGTGTTAGAGTAGATGAAACAATCGGAAAGTTCTTTCGTACAGTGAAATTTTATACAGCTGTTATTTTATTGCTGAGTCAGCAAGTTGCAGTGCCAAATGGTGACATGCTTTTCCTTGGCACACTAGCTGCTGACTGTCCCATGCATTACTAATGCTCATACCAAGTCACCCCCGGTGTTACCTTGCCATTCTTTACAGCTCTGCTATTTCAGATCTCTGATGGAGCAGTCTGAAGAGCTTGGTGATTTCTGAATAAAAATTCCAAGATGCTTAGGCAGAAAGAGCCATTGTTCCTTGTATACCCAGGATTTCCTTCTAGTGGGAGAGTATAGTCTGTAAGAGTTCTCAGCAGTTTCTCTAACTGCTCGAAAGAGAACAGAGTAAACCTTTTAATTTTTACTAAGATAGCAGGGGTTTTTTTTGTTGTTGTTTGGTTTGGTATCTAGGGTTAAATATTACATTATTTTTCTTCTATGAGGTTAGTATGAATTCAGTGAGCATCTTAAAAATAAAATTGCTATAATGGAAGAGTCAGAGAGAGAAGAAAAAGAAGTGAAGTTTAGTCAGTGAGCCTAAGGACTTACATTGTACTGAGAATTGGTTTTAGATTTGTTAGGAAGGAGAGAAGAAGCACAAAGTCATAATTGCTACTTCACAACGATTGTAGTCCCTAGAATCTTTGTGTATTCTGAAATCACTAAAAGAACAATTTAAAGCTTCTTAAAATTAAGTGCTAGGTAGTATAGAATGGTTTAGAATAGTTTAAGAATTCCGAGATATGAACTGTGCTTAGTCAAGAAGGAGGTGGCTCTTGAGCTTGAATTGAAGAGAGTCTTTGGATTGTTACTGGTGGGGAGGGAAGGCAGAAGAGGTAAGGAGACGGTCATGAGTGGGCAGAGACCCCAGAGCTGGAGAGCTAGTTATGAATGAGGCTCAGTTCAGAATGGGTTTGATTTTTCTTTTAAGTTTTGCATCTCTTACCCCCAAATTTAACATTCCCCTATGTCTTTTACCCATCAGACCTTTCTTGGAAAGGCATCATTATTTTCTTAAGAAGAAATAAGACACAGAGAAGCAAAAACTCAAAGCCTTACCTTCCTAAAGGGAGAGTGGTCTGAATAGAGTCACCATATTTAGACTTTTTCAAATGCACTTATCTTATTTTCAAGTAAAATAAGAAAGCCCTGAGGAAAGAATTAGGGCCTTTAGAGTTGGACAGATAAGGATTCTTTGGTGGGTCCATCATTCACCTTTTGACTGGACAAATGTAACATTCTTCTCATTATGTTTAATATAGGAACAGTTTTGTCTACTTCATGGGGTTGTTTTCATTAAATGAAGTCATATATATAAACTAAGCATGGTGTCTGGTCTGTGGAATGACTGAGTAAATGGTGGTTAAAATAATTACTTATAATTGAAACAAATAGTTGAAGTAATACTATGTGATAAACTAAGATGAGCATTTAAAAATAATTTGTAGTAAAGAATATAGTTTACTTGGTATACTTTGGCAATTTTCTCTGTTGAATTCTTTACAGTTCTCATTTTTCTATCCCTTATTTCTTTTAGGAGACAAGGATGGCAGCAAGGTGACCACAGTGGTGGCAACTCCTGGACAGGGTCCAGACAGGCCACAAGAAGTCAGCTATACAGACACTAAAGTGATTGGGAATGGGTCATTTGGTGTGGTATATCAAGCCAAACTTTGTGATTCAGGAGAACTGGTTGCCATCAAGAAAGTATTGCAGGACAAGAGATTTAAGGTAAGACCTTCAGTATTTCATGTATTTTGTTGCTGTCAGTGCATGTAAATATTTTTTCAATTGTTTCTCTTTGCTTTAAATTTCATTTATTGAACAAATTTTTTTTCAGCTCAACTACTGTAGTGACTTTATTTCACATTGTGTATTATGTAGAGATAAAATTTACTGAAGATTGCAATATTTTTTTTGAACTGCTGTGAGTGATACATGTATTTAAAATGCTGTGAAATGTAGATTAAAATTTCTTAATTTCTGTTTTAAAATGTGACCTTTCTCTGCCTTGGTTGTCATTGGTGTAGGAGACCAGAGAAACATTACCTGTAGCATATGATCATTTGATACAGTTGACTATGCTTCCTCTCTTGAAAAATTTCCTTTGAGTCTGTGATACAACACTATCATTTTTTTCCCCCATAACTGACCTTTCTTTGCTATCTTCTTATGTCTCCCTTTCATCTGCCCCTAGAAAGCAGTACTCCCCACAGTTCAGTTTATTTTTATTTCTTACACCGTCTCTTTAGGGTGTCCTGTACATAGATGGTCAGAGTCATCTGTACGTTATGGTATAGTGGAGAATCAGTGAGACCTGTGCTCTAATCAAGGCCCTGCCATTAACAAGCCATGCAACTCTGTTCCCTTCCCTACTCTTCCCACCTCTGCAACATTTTACTGAGAGTCTCCTGTGTACTAGGAACTGTGCTAAACATTAAGGGATTAAAAAAAAAAAAAAGAGGTGATCACTGCTCTGAAATAGCACACAGCCTAGTGTCTGTATGCTCCAGAATGTCTTGAACTTTCTAAAGAGATTTTTTAAAAAAAATTCTAAAGTTTTTGTCTTCAGTTCTCTCTCTCCCAAGCACTAGTCCCATGTTGCCCAGTGCCCACTGGATCTTGATATCTGAAGGTACCGTTATTTCAAATTGGCAAAGTTTCTTATCTGACTCTGACTTAAACTTTCAATCTTAAAGGAAATACTTTCTATTGGTTCCCATTCGTTGTGGCTCTTTCCTTCTAATGGTTTTCTCATTTACCTGTCATTCAGGCTCTTTCATTCTCTCATACCTCATATCCAGTGATTACCAAATTTGGTTGATTTTTTTTTTTTTTTTTTTTCCCTCACTGCCTTGTTGAGCTATACCTTCTTTCCTTTTCTCATCACTGCTATTCTAGCCAGACCTTTGTCATTATTTGGCTTAACCACTAGTAAGACTCTTGCCTCCGATCTTCTCACTTCCAGTCCTTCTGCATACCAACATTAGAATAATCCCACAGTTCAGTTTGGTCATGTTGTTTCTCCTACACACAAATCTTCTTTGGGTTCCTCATAGCCTAGAAAATAAAGACTGCCCAGTTTTAATTGTACATTTGGGAGCTTCCATAGTCTTGCCTTATCTCCAGATATTCAGCTTTTACAAACCTTATGTATCACTATCTTTGAGATGTATTGGTTTTTATGTCCTCTCTGCTTTTATCAGTTTCCTTTCTGTCACTCGCATTCTCCTGCTGTCTAAACCCTGTGCATATATAAAGATCCATGGTCAGATTCTTCCTTTATGAAATTTCCCAGATGATTCCAGCCAGCCCTATGGATCTTGCTAGTCTAGATTCCTTGAACACTTATTGTTCATAAACTAGGAAATTCCAAATTTTTTCATGACAAGGACTCCATTTTTATTATGTGTGTCTCCAGGATATCCACGCACTTAATGTGTTTTTGAATTAATAGTTGCTGATAGCAAATACTTATCAAATCCTTAAAATATGCCAGGTGATCTAAGGCTTTTACATGAGTAGTTTTATAGGAGCTTTACCGTTAGTACTGTGGTATTGGTACTGTTATTATTCAGATAAGGAAACCTACACACAAAGAGATTATAAATTAACTTCTCCAGGGTCATACAGTTAGCAAGTGGGTAGATGGGCAGGTATTTGAATCCAAGCAGTCTGACTCCAGAGTGCTTTATTACATTTTATCATTGCTGTATCAAACCAGTATATTCTGTTCAGAAGATACTTCGGTTAGTTCTTCTTTTTCTTGCTTTTAAAAAAAATTAAAATTTTTCCCTTTATCATAGTTAAGTTATTCAACTGAAATACAGTTTGGTTCATCTGTTTTTGTATGTATCCCTTTGTAGAATTTTATCCCCATTCTTTCTGACTTTTTAAAAAAAATTTATATTTTCAGTCTGTGAAACACTAATGTGGTTCTAAAAGTCAGAGATACACAGATGTCATTCCCTCTGTCTTGTTTCCACTCACTCCCTCTAGATAGCCAATCTCATTATGTTCTGATTTACTTTTTTGGGTTTCTTTTGCACAAATGAGCTGTAAGTGTACAATCATCCCTTGGTATCCACAGTGGACTGGTTCCAGGACCCCCAGTGAATACCAAAATCTGCAGATGCTCTAGTCCCGTATATAAAATGGTGTGGTATTTCCATATAACCTAAGCTCATCCTCCCATATACTTTAAATCATCTCTAGATTACTTATAATACCTTGTTGATGCTATGTGAATAGTTGTAAATACAATTTAAATACTATGTAAATAGTTGCTGATGTGGCAAATTGAAGTTTTGATTTTTGGAACTTTCCAGAGCTTTTCCCCCCTGAATATTTTTGATCCCAGCTTGGCTGAATTCCTGGTTGTGGAATCCATGAATGCAGAGGGTGACTGTAGTTCTCTTGGTTTCTTTCTTACACAAAGTGTAGTATTAGAGATACTCTTTTGTACTTTCCTTTTCTGTTAACTATAGTTCCTGAAAGTCATTGCTTATCAGTTCAGAGATTTTTCTCATCCTTTTTAGAGCTTCATAGTATTGCAGAGTTGATTCCAACCATTCTTCTATGTATGGATATTGAATTACTTTTCAATATTTTGTAATCTCCAAGGGGGCTGTTATGAAAAACTTTGTGCATAGGTATTTTTTATTAGATGTGTATCTTCACAATAAATTAAGAGAACTAGGGCTGCTGAATGAAAACATAAACATATATGTAGTTTTGTATGATATTGCTAAATTCTCCTGCATAAGCGCTTGTACAGATTTGCATTCTCTCTAGTAATATATGAATGCCTATTTACCCACAAGCTTTGACAACATGCATTGATTTACTTTTTCAGTTTTTGCCAGTCTGATAGGTGAGAAATGGTATCTCATTGTAGTTTTAATTTACAGTCTTATGAATGTAGTTTAACATCTTTCCATGTGTTTAATGTCCACTTTTATCATATCTGAATTTTAGTTGTGATTAGAAAGCCTCTTCCTTATAAAGTCTTACAGAAAGCCTTTTCCTCAGGTTAAAGAGAAATTCATCCATATTTTCTAGCAGTTGTAAGTTTTCACTTTTTACAGTTAGATCCCTGATCCATTTGAAGTTTGTTCCTGTGTGTGGAGTTTATTCCTATGTATGGTATGAGTTATTGATTTAATTTTATCCTTTCTAAATCATTAATCATTTGTCTCATTTATTAAAAAGTCTATGTTTGTTCCAGTGATTTGAGATGCTATTGTTATTATATGCTGAATTTCCATGCGTAATTTGGTCTATTTCTGGACTTTCCCTTCTGTTCTACTAGGTCATTTGCATATACCTAAGTCAGTACCACATTGTTTTAATTATAGAGCTCTATAGTATATTTCAATGTCTGGTAGGGCTAATCCGCCCGTGTAGCTTTTCTTTTTCATGTTTTCTAGCATTCTTGGATGTTTATTTTTCCCGATGAACTTTGGTAACAGTTTGACTAACTCCATGAAAAAGCTCGTTGATATTTTTAATTGGAATTTCATCAACTTTATAAACTAACTTAGGGAGTTAAATCACCTGTCCATGATGCGGAATTACCTTATCCAGGAATAAGAGATGCCTTTCCATTTGTTCAAGTTTACTTTTGTATCTTTTAGGAGTTTTACTTATATAGGCTTTGACATTTCTTATTAAGCTTATTCCTAAGTATTTTATTGCTTTTGTTGCTATTATATAATTTTGTTTTTCTTTTTATTTTTTTCTGCTAAGTGCTATAACGTGGCAGGCTGTGTGACACCAGCCTCAGTTCTTTCCAGTGTATCACCTTTTCTTTGTGAAACTTAAGTATTCTTTGTTCGCCTTGCTAAATGTTAGCTGTTTCCAGAAGTATAAAATTTGGTGTATTGACCAATTCATTTCTCTTGATTATCATAAAATAGGCATTTTTCTGACAACTTAAAATTCTGTAGTTTCACATTTGTAATTTTTACGTAGCTGCTACCTAGGATTAAATAATCATGTATTTTGCATTAAATAATTACATATTTTCAGGAAAAGGTGGAATAGGATCTTCTTGCACAATTACATAAACCAACATGCTTAACCTGCTGGTGTCAGTGAGAGGCAGTTTGTTGTGGTGAAAAAACAAGAAGAGAAAGAATGGTCAGAGATAGAAAGAAAACAAGAGTAATTATCCCTGCACTGTAGTCATGAAAACTATATCTAAGATACTGAACCTTTTTTTTTTTAAAGAATTTCTGGTGTAACAAGTTTCATTTCAGTAGTGTTTTACTTACAATTTGAATACTTTTTTCCTTCTGGACCCATCATACTGTGGCAAATAACTAAAATTAAGCTACTTCAATTGGCCATTTTGAAAGTGCTTGTGATAGAAAATGCTATTGTGGTGTTAGGGGTAGAGTCCAGCTAGGTACCTAATGTAGAAGACCTTTGATATTAGAGCAGGGAGAAGATTAATCAATCCCAAAGGCTACAGATGGTTGTTGAGGCTGGCTTTTCCAATTTGAAAATCAGTAAGCTACATTTTAATTAATTAGTAATCTTAGCTTCATTAACTATTAATTTCAGTTCTCCTTTGAACTAAGTCATAGGTTTCAGGTGTCCTGCTTAGTTTCATTTGTTCTGTAGTTAGGATGTGGGGGTGAAGTGAAGTGTCACTGTTGTTCTGTTGTGAATAGAGAGTTTGAGCCCTACTTTTAATATATACCATTTTGGAGAGTGAGGAGGGAGAATGTCTGGGCTCAGTCCTTAGGGATATGATTATTTTCTGTATTTTCTGTATTATTTTCTGGAGACAACAAAGGAGAAATAAGACCTTGGTCCACTATTAGTTTTGTAAGCTTAAGCATATCCATTAACTTTATGAGCTTCAATTTCATCATGTGTACAATGGGAATGCTGTTACTACAGCAATGCCCCAGTCCAGTGTTTGGTGCATAAAAGAACTCAATAAGTATTGTGCTCCCTTTTTACTCCAACGTTGTGTGAATCAAATGAAACAATGTATTATGAGAACATTTACTAAATTTTAAAACTCCTTATAATTAAGTTCTATTGGTTTTAATTTTAGGCTTCTGAATTACTACAAACTGCTATTTACTTTGGATTTTTTTCAGTGCAAGGTTGAACCATCAGAGGAGTCCAGTGTCTCCTGGGAAAAGTTTCATTAAGTATGTCTGCCATGCTGAGTCATTGGCAGGGAACAGCTCATGAGAAGCTTGGCTTGGCCCCAAACAAGAGAATAGCTTTGAGAGCTCAGCAGCTGGGACCATTGGTCAATAATGTTTCCTGCAGTGGGATATCTGAGAGGCACATTTTCATAGTTGACATACCAAACTTCCTAAGGATATAGACTATATTATGCTACTTTCCCAAGTGCCTATGTAGGATGACTGGTAAAATGTTTTTTCAAATTGAATTGAATTTTCAGAGACTGTACAAAGGTTTATTGGTAAGGATTGTATTGATTTTGCTTTAAAATTATATATAGTTTTATTGCCTCCATTATTCCAGAGAGAAAAAAATGGAGGCATGATATTGTGGTCCTGAATGTCTTCTTTCTGCCTTTCGTGGCTTGAATGGCTTGAGAGAAAGAGAAATAAAACTTAATAGAAGGCGGCCAGAGCAATTAGGCAAGAAAAAGAAGTAAAAGGCATCCAAATTGGAAAGGAAGAAATAAAACTGTCACTGTTTGCAGATGACATAATATTATGTATGGAAAATCCTAAAAACTCCATTAAAAAAAAAAAAACTGTTAGAACAAACCAATTCAGTAAAGTTGCAGGATACAGATCAGTGCACACAAATCTCTTGCATTTCTGTATACTAATAACAAGCTATCAGAAAGAGAAATAAAGAAAACAATCTCATTAACAGTTGCACTGAAAAGAATAAAATACCTAGGAATATATTTGACCAAGGAAATGAAAGACCTGTATATTGAAAACTCTAAGATATTAATGAAAGAAATTGTTGAAGACACAAATAAATGGAAAGATATTATGTGCTCATGGATTGAATCAATATTGTTAAAATGTCCATACTACCCAAAACTATCTACGGATTCACTGCAATCCCTATCAAAATTCCAATGTCATTTTTCAAAGAAATAGAACAAATAATCCTAAAATTTTTATAGAACCACAAAAACCTCAAATAGTCAAAGCATTCTTGAGAAAGAAGAACAAAGCTGGAGATATAATGCTTCATGATTTCAAACTATATTACACAGCTACAGCAATTAAAGCAATATGGTATTAGCATAAAAACAGACACATAGATCAGTGGGACAAAATAGAGAATCCAGGAATAAACCCACACATGGTCAATTAATTTACAGTGAAGGAGACAAGACTATACAGCAGGGAAAGGACAGCCTTTTCAATAAATGGTGTTGGGAAAACTGAAGAGCCACATGCAAAAGAATGAAACTTGACAACTGTCTTACACCATACACAAAAATTAACTCCAAATGGATTAAAGACCTGAATGTAAGACCTGAAACCATAAAACTCCTAGAAGAAAACATAAATGGTAAACTCCTTGATGTAGGTCTTGGTGATGATTTTTTGAATCTGACACCAAAACCAGAGGCAACAAAAGCAAAAATAAACAAGTGGGACTACTTCAAACTAAAAAGCTTCTGCACAGCAAAGGAAACCATCAACAAAATGAAAAGGCAGCCCACTGAATGGGATAAAATATTCTCAAATCATATGTCTGATAACAGGCTAATATAAAAAAAAAAACCCAACAATCCAATTTAGAAATGGGCACAGGAGCTGAATAGACATTTTTCTGAAGAAGACATACTGATGACCGACAAGTACATGAAAAGATGCTCAACGTCACTAATCATCAGGGAAAGGCAAATCAAAACCACAATGAGATATCACCTCACACCTGTTAGAATGGCTATTATGAAAAAGACAAGAAATAACAAGTGTTGGCAAGGATGCGGGGAAAGGGAACGTTTGTGTGCTGTTTGTGGGAATGTGGATTGGTACAGGCACTATGGAAAACAGTATGGAGGTTCCTCAAAATATTAAAAATAGAACTACCATAGGATCCAGCAATTCTACTTTTGGATATTTATCTGAAGAAAATGAAAATACTAACTTGAAAAGATATATGTACCCCATATTCATTGCAGCATTATTTACAATAGTCAGGATATGGAAACAACCTATGTGTCCATCAGTGGATGAATGGATAAAGAAATTGTGGGGTGTGTGTGTGTGTGTGTGTGTGTGTGTGTTGTGTGTATGATGGAACATTATTCAGCCATAAAGAGAAGGAAATCCTGACATTGCGACAACATGGATAGACCTTGAGGGCATTATGCCAAGTGAAATAAGTCAGACAGAAAAACACAAATGCCATATGCTCTCTCTTATGTATGAAATCTTAAAATTGAACAGCAGCAACAACAAAAAACAAGCTTGTAGATATAGAGAACAGATTGGTGGTTGCCAGAGGCAGGAGGTGGGAGAAATAGGTGAAGGGGGTCAAAAGGTAAAACGAAAAAAGAAAAAAAATCTTTAATATGAGGCATAGTACACTTCTGAGTTTTCTCACTTTTTTTCTTTTAATTTTATTATTCTTTAGTGTTTATGCCTTTTCAAATTCCTATATGTCTGTAGTAAGTTACAAAGAAGTGTTTAGCACCCGGAGTTAGATCTGCTCTTTTGACTAGTTTCATTAAAGGCTTTGCAATTTTTGTGGATGGTCAGCTGCTTGATTCTTTTTTTATTAACAGTTTTATTGAGATATAATTCCTATACCATAAATTTCACCCTTTTAAAGTAAACACTCTTTCACCCTTTTAAAGTATATACATTGGTTTCAATATAGTCACAGAGTTGTGCAACTGTCACTACTAATTCTAGAATATTTTCATCACCTCAAAAAGGAACTCTTTTAATAGTTCCCTATTCAATTCTTATTAATAGTCCCTCCCCATCCTCCTCTTCCCCTAGGCCCTGGCAATCACTAATCTACTTTCTATCTCTATGGATTTGCCCATTCTGGACATTTCATATAAATGGAATCATAACATATGACCTTTTTGTTTCTGTCTTCTTTCACTTGGAATAATGTATTCAAGGTTCATCCACGTTGTACTGTCTCAGTACTTAAAGTACTTTTTGTGGATGAATAATACTCCATTTTATGGATATGCTGCATTTTGTTTATCCATTCATCAGTTGATGAACATCTGAGTTGTCTTCAGTTTTTGGCTATAATGAATGATGCTCCTCTGAACATTTGCATACAAGTTTTTGTGGGGACTTTTTCTTTTTTTTTAACAGTTCTCTTGGGTATATACTTGGAAGTATGGTGGGTCATATGGTGACTCTGTGCTTAACATTATGAGGAAGTGCGAACTTGTTTTCCAAAGCCACTGTACCATTCTACAATCCACAAGCACTGGATAAACATTGCAGTTTCTCCACATCGTTGCCAATACTTATTATTATCTGGTTTTTGAGATATCTGTCTTAGAGTAAACTGATACATCTTGCCTTGTTTTGAATTTCCTGGTGGCTAATGAGGTTGGGCATCCCTTCATCTTTTCTTGGCCATTAGTATGTGTTCTTTGGAGAAATGTCTGTTGAATTTCTTTTTTTTAAATTAATTAACTAATTAATTATTATTTTTGGCTGCGTTGGGTCTTTGTTGCTGCATGTGGGCTTTCTCTAGTTGCGGCGATCGGAGGCTACTCTTCATTGCGGTGCGCGGGCTTCTCATTGCGGTGGCTTCTCTTGTTACAGAGCACGGGCTCTAGGTGCACGGGCTTCAGTAGTTGTGGCTCTTGGGCTCTAGAGAGCAGGCTCAGTAGTTGTGGTGCACGGGCTTAGTTGCTTCCTGGCATGTGGGATCTTCCCGGACCAGGGCTCGAACCTGTGTCCCCTGCATTGGCAGGCAGATTCTTAATCACTGTGACACCAGGGAAGTCCCTGTCTGTTGAATTTCTTTACCCATTAAAATTTTTTTTTAATTTGAAATTTTCTCTTTTTAACAGATAACTATTTTTTGAGCAGTTTTAGTTTTACAGAAAAATGAATGGGAAGTACAGTGTTCCTGTATACACTCAGTTCCCCCGTTTTCAACCTTTAGTGTTAATGTAGATTTGTTACAATTGTAGCAATATTGATGTATTAGTAGTAATTAAAGTCCATAGTTTGCATTATGGTTCAGTATTTGTGTTGTATAGTCTGTGGACTTTGGCAAATGTATAATGACATGTTTCCATCAT
The DNA here is from genome assembly GCF_965194825.1 of Balaenoptera physalus. Taxonomy (NCBI): domain Eukaryota; kingdom Metazoa; phylum Chordata; class Mammalia; order Artiodactyla; family Balaenopteridae; genus Balaenoptera; species Balaenoptera physalus. The sequence continues at coordinate 80,337,151 of NC_138891.1, forward strand.
TACAGTGTCATGCAGAATAGTTTCACTGCCCTAAAAATTCCCTGAGCTCCACCTATTCATCCCTCCCTTCCTCACCTCAACCCTGACAACCATTGATTTTTTTAAAAACTGTTTCTGTAGTTTTGCCTCTTCTAGAATGTCATATACTTGGAATCAAACAGTACATACATAGCCTTTTCAGATTGACTTTTTTCACTTAGCAGTATGCATTTAATGTGCCTGCATAGCTTTTCTTGGCATGATAGTTCATTTCTTTTTCTCTCTGAAAAAATAAAATTATATGCATATACTACATTTTGTTTTTTTTATTTGCTTATTGAAGGACATCTTGGTTGCTTCCAGGTTTTGGCAATTGTGAATAAAGTTGCTCTAAACATTCATGTGCAGGTTTTTGTGTAGATAAAAGTTTTCAGGTCATTTGGGTAAATACCAAGTAGCACAGTTGCTAGATTGTACGGTAAGAGTATGGTTCAGTTTTTCAAGAAACTGCCCAATTATCTTCCAAAGTGACTGCGCAGAATAATTTTGTATTTCCACCAGCATTGATGAGAGTTCCTGTTGCTCTGCATCCTTACCAGCCTTTGGTGTTATCAGTGTTGTGGGTTTTAGCCATTCTAATAGGAGTGCATTAGTATCTCACTGTTGTTTAAATTTTCAGTTCCCGATGAAATACGATGTTGAACATCTTTTCATATGCCTATATGCCATCCGTATATCTTCTTTGGTGAGGTGTCTTTTCAAGTCTTTTGCCCGTTACTAATGGTTGAGTGTTTTCTTCTATTGAGTTTTAAGGGTTCTTTGTGTATTTTAGTTAACAATTCTTTATCAGATAAGTGTTTTACAGTGCTTTTCTCCCAGTCTGTGACTTGTCTTTTCATTAGTGTCTTAGACCAGAAATTTTTAATTTTAGTGAAAAGTCCAATTTACAACTTTTTTCTTTCATGGATTGTGCTTTTGGAGTTGCATCTAAAAAGTCACTGCCAAACACAAGGACACCTAAATTGTCTCCCATATTATCTTGTAGTGTTTTATAGTTTTGCCTTTTACATTTAGGTATGTGATCCATTTTGAGTTAATTTTTGTGAAAGATGTAAGATCGGTGTCGAGATTCATTTCTTTGCTGTTCAGTTGTTACAGCACTATTTGTTGAAAAGACTGTCCTTTCTCCTTTGAAATGCCTTTGTTCCTTTGTCAAAGTTCAGTTAATTATATCTGTGGCTATTTCTGCACACTCTGTTCTGTTCCAGTGATCTATTTGTTTGTTCTTTCTCTAATATCACATCCATTTTTACTCTAGCTTTATAATAAGTCTTGAAGTCAGTTAGTGTCAGTCTTTTGACTCTTCTTCAGTATTGTGTTGACTGTTCCATATCCACAAAATAATTTGCTGGGATTTTGATTGGGATTGCATTAAATCTATAGATCATGTTAGGAAGAACTGACATCTTGACTATTCAGTCCTCCTCTCCATGTACATGAAATATGTTTCCATTTATTTAGATCTTTGATTTCTTTCCTCAGAGGTTTATAGTTTTCCTCATATAAATCTTTTATCTAGTTTGTTTGCTTTGTACCTAAGTATTCCTTTTTTTTCTTTTTTTGTGTACTAATGTAAATTGTATTGTGTTTTTTAATTTCAAATGTAAATTGTTCATTGCTGGTATATAAAAAAGTGCTTGACTTTTGTACCTTAATCTTGTATCCAGCAATCTTGCTATATAGTCCCTTATTAATTCCAGGGTGTTTTTCGTTTTTGATGCCTTGGGATTTTTTACATGGACAGTCATGTCATCTGTGAACAAAGATAGTTTTACCTGTTTCCCAGTCTGTATACCCTTTATTTTCTTGGGGGGTGGGTGTCTTATTGCATATGCAGTGTTGAATAGGAGTGGTGAGAGTCTCAAGTTTTTCTTGGCTTGTTCCTGATCTTAGCAGGAAAACATAGTGTCTCCGCATTAAGTATAAAGTTAGCTGTAGAATTTTTTGTAGATGTTCTTTTTTTTTTTTAAATTAATTAATTAATTTGGTTGCGCCGGGTCTTAGTTGCGGCAGGCAGGCTTCTTAGTTGTGGCATGCGAACTCTTAGTTGTGGCATGCATGTGGGATCTAGTTCCCTGACCAGGGATCGAACCCAGGCCCCCTGCATTGGGAGCACAGAGTCTTAACCACTGCACTACCAGGGAAGTCCCTGTAGATGTTCTTCATCAAGTTGAAGATGTTCCCCTCTATTCCTAGTTTGCTAAGAGTTGTTTTTTTCTTTTTTTGTTAATCATGAACGGATGTTGAATTTTGTCAAATACATTTTCTACATCTATACATATGATCAGATAATTCTTTAGCCAGTTGATGGACTGGATTATATTAATTAATTTTAAATGTTGAACCAGCTTGTCATACCTGGACTAAATCCCACTTGGTCTTGGTGTATACTTCTTTTTATACATTGTTGGAATCAGTTTGCTAATATTTTGTTGATGATTTTTGCATTTATGTTCATGTGAGATATTGGTCTGTAGTTTTTGTTTCTTGTAATATCTTCTGTTTTTGGTATTATGGTAATAATACTGGTCTCAAAGAATGAGTTGGGATATATTCCCTTTGCTTTTGTCTTCTGGAAGAGACTGTAGAGAATTGATATAATTTCTTCCTTAAGTGATTGGTGGAATTCACCAGTGAACTCATCTGGGTGTGGTGCTTTCTATTTTGGAAGGTGATTAATTGTATGTCAGATTGTTTAATAGATACAGACCTTTTCAGATTATCTAGTTGTCCTTGTGTGTGTTCTGGTAGATTGTGTTTTTCAAGAAATTGGCCCATTTTATCGAAGTTATCAAATTTGTGAGTACAGAGTTTGTCGTGATATTCCTTTAATCTGTTAATGTCCATGAGATCTGTGATGATGACATCTTTTTGCTTTTGATATTAGTAATATATGTCTTCTCTCTTCTTAGCTAACCTGGCTAGATTTTATCAGTTTTATTGATCTTTTCAAAGAACTATCTTTTGATTTTGCTAATTTTTCTCTATTGATTTCCTGTTTTCAGTTTCATCTTTAATTTATATTTCTTTTCTTCTGCTTACTTTGGATTTAATTTGTTCTTTTTCTGCTTTTCTAAGTTGCAAGCTTAGATATTGATTTTGGATTTTCTTCTTATTTAATATATTTGATCATTGCTATAAATTTCCCTGTAAGCACTGCCTTCATTGCATCCACAAATTTTGATTTAGCTCAAAATATTTTCTATTTTCTCTTGAGACTTCTTTGACCCATATGGTACTTAGAAGTATGTTGTTTATGCTCCAAGTTTTTTTTTTTTCTGACTGTTTTTCTGTTACTGATTTCTAGTTTAATTTCACTGTGGTCTGAGAGCATACCTTGTATGATGTCACTTCTTTTTAATTTGCTAAGGTATGTTTTATGGCCCAGAATTAGGTCTATCTTGACTAATGTTCTATATGAGCTTGAGAAGAATACGTATTCAACTGTTGGATAAAATTTTCTGTAAATATGTTAATTAGATCCAGTTGATTAATAGTGTCGTTCAGTTCAACTATGTCCTTCATTGATTTTCTGCTTGCTGGATCTATCAATAACTGATAACTGATGAAAAGTTGTTGAAATCTCTAAATATAATAGTGGATTTGTCTGTTCCTCCTTGTGATTCCATTAGTTTTTGCCTCAAATATTTTGACTCTGTTGTTAGGTGCATACACCTTAAGAATTAATGTCTCTTTGGAGAATTGATCCCTTTTTCATTATGTAATGTCTGTAGTGTCCCTTTTTATCCCTGATAATTATTCTTGCTGTGTAGTTCTCTTTGTCTGAAATTAATGTAACTACTTCAGCTTTCTTTTGATCAGTCTTTGTAGGGTATATTGTTCTCCATTCCTTTACTTTTCTTTATTTTATAAAAAATATGTAACATTAAACTGATTTACTTAGCTATTTTTTCTGTTTTGGGGTTTTTTTTTTTTGCTGAACTCTTCCCCCCCCCCCAGTTTTGTTAAGTATAATTGACAAAATTGCATATATTTAAAGTGTTCAATGTGATAATCTGTTATATGTATAAATTGTGAAATGATTGCCCTAAGAAGTAATTAACATATTCATCACCTCACTTAATTACCTTTTTTGTATGTGCATGGTGAGAACACTTGAGATCTACTCTCTTAGCAAATTTCAAGTATACAGTACAGTACTGTTAACTATAGGTACCATGTTGTACATTAGATCCCCAGAACTATGTCATCTCATGACTGAAGGCATGTACCCTTTAACCAGCATCTTTCTATTTCACCCACACCCCCAACCCATTGTAACCATAATTCTACTCTATTTTGCTGAGTTTGACCTTTTTTTTTTTTTTTAAAAGGATTTCACATACAAGTTAGCTTATGCTTTAATTTCCTTTAACACTCAGAAGTTTTAAAGTTTGATGTAGTCCCATTTGTCTCTTTTTGCTGTAGTCACTTGAGCTTTTTGATGTCATCAAAAGAAAGAAATTCTGTCACTTGTCACACATAGATGAACCTCAAAAACATTATGCTAAGCGAAATAAACTAGTCACCAAAGGTCAAATATGTTGCCAATGCTCACGTCCTGAAGTGTTTCCCCTATATTTTCTTCTAGGATTTTTGTGGTTTTAGGTCTTCTGTTTAGGACTTTGATCCATTTTGAGTTAATTTTTGTGTATGGTGTAAGGTAAGGGTCCCTCTTCTTCTTTTTCTTTTGCCTGTGAATATCCTGTTTTCCCAGCACCATTTGCTTAAGAGATTATCCTTTCCCGATTGTGTAGTCTTGGCACCCTTGTTGAAAATACACATAAGGGTTTATTTCTAGGTTCTCTGTTCTGTTCCATTAGTCTATATATCTGTGTTTATGCTAGTTCCATACTGTCTTGATTCCTGTTGCTTTGTAGCTTGTTTTCAAATCAGGAAGTGTGAAACCTCCAACTTTGTCCTCCTTTTTTCAAGACTGTTTTGGCTCTTTGGGGTATTTGAGAGTCTGTATAGGATCTTAGGATTTTGTTTTTCTGTTATTGCAAAAGATGCCATTGGGATTTTGATAGGGATTGGATTGAATCTGTAGATGACTTTTGGGTGGTACAGACATTTTAATGTTATTAAGTCTTCCAGTCCATGAGCGTGAGGTCTTTCCACTTATTTCTATCTTTGATTTCTTTTGGCAGTGTTTCATAGTTCTCAGTGTACAAGTCTTTTACCTCCTTGGTTAGGTTTTTTCCTAAGTATTTTGTCCTTTTTGGTGCTATATATAGTAAATAAGATTGCTTTCTTTTTTGATTGGTCATTGTTAGTTTATAGAAATGCAATCAATTTTTGTATTCATTTTGTTTTAGTATCCTAAAACTTTGCTGAAATCGTTTCTTATTTCTAACAGGGCTTTGTGGGGTTTTTTTGTTTTTAATTCTTCATGTTTTTCTACGTGTAAGATAATCTCATCTGTAAACAGAAATAATTTTACTTTTTTTTCCAATTTGGATGTCTTTTATTATTTTTCTTTTGTAATTGTTCTGGCTAGGGTTTCAAATACTGTGTTAATAGTAGTGGCAAGAGAGGGCGTCCTTTCCTTGTTCCTGATTTTAGAGGGGAATCTTTAAGTTTTTTGCCATTGAGTATGATGTTAACTGTAGGCTTTTCACATACAACTTATGTTGAGGCAGTTTTCTTCTATTTCTAGTTTGTTGAGCATTCTTGTCATGAAAGAATGTTGAATTTTGTTAAATGCTTTTTCTGTATCAGTTGAGATGATCATTTGATTTTTGTCCTTCATGTTGCTAATGTGATGTATTACATTGATTGATTTCCATATGTAGAACCACCTTTGCATTCCAGGTATAAAACTTGGTAATGGTATTTCTCCAGAGATATACCCAGGAGTAGGATTACAGGATCATATGGTAGGTCTATTTTTAGTTTTTTAAGGAACCTCCATACTGTTCTCCATAGTGGCTGTACCAATTTACATTACACTCCTGGGCATATATCTGCAGAAAAACGTGGTCCAAAAGGATACATGCACCCCAGTGTTCATTGCAGCACTGTTTACAATAGCCAAGACATGGAAGCAACCTAAGTGTCCATCGACAGAGGAATGGATAAAGAAGATGTGGTGCATATATACAACAGAATATTACTAAGCCATTAAAAAGGATGAAATAATGCCATTTGCAGCAACATGGGTGGACCTAGAGATTGTCATACTGAGTGAAGTTAAGTCAGACAGAGAAAGAGATACGTTGTATGATATCGCTTATATGTGGAATCTAAAAAGAAATGATACAGATGAACTTATCTGCAAAACAGAAACAGACTCACAGACTTAGAGCGAATTTACGGTTACCAGGGGGAAGGGTGAGGGGAAGGGATAATTAAGCAATTTGGGATTGACATGTACACACTGCTATATTTAAAATGGAGAGCGTGTGGAGAAAGGGGAACCCTCTTGTGCTATTGGTGGGAATGTAAATTGATAGAGCCACTATGGAGAACAGTATGGCAGTTCCTTAAAAAACTAAAAATAGAGCTACCACATGACCCAGTAATCCCACTACTGGGCATATACCCTGAGAAAACCATAATTCAGAAAGACACATGTACCCCATTGTTCATTGCAGCACTATTTACAATAGCCAGGATATGGAAGCAACCTAAATGTCCATCGACAGATGATGGATAAAGAAGATGTGGTACATATATACAACGGAATATTACTCAGCCATAAAAAGGAACGAAATTGGGTCATTTGTAGAGATGCAGATAGACTTAGAGTCTGTCGTACAGAGTGAAGTAAGTCAGAATGAGAAAAACAAATATCGTATATTAACGCATATACGTAGAATCTAGAAAAATTGTACAGATGAACCTATTTGCAGGGCAGGAATAGAGACACAGACATAGAGAACGGACGTGTGGACACAGCAGGAGAAGGGGAGGGTGGGATGAATTGGGAGATTGGGTTTGACATAAATACACTACCATGTGTAAAATAGCTAGTGGGAAGCTGTGGTATAGCACAGGGAGCTCAGCTTGTTGCTCTGTGATGACTTAGATGGGTGAGATGGGGGGTCCTGGGAGGAAGGTCCAAGAGGGAGGGGATATATATATATACACATATAGCTGATTCACTTCATTGTACAACAGAAACTAACACAACATTGTAAAGCAATTATACTCCAATTTAAAAATAAATAAATAAAATGGTTAACCAACGAGGACCCACTGTATAGCACAGGGAACTCTGCTCAATATTATGTAACAACCTAAATGGGAAAAGAATAGATACATGTATATGTATAATTGAATCACTTTGCTGTACACCTAAAACTATCACAACATTGTTAATCAACTATAGTTCAATATAAAATAAAAAGTTAAAAAAAAACACTTGGTAATGTTTATAAGGTATATAATCCTTTCAATGAGCTTTTGAGTTTGGTTTGCTAGTATTTTGTTGAGGGTTTTTGCATCAGTATCTATCAGGAATATTGGTCTGTAGTTTTCCTGGTGTTTCCATCCCTACTTTTAATGTATCTGTGTCTTTGAATTTTAAATGGATTTCTTTTAGATTATATAGAGTTGGGTCTTTTTAAAACTTATTTTTAAAATTATTTTTATGTTTTTAAATTGTGATATAATTGATTTATAACATTGTGCAACTTTAATGTTTTTTCGTTTTTGTTTTTTTTTTAATCCACTGATAGTCTCTGTCTTTCGTGTGGTATATTTAGGCCTTCGATGTTTAAAGAGATGATTGATATAGTTGAATCATATTTTTACCATATTTGTTACTGTTTCTATTCATTGAACTTGTTCTGTGTTTATTCTTTTGTCTTGCTGTTTTTCTGCTTTCTCTGTTTTTGACTGAGCATTTTATAGGATTCTGTTTTTTCTCCTCTCTTAGCATATCTATTATACTTTTCTTTTTAACTTTTTTTAGTGGTTGTACTTGAGTCTACAGTGTACATTTTACTACTTTTTGAAGTCCATTTTCAATTAACACTATACTACTTCACTGATAGTGAAAGTACCTCAGGGCAGAGTATTCCCAGTTCCTCCTTTCCATTCCATATGACATTGCTGTCATTAATATCACTAATCTGTAAGATATCATCACTGAAGGTATTGTTGCTGTTATTATTTTGAACAAATGGTTATATGTTAGATCAATTAAGAAAAATAAAATATGTTTTACTTTTATTATTCTTTTTCTAATGCTCTTTCTTTATGCAGACCTGATCTTACCTGTGTCATTTTTCTTCTTTCTGATGAATTTTATATTTTAACATTTCTTGGATAGCAGGTCTACTGTTGACAAATTCTGTCAATTTTTATTTTTCTGAGAAAAATCTTTATTTCTCCTTTACATTTGAAGAATAATTTTGCTGGATACAGAATTCTAGATTGTTGGGGTTTTTTCCTTTCAACACTTTAAATATTTTACTTTACTCTTCCCTTGCTTGCATGACTTTTGAGGAGAAGTCCGAGTAATTTTTTATCTTCGCTTGTCAATAAGTGAGTTTTTATTCTCCCCTCTTCTGGCTTCTTTCAAGATTTCCTCTTTGTCTTTGATCTTTTGCATTTTAAATGTGATATATTTAGGTGTAGATATTTTGGTATTTGTCCTCTTCCTGTACCTGTGGTTTAGTCTATGATACTAATTTTGAGAAATTCTCAATTATTGCTTCAAATGCTTTTTCTGTTTTTTTTTTTCCTTCTTCTTTTCTCCTTGTGTTATTCCCATTATGCATGTGTTACACCTTTTGTAATTGTCCCACGTTGTTCTTGGATATTGTGTTTTGTCTCTTTCATTCTTTTTTCTCTTTGCATTTCAGTTTTGGAAGTTTCTATGGACATTTCTTCAAGCTCACTGATTCCTTCCTTGGCCATGTCCAGTGTATTGATGAACGCATCAAAGGCATTGTTAATTTCTGTTACAGTGTTTTTTATTTCTTTTGAATCTTTCTTAGAGTTTCCATCTCTCTGTATACATTACCCATCTTTTCTTGTGTGTTAACCTACTTTTTTGATTAGAGTCCTTAGCATAATAATCATAGTTGTTTTAAATTCCTACTCTGATAATTCTAACATCTCTGCTATGTTCAGTTCTGATGCCTGCTCTCTGTGTATTCACACTCTGATTTTTGTCTTTTAGTATTCCTTGTGATGTTATGATGAAAACTGGACACGATATACTGAGTAAAAGTCACTTAAGAAAATATATAGGCCTTTAGTGTGAGGTTTTATGTTTATCTGGCAGGAATTAGACTGTGTTTACTGTTTACTGTAGCTGTAGGTGCCAGAAGTTAAAATTTCCCCTGGTGGCATTTTATTTTGTCTCTCCTCTTGTCTTTGGGTTTCCTGAGAAAACTCTTCTTAAATAAAGTCTGAGACATGCAGTTCTTTCCATTATATTTCTCTGCTATTATAGGGGAGCCCTATATAAGTGGTGGTAAGGTGTGGAGGGAGGGAAAGTGTTCTATATTCCTAAAATTGTCTCAGTGTCTTAATGAGCCTGTGTTCTGGGCTTGACCTTTATATATGTTTCTCAACTTTTTGTTCTTCCTACCCCCAATAGGTGAGACAAGAAGGCTAGAGAGGGCTGGAGTTTTATATTTCCCTTCCTTCACATGGAAGGCTAGATGAGGTTAGAATTGGTTATTTCACTTCCCCCACTTGGAAGTCTACACAAGGCTAGAGTTGGGCATTTCCTTTCCCCCAGTTCAGTTAGGTCTGATAGAATAGTTTTTCTTATGGAATAGTTTTTCTTATGGGAAGTCTTAAGAAGAAGAGAATGCTCTAGGCCCATTTTTATTATTTTTATTTTTTTTTATTTTATTTTATTTTTGGCTGTGTTGGGTCTTCATTGCTGCACGCGGGCTTTCTCTAGTTGCGGTGAGCGGGGGCTACTCTTTGTTGTGGTGCGCAGGCTTCTCATTGCAGTGGCTTCTCGTATTGTGGAGCATGGGCTCTAGGGTGCGCGGGCTTCAGTAGTTGTGGCACGCGGGCTCAGTAGTTGTGGCTCGCAGGCTCTAGAGCGCAGGCTCAGTAGTTGTGGCACACGGGCTTAGTTGCTCCGTGGCATGTGGGATCTTCCTGGACCAGGGCTCGAACCCGTGTCCCCTGCGTTGGCAGGCGGATTCGTAACCACTGCGCCACCAGGGAAGGCCTAGGCCCATTTTTAAATGGCTACTTTTTTCTTCTTCCTGCTTCCAGCAGATTTTTCTTAGATCTTCACTGTGAGAACCTGGTAAGGTTCCTGGAGGTCAAACTGAGAAAAGTATGGTCCACCCTCTGGAGTCTTTAACTCTGAGATTTGTCCACACTTGCACCTCCGTCAGTTACAGTTTAAGTTTTCCTGTACTGGTACTGGTTCTACAGGCAATTTCTGCTCCTGGGCTTCTCCTCCAGTAAGCTGTGATTCTGTGTGTCTGCCTGTTTGTCTGCAGTTTTTAGGGCAGCAGTTTGCCCTGTGACCTCAGTTCTCTGATGGACTTAAGAAGAGGGTTGGTTTTCAGTTTATTCAGCTCTTTTCTTGTGAAGATGGGAGGGATGACTTCCAAGCTCCTATGCCAGACTGGAGACCAGAAGTCCTTCCTTGCTCATTTAAAAATAGATTTTAAAGCAATTATACTCCAATAAAGATGTTTAAAAAAAAATCTCTTTATTCTTGAATAGAGTTTTTAATTCTGGATACCAACCCCTTACCAGATATATAATTTACAAATGTTTTTTCCAGTCTGTAGGTTGTCTTTCCACTTTCTTGATAGTTTCCTTTGAAGTACACGTGTTTTTCATTTTGATGAAACCGAATTTATCTGTTTTTTCTTTCTTTATGTGTGTGTGTGTGTGTATGCGTGCGCATGCTCTGGTGTTATATCTAAGAATCTTTGCCTAACCCAAGGTCACAAAGATTTACTCTTTTGATTTCTTTTAAGAGTTTTATAATTCTTTTTTGCAGGTGGATATCCAATTGTCCAGGCTCCATTTGTTGGCAGCATTATTCTTTTCCTGTTGAATTGTCTTGGCACTCTTTATCAAATAAATGTAGGCATTTCTGGACTCTCAGTTTAATTCCATTGATCTATGTATGTGTCTGTGCCACCACCACACTGACTTGATTACTTTAGCTCTGTAGTACAATATGAAATCTGGAAGTGTGAGTCCTCCAACTTTTTTCTTCTTTAGTAAGATTATTTTGGCTCATTTGAGTCCCTTGCATTTCTATATGAATTTTATGGTCACCTTGTCATTATCTTAAAAAAAATGCAGCTGGAATTTTGATCAGATTACATTAAATTTTGGGAGCACTGCCATCTTAATGTAAAGTCTTCTAATCTATTAAGGAATAGATTAGGGAATGTCTTTCTCTTTATTTACTTCTCTTAATTTTTTTTCTAGTTTTCAGTTACAAATCTTGGTGATTATAATATCTGTACTTGTTTATGCCTCTTTGCCACCATTACTAGTTTTTCATTTTCCTAATGCTCAAAAAATATTGAATAGAGCCCTTTATTAAATAAATTGGACAAGTTATTTCACTTCTCTGGATTAGTTTTCTGTTGATAAGATATAAGCGGAAATATTTAATGCTTATAAGGGTTTTTTTTCCTCAGAATAGTATGAGAGAAGTTGTATAAAATACCTTTTTAAAGCTGTGAAGCAGTATCCAAGTATCAGGACCTTCTCTCTTCAAGTTAGATTTTACCATCTTTGGCTTGGGATAATCTAGCCAGATTTATCTGAATAAGCTCCCATACCATACCCTTCCACTAAAAAACCTTCAGTGACTTTTTGAGTTACAGGATCAAGTGTAAACTAAGGCTAGCCAACTCAGTCTGTATATACTGTGTGCAAAGGACTAAATTAGATGTTATGTAGGTCACAAGAAGGGATATGATACAATCTGTACATTCAAGGAGTTTACAATCAAGACAAACATTGGAAATGAGAAATATTAAGCAGATCATGTATTTCAGTATCAGATATGGGAGTTCATGATTTGTATGATAGAATATCTTGCTGTGGATTCCCCTCAAAGTTGTGGTTACATGGTTTACATTCACAGACACGGTTTGGGCTAGATAACAACTAAGCTGAAATTTAGGGTTTATTGAGGACAATTTTATCTGGTCATTGCTATGTAGTACCTGACTGTTGGTGATACTTCCATATTGAATAGAAAAACTTGGGGTTTTTTGCAGGGGAGTGGGTGAGTGAGGATAGGGAATTAGGCATGGAGACTTTTCAGTTGATTGGTAGGTTCTTTCACATCAGTGCATCTTGCAAGGCTTTGTTAAGGTAATTGTATCTTCCTGAGTTCTTTCATTGACATATACTCTAAAAAATATTCTTTCATTGACACATAAGTATAGTGTTTCATTGACATACTTAAGAGTATATGTCAATAAAAAAATAAGTACAGGGCTTCCCTGGTGGTGCAGTGGTTGAGAATCTGCCTGCCAATGCAGGGGACACGGGTTCGAGCCCTGGTCTGGGAGGATCCCACATGCCGCGGAGCAGCTGGGCCCGAGAGCCACAATTGCTGAGCCTGCGCGTCTGGAGCTTGTGCTCCGCAACAAGAGAGGCCGCGATAATGAGAGGCCCGCGCACCACGATGAAGAGTGACCCACACTTGCTGCAACTAGAGAAAGCCCTCGCATGGAAACGAAGACCCAACACAGCCATAAAAAAAATTTAATTAATTAATTAATTTAAAACAAAAACAAAAAACAAAAAATAAGTACATGCTTTTTCATGGGCTAGAGCCTGGCTCAAGTGGTTATTTTCAGGTCTGCATCGTTGCCGTTTGTGTATAGGGCCCTTGACTAGGTCTTAATCTTGAATGATAAGTTGGAGAGTGATTTGAGAGAAGGTAGACATCACAGCTTAATTCTTCTGAATTGGGGAGTAGTCTTTGTGTTGTGAAGGATTGAGGTTCATGATTTGGGAACTTACTTGTCTCTGTAGTTCCTCCTTCATTTTTCTGACTGGCAGTGACATTTCTTACAATGAAATGCATCATTGTGATGTATTGTTTTTGTCATCAATTTAAGTAATTCAACAGTTGATTATTGAGTACTTCCTCCGGCCTGGGTCTTGTTCTAGGTTTGGGGATAACATAACATGGACAAAACAAAAATCTATGCCATTTTAGAGCATATATTTTAATGGGGAGAGATGGACAATAATGAATAAATATCTGAAATAGATATAATGTGTTCAGTAATTTGTTGCTCTGGAGAGGAAAAAAAGCAAAGAAGAGGGAGGAGAAGGAATGCTAGGAGTGAGTGCTAAGGTGTGACAATGTGGCATTTGAGGAAACACGCAAAGTAGGTGAAAGGGACTAAATATTCAGATATTTAGGAGAAGATGGGTCCAGATGGAAGGAATAGCAAATACAAAAACTCTGCCAGGGGTGTCTGAAGTATATGAGGAACAGCTGGATGGTTAGTATGGTAGGTGAGGAGTGAGAGAGCATCAAGTAGTGAGGTCACTGAGTAAGGACAGTGTGAGTGGTCGTGGATGGGTAATTGGTAGAAGCCTTGTTAGCCACAGTAAGGGTTTTTGGCTTTCGCTCTGTTCAAAGTGGGGAACCACTGGAGATTTTAAGCAGAGAAATGCCACCATCTGACTTACATTTTAAAATGTAAGATCACTCTGCCTGCTTTGTTGAGCATATTGAAGGTGAACAGGGGAAGCTGAAAGGCCATTTAGGAAGTAACTTGGTGATTTAGGCAAAAGCCTCCGAAAAGACTTGCACTAGGGAGGTGGTGAGAAATGATCCGATCCTGGAGATACACGCACACATGCATATATATATACACACAGACACACATATAAATCGTTTTTATATTGAGATAATTGTAGATAACCATGCAATTAATAGTAAGAAATAACACCGGGAGATCTCATGTACCCTTTCCCCAGTTTTCCTCAATGGTAACATCTTGCAAAACTATAGTACAGTATCAACCAGGATATTGACGTTAGTATGATCCACCAGTCTTTTTCACATTTCTCCATATCTTCTTGTACTACTTTGTAGGTGTGTGTTTGTGTGTATTTAATTCTCCCCAATTTTATTATATGTGTAGGTTTGTGTATTTACTACTACAGTCAAGATATGGAACAGTTCCACCATCACAAGGACCCTCTTACTGCCCTTTTATAACCATACTCATTTCTCTCCCCACCATCTTTCCAATCCTAACCTCCAGTTTAACCCCTTGTAACAATCAGTAATCTGTTCCCTATTTCTGTAATATTGTTATTTGAAGAATGCTGTATAAATGAAGTCATATATAGTGTGTTACCTTTTGAGATTGGCTTTATTTGCTCAGCATAATTCTCTGGAGATTCATCAAAGTTGTTGCATGTATCAATAATTGGTTCTCTTTTCTTATTACTAACTAGCATTCCATAGTATGTATATACCACAATTTGTTTATCCATTCACCCATTGAAAGACATCTGGTAGCTATTCTGAATTCAGCTATGAACATTCAACTGTAGGTTTTTTGTGTAAACATAAATTTGCATTTCTATTAAATTGCTTCACAGTGCAGTTGCTGGGATCTTGGAAATATTTTGAAGGTGGAGCCAACAGTATTTCTTGACAGAATGAAGGTGAGGTCAGAGAGAAAGAGGAATCAAGATTTCAAATTTTTGGCCTGCACGGCTGGAATAGTGGAATTGTCAATAATTGAGACAGGGAGGCTATGAGTTGAACAGGTTTAAGGAAGATCAGGAATTTTACTCATGATATGTCAAGTTGAGATGTATATTAGAAGAATTGTCAAGTAGGCAGTTGGCTAGAAGATTCTGGAGTATTACATAGGAAAGATCTGGTCTGGCAATATAAAATTGGGAGTCATCAGCCTTTAAAGCCCTGAGACTGGAAGAGATAATTGAGATAGCTGAAAAGAGGTGAGAGACCAAGCCCTGGCTACTCCATTGTCTAGAAAATAAGGAGATTAGATGAACTAGCAAATGAAACTATTAATTTGGCTAGGCTTTGAGAGCCCTGTGGGTGATATAGAAAGAGACAAAATCCATATTTTGCTCTAAAGGCACTTATAGTAAGCTAGTTGGGCAAGGGGTGTGTGTGTGTGTGTATCTCCAGTGATATATCTGATTTTTATAAGCTACTTTTTGAAAAGCAGTGTTTTATATAACAGCATTGAACTATAGTTGTAAAATAAAACAAAGCCAATAGAGTATATAATAAATTCCAAAATAATTCTTAGGTGCTACAGGAATTTAGATATTGGAAAAGATTAGTGTGAGTGGGGGCAGCTGGAGATGGCCTTGAAGAGGTGGGAGTTAAATAGGAACTTAAAGGATGGGTAGAATATATGTAGGAGGGAGGGAAGGTAGAGACATTCCAGTGATGCTAAGTGTGATCAGTGGCTTAGAACTGGGAATGAAATAATATACTTAAGAAGAGTGAGAAGTGGGATCTAGTTATGATCACATTGGCCTTGAGCGGAGGGTAAGATTGAGTTGATAAACAGGGACGAGATTATGAAGTGATTTAGACTTTATCTGGTAGGAAATGGGAATATTTCTCTCTCTCTTAAAATTTACTTTGCTAATAACATTGCCACTGCAGATCTCTTTTGTTGCTGTTTTCATGGCATATCTTTTTCCATCATTTTATGCTCAAGTTATTATGTCTTTGAATCTGAATCTAAAGCGTGCCTATTGTAGAAAGAATATAGTTGGAGCTTGCTTTCTTCTTCAGTCTGACAATCTTTGCCTTTGACTGTATGCTTAATCACATTTTACATAGTTTTTCATATGGCTAGATTTACCCCTGCATGTTGCTCTTTGTTTTCTATATCTCTCGTGTTGTTTTTGTTCCTCCGTTCTCATTTATTGCCTCCCTTTGTGTTGAACAAGTTTTTTAGTGTACCATTTTAGGTCCAGTGTTGATTTTTAATATTAAAAAAATTATTTTCTTAGTGGCTGCTTTAGGAATTATAATGTGCATTTCAGTTTATCACAGTCTGCTTCAGTTTAGTTACTGACTTAATTCCAGTAAAATATAGCACAGTTTTTCCAAAATACCTTCATTTTCTCCTCTCTCCTTCCTGCTATTATTGTCATATGTATTATATCTATTTCTGTTATAAGCCTGCTAACACACTGTTATCATAATTGCTTTATACAGTTTATGTCGATGAAATTAAGAAAAGAAAATGTGTAGTTTTTTCTATTTTCCCATTTATATTTACCATTTGTAGTGGTCTTATTTCTCCTTGTGTATTTGAATTACCTTCTGGTGTCATTTCCTTTCAGCCTGAGACAGTTGCTTTAGTATTTTTTAAAGACAGGCCTTCTGCCATAGAATATTCACCATTTAAAAAAAAAAAATCTGAGGATGTTTTTATTTTTCCTTTCCTGTTTGAAGAATAATTTTTCTGTATATAGCATTCTTGGTTGACAGGGTTTATTTGTTTTTTATCTTTCAGCATTTTGAATTTTTTTTAATTGCTTTCTAGCCTCCATTAGTTTGATGATTAGTCAGCTGTTAATTATATTGTTTTCCCTGTGTATATGATGAATCATTTTTCTGTTACTGCTTTCATTATTCTTCTTTTGTGGCTTCAGCTCAAAAGTGCTGTGCCTCTGTGTGGATCTTTTTGTGTTTATCCTGTTGGGGGTTCATTAAGCTTTATGGTTCAGTAGATTAGTGTTTTTCATCAAATTTGGGAAGTTTTCAGCAATTACTTCTTCAAATATATTTTTTCTCCTTTTTCCTCTTTTCTGATGTTGCCTTTATCCATATTTTGGTAGGTCTTTTTTCTGATTGCCTTTATACATATTTCTAGTTGTTTGGTAGGTGTGACATTATCCTACAGCAGGTCTCTGAGGCCCTGTTCATTTTTCTGCTGTTTTACTTTTTCTCTTGGGGTTTTCAATTGAATAATTTCTAATTCTCTGTTTTCAAGTTCACAGATTTTTTTTAAAATGTCACCTCAAATCTTATCTTGAACCCATAGTGAATCTTTTACTTATGTTGTTACACTTTTCATCTCTAGTATTTCCAGGTTTTAAATGTTAATATTTCTTTATTGAAGTTTTCTACTTGTGTAGTTGTCATCATATTTTTCTTTAATTTTTAAAATATAATTTCCCTTAATTCTTTGAACATATTAATTTAGTATATATTAAAATTTTTTTCAGCTTTATTGAGATACAATTGATGTATAATATTGTGTAAGTTTAAGGTACAACATTTTGATTTCATGCAGTTATATATAGCAAAATGATTACCATCATAGCATCTGCTAACATGTCACGGCTTGTAATTACTATTTCTTTTTTGTAGTGAGAACATTTAAGGTCTACTCTCTCAGCAACTTTCAGATATACAATACAGTGTTATTAATTATAGTCATCATACTGTATATGAAATTCTCAGAACTTGTTTATGTTATAATTTGAAGTTTATATTCTTTGACCAGCTCCCCCTTTCCCCCAACCTCCAGCCTCTGGTAGCCACCTTTGTAGTCTGTTTGAATGAGTTGGGCTTTTTTAGATTCCACATGTGTTATCGTACAGGGTTTGTCTTTTCTCCGTCTGACTTATTTCACTTAGCATAATGTTCTCTCTCTCTCTCTCACACACACACACACACACACGCACACACACACACATTTTCTTTATCCATTCAACTGTTGATGGACACTTATTGTTTCCATGTCTTGGCTGTTGTAAATAATACTGCAGTGAACATGGCAGTACAGGTATCTCTTTGAGATAGTCATTTCATTTTCTTTGGATATATACCCAGAAGTGGAATTGCTGGATCCTTTGATAGTTTTTTTTTTTTTTTTCTGCTTTTAACTCTTTATTCATTACGATGATATACTGAAATAATAGAGGTCAAAATGGTAACATTTCCAGGCTTCCCTGGTGGCGCAGTGGTTGAGAATCTGCCTGCCAATGCAGGGGACACGGGTTCAAGCCCTGGTTTGGGAAGATCCCACATGCCGTGGAGCAACTAGGCCCGTGAGCCACAATTACTGAGCCAGCGCGTCTGGAGCCTGTGCTCCGCAACAAGAGAGGCCGCGATAGCTAGAGGCCCGCGCACCGCGATGAAGAGTGGCCCCCACTTGCTGCAACTAGAGAAAGCCCTCGCACAGAAACGAAGACTCAACGCAACCAAAAATAATTAAAAAAAAAAAATGGTAACACTTCCATAAAAAGCTCCTCAGATAGTTCTATTTTTAATATTTTGAGGAACCTCCATACTATTTTCCATAGTGGCTACATCAATGTACATTTCCACCAGTAGTACATCCACCAGTGTACTATTATTTTCCATAGTGGCTGCACCAGTGTACATTTCCCAGGTTCCGTTTCTCTGCATCCTCACAAACACTGGTTATTTCTTGCCTTTTTGATAATATCCATTCTAACAGGTGTGGTTTTGATTTGCATTCCCTGATGATTAGTGATCTTGAGCATCTTTTCATGTACTTGTTGGCCATCTGTATGTCTTCTTTGGAAAAATGCCTATTCAGGTCCTTTGCCCATTTTTAAATCAGATTATTTGAGGTTTGTTTTGTTTTGTTCTTTATTTTGCTGTTGAGTTGTATGAGTTCTATATATTTTGGATATTAACCCCTTATCTAATATATGATTTGCAAATATTTTATTCCATTCCATAGGTTGTCTTTTCATTTTGTTGATAGTTTGCTGTGCGGAGGTTTTTAATTTGAGGTAGTCCCACTTGTTTATTTTTGTTTTTGTTGCTTTTGCTTTTGGTGTCAAATCTAAAAAATCATTGCCAAGGCCAGTGTTAAGAAGCTTAACATTCTTTGAACATACTAGCTGCTTTGTATTCTCGTCTGCTAAATCCAACAGCTGTGTCTACCCAGAGTCAGTTTCTGCTGGCTCCTTTTCTTTTTTACCTGAGTGTAGGTCAACTTTTCCTGTTGTTTTCAGGTCTCACAATTTTCTTGGACAGTTGGAAATTTTGGATAATATATTGTAGCAACTCTGGATTCTGTTAATTTTTTTTTTTTATTCCCCCTGAAACTTGTTTTGGGGGTTTTCTTTCTTTTTCTTTTTTTTGTAACTTACCTGAAACTAATCTATAGAATCTTTCTCCTCCCCAGTTTGAAGCCCCTGAATTCTGTGTTAAATTTTTATTCTAATTTTAATTTTTTCTCCTCATTTCTTAGGAGTTACTCTTTGTCTGCATGGCTTAGTGGTCAGCCAGTTATTGGTTAGAGATTATGTCGCAACATTTTGAGTTTATAAAGTTTCCATCATTTTTTGGATGCTTCTGTACACGGGTTCTGTACATTAAAAATTCAGGCAGTTTTTAAGTCAGCCTCAGCTTTTACTTTCTCCAAGGCCTTCTTGGATCTCCCATGCATATGTGCACAGCCTCTAAATCAGCCCAAGGGTATGTGCAGAACTTATTTAGCCTCTCCATTTTCAGGATCTCCCTGTTATATTTCTTAGTGTTCTGCCAGTCTGTCATTTTCCCCACCTGGTGTTGCATCCTCAGGGTAGCAGAGCTGTGGGCTGAGCTGGGAGGTGATTGTGGGGGAAGGTAGTATTCCCTAGCAAGAACGTCACCAGCCCCCACTGTCATAACTCCAATATCTAGCAGTGTTTCTTGAATAAATGCTTTTTGATTTGTTGTTGCTTTTGGTTGATTTCCTGAGCCCTGAAATGATTGTTTTCTACAATGCAGTTCTTTTTACAGGTGTTTTGGGGGAGTGAATTTGCTGATCTCTTCATTCCGCTAGAGCTGAAAATCTCATTTCTTTTTGAACTTTCTGACTTCTTAGTTCTTTCTCTTGTCTCCCAACCCCAACTTATTTCACTCTAGTCAGACTTTTGTCACCACTGAAATCACTCTTGTAAGAGTCACTAACATCCTGCATTTGCCATATCCAGTTGTCTTCTATTTTCATCTTAATCAGCCTTTCAGCAGCTTTTGATATAAATGGTCAGGGCCTTTTTCTGAAAACGTATTTTACTTGGCTTCTAAGGTAATCTCTCTTGCTTTTCATCTTACTTCACCGATTACTTCACTTGAGTTACTGCTTTTTATACCTGTGGACGGACAGACAGATGGACGGATGGATGGATAGGTAGGTAGATAGGTAGATAGATAGACAGATATACAGATAGACAGATATAGATATATGAATATATATATGTATTTTTCTAAACTTCTTCCCTAGGTGATATTATTAGGTCCCCTTGCTTTGAGTCCCCTTTATGCGGATGACTCCCAGACATATATTTCCAGCCCCAACTTCTACCTTGAGCCTCAGTATTTTCACTTGGTTGTCTAATAAGGATTTCAAACAGAACTCTTGATCCACTTTCTCCCCCAAATTTATTTTTAGTTTTTGGAATGATCATTTAAAAAAGTAGGTCTGATTATGTCATTTTCTTGGCCTCATTGGCTTTCCTTTACATTTAGTGTGAAATTCAGTTTCTCACCATTATTAATGAGAGTTTATATGACATACTGCCTGCCTGTCTCTGTACTTGTCTCCCGCCTCTTCCTTTACTCAACATGTTGCAATCACATTATTCTTCTAGCTATTTTTGAATATGCCAAGCCCACCTCTAGGCATTTATATTTGGAGTTCCCTGTAACTGTAGTGCTCTTCCCCCATATCCTCACATGGTTCTCATTTTTATATCATTCAGATTTATGTTCAGATCTTACCTTCTTTGTGAGGTCTACTCCGACTTCCGTATCTAAAATAATAGCCCTTTCTCTCTATCATGATCTGTCCTCTTACTTTACATGAAAATATATTGTTTATTCCTCCCTGTCCTCCATAGACTGAAAGTTTCGTGAGGATAAGAACTTTGTTCGTCTTGTTCACTGCCATATCCTTAATATTGTAAATGATGCCTGGCACAGAATAGGTGCACTATATTTGTAGAATAACAATTTTTTTTCTGTAGAATTAGTATGTCATTAGTGTACTAATAAAGAATGACTCAGTAAAAATGGTTAGGCTTGGGATAGTTGTGTATTAAATGCATCTCAGACATGAACTTTGTCTAATATTGGCTTGATTAATAATTTAAAATATTGCTCTATGAAATTTATATTCTGGATCTTTTGGGGAAATTTTTTTTTTTTTTGGCTGTGTTGGGTCTTTCGCTGCTGTGCACTGGCTTTTGCTAGTTGTGGCGAGTGGGGGCTACTCTTCATTGTGGTATGCGGGCTTCTCATTGCAGTGGCTTCTCTTGTTGTGGGGCACGGGCTCTAGACGTGCGGGCTTCCGTAGTTGCGGCACGTAGGGTTAGTAGTTGTGGCTCACGGGCTCCAGAGTGCAGGCTCAGTAGTTGTGGTGGAGGGGCTTAGTTGCTCTGCAGCATGTGGGATCTTCCTGAACCGGGGCTCAAACCCGTGTCCCCTGCATTGACAGGCGGATTCTTAACCACTGAGCCACCAGGGAAGTCCTGGGGAATTTTAAAATGAGAAAATTTAAGCCTCCTTTCAAAAATAATAGAATATGAACAGGAAGTAAGGGTAGATGAATATTTTTTTTAAGTTCATTTGTATCATATTTTAAAATTTTTATTCATTTATTTATTTATACATTTATTTATTTATTTTTGGCTGCATTGGGTCTTCATTGCTGTGCACGAGCTTTCTCTAGTTGCGGTGAGCGGGGGCTACTTTTCGGTGCGGTGCATGGGCTTCTCATTGCGGTGGCTTCTCATTGCGGAGGCTTCTCATTGCGGAGCACGGGCTCTAGGTGCGCGGGCTTCAGTAGTTGTGGCACATGGGCTTAATTGCTCCCTGGCATGTGGGATCTTCCCGGACCAGGGATCGAACCCGTGTCCCCTGCATTGGCAGGCGGATTCTTAATCACTGTGCCACCAGGGAAGTCCCTAGATGAATATATCGGTCCTTGTACTTGCTTCACTTATGCATTCTTTTTGATAAAAGATCATATGCATAACCTTAACACAACTTCTGTTATCTGGGAATTTAATAGTTCTCTGTTACCTTGGTTAATGAGTCCGGAAAAATAGCTTATTTTAACATGGCTGTCTATGTTAAAAACAATCTTAATATCTGAGAGGAGTGAGTCTTAGCTTACTAGCAGTTCTCCCACAAAACTAGCTACCTAGATGTGAATTGGCAAAGTATAGCCATACTTCAGAAATAGCTTCAATTTGGAAGAAATGGAAAGTTTTGAAATTTGTAAAATTTTCTGTGTCCTTCTCTGTAACAGTCAAAACTCAGAGTCTGATACAAGTTATTATTTTTGTTAAAGCAAGTATACTGTACTGTCTTAAGTTTCTGTTTATTGCTTCAGCTATAAACATTTTATAACAAGTAATGGAGTGAAAGATTGATATTTTATAAAAGGATTTTCAATATCGCTGTGTACATAAGCCCAGCTCTCACAGTCAGTTTACAGGAACAGAAGGAGAGTCATCTTGAGTTTCCTATTTCCTTTTAGAGGACATGCTAGAACCATCATAGAGTCTATCGGAAGTTTCTAGAGGAGGAGGAACATTTGCTTATTTCTGCTACCATCTTGCAAGAACTGGAGCCCACTCTGCTCTAGGACAGTTCTGCTTATTAGGCTCTGTGTCCGCAGTACACCCCCCCACCCCTCTATATTTTGGCCTTGTTTTCTAACCATAACATCATTTACCTTCCAAATTCCCAGGTATGTACTTTTATGTTTCTAGCTCTTCTAAATCACCATTGTAATTGAAATTGTATGTTTTCTGTCCGCTTAACAGACATTTTGGTATTCTTTCTCTGTGTTATATAATTTGGACTTTATTAACTGGATTTCTGACAGCTAAGTATAATGGTTGGAATTGTTGTTAATATATATGTACTCTTCAAATTTATTACTGCAAAATTCATGGTGTTAGGAA
Organism: Balaenoptera physalus; assembly: GCF_965194825.1. Taxonomy (NCBI): domain Eukaryota; kingdom Metazoa; phylum Chordata; class Mammalia; order Artiodactyla; family Balaenopteridae; genus Balaenoptera; species Balaenoptera physalus. The sequence continues at coordinate 80,360,071 of NC_138891.1, forward strand.
GTTGTCATACTATTTAATGTTTTATTTTCTTGAAGCATGATTTTGAAACTCCCCAAAGGGAATATTATCTGTGGGATCTATAAATTTACCAGGACTGTACAATTTCCAGCATGTCATATTTTAACTCTGGCAACTGAGCCCTTCTAATGGGGCTAACTCTCAGATTTTTCATTGTATCTTGGAAAATAATAGGGTTTGTGAGAGTTTTCTTTGCACCCAAATTTATTTGTTTGGTGAGAAGTTTGATTTTTATTATAGTTGCAAAAATTATAGTAATAATAGCTTCTTTCAGATATCTCTTACATACTGTAGACCAGTGCTTCTCAAGCTATTTGTAGTGAGGTACTGGTTTTAAAAATTTCCAATTCACTGAAGACTGATTTTTTATAAAATACAATAAAAATGAATTATGAGAAAAGTGAATTTTAAGAAAATACAAAATATAGGCCCCACTTTTAATTATAAGATTCATAGATATAAAATTATTCTTTCAAGTTGCAATAAAAGAGTCTGAACACTTATTCTCAATTTCTATATTTATCTTATTGCAGAACAGTAATAAATAGTTCACAGACCGGTCTATAGATGATACTTTTTAGTAACATATCTGTAGCCTGCTCTTTGTAGTGCTTAATGTTATTTCAGAAGCATCTTAGTCAATATGAATAGCAGTTATCCTTTAAAAAATATTTTCATGTGTTTCCTTTTCAGAACCGAGAGCTCCAAATCATGAGAAAGCTAGATCACTGTAACATAGTCCGATTGCGTTATTTCTTCTACTCAAGTGGTGAAAAGGTAAGTCTTGTAGAACGTTGATACTGAATATTGTGATAGACTTGTTATTCTTCTAGAAATAGTCCATATCCCCCCCTCCCCTTGAAACAGCTTTGCTCATTGAATGGAAGTATTCCAAAACACAGGCCCTAGTGATTCTGACCTCAAGATATGATTATTGAATATCATTAGTTATTCAGGAAAATGTTAATGAAATGATAGAGGGGATTAATTTTTAAGAATTTTCTTCTTTTTAAAACACTTGTCTTCAGTTCTAAAGCAAATTTGTATACATTTTAAAACCTTTTGTGTTCCTTATGTGCTCCTGGAGCCCCATGATAGTTCACCTGTTTATTGGAGGGAGGAAAATGAAGTCATATTGTTAAGTGGAAGTGTTGGAGGGGAAGGGGAAGCAGGAGGACTTTGGTAGGACCAGAATGAGACTTAAACATTGGGAAGCAAGTTTAACCTATCCTTGGCTAGGGAAAAAGTTGGGAAAGATATAATATTACAGAACTTCTTAATAAGTGATCACTATTTATGATCACATTTAATTCTGTGAAAGCAAAGGATAATTAAAGAAGATTTCATGCTTTGAATCCCCCTGGCCCCCTACCCCGACCCCCTTGGTCTTTCTCTTTAGAAGATGCAACGGTTAATGTCATTGTACTCACTGGAGTTGGAAGCATAGAAAATCAGTTTCTTCTGTTTTACCATGGTCTTTTTCTTTCTGTCTGTTCACTGTTCCTTCTTCCCAGATTCAGTCTTCCTTCACTGGTTTGGGGTAAGGGGGAGGGCAAGTAATAAACACTTCATCTTTTTGGCTAAATAAACATTACTTTGGATAAGTTCATTTGATATTTTTGGACCTCACATACCATGCTTATACTGTCCCAAAGCCCTTAGATCCATAATACCTCTTGATTTCTAGCCCAGTTCTTTTTACTCACATATTTCCCAGTGTACCATTTAATCATTTTCCATTAAATTTTATTGAGATTATTTTCTTAGAAATTCCTTTTTCATGACAGAGCCTGTAATATGGGAAAATACCTATGTATTAAGCCAGAATTATGATATACATGCGTACAGATATATAGTTGTTGCACGCGCGCCTGTGTGTGTGTGTGATAGCTAATGTTTTAACAACCGTAATTAGCAAATTGGCCTTTTAGTGACTCTCATTTCTTAGGTGTTTTTTTAAATTTTTTTTTTTAAGTTTAAATGATGGCCTCTGCTTGTATTAAGGACCATAAACCCTCAAATATTTGAGCTCTTTTGTTCCTAAAGCCCATTATTTGGTTCATGCTCCTTTTTTTTTTTTTTTTTTTTTTTTTAACGTAGCAAACTGCCTATTATGTCTTTGATCTTACCTGTTTTGACATGTCTTTACTTTTTCCTATCCCTTCCCAAATAAAATTATGGAGCATCTGTTGTGTTCACAGCACTCTTATAATGGAATTTCGCATCCCTATGGGTTTTGTTATTAGATGCTAGACATTATAATACCCCAGGGAGGAAAATAAAGGTCAGAACTATTTGTTCCATGAACCACTGAATTGCATGTGGATTCATTTGCAAAGGCCTCCCTACAAAGCCCCTTAAACATCTTCTCTTGATTACTTAATTTATATAGCTTTCCCTGGATAAACAACAAGGTCGTATTGTATAGCTCAGGGAACTATATCCAATATCCTGTAATAAACCATAGTGGAAAAGAAAAAAAAATATATATATATATATATATATATGTGTATGTATGTATATAGCTTTTCCTGTATGCCAGGCACTGTTTTAGTGCTTTACAAATACTAACTCATTTAATTCTTATGAAGATAAAGAGCAGAAAGGGAAGCACAAACCTTTTGAACAAACCTTTTCAAGGCTACCTTTTGTGGTAGCACCTAAAGGCTTACCTGTCTGGTTTTGGTTTGGTGGACGCCCCCATCACAGTCTGCCCTTACCCTTACTTAATCCTTCGGAAGGAGTGACAATGGACTGACTGTTATCTATGTACCCCAGAGGATGATTTCCTCCCTGCTGCTATTCAGAGCTGCTTATTTATCTTAAATGGTCTTACAGATAAAGAGCAATTGAGAAGTCATTAAGGGAAGATAACCGGAAGGACAATGCACTTCTCTCTATTATAAAAAAGAAATACATATACTTTCTAATATTTCATTTATCTCAGAACTTTCTCTTGAGTGTTGTAAGTTTTCCAAAGTGAAAAAAGACCCCTTTTAATTTTGGATAGCTCCATTAAGAGAACAGAAAGAAAGGAAGAAAAGTTGTGATGTGTTGCTGAAAATAATGATCCTCTGTTGTCAAAAAAGGGAAGGCTTTCTAAAGATATGCAGAAGTATATAGGTTAAGGAACTTCCATAATCTTCCAGCCACCAAAATGATAATTTCTTCTTCCCCTACTCATGATCTTCACTTCCTTGCTTCTGAATTGTTCTGGCAGGACTAACATCACTCAAGAGACCAGGTAGTAAACTAATATTTCTCATATGAGAAGATGGATTCTGCTCTAGGTATGAGAGCTCAGGTTTGTTAGTTCTAACTCTCCAAGAGTAGGTTACTGAGAGTGAACTCAGAGCTGCTGTTTAGAAAGGGATCTAAATGTCTTGTGAAGAGCATTATATATGCCTATGTATATATGTTAGAAGAGTTTAGGGGGAGGAAATAAACTAGTAGTTTGAAATGCCTCTGTGATATGCAAATAGAGATACCCAGTAGACATATACATGTAAGACTTCTAGGTGGTGGTGGTGGGACTCTAAGTGGAGAGATGACATTGACAAGGTTGGGTAGATAGGGTGTGTAGTCATGTTGTAGAGCTCTTAGGAGTCAGGAAGGAGGGAGAGGTGATGTTGTTTGAGCAAAGAGCAGTTTATCAGTATTGTTCTCTTGTCCTAGAATATGTTGAGGGTTGAGAGCAGTCTTCATTTGAGAGAGGTGCAAGGAATCCATTGCCTTTGGGTTGGATCCAGGTTTTGTCTAGGGCAAGGCAGTGAAAATAACCCTCTTTGAAGAGACTGGGGTTTGAAGCTCTGTGAAGAGTTTCTTTTGGGGTTTCAGATCGCTTAGGGGAAGCTCTGAGCAGGAGATCTCTGGTAAGAACATGAGCCTAAAGGAGGTGTGAGGAGGCAATTAGAATGAGTTGATGGCATTGTGAGGATGAGAAAGAGAAGATTTCAGTGTTTCATCATTCTAGGCATGAAATTCTTGTCAGGTTCTGTGGATATGTTTAAATATAAATGGGAATATTTTGTAATCCTCTCATCATCTTCATCATCTCTGATTCTCTTTCTTTATGATTTTCAATCACTCTCTTCTTCTGAGCTTTTTATCTCCTTTTCCTTCAGTCTCTGTCCACATTCTGGGTTTCTGGCCCTTTCACTCTGGGCTCTTTGTCTCTTTCTGTCTCTGGGTTTCTGTCCCACTCTCTTGGTCTGTGGCACCCCCTCATATTTCTTTTTCCTCTTTAACTCTGGTGTCTATCTGTCCATCTGTTTCTCTCTCTGTTGGCTACTTCTTTTCAACCTCTTCCTCTGGGTTTCTGTACCCCTCATTCATTGGGTTTCTACCCATCCTACTCTCTTTGAATATTTGATCCTTTCTACATTTTTGTGTGGATTTCCATCTGTCCTGAGCCTTCCTCATTCTCTCTCTTGGTATGTCTTCTGTCTGAGCCTCTATTACTCCTTTTTGGGAAATTTTTAAAAAAGGAAAAATTTTCACTCACTATCCTGGCTTTTGACTTCAGTACTACATATCTTATTCTATATGTTCATGTTCTACATAGTTGTATGAATAACTATTTTTAACCTTGTTAAGTATTCAAAATCTCATAAAAGCTTTCCCTTTTTGCCTCATAATATTTTTAGTTATTGGTTATGTAATATTCCACTGGGTTTTTGTACTACATAATACTCTTAACTGTTCCCCTATTGTTATTTTTAATTTTAGAATTGTAGCTAAGCTACCCAAAAGTCTCATCATAATTTTTGTCCATAAGCATTTTCCAGCTCTGGGTTCAAGTAGGACCACTGTAATATTTGACAAATATTTCCACTGACCACAGTTGGACTGAATGGTTATACCTATTTGGGTGACCTTCTCTTTATTGTGCTCCACCCTGCCATTTTAAAGACGGTTTTTCTTTAGGAATTATATGTAATCAGCTTTCAGCCTATAATTGTGGAAGAGAGTAGCCAGTGTAGCTAGAAGAAGGAGGAATTAGTCAGGACAGGGACTAGAAATGTGACCAAATTAGTCCTAGTCATTAGTCTTCTGGTTGGAATTATTAGTATTTGCTGTAGTAACTGGAGCATCATGCAGTCAATTAGTATACTCCAGGTTAACCAATAGATTTTATTAACTCTGATTTAGTTCAGAGTAAATAGTACTCTTTCTCCTTGATCAGAGAGAAATGGAATTTTTTAAAGGTTTTGAACAGTCTGGGCTTATAATAGTTTTGTGAATTCCAAGTATCTTAGAGAATAGTGTTTTTTAGTATTAATATTTAGCAATAGGAACCTTTTTCCCCCTAAGTGAAATTTATGAAGAACCCCTGTTCTACAGGTAGAATAGATAAAAAGCAAAGTTGTTCTGGTTGAAACTGGGATGTGGGACCAGCTGACTTTACCTTCCCTTGAGTTGCGGCTCACCTTTGTAGACCCCTGGGTCTCTGTAGGAGTATGGAAATCATATTTTGTTTTTACAGGAGCTTTCAATTTTATTTAAATCAATTAATAGTTTTCTGTAAGAAATATTTCTCTAAGTAGCCTTACATGTAAAAATGTTTTACCTGTGGTTCATCATAGATTGATTACTTGAGTAATAAAGGCTATCTTCCTTGAATAAAACTCTCCCTCTATTTGTAAGAGAGACAGTTTAAATAGCAAGGTTCGCAAATTGATTTTATTCCTCGTACCAACTTTTCTGTTGAGAGTAACTGTGTAGAGGGCTGTGTTCAGAAAGTGAAGATTGTACCAGTGCTTCTGGGATCAGGGAGAAGAATGCTGTGCTTGATTATGCCTGTTTGTCACTAGCCCTGGAGAGGAAAGGTTGGGGTGAATCCATTCTGAAAAGTAAAGAGCTCTGGCTTTGTGTCCAGAAATATTTGGGTTTGCATCCTATTTGTGCCACTTGATAGCAGTATGACAGGGCAAGATATTTACCTTTGTAAGCCCTTTTCAACCCTTGTCATCTGTACAGTAGGGATTTTGTAAGGAAAACATTTAATAATGTTTACTAAGTGTTTATCATAGCACCTGGCATATAATTAACACATTAACTTACTATTTTACAAATTATTGTTTAATAATAGCAAATATATGTTGCACTTGCTATGCGTCCAGACACTTAAACCTCACTGCAACCCAGTGAAGAAAGGGTATACTGTTATTATCCCCATTTTATAGAAGAAGAAACTGAGGCAGTCACAGTTAAGTAAGTTACCTAAGAGTCCTACAACTACCGAGTGGCAAAGTTAGGAGTCAACTCCAGAGTCTGTGTGTCCAGAGTCTGTGTAGTATTGCTATACCATTTAGCATAGAATGTAGATTTCTCTAGAAGCAGTGTGTTAGAAATGTAACACTTAAAAATGTCTTAGTAGAGCTGCAGAGGCGGCGGCGGGGAAGAGCGCTTGGGCGGACCACTCTGCTTTCCCGCGCGGCACCGCCTCCCGTGCGCCTCTGCCTCCTGCTCAGCCCCGCCGCCGGCATCCTCCTCCCCAGACTGCCCTCAGCCCGCTCCCCGGCCGGCTCTGTTATGGCTACCCGGAGCCCCAGCGTCGTGATTAGTGATGATCCACCAGGTTATGACCTAGATTTATTCTGTATACCTAATCATTATGCTGAGGATTTGGGAAAGGTGTTTATTCCTCATGGACTAATTATGGACAGGACCAAATGGCTGGCTCGAGATGTGATGAAGGAGATTGGAGGCCATCACATCCTGGCCCTCTGTGTGCTCAAGGGGGGCTATAAGTTCTTTGCTGACCTGCTGGATTACATCAAAGCACTGAACAGAAGTAATGATAGATCTATACCTGTGACTGTAGATTTTTTCAGACTGAAGAGCTACCATAATGACCAGTCAACAGGTGACATAAAAGTAATTGGTGGAGATGATCTCTCAACTTTAACTGGAAAGAATGTCTTGATTGTTGAAGATATAATTGACACTGGCAAAACAATGTACACCTTGCTTTCCTTGGTCAAGCAGCATAATCCAAAGATGGTCAAGGTTGCAAGCTTGCTGGTGAAAAAGACTCCTCGATGTGTTGGATATAGACCAGACTTTGTTGGATTTGAAATTCCAGACAAGTTTGTTGTAGGATGTGCCCTTGACTATAATGAATACTTCAGGGATTTGAATCATGTTTGTGTCATTAGCGAAACGGGAAAAGCAAAATCCAAAGCCTAAGATGAGAGTTCAAGTTGAGTTTGGAAACATCTGGAGTCCCATTGAAATCACCAGGAAAATTATCAAATGTTCCAGTTCTATGGCCATGTGCTTAGTAGAGCTTATTGCATGTATCTTCTAAGAATTTTATCCGTTTTGTACTTTAGAAAGGTCAGTTGCTGCATTCCTGAACTCTTTATTTGCACTATGAGCCTATAGACTGTCAGTTCCCTTTGGGTGGATTGTTGTTTGACTTGTGAATGAAAAGTCTCTTAAACCACACCACTATTGAATGAAAATATTGAAATTGTATCTGTAAGAAACATTGAAAGAGAAAAATATATTAGTTTTTAAATTGGTATTTTAATTTTTATATATTCAGGAAAGAACAGAAGTGATTGAATATTGTTAATTATACCACTGTGTGTTTAGAAAAGAAGCAGTCAGTTTCATATCGGTGACAGCATTTAGAGGTATCCTTATGTCGGATAAACCATATGTCCTGGAGTTATTTTGGTAGGTTTCAGTAGTATTAACTGTATTTTCCCACTTTTTCAGATTATTTCTGGTGAATCTCTGTCAACAGTTCCTTTTAAATACAGGTCAATAAGCTCTAAAAACCTACCACTTTTTGAAGTCTTCAATGTAAAAATCCTTAAAATAAAGGTGGTCTCTTTAAAAGAAAAAAAAATGTCTTAGTAATGATTAACAAGGGGAGATTTTACAGTGTCTACTTTGTAGAACTTTTTTAGAAGAGAATAAATAGCCTTTTGCTGTATGATAGTAATAGTAGTAATAGTAAATAGTAATACTAATAGTAAATAGTAATAATAGCCCAAACTGATATGGTGCTTACTATATGACTATAACCTAAACACTTTACTTACTCTTTTTTTTTAGTCTTCTGTTTTTTTGGAAGAGCTTTTGAGAGGATTGTTGTTAATTCTTCTTTAAATGTTTGTTAGAATTTGCCATTGAAACCAGCTGGCTTTGGACTTTTGGGGAAGTTTTTGATTACTGATTCAATCTCTACTTGTCATACAGGTTTGTTGAGATTTTTGTATTTCATCTTGAGTCATTTTAGTGATTGGTGTGTTTCTAGGAATTTATCAGTTTCATCTGCATTATCTAATTCGTTGACACACAGTTGTTTATCGTATTCTTTTATGGTCCTTATTTCTATAAGGTCAGTAGTAATGTCCTCACTTTCATTTCTGATTTAGTTATTTGTGTCTTCTCTCTGTCAGTCTAGCTAAAGGTTTGTCAACTTTGATCTTTTCAAAGAACCAACTTTTGGTTTTCTTGAATCTTTTGTTTTTTTCTGTTCTCTTATTTTATTTCTGGTCTAATCTTTATTATTTTCTTTCTTCTAGTAGTTTAGGTTTAGTTTCCTCTTCTTTTTCTAGTTCTTCAGGGTGTAAAGTTAGGTTATTGACTTAAGATCTTCTTCTTAATGTAGGCATTTACAGCTGTAGATTTCCCTGAGTACTGCCTTCGCTGCCTCCCATAAGTCTTGGTATATTGTGTTTTTGTTTTCATTTATCTCTTAAGTATTTTCTAATTTTTCTTGTTTTAGAGTGTGTTGTTTAATTTCCTTTGACCTGTTGGTTGTTAACAATGTGTTGTTTAATTTCCACGCATTTGTGAATCTTTTGGTTTCCTCTGTTATTGATTTCTAGTTTTATTTCATTGTGGTTGGAGAAGATAACTTTGTATGATTTCAGTCTTTTTAAATTTATTGAGATTTGTCTTGTGACCTAACATATGACATATTCTGGATAACATCCCATGTACACTTGAGAAGAATATGTATTCTTCTGTTTTGGGGTAGAGTATTCTATATATATCTGTTAGGTCTAGTTGGTTTACAGTGCTGTTCAAGTCCTCTATTTTTTTTATTGCTCTTCTGTCTAGATGTCCATTATTGAAAGTGGTGTATTAAAGTCTCCCAGCTATTGTTGTAGAATTGTTTATTTCTTCCTTCACTTCTATCAATATTTGCATCATGTATTTGGAACTCTGTTGTTTAGTGAATATATTATATAATAGTTATATCTTCTTGATGAATTGACCCTTTTATCAAAATATAATGTCTTGAATGCCTTTTATTTCTTTTTCTTGCAACTGCCCTGGCTAGAACCTCCAGCATGATGTTGAGAAGAGATGAAAGCAGACATCCTTGTCTTGTTTCCAATTTTAGAGAGAAAAAGTATTTAGTCCTTCATTTTTAAGTGTGATTTTTAGCTGTGTTTTTTGTAGATGTCATTTATCAGGTTGAGGAGGTTCCTTGCCATTCCTAGTTTGTTGAGCATTTTTATCATGAAAGGTTGTTGCATTTCTTCAAATGGTTTTCCCCCATCTCTTGGGAGTTTTTGTCCTTTATTCTGTTAATAAAGTATTTTACATTAATTTTTTGAATGCTAAACCTACCTTGCATTTCTGAAATTAATAACATTTGGTCATGGTGTATAATTTTTATATGTTGCTGGATAGTATTTTTTAGAGGATTTTTACATCTATATTCATACGGAATATAAATTAGTCATCTTTCTTTCTTTCCTCTTCTTGTGATGGCTTTGTTTGGTTTTGGTATCAGGGTAATACTGGTCTCATAGAATGAGTTAGGAAGTGTTTTTGTCTTCTATTTTTTTTGAAAATTTTTGTGAAGAATTGGTATTGATTCTTCTTTGAAGGTTTGGTAGGTTTCTCCAGTGAAGCCATTTACAACAGGTCACTTTTTGTGGTAAATTTTAAATTACTAATTCAGTTACTTTACTTGTAATAGGTGTACTTAGATTTTTTTATTTCTTCTTTTGTCCATTTTGGTGATTTGTTCATTTCATCTAAATTATCTTACTTATTGGTATAAAGTTTACACTTTTGCCTTAAAATTCTTTTTGTTTCTTTAAAGTCAGTTGTGATGTCTCCTCTTTCATTCCTGGTTTCAATAATTTGAGTCTTCTCTTATGTTCCTTGGTCAGTCTAGCTCAAGGCCTGTCAATTTTGTTGATTTCTTTTTTTCAGTGAACCAACTTTTGACTTCGTTAAGTTTTTTAAATTGCCTTTGTATTCTCCAGTTTATTTATTTCTGTTCTAGTCTTCATTATTTTCTTCCTATGGGTTTATTTTGCCTTTTTTTTTTTTCCTAGTTTTTTAAGCTAGAAGTTAAGCTTATTGATTAGAGATCTTTCCTCTTTTAAATGTCACTTATTGTTCAGAGGCTATGCTTAAAGTCCCATTAGCCAGTTATATTTTTATCCTTAACCACTGGATGTTTGAGTGGCTTGGGTGCTGCTATCACAGTTCAGGGAGTTCATATTTTTTTGCCACATGTTGAACCAGGGACTAATAGCTTGGACTTTCCCCTCTGATTGCTCCTGAGAGGGTACAGCCTTGGGCATTCACAGTCTTTTTGACTGCCAGGATGAATGTGATTTTACTTCCTGGGAGTTGCTCTTGAGTCAGTGTAGTTTATTGTTTAGTCAAATGTTTGGTCAGAGGTTGCTTGTAAGCCCCTTGTGCCAGTGATGCTTCTGCTGTACGTTGATGTATCTGTGTGCAACTTGGGGAATGCTTCAAGTTTGTCCTGCATGCTGCTCAGCTAGCACCTGTACACATTCTTATCGACCTCCAGAGATGACTGTAATCCCAAGTAGGCTCTTCTTGGCTATCTGTGTCCTTTCTATTAAACTTCTGGTGCCTTCCCTTGCCTTGTTTGTGTTATGAACCTACCAGCCACCTCTTAATTGCTCTCCACAAAGATCTCCACTGTTTTTAGGCAACGCCTGTAGGCTAGAGTTCTTCCTACTGTACTGCAAATAGTCTCTTTTAGCAGAGCACTTAGCCTGCCTTTCCCTCTGGACAGAACCCCTTTTCTGCTGGCCTAGAACTGGGGTGAGAACTCACTTTTCCCAGAGTAACATCCCCACTTTATGTAGGGCACTGGAGGAGGCACAATGCAATGGCAGCCCCTGGTCTTCACAAGTTGGCCCTCTCAGAGTAGGAGATCTTCCCTGTGAGCAAATTGAGGATGAGGCTCTCGGGGCCCTAGCCTACTCTGCCTGGAGTAGGCCTTCTCTGACTTACTAGTGGGGACTGAGTGGGGGAAGGGAGACACAGTTCTCTTGGCTGGGATAAGTCTTTTGCAACTTGGGGTGCAGCTTTTCCCTCCTGGGGTGAAACCATAGTTCCTGATTGGTTGCTGAGCGGAGAGGGTGCTGTCTGGTTTAAGAGTGCTGGGTAGACCTTCCCAAACATGGAGGTAGGATGGCAGGGTAAAGGAGCAGGTCTGTGCTAAAATGCCATAGAGTCTTGCAGTTCTTACCAAGATTTGTTTCTTCACTTGCTGTGCACCCTTAGAACAATTTCCAGATACTTTACACGACTGTTTGCTAATCATTTTATCATTTTGCTTTGCTGAGGAGAAAATCTGAACTCCTTGCGCTGCTATTTCAGAAGTCCTGCTCTCCCTCTTACTATTTTCTGCACTTTGTTTGTGGACTACTTAGTGAAATTGTTATTCTAGGTAGAAAAGATGAATAAAAAGAGGCCTCCAACTATAGTGGGTGCATACTGTAGTGTAGAGGGATAGACTAAAAAGTAATGACTGAGCATATGGTAATCGTCTATGTCTGTTTACCTCATTAGCTAAAAAAATTTTAAGTAAACACAAAAAATTAGTACCTTTTACTAATACTTTATAAAACATATACCAAATAAATATAATATATCCTATATATAATTTTTATCACATTCAAATTCGTAGAGATATTCTTTTGGTTAACTGTAGAATTACATAATGTCTTAAATCGTGAATAAAAATACAGATTTTTCTTTTAAAATTTTATGATTTATAAAGTGCTTTTTTTAATGCATTTTTGTCATTTAAGCATCATAACAGTACTCTAGATAGATAATAGTACTATTTCGTTAGTTTTATCACTGGGAATATTGGAGTCTTGTGTGATTAAAGAATTTGTCCAATGTTATATAGTTAGTTAGTAACCATGGGAACCATTTTCAAACATTGATTCTTCAACTATAAAGTCTGTGTTCTTTCCAACCTCCTATTCTCTTCACATTGTAAAGTTTACTTCATTTCAATTTACTGGCACTGTGTAGTGTTTTAGGTACAAAGACAAAGTATAAGATCTGTCTAAATGAGTTTGAAGAAGGACAAGAAGAGAAATAATACTGCAAAATGATACATGGAAAGACAATTATTTGTACTATGAACAGAAATAGGATGGAGGAAAGTAATAAATTATCCAGAGGAGTCAGCAAAGGAATTACATAGGAGAGGTGATGCTTATTCAGGGTTTTGAAGGCCAAATAGGAGCTATTTTGATAAATAGTGCAGAATAAGTATGTGTCAAGTTAGAAGTCCAGGATGTTTGAAAAGTTTGTTGGAGTTAAACAGCATATAGTCTGTGTAAGGAGATACAGGTATTTTGAAATTTCAGGTATATAAAGTTAGGGGAGTGTGGGGACAGTAGTGGGAGGTGAAGCTGAAGAAGTAAAAGTGGGTTCATAATTGTTTGGGTCAAGGTCAGCCTCCCTATATGAAAAATATTTCTTGTTATGTTGTTGTTTTAAATTAAATGAGACCCTGTTACAGAAATGGCATACATATAGAAACGGTATACAGAGTTATAGCTAAGTGTATACATGGCCAAGTTTACAAAATAAACCCCCGTCACTTTTTTTTCTCTCGCCTTTCTTACTGTGTGAAAATTATTGATAGCAAGGAATTTTATTCACTTAAATAAAGAGGTTGCCTAAATAAGGCCAGTTTTGTATCTTCCTTAAAATTTTATGGTGATTTCTACTAAAGTGGTACATTGATAATCTGGATGAAACTTTTACTGATGAAATGCTGACGTTTTTATTGGAGTGTGACCTAGAGAATAAATATATAGGTAATGTAAAACTCCTGCAGTGGATGAATTATCAAGACCTCCTCATAAATTATAAATGTTACTAACAGCAATAAGATGCTAACTATCATCTGCTTGAAAATGTGAATCTAAGAGTTTCTTTTTAATGTCAATTATTACCTTGTTTTTATGTTATTTTAATATTTTACTAAAACTAAAATATTATTACATTCATATTATAAAAAAATTGAGGTAACACAGAAAGGCAGTAAACAACAGTAAAATCTTCTTTACCCTAATCCCTAACTCCCCAAATCCCTTTCCACAGAGGTGAATTTCCTATGTGCATATATGAGCACATATATCATAGGTTAATATAACAGCATAATAATATGGCCTTTATGTCTATGTGCATAGACACTGCACCCAGTTCCCTCTGTTGTTAACATCTAATGTTAGTATGGTACGTTTATTAGAATTAATGAACCAGTATTGATAACATTATTATGTATCCATAGTTTATTCAGATTTCCTTAGTTTTTGTTTTTTTTTAATATTTATATACTTATTCAGCTCTTACTTGAGGCATGTGGGATCTAGTTCCCTGACCAAACCCAGTGCCCTGCATTGGGAGCATGGAGTGTTAACCACTGGACCACCAGAGAAGTCCCAGATTTCCTTAGTTTTTACCTAATGTCTTTTTTCTCTTCCATGATCCTGTTTAAGCTACCATAGTGCATTTAGTTATTATGCCTCTTAGGCTCCTCTTGGCCCTGGCAATTTCTCAGACTTACCTTGTTTTTGATGACCTTGACAGTTTTGAGGAATACTAGGTAGAGATTTTGTGGACTGCCTCACTATTGGAATTCATCTGATGTTTATCTCATAATAAACTAGGGCTATAGGTTATTTGGAAAAAGACCACAGAGTGCTGTTTTCATCACATCATATCAAGGGTATGTGCTATCAATAAGACATGCTATTAATCTTGATTACCTGGCTGACCTTGTATTTTTCAGTTTTCGCCACTGTAAAGTTGCTCTTTTTCCCCCATTTCCATGCTGTATCCTTTGGAAGGAAATCACTATCCGTAGCCCACACCTAAGAAGAGGGGAGTTATTTTCCTTAAGGGCAAAGTTGCTACATAAACTGTTTGGATTTCTTTTGCGTGAAAGATTGTCTCTTCTCCCCCATTTATTAATCTATTATTTACTTATATCAGTGTGGACTCATGCGTATTTATTTTATACTTTGGGTTATAATCTAATACTATATTTTATTAATCAAATTGTTCCTGCTTTGGTTATTGGGAGCTCTTTGCAGTTAGCATCTGTTCTCCTTTGACATACCCCCATTAATGTGGGCCTCAGTTTTGTTTTGGTTTGTGTTTTTGAGCATGTCTACTTTCTGGCATATAGATTATTTTAAATTTCTTTTCACAAATCTTCAATCATCTTTGTGTATGTGCATGCACATATACATAAGCACACACACACGGAATTGTTTTCATAGACTTAATTCCTAGAAATGGCATTGCTGAGTTGAAATGGGTGTCTGTTCATCTTCACTTTGGGATGAATGTATTAGCCCATTGACTTCCCAAAAGATTGCAAGAGTTGGGACATTCACCAGAAGTGTATAATGGTGCATTTTGGACAGTGACACTGTTCCAATACTTAGTTTTCTCAGATTGAATGTTCTTTTCCAATTTGATATATAAGAAATGGTAGCTGATTGTTATTTTTATTGTATTTCTTTAATTATGAATGAGGTTGAGCATCTTTCTACATTTTTGTTTGCCATTTGTATGGCCATGTATTCGTGCCCCTTTCCATTTTTTTCTATTAGAATGTTAGTCTTTTGTTATTGACTTATAAGAGCCATTTGCATTTTGTAAATTTATTTATTTATTTATTTATTTTGGCTGTGTTGGGTCTTCGTTGCCACGCACGGGCTTTCTCTAGTTGCATTGAGCAGGTGCTACTCTTCGTTGTGGTGCGCAGGCTTCTCATTGCGGTGGCTTCTCTTGTTGCAGAGCGCAGGCTCTAGGTATGTGGGCTTCAGTAGTTGTGGCTCGTGGGCTCTAGAGCGCAGGCTCAGTAGTTGCGGCTCACGGGCTTAGCTGCTCCGCGGCACGTGGGATCTTCCCAGTCCAGGGCTCGAACCCATGTCCCCTGCACTAGGAGGTGGATTATTAACCACTGCGCCACCAGGGAAGTCTCATTTGCATTTTAAACAAAAACAAGTTAGTTCTTTGTCTTGTGTAAGCAAAATTTTTTTCCAAATTGTCATATATTTGGTTTGTTCTGGTTTTTTTGAAAGTAGTATAAATGTTTTACATTTTTATGTAATCAGATTGGCATTATTTTCCTTAATAGCTTATAAATATTTTGCCCTACAACATTTGCAAGCATCTTTTCTTCTGGTACATTTTTATGTAATTTTGATATTTATTTTCTTTGAAGGTGTGAGATAAGGATGAAGCTTGCCGTAATCATTGTTGTATGCTAGGTTCTCATCTCTTTCCCCATTCCCTCCCTCAGTCTCCCAAGCAAAAGAATGTTTCTCTTTTTCCTAATCCACACCCACTTTACTGTTCGTATTATTTCCATCTTTAGCCAGCCTGGCACATTCATCAGAGAAAAGGCATCTACTTTGAAGGTTTTTCTGCTAGTGCAAGTTCCCTAAACCCAATTCTGAGGAGAATCCAGGGCTATCATGGTACTTTGTTGGATGTCTTTTTACTGGGTTCTCTTATATGCTGCTTTGCATCCCATCAAATTTTTAGAATGCTAGCATGGTTCTACTTAAAACTGCAGCTTCAAGCAATTTTGTTTCCCTGACTTGAAAAATTATTTGGGGGTAAGAGCATCATAGTAAGTAGTCTCTGTCTTCCAATGGATGAAGTTATCACAGCTTTTGCTGAGTTTTTGTTAGGTGTGATCAAAATTTTGTCATTCAAATTTCTTAACTCAGTGAACAGTTTTAGAGTGGAGTTCATAGAGGAGGGATTATCAGCAGTTAGAGAATAGTTTATTAATAAAAATGATTACTGAACCATTGAGAGAAATATTCCCGAAGTTGTACATCATGTAATTTGGAAGCCTAGTAACTGTTCTCTGAAATTAGTACTTTCTCATTATGTTAGTAGACTGTTTTCAGTATCTCCAGCTAAATGATACTCTTTATGTTGTATTTTTATACTTGGCTTTTACAATTCACTGCTAATCTGTGAATATTCAGGCATTCTGTTTGCTAACTCAAAAGAGAGAGATTACATTAAGAAAACGGCAGGCCTGAGATTTTCCAGAAAATTACAAGTGATAGAAATGCAGAAACCTGATCCTTCTTTCTTCTTGAAATATTAGTATCCTCAGTCTCGTGAATTATCTTTTACGTAAACCTCCAAACAAAGCTACTTTGGAAACGTGAAAATAGTAGTTTCTCTGCTGTGATGACATTTCCTAGGAATGGGCACTTCCCCCTCAGGGATTACTCCTGAGGCTGTTTAATTTACAGCAGAACATCTGTAGGTTTAACAAGAGCATTTAAAGAATATGATGTTAAGCCCATTTATTTCAAATTGGTATTGGTGGTAGTATTACTTGTTGTTAGTTTCGGTTTTCAGTCTTAGGACTAATTGTATATATACAATTTTTGGATTTGATTTGAATACAAGTTCAGAGCCATGAAGTGAAGGGTTGTTCAAAGTGCCTTTGAGTATAGACACCTCCAGTGTCTCAGAAAATGAAGATAGTCAAAATGACAACTTTTAAATGTCAGAGAGATAGTTATACTTACAAAATGGACAGACCCCCTCTATGGTGCTAAAGAAAATTGACAAGTTGTTGATTAGTTAATGAAGTGAATAAATAAAATTTATTTGAGCAAAAAGATAAGCTTATATTAATCTGCAAAGTACTGCTCCAAATATAATTTGAGCCTCCATATTTCTCACAGTATAATAAATGAGAACATTTGACCTATCACAGACATGGTTTCGATAACCTTCCGTTGATGTGTTTTGTTTTGTTAATATTATGAATAAAATATACTGCCTAAAAATGGATATCATCAGTACATCAAATGAAGCCTGAATTGTACAAAGTAGAGTGGAATTATCTTTGTTGATCTGAACACAGTACTTCTACTGTAACCTAATATTGCGTCAAATTTTTTCATTAGCTGCATCTCAATGTTGATTCCTTTTGAGCTCTGTTCAGTTACACCTATCATTTATTTTCCAGATGAATTACTAAGTCTTAATCTGTCATTCTACATAATAAATTGATACTTTGATTTTAATCATAGGGTTTTATATTTATCTTTGTTAAGTTTTATGTTGTGGGTTTGGCTTAGCATTCTAGACTACTAGAGTCCTTTAAATTCATATTTAGTCTTCCATTTTAAGCCATTCTTCCTAGGTTTGTGGCAATATTAGGTGGTTGTGTTAAAGTCAGAAAATTGTAAATTGACTGCCAGATTCATCCTCTGATGTGTTTTATTTTGCAAGCACATTGTTAATTTTTTTTTTTTTTAATTAGAATGCTTTTAGTTAAGTCTTGTACTATCTGATTTACCAACCACTGCCTCTTACTGCATTATACATTTTGGCTTCATACATTTATATTTCTTGCTTAGCCATTTGCTCTTGTATCCCCTAATAAAGGAAATCATTTACAATAATTTGATTAGGACAAGGGAAGAACAGAGTTTGTAGCCCTACAACTAGAAATCTCTCTTGAACTTAGTATTCATTTTTTAGTCTTTTTATTCTTCACTTTTGATATGATTATTTAGCAAATGAATTAAATTACCGTACACATCTCCAGGTCATTTATAAATATATTGTGATTAACTTTGTCAAGTGATTTATTAAAATCAAGAAACCTTGTAATCAAATAATAGTTAAAAAAGAATAATTTTGGCATCCGTATTAATGACCCTTCCAAAACCCAAGACTTACCATTCCTCGGGTTCTACTTACACAGCAACCCCTTCAACACCAGTTCAGCATTTTTTATTTGTTTATTCTGTTTATCAGACCTCACCTTCACTTGGAACTAATTCTTACCTAAATCTTGATCTTTGAAATTTTCTTCCCTTAGCCCTCAGCATTACTTTTGCTACCCTCAGTTTTACATATAACCTATCTCTTATTTTACAAGAAATAGGGTCATCAGACATACATTCATTTTATTTATTCTTTCTAACACCTAATCACTTATTTTAGATGTACAGGGGGAAAAAATGTGGTATCGTTTCTTTTTTTTTTTTTTTTTTTTTTGTCAATCCCAATCGCCCAATTCAGCACACCACCATCCCCACCTCACCGCAGTTTTCCCCCTTTGGTGTCCATATGTCCATTCTCTACATCTGTGTCTCAACTTCTGCCCTGCAAACTGGCTCATCTGTACCATTTTTCTAGGTTCCACATACATGCATTAATATATGATATTTGTTTTTCTCTTTCTGACTTACTTCACTCTGTATGACAGTCTCTAGATCCATCCACGTCTCAACAAATGACTCAATTTCGTTCCTTTTTATGGCTGAGTAATATTCCATTGTATATATGTACCACATCTTCTTTATCCATTCGTCTGTTGATGGGCATTTAGGTTGCTTCCATGACCTGGCTATTGTAAATAGTGCTGCAATGAACATTCGGGTGCATGTGTCTTTTTGAATTACGGTTTTCTCTGGGTATATGCCCAGTAGTGGGATTGCTGGGTCATATGGTAATTCTATTTTTAGTTTTTTAAGGAACCTCCATATTGTTCTCCAGAGTGGCTGTATCAATTTACATTCCCACCAACAGTGCAAGAGGGTTCCCTTTTCTCCACACCCTCTCCAGCATTTGTTGTTTGTAGATTTTCTGATGATCCTCATTCTAACAGGAGTGAGGTGATACCTCATTGTAGTTTTGATTTGCATTTCTCTAATAATTAGTGATGTTGAGCAGCTTTTCATGTGCTTCGTGGCCGTCTGTATGTCTTCTTTGGAGAAATGTCTATTTAGGTCTTCTGCCCATTTTTGGATTGGGGTGTTTGTTTCTTTGATATTGAGCTGAATGAGCTGTTTATATATTTTGGAGATTAATCCTTTGTCCGTTGATTCATTTGCAAATATTTTCTCCCATTCTGAGGGTTGTCTTTTCGTCTTGTTTATGGTTTCCTTTGCTGTGCAAAAGCTTTGAAGTTTCATTAGGTCCCACTTGTTTATTTTTGTTTTTATTTCCATTACTCTAGGAGGTGGATCAAAAAAGATCTTGCTGTGATTTATGTCAAAGAGTGTTCTTCCTATGTTTTCCTCTAAGAGTTTTATAGTGTCCAGTCTTATATTTAGGTCTCTAATCCATTTTGAGTTTATTTTTGTGTATGGTGTTAGGGAGTATTCTAATTTCATTCTTTTACATGTAGCTGTCCAGTTTTCCCAGCACCACTTATTGAAGAGACTGTCTTTTCTCCATTGTATATCTTTGCCTCCTTTGTCATAGATTAGTTGACCATAGGTGCGTGGGTTAATCTCTGGGCTTTCTATCTTGTTCCATTGATCTATGTTTCTGTTTTTGTGCCAGTACCATATTGTCTTGATTACTGTAGCTTTGTAGTATAGTCTGAAGTCAGGGAGTCTGATTCCTCCAGCTCCATTTTTTTGCCTCAAGACTGCTTTGGCTATTCGGGGTCTTTTGTGTCTCCATACAAATTTTAAGATGATTTGTTCTAGCTCCGTAAAAAATGCCATTGGTAATTTGATAGGGATTGCATTGAATCTGTAGATTGCTTTGGGTAGTATACTCATTTTCACAATGTTGATTCTTCCAATCCAAGAACATGGTATATCTCTCCATCTGTTGGTATCATCTTTAATTTCTTTCATCAGTGTCTTATAGTTTTCTGCATACAGTTCTTTTGTCTCCCTAGGTAGGTTTATTCCTAGGTATTTTATTCTTTTTGTTGCAGTGGTAAATGGGAGTGTTTCCATAATTTCTCTTTCAGATTTTTCCTCATTAGTGTATAGGAATGCAAGAGATTTCTGTGCATTAATTTTGTATCCTGCAACTTTACCATATTCATTAATTAGCTCTAGCAGTTTTCTGGTGGCAGTTTTAGGATTCTCTATGTATAGTATCATGTCATCCGCAAACAGTGACAGTTTTACTTCCTCTTTTCCAATTTGTATTCCTTTTATTTCTTTTTCTTCTCTGATTGCCGTGGCTAGGACTTCCAGAACTATGTTGAATAATAGTGGTGAGAGTGGACATCCTTGTCTCGTTCCTGATCTTAGAGGAAATGCTTTCAGTTTTTCACCATTGAGAATGATGTTTGCTGTGGGTTTGTCATATATGGCCTTTATTATGTTGAGGTAGGTTCCCTCTATGCCCACTTTCTGGAGAGTTTTTATCATAAATGGGTGTTGAATTTTGTCAAAAGCTTTTTCTGCATCTATTGAGATGATCATATGGTTTTTATTCTTCAGTTTGTTAATATGGTGTATCACATTGATTGATTTGCGTATATTGAAGAATCCTTGCATCCCTGGGATAAATCCCACTTGATCGTGGTGTATGATCCTTTTAATGTGTTGTTGGATTCTGTTTGCTAGTATTTTGTTGAGGATTTTTGCATCTATATTCATCAGTGATATTGGTCTGTAATTTTCTTTTTTTGTAGTGTCCTTGTCTGGTTTTGGTATCAGGGTGATGGTGGCCTCATAGAATGAGTTTGGGAGTGTTCCTTCCTCTGCAATTTTTTGGAAGAGTTTGAGAAGGATGGGTGTTAGCTCTTCTCTAAATGTTTGATAGAATTCACCTGTGAAGCCATCTGGTCCTGGACTTTTGTTTGTTGGAAGATTTTTAATCACAGTTTCAATTTCATTACTTGTGATTGGTCTGTTCATATTTTCTGTTTCTTCCTGATTCAGTCTTGGAAGGTTATACCTTTCTAAGAATTTGTCCATTTCTTCCAGGTTGTCCATTTTATTGGCATAAAGTTGCTTATAGTAGTCTCTTAGGATGTTTTGTATTTCTGTGGTGTCTGTTGTAACTTCTCCTTTTTCATTTCTGATTTTATTGATTTGAGTCCTCTCCCTCTTTTTCTTGATGAGTCTGGCTAATGGCTTATCAATTTTGTTTATCTTCTCAAAGAACCAACTTTTAGTTTTATTGATCTTTGCTATTGTTTTCTTTGTTTCTATCTCATTTATTTCTGCTCTGATCTTTATGATTTCTTTCCTTCTGCTAACTTTGGGTTTTGTTTGTTCTTCTTTCTCTAGTTTCTTTAGGTGTAAGGTTAGATTGTTTACTTGAGATTTTTCTTGTTTCTTTAGGTAGGCTTGTATAGCTATAAACTTCCCTCTTAGAACCGCTTTTGCTGCATCCCATAGGTTTTGGGTCGTCGTGTTTTCATTGTCATTTGTCTCTAGGTATTTTTTTATTTCCTCTTTGATTTCTTCAGTGATCTTTTGGTTATTTAGTAACGTATTGTTTAGCCTCCATGTGTTTGTCTTTTTTACGTTTTTTTCCCTGTAATTCATTTCTAATCTCATAGCGTTGTGGTCAGAAAAGATGCTTGGTATGATTTCAATTTTCTTAAATTTACTGAGGCTTGATTTGTGACCCAAGATGTGATCTATCCTGGAGAATGTTCCGTGCGCACTTGAGAAGAATGTGTAATCTGCTGTTTTTGGATGGAATGTCCTATATATATCAATTAAATCTATCTGGTCTATTGTGTCATTTAAAGCTTCTGTTTCCTTATTTATTTTCATTTTGGATGATCTGTCCATTGGTGTAAGTGAAGTGTTAAAGTCCCCCACTATTATTGTGTTACTGTCGATTTCCTCTTTTATAGCTGTTAGCAGTTGCCTTATGTATTGAGGTGCTCCTATGTTGGGTGCATATATATTTATAATTGTTATATCTTCTTCTTGGATTGATCCCTGGATCATTATGTAGTGTCCTTCCTTGTCTCTTGTAACATTCTTTATTTTAAAGTCTATTTTATCTGATATGAGTATAGCTACTCCAGCTTTCTTTTGATTTCCATTTGCATGGAATATCTTTTTCCATCCCCTAACTTTCAGTCTGTATGTGTCCCTAGGTCTAAAGTGGGTCTCTTGTAGACAGCATATATATGGGTCCTGTTTTTGTATCCATTCAGCCAGTCTATGTCTTTTGGTTGGGGCGTTTAATCCATTCACGTTTAAGGTAATTATCGATATGTATGTTCCTATGACCATTTTCTTAATTGTTTTGGGTTTGTTTTTGTAGGTCCTTTTCTTCTCTTGTGTTTCCCACTTAGAGAAGTTCCTTTAGCATTTGTTGTAGAGCTGGTTTGGTGGTGCTGAATTCTCTTAGCTTTTGCTTGTCTGTAAAGCTTTTGATTTCTCCATCAAATCTAAATGAGATCCTTGCCGGGTAGAGTAATCTTGGTTGTAGGTTCTTCCCTTTCATCACTTTAAGTATATCATGCCACTCCCTTCTGGCTTGCAGAGTTTCTGCTGAGAAATCAGCTGTTAACCTTATGGGAGTTCCCTTGTATGTTATTTGTCGTTTTTCCCTTGCTGCTTTCAATAATTTTTCTTTGTCTTTAATTTTTGCCACTTTGATTACTATGTGTCTCGGCATGTTTCTCCTTGGGTTTATTCTGTATGGGACTCTCTGCGCTTCCTGGACTTGGGTGGCTATCTCCTTTCCCATGTTAGGGAAGTTTTCGACTATAATCTCTTCAAATATTTTCTCTGATCCTTTCTCTCTCTCTTCTCCTTCTGGGACCCCTATAATGCGAATGTTGTTGCGTTTAATGTTGTCCCAGAGGTCTCTTAGGCCGTCTTCATTTCTTTTCATTCTTTTTTCTTTAGTCTGTTCCGCAGCAGTGAATTCCACCATTCTGTCTTCCAGGTCACTTATCCGTTCTTCTGCCTCAGTTATTCTGCTATTGATTCCTTCTAGTGTAGTTTTCATTTCAGTTATTGTATTGGTCATCTCTGTTTGTTTGTTCTTTAATTCTTCTAGGTCTTTGTTAATCATTTCTTGCATCTTCTCAATCTTTGCCTCCATTCTTATTCCGAGGTCCTGGATCATCTTCACTATCATTATTCTGAATTCTTTCTCTGGAAGGTTGCCTATCTCCACTTCATTTAGTTGTTTTTCTGGGGTTTTTTCTTGTTCCTTCATCTGGTATATAGCCCTCTGCCTTTTCATCTTCTCTATCTTTCTGTAACTGTCTCGTTTCTTTTTAAAGATGATAAAAGTTAAAATTAAGTATTATGTGCCAGGTAATATGCTTCAAGAGCTGTGTATGATTATTTCTAATAATCGCATGACAATCTTTTAAAGTAGGTATCATCATTAGCACTATTTTACAGGAAACTGTGGCTTCAAGAGGTTAAGTAACTTGCTGTGGTCACATAACTTGTAGTAGCAGTGTTGGGACTTCCGTGTAGTTTGTGTGACTCATGCTAACCTTGCCTCTTAATTACTACACGGTATAACTTCTCTGTGTTTTTGTTTTCCTGTTCTTGTGATGTTCTAGAACCTTGTTTCATCAGTTGTCCCTTTTCTTTTGTTTCTTAAAACTTTTCTATCTTTATCCAGTCAGCATACAAATAAATTTGGGTCTCTTAGCCACTAAAAACTACAAACAAAAAGCACATTTAAAATTTTTCTTTGACTTTTGTTTCCCCTCAAGTTACCAGCTCCCAGCTCTCTCCTTACTTTCACCACTAGAGATTTTGTAAGAACAAACTAAATTAACTGCCTCCTATTTCTTACCTGCCATCTGCTCACTCATGAACTCAGTACAGGTTGGTTGCTATTGGCACCATGCTCTGAAACTGCTCTTTCCAACACCGTCACTGAACCATGGTATACCAGATCCAACAGCCTTTTCAATCCCATCCTTCCTGCCATTGAAACACTTTGCTGTTCCACATCTCATCATTATTGAAACTCAACTTTGGATCTTTCGATGCTCGTCTTTCCTTGTGCTTTTATGCCTCTTAGTTCTCATTGCTGAGTTGTCCCCTAATGTCTTAAGGGAAGTTTCGTTCTTAATTTTCAAGAATCTTATACTCAATCCTTTCCTCACTCTCTTACTGTATACACTCTTCTTAGGTGAGTGATTCTTGTTCTTACAGTTTCAGCTATTGCCTAAATCTCTAGCTATGCTCTACTCTTGTTTTCTGAGTTTGACTTGACCAACCACCTATGTATTTCCAACCACCTATGGAACAAAGCTACCTAAAATGTTCTGATATTCATTAAATAAAAGTTCAACTTTTTCCCTCACACCTTTTTGCTCTTTTTACGTTCCTTGTCTCATCACCTGCCTAGTTGCCCAGGTTTAGAGACTGTTAAATTAATCCAAACTTCTTTGTTTCTCAGGTTCTCTATTACTCTCTTGTTTAACTAGCCAATATACCTGTCTCCCACCTCCTTTTTTAAAAATCCTTATTACCTATGCCCTAGTCTAGGCCTTGGATTCTTGTAGGAGGTTTCCAGCTGCTCACACTGCTTTCATTATCATGTTCCCAACTTCCCCCTCTGCCTTTAAGTCCAGGCTAGTGGATATACTAGCCTGGATTTAAAGGCAGAGGTCCCAGGATATATATGAATTTGGGAGTCATCAGTGTATAGTAGTATTGAGCCATTAGACTGGATGAGTGGGCTTACACAAAGAACAGAGGTCTGAGGACTGAGCCTTAAGATCCTCTGTTCCTTAAGAGATAAAGGAGAATAGAAGGAACCAGAAATAGAGAGCCAGAAGAGCTGTCTTTAAGGTAGGATGAAAACCAGAAGAGTATAGTGTTCTAAAACCCAAGTGAAGCAAGTGTTTCAAAGAAGGGAACGTGATCGACTTGTCAGATGGTAGTGCTAAGTCAAGTAAAAGAGAGGGAAAGATGATGCCTGAAAATTAGCATTGAATACAGCAACAAGGAGATTATTGATCTTGATGAATAATTATTGTGGAATAGTGGTGGTGAAATTCTATTGGAGTAAGTTTTAGAGAGAATGAGAAGAGCCAGGTATTGGAGAAAGTCAGTTTAGACATCTCTTGAAGAATTTTGCTGTTAAAGGGGCCAGAAAATAGGATGGTGGTGATTAGTGCGATTAGAGATTCTTTTTAACGATGGGAGAAATAACAAGTTTATGTGCTGATTGTAATGCTCTCACAGAGAGAGAATAATCGACAGAGAAAGAAAAATTACTGAAACAATGAGTGTGAATAGGAAAAGCACAGTAGTTTGTTCACATGCAGCAGAGTTTGCCTTAGAAAGGAGCTTGGTCAGCTTATCTCTAGTTAGAGTAGTGAAGGAAAAGCATCTGGGGGTAGATGCTGGTAAATGGGTACATGTAGTGGTACAAGCAAGGTATCAGCTGAGGGTGAGGATGGGAGAAGAGTTTAAAAACAGGCCTTTGCTATTGTTTACTAACTCCCTTGTTAGAGAGTGAGGGTAATGTTAGACCATGGAATTTAAGCTATGGAGGGAAGAGAGGAGAACATGAAAGACTGAGGGAAAGTGAAAAGGTAGTAGGGTCAATGGCATGCTGCCTCACTAAACTGTTTCCTGAGATCTGCTCTGTTCTTTGACCTCACATCTTTTTTTTTTTTTTATTTTTGGTTGTGTTGTGTCTTCGTTGCTGCGCGCGGGCTTTCTCTAGTTGCGGTGAGTGGGGGCTACTCTTCGTTGCGTTGCACAGGCTTCTCATTGTCATGGCTTCCCTTGTTGTGGAGCACAGGCTCTAGGCACGCGGGCTTCAGTAGTTGCGGCACGTGGGCTCAGTAGTCGTGGCTCGCGGGCTCTAGAGCGCAGGCTCAGTAGTTGTGGCACATGGGCTTAGTTGCTCTGCAGCGTGTGGGATCTTCCTGGACCAGGGCTCGAACCCGTGTCCCCTGAATTGGCAGGCGGATTCTTAACCACTGTGCCATCAGGGAAGCCTGACCTCACATCTTGAATATAGTTTTCTCTCTGCCTGAAATGCCCCTTTCATACTCAATTTAGATGACATGTCTTTTACCTGCACCCTTACTTCCTTACTTCCTCTGCAATGACTACTGACATATAGAAAATGCTCAATAAATGCTGAAAATTGAAATTCTTCACTTTAGTTTGGCAGGTAAGATGATTTCAAACTGGGAAGATTGTGAAGTTTTACCTGCAGATATTCCTACTCAGTAGCCAGTTCTAGACTTGAACACAGTGATTCTCAACTTTGTGTTCTGCTTCAGTTTGCTTATCTGATATTATTCACATGAACAGGGTGAGGGTAGCACTCTCTTCTTCTTTCCTACTTGGTACTTAGTTGGAATTCCCTTCTTTCTTTCCACTGATCTTGGATTGGTGTCTTTATGCTGCTGTGAATGGATGTTTAAACATATGACCTGCAGTAAACTTGTGAGTATGGTAACTCGCTGCCTTATAAGTTATTCTTTTTTTTTCTTCAGTTAATTTTAGAAGACAAGTGATTATTTTACTAATTATAGACTAATTAACTAATATAACTAATCAAATAACCATAGAATCTTTTTAAGGAGAAATTTTGAAGTCCAACTTTTCATGCTATAGTTGAAGAAGCGGAAGCCTAGAGAGATTAAATGACTTGCATACATCAGTTAGCAGAGCTAGGGCTAGAAATGCACATTTCTTAGCTCCCAGTTCAATACTTATTTTACTACCATGACACCTTTCCTGATAGGATATAAGAGCACTGATTCTCAAACTAGAAAATATGAAGTTTTGTGACAGGTAATATCCTCTAAAATCATATAACCAAAATAACAGTTTAAATATGACTAGCAATCTTAACAGTCTTGAAATGGCTGTGTTTTTGCCATGAAATTGTTAGTAAAAAAAATGTGGTAGACTTGTTTTTACTATTATGGTTATATTCTGAATTAATTTTGTATAATTAAAATGGAACACATGAATCTTTTCTTTAAAAATCTGAATAAGTGAATGTATAGAGAATTTACTCTAATTTGAATATTTAAAGACTAGTTCCTAATCTTGTTTTTTTGGTTTGTTTGTTTTTAATAAACTCTTTCAGAAAGATGAGGTCTATCTTAATCTGGTGCTGGACTATGTTCCGGAAACAGTATACAGAGTTGCCAGACACTATAGTCGAGCCAAACAGACGCTCCCTGTGATCTATGTTAAGGTATGTAAAAATGGAACAATTTCCCATTTTAGTTATTATGAACAAGGGAGAGCGCTGGGTGTATTTTAACTATATTATTACATCTCATTCTGAGGGGGGAAAGCTGCAAAGTAGGTATTGCTAGAGTTTCATTAAATTTTTGTACAGTTTTAAAGCGTGAAGTCTTCCCTTTTTAAACTTTCATGACGCGGGTATTAAAGATACTTGTCATCTTTCTGACAAATGAACTTTTTCACAGACAATTATGGGTTTTTATTTTGCTACCTATAGCACCTTTTAATTTAATTTCTTATAACCCTTATTGTGCCACAGGCTGAAATAGGAGCAAGCGTATCCTATAAAATTATAAAAATATGGTTATAAATATTACCAAATGCAATGTTTTATTGCCATTTATAGATATAGTGTGTCCATAGCTGAAGTTTAAACTTTTCATAATTTTAAATATGCACAGGCTCTATTAAGGTGTTAATTAATTTTTGGTACCTGATGTCAATGTCATCTTTTTTATTTGATACAACTCATGTTAGAGTGGCTTGCAGTTTATCCAACATAATTACGACTGAAGTTGTGGTAGATTATTAGAAACAGATTATTTGTTTAACTATGACATTGTGAAAATTAACTAGGAGTTAAGTTTAAAAGTTCAGCTTTCTAAGTACAATTTTTTGCATTTTACCTTTTATACAAATAGCTCTAGAAAATAAAATGGCATTGATTCTGAATGTTTTGAGTATTGAAGTTTTTACTTAATAGTTATAGTTTTAAGCTTTATAGTAATAAAATGGATTTTGCTGATGGGATTACTATAGTGGTGTTAATATGTTCCTCTGTCCTCAGTATTTCCTGTAAATTGGTGATT
Organism: Balaenoptera physalus; assembly: GCF_965194825.1. Classification (NCBI taxonomy): domain Eukaryota; kingdom Metazoa; phylum Chordata; class Mammalia; order Artiodactyla; family Balaenopteridae; genus Balaenoptera; species Balaenoptera physalus. The sequence goes on from NC_138891.1 coordinate 80,388,161, forward strand.
CAGTATATTTTTGTAGGAGTCAAGACCACTTCATATGTAGATGATACCTTATGTCAGTGCTTTATCTGACTTTTAACTCTCTTTTTGTTGTTTTTCACCAAGATACTGGTATCTCTGATTTGAATCATTTCAAAAGTTCTTTTCATGGTATATAACTTTGGGGTAGAGGTCAGAAGGTGAGGAGTCAGAAAAATTTATAAGTGAACCAGAACACTGACCTTGGAACAAATAGAAGGTTTAAGATATACTCACTTTCTTCACAAAGACTGTCTCTTCTCCAGTCAAGAGTCTAATTCTTTCTCCCACACAGACCCAGTTTCTCAGTGTATGTTGTTTTGTAATAAAATTGAAATAAATATTCTTTTAAATTGATGTCAGTAGTCATCTAGAATCTGTTTTTAAATGGCATTTTGAAGTCTACTTAATTCTGAAGGATATTAACAGAAGAATGGTGTTGCTATTAATAGATTTACTGATGTCTTGATAGTCCATTGATAACAGATTTTCTCAGTTCACGTGTGAGTTTTCCCAGACCTCTGTATCAATAACCTCTGGCCCTGACAAAGGATGATGAACTTAAAAAACAGAAGACTTGGCTTCTGGTCTAAACATTGGTACTTGTTAGTCACATGATTTGGAATACCCCTCTGAGTTTTTAAATCTGTGTTTAGGGGAAAAAAGGTTTGTGGTGAGATGTTAGTAAAATAAAAATTATAACAGCACATTGTAAATTTTCCTTTTTTAAGTTATTAAAAGATGGTACAAATATAACATTGGTTAACTAAACTATAATTAGCTAATGGATAGAGAAATGACATAAAACTTGTTTAAGAAAGACTGAGTGCAAACAATCCCCAGCTTTTCACTATTCTTTTCTGGAAATCTGTTACTTTGTTTCCTGCATAAGGACTCTGAATTGTTTGGGATAGAAAGTAAGTATTCAATTAATTTTTACTCTTTATTCCAGTTGTATATGTATCAGCTGTTCCGAAGTTTAGCCTATATCCATTCTTTTGGAATCTGCCATCGGGATATTAAACCACAGAACCTCTTGTTGGATCCTGATACAGCTGTCTTAAAACTCTGTGACTTTGGAAGGTAAGCTAGCTCTCTTTTCTTCTCCCTTCCTTCCCTCCTCTCCAGCCCCACCCTCCCACCCTGTATACTCTTTTCGTTACCTTTTGTTACCCTTACTCAGGGACTATAAACTAGTGCAGTTTCTTGTGAGGGTAGTTTTGGTAACTTCTGTCAGAATTTTAGTCTTTCATCCAGCAATTTAACTCCTAGGAACTGTTCCCTTACAAATACTCACACATTTACAAAATATTGTATATACCAGGATTTTTATCATAGAATTGTATATAAATGGTGGCAGTAGGAACATTACCAGATAAATTATGGTACATAATACATATAATGTAATACATGCAGCTGTTAAAAAGAAAGGAGTAGCTCTCTGTGAATGGAAAAGGAATGATCTCTAAGAATTATTAAATTCAAAAAAGCAAGGTCAAGACTCTGTATAGTATGTTCCCTTTTGTATTCTAAAAACACAGAGAGTATAGGCATATGTACACAGATGCATAGCTTATTTTTGGAATGATATAAATTCATAATATTGATTGCTCCTAGGAGCAAGTCCCATTTGTTTATTTTTGTTTTTATTTCCGTTACTCTAGGAGGTGGGTCAAAAAAGATCTTGCTGTGGTTTATGTCAGAGAGTGTTTTTCCTATGTTTTCCTCTAAGACTTTTAATAGTGTCTGGTCTTACATTTAGGTCTTTAATCCATTTTGAGTTTATTTTTGTGTATGGTGTTACGGAGTGTTCTAATTTCATTCTTTTACATGTAGCTGTCCAGTTTTCCCAGCACCACTTATTGAAGAGGCTGTCTTTTCTCCATTGTATGTTCTTGCCTTCTTTGTCATAAATTAGGTGCCCATATGTGTGTGGGTTTATCTCTGGGCATTCTATCCTGTACCATTGATCTATATTTCTGCATTTGTGCCAGTACTATACTGTCTTGATTACTATAGCTTTGTGGTGTAGTTTGAAGTCGGGGAATCTGATTCCTTCAACTCCATTTTTCTTTGTCAAGATTGCTTTGGCTGTTCGGGGTCTTTTGAGTTTCCATATGAATTGTAAAATTTTTTCTTCTAATTCTGTGAAGAATGCCATTGGTAGTTTGATAGGGATTGCATTGAATCTATAGATTGCTTTGGGTAGTATAGTCATTTTCACAATATTGATTCTTCCAATCCAAGAACATTGTATATTTCTCCATCTGTTTATGTCATCTTTGATTTCTTTCATCAGTGTTTTATAGTTTTCTGAGTACAAGTCTTTTGCCTCCTTAAGCAGGTTTATTCCTAGTTGTTTTATTCTTTTTGTTGCAGTGGTAAATGGGAGTGTTTCCTTAATTTCTCTTTCTGGTTTTTCATTGTTGGTGTATAGGAATGCCAGAGATTTCTGTGCATTAATTTTGTATCCTACTACTTTACCAAATTCACTGGTTAGTTCTACTGGTTTTCTGGTGGCGTCTTTAGGATTTTCTATGTATAGTGTATGTCATCTGCAGACAGTGACAGTTTTACTTCTTCTTTTCCAATTTGTATTCCTTTTATTTCTTTTTCTTCTTTGATTGCTGTGGCTAGGACTTCCAAAACTATGTTGAATAAGGGTGGTGAGAGTGGGCATCCTTGTCTTGTTCCTGATCTTAGTGAAAATGCTTTCAGTTTTTCACCATTGAGTATGATGCTTACTGTGGATTTGTCATATATAGCCTTTATTATGTTGAGGAAGGTTCCCTCTATACCCATTTTCTGGAGAGCTTTTATCATAAATATGTGTTGAATTTTGTCAAAAGCTTTTTCTGCATCTATTGAGATGATCGTATGGTTTTTATTCCTTAACTTGTTAATGTGGTGCATCACATTGATTGATTTGTGTATACTGAAGAATCCTTGCATCCCTGGGATAAATCCCACTTGATCATGGTGTATGATCCTTTTAATGTGTTGTTGGATTCTGTTTGCTAGTATTTTGTTCAGGATTTTTGCATCTGTGTTCATCAGTGATATTGGTCTATAATTTTCTTTTTTTGTGATATCTTTTTCTGGTTTTGGTGACAGTGTGATGGTGGCTTCATAGAATTAATTTGGGAGTGTTTCTCCCTCTGCAATTTTTTGAAAGAGTTTGAGAAGGATAGGTGTTAGTTCTTCTCTAAATGTTTGATAGAATTTGCCTGTTAGAATTCGCCTGTGAAGCCATCTGGTCCTGAACTTTCGTTTGTTGGAAGATTTTTAATTACGGTTTCAATTTCATTACTTGTGATAGGTCTGTTTATATTTTCTACTTCTTCCTGGTTCAGTCTTGGAAAACTGTACCTTTCCAAGAACTTGTCAGTTTCTTCGTGGTTGTCCATTTTATTGGCATATAGTTGTTTGTAGTAGTCTCTTATAATCCTTTGTATTTCTGCAGTGTCAGTTGTGATTTCTCCGTTTTCATTTCTAATTTTATTTATTTGCATCCTCTCCCTTTTTTTCTTGATGAGTCTGGCTAAGGGTTTATCAATTTTGTTTCTCTTCTCAAAGACCCAGCTTTTAGTTTTATTGATCTTTGCTATAGATTTCTTCATTTCTATTTCTATGATTTCTTTCCTTCTACTGACTTTGGGTTTTCTTTGGTCTTCTTTCTCTGGTTGTTTTAAGTGTAGGGCTAGATTGTTTATTTGAGATTATTCTTGTTTCTTGAGGTGAGGTTGAATTGCTGTAAACTTCCCTCTTAGAACTGCTTTTGCTGCGTCCCATAGGTTTTGGGTCATCATGTTTTCATTGTCATTTGTTTCTATGTATTTTTTTATTTCTTCTTTGATTTCTTCAGTGATCTCTTGGTTATTTAGTAGCACACTGTTTAGCCTCCATGTATTTGTGTTTTTTACAGTTTTTGTCCTGTAATTGATTTCCAGTCTCATAGCGTTGTGGTCAGAAAAGATGCTTGATATGATTTCAATTTTCTTAAATCTTCCGAGGCTTGATTTGTGACCCAAGATGTGATCTGTCCTGGAGAATGTTCCATGTGCAGTTGAGAAGAAAGTGTATTCTGCCACTTTTGGCTGGAATGTTCTATAAATATCAGTTAGATCTATCTGGTCTATTCTGTCATTTAAAGCTTGTGTTTCCTTATTTAGTTTCTGTTTGGATGATCTGTCCATGGGTGTAAGTGGGGTGTTAAAGTCCCCTAATATTATTGTGTTACTGTCAATTTCTCCTTTCATGGTTGTTAGCATTTGCCTTATGTATTGAGGTGCTCCTATGTTGGGTGCATAAACATTCATAATTGTTATATCTTCTTCTTGGCTTGATCCTTTGATCATTATGTAGTGTCCCTCCTTATCTCTTGTAACAGTCTTTATTTTAAAGTCTATTTTATCTGATATGAGTATTGCTACTCCAGCTTTCCTTTGATTTCCATTTGCATGGAATATCTTTTTCCATCCCTTCACTTTCAGTCTGTATGTGTCCCTAGGTCTGAAGTGGGTCTCTTGTAGACAGCATATATATGGGTCTTGTTTTTGTATCCATTCAGCCAGTCTGTGTCTTTTGGTTGGGGCCTTTAATCCATTTATAGTCAAGGTTATTATCGATATGTATGTTCCTATGACCATTTTCTTAATTGTTTTGGGTTTGTTTTTGTGGGTCTTTTTCTTCTCTTGTGTCTCTGGCTTACAGAAGTTTCTTTAGCATTTGTTGTAAAGCTGGTTTGGTGCTGCTGAATTCTCTTAGCTTTTGCTTGTCTGAAAAGCTTTTGACTTCTCCATTGAATCTGAATGAGATCCCTGCTGGGTAGAGTACTCTTGGTTGTAGGTTCTTCTCTTTCATCACTTAAAGTATATCCTGCCACTCCCTTCTGGCCTGCAGAGTTTCTGCTGAAAAATCAGCTGATAACCTTATGGGGATTCCTTTGTAAGTTATTTTTTGTTTTTCGCTTGCTGCTTTTAATATTTTTTCTTTGAATTTAATTTTTATTAGTTTGATTAATATGTGTCTTGGTGTGTTTTTCGTAGGGTTTATCCTGTATGGGACTCTCTGTGCTTCCTGAACTTGGATGACTAATTTCCTTTCCCCTGTTAGGGAAGTTTTCAACTATAATCTCTTCAAATATTTTCCCAGACCCTTTCTTTTTCTCTTCTTCTTCTGGGACCTCTATAATTCGAATGTTGGTGCATTTAGTGTTGTCCCAGAGATCTCTGAGATTGTCTTCAATCTTTTCATTCTTTTTTCTTTATTCTGCTCCTCAGCAATTATTTCCACCATTTTGTCTTCCAGCTCACTTATTCGTCTTTCTGCCTCAGTTATTCTGTTATCAATTCCTTCTAGTGTATTTTTCATTTCAGTTATTGTGTTGTTCATCTCTGTTTGTTCTTTAGTTCTTCTAGATCTTTGTTACACATTTCTTGTATTTTCTCAGTCCATGCCTCCATTCTATTTCCGAGATTCTGGATCATCTTTACTATCATTACTCTGAATTCTTTTCAGATAGATTGCCTATTTCCTCTTCATTTATTTGGTCTTGTAGGTTTTTACCTTGCTTCTTAATCTGTGACATATTTTTTAGCCATCTCTTTTTTTTTTTTTTCCCTAATGGGTGGGATTGTGTTTCTGACTTACTGGTTGTTTGACCTGAGGCTTCCAACACTGGAGTTTATAGGCTATTGGGTAGAGCTGGGTCTTGGCGCTGAGATGAGGAACTCCGTGAGATCTCACTCCAACGAACATTTCCTGAGGCCTGAGGTTCTCTGTTAGTCCAGTGGTTCGGACTCGGAGCTCCCACCGCAGGAATTTCGGCCCAACCCTGGGTTCGTGAACCAAGGTCCCGCAAGCTGCCTGGGGCAGCAAAAAAAAAACAGTAACAAAGTAAAAAATAAACAGATATGTTAGGAAGAATATAAAAATAAAAGTATAGATGAATTAACAACCAGAAGGCACATCAGTACCATAATAGTAAAAAAGAGGAGGAGGGAAAAGAAAAAAGAAAAAAAAGGGGCGGGGGGAGGCCTTGGCTGTGGAGGGCGGGGCCTAAGCAAAGGTGAGGTTTGGGCGGTGGGCAGAGCCAATGCTCAGGACTGACAGGGCTGGAAAAGGCCCTGGGGGCTGTGAGGGGTGGGGCTTAGGCTCAAGGAACAGAAGGGACCCAGGTTTGCCCCCCCAGCCCTGGTCTCAGAGGGTGGGGGGGACCTCACAGGGGAGCCCAGCAATCTTCTTGGGCTCTAGTGGGTGCGGCAGTTGCCCTCTGCTCCTTTCCCTCTCCTCCCGGAGGGCCCCTCCCATCTGCCTCTCCTGTTCTCCCCTCGGCCTCCTTCCTATGCCCCCAAGGACCCACGAGACCTGGAGGGGGCTTTGGAGGGCAGGGGATCGGTCTGGGAGCTCAGCAGGCTGCCTGGGGCCCCAGTGGGCGGGGCAGTCGCCCTCTGCTTCTCTCCTGTCCCTCCTGGATGGCTCCTCCCACCTGCCACTCCTCATCTCCCCAGCCTCCCTCTTATGCCCCCAGGACCCACATGGCCTGGTTGGGGCTCTGGAGGCGGGGTACTGGCTTGAGAGCTCAGCAGGCTCCCCAGCCCAAGTGGGCCAGGTGATCACCCTCTGCTCCTGTCCTTCTCTTCCCAGAGAGTCCCTCCCGCCTGCCTCTCCTGATCTCCCTGGCCTCAGGGGCGCAAATCCTGTCTGGTCTCCACTGCTTCGCCCCCCTCAGTCCCCCTACTTCCTACCGGTTCACTTTGGGGTTCCTACTATCTCCTTGGGTGTCAGCGTTCCCCACCAGCGGCTGGCAGGCACACTAGTTGTGGGGAGAAGCTAACTCTGTGTCTTCCCACACCACCATCTTGACTCCGCCTAGTTCACTTTTAATAGCTCTGATAACAAAGCTGCCTTTTTTGTTTTTAATGGACAGTTTGAGCAAGTAGAGTTTGGGATACACTTTGAAGGTAGCTCCATCAAGTGGCATTTCTAATATTACCTTCTTTATCAGTGAATTTTCTGACTAAATAATTGGAATCCGTCTTGTTAATTTAGAAAATTCTTTATAAGGTAGAAAGGTTTTATCAGTTTTGCTGAAAAAGTGTCTTAATTTTCACGCAGCCTAAAAACAGGGATTAGTATTTATTAGTTTATGAAATGGCTGCTGTATGTCAAACCTTGGTGAGAATGTTAAATAAACTGCCTCCCACCTTCAAAACTTGTGATGAAGGAAGACCAGGTTATGGTCAGACTTATCATCGACCAGAAATAAATGGAAGAAAAGAAAGCTCAAACTGAAACCTTTGTGACTACTTTCATCTATCTCTACTCTGATTTTCCTGTACCTTTGCCTAAAAAATTTTTTTTACCTTTTCTTGTTACTTACTTTTTTACTATTTTGATTTTGTTGTTTGTATTTATTTACTGTATTTATCTTTCCTTTTATTTTATGTCAAAATGGTTAGCTTCTATAGCAGTTTATTTATTTCAGTGTGCCTTCAAGTTTTCTTGAGAGGTACTTCAAAAGAAACTAATTTTAATATTTAAAATACATGCCACAAAGTATTTGGGAAGGAAAGTTGGATTAAGAGAATGTGTGATTTAACTTACGACAGCAGAATTAGAATTCATGGACCGTGAATTATCTCTGCCCTACAGGAAAGGGCCTATCTTTTTTTATTGGATAACGAATGTTTAGACAGTTAATAAATTGACCAAATGGTGGGAAAAAATAAAGTAGATTGGATCTGCAAGCCTTGGGATACTCACTCTGAGTCAGAAGTCAAATTTTGAGAGAGTGGCCAATTTCTTACCTTTTTAAAAAACATATTGGGTAAGCAGTATTCATTCTTATATTATAATCTATTACTGTGCTTTTTGGTGAGGGGAAGTACCTCTCATTTTTCTGCCCTTTCTTCTTTGTATTTTAAAGGTGGAATTCAGGGAACAAGAGCAGAAGAAATTCAACATTTATCATTTTGTGATTTTTTAAAAATCTTTTTCCTCAGGTGACAGTTAACAAATGCATTCTTTAAAAGTTACTGTTCTTTTTTCAGAGTGATATGTTAAAATTATAAGTTTGTTTTGTCAGAGACAGTTATGGTTTATATTTTCTTTTTCTTATATATTGCATGATTGGAATTATGGGAATCTTAGATAAGCATTGTGCTGCGAATGATAGCAGTTTACGATAGCAATGATACGGTTTAGATTTAATTTAAAGAATTTCTGCTTTTGATTTTTTTATTAGTGCAAAGCAGCTGGTCCGAGGAGAACCCAATGTTTCGTATATCTGTTCTCGGTACTATAGGGCACCAGAGTTGATCTTTGGAGCCACTGATTATACCTCTAGTATAGGTAAGTAATGGACCTGAATATAATGGCTTGTAATTATTTATTGCATCTTGTTTTTAGTAATTTAGTATTACTAATCTGTACTTAAATATAAATATGCCTTGAAATATATTTCTTCTTAAAGATTGATATGCAAAAATGTGTAGAATTTAAGATATATTTACTATTCTACTTTTACGTTTCTTGTATTATAAGCTACTCCTTTGTGATTGTGTGATTTCTTTAGGATTACAGTTATTTTTAACTTAAAATTTTAAATAAATTCTAAGTATGCCTTTTCTTCACTTAAAAAAAAAATTCCCCTGAAATATTCCGTTCTGAGCTTGATCACCAGTTGGAGAATTTGCATCCATTAAGTTTATGATTAAAGTGGTAGGATGACCATATTACTGACACTCCTGCTGTGCTGTCTCAGTTGGTTATTTAAGTCAGCTCAAAAGGAACAATCTGATTTTTTCATTAGTAGTTTGGATAAACCCACCGATTCTGTAGAATTTGTCACAAAAGACCTTTAATGATAGAAGGAATTGAATAGAGACAGTTTGCTTCATTCTTCATTGACCTCCTCGTCTACCTCATTTTAGCCCACTAGTAGTAGTGCACATACAGAGTACGATCAGTTGGACATGAATAGGAAGCTAAGAAAGGAGCAACCTTAGGGTGGCATGCAGGTGGAGGTCAACTTTATTTTATTGTTATATATTGCTTCTGAAGAGAATTCCTTAGTCCAAAAGCATACAAATACCAAACAAACAAAAAAATAAATGCGGTTTGCCTCTTTTATTTATTTTTAATTTATTTATTTTATTTTTGGCTGCATTGGGTCTTCATTGCTGCACACGGGCTTTCTCTAGTTGCAGCGAGCGGGGGCTACTCTTCGTTGCAGTGCATGTGCTTCTCATTGCGGTGGCTTCTCTTGTGGAGCATGGGCTTGGTGCGCGGGCTTCAGCATTTGCGGCACGTGGGCTCAGTAGTTGTGGCTCGCGGGCTCTAGAGCGCAGTCTCAGTAGTTGTGGCGCACAGGCTTAGTTGCTCCATGGCATGTGGGATCTTCCTGGCCCAGGGATCGAACCCATGTCCCCTGCATTGACAGGCAGATTCTTAACCACTGCACCTCCAGGGAAGTCCTGGTTTGCTTCTTTTAAAAAAGTCATGACCATATTATCTGACATATTAAGGCATGTTTACATAAACCTTTAACCCTCTTAAGAGTATATTACTTCTATAAATGTCCATGTGCCTAGCAGTCCTTTGGGAATACTTCTCACAAAAAAAGGGCCAGTGTAATCTGTTTCCTCTACTAGGAATCAATTTTCTGGATATTATGAGTATCTGCTTTCCAGTAGCCTCCTTTGCATGACTAAAACCAGATTCTGATGTTCTAGGCGTAGCACTCACCATAGGCCACTGATACAGCTGGGGCCTTTTGAACCCTAACAAGCCTAGATTTGGCTTTCCCTTTTAGATTTAGGATACTTGCTTCTTAAGACTCTGGAAGATTTATAAATAAACAAAAATAAATATATTTAAAAGTGTTCTAATACAAATATATTTTGGAAATATTTTTAACAATGGTATTAAAAGTGAAAGAGTAGCTGGACAAAATCAACTTGAATTTCTTAAATGAATTTTCTGTCATTATTTTTCCAAGCCAGTAAAATGTAGTCATTGGAGCAGGGATTTCCAATTCCTCTTTTTTTTTTTTTAATTTAATTTTTATTTTATATTGGAATATAGTTGACTTACAATGTTGTGTTAGTTTCGAATTCCTCTTGTTAGTGCATCTTACCACATCAGACTGATAAAATTATTTGTTGTCCCCATGCCATTCACCATTCTTCTCCTTCCCTACTGGTAGATGGAAAGCCCAGCAATGATTTATGTTCATCTCCCTAAAACACTTGTTTGCTGATTCATACAAAACCCAGGAATCCAGAAACTGAAAATTCGCTTTTTCTTGCAGGAAGTCTTAGGTAATGGGCTCTAAATAGAGTACCCATATAATTTGTCTTTTCATTTGGTAATACTTTTTAAGAGAGAAAGGGGATGCTCTTCATAATTATCCCAGGACAGTCATTTAGACCAGGACCATCGTGGGTAAGCCAGGATGTACGCTTTATTTTTTTTATTTAGTAAATTTATTTATAAATTATTAAAATTTATTAATTAAATTATTTTTTTAAAGTTTTCTCCCAAGATTGAGGTTTCTGCTTTGACTTAAAAGTGAATTATATTTTGTAATTTGTAGAATAAAATGTATTCTTCTATCTTTGCATTTTAAAATATTCATATGTTTAAGCACATTTTTGTCAGTCATATTACAAGACAAAAGTTAACCATTTAAAGTATTAAAATTTTTTCTCAGAAATTTCCATTGGCTTACAACCCTGTATATAGGAGATTAAGCCCTTGCTTTCTGCTACTCTGTATAAGTACCTGTCAATGTGAAGAGAATGTATCACTTTGACTTATTTTTAAGTATAATAAGTAAATAATCATGTGCTATGTTTTCATTCTATAATCCCTATCTTGGTTGTTGAAGACTTGAACATCTGGTATTTGATAATTAAATAGATATTACCCTTTATTAGAATATTCTTATTGTCCTGTTTCCTGTTTAGTAAGTTTAACACAATTTTAAAATGCATTAAGGATAGTTTGATGACTTTTTTCCCTCTGTTTTGGATTATACAGTCTTTTCCTTGTGATATTTCTCTGACCAAAGTAAAATTAGAAAATGAATACAGTTTTTAATGCAACTTAAGCTACAGAGTATTAATAAGCTTTTGTTTTCTTTTCTCTTCAGATGTATGGTCTGCAGGCTGTGTGTTGGCTGAGCTGTTGCTAGGACAACCAATATTTCCAGGGGACAGTGGTGTGGATCAATTGGTAGAAATAATCAAGGTGAGAAGATTGGATCAGAATTTTTGAACTGGAAGGAATCTTATTGCTGTTCTCTAAGAATCCATATCTGTCACACACTCATGAAAAACTGAGGAAATGGAGAACGTGATCTAAGATCACATAGCAAGTTCAGCTATGGAAGAAGTTTAAGAACCCAGCTTTTGCTTTCTAATTGAGTTATTCTCTTGTTATGTGACCCTAGAAAAGCTATTTTGGCTATCTGATGCAAGAAAGGGATATATCTGTTATTTAAAGTACTTAAAAGCAATAGATCACTAAAATGTATATAAACTGAATGAAAACCCAAGCTATGTCTATTTTTGTTCACCATGTGCTCTCTGCTCATAATACTCTGCTGAGCACATAGGAGATGCTTGTATTTAGTCAATATTTAAATATTTATAAAATGAAAAAATGAGTATGTATGACTAGACCACTTGATAGAAACAGAATTTTTACTTATAATTTAAGTAAATTTTTACTTATAATTTTATTTATTAGGTCTGTCAACACCTTTATTAACAACATCAGATCCAAAGTATTATTATTTTGGAATTCATATTGTCTCTTAAGAACAGCAGCACTGACATTTTAAAGTTTTTAATATTTGAGATCTTAAATAAGTTCTCACCCCCCCTTTAGTAATATCTAGTGTCTCTGTATTTAGACCACTAGATTGGTTGATTCTAAGGTTATAGTTTGTCCAAAGCAACAACACCTACTGTCTATTAGCCTTTATTCTTGATTTTCCAAATGTTTCACAGAAGTGGAAAATTGAAAATCTCCTTAGAGGTTATGTAGTCCAATTCTCCATCCAATGAAAGAAGCTTCTTAGTTACATTCCTGACATGACTTTTCAGTGTTTTCTTGAATACTTCCAACATCAGATCGCTACTTTGGAATGCAGCCTGTTCTGTATCTGGGCAGCTTGAATTTAGTGTTTATTGTGCTGAGCCTCAGCAGCTTTTTTATTTATTTATTTATTCATTTAAAAATTTTTTGTATTTTATATTGGAGTATAGTTGATTAACAATGTTGTGTTAGTTTCAAGTGTACAGCAACGTGATTCAGTTATACATATACATTATCTATTTTTCTAAATCTTTTCCCATTTAGGTTATTACAGAGTATTGAGCAGGGTTCCCTGTGCTATTCAGTAGGTCCTTGTTGGTTCTCAGTAGCTTTTTCTAGTTATACACAGGACGGTGATTAAGTTATTTTAAAATCCTTGTACTTCATTTATAAGAATATGTTACTTTTGATAAAATGATTTTGCTAGGTATCAGTGTGTGCAAGTGTGGTTGAAAACACCCATGTGTGATCAAGAATCTTCCTTACTATCTATATAATTTCTTATGATTTGCACTTGAGATCACTAATATTTTGCTGTCTTTTTTTAGTAACCATCTTTTAGTTTCAAATTGAAACTTTAAACTTAGTTCAACAGATCTACTTCCTTCCTGATTCCCACACTACACTCAGATCTAAGTTCAGATAGTTTGATTTCCTTGTTTCCTAAAAGCCTATGTATTCTTCATTATTATTCAAATTAGTATTCTAATACAGGAGTTGGCAAACTTTCTATAAAGGGCTAGATAAAACATTTTAGGCTTCGTGGGCTAAAATGAAAGTTAGGGATGTCTGAGATATATTGGATTGGGCAAAAAGTTTGTTCAGTTACTGAACACGTTGTTCAGTAAAGTTCTTCGTGAAAATGAAAAATGTGTCTTTTATTTGTACTTAAAACCGAACAAACTTTTTGGCCAACTCAATATAACAAAAAAACAAATTTCCACAAATTTTTCATTGATGAAATTCAAGTCTGCTAATTAGAGGAATGGATTTCTTTTGAGGGGGCTATAACATTTCTCTTAATTGGGGTTCAAAGTCAGTGTTTCGTATCATCAAATTGATTGCAAATGTTTATCTTTAAAATCAGTTCTTAGTTCCTGGGCCCTTCCTACATAAACAGAGATTGGGCCATAGTTTGCTGACCCTTAGTCAGTACAACCATTCAGCATTTCTTGTATCCCCAGGCTTTCAGTTGATGTGCTTGAGTTTACCATACTACAGTTCTCCTGGCGTATTGACATTCTATTTGTCAAATATGTTTAGCTTATTAGAACTGCGTCATTTCTCTACTGATTATAGTTTAGAACTGTGTGATGGTTTATTCTTTGTCATTAATTTTAATGAATTCATACATGACACAAATGAAATTGTTTAGGAAGCTGAACTGAGTATCTGTGATAAATCCTATATCTCATATCTTATAAACCTTTAAGTCCAGAGCTTATTTCACCACTTTTTGTCAGTCCTTGTAATATTGGTCTGTGCTTATTTAATTTTAGTAGAAACTGTCAGTTTGTTACTGATGGTTTAAGACTTCATTTTTATTTAGGGCTTATTTGTTGCAAGTTTGTCCATGATTAATTTGTTGTAGCAGGCCATCTCTAAAACAAAACCCTCTTTTCATTTATATGTTATCTTGTCATCTTGCATTTATACATAGTCATCACCTACTGAAGTTCCAAGATCACTTTCTATAGATGTTTTGAAGATGATATAATGGAGTTAACATCCCAGGGCAGTTTGGGATATCAAGCTTCTCAGTCCCTTTTACAGTTTTAAGCAGTACTACCCAGGATAAATGATATATCAGTATTAGTTTACCACCCATTTGGTGACCTAAAGTTATACATTACATTGAGGTTAATTAATAGACATTGTATTGGGAGGGGTGTGTATGTGTGTATAGTATAGCTCTAAATCTTATTGCATGGAGGTTAATAAACTTTTTAGGGATTTTGTGTGTTTGTTAGCTCTAAGTCTTGTTGATCCTGTCTGTGTATCTGTACTTTACATATTGAATATCTGTGATGTTTCATTGAAATAAGAACTCTTAACTAATTCTGATATAACTGTTCCAGTTTTCCTGATCTAAGTTGTATGTCAGAAAAGAGTTGTATAGGTTAACTTTCGAAGTTAAATGTATTAAGACATTTTATATTTTAAGCAAATATTGTCATTTCTGCTAATCGGGACTTCAAGAATAGATTTGAGTTTTCCGTGAAAAGTGGTCTCACAGTTGCCCAACTCAAGTCTCAGCTTTTTTGAGATGTTAGTCATGCACACTTAGTCCTTTCGGTAACTAGGGAATCTACGTCACTGTTCCTTTCCGCTCTTTCCATTTTCTCTCTTGAAAGCCTCATGGGTATTCCTCTGGAGTATCTGGAGGTAGCTGACGCAGCCCCCCACACCCCTGCCCCCAGTACAATAGGTACTCTTCTCTCTGATTTTGAGTTTATGCAAAAAGTGACAATCGTACAGCAAACTTTATAAATTTTAAATGGTAGAATTCCCTAATTATTTTATAAACTTTCTGAGCAGGGACTTTCTTTTATTGTTGTGTTTTATTTTATTTTATTTTATTTTTAAATTTATTTATTTATTTTTGGCTGTGTTGGGTCTTCGTTTCTGTGCGAGGGCTTTCTCTAGTTGCGGCAAGCAGGGGCCACTCTTCATTGCAGTGCACGGGCCTCTCACTATCGTGGCCTCTCTTGTTGCGGAGCACAGGCTCCAGACGCGCAGGCTCAGTAGTTGTGGCTCACGGCCTAGTTGCTTCGCGGCATGTGGGATCCTCCCAGACCAGGGCTCGAACCCGTGTCCCCTGCGTTGGCAGGCAGATTCTCAACCACTGCGCCACCAGGGAAGCCCCTGTTGTGTTTTAATATCCAAGGACACCAAAATAGTTTTCAGTAAGTATTTAAATTGAATTAATCTACTAGATCATTGTTCATTCATGAATTTGGAATTACCTGGGAATTAATAAGAAAAGTTAGTGTGATTGTTGTTGTATATGTTGTTTATTAAATTTTATTGGCTTGGATGTCCATGCCAATAATTTACAGAATGAGTAACACAGAGTAATATTTGAACTGAGCTAACTTAGCTTAACCTTAACCTCCCTACTTACCCTCAAATAAGGCTTTTGAAAAATATTTAGAATAAAATTAAAATACATCTTCAGAGTAAGTTAGAAGTATAAGGCAGAATGGAATTGAAAGTCATGAGAAATCATTTTTAAGCATGAAAAGCACTTAGCTTTCTGAAGTTGATTTCATACATAGGATTATCAGATCAGAATCTCATTATGCCAGTTAATCTCTGAGTATCAAAAAGTGCTTGGATTTTCAAAGCATTTGTAAACAGATTCTGTTTGGGACTTCTCAGATAATAAGATTTTTTTTCTTAAATTCTTCCTTAACGTACTAGTTAAAATACCCTTAAGAAATATTTGATGTGGTTTCAGATACCTGGATAAAAATAAAACATTTCGGGAGAACATCTGTCAGGAATTTCACAAACCATAGGTTCAGTGATATAGCATTGTCCTTTGGCACCTCTGCCATAAGTCATAGCAGTGGGGTTAAAGAGTCTTCTGAAGACTTGGAAAAGGTAGTATGTTTTAATGATGATTACTTTTTTATAATTATATATGCTATAATTTTATATGCTCAAAGCAGAAAATATACCCAGACACAAATGCAAAGAAAAGAACAAAAGTAATCACTTTCTGTTCTGGTACATCATGAAAAATAACTTCTGTGAATATTTTTATACACTTTTCTGTGCGTATGTATGTTAAAACAAAAGTGCCATCTGTTTTGTAGACTTTTTTTTACTAAATAATTAAATGTATTTCTCATGTGAAGAAGTGTATGTTGACTAACTGATTTTTTTAATGACTGCATAGATTCTATTGTAGATTCTATTCTGAATACATAATTGATTCTGAAAAGAATAATATAAAGTGATAAACTATTGCTTTTGAAAAGAAATTACATATTTAGCTTCTCAAAGATTTGATCATTAACATCCTTATATAAATGACAGAGGTCCCCAAAATTCCCCAGATGGATTGAAGTTGAAGCAGTCTAGGAAATTCTGGACCTGGGAATGCTGTAGGTTTTACTAATAGTTTCTTTCCCGCCTCCAAATTTTAAAATGTAAATTTCAAGTAAGGAAAGGCAAGCTTCAGTCCAGAGTTGAATTTTTGGATTAAAATATCACAGAACTTAATATTTGAAAGAAACCAACCATTCTGTAGAATTTCAAGTTTTAAATGTATTAATGTTCCTAGAGATATACTTTGATTTATTCCATAAACATTTACTTATGCTTTGTAATAATTTGACCATTTCTTTCTAATGGAAGAGCTTTAAAGGCAGAAGTAGTTAGAGTCCACCTCTAGATGATAGAATTTCTCTATAGCTTTCATAACTGTAGTAACTAGCCTTTTAAATGTGGATATATCTCTTTTAGAAAAACATGACATTAAACATATAGATCGTTTTTTTTTAATTTTTTATTTTTATAGTTGATTTACAACATTGTGTTAGTTTCTGGTGTACGGCAAAGTGATTCAGGTATACGTATATATGCATATTCTTTCATGTTCTTTTCCATTATAGTTTATTACAGGATATTGAATATAGTTCCCTGTGCTATACAGTAGGACCTTGTTTATCTATTTTATATATAGTAGTTCGTATCTGCTAATCCCAGACTCCTAATTTATCCCTCCCCCATTGGTAACCTTACCCCTTTGGTAACCATAAGTTTGTTTTCTGTGTCTGTGAGTCTGTTTCTGTTCGTAAATAAGTTCATTTGTGTCATATTTTAGATTTCACATATAAGTGATATCATATGGTATTTGTCTTTCTCTTTTTGACTTACTTCACTTAGTACGATAATCTCTAGGTCCATCCATGTTGCTGCAAATGGCACTATTTCATTCCTTTTATGGCTGAATAGTATTCTGTTTTGTGCGTGTGTAAATACGTACACCACATCTTCCACATCTTTTTTATCCATTCATCTGCTGATGGATATTTAGGTTGCTTCCATGTCTTGGCTGTTGTAAATATTTCTGATATGAACATTGAGGTGTAAAACATACTTAAATAATTTGTTATAAGGCAATTAAAATTACATAATTTCCCTTTTAAAATAACTTTACTAAGCTATTGTTTAATTTTCTCTTAGCAATAATTACTCAATTTAGATATTTGTGTAGATGGCTTTTACACAGGTAAGAACTAGTAAAATCTTATCTCTAGCAGAAACTTTAGAAATTTGAAAGTAAATAACAGATCCAAATAATCTTTTGATTATGTTATTATAGCTAAGTAAGTGGACTTCATTTCTTGTGATGCCTATCAGTAGAAAAAGGTTGAGCAGTGGAGAGTGGAATTAAGGAGAGAGAGGGAAAAAAGAGGATTTTCACTTTTTACTGTTCTGTGATGTTGATTTGTTTTTTAAACAATCAGCTTTTTGAAATCCCAGGAACTATGAAAAAAATAGATGTTTTCAGTTGTTTTGTGCCAGAATCTTTTGTTAGGAAACAAATAAAAACAGTTACATAGAGTTAAGAGAGCTGCATTTTATTACAAATGTCTGTCTAAATCATTGTTTTCCTGGTCTTCCAGTTTGACTGACGGCTCTTTGCAGTATAATTTATAGACAAATAGATCAGTGATTATCTGGCCCCTCAGAAGTCTACATTTTCAGATATTGGTAAAATACTGCTAATTATAAAAGCTACCACTCAGTGAGAACTTCCTCTGCACCAGGCACTGGGCTAAGCACTTTACATATATTACCACATTTAATCCTTACCTTAATCCTAGAAAGATGATAATGACAAAGATGAGTACCACCACTACTGTTATCTGGGAGGGGTTGGGTGGTAGGAAAATCCTGTCTGATTCATCTTTAGCTAAATTGGTGTACTCTATTCATGGTATTTTGTAGCTCTGGGGAAAACAATATGATACTTAATGTCAACTTGTTGTCTAGAACCCATTAATTTAGTATTTTTAAAGTGTGACCACAAAATAAAGGAAACAGCCCCTAAATCTTATTGTAATGAGTATACGAAATCAGTTTGTGATGTCTTTGGACTAGATTTAGTTGTGCTTCATCTAAAGCAATCAAGGTTGTAATAGTGGATTCCTTGCTTTCAAGTACAGCTCAGTGTCATTTTCATCATCTTTGTTTAGCAAATAGTTTAGCTTTCAGTTATCTCCGTATTATGAGTTGTTTAGCACCTGTGTGTGCACTCTCTCCTGTCTTAACATTTTCACCATTAAACAGTCTTTCAGATAGAGGTCTCAGATACTAACTAAATCAGAATTTAATAAGTATAAAATACTTTTTTTCCTAAGTTTTTTGACGGATCCATGACATATCTTTGCTAACATGCATTTGGAGCTTAATCATATGTTACCTGGTGATATTTCTTGTGCTGTCGTATTATAGAGCTCTTGTGTTGTTAACAGACTGCAGGGACAGCATGTTAAACTTAGTTCTCTCTCCTTTTTCCACTCTCCAGAACAAGTAAGTACACCCCATTACACATTGTGGTACAGATTTTTACTTGTAATGTATCAATATAGTATGCAATATATAAAAAAAAATTTATTGCTTTTTTCATTCTTGTATTATTGTTTAAATTTTTCTATGTTTATTACTGACTAGAGCAGCAACTTTTAGTAGCTTTTGGATCATGGACCTCTTTGAAAATCTGTTCATAGCAGTGGACTCTCCCCCAGAAAAATGCAGTCATGCCAGAGTTTTGCGTATGATATCAGATGAACTTTGGACTTTCTGAAGCTCATCCAGAATCCCTAGCTTAAATATCCCTATACTAGTGCAAGGAACTATGGTTACAATTTGTAGTAACTGCCTGCAGTATAAATATTATGTACATAATGTCAACGTTTTAAAAATAAGTGAATGAGTAAATGAGTATTAGAATAATCATTTTAATGTAAAACTCCTCAACTACATCTTTACATTAATATGTTGTACATAGACCAGAAGAAACATCAAGTTTTAAGTAACTACTATGAAATTTTACTGACTCTACAGTAATACTAATACTTGGTTAAATCTCTGTGCGCTTATATGTAAGTGTGCCCAGGCACAGAGAAGTTATTTCCTGGCAATGTGGTCTAGTTTAGCTTTTGACTTGAGAATAATGACATCCATTTGAAATCTTTAATTTCCCCAAAACAAGCAGTATAAAACTATTTACTAAGTTGCCAGGATATGTTTTATTTATGCAAAGAAACTTTTTTCACACAGACCTAAGTTTCATGACACTGTGACCTCAAAACTGTTGTACTGATAGTTATAGTTTACAACCCGACTCAGAAGACCATCCACAGAATTACTCTTTGTGGGATATAATACACTTCACGTATCAACTGCAGATTCTTCCACATGGTTGCATTTTGAGTTCTTTGGTGTGTTTGCTTAATTTCAGGGTCCAATATAAAGAAACACTGGAATCTTGTAGAGGGGCATTTATTTTGTTAAAAGCATACTGATTGACATTTCATATTTATAAAACATAATTTTTATTTTATTGATACATATATAATAGAAGGAAAACATGAAGAATATCTTGGCTTGTGGTGCTATGAAGAACTATAGTGTTAGTGATTCTCAAAGGAAGCAAGAGCTGGGTGACGTGTGTATAAAATGTTTACGTGTCTCAAAGTGGAGTGTGATTTTTAAAAGTTTGGGAAATACAGTGAGGTGTTTTTTTTTTTAAACCCAAGAGATTCTAATCCCACCCCTAGCCCCTTTTCTGTTTTGTACTCCTACCTTGAGCATACCACTATGGCTGAGATTCACCTAGGAAAAAAAAGGCCTTTGACTCCTGTGAATATGTATTAACCAAGAATGACTTTTTTACTTTATGTTGAATAATTTGCATAATCAAAACAGTAATCACCTTTTTCGGGGGGAAGGAGGGTACTTGTTGCCAAATATAAAATTTTATTCAGGAAGAAAAAATGAGAGTCAAAACAATCTTTAAAAAAAAGAGTAACGTCATACTTCCCATTTTTGAAACTTATTGTGCATATACAATGGAATATTATTCACACAAGAAAGAAGGAAGTCCTGCCATTTGTGACAACATGGATGGACCTTAGGGCATTGTGCTAAATGAAATAAGCCAGAGAAAGAAAGACAGCTACTGCATGGTATTCCGTGTGTGTAGAATCTAAAAAGAAAAGAAAAAAGTCAAGTCATAGAAACAGAGTAGAAAAATGGTTACCAGGGCTTAGGGAGGTGGAGGAAATGAGGAGAGGTTGGTAAAAGAGGACAGACTTTATAAGATGAATAAGATCTGAGGATCTGATGTAAAACATGGTGGCTATAGTTGATAACACTCTTAAATGTTCTCACCAAAAGAAGGAAGGAGGGAAGGAAGGGAAGAAAGTGTGAGGTGATGAATATGTTAATTAACTAGATGGTGGAAATCCTTTATATGTATATAAAATCACCACTGTGTACATTTTGTATGTCTTACAATTTTATTTGTCAGTTAAACCTCAAGAAAGGGTTGGGGGAAGTATAGTACTGACATGAGTGTAGGCATGTAGATCAATGGAGTAGAATTGAGAGTCTAGAAATAAACCTTTACATTTATGGTCCGTTGACCTTTGACAAGGGCAGTTCAACAGGGCAACAATAGTCTTTTTAACAAATGATATTTGGGCAACTGGATATCCATATGCAAAAGAATGACGTTGGACACCTACCTCTTACATCGTATACAAAAATTAACTCAAAATGGTTAGACCTAAACATAAGAGCCAGGACTATAAAACTCTTAGAAAGAAACATGGGTGTAAATCTTTGTGACCTTCAATTAGGCAGTGACTTTTTAGATACGGCACAAAAAGCACAAGTGACAGCAGAAAAAACAGATACACTGAACTTCATCAAAATTTAAAAATTTGTGTCTCAAAGGACACCATCCAGAAAATTAAAAGACAGCACACAGAATGGGAGAAAATTTTTGCAAATCCATATATATGATAAAGGACTTGTATCCAGAATAAGGAACTCTTACAACTCAATGATAAAAAGACAGCCCAATAGAAAAATGGGCAAAGGATCCAAATAACATTTCTCGAAAGAAGACATACAAATGACCAGTAAGCACACATACACAAAAAAGATGCTCAACATTGTTAGTCATTAGAGAAATGCAAATCAATACCATAATGAATACTACATCACATTCATCAGGACGGCTAAAATAAAGACAGACAATAACTAGTATTGGTAAGGATGTGGAGAAATTGAAATCTTCATACATTGCTGGAGGGATTGTAAAATGGTGTAAACAAAAAATGGTTTGGAACTTCCTCAAAATATTAAACATAGAGTTAACATATGACCCGGCAGTTCCATTCATAGGAATGAATTGAAAACATTTATCTACACAAAAACTTGCACATAAATGTTCATAGCAACATTATTTATAGCCAAAAAGTAGAAATGTTTCAAATGTCCATCAGTTGATGAATGGATAAAGAAAATGTCAGACACAAAAGACCACATGTTAATGTGATTCCATTTATATGAAATGTCCAGAATAAGCAGATCTGTAGAGACAGAAAGTAGATTAGTGGTTGTCAGGAATTGGGGAGTGTGGAAATGGGAGTGACTGCTCATGGGTGCAGGGCTTCATTTTGGGGTGATGAACATGTTCTAAAATTAGATAGCACTTGATGGCTGTACACCTCTGGATATACTAAAAAAAAATCAGTTCTATACTTTAAAGGGGTGAATTTCATAATATATGAAGTATATCTGAAAGATTTTTGTTTTGAAGACTAGAGTGAAGGCATCTATCTACCTACAGAACTTTTGGTCAGGTCGTGTTGCTGTTTTCACCATATTTTAAGAAAGGCAATAAACTCTGACCATAGTTTTGCAAAGGACTCAAATCAAGTTAAGTGACAGATGGCACAGGATTAAATGGAGTACAGCATGGACACATAAAGGGACCCTCCTGTACTAGTTTATCCCCTCTAGGCTGAGAAAATGCTTTAGCCAAATTGTTTAGTTGTGTTCAAATAACATGACAGCTTGATGCTCTTTTCTTCACTGATGTTCCTAATGGGATTTTAAGATTTGTATTGCTGCACTTTTTTGCCGGGGAAGGGGTGGGGGTGGGGTTCCTTGCCTTTTGGAAATCAGTGGAGAACCCTGAGAAGGAAACATTGCATACACCACCAAAAAAACAAAATTCTTATACCAAAATCTCACTCATATATTGTAAGAAAGAGGTAGATAGAAACTGGATAAAATCTGTGTCTCTTGAGAGTTAAATATTTTGGCTACCTACATCTAGTGGATTTAAAAAAGGAAAGCCTGTAAATTGTAGGAATATACCAGAGGACGTAGCATTTTATATCAATCCTGTGGAAGTGAAAATGTGTAGAAATGATTCCAGTGTCAATAGAGTACTAATATTTTGAAATAGAATAGCTCAGTAACATCTTTTCTAGTTTTCTAATTAGAGAAATTTGTCACATTTATGATATAGGCAGCCAACTTGACAGTTATGCAATTTGAATAAACATTTCTTTTATGCAGAAAGGAAATAAAGATGTTTAATTATTCAGCCATGCCACATATAACCCCTTTTGCTTCTGTGTTACACAGTTTTTATCTGCTTATTTAAAAAGCTTTGATTGAATTTATTATGTATAGCCTTGGTCATGTATCCTTTTAGTCTTTCAGGGTACATACCACGTTAACAACATGTTGATTTAGTGAACTCTCTGGGCTAGAACATAGAGGGTCTTTGCCCTCAAGGAGTTCAGAGACTCATTGAGGGGAGGAAGGGAACAAATGAGGGCAATAAAGTAAGGCAGGTATGATCCCAGAAGTCTGAGCAGAGTACAAAGGCAGGAGCATCCTATTTGGAGGTAAATCCTATCTGGAAAGACTTCATAGAAGAGGTAACTCTTGAGCTGACTCTTGAAACATGGAAAGATATTCACCATTTAGTGAAAGGACGGGAATGGAGGACATACGTGCTTAATTTGGACAAGGATGCTTAGTGAAGTCAGGTCTATTGTGTGTTGCTTTATGGTTTGAGCCTAAGGTTCTGAATGGTGGGGATAGAATATGAGTTTACCAGGAGAGAGAAGGCTGGAGCTGTGGGCAGTGGCCAGAACACATTAGTCTGTAAGCAGCTGGAAGCCACTGTAGGATTTTAAGCAGAGGAGTAACAGATTTCTAATAGAATTTCTTTTATTTCGCGTTTGCTTTAAAGGCTGCACATACAGGTCTATTGCTAAAGTTTGGCGACCTCTGGTGTTGAGCCATTAAAACGCAAAGCTGTGAAAGAAATGTATTTCAGAGCTTTTGTCAGATGATTCTTGGCTGTGTTTTATTTCTTTGAAGACATAATTCCTGACTTGATATTTATTGGTGTTAGCTAAATTTGCAACTAAATGAATGAAAAAAATGTTAAAACAAGCATGATGGGACTGGGTACAAATGAAATGATTGATTTAATCATAAGGGATGAATAGCATCGCCAAAGGGTTGTGACAGGCTAATCTCTGGTACTTTTGAGTCTTTCCACCACCTACTCCACATGATGTTCTAGGATAATGGACTTAAAAAATACTTTTTTGCAATAAATGGAAAGATCTTATTCTAATAACAGATAACTCAGAGTACACACTTCCCAGTGGTGTGATAATTTTGAACGTCCGCCCCTTTTATTGTGTGAGAGATATACTTACAGAAAAGTGCATAAAACATTACGTGCAGTTTTGTTTCCTTTAAGTTGTGGGGGACTCAGTTTTTAGGAAATCCAGGAATAATAATTATTTTTTAAGTGTACCCTTAGTCTAAAAGTTTTGGAAAAAAATTACTTTTCCACCTCTTAATATTTGGCGGAATCCTAAGACTTGTCTTGTGTCTGAAGTGATAAAGTCCACATCAAACATGCTTTTTCTTAATCTATAAAATGAAAAAGTTTTAGTATATGATTTCAGATTTTCCAAATATAAATCAGCTGAAATAAATCAGGTAGAAATACACTCTGAACCTAATAGAAACTTAACATAAAACTTAAAGATATACTCAGAAGTAGAAATGGGATAGTTGATTTATTTAAATGTTTGTGGTATTGATTGTAGATGGTGATGCATTCAGAATCTTGCTCTTCATAATCTGTCAGTTGTTTACCTTTTAGCCTTTAATGTTGCCATCCATCCATTTTCTAATCCTTATTTTCTGTTAGCACTCAACTGTTACAGTTATCCAAATCATGCTGTTCTCCACTTCGTACCTAGAGCGCATAGAATGTGCATCTGACTCGCTTGCTTCCTAGATTCCTTAAGTAAAATTAGCTCTTGCCTCTCCTTTCAGGATCCTTTCCTGAATCTTTTCCTTACTCCAGTGCATTGTTAGCACTTTCACCTTACCCATTATCTGTGCTTATTTTGTTGTACTGATCTTGGCTATTTGAACTTGATTTATAATGTACACGTCTCTCTGCCCTGGAGCTCCTTGAGCATAGGAACTTTGTTGAGTGAGTGACTTAAGGAGGCTGAAAAAAATTTTTAAATGCCTCTCAATTATGTCTAACCTTTGCATTCTTACATTCCTTTGCATCTTAACTCATACCTTTGCTTTCTTAAAGACTAAACATACTGTATATAAAATAATAATTCTGATTTTAGGGTTTGACAGACTCTGATAACTTTTAATGCTAACCTTAAGATAGCAACAGAAGAAGGATAAACATATGGTTGTATTTAGGGTAGTAACGTCATCACAAATTACATAATGGTCTGTTTTTTACTTTTTAAATTAATTTCATAGAGATGTTAATTTACATACAATAAAACGTAGCAACTTTAAGTGTACAGTTGAATGAGTTTTGACAAACATATAACCACTATCCTGGTCAAGGTTTAGAACGTTTCCATCAATCACCCCAAAAAATGGGGTGACCAAATGTCCCAATTTGCCCAGGAGTGAGGGATTTGTCAGGATAGTCCCAGGTAAACTGTGACAGTTGATCACCTTGTTTGTATACATTTGCAGTCTCCCATCTTCTGTTTCAGGTTACCATAGGTCTGCTTTCTGTCACTGATGATTAGTTTTTCCTATTCCAGAATTTCATATGAATGGAATCATACAGTATATATATATTTTTATATCTGGCTTCTTTAGCTCAACATCATGTTTTTGAGACTCATCCATCGTTTTATTTGTATTACCTATTCTGTTTTATGCTTAGTTGTATTCTATGCATATACCACAATTTGTTTATCCATTCACTTGTGGGTGGGCATTTGACTTGTTTTTTTGTTTTGGCTATTATGAGTAAAGTTTCTGTGTTTGTTTACAAATATTTTTGCAGACATGTGTTTACATTTCTCTTCAATAAAGAACTAGGACTGAAATTGCTGGTCATATGATAAGTGTATGTAAACTTTGTAAGAAATCATCAAACTGTTTTCCAAAGCAATTTCACTGTTTCTCACTCCCACCAGCAGTGTATGAGACCTCCAGTGGTTTACATTCTTACCAACATACGGTATTCATAATAATTTTAAGTTTAATCTTAAAATTGCTTTTATCATTCGGAAATGTCCCTCTTTGTTTTTGTTTAATTTCCTTGTCCTGAAGTCTACAATTTTCTGATATTAATGTAATAAGCACTCCGTCTTTCTTATGATTAGTGTTTGCATGGTGTATCTTTTTGCATCCTTTTACTTTTAATCTATGTGTCTTTATATTTAAAGTTCATTTTTTACAGACAATATATACTTAGGTCTTCTTTTTTAAATTGTCTGATAATTTCTACCTTTAATTGGAATGTTTAGACCATTTACATTCAGTGCAGTTATTAATATGCTTGGGTTTAAGTATTCTACCTTGATATTTGTTTTCTTTTTATTGTTCCTTTCTCTCTCTTTTTCTCTTTTACTGCTACCTTGTGGCTTATAATGAGTGTGTTTTATTTTCCCTATTGACTTTTTAAGCTATATCACCATGTTGCATTTTTTTTAGAGTTTGTTCTAAGATTGAAAATAGGCATCCTACTCTGTCACAGACTACGAATAATAATTTACCACTTTGCGTATAAAGTAAGAACCTTACAACAATGTATTTCCATTTTCCCTTCCTGTCCTTCATGCTCTTGTTGTCAGACATTTTTTACTCCTACAGTACTTTATTATTTTGCTTTAAACAGTTTTCTTCTAAAGCAATTTAAAAGCAAAGGGGAAATGTCATACATATAGCCTGTATTTACCATTTTTGGTGGTCTTTATTCCTTTGTATAGAGAGGAATGTCCATTTGGAATCCTTTTCTTTCATCCTAAAGTATTTTCTTGTAGTGAAAATCTCCTGGTGACAAACTGTCTTAGCTTTTGTTTGCCTAATAATGTCTTTTGAAGGATATTTTCACTGGATATAGAATTTCTTGGTTTCCAGTTTCTTGTTTCTTTTTTTAGAAAGGTCTCTATTTTCTTCTGGCTTGCATTGTTTCTGCTAAGTCAGCTGTCATTCTTATCGTTGGCTGTCTAAAATGTGTCCCTTTGTTTTGGGAAAGATTTTCCCTTTATCAGTGGCTTTTATTAGTTGATTGTGACTTGT
Source organism: Balaenoptera physalus (assembly GCF_965194825.1). Taxonomy (NCBI): domain Eukaryota; kingdom Metazoa; phylum Chordata; class Mammalia; order Artiodactyla; family Balaenopteridae; genus Balaenoptera; species Balaenoptera physalus. The sequence goes on from NC_138891.1 coordinate 80,414,936, forward strand.
TATGTTATTTTCTGTATTTATACTGCATAGGTTTCATTGAGATTTTCATCAAATTTGGAAAAATGTTGGCCACTGTTTCTTCAAATAGTTTTTCTACATCTTTCCCCCCATTACCCTACTCAGACTCCAAACACACGTACATATGTTTTTCTAGCCATTTTACCTCCATGCTTCAGCTTTGGTAGTTTCTAGTTTTTGTTTTTCTTTTGTTTTTTAAAGTTCACTGATTGTCTTCTGTGATGTGTTAGACCTCCAGGGAAATTTTCATTTCACGTGTCATACTTTTCAACTGTACAGTTACTGTGTGGTTTGTTGGGTTTTTTTTAATCCTCCATGTGTCTCCTCAATATAATAGCTGTCTTATAGTCCTTATTTGTCAATTCTGTCATCTCTGTCATTTTTGGATCTGTACCTGTTGACCAGTTTTTCCCCCCTCTTCTTTTTGGATCATATTTACCTTTTTCTTTAAAGAGTATTTTGTCAAGTTAGTTTTCTAGTTATTTACTCTAGAGAGCAATTCTAGTATCAGTTACTGAATAATGACTAGAAGGAGAAGTCCATGATAATTTTTTTTTTTTAAATAATGCAAGCCTTTGCATGACATTCCAAATTTATTGACCTACTGATGCCAGGTTATGCAGAATTGTACTATGTTATATAAGGCTTTTAGTTTACATTAGACCACCTTAAAGTAGTTATGGCTCCCTGCTAGATATGTACAATATTTATACCCAAAGCAATTCCATAACAATGGTTTCTGTAACTTAGGCCTTGAGATTAAAAATTCTAAGCAATAGAATTACTTATAATGTGCACATCCATGGGACTTGTCCATCATTTAACATTCCAATCTAAATTCTACATGTGTGAAACAATCACTAACATACAAGGTACTAAACTTACATGTTTGGTATTGCAGATATGCTTAAGCATGAGTAAGCATGGGATTTACAGTGAAAATCTACAGCTAAAGGAGCCTGAAAGTGATTTATCAAAATTGCTCAATTATTAAAAGCATTTTTACAAAAATTTATAAAATAAGTTTGAGATTTGTTACACTTTTTGATCTTGTTTAGACAAATAGATGCCTGTATTTCTTCATATTATTCTTCTGTTGCCTAAGATCTATAATCCATAAGTTAACAGTTCAAGATACTCCTTTTATTAAATTGATATAGTTAGATTTTACCATGATATAGGTAGATTTTATTTAAATCATGTTTTTTTTAAGTTGTCAAGAAAAGTCCAACTTTTTTGTTTAACTTTTAACTATAGCCTTGTGATCTTATAAAATCTAAATATATTCCACATGACTCCGAAGAATTCAGTTTTATTTTATGGTATAACCAATGGAGTTTAAGAAAGTGATTTTTTAAAAATTATTATTACTTTTAAAATAAATTTATTTATTTTATTTATTTAATTTTGGCTGTGTTGGGTCTTTGTTGCTGCACGTGGGCTTTCTCTAGTTGCGGCGAGCAGGGGCTACTCTTTGTTGCGATGGCAGTGCTTTTCATCGTGGTGGCTTCTCGTTGCGGAGCATGGGCTCTAGGCGCGTGGACTTCAGTAGTTGTGGCTCGCGGGCTCTAGAGCGCAGGCTCAGTAGTTGTGGCGCATGGGCTTAGTTGCTCCGCGGCATGTGGGATCTTCCCGAACCAGGGATCCAACCCATGTCCCCTGCATTGGCAGGCGGATTCTTAACCACTGCGCCACAGGGAAGTCTCTTTAAATTATTTTTTAGAAACCTTTTCTTGTTCCTGCCCTTAATATTAGGTAGACCATTTTAGGGAGTCAACTACACATGCATTGAATCCCTTATTTACCATTGGCAGACTGTAACTCTGAGAAGTCTGTTTACCATAGTGAACGTTAGGTTTCTCTTAAGTGTGAAATGGGGTAATAGAGTATCTGTAAAGTTTAAACGAGAAAAGAAAATTAATATACCTAGCATAGAGCTCTTAATACTGGTTACTTAGTAAACATTTCTTCTTTTTGTTCTCCCGTTTCCTTCACTGATGTACCTTTTAAAAGGAGAACTTATGTATGCTGTCTTTACTTGCTCATTTCAGATGATTATAGTCTGCTTGCTCTTCTCACGAGTGACCTCACCAAGGTCAGAAAGGAAGTCTTCATGACCAGCATCAGTGAACACCTTTTGGGCTTTGTTTTACCTGGGCTCGTTGTGTCAGATACCCACCTCTCAGTCCTTTAAGTGTTCACTTTCCTTGTCCTCCATGGTATCATCGTCTGTAGGACCTGTTCCAGTCTCTTAGGCTTCTGTCTCAACCTTCTTTTTAAATTTCCCTTTTTCCATATATTCGTGTCTTTTGAGTCCCCATCTTTAGCACTCTTCTTCTTCAACGTGCTTTGCCTCTTACTCTCACAACCACCTAGCGTCTGTGCATCAGGTACTACCAAAGCTGTTTTTCCATCCTCAAGCTCACTTCTAAATGATATACTTAATATCCACCACTTGGTGGAGAACTCCAGGTTCTTCTTGAATATCTTAAATACTGTTTTCTCTTCCAGCTCTGTTCCTTCATACTTAATAGCATCAAAATTTTTCACAACTACCAATATTAAAAGCTGAAATTGTCTGTCCTCCAACCAAGTCAATAAACAGATTCTTTCATACCATCTCCTAAAATTGGTTTGCCACTGATGAGATTTAAATTTTTTTTTTAAGATTTGTCTTTCTTTCTTTTTTTTAAATTTATTTATTTTATTTATTTATTTATTTATTTATTTATTTATTTATTTATTTATGGCTGTGTTGGGTCTTCGTTTCTGTGCGAGGGCTTTCTCTAATTGCGGCAAGCGGGGGCCACTCTTCATCGCGGTGCGTGGGCCTCACTATCGTGGCCTCTCTTGTTGCGGAGCACAGGCTCCAGACACGCAGGCTCAGTAATTGTGGATCACGGGCCTAGTTGCTCCGCGGCATGTGAGATCCTCCCAGACCAGGCCTCGAACCCGTGTCCCCTGCATTGGCAGGCAGACTCTTAACCACTGCGCCACCAGGGAAGCCCAGATTTGTCTTTCTTATGTTGTTTTTTTGTTTATTTGTTTGTTTTAATATTTATTTATTTATTTGGCTGAGCCAGGTCTTAGTTGCGGCACACGGGATCTTTAGTTGTGGCATGCGGGATCTAGTTCCCTGACCAAGGATTGAACCCTGCATTGGGAATGTGGAGTCTTAACCACTGGACCACCAGGGAAGTCCCGAGATTTAAATTACGTTCTAGCTCTGCTTCTGATTAGTTCTGACCTCTGAAAAGTTGTTCTTTCTGGGCCTCAGTTTTTCTCATCTCTAAAAATGTTTAGACTAGATTAGAGGTCAGCAACTGGGCCCAGGGACCAAATTAAGTCTGCTGCCTATTTATTTATGGCTGCTTTGTGCTACAGTAGTAGAGCTGACTAGTGACAGAGGCTGTATGGCCCACAAAGCCTAAGGTATTTACTCTCTGGCCCTTTAAAAAAAGTTTGCTAATCCCTTGACTAGTGGATCTCCCATCTACTTTTCATCTCTGTTAGCCAGCCTGGGGAGAATGTGCTTTCAAGATTTAAAAGTGAGAAGAAAAAGAGTAGAAAAATTATTATAGTAGTTGAATATTTGGCAAGAGAAATTAAACATAGAACAGACTGTGACATTGGAATTTCGCTTTCCCCATCTAATGGCGTTAGTGATTCAAGGTCATGTGGCAGTAACAAAGGAGTAAGGAGATCTCTATTGCCACTTTGTGGTAACATGCTAGTTTATTTGCTTAATTGCTTTTAAATAATTGATAGTGAATATATCAATGATTCCATTTACTAGTTAGTAATTAAGTTTCTTAAAAGTCACAAATATCCACATTTTGAAGGTAAAGAACACAGTTAAACTGACCACTAATAAGAAGTATAATTAAGAATCTTTTTTATATCATAACTATTCATCAAAGCAGATTATTTCCCATTGTGATAAAAGATTTTTTTCCACATCCATGCACCTGGTGTATATCGAAGGAGAATTCTAGGTATGTAAAAAATGCTTAGATGAAAATGCCAGAAATATTGAACCTTAGTTAATTATATGTATGCTGACATGTACTAGTGTCTGCAACTGACTTTCAAATGCATCAAAAAATAAGGTGGATCGATATATGGATTGAGGGGTGGAAATGTGATGAAACAAATACGGTAAAATATTAATCATAGAATCGAGGTGGTATAGGCGAGGGCATTTTCACTATTTAAGAAAAGGTGCAACTTTTCTCATGTTTCAGATTTTTCATGTATAAAATTTTGGATAAATGTTTAGATCTAAGTGGTTGTGAGACAGTGAGTTTAGGGAGAATATGGGAGTTACTACACATATGCACACATACAGTATACCTTCTTGCTTTCACATAAAGTAAATTATTAAAATTTGTATGTTAAGCAAACCTTTTGTACATGTCATAAGTTTCTCAGCTGTTTTAGTGTATATTTCACAGATTTACTTCCTCTGGGAATATTCATAGGCTATAATAAAAAACATAAGAATTGAAACTTCAAGGAGCATCCTGCCTTTTAGTTATATAGTGTGTAAATATGGGACAGTCAGCCAAATGGCTGATAAGTTCATGTGATCTGTGTTCATACAGTAAAAAAATGTATTTACTAATAGATAGCATACAACGCTCATTTCTTTTGGCATTCTTACCAGCTTGTAGGGAGTTAGGACCATGCCTTGTGTTAACAAGGTATTGAATAAATATAGGGAGACTGTGCAAAAAATACTCACTGATTTGAGAGTGGGCATTTCTTAAGTGTCATTTTGTTTATTGTGAAACATATCGTAATGCTCCTCCTACATCCTTTCTAGTAAGCTAAATAATCTATACTTGATTTTTCTAATGAATATTCCAATGCTTTTGATTTGGTTTTACTATGTAAACTAAAATATAGTTTAGTGTTGCCTGTTTTTAAACTTTATATAAGGCAGTTATACTATATGTATTCATTATTGAGTGAAAACTCACCACTGCGTGAGATTCATCCATGAGGTATGTGTAGCTCTAGTTCATTTATTTTCATTGCTAGTTAGTATATCATTGTATGACTATACCACAATTTAGTTTATTAATTCTACTTTTGGATTTTTGTTTTTGCCTGCAATATTATATTATTACAGACTACATATATATATTACAGACTATATATATATATATATATATATATATGGAAAGAGATTCTCTAGGTTAGAGTATATGCCTTAAAATGGAATTAGTGGGTTGTAGCATCATTGAAGGTATGCATTTCATTTTTTAAAAAAATACTTATTTATTTATTTGGCTGCATTGGGTCTTAGTTGTGGCACACGGGATCTTCGTTGCGGCATGTGGGATCTTTTGTTGTGGCACGTGGGGTTCTCTCTAGTTGTGGCGTGCAGCTTTTCTCTCTCTAGTTGTGGCACTCGCACTCCGGAGCGTGTAGGCTCTGTAGTAGTTTGTGGCACGCGGGCTTAGTTGCCCCACAGCATGTGGGATCCTAGTTCCCTGACCAGGGATCGAACCTGCATCCCCTGCATTGGACCACCAGGGAAGTCCCTGAAGGTATGCATTTTAAATACTCATTTTTTTTCAAGTCATTGCTGTTTTTCTTTAGCACTTAAAAAAATCTAGTGGAGTTGCATTTAGGAGGTAGAATTATCGATAAGTTCACTCTCCCTTCTTTTTCACTGTTTTCCCCATTACATGTTACACATGTACACCCTTCATCAAGGGTCTAATTTAGAACATAAGTGCTTGCTTTATTATTTAAAAATAAAAACTTCTATTTTTCATATTTTAAGTATAGATAGCTCCTGACTTTTAAATATCTGATAGTTACAGCTACAAAGATCAGAGATTTCCCTTCTCAATACACCTTGCTTCGCTCTGTAAAGCTGGAATTCTACTACAAGAAGGAAATGAAGTTTATAAATATTTATCACCTCTAAAAATGTCCTAGTACCTCTTTGTAATACTTGCCTCCAGCTCCTCATAACCATGGATCTTCTTTCTGTCACTGTAGGCAGAAAATGTTCTAGAATTCCATATGAATTAAATTATACAGTAGGTACTTTTTTCGTCTGCTTTTGCTCAGTATAATTATTCATCCATGTTTTTATTATTATTATTATTATTACTGACTAGTATTGCATTGTATTAATATACCACTATTTGTTCATTCACCGTGTTGTGGACATTTGAGTTATTTCCACTTTCTGGCAGTGGCAAGAAAGATGCTATGCACATCAGTATACAAGTCTTTGTATGGACATATGCTTTTAATTCTCTTGGGTAACTACCTAGGAGAGGGAATGATGAGTATAACTTTTTTACAATTCCACCAGCACTGGATGAGAGTTTCACTTGCTCTACGTTCTCAACAAGACTTTGTATACATAGTCAGTCCTTTTAATTTTAGCCGCCTTAGTAGGTAGTATCTTGTAGTTTTAATTAGCATTTCCCTAATGATCAGTGATATTGAGCATCTTTTAATGTACTTATTTGCCATCTCTGTGTCTTCTGTGAAGTATCTGGTCATATCTTTTGCCCATTTTTATAGTGTTGTCTTTCTGTTTTTGAATTATAAGAGTCCTTGTATATTCGAGATAGAAGTCCTTTGAATATGTTTTGCAAATGTTTTCTCTCAGTCTAGCTTACCTTTTGTTTTCTTAAGAGTGTCTTTTGAAGAATAAAACTTTTAAAATTTTGATTGTTCTGCAAGTTTTAATGAAGTCTACAGAAGTAGAAACAACAACAAAAACCTAAAATTCTTACTTTGCCCTGATTATTCACCACAAATCAAGTACTTATCATTACATTCTACTCCTTCTGCACAACTATCCTTGAATTGTAAATGACTTAACATTTTATTTTAACAAACTTGTTTTATATCAGGCCCTAGAGTTATAACGATGGGTAATAAAAGTCATCTTTCTTCAAAGTACTCATTTTAGTATTCAGTGTTTCTTCCCATCATCTGCTTTGTGCACTCAGGTCCATATACTTTCCTTTGTCTGGTGCCTAATACAGCTCTGGAGGCAATGAAGTACTCGATATATTTTCATCTTGTATTATAGTTAGACTTTTTTCCACACACAAATAACTAAGTTTATCATAGCAGGAAATCTCTTGTTCTTTGTATCCTTCATATACCATAGTGTAGTTCCTAGTACACAGGGACACTCACTTAATATTCAGTGATTGAATGGAATTATTGATGACCATGTTTGACTAAGATCCTCCTAAATATCAATAGTTTATTAATAATAAAACCTTTGGCTCACTTTACTCAATGAATAAAAGATGCTCTCATTTCAGATGCCATCATTGCAATAGATTGTTTTTCTAGAGAGAACGAGGATGCCTGATTTTTACTTGAATATTTTTGAGTGATCTTTCTTTTACAAGCCTGATTTAACATTACTATTATCATAAATGTCTGTATACGGTAGTATAGCATGGGTTCTGTAGTCAGTTAGAAATTAAAGTCTTTTTATAAAGTCTGCTCTGTTTAATGAGCTATGTATTTTATAACTTTGGAATTCCTTTTTCCAGTAAAACCAGTGCATTAAGACATAAAGACTATATTTGTAAGTATATAGAAAAATATGGCAATAACTTGCTTTCTTTATCTAGGTCCTGGGGACACCAACAAGGGAGCAAATTAGAGAAATGAACCCAAACTACACAGAATTCAAATTCCCTCAAATTAAGGCACATCCTTGGACTAAGGTGAGTCAAAAGAGTTTTTTAAAAAGCACATTAACCAGTAGTTAACTAGAAGTTGGATTTCTCTTTGTTCTTAAAGTAAACTATTTCGAGACTAGATGGCTGCCAGAGTACAAAGTACAATAGCACTTCTGCACGTAAAGATAATTAGATAGCTGTACTTCAGTGTTTCATTGACCATATAGTTTCATCCCCACTGACTTCCTGTAGAAAGTTTCCAGCCTGGGTTTTTATTTGTAGGATGAGGACAGTACATATACATAGCATTCAAATAAAGAATTTCATTAGGAGCAGGATCTTATATATAAATTTTGACTACTTAAAATTCAGAAGTAATTTCTTTACACAGAAGTGTTTATTATTAGTTCAGTATCATATAGCATATGAAAATATACATTTTATATATTGTTATTTTTTAAACTGTTAATATATAGACCTTATTATAGATGATATTTTGTGTTCTTTTGTTTACTTTCCTATTGGTGTTTTGGGAGCAGGAATAAAATGAAGATTTGATCATACTAGTAGTATACATTGAAAGCAATTAATATGTCAACAGCGTGTCACTAGCCATTGGAAAAGCCTAACCTCAACATTTAGACGGAGCCAATTCTAAGAGCCATAAGTACTAATTTATGAGAAGACTTTATTTTTTGCTTTGATACTTAATTGAAATGATTCTAGAGAGATTTTATTACAAAGTTGTTTTCATGTCAGTTTGATTTGTGAGATTGTATGCAGAGGGAAAAGAAAAAATCTCAATAGGGTTTATAGCTAGAGTGAATCTCTCATTTTATAGATTCTGAAACTCTGGCTAAACATGTCAAATGACTTATCCAAGATTCCATAGGTGGCTGTGACAAAGCCAGGATTAAGCTTCTTCTCGTGTGTGTGTGTGTGTGTGTGTGTGTGTGTGTGTGTGTGTGTGTGTGTTTAATGCCTGGTCTTTTAAACTTCTAGTTACGTGCCGTGCATGCATCCCCCTTCCCAATTTACATATATTTCATTATATATTTTGTGGGTTGGAAGTTTTCAGCTTTTTAATATGTATTTCAAGCAGAGACTTTGTATATTTAAAAATATATATATATAACATGTTTTGATCATTGACAAGTTCATTTAATTGGTTATAGATCTTTTATAATAAGAGGTGAAGTAATTTAGGGCTAGGTGAAATAATTTACATTTTTAGATTAAAAGTAGGTGTCTTTCTCTAAGGTGTATTATGATTCAAGTTACTTTCCTTTGAGTTATCACTATCTTCACTTCTCTTCACCTCTCTTCACCTCTCTTCACTTCAGAAAATCCTCTTATTACTAATTATTTATTGTTTAGAATCAAAGACCTCAGTAATATTTTAGTGCCAAAACTATAGGTTGTAGCTTTCACTTACTAAGATGTTGCCCTCCCCCATCCTCTTTTTAAGTTTACAATAAACACTAAATATTCTGATGTAAATCATTCTTTGGTCTTTGTACTTCAAGTTTATTTTGAATCTGGGTCAGAAGATATTTAGGGTCTCTCATTCATTCTAAACTCAGAGAATCCTAGGTGGCCTGTTTGGATTTAGAAGCTGAGTTACAGTTTGAATCCAGCAAAGTTACTCCAAGTTAAAGTGTTTATAACAAGTGATTTCAACCATGTTAAAGAGAAACGAAAAGCAAAGAGAATTCTGTGTATTGAATTAATACAGGGAAATATTCCAAAATGCTAACAGTAGTTAGGGTAAGAAGAGTGTCGGTGATTTTATTTTCTTTGTTCTGCATTTCTGTATTTCCATATTTTCTTTAATAAGCATGTTATTTTTATGAAGAAAGAAAAGTAAAATTCTTTTTGGTTGAATCTAACCTACGTATTCATCACATGTATAGAGTTTCTGGCCAATATAATGCTGAAATGAGGTCATGAGATCTTATTTAGTAGTCCTTGTCCTCAATTTTTTTTTTTTAAATCAAGACTGACACCGGTATTAGTGTGTGTCATATTCTGCATTTTTTCCCCCTGGATTATATCTCTTCAAGTATTAGCCGGGATGGAATGTGAGGAATGATTTATTATAATTGCCATGCAGGCAATAGAAGATTTGTGGTAAATTTGCATGCTTTACATCTTCTTTTGCCTTTGTGGATTCCTGATGTTTCTATATCTTACACTAATGCTTTTCAAACTTGAATAAACTATACAAAGCCCTTTTACTTGTTTGTTTTATTTAGGCTTCCATTCCTGTACCATGTGTAGAATAATAACTCAATTCCCCCACCTATTTTGTCTCTTCAAACTCTTGTGAACTCTTCATTCATATATGTAACATAATTGGGTTCTCACTTGGTACAAATGCATTTATTATGTAATAGTACACTTATGTTAATTTCTTAATAGTGCACACCATTAGGTTGCTGTTATTGTGGATGTAAACACAAAACCAAATTCAGACATATAAATTCCATGGCACTACTGTGTCATCCAGGTGATCCAGAATATATTGATTTTTAAAACTAGATTGTTAATCAAAATAATAATACAAAATTTAAAATTTCTAGAGGGAACTCAGTCCCCTCTCCCCTGCCTTGTGATAGTGAACACCAACTTGAGAAATGCTCTCTTATGCTAGGCAGCCAATGGAGTTATTTTTTTAAAACATACAAAATGTTCTCTAAAGAGAAGAGCTTTTTGCCTTTGGAGGGCAGGTAAACAGGAGTCTGGAAACAAAACCTGCTTTGCCTTTATTGAGGTCTTCTGTTAAAACCCACTTTAGCCCCGTTTCCTGAAGCTGTGAGCATGTAAACCCTCCTTTCCTATGCGGCAGTGTAGTACAGCTATATCCCCAGATCCGGGAGCTCTTGTTCTCAAAAACTGTAGGCAGACAAAAAGATCAAGGGAGAAAATGTCTACCGTGGAAACACTGAGGTGAGGGTATTAAGATGTGTAAGAAAGATAGCAAACAGAAGAACAAAACAATGAAATAATCCTAGTGTGATATATAGCAGGAATCTTGAGAATGTAGAAATCCAGTAAGATGCCCTTGACTATTACTTAATAGCCATAACAACCTAATTCATTGGATAAGCATTTGAGGCTTAAGTTGGAAAGGAAATATGTTCTAATGTTTTGAAACAGGGACCAATATTGAGAGTGACGGTGGGGAGGATAAATACCTCCCCACTGGTGTATGGTGTACACTTAAAAGAATAAAAGCCAGATGGGAAGCAAGAGGAAGTGATAATAAAAGTAAATTGAGAATTAAATAGAGATGGAGATTGGTTGGAAGAAGAGAAGAAGCTGAAATATTCTGCATTTGGTACATGGAGATTTGGTCAAATGACAGTTCTATTAGGTATGAAGTAATGATCTAGTTTAAGCACTTCTCCCATTCTTTGTGCCTCAAATTTTTTTTTATTTTTGTCTTTTTTGTTTTGTTTTGTTTTGTTTTGGTAAGATAGCAATTAGCTGTTGTGTCTTTTCTCCAAATTCTTTTGAAAACAAAATATGCATATAAAGGATTAGTTCATTTTAGTTCAGAGTAAATGTAAAGATTGTACCTCCAGTGTAGTTCTGTGATTTGTCCTCTCTATCTCCACTGCCCTGACTTTAGTTTAGCCCATCATTGTATCATAGAATTGTTAAAACAACCTCCTACATCCTGAGTTCCCTCCTTCATATCTTTCACACCCTCATTGCTGTCAAAGTCAGCTTTCTTAAAAGCACATGTGATACTGTCACTCCTATTTAAAATTTTTCTGATTCCTCATTGCCTTTAGGCAAATTTGACATACTATACACATAAAGACAAGAGTGATCATGTGTCCCAATTTATGCTTGTCCAGTGAAATTATTAATGCCACGTTCCTTCACACTCTTCACTGTCCTAGTTTGGGTGACAGATTATCCAGTCACTCTGCTCCTAATCATTTCTGCTTTTTCTTTCCAGAAAGACAAGAGATTTAGTTCTTTGTCCTGCTCTTAACCTTTCCTGAGGCATCTAGTCCGTTAAACCCAGTCTTTCCCAAGTGCTCCAGCTCCTTCACCCTTAAATGCATACAGTTAAGGAATGAATTTAAAAGCTTAGTGTTTAGTTAGGGTAGATTAAGGGTTTCTAATAAGGTTACATTGTAATAGTTATATAAATTTCTTCCCAATTTTGAGTAATGTTTTGTTTAAAGTTAAAACAAGTATTCCCCTTTATCCCAGTAATAAGTAATCCTGTGAGGTCAGTTAGATAATACAGATGTCTGTATATTCTTTCAGAGTAATGAAATTCATAAATGATATATCTGGTTAGTAGGAAGTAGATTAGAATCCCAAGGGCCTTGGTCTCTTTCAGTTGACCTAGTGCTGCTGTTTAATATGTTAGCTACATATGACAGTGTTGTCCTCACTTTGAAGGGATCACGCAGTCATGCTGAATTTTTTGGTCTAATCAAACTGTTCTCCTAATGGTTCCCCAGAGAAGCCACATTCGTTTCTACCTCTTCCTAGTGAACACTTAGAACGTTTTTTTTTCTCTGCTTACCAAGTCTTGACCTTCTGTCAAGACCTCAAATCTCACTTCTCCCGTGAAGCATTTTCTAATTATCCAAATTCTACGTGATTATTCCCACCACATAACTCCTGTAGTACCTATCAATTCATACCATATGTATTATAGCAGTTTCTAATTTCTCTTTTGTAATGGTAGTAATAAAATGAATATCTATTACCTCAAAATGTTTGTTGCTGAGTTTTTGGCATACCATGAGTATGTATGCCAAAACTTAATATTAAGTATTAAGTTTACTTAATAGTTAATTGTCTTTAGGGTATGTGAGGACCTTGGATCATTGGTTAAATATCCCAGAAAGCCTTATCTACAAAAATCAATCCTTACATACTTGATTTCTTAGAACACAGGCCACATGCTGTGAAATGAATGAATACTAGTGTTTCCAGCTAGCTAATAGAGTAAGCAGAAAATTGAGGTTATTTCAACCATCAAGGACTCAGACCAGATGAGCTGCTTATTATATGTAGTATTCTCTATGCTTAAAGCTAAACCAAAAAGCCCCACTATAATTTTTTTTAAAAGACTTTCTTCATAATGTTGGTTTTTATTCCCTGAGCCTTTGAATACAAGATTTTTCACTTGGTAAACTTACCTGTTCTAACTACAGTTTCACACTTTACCAAAAATGTCTTCAGAGGGTCTTAGAGAGCGCAAAACAAAAATTGCTGTCAAACTTTTTTTTTTTTGCAAGTCCACTCTACCTTTCTGGTCTATCTGCCTTGTTTTGCTCACATGTATTCCAGAAAGCATAAAACTGTGTTGGGGATTTCTGTTGGTTCCTAAGTCTGCCACTTGTCTGTTTTGTTCTATTGCTTAGGTAATCAATTTCTATATTATTACTCAACCCCATCTGCATGCTGACCTCAACTAGTACATTGTCACTTGTCTCATAAATATACTACGTTCTCTACTGAATTGTCTACCTACATCATCTATTTTCCTATGTGAATAGACCTCCTCACTTTTCTGTTTATGCTGGCTTTACCCCTATTTCTTTGGAAACTATTGCACATTAAAATCCAGCTACTAGTGTGGCTAGTCCATATGTGGGAAGAATAATATAAAAGAGAAAGAATGCTAAGACATAAGTTTCAAGATCACTTGTGGGGAGCAAAAGATAGGGTTGAGGGTGGGTTGAAAAAGAAGGCAAAAATCTGTTTCTGACTTAATCAATTGTTCTTTAAAACACTTATCTCCTATGTAATCAGTGCTGTGCTGGCTACCATAAAGGATGCAAAAGAACTAAAATATATAGTCCTCCTCTTTGAAAAACTTAGAGATGATATAACTGACTCAGTTGAAGCAAGTATTGAATAATATATAACCATATACTTGATTATGTGCTATTGGTATTCAAAGGTGTTTCACATACTCTAGGTATTATAGGGAAGATTTCTATCGTGGGTGGTGGAGGGAAAAAGGAAGCCTCCTTTAACGGTGATAGAAGGGCTTATGGGGAGTGAGGGTGGGTACTGTTGAAGGAGGATTTAGATTTGCTTAGGTGTCACTAAAGTTAGGAATTGCTGTAGTTTAGGGGACTATCCCTTAAGATAAGGAGGTGTGGATGAAAAGAAAATATTATATTCTTAGGAAGGTCAACCTGACTATAGTAACCATTTTATGAACAATGAAAGATTAGATTGGATATGTGGACATTTGGTAATTCACACTTCTATAGTATAGTACTATTTTATCAGTAAATGAGATTAGAGGGAGAAATTTCATTTCATAGTTAAATGCTGATATCAACACACGAATGATATTCCTTATGTGTATTAGAGCTCAGGAAAGTTCCATAAGCCTTTTAATTAGTGCAGCTGAAATGTATTGAATGCTGGCTCTGCTGTGGCTAAGGAAAGGATGTTTTTGTTTCTTATGAATTATGTACTGCACATGAGCACTTCAGTAGACTTAAGTTCTTTTCTTAATTAACTTGATTAATTAACATAATTAACTAGTCAGCAAATCCATGGCATTGTCTCACTTTTAGTCCTGTATTTAGGCTTACAAATTGCAAATAATTTTATATATTAGGGTTGCTCTTCAGGAGTGTTCATGGTGTATCAGTTTTTAACATTGGATGCTTGTGTATTTTGTGTATGACCAGAGAACAGTGTCTGTATTGTACATTTATCACAATGAAAACTTGGGAGGAGTAGCTGTTCGAAACAGGCACAGTACTTGTTCTGCATTCTACTTAGATTAATTATCATTGCCCATAGGCATTCTTACATTGCTCTGGTTGGCTGTTTAATACAGTGGAATTGTTGAAAGCTGATGCTATGAGAATCAACCATAGGCCTTGATGTGGTATATATGACCATTTATAAATGGTAATTTTAAGGGGCTTATGATTCAGTCATAACAATTAGCTCCAGGTTGATATTTGATGTTTGATGGCAAAAGTCTATTCTAGGACATGTAAAGGAGAAAATTACCTCTGTCCTTTCTGAGTTATCCAAATGCAAATTTATTTTGAATAATTCTTCTGTTAAGGATTCGTTTGCATTTGTTCAGTACCACAGAGAATTTATTTTGGAAAAAAATGAATTTTTTCTCTTAGTTTCTTCTATAGACTAGTATTTGTGATGAGAGTTTGTTTCAATTTAAGAAAATGAGTTGCTGCACAGGTGAGGTAGTATTTGAATCACTTAAAAGTTCATGTCAGTGTTTTGGTTCTTTTCAGTTTTTCCTTTCTCTTTTGTTTTCTTTCCTTCTTTTGTTTATTTATTTTTTGCTTTGTTCTGTTTTGTTTTATTTATTTATTTTTGGTTTTAGTTTTTACAGGGGGTGTTTTGGGCTCTTCATGGCCTTGCTGACATTCTTGGCTGGCCATATTTAGTCTGCGCACTAATTGTTAGTTGGCCCAGTTGAGTCTTACTTTGTGCTCTCAGTTTTTTTAGTCTGGTTTTCTATTTTTGTCCACCTGGTTGTGTTTTAAGTTCATGAGAGATTTTTATCCTGATGGGCCGGATTTTAATCCGTGTACTAAATTTTAGTCTGCAGACTAAAAATAATCCGCGGATTATTTATTTTTGCAAAATATTTAATTCCCCCACTGGAAACTATCCTAAAAGAATGTTAAATTCTCTTAGAATAGCCAAGGGAATTCACAGCTACTGGTGAGGTCTGCCATTTTTTGTTCTCAATACCTAGACATAATAGACCCTACTACCTCCCTTTTGCATAATTGGCTCCGTTGTGCCTAGGTGTTGGTGTACATTACTATGCATGTCACCTATAACTGTGACCGTCCCTTAGTTGTATTGTTCATTGTATATATTTTTGTTTAGCTTTTGGTGGGTGAATTGGGCATATTTGCAGATGGAACTGTGTTGAATTTGTAGTGCTCAAAGATATAGAATTTTTTTCAGTGAGTTTTTCCAAAAAGAAAGAATGTTCATGATTTTTCCTAAGTAATGGGTGCAAGGGTATCAGGGGGCAAAGCCCACAATAGAAAAAGTAAGTTTATACCCGCACTCCTGAGGTGATATGTCAATTTCCTGAAGAGTCCTCTAAGATAATGAGAATGTCAGTAAATATCTCTTAGCAGGGAAGTCAATCCAAAATGGAGAATAATCCGCGGTGGCCTGATCCTTCTTAGCTCACACAAATTGAAAATATCTGGCTTGAAATCTATAGTAATATAAATTAAATATATTTATTACTTTTCTCTCATCACTAATAATTTAGAAAAAAATGTTTATACTGTGTACTGAAATTCATTAATAGAGAAAATTAGCAAATTGAGAACTCGTATCTTTAAAAGCAGTCTGATATGCCCCCTCCCAAGCCATGTCAATGGACAATGAATCCAGGTCGTAGAAGACCAAACACTTTACTTTGGGAACTTTACTTCTAGATTTCATTTTGATTTTAACTTTTTTTGGTTTTGTATTTTTTTAATAAACGCACTGGCATCGGAACATGATTAACTAAAATTAAAATGTTTCTTTACTGTGCCTCACCATTGCGCAATCAAATTTTTTTGCATACACTGTGGTGAAATAATTTTTAAAACTTGGACTTGCTACTGTGGAGACTGATGTTTAAAGTTTATAACTGTATAAACATTTTCTATGTCCCCCCCCCCACACCATGGATTTCTTATAACATTGGATATATTTTTCCTTGCTGGACTATTCTCTTTTGGATTGACTTCCCCTGTTTGGATTATTTCACTGCATTCTCATCTTTAGGATTCGTCAGGAACAGGACATTTCACCTCAGGAGTTCGGGTATGTACTTAATTTTTTTTTCCCAAAATTTCAGGGCAGGTCTATAAAACTAGGGGGAAAACTTTTTTTGAAAGGCTAGTTATTCATTCTTGAAATGTAATAGTAAAAACAATGTAGGTAGCTGTGATTTCTGTTTTTACTCACTGTATGGTATAGGTTTTGCTTATAGTATATTTAGATTGTCAGTTTCCTGAGTGATTTATTGACATCTAATCCGAAGTTTAGGAGTTGAGGGGTTTAAAAATTATTATTTTTACAAGAATAAATATGACAAAGATCCACAGAACCAAAAATTCCAAGTGTTAGGCAATTTAAATGAGTAAGGAATGAAAAGCAGCAGAAACTAAAAGCCAAGGACTTCCATGGCAGTACAGTGGTTAAGACTTTGTATTTCCACTGAAGTGGGGACGGGTTCGATCCCTGGTTGGGGAAGTTCCGCATGCCACGCATTGCGGCCAAAAAAAAAAAAAAAAAAGCCAAATCTCAATAGTTACTGGTTTCCTTTTCTTTAGACACATACATAATTCAGAAGAGCTATTTCTAGTTTGGCCTGTAATTTTTGAAAGTTGCATGCTATCACACCCAGTCTTATGGTCAGAAATCTGGACTTTGGGTGCACTGGGTTTTGACCCCACATAATTTTCCACTTAACTTTTATCCATAGATTACTGAACCAAGACTTTTCTCATCAAGAATCTCTCAAGGGGTTTAAATTAATAATGGATACATTTTTAAAAGGCAGGTTAAGTCTTGATTTTAGGCTCTTGGAATGAATTCTTTTCTTTATTGTTTTTAACTCTTTGATACTGTGAGTTAGGATTCCCTGGCAAGAATAAGCTAATATGTGTCTTAGTACCAACATGGATGGTCACTTGTAGCCAGTAAGAAACCAGAAAGATGTGGATGACTTTTTTTTTTAATAATCAGAAATAAGCTTACAATACTGATTTATTAATAGCAATAACACAAATTTTTTTTTCATTTAAACTACACTCACTGTCTAGCTACCCTGCATTTAAATGTTAGAAGATATTTATTTCTGCTTTTGGTGGTGGTACTTTTAATTCTACTTATGTGTTACCATATTGGTGCAGAGACATTTTTATTAGACTAGCTAGCAAAATAAATCCATATGCTGTCAAATGCAAATTGCCCTCAGGGATAAAATATGTCAGTAGTGCTTAATATTTTTATGAAAAATTTTCTAAATATTTCCACTGATTATTTTCTTTCACACTTTGATTATGGTTCTGGCTGGGGAGCAAGAAAGGGGAAAATGACTAAGAACAGTGTAAGATCTAAACATTTCAAATAATACAGTAACTCCTTGACTGAGGCAAGTCAGATTACTCAAAAGAATAAAGATAAAGCAGTTTTTGACCTTAGAGACAGGGTTTTCTAACAAGCCAAATAAATTAACTAAGGCCTTTAATGTTTGGAAATAAATTTCTAATATCCTACCCAACCAATTTCTCAATTTCCATGGAAAATATCTTTATTAATAATAAACTTTGTGTAAAAACAAAAGGAATAAAAAAAGATTTTCAGAGTAGAGTACTCTTATAAATAGTCTCTTATAACCTAATGAGTTCTGTAGTAGTAACCAGTTCTCCTGCTTTCAGCCTAGGCGAATAGCCAAATGTTACATGAGCCTTTCTCTTAGGAAAACTTAAGCCTCCCACGCTCCTCTGTGCCTTGTCACAATCTACATGTCCTTTCCTTACTTTTAGGTCTATTTCCCTCCATTTTTACACATCTCTTTCTCTTTATGTGTCTGTCCACCTCCACCACTGCCACTACTACACCTTCTATTTGATTCTGTGTTCTTCCTGTCAAGGGATATATGTTTCATTTTTCTTTAGTTTCAAAGGCTTTCTGTTCGTTTATTTGTTTTTCCCCTTCTGCTGTTATTCTTTAACTGTCCATAATTTAGAACACAGTATATTTTTCATAGTTTCATGTATTTATTAGGAGTTTTAAGACATAGATGAGTAGAAAGCTTTCTATTCCTTTCAGCAAATTTATTTATTTGCATTTTGCTTCAGTATAGCTTTCAATTTACTTTTTCTGTGAGTTAATAGCTCTTAATGAAAAATACATTTCTCTATTCCTGATTAAAACCCTAGAATATTTATTCAAATGAGGGTAAACTGGCCGTGTTCATGACAACAGCTACCTGAGAAAACAATTTTGGACATTTTACGAAGTTCTGGATATTCAAGAATTTCTTCAAATAACAATAGTCTCTGCTTATTGAAGAGTTAATACCAAATCATTAATATTTATAGACCAAGAGTAAAACAGCTTTTCTTTTTTAAAAGATATTAATTGCCAAAATTTGAACAGTGCTGTCCATTATCCATAATCGTTGCTAAAAAAATCACACAAAAGAGGCAACCTTTTATCTATTGCCACAGCAGTCAAAACTTTAAAATTAATTTTGTATTCTTCTAGTTGTGCTTGCCTCCAGAACCCAGGCTTTATTTTGTTCCTGTCACATTTTGTGTGCATGTTTGATTGTACTGCTTTATGATTAGCATATATAGATTTTTTTCCATTTCCCCTAGTTTTTTCTCTGAGCTTTTCTCATATAGTCTTTAATTAGCAGTTCACATCACTGTGGTAAATCATATGCAGTTAACTCCTTTCATTCTGGAAGGTTCCTTTCACAAATGCAACCATGTTTTTGTACATGGTGGGAATTAACTCAGTACTCAGAGGATAATTTGCTAAGATTCTTACAAGGAAACATTAATTGTACCTTCTCTTTTTTTATGCTGTAGGTCTTCCGACCTCGAACTCCACCAGAGGCGATTGCACTATGTAGCCGTCTGCTGGAGTATACCCCAACTGCCCGATTGACACCACTGGAAGCTTGTGCACATTCATTTTTTGATGAATTACGGGACCCAAATGTCAAACTACCAAATGGGCGAGACACACCTGCACTCTTCAACTTCACCACTCAAGGTAACTCCTAACACTTAATTCTTTTACCATTTCTGGGAAAATTACAGATGTGTGTGAAGTGACACTCTGTTAATTAAATCTGTGTAGGATAAAAGTAGGCATATTAAGTACTTATGCAGGTAGAAAGCATCCTATCTAACCACTTATTAGGCTACCACTTGTATGGTTTTGAACAAAATAATGGCAGGTAAAAAGTTTCAAATAGGCATAGCTTCTCTAATTTTTAGCATATTATGATAAATCTTGGCACTTGGAGAAGTTATATAGAGATTTCACTGAGTGAGGTTTATCACTAGTAAGACTAACGTATAATTTAACCTTCAGCTTTGCATCTGAAACTTAGAATATTAAAATTTCTTGCTTCCCAAGGATTTATATCAAGTTTTTTTAACCTGGGAATAAATTGGTGGCTGTATTTTTGTAATTTTAGACATTATACAGAAGGGGAAAACTAGAGTCCTATAAACCCCTTCTTGGAACTTAATATAACTTTATATATAAGGGATGTAGAAGAGAAATTCTCATCCCTTCTGGGACTTGGCATCATTGCTGCTGAGAAAACACTGATTAGAAAACTAAGTTTGTGCATTGGTGGTTTCTAAAAAGCCCAGGGATAGTCATTTCTTCACCATTTCTGTGTTCATTTTTCATTCATTCATCAACCACACTGCCTTTGATGATATGATTTTCTTCCTAAACTGAACATTAAATGTGTACAATTCCCTATAGATAAAACAAGGAATAAATAGATTGCTTGTTTTGATTGATTAGTCAAGCCAAAAATGTAGAAGGGGGATGGAGAGCTTTCTGTGATGAGGAAATAGATATATTTCCTTTATTATAAAGCCCAATTTTTCCCCCATATTTAAACTTTTCTAAAATTGATTGTGGAAAAATGCGCTGCTTAAACTTTAGATTTGGGACATCTAAGTTGCTAGTAAAATAGACCTGGATGATTCAGTTGACTATAATCTTAAGCTGTCACTATTACGTAATGCTGGCAATGCTGATGTAGTCTACGTTCATCTAAGAAAAATGTTCAGGTATCCTGGGACTATTAATTTTGACTAGGGCTGGTCGGAAATCATTTGGAATGTTGTTTTAAGTCCTGGCTATGCCTCTCTAAGAAGAATGTTAATGAATGCCAGGTAGGGTATACAAAGGAGCAGAATTGGATATAGAGCCTGGAAAAGTGAAGACTTAAGGGACTCCTGAGAAAAATACCTCAAATAAAGACCTCAGCCCCTGGCATAAATAGAGACTAAATAATATTATTGATGAATCAATAAAGAAGTTTTCAACTGGTAATAGTGGAACAAGCTGTTTTCAGAATATTGATCTGTATATCAGGGAAAAGCTGGATGATGTCAAATATTGTAGATAAGATGATTCCGATTTGGCAGAAGGTTAGACTGGGAGACTCTTGGCCTCTTCCAGAACAGAAATTCATTGATTCCATGTCATACAAGTTTTAGACCTCTTGAGAAAATAAATTTTATTTTTAATTCTTACTGCTTTTGTTTTAATCGAGTAATACATGTAGATGGAAGAAAATGTTGAAAATGCAGAGGAAGTAGAGAAAATTAAAATCACAATCCCGAAGTAATTACTTTTAGTGTTCAAAATAATCACTTTTAGCATTTTATGGTGTAGCTCTTTTCAATCTTTTTTCTAATGCTAAAGCTGGTAATCCTTGAATATAAAGTGATCCTCTATTTTCCCATGTAGAATATCCCAAAAGGGTTCTTTTTGTTAACTTGAATATATTTAAAATTATATATTATATAAAGTTAATATTAGGTTAGGAATTTTTTTTACATCTCAAATTTCATAAAACAATTTTTTTCAAACTCTATATGCATCTTTTACATCTGTGTCTTTGTTATCAGTAGAGCTACTTTTTGAACCATCTATATAGTTTTTTAGGTTACATCACCTGAAGTTTTTAATATGAAGCACTTTTTGAATCTGTCTGAGACCACCATTGGAAATTCTACATGTATCCATTTACATAATATGATACATTGTTTTCCTTTTTGTACTGTAGGTATATGTTTATTGTCTGCATAATATAATTATTTAGTGGATTGCTTTTTAAAGTGGTATCTAAAAGGCTTTTGTATGCAGTGACATCCAGTGGAACTGTGGAGTCTTGACATCAGAAACTACTAAGTCAGTGCTAAATTTCATTTTTTTTTAAATTAATTAATTAATTTATTTATTTATTTTTGGCTGGGTTGGATCTTTGTTGCTGCCCGAGGGCCTTCTCTAGTTGTGGCGAGCGGGGGCCACTCTTCGTTGCGGTGCGCGGGCTTCTCATTGCAGTGGCTTCCCTTGTTGCAGAGCACGGGCTCTGGGCTTGTGGGCTTCAGTAGTTGTGGCTCGTGGGCTCAGTAGTTGTGGCTCGCAGGCTCCAGAGCGCAGGCTCAGTAGTTGTGGCGCACGGGCCTAGTTGCTCCGCGGCATGTGGGATCCTCCCAGACCAGGGCTTGAACCCATGTCCCCCGCATTGGCAGGCGGATTCTTAACCACTGCGCCACCAGGAAAGCCCCAATGTGCTAAATTTCTTTACCTCTTTTTTTACCATTTTTGTCAGGTAACTTTAAAGTTTCCCAAATTTTGAAGGGAACCTTGATTGAGTTTTTTCTCATGCTAAGTATCTTCTCCAGCAAGTACTTTGTTTCTCAGAATACACAAATCAAGACAGCCCCTTGTCAAGTGAACAACTTGGTAGAAACTCAAATGCATACAAGATGATATTTATGATGGATACATTTTGGAGAATAATTCTCCTTAAATTGAGACATATTTTGATACATACTCTTCAATGTGCGTGTGCACCTGTATGTGTTGATTGAAAATGAGATGCTGCTTAAACCTTTCTTTGATCAGATTTAAAAATCCAGGATTCAGCTTCACTGTTACCATGCACCATTTTCGAAGTAATTACATTTGATTCTTTAGTCACTGGCTAATAATTTTCTATTATTACTAAAGAAAATAAAATTTAAAACAACTAGGTTTGTTATTTTATGAATTTCTAAACTTTTTTAAAAACTGAGATAAAATTCACATAGCATAAGATGAACCATTTTAAAGTAAACAATCCAGTGGTGTTTAATACATTCACAGTGTTGTGCAGCTATCACCTCTGTCAAATTCCAAAACATTTTCATTGCTCCTGAAGAAAACTCTGTACCCATTAAGCACTCAGTCTCCATTAATCCCTCCTTCAGCCCTTGGCAGCCACCAGTCTGCTTTCTGTCTCTATAGATTTACCTATTCCGGGTATTTCATATGATGGAATCACATAATGTGAGACCTTTTGTGTCTGGCTTCTTTCACTTAACATGTTTTCAGGGCTCATCCATGTTGTAGCATGTATCAGTATTTCATTCCTTTTTATGGCAGAATAATATTTCATTATATCATGTCTTAATCAGTTCAGGCAACTATTAACAAAATACCATAGACTAGGTGGATTAAGCAGCAAACATTTATTTATTTTTTAAACGTCTTTATTGGAGTATAATTGCTTTACAATGGTGTGTTAGTTTCTGCTGTATAAAAAAGTGAATCAGCTATACATATACATATATCCCCGTATCTCCTCCCTCTTGCATCTCCCTCCCACCCTCCCTATCCCACCCCTCTAGGTGGTCACAAAGCACCGAGCTGATCTCCCTGTGCTATGCGGTTGCTTGCCACTAGCTATCTATTTTGCATTTGGTAGTATATATAAGTCCATGCCACTCTCTCACTTCGTCCCAGCTTACCCTTCCCCCTCCCCGTGTCCTCAAGTCCATTCTCTACATCTGCATCTTTATTGCTGTCCTGCCCCTAGGTTCTTCAGAACCAATTTTTTTTTTAGATTCCATATATATGTGTTAACATACGATGTTTGTTTTTCTTTTTCTGACTCACTTCACTCTGTATGACAGACTCTAGGTCCATCCACCTCACTACAAATAACTCAATTTTGTTTCTTTTATGGCTGAGTAATATTCCATTGTATATATGTACCACATCTTCTTTATCCATTCATCTGTCGATGGACACTTAGGTTTAAGCAGCAAACATTTATCTCTCACGGTCCTGGAGGCTGGGAACATCAAGATCAAGATGCCGGCAAATTCAGTGTTCAGCAAAGGCCCACTTCCTCGTTTGCAGATGGCTACTTTCTTGCTCATATGGTGAAGAGAGATCACCTCTCTTGTGTTGCTTCTTATAAGGCCACTAATCCCATTCATGAGGGTTCTACCCTCATGACCAAATTTCATCCCAAAGGCTACACTTCCAGATACCATCACATTGTGGATTAGGGCTTCAGCATATGACGTTTAAGGGGATACAAACCTTCAGTCCATAGCATAGGGATATACCACATTTTGTTTATCCATTCATGTACTGATGGACATTTGGTTTGCTTCTACCTTCTGGCTATTGTGAATAGTGCTGCTATGACCATTGTGTACAAGTATGAATTTGTTTGGATACTTGTTTTCAGTTTTTTTGAGTCATATGGTAATTCTATGTTTAATTTCTTGAGGAACCACCAAACCATTTTGCACAATGGCTTGCACATTTTACATTCCTACCAGCAATGTTACAAGGGTCCCCATTTCTTCACATCCTCACAAATACTTGTCTTCCTTTTTTTTTTTAATAGCTGTCTCACTGGGTGTGAAGTGGTATCTCATTTGATCCTAAGGCTTACTGCAATATAATGATTTAGAACCTGGTAAATACAATTTACCTGTTCTTTAATAAATTGTGTTCATAAGACAGATTAACATGAAAGTAAATTGGCTTAGATTTTAGAATATGGTCTCTAAAATATTGGAAGGAGTTTTGTGAGTGGGCAGTTTTCATATTGTCAAATAATAGAATCAACTAAAGTAAAGAAAAGGCTCACTTTAAAGAGTAAATAATTTAATTCAGACTTTGTTCACACATATCTAATAGTTATAAGTTTTTAAAAAGGAATGAAGAATGTTTTATTTTGATATTTCGACTTTTTATATTTGCCCAGAATATCAAACATAAATATGACTCTGTGTATGTCTGAATGTGCATATGACTTTGAGGAGTTGAAGAATATGTGTATACATGGATGTGGTATATGTAGACGTGGCATGCAGTCTCTGTGGCTGTCAGACTCTTTATGTGATTCTGTGGATATCAGTGAAAAGGATGTGCATGAATCTTTGTACCTCTTCGAATGGGCCCTGTGAATATATCCTTGAATTGGTTTTTCATAAAACTCAATGTATTAAGTTGAACATGACATCATTTTGTAATATGGCCCTTCTTTATTAAAGTTGTTAAATGCTGCCCTGTCTTAGCAGCCATTCTGAAACTGGGCTATGATCACTTAGTAGTACTTTCTCCCTATCCTTCTAGATCACTATTATACTTGAACAGTGTTTCCATATAAGGACACAGCTGTCCAGGAAAGAGGTGCTACTTGATGTCAACAATTTGTGTTATTTCTGTTTGATCCTCCCTATTCTGAGTTTGGAGCAGTCTTTGCAAATAGTCATCTTATTTACTAGGGCAAAGATGTAACTATTGTGCAGATGCAACTTTAAAGCACATACTAATTAATAGCAATTAATGGATGATCAGAATAAAACTGGCTAATTCAAGAGAATGAAGAAGGAGAACTGACTTTCCAGTTGGTTGTATAGCTAGAGAGAGTGCAGAGATAGGAAACGTGGGGGCAGAGGTAGGGGGGGATGGAGGGTGTCATTAGTGAGGTTCTGCTGTATGTAGGTAGAATAAAATCCTCCTCCATCCTTACAGCAAATCTTCAGTGAAGTCTATACTATTTTCCCCAGATAAACTAAAGGTAATCCCTGATCTACATATAGTAGGTGCTCAATGACTGTTTGAGTGATTGATACCTGCTACTTTAAATACACACAGTATTTATTAATTCATGCAACCTGTACTTATTGGGCATTTCTAATGTTCCCTCTAGTTGTTGGTACTGTTGTTTTAATTAGTCAAGTAAACCTACCATATGAACAGAACTATGAAGATTAAACACTTGAGTAGAATATAGTAAAGCTTATAGCTAACTACAGTTTGATGTTTGTTACTGTGCCATGAGTAAATAGCCATAAATGTTAATTAATATTACTTTCATATAATCAAAACAAGTGTTTCTGTGATCAGCTAGAGGGAGAAGAGAGGTGAACAGATATGGGACAGAAAACTTTGAGATCCTTCTGACCTTCTGGATCCATAACTATTACACCTCTCTTTTTTTCTGGCACTGGGGCTTCTGTGTTCTAGGATCCCCTGACTGACAGTATTACCTGCATCTAGGCATTGGAAACCAGGACAGACCTTTAGCATACCATACCCTTCTTTCCCTTTCCCTCAGTAATTGGATCTCAAAGGTTGAACATAACTTAATCAGACCTTAGGAATCAAATAGAATCAGGAAATCCCAACAGAGATCGATTTTCTCTTTGTTTACCAATTCCTTACCTATTCCGAGGCTGGAATATACTGGAAATAGGTAGTTTTGTATGTTTAAAGATGTGTCTCCAGTTAATTCCACCACACACATCCCCAGTTCCAATTTTCTAGCCTAATTTTATGAGATTTTACCAAGTAAAATTACTTTAGTAAACATTGTCCCCCTGAGGGCATCGGATAGGATGGGGGTTGGGCAGGTGTAAGTATAGATTATCAGCTGTTTACATTAGTGTGACTTAGTTTGAAGAGTCTACTGCTCTGCCACTTAGCTGGGTTATCTGAGGGAATGATAGTTTTGTGGGGGAACAAGGAGGAAGAGTGGCTTATTGGTTAGGCCAGAAGAAGGGGGGACTGCTTAAATGAGAGTTAAAACAGAATATTTGGAGCATTCAGAAAATAGCATGCAAACTCAGGCAGACAACGGATGTCTTGGGATACAGGGACAAGAGTATCCGGACATGAGGAAAACAGTGATGAGACAGCAAAGGGGTTCCAGAAATCAAGTGAAAAAAAAAAAACAGTAAAAGGAAGAGTAAGAGAAAAGCAAAGGGAATGGGGGAAGGATCAGAGAAAGAGATTTTTTTAATGAGTTTAGGACTGTGTTAAAGAAAGGGGAGTGATGAAAACAGGGGCTGAGGACAAGTTGGGGGTGGGCAACAAAAGCAAGTGTTACAGAAGGCCAGCTTACCAAAGGGTTATACTTCTTCATCTGAAAGCAGTAGACTACTTATTTATAAAATCTGTTGTAACTCATTATTTGTGATAATTAGGAGGCTCCATATCTTTATAGCAATGATTTTTAAACCAGTTTTTTTGTTATGAAATAGTGATATGCATAAATATGGTCAGCCCACCTGCTTACCTGGCTTTCTATATCCTGGGAATTTTCTTCTAGCCTGTCTTACCCTCAGCCACATCTAAAGTGGACATAGTATATCACAACATTGTTAATGGGCTATACTCCAATATAAAATAAAAAGTTAAAAAAAAAATAAAGTGGACATAGTGTTTCAACCACCTTGAGGTAATGAAGTATCTTCTAATATTCTAACCTTGAGTAGGGACTTTTTGGTTTTAGATTTATTATAATTTACAATAGCAAGAATAAATTTACATAAGATAGGAATTCTTGATTTATATGTAGGATATGAATCAAATCCTAAAGAGAAACTCACACTGCTCTCACTTGCAGTGCCCCTCTTTTTTTTTTTTTTTTAACTGAACTATAAACCTTTCACGTGGCTATCCCTGTTTTTCTATTGTGTTCTTCTGGGTGAAAAAATGGCTATAAAAGATCTTGATAAATGGACTTGAGGAAATTTGGGTATAAATAAAAGGATTATTCTAGTAAATAAATGAGAGATGGAGCTGTTTATACTTATCAAGAGAATTGGTATCAGAATTATTCTTTAATATTTTATGAATAATTTAGAAGAGGAAAATATCGAGGTAAGCTGTACTCTTCTAGGTACTGAAAGCTAAACCAAGGAAGTACACTGCAAGGGAGAGCTTAGGAAATTCATGAGTGCCAGTAAGAGGGGGCAGGTTAGTTTTAGTTTCGGCAACTAGAGTACCACTGACATACAGTGTTGACTGTATTCGAAATTTTAGAATCTAAATTATCAATTATTTATGAGGATTATTTTCCCTTTCCCTGAGATTTCAGTGTCTCTGCTGCCTCGACTGTACTACTGGAGAGAATGTGGAATGTTATAGGAACAAACAATGAAAAACTAATGTCTGGACTTAAAGTTCTGTGTGTAGTTTGGACAGATATACTTCCAGGAAGACCAGAATACTGGTGGTATGTGATTTATAACCAAGGCAATAAAGATATGCAGTATTGCATATGGAGTAAGTCAGACCTAAAGTCTCCTTCCCAGTCTCTCTCTAACTAGGTGCAGATCTTGGCCAAGACACTATCTCTGAGTTTACTGATTTAAAAAGATGAGGTAGTTGGATTAAAGGATATTCAAAGACACATACAGCTCCAAAATTCTGATTGTAAAAATGTTGACTCCAGAAAGACAAAAAATGAGAAATAAAGCTAAAAACATAGAGCATGAAAGGGTAAGATATGTAAAATCATGGTATAAATGGACACAAAAAACCCACAAACTGGTTCCTGCAGAATTCAACATAAATGCTACACTTATTACATACATTTCATCAAGAATGGAGTTCTAAGATTTTCAGGTTACTAAAGCTTATTCTTTTTAATCACCAGGACTTTAAAAATACTAACATTTTGCTAGATAACTTGTAAATGTATCATTACTGTAAATGTAGTACACAAAATGCATTATGTAGTACACAATGCATTACTATAAGTGTAGTACACAAATGCATTACTATAAATGTAGTACACAATGCATTACTATAAATGTAGTACACACCTTTTTGGGTGACTGGTATAAATTGTGATGCTCCCTCTTGGGCAGTTCCAAGGCAAAGTAGTCATGGGTTTCTACAGGTATCATGTAGTCCGCACATGAAACATTGCTAATATTACCAAGCAGCAGGAGCAAGCCTTGTAATTTGTTTACTATTTGTCTGATCTTCTGATTAGTTTAGTATTTGTTTACTTTTCTGAATGAGTATGGAGTATGTAGTCAACGTTAGGAACTTGGTCAGAGATTTCCTGGGCCCTTTGAAATTGTTAGGAGAGAAACAGTTGTAATGGGGTTACTTGTTCATCTAAAAAAAATATATCCAAACAAGCAACATTAGAATTCAGTGTGTAAGATCAAGGTTCACCATCCTAACATTTGAATTACTCCTCAGAAAAAAAGTACCATGCCATTGTTAAGTCATTTTCTGTGAATAGGAAAAAGAATAGCAGTTTTAACTGTATAGACAACCACTGGCAATTTTCATTTATTCTTAAGAGACCTGATACACACATGAAAACCTCAGACTACTTATAGAAGAAAAAGAAAGTTTGCCTCTTGTAGTGACTCCTTTTGGGAGTCTGTATGTTGAGCCCTTTCAAAGATAACAAAGAAAGAAGATTTCCTTCTACCTTATGACTAGTATTTTATTATCACTGTAAGAGGTCTAGTTAATAAAGGGTTGATTTCTTCCTTCTGGTTTGTACACTGATTGCTATTCTCAAATTTATCCTCAGCTTTCACACAACACAGTTTGAACAAACATATATACCTCTTCCCACCCCTACTCCTATCCCCCACCCCTGCAAATTAAAAAAACAAAAACAAAAACCCGCCCTTTCTTATCAATAAATTTAGAAATCTTATATTTGGAAGAAAAGAAACTTTAAGGGAAACTTCAGGTTTCTCCAAAACAACTAGATTCAGGTTCTGTTCTTGTTTTTAACATTTAAAAAGATTGCTTAACTTACAGTGGTCTTTTCATGGGAATTTTTCTTCTATAGTTTTTAGTGTCAACAGTGCAGCAAAATTTATTTAAATGAGTTTGGTTAACCTTTTGGTTGGTTGATACCTCTCTTGGTTGGCTTATTGATAGCTATTTTTAAATTCATTTTACTTTTGTTTGAATTGTGCGTTATGTTTTGATGGTGGACCACATAATGATTGATACACCATCAAAACATTCATAATGTTTCCTCATAAACTACTATGTGATTTTTTTTTAATGAGTAGTTTTATGGCATCTTCAATTGGTTGAAGAAATCCTTGTCATGCATGAAGTTTTCTAAAACATTCTGGAACCTGTTGCCATTTTGTTTGAACCATGTCTCTGGAGTAATGCGGTCTCTTATTCTTCCCACCTCTTTTCAATAGCTAGACCCACTTTTATATTATGGGCTTCCTTGTTTCCTTAATAATCTCCCTGCTCTCAAGCCTCACACATATATTTAGTGAATAAATATTAACTTTTCATTTTCAATCTCTTCTACACTCCATATTCTCTGCCTTTAAGAATACATATACTGGGACTTCCCTGGTGACACAGTGGTTAAGAATCCACCTGCCAATGCAGGGGACACGGGTTCGAGCCCTGGTCCAGGAAGATCCCACATGCTACGGAGCAGCCAAGCCCATGTGCCACAACTACTGAGCCTGCGCTCTAGAGCCCGTATGCGACAACTACTGAAGCCCAAGCGCCTAGAGCCCGTGCTCCGCAACAAGAGAAGCCACCGCAATGAGAAGCCCACGCACCGCAACGAAGAGTTGCCCCGCTCACTGCAACTAGAGAAAGCCCGCGCACAGCAATGAAGACCCAACACGGCCAATCAATCAATCAATAAAATTTAAAGAAAAAAAGAATACATATACTTTCCCTGATTCTAAAAATGTCTATTGCTTTGCTCTTTCTGTCCTCCAAAATGCCATCCTTTTTTTTTTGCTTTCTTTCAGTGCATTTTGTATCCATACTCATTGCCTCCGTTTCCTTACTATTCAGTGCCATGGATAGACAGGGAGATTGGGAGTAGGTTGTAATTGTTACATGCAAAAAAAAAAAAAAAATTACAAGCATTTTGGACTACTTGTGACAGCCCACAGAAGTGCCCATAGTCTCTCCCCACAAAAGGGACAGACTTGCAGTGTAGAAAACAGTGCTGTAATACATGGAGGCTTCCTCATTCACACAAGCAAAAGCTGTGACAGTTAGCAAGCTCTCTGAAGTGGAGAAGAGCTAATGGATGGAAAGCAGTGGACCTGAAGGAATACATATAATTAATGAAGAGGAAAAGGACAATGGTGTATAGAAGTTGGAGAGATGTAGAGCTATATGTGGCTGTCCAGTTTAGAATTTCTTAAGTTTTTGGATGTGTGACTCAAAAATTTCACAAAAGTTCTCCCTGCCCCCAAAGGCTATCCACTGTTCACTCTAGGGTAAGAACTTAGTCTTTTAAGTTGTTTCATGAACTTTACTTACCTCTCCCCTGTGTCTTTAGATGTGGCAAAGCCTCCAGGATCCCATAGCTTCCTTTTTTTTGGTTATCGTCATCTTTTCTTTACTGTTTCCTATCTTTCACTTTCATTAGTTACCCCTCTACCACCTAGGGAAAAAGAGGATTGTTTTTCTCAAACCCTGCAAGTGTGTGTGTGTGTGTGTGTGTGTGTGTGTGTGTGTGTGTGTGTGTGTGTGTGTGTGTGTGTGTGTGTGTATGCATACATACACCGTAACCAGAATAAGACAAAACCACCATGGCCCTCAATTGGACATGCAGATACACAAGGATAGGTGATCTGGTAAAAGAGATTGAGTGAGTGGGAGAAAATGGACCTCATGTGACCACAGACCACTGATACTCAGTTTATTTTAAAGATTATCTCAATTGTAGCTCTGTCAAAATGTCTTATATTAAAATCTTTGGTCATCTTTTCCTCTTTTGGATTTTCTTTTAGATGTTGGGCGCATGGTCATAGAGATCTTTTAATTTAAAAGTGTCCCAGTCTCGAATCGATTGAATGCCTTTCTTGCCAGCTTATTTGTGTAATTGTCCTTCCATTTTCTGTTTCTGTTGAACAGACAAAGACAACTATCTTTTTATCTGTCTATCCTGGGACCTAACACAGTCTTTCATGCTCAGTATTGTTAGTTGGATGAGGGTGTGGGTGGGTAGATGGATGGGTGGATTTTAAAGAAGCTTTTCTATTTTAGGAGATTTTAATCTTAATTGGGATGGTAAGTCTGACTTTCTTTTGGATTACTGAAGAGTAACTACCACATCTTACATTAATTTTTATTCTTAGAACCATAAAGTCATCAGCCATGGCAATTATCAGTGATTCTCTTGTTTTCCTAGGTATAAGATTGTGCATTAAAATTGGACTGATTTGAAGTAAAACTACCTTGGCTCTTTCTGTACCTCAGTGAGAACTGAAACAGCTACTAAAGCTGATTATGAGAAAACAGCATCTCTTCAAACCTGATCATTAGGGCAGTGATTTTCCAACTCAGGGAAGGTTATTATATGATGAGCTGACCTAATATGTCTTCTCATTTAAGGGGAAAGGATAATGAATAGTCTTCTTTCAGTTTTGAGCTTTTCCTCCCATTCATTTTTCATATATCTTGACATCAGCATGTTGCTTCTTTTTACCAGAATCTGGTTATCATTTAGTATCGGATTTAGTACAAAATTTAGCTACTAAGGCACCAAGTTGAATAAATCAGTATTGCCAGGGGCTTTGTAAAGTACTGCATTAAAACGATATTTCCCTTACTAGGGGCTGGCAGGAGGGATGAATGGCGAGTAGTTGCTTAAAGGTTTCCCTTTGGAGTGATGAAAATATTTTGAAACTAGGTAGAGGTGATGGTTGTACAACATTGTGAATGTACTAAATTCCATGAATTATACACTTTAAAATGATTGATTTTATATTATGTGAATTTTACTTTAATTTAAAGAAAATACTATTTCCTAACTTTTTTTAGTCCGTACCGTAACTGTGAATTGCTTGTAGCTCAGAGGATAACATCTTCCTTTAGCTAGTATGGTCGTATAATTATTCCTTCAAATTATTGGAGTAAGAATTATTAATAGCGACACTTATTAGAATGGAAATAAGCACTCACTAGTTAAATGCCGGAACTACAAGAATAAACCAGGGTTATTCCAGGCAGACTAGAAGAAGTCATATTATCGGAAGTTAACACCAGATACTTTTATGTACAAGCTCACCACCGTGTCTCGGTAGTTGTTTACGTTATTAAGTCCAATATCATCTTTTTCTCAAGATTCATATACAGAACTTAATTCTTTAAAGAAAACCAGTTTGTATACAGTTGACAGAAACTTTCCACGTGCAGATAAAAGCCTATTTCAAACTTTTAAAAAGTAATAATCTTACTAAGTTAAAAAGCAAAGTAGAATTCAGTAAAGACATTTTTAATAAAAGCAGTGAGAATTTAAACAGATGTTCCTTAAATCCCGTTTCCACTACTGTTTGGATAAATCTTACCTGCCATCGAGTAACTTGGTCTGTGCATGCCGAAGTACAAACTGCAATTATATTCTCTTTTCTGTGACACTGTCACCCTCAATCCCTGCAGTCAAATACTGTCAGAGTACCAAGGGAAAACCTAGTATATTTAAGTTAATAAAAGATGGAAATATATCTTATTAATATGCTTACCCTCAAACTTTTGACCAATACCTTTCCCCGGCCTATCTTTAGTTCTCAGAGATACCCTAATTTTAGCAGATAGTGCCTTTGTTATGTATCACACCGTTTCTATGGACTTTCTCTATATGTTAATTGCTAGCTCATGATTTAGTTTCAGATGTAGGTTTATCATGTCTTTTTTTTTCTGTTAAACCAATGTTTTAATGCTGTATCTTCTGTTAGTGTTACCAATAAAATAGTTTCACGTAAAATTTAAGAGTGGATTCTAACACATGTGTCTTACCTTTTCTCTAGAACTGTCAAGTAATCCACCTCTAGCTACCATCCTTATTCCTCCTCATGCTCGAATTCAAGCAGCTGCTTCAACCCCTTCAAATACCACAGCAGCCTCAGGTGAGAACACATAAGTCTCTTCTATAAAAACGTATTTTGTTTTTGGCTTCATTTTATCTCATTTGATGAATGTGAACATTTAGTGCCTTCCAAGTATCAAAAACATAACATAGCCAAATGATTAAATGTGAATAAAATGTTGCTTTAATTTCCAAAAAGCACAAAAGGACCCCATAAATACTTTATATATGAGGTATAAATATCTTATTATAATGTTAAGTGATGTCACCATAATTGTTATTTTCAAAATCATGCTTTCTGTATAATTTCTTGATTAATATGTCAAGTGAGATGCTTATAGCAGAAAGCAGTCTGTACAAATGTAATATTATTGAAGATAATTCACTTTAATTCCATCACCCTGAATGTAAATTATATTAATATACTAGAGAGGCAAATTTTCAAGAAGTATGAATATAGATTGGTGTAATTTAATCATTTGAAAGGGCTAAAACTGCAATGCCAATACATTTAGCTAAGACTTAGATCAGAATATGACCAAATCTTTTCTATCCAAAAAGAAAAGAATGCCCACACGGTCTCCCAGCTTAGAGCTCAGGTACACTGCTGGTTCTGTAGCTAGCTAATGTTGGGACCTGATTTAGTGAGAATTACTGTCATTACAGATATTCTGAAAATACCCAACCCTTGAGTGAATTGAAGGTCCTCCGAAGGACAGCTAAAATGAAGTTAGAAATATAATAGGTAGCACAGTTGGGCTCACAAAGAATTTGGTGTTTTCCCCTCAACAGCCCACTACCACCACCAGCACCAAAAAAGCAGATGTCAGGAGCTGACTCCATTTTTATTTAATCATCTGTTTCATTGAATTGAGTTGGATCAGACCCGTTTTTGCCCAAGGGCGTTTATGCTCCAAGAGATAAAATCTTGCATTACTAGTTCTTAGCATTCAACAGTGAGGTCAAAATCTCTCTCCTGTTGTCTGACACAAGAGTTGTTTGTTCCTGTCCAATCTTACTCTTTTAGAATGTTGCTAATAAGGATTTAAAACATTTCATTCTAATCTGTGGCCTGTCTCCATTCCAGAAAAAGTTTGGAAAGAAAGGTCTCTTTTCTAGTTCTAGTTTCATCAGCACATGTTAACCTTGAGAAAGTCATATGAACTTTATTAGTTTTAGTAATGTCTTATTAGTTTTCTCAATCTATAAAATGAGTGGCAGTGTTCTCTTAGAGTAATATGGTACAAATCAATTATGTACTGAAATGTGCTTTGAATTTTTTAAATGTAAAAATATAGAGGTTGTTTTTGGTTTTGTTTTTAACTATGACCTCTATTTAGAAGGAAGACAGAATTGCTTAGATGAGCTATTAATAAACTTAATAATTCACTGGCCAAGGTTAGATTGCACAGATTGTTCAAAACATTAAATAGGCCCTAACCCCAAACTAGTACATTTACTTGTTGAGCTAGTTTCTAGGAATTGTTTTAGACTGTGAATAACAATGAGAATTATGATTGGTAAGTTTTGGGTAATTTTAAATGATTTTCTAAATGTGAAATACTAAACTAGTTAATGATTGCAACTAAGGTTTTGGGCAAATTGTCTGCCTGGTAGGATCCTAGTATATAACCTGATTTTGATGTTGCTTTGATACAGGTTACAGCAGTCATCAAAAAATATTTTATTGTAGTATATACATTTTTATAGCTGTTGAAATTGAATTTCAACATAAATATGGAAACTGACATTGGACTTTGACCCTGAGAATTTACTTTAAAGTTGAAATAGATCAGGGTATGAGGAATTTAATAGAGGAATAGTAGGCTAAGGGCAGAGCTAAAATTAAAGCAATGTATGCCTTGAGTATCTTAATAGTTACCAGAAAGGATTTCAGATATTTCTCTGAGCCTCCTAGTGGCTAAAGTAAATAAAGAAATGATATCTGTTAAAAATTTCCATTGTTCATTAGATTAAAAGCACACTGGTGGCTTAGGAGAAGCAAAGTGTTTCTGACTCTGCTGTTTGAGAAGTATTTCTCCTTTAGGGCCGCAGATTTGGTACTCTAAGAGATAAGAGTAAATGAAATTCTCAACAATAAAGTTTCAACAATAAATGTAATGGTGAGTTCCATTTGGATACTTTTTTAAGTGCCCTTCAGTGTAAGCCAAAGGCATACCACCACAGTGTAGTTAAAGGAAAACAGTTTTCTTTGGGGCCAAAGTTATGAGAGCCAAAGTAAATGTCACCAGACATATCTCAGGAAATGCTCATCTAGATGAAGGGATTGACTGTATGACCTTAACGGCCGCCTGTATTTAAGTAAATATATATGTATGTGCGTGTACACATACTTTAAATAAGAATTTGGTAGTATAAGTTATATTCTTTAGTAAGACCTTAAAATATACATGCTCTTTGTTGTCTCTCTTAGCTTCGGTTTCTTTATCCATAAAACAGGAATAGTAAATACCCACTACATATAGTTGTGAGAAGTAAGATATAAAATGTACAAAGTGCTTAACACTTCGCCTGGTCACATGGTAGACCTTCAGTGAAAGGAAACTGCTGCACTATTTTTATTACTGTTATTGCCAAGTCAGGACAGATCCAGAAATGTTAAAAACCAGCCGTGTGAAAGGCAGGTTGACATCCATCCTCTTATGAAAAAGGATCATTCTTACGAAAGAAACTGTGACTCTCCTCACCTGAATAAATAGACACCCCATCTCTCCACCCAAGCAGTGAGGGAATGAATGCCTGCTGACATGACTGAAACTTTCCTCACAAAGCATTTCCGGGTCTGCTCCAAGGTATGAAGAAGTAAACTGTTAAGCTACAAAGCCTCAGACCTTGAAGATCTGAACCTGGAAATTTTTCTAATTTAAAATTATCAAAATTAGAATTTCTAATCACCCACCCTAGGTGCATCACCACAATAATAGAACCCAATATGTCTTTGGGTGAATTAATTGCAGTATGTACCTCTAACTAAACAATTGGCTTACTTAGTTTAAGTCAATTTAATGGAGAATATACATGAAAATAGAGCCACTTTTAGTTAAGGACAAAACCATATCAACAAGAAGCAGAATATCTACTTTGACTAGCCTGAGAATGTGCCTCCTAGTCATCTAACATTGGATTTAGATCACTAAGATACAACTTCGGAAGAGAAGCATTGAAATTATCTTCTGATCTGTTAAAATACCATTTCTGCTGATGTTCTGCACCACTGAAGTTCAGCTTCTGTCACACATGTTTGTATCTTGAGCAAGATCATCAGAATACAGAGGCTCCTAGATGGCTGCCTCAGAAGCTTTTATGTTGTTTAGAGCTGGCTTAAATAAGAATGGAGTTCTGTGACATTTATGTTGATCTGGGAGCAAAGCTAAATCCTAAAGTAGGTAGGA
This sequence comes from Balaenoptera physalus, assembly GCF_965194825.1. NCBI lineage: Eukaryota > Metazoa > Chordata > Mammalia > Artiodactyla > Balaenopteridae > Balaenoptera > Balaenoptera physalus. Next base: position 80,451,739 of record NC_138891.1, read on the forward strand.
TAAAAGCAGAAGAGGAACAAAGTAGAATGATGAAGATGCCATCAACTGGGATCATACTGACTATATTATCATGAAATAAGCTTTAGATTTTAGTCAATTTCTTTTGGTAGCCAAAGTTATTAAATGGTATTCAGATGTTAGGTCTTACTAAATTTTAAATACATTGTAGGCAGAAATCTCAATGTAGTCTCTGTATTGCTACTTCTGGAAAAGCAAAGAAGGTAAACCTTTTCTTATCCAGATTGTGGCCTAAAGGTTATTATTCCATGGCCTAAAGGTGAGATTACTCTGGGAATATATAGTTGTTATTCTCTAGCCTCTCCAAAAGAACCTTGATCAGTACAATAGAATATCACAGTAATAGCTATTTTTCTCACCTTTCTTGAAAATAGTAAAGATAGCTTCTATCAGTTTAATGACATTAATACTGAGGGAACTGTTTTTGCAGATGTTTCAACTACTTTTTCCATGTGTTGTGTTCAAGGTTCCGGTAGTGACTGCAGATGAATGGATAAAGACCTGTTGGAAAGCATTACTATGTACAAGAGCTATCACAGCAGAGTTCATACTTTTTTATTCATTAATCCCACTTTAGGGATCTTAACTTCAGGGTACATCTAATAGAAGAAAAAAAGCTACCATGTACAGAGATATGAATAGGAATAATTATATAATAACAAAAAAAGAGAGCCAATATGATCTGAATGGTCAACAGTAGGAAAACGTTTCAGTACATTATGAAATCTCCATTTGTATGTAACCATGAAAGACAATTATTATGAAACTTACATTTGTGGAAATATTCATCTTAATTTATGTGGAGAAAATTTAAAAGTCTTATGTACCATGTTGGTAACTGTGCCAAAATGTGTATTTGCGTGTGGATAGGAACTAGATACAAATATACAGAAATTAAAACAGTTGTGTTAAATTAGTGGGTATGGATGTTGTTGGTGGTGGGGTTTTTTTCCCCTCAAAAACTTTCATTCTTTTAAATTGTTTTTAGAATACCTCAGTGCCTGGGGGCATTATATCTGACTGTGGCTCTGATTGACATGAGAAACTCCTGAAAAGTATACATACCACTCTCAGTCCATAAAGTATAATTTCTTATTTTGATATTTATACCTGATTTTTCTCCACACCCCCAACAGATCCTCCCAATTATTCCATTTGGGAGACCATTCATCTGGACCATCTAGAGTAATAGATCTTGAGGAATTATAGTTTTGCTAATCAAATATGAACCACTTTAGAGATAATCTGATCCAGTGCCACCTGAGTTAAGTGTGAGATGTGGTTGGGAATTTCAGCTAGAGCAGTTTTCTCTCTGCTTTGTATATTAGTCTTCTGGGTAAGGTTTCTTCCAGTGCAATGGCTCTGCTATTAAAACAAATTTGAAAACCACTGATTTCACTTCACTTTCCTTATTATCTACTGAGAACTAGTGTCCCATGCTTGTGTATATTCAGTAACTGGAATATTCAGTAACACATTCCATCTTTGTATCACTTTGTTAGAAGTTTGTCCCCCTATACCTCTTTCATTCAGTGATCCTACTCTGGGGTTATAGAAAACCAACCCAACTCTTGCACGCAGAAGTCCTTCAAATTTTAATGATGGCTAGCATCCCCTCCATACTAATGAGGATTTTTAAATCCTAATCCTGAATATGTTCTAAAAGTACCAGGATGTTAGGTTTTCTATACAATTATTTGTCATCTGCACATTTCATAAACACATCAATTTTTTGCCTCTATCCAAGCAACTAATAGAATATATTAAACAAGACAAGGCAGAGTCTACTAGTTTTTTGTTTTGTTTTGTTTGCCTTTACCGAAGTTACTGATAAAATAAGTTAAATGGGATTATGCAACGCTTACTAGGGATTATTCTTCTGATGGTCTCTGAATAACTGGTCTCTTAACTACAGACCAACCTTACAATACTCATTTATATAATAATTTTATGAAAACTAAGTAAAATGCTTTGCTGTTGTCAAGAAAACTTTCAGATTTTTTCCATCAAAAAAGAAACTCTGTCAAAGATGGAAATGAAATCTTTTTCTTTTTTTTTTAAGACTTAGGGAAATTTCTAGTACTTAAATATTTGTAAACTGAATTTCTGTAATCCATTTTAGAATGTGTTTGTTGCACTATAGATTCTGGGTTTAAAGACATTTAAAATGTATAGATTTCCCTCACCTTCCTTGGGCTGCATTTTGTTTATTAGGATTTTTGTTATATCCTTTCCAGGTTGAAAACCCTTCTAACAGAAAAGGGAATCATGATAAGAGTTGGACAAGGTCTGTCTTCTCTGTCTTTTTACCTGGTCAGGGGGCTTAACGTTTCTTGATCTTGCTTTGAAAACCTTTTGCTGTTACCTCATTAAAACCAAATCTGGCCTGTTCTGACAAGTGCACATTTTTATTTTCTACTCTTCCTGGGATGTGTGCCCTACTTTGAAAATTATGAGCCCATCAAAGAAAACCCTTTTAGTTGGTTTCTTTGGTTCTTCTCCTTTTACTTTGCATTGAGAGTGTGTGCAATTGTTTGGTTGGTCAGAATTTTGATTTTCATAATTTTCTATTTCTTGTTAGTTATTAACCCCTTTTGAAGACTGTAACTACAAAATCATACCTATTTGTTCCCTAAACTTTTTGAAATGCGTTTTGCTAAAGTCATGTTTCAGTTTAGCCAGGGCTAGTGATGCCTTTTTCTTACTATTACAGTTATTTTTACCCCAGAATTTCTGTCACCCTGTCACCTTCTACATCACCAGACAATTTTTTCTAGCTGGGCAGAATTAAACCCAGAATAATTTCTCCCATTGTTTGTTTCCACTGATTTTGAAAAATAAAAGGTTAAATTAAGTCAGTGTATCAAATACTTACTTTCCTAAAATGATGGTTACCATCCCTTCATCCCCCCTCTCCCCCCCCGCAAGTATGATTACCCTTTGCCTCTGTGGCACTTGTATAGCGTGCTCTGGGAAAGCTGCACCCATACCCTGTCTAGCTGCAGAACCCACAGTGTTGCCCTCAGGTGTTCATCTTCTGTACTCTTTCCTGTCTATTTTCTCTTTGTCTTAACCTAAATGTATGTGGAATTTCATAAAAATATATAACTTTTAAAAAAACCCAAGGATTTTTCTCTATTAAAAATACAATATATAATTATTTTAGAAAATAAGACTCTCCATATTCTCACTTCCAAAGAAAATCAAAGGTAACACTATTTAATATATTTTAGTCTAGTTATCAGTGGACAGAGATAACTGTCCCATTTTTTTAATGGGCTTATGCTATTTTGGGGGAAGGGGAGTACATGACTTTAGTATTCAACCAGTATTCTAAGCCTGTACCATAATTTCTTTAACTAATTCCTTATTCTTGGACATTTGGGTTGTGTCCCAGTTTTTAGAAGAATTCCTGAGTCAAAAGATATAAGGAAGTTTTAAGTTTTTAATACATATTGTCAAATTGCCTTCCAGAAAGTTTGTCCCAGTCTACATTGGTAATGCACATATTTTTTCATTTTTCTATTACTTCAACACTAGCCAGCCCAGAGTGGGGTGGGGGAGGTGCAGAGTGCATGTGCACACGTGTATTTTTATGCATTACCAACTTAGTAGACGAAAAAGGTGGGTGTAGGTACAGTGCTATACCCATTTCCTCCTGTTGGCTCTGTGTTTGAAATACAGACTTCCATCCATATGTGCCAGTTTGACAAATTCACTGACACCAATGAGACTATATCTACCCTCTGTTAGAATTTCAAGTTCAGTTAGTGAGTTTGCATATAGGTACCTAAAGTCAAACCATCTTTGTCATTATTTTCACCAGAGCAGTGCTAAGTATCACTTCTAGGAAATTGCTTCTTTTTATGTAAAACATGTTCTTTCCTATTAAGTCAAAAATTTTACCTGCATTCTTCTTCCTTCCTCCAAAAGTAATGTAATAAAACCTTCTTGATTAAGTTGGTGAGTGTCCTATAAGACATTCTTCTGGGTATTCTTCAAGTGTTCCTCAGTTCCTTACCTGAAGTTACCTGTTTATATTCATATGCCTTTTCTTATTCTTTATTCCTAAACTAAGTCTTTTAACTTAAAAGATGAAAATATATCCTGTGTCCCCATGGCCTTCAGTTTTTTTACCCTGAACAGCCAAGCCTCCTAATTAAAATGTGCTCTGCCCCTGAACTCACAGCAGCTAAGACCTCTACTGCTGGCAGCTCAAGTATAAACAGTGTTGTTGATAAGCCCTCCAGGTTTGCTGCTGGATTGATTGGCTCACTAGCGCCTGAATTTCAGTTCTATTTTTTAAATGACTGAAGCCACCATGGAGTCTTGTGCCACACCTTTTCCTTGGAATAATATGACACGAGAGGTGGTGATGCTTTGCTGAGGAGTGTTTCCCCTCCCTCTCCCTCATTATGACACACACAAAATTGTCAAAATCATAGTAGACAGTATAAAGAGAAAGGTGAAAATTGAATCCTTTTCCTTAATACTGATACTACTTTGATTTCATTAGTGTGGATTATGATTTCGGTTTAAATATAACTTTGGGGTATACCTTTAATTCTCTGTGAGTAATGGTTCATGTGTTGTTTGTTCACGTGTCAGTTAATAACATGAATGTCTGAGACATAGTTTTATAATAGAGGCATTTCCACTTGGAACAGCTTGAATAGCAACATCTTGAGTTAGCTGCACAGTACAAGCAACGTGGCCCAGGCCTCCAAAACTTTATCTTTTAGAGGAGTTGACCTGTCATGAGACATTTCTAACTTGTTATAAAAACAGGATAGCTGGCGAATAGAAATACATAATATAGGCTTGGGAGAGCATAATAAAGGAAATAAGGAAATAAAAGTATACATAAAGTTCCCAAGTATACTTGTAAAGTACATGTAAAGCACAAAAAGGATTTGATATATCTGAAATCCGCTCTTCTACTAATATGCCAATAATGATGTTATAGCTTTTGAGAATCTGAAAACGTGTTTAGGGTAAATAAGGAACTACATTTTTATTTTTATTTAATTTCAATTAAATTTAAATAACCATATGTAGCTAGCAGTCATCCTATTAGAGAGTGCAGACAAAACATTTCCATTATTGCTGTTGAGCCAGACAATGAACACTTGTATCAATTAGAAGGTTTTAACTTTTATAGACCCATAGTTCTGGAATACTGAGCAGAGCCTTAGGAACCCCAGCTCCTTTGTTTATTCTCTGTCCTTTCCTCCTGACCTGTTCCCTTGTTTTCTGCTTTTCTATTTAAACCTTTCGGTGACAGTTTGTAAATGTGGGACCTTCCATTCGCTCTCCTTCCCCTCCCCATTTACACATTGATCAGACACATTTGGAGGGAGAATGGACAGGACTTGCTGATGCATTGGCGGGGGTTGGGGAGTGAAGAATCGAGGTAAGAACTTTTGGTTTACCACCTGAGCAACTAGATGATGCAGTTTCCTCGGAATTGAGACAGCTGCCCATCAAATCCATGACTCGATTATGTAGCAACTCTTACAGATCTTTGAGAATCTGAGAATAAAACTGTGAATCCTCTCCTGAAAAATATATGTATCAGATATGGAATTTTGTACATAAAAATTTACTCTGGGACAAAAATTGCAGCCTGGTGGACTCTGTTGGGAACCTAATACCTTAGAGCTTCACCCTTAGTTTCACTATGGGATTGCCCAACTTGTCATTTTTACATCTGATGTCACACAGAGTAAAATTGGTCTCAATACGGTACATGCACAAATTCCCTCTGCCATATCCAGTACAAAAGTCATAGAACCATAGACTCTTCTCAGCATTAGGGGAAGAACAACTGAACATCTGATGCAATCTTTCTTGCTTATACAGTTTATTAGGAGCATACCTAATTTTGTAGAGGGACTTGGTTCATGGGCTTGTGAACACAAACCCTAACTGGTGTTTAAGTTATTTGACCTATATGTATGCATTAGTTATCTATTGCTGTGTATCAAGATACCCCAAAATTTAGCAGCTTAAGAGTAAACATTTCGGGCTTCTCTGGTGGCACAGTGGTTAAGAATCTGCCTGCCAATGCAGGGGACACGGGTTCAAGCCCTGGGCCGGGAAGATCCCACATGCCGCGGAGCAACTAAGCCCGTGCGCCACAACTACTGAGCCTGTGCTCTAGAGCCCGCGAGCCACAGCTACTGAAGCCCGAGCGCCTAGAGCCCGTGCTCCACAACAAGAGAAGCCACTGCAATGAGAAGCCTGCGCACCGCAACGAAGAGTAGCCCCCGCTCGCCACAACTAGAGAAAGCCCACGTGCAGCTACGAAGACCCAAAGCAGCCGAAAGTAAAAAAAATAAATAAATAAATTTTAAAAAAAGAATAAAAGACAAAGAAGACATTAAAAAAAAAAGAATAAACATTTAGTATCTCACACGGTTTTCATGGGGCAGAAATTCAGAAGCAGCCTAACTGTATAATTCTGGGTCAGGATTTCTCATGAGGTTGTAGCCAAAATGTCAGCCAGGGCTTCCAACATCTGAAGGCTGGTTGCCTGGGGCTGGAAGCTCTACTTCCAGGATGGCTCATTCGTGTGGTTAGTGAATCTGTGCTGGCTGTATGCAGAAGGCCCAGTCCCTCACCATGTGGACCTCTCCGTAGTGCTACTTGAGTGTCTCACATTGTGGCAGCTGGCTTCCCCTAGGCCAAGCAATCCAAGGAGGAGAAGGTGGAAGCCACAGTGTCTTTTATGTCCTAACTTTGGAAATCACGCACCATTATTTCTGCAGTATCCTGTTGGTTACACAGGTCAGCCCTATTTACTGGGGGAGGGGACTGCATGAGGGCATGGACATCAAGAGGTGCATGCCTCATTGAAGTCATCTTTGAGGGTGGCTACCACAATGTAAAAGAATGGTCTTATACCTTCCTCCCCCAAAACTGATTATTCTCTCCTTTCTCCCTCAAGTCCATCCTTCGTTTGGTTTGTTGGTTGGTTGGTTTATTGTGCAGCAGTATCAGAAGGGTGGTAATGAGCATTGGTTTCTAGGAATGTTTTAAGTCAGTGAAATATCAGCTCTATAGTTGTTTCCAAAACACTTGTATCTCTGTATTCCCCATACAGACTGTTTGAAAATTAGATAATAAAATAGCCATCCTCTTAATTCTTCATATTATAAATTCACCTGTTTTAATGTAGTGTAACTCTTTAGTTAATAGAAATAGGCCTCTGGAAATCACATTGGATTATGTAGGGGTTAGGTCTGAATGAAAGTCCTCTCTTCTCCCCTTGCTAGGAAATCTTTCCTGCTTGTCTCCTACAGGCATAAAGGTAATCATATTCTTCCTCTGTTCCCTCTGTGCTCAGCTCTCCACTTGTTAGCTCTATAACCTTGGACACATTATCTCATCGCTTTGTGCATCCATTTTTTCCCATTTGCAAAATGGGTGCAATAATTGTACCTGTTTCTTGCTTTGTAGGCTAAATGACATGCTTACAACATACTTAGTATGATGTCTAGCACATTGGTAAGCACCCAGATGTCAACAGCTGCTACCACTGGTACTTACTGTGGTGTTGATGGTGGTTATTGCAGTCACACTAAACTATACATCTGTGTATTTCTAGATGTCTCTTTTACCTTTCCATTTATTGGACAATTACTAAGCACTTCTTAGGCCTTATTACATAGATGGGTGGTATTATCACCATTTTATAGATGGGGAAATTGGGGGTAGAGAGGTTAAATAACTTGTTCCAAAATCACACAGTTATTAAGTTGTACAACCTCGTGAAATTGGATTATATTTAAGGAAGATGTATCACTGTGAACTTCAGAAGAGCATCTCAAGACTGAAAACAGGAGACTATATAGTCAATCTTTGACTCCTCATAGTTGGATCCTTTATAATCAAAAGATCTTAGTTTAAATCATAATGCCGGATTGCATCACTTTTACCAGTACATATGTAAAGGGAAGGGAATGAAGGAGAAGCAAAATGAGCTTTGCTGCTTTTAAAAGAGTTACTGTTTAGACATAGAGAACAGACTTGTGGTTACCAACGGGGAGGGGTGTTGGGGGGGATGGACTGGGAGTTTGGGGTTAGCAGATGCAAACTATTATATATAGAGTGGATAAACAACAAGGTCCTAATGTATAGCACAGGGAAGTGTATTCAGTATCCTGTCTGATAAACCATAATGGAAAAGAATATTAAAAAAAAGAATGTCAAAGAAAAAGTTACTGTTTTAAATGCTTGAGAAGAAAAGTTACAGAAATTGCAGTAAACATCTAAGTCTATTGACAGTTTATCAGAATTTTAAATTATTGAACATTTTTATTATAGAGGGTCCATATTAATTCAGATTCAACTCTGTAAAATAAATTTACAGACTTGACAGTGAGATCAAAATAAGCATGTACCAAGAAGAACTTTAAGAGCATAGTTTTGCTCATTTAGTAAACCAGGCAGTCTGTTGGAGCTACTATTGAGTTTATGGAGATTCACGTTTGTTTGTTTTTCTTTTCTCCTCCCTGTGCTTTGTCTCCCTCTGAAAAGCAGAGAACTCTCCTTTCTCAGGAAAGACATGTATAATTTGATTTTAAGTAGAGTTCATTGCACTAGGCAAAGGGTTTTTGTTTCTTTGTTTTTGATGAATGAGTCCAGTGCTGTGACTTTATATTATCCTGTGATATCAAGGATAATGGTAATCAAAATAATTAGCTGTTAAAATTTTACTCATCAGGTGATTTGGAAATAATTCAAAGAAAAATAAGAGATCATTAAATTCCAAACCTGAGGAATATGAATGTTTTTAAAATTTTATTATTCAGAACGTGATTTTGTTTCTGGTTATATGCCCACTTAAAAGGCTTATGCTTTTTATTATGATCATACAAGCAGCCTTTGAATTTATCCAAGGAAGGGAAGACTAGTTTTGGGAATGTCATAAGCTCATAGGTAATAGCCGCTGAAAGGACAATAGCAGATTAGTAGCTAAATAAGATATTGCCAAAGAGTAAATTAATGTAATGGGCTGGCTGGCAATGTAGAGGAGCCTGGGTGAATGTTGGCCAGTAGCTAATGGCTGCTATGGCCAGAGCTGCTAACACTGCTGGTATGTGTGCTGATCTCTTAAGTCCTGAGGAAGACCAGAATGTGACAGTTTTACCTGTCATCTTCACATGCTGAAAATGAGAGAGAAGTGCTGTTTGATGATAATCATGCAGGTTCTGAGTGTCATCCAAAACATGAGAAATGCTGCAATAAGCATGGGTTTGTGAGGAGCATTATAATTCTGAAATATCTCTGTGCCTTCCAGGCTTTCTCAGGAGTGTTGTCTTTAATGTAGCCTGCGCCTAAATTATGAAAATGAACATTTTTCCAGAGAAAGCCTTATAGGAACCTGTGGCCTGGATAGGAATTGATGTTAGGTTATTGATGCACAGAATTTGGATGATCATTCAGAGTAAAACTCCTGCCAAGTAGGGCATATCCAAGAAAAACCAGGAGTTATGAATGAAGTATTAGTGCAATTACTGACTAATTATTCGGAAAGGCTGTTTACCTGCCTTTGGAGAGTAGGTTATATGCTATATATCATATACCGTCTCTTGCCACCTGTCCATGTGCCATGCAGATAAGTTAACATGATGCCATGCCATGGGCAATATGAAACTAACGCGTGGATCCTGATGTGATAATGTCTGTGCTTATTTTCATGAAAATAGTGCTATAGATGTTTTGAAGGAAGTAAAATGAATTAAACACAACCATTCTTATTAAGAGATGTAAACATTTTTTCCCCAAAGGCTGAGTTAAATGTATATAAGGGTAGATTGTTTTGAGGAACAATCGGGAATTTAGGAAGGAAGTATAGTTTTTAAAGAGTGGCTATCAAAATGATAAACTGAATAGCTAATCCTTAAGAGTTCCTTAAGCTACAGTTGCTGTGTATATCCTTGGGGTCTTTTGTTTCTTGCTCAATTAAAAAATTCAAAGTAGAACGATCCAAGGACCAAATGTTGCGTTCAACCATAACATTTACTCTACTCAACATAGGATACAGGAGACCTACAGTCTCCAGATAGAGACAAAACTTCTGAGTCTGTTTTTTGGTGTCCCTAGCCTTGATAGCCAAGGGCAGTGGACTTCTAGGGCAATGGCTCTTGGAAGTTGCCCATCTCAGTCAAGCCACCTCCCTTCTTGCTCAGGGCTTAGTGTGAAGTTTTTGAGAGAAAATTTGCCTAGCAGTATATTCCCAGTCACGTGTGTGATGACAGGGCTGCAACTTGACAAGCCTCTGAAACGGTAGTATCTTGCCTACCCAAGATGGAGTGCCAGTCTGGACACAGTTAAATGTCTGTTTAAATGTTAATGGAGGCTGTGAAATAATAATGGACCTTAAAAAGTGTGTGTGGGGGGGGCAGGGGTTCAAGCTAGTTGTAAAGTTATATGTATTTTTAAAGGATTAGGCAAAGTAAGCTCAAGTGCTAAGACCTTTGACTATAAGATGCTTTATTGAATTGAATAAGGGAGTTGGTACTACAATGGCTATTTCTTTTTTGCTGGTTGTGTCTTCCATTTGTATGAATAACGAAGAGGGACTGTACCTAGAAAGCAAGCAGCTGAGTTTGATTTATGCTTGGTGCTTCTCCCATTACCACTGACCCATATTACTTTCATTGCCTCCACTCATTCACCCACTTAAGCAGATGGCATATTGTAACACCGTTCAGAATTTTTAGCAAGTTTTCGCAGCTGTACACTGTTCATTTATTTTCAAGTGAGCTAGACTCCAGCTGAGTATTCATGCTCTGCTAATCCCAGCTGTGGCAAGAGCTTTGACAGAAATGGTCTCTGGCTCCCTGAGTCTGTAACTTACTCAAAGATACCATCTTCTCTGCACCAAGACCTGGCCAAGGCACATACTTAACTGTAAGCAGAAAGAAATTAAGATTTCATAGTATTGGCCATATTCAAAACAATGTTCCAGATATAGCTCTCAGCCTGCAGTTGAGGCCACGTACTTTTCTCTCTGGGGTGTTACAGCATTGTTCATGCTCTCTCTTGGGGCTTTTGATTTGCAGATGCTAATGCTGGAGACCGTGGACAGACCAATAACGCCGCTTCCGCATCAGCTTCCAACTCCACCTGAACAGTCCCGAGCAGCCAGCTGCACAGGAAAAACCACCAGTTACTTGAGTGTCACTCAGCAACACTGGTCACATTTGGAAAGAAAATTAAAAAGAGAAAAAAAACCTGTTCATTTTAGTGTTCAATTTTTTTATTATTATTGTTGTCCTTATTTAACCTTGTAAAATATCTATAAATACAAACCAACTTCATTGTATTCTCACTTTGAGGGAGACCCAGGGGTTGGGAGGGGTCGCGGGGAGGGGAAAGCGGAGCACTAGAACACAGTCTCTCTCCCACGACAGTCTTTTTTTAATCAAAAGTCTGCTGTTGTATACTTTAAAAACAGGACTCCTGCCTCATGCCCCTTCCACAAAAGAAGAAAACTTTGTTCTGTGCGGAAGTTTTTTTGAACTTTGTTTTCTTTTAAAGTCAAGTGTAAGACTTGGGTATAGTGCACAGCTTGAAATTGGTTGGGAGCTTAGCAGGTGTAACTCAATGGGGACTTAAATGTCACTTGTAAAATTAATCCATATCCTCGGGTACTTGAAGACATGCCTTTGGCATGTTGATGGCAGGTGTGGCAGACAAAAAAGGAAATGTGTGTCATTTGTAACCCAGGAGGTCAATAAAGTTTGAATCTATAAGGGGAAAATTCTTAATTGATTTGTTAAGGTTTTATTTTGCTCTTAATCAGTGCTAGTGGTGAAGAAACTTACATAGGAAGCTGTCAAAGGAGGAGCATGTGTGCTCTGTGTGTGGATCTTTGTTTGCCTGACCAAAGGCTCTCTATAAATCTTAGTACAGTTTTAATCTAGTGACCTAGGAGGAGACTAAAAAGGGTGCTGAGCTGGCCACTCTGACTGCAGAGGCCAAAAGCTGACGAACCTGGAGGAAGGGGACAGGCCAGGGGCAGGTCTCACCACTGTGGATGAACTTGTCCCGATTTTTTCTAAAGTTGCTTCCCTTGGAAAGATACACTTGAGAGGACATCATAGTTAAATAATGTGAACTGTAACAGTCTACTGGTTTATTTTTCATATTTTTTAATTGCAAAATGAGCTTGCAGGAAGTGCCACATTCTGCACATAGTTCTGATTTTAAATCCAAATCTAGAATCTGTATTTAATTTCAGCCTTTTTAACCTCATGCTTTTTAAATTTTATTTATTGATGCATGTGAGATAGACCATTATGATTTTAGATGGTAGGAGTATTAAAAACTACACATCAAAATGATATAAACAGTCACTTGTACCTGCTGACTTTATGGGAAAGCTGATTATATAAATGTGTGTATATATGTTATATACATAGATTCAATACTGCCTTTTGTTTTGGGGTTTTTTTTTTTGTCTGTTTGTTTTTTTGTTTTTGTCCACAGTATCAAAATTGACTGGTTGAAGCATGAGAAGAATGTTTCCCCCCAAACCCAGTTAAGAATTTTTGTTTCTGTTTTTCTTTGTATAATCAGTGAACAGTGTAAGAATCAGTCTCTGTTTTTGAAGAAAAAGCAATATTCCTTGGAAAGCAAGGAGAATTGAAGGATTATGTTGGCAGTGAGGAAATAGATTTTCACAACTAGTTTGGTTTTATATGTTTAAGGTTGACATCTATGCGGGCCTTATATACTCTAAAATGAACCTTAGTCACCTTGGTGCTTATGGGCCATTACTTGACCTAATGAATCTTTAAGGCACAATCAGTTGTACTTTACATTTAAAGGTCACTTGAGTGATGGCCGCCTTTCCCGCCTACCTTCCTTCCTTCCCCATACACCTTCCAAGGTTAGCTGATAACTGTAGGGCTGCAGAGCTGAGCCCCAGATTGTGTGTAACCTCCCTTCACCCTCCTTGTTGCCACCTTAGGACATGTTAGGGGTCTCGCCCTCCAGGTGATTTGGAAGTGTGGAGTGTCTTGGCAGCCCTCATGCAGGTCCCAGCACCCTATCCTGCTTCTTAACAAAGTGTGTGTGACTCTCCAAGAGAGTCGTACTGCCTGCTGACATGAACCAGTACCCAGAGAGACAACTGTGAGCCATCTTAGTTTTCACTCACTGTCTAGCTAAGCTCTTAAGCCACAGAAGCATTTCTCAAACCTCTGGTTATATCAGAGTTCATGAGAAAGGAAACACACTCAGTCAAACCAAATCAAATTGAATTTTACTTTGCATAATAAGCTTCCGAGAACAAATTAAGATTTGAAAGAAGTCTGAATCAAAGTATTTGGCAGCATAATTCTTAAAGGGAATGGCTTTGATAGACCATTTTCAGAAAAGATTTGTAAAGAAGCTGGACGGCAGGTCTGTGACACGGGAATGGACCTACTTTCAGACCAAACTGCCCAGCCAAACATTTGGACACAGACACTACTCTGGACTTGGTATACTTGCTAAAGTCCGTAAAAATCTGTGCTTGTTTTAGGAAACACTTTCCCCCCACAAATGGGGTAAGAGAAGAAGAGAGAAAAGTCAAATGCTTTTATTTTATTGTATGTGTGTGTGTGTGAGGGCTGAGGTGCATGATTTTTCTTTCTCAAGGATCATGGCGGGATCACAGAACTCTTTTATACAAGTGAGATCCAGGTCTCTGAATATCTTTTTGTAAATAATAATAATAATAATAATAATAAAAAGCTCCTCACCAAATTCAAGCTTGTACATTATATTTTCTTTCAATGTTTTTGAATTTAAGTTTTATTGTTTTGTATGTAAATATGTGGACCCAGGAACTGTTATTAATGAGCAAAAAGTTACTGTTCAGGGCAGTGATTCTGTTTAATAATCAGACAAATTGTAGACGAGCTTTTTAAAGCCATATAGTTTTAACTCTGTACAGTAGGTACCGGCCTGTATTATTGTAACAATAACTCTAGCAATGTATAGTGTATCTATATAGTTTGGAGTGCCTTCGCTTCCATGTGTTTGTTTTTTTGGTTTTCGTTTTGGAAGTTTTAATTGGTTTCTCTATCCATGTCTCCCTGTCCCGCCCCTTTCCCTTTGAAATAATAGCTCACTCATAACACAGTATCTTTGCCCCTTCCGCAGTTAATTTCAGTGATACCATGCTCAGGAGTGGAAAGAGGAAACCATGTTCATAATCTCATTTCATTTAAGCCCTGCCTTTGATTTGGTTCTGAACATCTGTTTCCTCCTCAGCTGCAGTGACCAGTTTCATTTCACTCGGTCCATCCAGGGACTTCGTGTAGTGCCAGGGAGCCCTAGAGCTGGAGGATATTGAATAGATTAGATTTTGCTCGTCTCTGTCCCCAAACCCTAACCATGGGTCTTACAAACAGCAGATTCCGGGAGACTTCCACCCTCTCTCTCTCTCTTCTCCTTGTCTACTTCCCTCCCAAGTGAGAGAAAGAAATAGAGAGAGAATTCGATTTATAATTCAAAGTTTCTTAATGTATCAGTTTTTGATACATGAGTGATTTAAAATGCTGTGGTGCAATTACTAGTGTCTGCTGCACGATTGCTGCCCGCATGATGAGGACTGTTGTTTTCGCAAGGGAACTTTCCTCCCTCCTGCCACCTCTACCCCTGTTCAGTGAAATGTCATTTTAATTTATCTTTGAAAAAAATCAGTTTAATTCTTACTGTGTGCACATCATGAAGGCCTTTTTCGAAAGAAAAAAAATCAAAATTGTTTTGCCTCCAAGTACTCCATATGTCTTGAGTAGAAGAAAAAAACAAACTTTACCAAACCAAAGGTTGCTATTTTTGAAATATCACGTGTTCATTCCAGCAAAGCAGAAGACTGCACCTTCTTTCCAGCAACATGCTGTGTCCTTTTTTTTTTTAAGTCCTCTTAATTTTTAGACATGTATTTTTGATTTGTGTTTTAACAAAGCCTGCCTAACCAGTCATCTTGTCTGCACCAATGCAAAGGTTTCTGAGAGGACTACTGTATTCTCTATCCCTGTGGATATAAAGACACTGGCATTTCATTTCTTTTTCCCTTTCCTTTTTAAGGGATTTAACTTTGGAATCTTCCAAAGGAAGTTTGGCCAATGCCAGATTCCCAGAAGTTTGGGGGTTTTTCTTTGTTTTAAACCAAAATTGTATCTGATTCTTCTTGTTCATGTTAGTGATCATCTAATCACAGAGTCGAACACTTTCTCCCCATACAGAAAAATAAACTAAGCATGCTTTATGATAAAATCTGTCTTTTCTGATAGAAACCTGAGCCACTGAAAATAAGAGAAACAACTAGAAGCAGAGTAGAGTCCCAGACTAAGGTCTATGTTTGAGAGGCTTTGAAAGTAATCCCTGGGGTTTGGATTATTTTCACAAGGGTTATGACATTTTATTCAAGTTTGTTGCTCCGTTTTGCACCTCTGCAATAAAAGCAAAATGACAACCAGTACATAAGGGGTTAGCTTGACAAAGTAGACTTCCTTGTGTTAATTTTTAAGTTTTTTTTCTTACTATATCTGTCTACAGGCAGATACAGATAGATGTATGAAAATGTGCTTGCCTGTAAAATTTGCATTCATAAATGTGTTGCCGATGGATCACTTGGGCCTGTACACATACCAATTAGCGTGACCACTTCCATCTTAAAATCAAATCTAAAAAACAAAATTTATTATATATATATATATATATATAAAGGACTGTGGGTTGTATACAAACTATTGCAAACACTTGTGCAAATCTGTCTTGATATAAAGGAAAAGCAAAATCTGTATAACATTATTACTACTTGAATGCCTCTGTGACTGATTTTTTTTTTTCATTTTAAATATAAACTTTTTTGTGAAAAGTATGCTCAATGTTTTTTTTCCCTTTCCCCATTCCCTTGTAAATACATTTCGTTCTATGTGACTTGGTTTGGAAATAGTTAACTGGTACTGTAATTTGCATTAAATAAAAAGTAGGTTAGCCTGGAAATGAAATTAAAATTCACAAGTGTGTGGTCTTTATTTCAGTACCCAAACTTCTTTTCTTCACCCTACCTATTCTGCCACTGCAATATGTAGTCACATCACCACTTCATTCCTCCAATTAGAGAAACATGAATCTTTGTTATAAAAATCAAGATGTGAACACTAGTTCTCCTTCTTTCAAATGATCTTATTCCATTGTATAGCCCCAAGAGGTGCAGCTTCCATCTTGGAAACCTTTGGCTTTGATGTAGAGGAAGCTTTGCAGACACTGCTTTGAAAAGAAAGAATACATCCCTGAAAGGGACAAATTTTTTAAATGTGTATAAGCTGCTGTCTGATTACTGTGTTCATGGTTTGGTGTAGCTGTATTTTCTTTTAACTTTCATCCCATTAGTAATGGTCTTTGGGAGTATCTGTGAATTATATGAACACCACAAACAGTGGGGCTGTACCTCCCAGGTAACCAACACATGTTGTGTTTGAGTCTGCTCATTTCCAATACTGGATGATGTATGTAAACATGTTATGTCTCTTAGTGCAAAAAAGAAACATTTTTTTTTAGGGCTGGCTCACTCTGTCAGGCCTAATCTAAAGGCTAGATATAAAGTCATGTGACTGCTGCTTCAATAAAAACAAATTTATATTGGATAAATTCTGGTCCTCTTTATTATTATTGTGGTGGTGGGCTTAGCTAATATTTGTAAAATAGTTTAACATGTTTACCAGTTGCGGGGGTTTGGGGGGAAGGGTGGGGATCAGCACAAATATGCAAGATGTCACTTGTGGGATGGGTCTCCTGATGGCATTGAAGTGCATTTGTTTGGGATATACTACTATCTTATTTCCTGCCATATTTGAATTGGGATTGAGCAAGATATCTTTTTAACTTAAGAACTCCTGAAAGACTGCATCATTAATTTCTAAGGTCTTCCAAAATGTTGTGACGAACCAGTCCTGCGGGATCATGTCTCAGGAGAGCAGTGATGCTGGATGCCAGTTGAGAAGGTGCTCTAGAAGTGTAGTTAGGAAAGGGAGCACTCAGGTTGCAGCTCCCCTTCATGGAGAAGTCTGTGAAAGGAAGTGAACAAAAGTGATGGGGCTGTCACCCCTCTCTCAGGTGCAAAAATATTTCACCCACCCACTAGCACCTTCAGGTCTAGGAGAGCTGCAGTTAAGGGGAAAACTAAAACAGTTGTAGAAGATGGCATGATGAGGCCAACAAGTTGTCAGAAGCTGGGAAGGGATGGTCCATTAAATGTATGTTTCTCTTTACATCCTCTTTTCTCCAGAAAGGAGAGGACACCCTGGGCCTTCCCACAAGAGTTGTTGATGTCAAGGCTTTAACTGGATCCTTAAAGTCCGGGCTAGGTAGAGATTGGTGGCGCAGGGCTCTAACAGGGCAGCCAGAAGGTAAGCAGTAACTTATTTAGAAGGGCTTTTCTCCTGAGCTTTGGAGACTGACTCCATCCTCACCTGACGGAAGCAAGACCTAGAAAAAGAATGGGGGCCACAGGGATGCCTAGAAACGGACATTTAGTTCAACTGCTCAAGGGCTCAGGGAAGGGAGTATAGGGAAATTCAAATGTTTGAGAGTAGGAAAGTTGAATCTGGCTCCTAGCCCTGTAAACTGGAGATGCACAAAGCTGCTGAAAGGAAGTATCCAGTGTGAGCTCTTTGGTGCATCTAACATTGTATCTTAACTGTGCTTGGACTGCACTTAGTTTTTATAATATATGTAATTCATATGTACATATCAATTCAATGTTTGTGAAACTGCCCAGGTGTTTTTAAAATCAATACTGGGAGATGGGAGTTTACTCTACATCCTACCTTAATCTCACCTTGCTGTCACCTTATCGTAGTCTACGTTTAACAACCATTTCAGGCTCTTGAGTGAATAGCACACTCAAAATTATTTCAATGGGAAAGAAGAGATGTATATATGAATACAGTTAAATGACATTTATATTTCCAAATGAGTATAATTAGACACAATTACTGGGGGCAAAATCTGCATTCATTGTGTTTGGAAAGAGGAGCTCCTTTCCCCGCAGTTTCTTTTCTAAAAATGAGTGCGTTCTCTGTCCCCTTGATGCAGAAGAGGCTGGAGGGATGGCAGAGAATATGTTTGTTTGCTTTGATTTATAGTCTCAATGATTTATGTTCTCCAACTTTGGCCTTCCTGTAAAATGGTAAAAGCTAAGCCAGTATCTGTTTCTTAAAATTCAGTTAACTTGTAGCTTCATTTGAATCAAAATATTAACCATTTAAAATTAATTACTACATTTTAAATCATTTATTTTAAATTTTTATATAGAATAATTATGAGCAAACCAAGTTAAATAATGCATGTTTTTAATAAATATATTTTATTTACTTATTTTTGGCTGCGTTGGGTCTTCGTTGCTGCGCGCAGGCTTTCTCTAGTTGCGGCAAGTGGGGGCTACTCTTTGTTGTGGTGCGTGGGCTTCTCATTGCGGCGGCTTCTCTTGTTGTGGAGCACGGGCTCTAGGCGTGCGGGCTTCAGTAGTTGCGGCACACGGGCTCCAGTAGTTGCGGCACACGGGCTCAGTAATTGTGGCACACAGGCTTAGTCGCTCCGCAGCATGTGGGATCTTCCCGGACCAGAGCTCGAACCTGTGTCCCCTGCATTGGCAGGCGGATTCTTATCCACTGTGCCACCAGGGAAGCTCAAATAATGCATTTTTATGTTCTCACACCAACAGTCTTCAGATATGTAAAGGGCAATAGTAAAATAAATATTAAAAATGTAGAAATATATACAAATATATAATATCTCTATTTCACCACCCCCACATTTCTTTTTCCCCCCAGAAAGGAAGGCCAAAAAAGGCTTAAATCTCTAACCAAAAGTTAATTATTGAAGTCCTCTTGCCTTGATTTGACATTAACCACAGGATCATATTTGCTAAGCCTGGTTCTTAGGTGTGGGATGCCCTATGTAAAGTTAGTTAAAATGTAATTTTCGAAAAATGCAGCATTTTTACTCAAAGTGGTTACAAACAAAGCAGACACTTTCATACTCTTGAGCTCTGAAAACAGGTGTGTAAACAGGAACACGTTTATTAAGTGCCATCAGTACAGCATTATTAGCCCCTGTCTAGCAGATGAGGAGGCTGAGACACAGGTTAAAGGGCAGGCCGCAGTCACAAAGCTAATGAGCCATACAGACAGCGAGGGCTCCATTCCCCAGCAGGACCAGGTGCCCTGGGGGCAGAGGTAAAGGAGGGTCTTTTGGCACCAACGCCCCCCAAATTCAGAGGAATCTACCCCAGACCATTTGAACCTGTTGGCCATTTCCTGCTCCTTTCCACACCATCCACCCGGCCCCTGTGTCCTACCTGAAATAGGAGAATGACTTTGGCAAAGTTGATGATGCCTTTGAACATGTAGGTTGACGTGTCAGCCATGTGGGGCAACAGGGAAGAGATCTCTTTCCCACTATTGTCGGCCAGGGGCTTGTAGCTCCAGATGCTGCCGTCTTCCCCCCGCAGCTGCAGGGAGACCTTCACTGAACATAGATCTTCCCTGATCTTGCTCCACTTGGCAGCTTCTTCACTTGACTGAGTCCGCAGAGACTCCGAATCTTGTGGGCACTGCTAAGCGCCTCTGGCAGCTGGGACATGAGCCTGAAGGGGGAGAGAAGAGACAGCATATATTCTCCCAAACAGGTTCTGACACAGGCCCCAGACAGGCACACACAGCCACAGCTGCACCCTGAGTGGCTGCACAGTGGCAAGAGTGTACACCCCACCTCCACACACAGCACTTGTTCCTTCTTTTTGGTCTTCTCCTATCAGGTGGATCTATTAATTCATGGTCCCTCACATCCCTGCCTGGTCACGTGTGTGTCCCAAGCATCCCTGACCTTGCACTCAGGAAACTCAGAGAAAAGGATCTGGGAGCTAAATATGGAAAGAAACAGACTTTGGAGGCCACTGGCTACCAGCTCTCTGAGCTGGACGGGTCACCGACATACCTGTGAGCACAGGTGGAAGAGGGCACCAGGATCAGACACGGCTACCACTGCTGAGATCACTAGAGTTTCTTGGTTCAGTAAAACCAGTTCACAAATGTCCTGCCCCCTGCAGGTCCTGCCCCTGTCCTCATAAAGCCCTGAACGCCAGCAACCCTGGGGCAACTCAGCTTTCCATAACTCCATTTATGGCTCAGACTCAATTTCTACCTGCTGCAGAAGGAGAGAGCAGAGTTCCAGACCTGAGCATGAGTCAGAATCACCTGAGGGGTCTTGTCAAGGCCCAGACTGCTGGGCCCCGACCTCAAAGTTTCTGATTCAGGAGATAGGGGATGATCTGAGGTTTTGCATTTCTTACAATTTCCCGGATGCTGCTGCTGCCGCAAGTCCAGGGGCCACTCTTTGAGAACCCCTGGGAATGAGGTTGGAGTTCTGAGGAGCTAGCACAGGAGCTGAGCCGTCTCTAAAGCCTCATACCCAGAAATTCCTGAAATGCGTGAAGATGCTATCAGAGGTTTTCATCTGAGCGGTTATCAACTCCCTGATCATCATCTGCTGCTCTTCAGTCAGACCCTGGGCTCCAGGGGGCTGAGTCCCAATCTCTTCCCTCTTCTTCCTCCTGATCAAGGCCCGCTTCTGCGCCACGGCCGTGTCAGACATGATCACTGCAGGGATAGCCAGGAGCAGCCTCAGGCACCTGCAGGGGCTCGAGCAGGAGTAGGGGATGGGGACATGCTTGTGACAAGAAACCTGCCTTTTTCCAGACTCTCGAGGACTCTGGGCTCCTGTGGAGAAACACTTGGGGAAGGACGGGTGTGCTGCCTGTGACTGTGGGGTTCAAGACAACTTCGTGGAGCGATGGGAATTGCTGAGGCTTCTGGATCTTAAGGCACCGGCTTGAGTGATGGTTTTGCCACTTTCTAGTGGTGACCTTGACAGGCTCCCTAACCTCTCTTGCCTTCAGTTTCCTTCTTGGTAATCTGCAGTGACAGTGCTCACCTCACACTGCTGTTAGGATCAGACACTGCACAGGAAATGCCTAATAACAGCTCCTGGTACATAATAGTTGTTCAATAAATGCACCTGATTATTCTTTTCTGGTGGATCAGATACCAACAAGACTCCTCAGAGTCCCCCAAGATCTCTGGGTCTCCGAGACCCCAGAGAGCTGGGACTACTGCTTAGCAAGAAATATCGACTCCAGCCACTTCCTATGTAGCCGGTAGCCTTAGGGTCTTCCATGGACTTCTGGGGCCCACTTGTGTGTGCAGAGCAAAGCTGTGGGGATCCTGGCAGGGAGGGGACGGCAGGGACTGCTGGTCTGCAGGAAAGGCTCTCTGCCCAAATGCCCAAGGAACTTGGCCCCTGAAAGGCTGCCCAAGGTCTCGGGTCCCTCTGTGATTGATGGAGAGAAATACGCTCTGGAAGCTTCCAGCCTTTTCCGCATGCTCTTTAATCTCAGAGTCCCTGGGAGCACAATTATACCAAAGCTGGACAGGGGAAATGAGAACCCCCCAGTCACTGGCGGCACACAGTTCCTCTGGAGGACGCCGGGGCTGGGAAGCTGGTGGAAGGCGGGGGGTCATAGCACACCACGCGTCTCCAGCTTCCCGTCCCCAATTCACCGCCCCCAATTTGCCTTAAACAACTATGAAGGGAACAAAATGAATCACACAAGCGCAACAGAGGGGAGAGGCGGGCACGACCCTGGCCAGAGAGAACCTGGCCTCCCAGAGCAGAGAACGGAGACGCGCTCCACCCCTCCAGCCCTTCAGGAGAGGCACCTGGTCTCAGGCCGACGCCTGCCCGTCTGCGCATGCGCCCGCACACATCCCGCGGCCCGAGCCTGCTCGGGCTCACGTGCCCACGCCCGCCTGCGCCGTCTTTCCTCCAGCCGCTCTCTGGGAGCTTGCGCAGGCGGCAGGCCTGGCACTGCCACCGGGCCTTCCGGGTGATCTCGTAGGTGCCGTTCTGGAAGGGGCACCAGAGCCGGGCGTTGCGTTTCATGGCTGTGCTGCGAGAGGACAAAGAGCAAGAGGTAGGCCGCGTGGAGCACCCTGGCTCCCTGTCCCCTCCCGACACGGACACTAGTCACACCCTCTGGGGGCCCTGCCTTTGCCTCTGAGTTGGGTCGGGGCCACAGGAGGGGTACAGGCGGAGGCTCTTCAGGCTTCTGTCGGTGGGTGCTGGGCTTCCCCAGGGGCCCCGGAGCCGGCTGGAGGAGGGGAGCGGGAGAGGAGACTTGTCCTGCAACATTCATGCGGGTGGTGGGCGCTGCTTCCAACAGGGCCTGCGCCAGAGCCGTTTTCTGGGATGCTTCAGCGCCAGGCCGAGCCTCGCTCTTTCCCGCACCCTGCCCTCTTCCCCCTCACCCCCAGGCACCCCCAGGTTTCTGTGGAGGCGGCCTCTTCCTGGATTTCTCCTTCTTGGAAGAGGGAGCCGGAGGAAACCTGTCTCCAGGAGTATAAGAGACAAAAGAAGCTCCCTGCCTTCCCCAGTCCCCATTCTAGACTGGGGGGCCAGGGGCAGCCAGAGGACTGGGTAGACTATGGGAAGCTTTCTACCTCACTGGACAAAGGCTTCCCCCTTGGAAAAACAGATTCTCCTGATGGACCCAGGGGAACAGAGAGGTTCAGAGACCCGTAATAGTGGAGTGAGCGGGCTCTGCACCCACACGTCCCCACACAGCTGTGCCAGGAGGGAGACAAGGGGGTAGATGCCTTTTAGAGATCTTAACCTCCTTATGGCCTAAACCACCATGTGAGAAAGTTTGTCCACCCTGCTGCCATGCACAGAGGCCACGTGTAAAGGGAGGGCCCTGGGATGACACGCATGAGGGAGGCCCAGCTGCCTCCGCCTTCCAGCTTCCCCACCATGCTCTGGACATGTGAGCGAGCCCTTTTGGGTGCCCCAGTCCAGCTGAGTGTCTCCCCATGCTGTGTGGAGCAGAGGAGCTCCCAGCAGAGCCCCGTCAATACACAGGAGCGTGACAGGAAATGAAATGGTGGTTGGTTTAATTAGTAAGTTTGGGGGAGGTTTGTTACTTGGCAAGAGATCATGGAAACAGACGGCCTGGAGCTTTGTTAGATGTCGATCTGGACTGGGGTCGATGGGGTGCCAGCCGACACCCCCAGTCTTGATCCTATTCCACTCTTACATCAGCCCTCCTTACAGAATGATGCCCTGTGGGCAGGAAGATGACAGTGACTAGGTGACTGGTATGTGCCAGCCACATCTCTCTTTCATGTGAATTTAATAAGACCAGTTAGCTGTGCCGTTTCAATTCAATCCAGCTGTATTTACTCTGAGGTTTGCACCTGTTCCTGGCTGCTTGGGAATGTGTGAAATCTAGCCAGCAGAGGGTGGAAATGATCGCCTCTTCAATTCCATGAAAGTAAAATACTTCTTCAGTGAGGCCTTTGCAAAAATAATTAATTGTAAAATCCAGTATTTAGGCTGAATACCAAAGATGGGATAAATTCTCAGCAAGGAAGAGCCATCAATAAATGGATGAATAAATTAATAAACAGTGTTTGTATGTGACTGGGGCTTGCTGCCCTGAGTGCACACATCCTCACCCCCTCTTTGGGCGAGTGATTAGTTGGCATTGCTTAGCTAGTAGGAGGTGGAGCCAGAATTTGAACCCATGTCAGTCTG
The DNA here is from genome assembly GCF_965194825.1 of Balaenoptera physalus. Lineage (NCBI taxonomy): Eukaryota > Metazoa > Chordata > Mammalia > Artiodactyla > Balaenopteridae > Balaenoptera > Balaenoptera physalus. Next base: position 80,475,421 of record NC_138891.1, read on the forward strand.
ACTCCAAAACCTGTGTTCTTTTTTTAAAATTAATTAATTTATTTTTTGGCTGCATTGGGTCTTTGTTGCTGTGCAGGCTTTCTCTAGTTGCGGTGAGCAGGGGCTACTCTTCATTGCAGTACGCAGACTTCTCATTGCGGTGGCTTCTCTTGTTGTGGAGCACGGGCTCTAGGTGCGTGGGCTTCAGTAGTTGTGGCACGAGGGCTCAGCAGTTGTGGCTTGTGGGCTCTAGAGTGCAGGCTCAGTAGTTGTGGTGCATGGGTTTAGTTGCTCCGCCGCATGTGGGATCTTCCCAGACCAGGGCTCGAACCCGTGTCCCCTGCATTGGCAGGTGGATTTTTAACCACTGCGCCACCAGGGAAGTCCCAAGACCTGTGTTCTTAATTCAACATTGTGCCGCATCCTTCACAAGATGTGTTTCTGAGTGGGTGAACCATTTATTAAACCGCCTTCGTGTCTGTGCACACTTGTTCCTAGGCAGTTCATTTCACACAGAGCCCTCCATGTCATGTGAGTCCTTTGAGGTAGCTCTCTGTTCTTGGGCAGAAAGTGATTCCCTAAGGTCCTCAATTCTTGCCATCTCAATGCTGGTTACAGCAGAAGGGACCAAGGAACTTTGCTGTCACTCCAGCCACATCCAGAGGCACCTGGTCCTGCACCCTCTGGAGAGCTGCGGGTCCTCCTTCTCACAGTCAGAGGAGCATGTGTCCATCCACTGGCTCTTGACCAGTTCCAGGGAGGCTCCATCTGTATTCCACATCCTTCACTTTCTAAGCAGAGGCTCATGTGAGCAGATGGCCATACCACTAAAAGGACCTGCAGTTTTTCTGGGGCTGATGCTGCCTGTTTTCTGCAGATTCAGTGGTTCTTACCCTTTGTATTTTCGTCATTGTTTATGTTGGAGCTTTTTCTTTTGTTTCTCACCAGCCAGGGCCTTTTACTAAGCCCTTTAGAAAAAACAGCTTTGGCAAAGGACCTTTGGAGAGCTTTGGGGTGGCTGCACATTCAGGATGGTTCCACAGTGTGTGCTGCCTAAGAAATCATTGACATTGTTGAAGGCTCAGTCCTGGGTGCATGCAGCAGTGGCCTGACCAGGCTGATTTAAATATATGCAGTAACTTCATTTGCTGAAGTCCCCAGGTCTCCTATTAAATTAGGGAGAAGGAAGGTCTTCCATGAATGACATACATGGGGGTACACATGGGAATGACTAATTGTGACCAAACAGGACCCAGCTGTCCTACTGTCACCTGGAGGTCAGAGGACTTTGGATTTTGCTCCCTGGGGCTGGAGATGTGGCAGGTACTGTCCTGCTGTCATTGTCAAGAGGGCCTAGCCCCTGCCACCGGCCTTTGACTCTCTCTACTCACTAACTTCTCTGGTGCTCAGGATCCTCATAAATAAATGGAACCTGCTGGAAGAGGCCGACATGGCCTTCAGCATGAAAAGGAAGAGGAGAGTGTGCCTTTCTGGGGATGTTACCAGCTGATCTGTGTCCATCCACAGGCTGATCTGGCAAGAAGAGAAGTGGAGGAGGAACTGTAGAGGCACGTGTCCCTCAGAAGTGGGCCCAGAGGGAACCACTGTGGGTGGAGAGCATGCTGTTCAGGGAGAAGATTCCAGCTTGGGGAGGAAGAAAGGAAGGAGAGTGGTGCATACCGAGACCAGAGGACAAGGGGGTAAATTCTAAAGAAAACGTGAATTGTTTCTGCAGTAGAAGGAACAAGGATCCCCGGGCCGGGGGGTGGGGGGGAGAGCAGAGGAGAGGAACGGAGTGGGGAGGGAGGGGAGAAAGGAGAGTAGCACAGGGTGCTACTTTCATGGGTGAAAAGGGAGCAAGGAAAGGACTGCAGAGGCATCCTCGAGGATGGGAACTAGATGGAGCCCAGGGGTGAGCTGGGAGCAGCAGAGAAGGATGACAGGTTACAGGAGGCTCACAGAGGGAGCCTGGTGCTGCGAGAGGACTCAGCAATTTCAGGTTCCTAAACTAGGCTGAATTGATACCCTGCTTCAGGACCCGGCATTTCCTGTTGCTCAGGGGATTAGGCTGTGAGATGCAGCACCCTCAGCATGAATGATGCGGGATAGGTGGCTGATCTCGACTCCAAACTAGAAAACATCAGAAAAATGTGTGACATGCACGCTCCTCTACTATAGAAGGAACATGTGAAAGGGAAGGAGTAGAAGGAAGGTGCTGGGAGGACTTTGCCTGGGGGTGGAAATAGGAGGATGGGAAGCCATCAACTAGTAACCTTTGGAATCAAATATTTAGAGACCACCGGAACGGTGCTGTGGCTACATCCAGGCCAACGGGCCAGAAATCAGGTATTGACATGGGAATTGGTTGTCTTTAGGTACAAGAAAGAAGATGCCCAGTGAGAGGTCCAAGGTGCTGCCTGTTAGGTTTTGAAATTTAGCAGAGATGTCATTCCGGGCAGCCCTTAGGGCATGTCCATGTGCTGCATTTGCTGGGAAAGTGACTCTCCAGGGCCCAGACAGAAGGAGGGTCACTGTGAGACACCAGTCAGCTCCACTTAGCACTCCCTGGCTCCCCTGCTGGCCTGTGAGCCCACGGGTCGCCCACCCCGGCCAGCAGCAGACTCTCCCCAGCTGGCGGGAGAGATTTCATCAAGTTCAGTTGAGTCAGTGGGTGAGTAGAGGTGCCCATATGTCAGCTTGTGTGGGGTCTGAGGCTTATACAATTGGAGGAGTCTTCTTTACAAAAAAGAGTACAAAATTTCAGATACATAATGAGGTACCAAAGAGAATATGTATTTGTGAGAAAGAATGAGAAGAGAAATCACAATAAATAACAAATACTAAAAAGGGCAAGTAGCAAACATCATGAAATCCAGAAAAATAGCCTAGCATTTTAATTAATTAATTGCCTGACACTCCTCTATGATATCTTGATTGTCTCCTTGTGGGAGACAGAATAATGGCCCCCAGAGACATCCACATCCTAATCCCCAGAACACGTGAATATGTTTCCTTATATGGCAAAAGGGTCTTTGCAGCTGTGATTGAGGTTACAGACCTTGAGACAGGGAATTAGTTACCCAGAGTTACCCAGGTGGGCTCCATCTAATTACCAGAGCTCTCAAAAGGCTTTCCTGGGTTTATTCAGAGAAAGAGATGTGATGATGGAAAAGAGGTCAGGTGCTACGTTGCTGGCTTTGAAGATGGAAGAAGAGACCAAGAACATGGGTGGCATCTAGAAGCTGGAAAAGGCAATGGGTTCTCCCCTGAGCCTGCCTGTAGGAACCAGTCTGGGTGACACCTTGATTTTAGCACAGTGGCACTGATTTTGGACTTTGGGCCTCCAGAACTGTAAGATAATCCATTTTGTATCGTTTAAGCCACCAGTTTCTGATATTATTACAACAGCAATAGCAAGTGAATTGTATTCCTTGTAGGACAATGATTTTGTAATGTCATTTTGTAATATAAAGAACAGAAAGATAGGTCTTTCCTCTAGCACTGCTGATCAAAATTTGCTTTTTACTATGATATTAGAGAAAAGTTTCATCTTCACAACTACGTCAAGGATTGTTGTCAACTTAAGAAAACCTCTATCAAGATTTTTTTCATATAAGTGTTCATATTTGGAAGAATTTTCCATAGACTAAGTAGTCGCTCCACACATTTCACACCTCCACCCCCTCCTTTAGCCTGTGCTGGACACCACAGGATGCGGTGATGTGGTGACACAGTCAGGCCCTGCACGTTCCTGTCAGGACGGTGGATGAGCCGGCAGAGTGGGGCATTCCCAGGACTGCGTCCACGCTGGGTAGCTCGCAGTAACTCAGCTCTGCTTCGGTAACTGCCGCCGTGCGCCCACACTGTGTGTATCCCCCGCTCACTGCCCTTAGCCTGATCCCAGACGTGCCCACGGCCATTCCATCCCCGCTTGACTTCAGGTAAAATATGACAGTGAGTAGAAATCATCTAAAACAACTGTGGTTAAATATCTTACTTTTGCAAGGGTTACAAAAGCATATGACGTGGGGAGGAGCACATGTAAGTGAAGGGCCAGAAACCTAAGCTTCATTAGCTTAAATCCACCTCTGCTCTGGTTCTGTTGTATCTGTCAACCTACACGTATATATGTACTTTGTATATATATTTATACAACACCTGTAAAACTACACACGTCTAACACACACACACACACACACACACACACACACACACACACACACACACACACACACCCCTATAAAACTAAGCCACACAGGGGAGCTTACACCTCAGATCAACAGACAGAGCCTTTGCTGCCCAGTCTCCTCTGTGTTACATTTTGATGCTATCATCAGGTCCAAATGCCTTGACAAACATGGCAAAACAAGAGTCCTCAGAGAGGCCCCTTCCGTGGATCAGGCACCAGGCAGGGTGGGACTGCCTGGCCTGCGGCCGACCCCGCCGGCCTCCTTGCCGCACTGTTAACCCTTCCGTCTCGCTCGAGTGGCGATGATTGAAGCTCACTCTTCCTTCTGGCAGCTCCGAAGCCGGAGGAGTGGGTTTTGGCAGCAAGGTGGGACTTAAAGTGAGCTCTGGGATTTTGAAATGCACGAGATCAAGGAAAGCTTTTGATAGAAAAAAGTACTACTCTCCCGTCCCCTCATGGCAAAAGAAGACAGGATGTGTCAGATAAAATGCCGACATTTGTGAGACAGTTACTGAGGGGATAAATGGCGTTACCGTTTCGTGTTCACAGCCTCCATCTCTGTCCTTGGGAAGGAGACTCATAAACGCGCCCAGACTGACCCTACCCCAGCGGGGGCGGGGGGGGGGATGCTTGGTAGGCCTCTCCCACCCAGAGCTGCCCTCAGAGTGGCTCCTGAACCAAGGGTCCATAGGCTTCCTGGGGCCTGTGCGGGATGCTGTAATGGCTCTCTCCCAGGGACAAGGGATCCACTGACCCGTTCAGATCCTCTCCTAGTGAATCTGAATATCAGATATACAGACGGGGCCAAATTAAAGGGCCCGCTGACTGGGCTATTGCCATATTCAAAGGACACTAAAACATTGTTGGAATAGATCAGTAACGAGGTAAACCATAAATTGTTTTCTTTCCTACCAAGGTAGTCATCACCCTGAGGTGGAGATTTAAAACACTCCTTGACAGTGCAGACTAGTCTCTGTGGAGCCATCAGGGGCACTCATATGCCTATACACAGGGCCACTCCAGCCAACCACCTGGACAACTTCCTGAAATTGGCAGAGGCAGAAACAGAATCATGTGTGGTGTAGGGCTATTTGCAGGGAATGAGTGGACTATTTTATTCTCTGTAAACACTTTTGCCTTCCAAGAAGTCATCTGGTTAGAAAATTGCACAGGATAAATCACTTATTTTGACTATGAAATACATGATAAACATTTTGTATGAGAAGAACATCACTTGCCCACAAGCATATGAAAAGTTGCTCAATATCACTAATCACTACAGAAATGCAAATCAAAATCATGAGACCTCACCTCACACCCATGAGGATGGCTGCTATCACAAAAACAAAATAACAGGTGACGGCAAGGATGTGGAGAAATTAGAACCCCTTATGTATTGCTAGTGGGAATATAAAATGGTGTGGCCGCTATGGAAAACAGTATGGAGTTTCCTCAAAAAAATTAAAAATAGGATTGCCAAATGGTTTAGCAATTCTACTTATGGATTGGAAGCAGGGTCTTGAAGAGACATTTGCACACCCATGTTGACAACAGCATTATTCACAACGGTCAACAGGTGGAAGCAACCAAAATATCCATCAACAGATAAAGGGATAAACAAACTATGGTATATACATAATGAAATATTTTCAGTCTTGAAAAGGAAGGTAATTCTGACACATGCTACAACATGGATGAAACTTAAGGACATTATGCTAAGTGAAATAAGCCAGTCAAAAGGACAAATGCTGTATGACTTCACTTATATGAAGTACCTAGAGTAGGCAAACTCACAGAAACAGAAAGAATGGTGGCAATGTACAGCATGGTGACTACAGCTAATAATACTGTGTTATTTATTTGAAAGTTGTTGAGAGCACATCTTAGGCATTCTTACCACACACATACACACACACGAGTTAACTTTGTTCCCTTTGTGAGGGAATGGATGTGTTAATTATTTTGATCTTGGTAATCATTCTACAGTGTATGTGTATATCAAATCATCACGTTGTACACTTTGTATATAATTATATTGCAATTATTTTTTCAGTAAAGTTAAAAATAAGTAGAATGGTGGTTGCCAGGGGCTGTGAGGAATAGCAAGTATAGAGTTTCAGTTTTACAAGATGAAAAAGGTCTGGAGAGTGACTGCACAATATAAATATACTTAACATTACTGAACCATATACTTAAATGGTTAAGATAGTAAATATCATGTTATGTGTTTTGTACACAATTAAAAAAAAATCACCGGCCACTAAATAGTTTTTCATCAAATATTTAGAGAATATTAAAAGAGAGGCCAGGGACTTCCCTGGTGGCACTGTGGTTAGGAATCCACCTGCCAATGCAGGGGACACAGGTTCGAGCCCTTGTCCGGGAAGATCCCACATGCCACAGAGCAGCTAAGCCCGTGCGCCACAACTGCTGAGCCTGTGCTCTGGAGCCCACGAGCCACAACTACTGAGCCCACGTGCCACAACTACTGAAGCCTGCGTGCCTAGAGCCCATGCTCCACAATAGGAGAGGCCACTGCAATGAGAAGCCCACACACCACAACAAAGACTGGTCCCCACTCGCCGCTACTAGAGAAAGCCCATGAGCAGCAACGATCCAACACAGCCAAGAAAGAAGGAAGGAAGGAAGGAAAGGAGAAAAGAAAAGAAAGACAAAATATTAGACCAGTGTGAGTGCCCACAGATCTCAGTCCTGCCTTGCATGGGCTCTGATATGCACACACAGAAGGTGGGTCATGAAGCCAGGAAGGGCTGTGAGGAGGCCGAAGCTATGAGGCAGAGAAGCAGCAAAAAGGAAAGTACTAACAATGGTTAAAAGCACTACAATGAGGAATAAAAAGATAACCAGGTCAATTAAGCTGCATTTGATCCTGCATGACCTTAGTTCTTGAACTACATTTAAGTCTCTGTGAGGCCGGGGCCTGCGGCATTTAAGATTGTTGTCCCCCGTCCTTCTCTCCACATCTGCTTCAGAATCCCCACTGCTTAAGGTAACCCCAGCACCTGCTTGTAATCTAGGATGGGGATTCTCCAACTTTAATGTGTGTGTGTGTGTGTGTGTGGCCAGAGGGTAAAGAGGAAAAAAAGCAGGTAAAGGGAAATTATATAAGAATAGAATTTCTAAAAATTTAACAATGAAGCTTATAAAACTGTTGGCTTTTTTCAGTGAAGGGAGAAGTTTGGTAAACTTATTAACTCACATTTCACAGGTTTTGTTGTTTACAAAATGATTTCAAAATCATAATCTCACGTGGAGGTGCTGTGAGGTGGGCAGAGCAGGGCTTATCACCAGTGGAGCAAGGCAAGGCAGGTTGTATTATCTTTTTAACAAATGAGGAAATTGGAGCTTTGAGGTGTGTCCAAGGTCACAAAGGCAGTAAGTGATAGAGCTTCTTTTCTTTCCCCTTTATTATGATTCTTTCTATAGTGCAAATAGATACACTACACTATGTACGTTAAATTTTTGTCACAAAACTCATGGGGATAAAATGAGCTCATGTATTTACAGTTTTTTGGAAATGAATCAAATACTCTGAACAAAAGTCTCCCCCTCCTTGGCCCTGGCAGGGGACAGACACCCAGAGGAAACTCAGCAAAAATCACCTTGTATGAATTTAATTATGAGAGGTCAGCTGCTATCTTCAGGTGGCCATAAGTGAAATTTGGCCTTTGTGCTTCCTGGGACACAGTCATCAAAGAGGTTAGAAGGTTCATTCCTAGACATGGATCAGCCCAAGTCAAAAGTACACCCAGTGCCCTCTTCCAGTATTTAACAAGGTGCACTGATCTCTGATTTAACTGCCTGTCTCTTACATGCATGTGAAGTGCTCTTATTGCCTATGGTTTTATAGTTTGACTCTGTTAGGAATTTGTGGAGATCCGGGAGAATCGTTTCATATATTACATGAGGGATTTAACTGTGTCTCCTTATCTTAATTTTCAGTTGGGTATTCAGTTTGTTATTTCAGTGTTTCACAGAAGTTCAGGAGGTACGGCAGGTAGATGAACAGGTATTGGGTGGCAGAGAATTCTTCCCAGTCCCCTTCAGATCACACCAGTTAGAAGGCCCCTGTGTGCAAGAAGAGTCCCACACACACTCTGGTGTTATTTCCAGGTTGTGACCAGGGCACAACCCCAGCCCCATAGAATCCTGGAGAGACATCACTGAGAAATATTAGTTCACAGTATGAAATAACAATGAATTAAAATTGGGAACATGACAAGAATACCTAAGACATCTAAGTGTGAATGGTACCCCTAGAATTGTGTGGTGTACAACATACACAGCTGTATACATTAGCCCTGCGACTATCCTCTGTCATGGCTATAACTTAGCATTGTGCTGGAAGGCCAAGAAAAGGCAATAAGACCCCCCCTCCCAAAAAAAAGGACTGTGTAAAAATTAGAAAGGAAGGAGCAAAACTCTTGTTACATATAATATGATATCTACCAAGAAATTCCAAAGGAATCAACAGATAAATTTATACAACGATTAAGATAATTCAGTGAGGTGACCAGATGAAATATCAAAACACAAAATAGATTTTCTATATCAGTAAAAAAAATCAATTAGATACAGTAAAGCTATAATGGAAATTGGCTCAGGAATAGGAAATAAATACAAAATAACAAAGTATCCAGGAATAGACATGTAAGAGAGAGAACTTAGTACATGATAGAGGTGACATTTCAGATGAATAGGGAAAGGACAGACTTTTCAATAAATGCAATTGGAATAATTAATAGAAATAAATTCCAGGTAGACTAACGACCTATTTTTTAAATGATAAAAGTGTGCCAAAATCTTGGCTGTTGAGAAGGCTTTCTTACATAAGAACTAAAGAACAAAGTCCATAAAGCAGAAAGTCAATAAATTCAACTACATCAAAATAATAATAGCAAAAACGATATTAGTAAATACTTCTGTTGACTAAAAACACAATGCAAAGTTAAAAACACAAGTAACAGACTTAGAATATTTATTATATGTATATCAAAGGATTAGCATCAAGAATAAATACTAGACTCCTACAATGGGTGGAAAAAGATAACCCAATATAAAATGAACTAAGGATAAGAATGAGCAATTAAGAGGAAATAGAATGATCAAGAATTATATTTTAAAAATGCCCAATCTCACTGGTTGTTATGGGTTGACTTGGGCCCCCCAGGACCTCAGAATGTGATTGTTTTTGGAGAGAGGGCCTTTAAAGAGGTGATTAAGTTTAAATGTGGTCGTTAGGGTGGGCCCTAACCCAGTATGATGGATGTCCTTGTAAGAAGAGGCAATGTGGACACAAACGGAGACACCAGGGATGCACTCCATAGGAAAGGCCATGGGAGGACACAGGAGGCACCATCAGCTAACCAAGGAGAGAGGCCTCAGGAGAACTCAAACCTGCCGACGCCTTGATCTTGGACTTTTTTGCCTTTCTTGTGAGAAAATAATATTCTATTGTTTAAGCCAGCCAGTCTGGCAAACTAATATATTAGTAACCAGAGAAAGTTAAGTATTTTTAAAATGGGTTACTATTTTCACTCATCCAGTTGGAAAAGTAATCAAATGTTTAATAAATAGCAAGCATCAAGGTGTGGAGGAGCAGTAACTGTTGTTCTCTGCTGGGGGAGTATAAAATGGTGCAGGCACGGTGGCGGGCCATCTGGCAGTATCAAAAATTAAAATGCACATATCCTATGATGGAGCAATTCAACTTCTCATTGTCTCCTCTAGAGAAACACTTCACGTGGGCACAAGAAGACAGACAGAGGGAGGGTCACTGTAGCGTTGTTGGTAAGAGTGAAAAATTGGAAACAGCTAAAATATTTATTAAAAAGGAAATGGCTAAATGAAAGGATTGTACTCTGTGGAATACTATGTAGCAGTTAAAATTAATGAGATAAAGCTATACATAGGTATGGAAAGTCTTCATATGGAATATGCATATGGAAAGTGTTGAGTGGAAAAACAAGGAGAAAAATAAGACAATACATAGTATATTAGGACATATATGTATGTGTGAATGCAGAGGAGACCGTCAGACAATAGCACACCAAACTGATTAGAGCAGTTACTTTTGGAGGAACAGGGGATGGGCCCTGGCAGGATGGCTAAAGGAGAATTAGTTTCATCGGTACGGCTTTTTCATTTTACAAGGAGCGTGTAATCATGTATTACATTTATAATTTTTAAAAGCTATTACTAACAGTAATTTAGTCAGTTTTGTGGTTGTCTATTATGTTTACTCCATAATAATTGAGAGAAAAGTGGATAGCTTGAGACTAGCAGTTGGCAAACTTTTTCTATAAAAGGGCAGATAATATTTTAAGCTTTGGGAGCTACACCAGCAGTTTTGCAGCTATTCTGCTGTTGTAGGGCAAAAGCGGCTATAACTAATACTGCATAATGAATGAGCATGCCTGTGTTCCCATAAAACTTTATTTATAAAAACAAATGACTCCATAACCAGCAGGGAACACTGGTGTGAGAGCAGCCTACCAGGGAGAGAATCCGCAGAGACATATATGTATGGAAGCCACCTGCCATGTGTAAGCTACCTTACGGAAAGATTCAAATAGCAAAGGATTGAGACTTCCGGCCAACAACCAATGAGGAACTGACCTCCTCAGTTCGCTAGCTTGTGAGGAACTGGCTCCTGCCAACAACAGCGTGTGGCTGACAGGGTCTTGGTGCTCCGACTGGGTGTCAGGCCTGAGCCTCTGAGGTGGGAGAGCCGAGTTCAGGACATTGGTCAACCAGAGACCTCCTGGCCCCTCATGATATCAATCAGCGAGAGCTCTCCCAGAGATCTCCGTCTCAACGCTAAGACCCAGCTCCACTCAACAACCAGCAGGCTCCAGTGCTGGACACCCCATGCCAAACAACTAGCAAGACAGGAACACAACCCCACCCATTAGCAGAGAGGCTGCCTAAAATCATACTAAGTTCACAGACACAGCAAAACACACCACCAGATGCGGTCCTGCACACCAGAAAGACAAGATCCAGCCTCATCCTCCAGAACACAGGCACCAGTCACCTCTACCAGGAAGCCTACACAACCCACTGAACCAACCTTACCCACTGGGGACAGACACCAAAAACAATGGGAACTACAAACCTGCAGCCTGTGAAAAGGAGACCCCAAACACAGTAAGTTAAGCAAAATAAGAAGACAGAGAAATACACAGCAGATGAAGGAGCAAGGTAAAAACCCATCAGACCAAAGAAATGAAGAGGAAATAGGCAGTCTACCTGAAAAAGAATTCAGAGTAATGATAGTAAAGATGATCCAAAATCTTGGAAATAGAATGGAGAAAATACAAGAAACATTTAACAAGAAGAACTAGAAGAGAACTAGAAGAACTAAAGAGCAAACAATGATGAACAACACAATAAATGAAACTAAAAAATCTCTAGAAGGACTCAATAGCAGAATAACTGAGGCAGAACAACAGATAAGTGACCTGGAAGATAAAATAGTGGAAATAACTACCACAGAGCAGAATAAAGAAAAAAGAATGAAAAGAATTGAGGACAGTCTCAGAGACCTCTGGGACAACATTAAACGCACCAACATTAAAATTTTAGGGGTCCCAGAATAAGAAGGCAAAAAGAAAGGGACTGGGAAAATATTTGAAGAGATTATAGTTGAAAACTTCCCTAATATGGGAAAGGAGGTAATCAATCCAGGAGGTGCAGAGAGTCCCATACAGGATAAATCCAAGGAGAAACATGCCAAGACACATATTAATCACACTATCAAAAATTAAATACAAAGAAAAAATATTAAAAGCAGCAAGGCAAAAGCAACAAATACCATACAAGGGAATCCCCATAAGGTTAGCAGCTGATCTTTCCACAGAAACTCTGTAAGCCAGAAGGGTGTGGCAGGACATATTTCAAGTGATGAAAGGGAAGAACCTACAACCAAGATTACTCTACCCAGCAAGGATGTCATTCAGATTCGATGGAGACATTAAAACCTTTACAGACAAGCAAAAGCTAAGAGAATTCAGCACCACCAAACCAGCTTTACAACAAATACAAAAGGAACTTCTTTAGGCAGAAAACACAAGAGAAGGAAAAGACCTACAAAAACAAACCCAAAACAATTAAGAAAATGGTAATAGGAACATACATATCGATAATTACCTTAAATGTAAATGGATTAAATGCTCCAACCAAAAGACATAAACTGGCTGAATGGATACAAAAGCAAGACCCATATATATGCTGTCTACAGAGACCTACTTCAGACCTAGGGACACATACAGACTGAAAGTGAGGGGATGGAAAAAGATATTCCATGCAAATGGAAATCAAATGAAAGCTGGAGTAGCAGTTCTCATATCAGACAAAACAGACTTTAAAATAGAGACTATTACAAGAGACAACGAAGGACACTACATAATGATCAAGGGATCAATCTAAGAAGAAGATAAAACAATTGTAAATATTTATGCACCCAACATAGGAGAACCTCAATATGTAAGGCAAATGCTAACAGCCCTAAAAAGGGAAATTGACAGTAACACAATCATAGTAGGGGACTTTAACACCCCACTTTCACCAATGGGCAGATCATCCAAAATGAAAATAAAGAAGGAAACACAAGCTTTAAATGACACATTAAACAAGATGGACTTAATTGATGTTTATAGGACATTCCACCCAAAAACAACAGAATACACTTTCTTCTCCAGTTCTCATGGAACATTCTCCAGGATAGATCATACCTTGGGTCACAAATCAAGCCTTGATAAATTTAAGAAAATTGAAATCGTATCAAATATCTTTTCCGACCACAACGCTATGAGACTAGATATCAGTTACAGGAAAAAATCTGTAAAAAATACAAACACATGGAGGCTAAAAAATACACTACTGAATAACCAAGAGGTCACTGAAGAAATCAAAGAGGAAATGAAAAAACACCTAGAAACAAATGACAATGAAAACACAATGACCCAAAACCCATGGTATGCGGCAAAAACAGTTCTAAGAGGGAAGTTTATAGCAATACAGTCCTACCTCAAGAAACAAGAAAAATATCAAATAAACAACCTAACCTTACAGCTAAAGCAATTAGAGAAAGAAGAACAAAAAAAACCAAAGTTAGCAGAAGGAAAGAAATCATAAAGATCAGATGAGAAATAAATGAAAAAGAAATGAAGAAAATGACCACAAAGATCAATAAAACTAAAAGCTGGTTCTTTGAGAAGATAAACAAAATTGATAAACCATTAGGAAGAGTCATCAAGAAAAAAAGGGGAAAGACTCAAATCAACAGAATTAGAAATGAAAAAGGAGAAGTAACAACTGATACTGCAGAAATACAAAGGATCATGAGAGATTACTACAGGCAACTATATGCCAATAAAATGGACAACTTGGAAGAAATGGAAAAATTCTTAGAAAAGCACAACCTTCCGAGACTGAACCTGGAAGAAGTAGAAAATATGAACAGAACAATCACAAGCACTGAATTTGAAACTGTGATTAAAAATCTTCCAACAAACAAAAGCCCAGGACCAGATGGCTTCACAGGCGAATTCTATCAAACATTTAGAGAAGAGCTAACACCTATCCTTCTCAAACTCTTCCAAAATATAGCAGAGGGAGGAACACTCCCAAACTCATTCTACGAGGCCACCATCACCCTGATACCAAAACCAGAGAAAGATGTCACAAAGAAAGAAAACTACAGACCAATATCACTGATGAACATAGATGCAAAAATCCTCAACAAAATACTAGCAAACAGAATCCAACAGCACATTAAAAGGATCACATACACCATGATCAAGTGGGGTTTATCCCAGGAATGCAAGGATTCTTCAGTATACGCAAATCAATCAACATGATAAACCACTTTAACAAATTGAAGGATAAAAACCATATGATCATCTCAATAGATGCAGTAAAGCTTTCGACAAAATTCAACACCCATTTATGATAAAACCCTCCAGAAAGTAGGCATAGAGGGAACTTACCTCAACATAATAAAGGCCATATATGACAGACCCACAGCCAAGATCGTTGTCAATAGTGAAAAACTGAAAGCATTTCCACTGAGATCAGGAACAAGACAAGGTTGTCCACTCTCACCACTATTATTCAACATCGTTTTGGAAGTTTTAGCCACAGCTGTCAGAGAAGAAAAAGAAATAAAAGCAATACAAATTGGAAAAGAAGAAGTAAAGCTGTCACTGTTTGCAGATGATATGTTACTTTACATAGAGAATCCTAAAGATGCTACCAGGAAACTACTAAAATTTGGTAAAGTAGCAGGATACAAAACTAATGCACAGAAATCTCTTGCATGCCTATACACTAATGATGAAAAATCTGAAAGAGAAATTAAGGAAACACTACCATATACCATTGCAACAAAAAGAATAAAATGCCTAGGAATAAACCTACCTAAGGAGACAAAAGACCTGTATGCAGGAAACTATAAGACACTGATGAAAGAAATTAAAGATGATACAAACAGATGGAGAGATATACCATGTTCTTGGATTGGAAGAATCAACATTGTGAAAATGACTCTACTACCCAAAGCAATCTACAGATTCAGTGCAATCCCTGTCAAACTCCCAATGGCATTTTTCACAGAACTAGAACAAAAAATTTCACAATTTGTATGGAAACACAAAAGACCCTGAATAGCAAAAGCAATCTTGAGAAAGAAAAACGGAGCTGGAGGAATCAGGCTCCCTGACTTCAGACTATACTACAAAGCTACAGTAAGCAAGAAAGTATGGTAGTGGCACAAAAACAGAAATATAGATCAATGGAACAGGATAGAAAGCCCAGAGATAAACCTCTGCACATATGGTCACCTTATCTTTGATAAAGGAGGCAAGAATATACAATGGAGAAAAGACAGCCTTTTCAAAAAGTGGTGCTGGGAAAACTGGATAGCTACATGTAAAAGAATGAAATTAGAACCCTCCATAACACCATACACAAAAATAAACTCTAAATGGATTAAAGACCTAAATGTAAGGCCAGACACTATCAAACTCTTAGAGGAAAACATAGAACACTCTGTGACATACATCACAGAAAGATCCTTTTTGACCCACCTCCTAGAGAAATGGAAATAAAAACAAATAAACAAATGGGACCTAATGAAACAAAAGCTTTTGCACAGCAAAGGAAACCATAAACAAGACGAAAAGAGAACCCTCAAAATGGGAGAAAATATTTGGAAACGAAGCAACTGACAAAGGATTAATCTCCAGAATATACAAGCAGACCATGCAGTTCAATATCAAAAAAACAAACAACCCAATCCAAAAATGGGCATAAGACCTAAGTAGACATTTCTCCAAAGAAGATGTACAGATTGCCAACAAACACATGAAAGGATGCTCAACATCACTAATCATTAGAGAAATGCAAATCAAAACTACAATGAGGTATCACCTCACACCGGTCAGAATGGCCATCATCAAAAAATCTGCAAACAATAAATGCTGGAGAGGGTGTGGAGAAAAGAGAACCCTCTTGCACTGTTGGTGGGAATGTAAATTGACACAGCCACTATGGAGAACAGTATGGAGGTTCCTTAAAAAACTAAAAATAGAACTACCATGTGACCCAGCAATCCCACTACTGGGCATATACCCTAAGAAAACCATAATTCAAAAAGAGTTATGTACTACAAAGGTCATTGCAGCACTATTTACAATAGCCAGGACATGGAAGCAACCTAAGTGTCCATCAACAGATGAATGGATAAAGAAGACGTGGCACATATATACAATGGAATATTACTCAACCATAAAAAGAAATGAAATTGAGTTATTTGCAGTGAGGTGGATGGACCTAGAGTCTGTCATACAGAGTAAAATAAGTCAGAAAGAGGAAAACAAGTACCGTATGCTAACACATATATATGGAATCTAAAAAAAAAAAAGGTTCTGATGAACGTAGGGGCAGGACAGGAATAAAGATGCAGACGTAGAGAATGGACTTGAGGACACGGGGAGAGGGAAGGGTAAGCTGGGACGAAGTGAGAGAGTGGCATGGACATATATACACTACCAAATATAAAATAGATCGCTAGTGGGAAGCAGCCAGATAGCACAGGGAGATCAGCTCGGTGCTTTCTGACCACCTAGAGGGGTGGGATAGGGAGGGTGGGAGGGAGACGCAAGAGGGAGGGGATATGGGGATATATGTATACATATAGCTGATTCACTGTGTTAAACAGCAGAAACTAACACACCATTGTAAAGCAATTATACTCCAATAAAAATGATAAAAAAAAAACCCAAATGGTTTTAGTTTAGTTTAGTTTGGTTTAGTTTGCCAACCCCTTGTTTAGACTAAGTTTATTATGTAACTAAAATGTATTTTAAGTAAGTGCTTTTGTTGTATGGAAAAATAATCTTTTGTATTAACCAACTAATTAAATAAGCTGTAGCCTCTGGGGCCTTGCTTAGAATGTTTTAGACTCTGGACATATCATTAGAGACCAAATACCCATCCCAGTGGAGATAATCCATTTACCTTGGCCATCTCAGTGGTGACCATCAGCCTTCCCAGCAGCAGAGTCGCACAGCCATCAATGGGATGGCGGGGATAGTGCCTGCCACACGTGACTCACTGAGTCAAGGTTCAGTGGCCTCAGAGGTGACTCCTGACCATCCCCAGAGGTGGAGTTGCCTTAAAGCAAAGTCTCTGGCCATAGGCTCAGCCAGGCTGGGCTGTGAGGTGGGGAGGAGGGCTTGGTGGTGCTGACACCTGTAGGAGAGGCTTGGTTCTATGGGACAAGGTGCCTCTCCTGGCAAGTGGAGACAGAAAACTCACTGGGGCAAAGCCAGCGCAGCCCCAGGGCTATGCAGTGTGTGGCAGGCCTAGGAGGGACCCCTCACTGAGGACTTGAGGCCCTGTGACTGTCATGCTGCTTTGTCTCAGCCGTGGTCCCAGGGTCTGCCAATGCTAATTCAGCAGGCTGAGCGGAACCAGGGCTGGTATGCTCCCACTGTCTAGCTTCCACAGTCCCCGACCATGGTATCTTCTGGGTCAGGAGACTCCAGCTGCAACAGAGAGTGGGCTGAGTGTATGTATGACTCATGGCGGTTCATTACGGTTGAGGTTTCCACTGTGATTATTTCTCTAGGAGGCAAGTACAGGATCAGGAAGCATTATGAATGAGTCTCAATATTAAGTGATTTCCTTCATGATTTTTTCCACCCCGGAAATGTGGAGAGCAGCAAGGCCAACACATACACGTCCCACTGCGATGCTGACCTCAAACTTAAGATACATTTGTGTTCCCACATTTCTTTCACATGGAACTGGGGGCAGGCCGCCCCCAGCAAAAGAAAAAGAAAAACCATACCTGTTAGGTGGTAACTTCTTTGCTCTGACTTCTCCTTTGAGGTCCACTTTGAACAATCAGGAATAAAGGATCAATCAAAACGTCAATATCCCTGAAGTAGTTGCCTTGTTGAAGACTGGAGCATTAGCTTAATCTTTTGCTTTTCACAGGAGTGAACACTTCTCTTGGGCGAGAGGCTGCCTCTCGTCAGGGCAGTGCTTCCTCTTCCCTGTGCTGTAGTCATAGGTTATTATTTCCCAGGAACTGAGCCAATCTCGTCTGTCACCCACATTTCAGTCCAGGTCAGAGGGAGGCTGTAAGTGCCCCCCATCAGGCACTACTAAGTCCCAAGTCCAGTACTTGAACTTGCAAGTGACCAGATTACCGTATTTACTCTCATTATGTGCTCCTGACTTTTTCTCTCAGATGTCTTCACTGTAAAACACAGGAGAAGTGGAGGAATGTTGCTAGTATCTGCTTTGTCTAATTAGTTCTGAGCAAATTTCATGCATCTGAGGGGCTCTGCACTTTAGCCCCTGGGGCAAAGTTAATTCGAACTTAGATCTCCAAACACTTCTTTCCTTTGTCTGAGCCACCTTCCTGGATAGGGTTACTTACTTGAAACTGCATGTTTGTGTAAGAGAGAGGCAAGCACGCAGGGAGAGGGAAAGAGTCTGAGATGAGGGGTCTGAGCAGAGCTCACAAGAGTGTGACCTGTGGCTCTGACCTCAGGACGGCTGGCTGACCAGGAGCAGGGAGCATGGACCACGGGGAAAGGTTCTCAGGGTTCTTTCCTCCACCAGGCCCTGCCAGCAGCCAGCAGCCCCTCATTCCTCAGCCTAATCCTTTGGGTTCCCAGCAGCAGCTGCTGATGGCTGTTCTAGCTCTCAAGGGAAAAGAGGAGACAAAAGCCCCAAGTGGTGAGTTTCACAGGATATGTTTCTTCCACTTGCTTTGTTCTTAAGGATGCTTTATGGCAGATGTAGCGAGAGGGCTAGATACATGTATCAGACAACAGTAAGGGAGTCCTGGCCCAAAGAGGGAGGGGGAGAGGAAGGGGAGAAGAACTGTTGATTAGATTGGGGGGGGTGAAGAGAACTAGGGATTCCCAAAAAATTATTGTGGCAATCTTCGTGTGAAAATTTCGGATTCCTTACACTTATTTCCTGACTTAAATTGTTTTTATTTTGAACTCATGTCTTAATCCAGCCCTCCTGATGAGAAAAGCAAGAATATCTAAGTATGGTTTTTGTTTGGTTGGTTGGTCTTTAGTTAAATTGGTTTCCTCTCTTCTACTCAGTTTGCCCCGCCCAGGGGATAAGGAGGATTTGAGTCTGGGACTTCCTAGGGGTCAACATTTCTCAAGTGCTTGCTTGCTTTGCTCCTCCCAGCCAAGCGCAGAGAATAGGGCAGCTCACACAGCCCACTGCAAGAGATCTGCAGCAGCAGTGGTGACTGGGACTCCTGAGCATGGAGCTCTTTTCTTTCAGTCAAGATTCTGACTGTCCACGGAGGATTCTGCTAAGACTGGGAAGCACTGAATAATACATCCCACTGGTTGGGAGGTTGACTTGGGCCTTGGACAGGAAGAACCTACAATAAGTGAAATACTGGATCCTGGTCCCAATGGAAGCAGCCTCTCTAGTGTGCCCTGGGGGCTGCATGCTGGGCCCCGTGGCACCTCTGGTACCCTGTTAAGCTATGACCAGAAGGTCATGACCACAGCCACATGGGGTTGGAAGGCTGAAAATGGTTAGGAACTCATCCCAGGAGACTTTATTTCCAAGATTCAAAGTAGGTCTTTCTGGGAGCAAAGGAGATAATTAGGCGGTGAAAATAATCTTGTAGGACACTATAATGGTAGATACATGTCATTATACATTTATCCAAACCCATAGAATGTACAACACCAAGAGTGAGCTCTGATGTAAACTCTGGACTCTGGGTGATTCTGATGTTTCAGTGTAGGTTCATTGATTGTAACAAATGTCCCATTGTTACCGAGTCCAAGCTCGCTCTGCTGGCTGCACAACAGGCCAATAAGTCGGAGACAAGGTGTTGAGGCGAGGAGTACGACTTTATTCGGAAAGCCAGCAGACGGAGAAGATGGCAGACTAATGTCTCAAAATAACCATCTTGTTGTGGTCTGGATGCTAGTTTCTTTTATAGCATAGGGAAGGGGAGGAAATGAGGAGGTAAAGTAAAAAGGCCAAAAGATTTGCACATATCCCCTGGAATGGCCAGCCTCGGGGAGGGGATGTGTTAATTCCTTCTTTCTTGCAGCCATCCACAGGTGGACAGGGTCAGGGTGCTTCCCTGAACAAAGGCACTTTGGTTTAACATTCAGGCAGAGGGGTAGGGTTCCCTGAGGCAGGCCATTGTGTATAGACAGTATCATTTTAGTGAACAAAAGCAATGGGAAGCAAAGGTTAAAGTAAAAGAAACAGATCCAACATGTAGTTAGGTTTGGCTCTTCCCTGTTACACCATTTTGGTGGGAGCCTGTGCAAGTGAGGGTCAGAGAGTATATGTGGACTCTGTACTTTTCTTTCAGTTTTGCTGTGAAACTAAAACTGCTCTAAAAAAAACCCCAAAGTCTTAAAAAAAGAAGTAGGCCCTTTTGTAAAGACAGGCATTTATTTCTGTGTCCAGGAGAAAAAGGCAGATCCCAGCTCAGGTAAGGCAGCTTGCCAGAAGTCCTTGGGTCATGGGTAAAATACATAGCTTTCATTTCTCAGTCCTTCCTGGCTCACAAGGGCCTGGCCTTATCTCTCTTATAAAAATAGCAAATTATTTACAGTAGGAACAGGGAACTAAGAACAGGTAATAAAACCACTGAGGCAAAGAAACTATTCTCAGGTTTCTGCAGGGATCTTCTGGATCCCTTTTCCTTTGGGTCTCTTGTGTGGTCAGAAGACAGGAAAAAGGCTGCAGGACTGCCAGGCCTCTTGAGTCTATAAGGGCAGTTTTAACTTTAGGCACAGCTCTAAGCTAAGAAACACCCAGAAAGTACACTCTTGTTATTAAGAACAGCACACTGATGTCCCCAGATGAGTCAGCCTCAAGCACAGCTGAAAAGTAGGAGAAATTTTGAGTCCCTGACCTATATTCTACTCTTTTTGCAGCAACCAGAAATGTGAAGCTCTTAAGCTGCTGGTAACAGAAAAGCATATCTGATAAACCTAGGGAGTTTCCTTAGTGTGAATCCACTTAATGTTTTACCTCCCTCTGAGGAATATTTGTATTTTTAAAAAGAACAGAGAGAGTCAACTAAGGAGAAATGTGTGGACAGGGAATGTTGCTCACCACCCCAGGTCTACAAGGATCAAGCCATTAGCCACTGTAGCAGTGCCCCCGAGGGGAATTCAGGATGGAGAAAAATAGGAAACATCCTGTGCTTTGGACACTGGCTCTTGATAGTTAAGATACATATCTAAGGAATAATTTCAATGAGTCTAGACTCTTGCATCTTCCCATACATAGAAAAGCACTAAAATCATTAACTTGAGATGTCTGTTCCTTGTGATTCACAGTAATCTTTTGATGTTCGACCACGTGTTTGTTTTGTTTTGTTTTTCCAGCCCCCAAACTCCTATATATCCTGGCTCCTCACTTACCTCTTCAGAGTAGTTTCTCGGAGCTGTCTGAGAGGCCATCTCCCAGGCTATAGTCCTCAGTAAGATCCCCGAATAAAACTTCTTCACTAATGGTATAAATTCAGGTCGAGCCTGAGGAAAATAGATGTTTATCAACCAGACAGGTATCCTTCTCAAAATCTCTTAGGATTCCCCTGGGGTGTACTCTAGGAGACCCCTGGAAAAGGGGGCAGCCAGGGCAGGACCCATGGAGGTGCAGCTCTGACCCACGTGAGGCAATCTTGGAGGAACCCTCTCCCTTTTTGTCCTTGGGTGGAGATAGAAAAGACCCAAGAAGACAAGGAATAGGAACCTTCTCTTTGAATGTGGTCCCATTTTTCATAAGTGGGAGCAGTGCCAAGAATCTTCCCTTCCTAGAAATGGCAGGTTTCAGCAACTGGGGGAGCTACTAAAATTGAGCTCCAGCTGTTCCAGAACCTATAATTGCTCCAAGGCACCATCAGTCATGCTTGT
Source organism: Balaenoptera physalus (assembly GCF_965194825.1). Classification (NCBI taxonomy): domain Eukaryota; kingdom Metazoa; phylum Chordata; class Mammalia; order Artiodactyla; family Balaenopteridae; genus Balaenoptera; species Balaenoptera physalus. The sequence continues at coordinate 80,497,054 of NC_138891.1, forward strand.
GGTTGTGAAGCCGAATCCAGCCTCTGTACCCTGACACCGAATTAAATCTCAGAGACAGAGTTTGGGGTGAAGTAGAAAAGAATAGCCTTATTGCTTTGCCAGGCAAAGGGGGCCACAGTGGGCTAATGCCCTCAAAACTGTGTGTCCCCACCTGGAGGGGTAGTGAGGAGTTTTATAGTAATGGTTCAAAGAGGGCATGGTCAGCTCGTGGGCATTCTTCTGATTGGTTGGTGGTGAGGTAAGTGGGAGGCAGCAGCATCATCCTTCTGGTTCCAACCGGTCTGGGGTCTACGTGCTTGTGGGCTTGTGGGCAGCAGACCGCTAACTTCTCTCACCTGGTGGGGCTTCTGTATCTGCACAACAGCTCACAGATATTGTTATGTGTATCCCCTGAGGGGGGACCAGGACCTTGACCCAAGGCTGCACTGTTGTTCCTCTTGACTGCTCCTCCCTTGTCTCTGCATCTCCTCCCTTCCTAATTAGCATCTGTTTGAACCTGCCTGTTGCAACTCAGGGGAGGTCAAGGAGGCTGAATGAAGCCTATTTCCTGTAATTAAGAAATGGGGGACACAGAAAGGCTTTTGTGCCCAGGAGCCCCACAAGTCCTGCTCAGTATCAGTTGAGCCCCAGTATCTCTCCTCTCAGAGTCTTGGAACACTGGTTCCCCCTCATTTATGAATTATATTGCAGAATGTGATACCTGTGTCTGATTTTGCTAGTAGGTTGTAATCTCCCTGAGGGCAGAGCCCCTGACCTGTTTTCTATCACCTGTACCACATTCATTTGGTGAATGCTCTGTTCAGTTCAATAATTCTTTTAAAGATGGTCTTTCCTAACACTGCTTTAATAAAGTTCTGTTTTGATTGAAAAGGAGAAAAGAAATCAGCTCACAACCACCTTGAAAGAATCTTCCTTGCAGCTCACGATAGCATTGAATGAAACTCATGCTTACTTTTAATTTATTATTAAATGAATTGTTACTCAAATGAGTAAAACCTCTTAAATTTTAATTTTTTAAAACTTATGTACACAATGATGGCAAAAGTCATGATAGAGATAAATTATATTTTGACAGTAAAGAAATACTTGGGTATTAAATATATATGGAATTACCTAAAAACTAAGATATGATTTGGACTTTTAAATTTATTTTTAAATAAATCACTATAATGTATAAGAGGGATAAAGGAATTGAGGAAAGAATGAAAATCTGGAATCTGATAACACAACAGTGCCTCTTTCTGGCAATATTAATGACAATGACCTTCTCTCAACAGCTGTAGTTAGTTTCCTTTAGTCCTTGTCCTTGGTTTTCTTTTATTCTTTGAGTATATTTAAAACAGTTTTTTAAAAGTTTTTGTCTAGTAAGTTCAATATCTGAGCTTCCTCATGGACAGTTTTGTCAGTTCTTTTTTTTTTTTTTTTCCTTTGAATGGATCATATTTTACTGCTTCTTTTATGCGCTGTGATTTTTTTTGTTGTTGAAAATTTGACATTCAAATATTATAATGTGTTAACTCTGGAAGCCAGATTCTTCCTGTCCCCCTGGGTTTGCTTTTCTTAATTGTTGAAGGCTTAGCTTATATTCAGTTAGTGTTTGACAGAGATTTCCTTGAAATCCAGGAGCTAAACAAAACAAAACAAACAAACCCGCCACCTTTCCTACTCTTTGTGGAGTGGCTTGTCCTAGGGCACTGCTTTTAACACCTAGCCATTTGCAACTCTCCATCAGCCCTCACTTCCTGCTTGTGCTGAACTTTGGAGAGTAGCCAACTATAAAAGCCTAGGGTCTTCTCAAGTCTTTTACACTTTTGAATGGTCCTTATTTCCCAAAGAATCTCTCCCTGGCTTTTCCTGCCAGGCCTTAGGCAGTCTGTTGTATGTCTCCACCTGAATCTTTTGTCCACAGGAAGCTGTGGATTTTTTCTTTGCCTTACAGAGTTCTTGAGCAGTGCTTGTCACACACACACACCCTTTCCCGTGTGGGTTCCAAGTGAGTCAAAACAGAGACAGCACTTTACACAGTCCTTCATTTGGCCCCCAGACAGGTTAGGACAGACAAACACAATAATTAGTGAATAAGGTCTGCTCTGCTCCCTCCAGAACCAGGGACCAGGGGTCCACACTGGGAATACAGGCTGCTGATTTCAAGACTGCTGCTGAGCCAGGGAGGGGATGTAGCAAGAAAAGTAAAACTGCCACAGAGCTTTCCTACCGTTTTTAAGTGGCCTTTTTCTTAATTCAGCATTTGCTTGGTTGCTGTAAACTTCTGACTCTTCTCAAGAGTTCTGGCAAAGCTGGTTCTGACAGGTGCTGCTTGTTTGTCAGTGTTTGTGTAGAGGAACAGGAGTTCGGAGCCGCCCATTCTGCCATTTTGCTGACATCAGTGCTCGTGGATGACTCACTTCTTAACTTCTTTGTGTTTGTCTCAGTTCCTTTTTCTGTACAGGAGATGATACCGGGAGCTTGTAGTGAGGCTTTCCTTTTGAGAGAAATGATCGCTAAAACAAAACAAGCCTATTCCAGAAGTCTGTCAACTGAAAAATAAATGCACAACCTAAAAGTTGAGAATTATGATTTACTCGAGGATATTACTGAGGATTATAGTATGTAAACAGCCTCTTAGATAGCTTTGCAGAACTTTCCGAAGAGGTAAGGGAGGAGCCAGGATATAAAGGAGGTTTTGCTGGAAAAAAAAAAAATGTAGTTGAACATGAAGAGATTACTGCAAATCACAAAAAAATCCAGACATTTTGAGTTAATGATTTTAGTGCCTTTTTATGTATGGGAAGATGCAAGAGTCTGGGTTCATTGAGATTATTCCTCTGACATGCATCTTAACTATCTAGGGCCAATAGCCTATTTTTCTCCATCCTGAATGCCCCTCAGGGTGCACCATCGGTGGTAGCTGCAGTGACTGATGGCTTGTGTGGCATTCTTTGTTTACTAAAATGGCAGACAACATTTTTTTTTTGTCCACAAGCCCAAGACCTTTTTGTGTTGGGCTTTGCGTCCACATTGGTCATAATGGTGAATGACCTCTCCCCAGAAGGAGCTGTAGGCATCCATCATTTTGTTTTTTAGTTTATGATTAGTACTTTTTGGTTCCTGTGCAGGTAAATCATGAAGATATTCTCCTATGTTTTCTTCTAAGAGGTTTATAGCTTAAGCTTTTAACTTAATTCTGAGATCCATCTCAAATTAGTTGTGTTTGGTGTGATGTAAATGTTAAGATTCATTTTCCTCCCTTTCATTTATTCACTAGTTCCAGCATCATTTGTTGAAAAGACGATCCTTTCCCCATTACACAGCTCTGGCACATTAGTCAAAACTCATTTAACTATATATGCCTGGGCCTAAGTCTGGACCCCCTATTCTGTAACATTTATCTAGTTATCTATCCTTATGCCAATATCACAGTGTTTTGATGGAAGCTTTACAGCAAGTCTTGAAATCAGGTGGCGTGGACCATTGAACTTTGCTTAAAATTGACCTATGTCCATTACATATAAAATTCAAAATCAACTTATCAAAGTTACTAAAATGCTTGTGGTATTTTTTTTTTTTAAAGATCATCTTCTCTATTCTTTTTTTTAAATTTATTTTTATTTATTTATGGCTGTGTTGGGTCTTCGTTTCTGTGCAAGGGCTTTCTCTAGTTGTGGCGAGTGGGGGCCACTCTTCATCACGGTGCGCGGGCCTCTCACTATCGTGGCCTCTCTAGTTGCGGAGCACAGGCTCCAGACGTGCAGGCTCAGTAATTGTGGCTCACAGGCCCCGTTGCTCCGCGGCATGTGGGATCTTCCCAGACCAGGGCTTGAACCCGTGCCCTCTGCATTGGCAGGCAGATTCTCAACCACTGCGCCACCAGGGAAGCCCGCCTGTGGTATTTTGATTGTTATCATTAAATCTATAGATCAATTTGGGGAGAATCAACATCATCATAATGTTGAGTGCTCCAATACATGAACGTGGTATATCTCTCTATTTATTTAGGTCATTTATTTTTTCACAGTGTTTTGTAATTTTCAGTGCAGAGATCTTGCATATCTTTTGTTAAATTTATTATTAAGTATTTAGGTTTTTATACTATTGTTATTATAAATTAAAATTTTTCATCTTCTAGTTGTTGCTAATACACACACACACATATACACACATATTTTTCCTTCCTCTGTGTATTGCCCTATGTCCTGTGACTTTGTTAAATAGCTCCAGTAGTTGCTCCTTAGTACTCCTTAGGTTCTTCCATGTTAAAAAAAACATGTTTTCTGCAAATAATGACAGTTTTACTTGTTCCTTTCCAATCTTTATGCTTTTTTCTTGCCTTATTGAACCATTTAGAACTGTTACGACAAAATTGAAGTGTGGTGGGGTGTATGTCCTTGACTTGTTGCCAGTTTTGAGGTGGGGGGCATCCACTATTTCACTGTTGCCTGTGATGCTAGCTTTAGGTTTTTGATAGATGCTTTTGTCAGATTGAGGAAATTTTTTTCTATTCCTAGTTTTTTTGAGAATTTCTGATCATGAATGAGTGGAATTTTGTTGAATTTTTCTTCAGTTATGGAGATTATAATGATGTTCTCCTTTTTCTCTATTAATATGGTAAATTGTACTGATTTTTTGAATGTTGAACCAACCTTGCATTTTTGGAATAAATCCACTTGGTCCTGATGTATTGACCAGGTTTTTGTTTGTTTTTGTAGTGCTGGATTTGATTTGGTCACATTTGGTTAATGACTTTTGCATCTACATTAATGAGAGATATAGATCTGTAAACTTATTTTATTATCTTTGTCAGGTTTTGGTATCATGGTTATATTGGCCTTTTAAAACGTGATAGTTAAGTGTTTCCTCTTTATTTTCTGAAGGAATTTGTGTAAAATTGGTATTGGTATCTTTTTAAATATTTGATGAATTCACCATTGAAACCATTTGGTCCTGGAGGTTTCTTTGTGGAAGGTTTTTTGATAACGAATTCATTTTACTTAATAGGTATAGAGCTATTAAGATTTTCTGTTTGTTCTCGTATCTGTTTCGGTAAATTCTATATTTCAAGGACATTGTCCATTCCAGCTAAAATATCAAATTTATTGTCATAAGTCCTCAAAATGTTCCCTTATTAATCTTTTAATGCCTGTATGATCTGTAGTGACATTCTCTCCTTCATTGTAGTGATACCTTCCCGTAGTCTCTTTTTTTTTTTTCTGGATGGTAACGTTAGGATTTTTTTTACTGAAATATAGTTGATTTACAATATTACATTAGTTTCAGGTATACAATTAGTTTCAGGTATAGTATTTTTATAGATTATACTCCATTTAAAGTTATTACAAAATAATGGCTATATTTTCCTGGGCTGTACAATATATCATTGTTACTTATTTATTTTATAACACAGTAATTTGTGTCTCTTAATCCCATACCCCATCTCGCCCCTCCCCCCATTCCCTCTCTCCACTGGTAACCACTAGTTTCTTCTCTATATCTGTGAGTCTGTTTCTGTTTTGTTATATACATTCATTTGTTTTATTTTTTAGATTTCACTTACAAGTAATAATGTTGAGTATTTGTCTTTGTCTGTTTCACTAAGCATGATATTCTCTAGGTCCATACATGTTTTTGCAAATGGTAGAATGCAGTTCTTTTGTTTTGGCTGAGTAATATCCTGGTGTGTGTGTGTGTGTGTGTGTGTGTGTGTGCGCATGTGTGTATCACACCTTATTTATCCATTCATCTGTTGATGGACACTTAGGTTTTTTCCATATCTTGGCTATTGTAAATAATGCTGCTGTGAATATTGGGGTGCATGTATCTTTTTGAATTAGCATTTTCATTTTCTCTGAATATATACCCAGCAGTGGGATTTGCTGGATCATGTGGTAGTGCTACTTCTTGTGTTTTAAGGAACCTACATATTGTTTTCCATAGTGACTATACCAATTTAAAATCTCACCAACAGTATGCTAGAGTTCCCTTTCCTGCACATCCTAACCAATGTTTGTTAGTTGTAAACTTTTTGATGATAGCCATTTTAGACAGGTGAGGTAATACCTCATTCTGTTTTTGATTTACATTTCTCTGCTGATTAGTGATATTGAGCATTTTTTTATGTGCCTGTTCGCCATCTGAATATCTTCTTTGGAAAAATGTCCATTCAGGTTTTCTGTCCATTTTTTAATTGGGTTCTTGGTTTTTTGATATTGAATTTTATGAGATGTTTATTAATTTTGGACATTAACCATTTATCTGTCATATCATATGCAAATATTTTCTTTGCTTGTAGGTTGTCTTTTCATTTTGTCAGTGGTTTTCTTTGCTGTGCAAAAGCTCTTAAGTTTAATTAGTTCTCATTTGTCTATTTTTGCTTTTATTTCTTTTGCCTTAGGAGACTGATCCAAAAAAATATTACTACAATTTATGTCAGAGAGTTTTCCATCAATGTTCTTTTATAGGAGTTTTATTGTTTCAGGTCTTACATTTAGGCCTTTGAGCCATTTTGAGTTTGTTTTTGTATATGGTGTGAGGTAGTGTTCTAATTACATTGTTTTACATGTAGCTGTGCAGTTTTCCCAGCCCAACTTGTTGAAGAGACTGTCTTTTCTCCATTGTATATTCTTGCCTCCTTTGTCATAGATTAATTGACCATAGATGTGTGGGTTTATTTCTGAGCTCTATATGATGTTCCATTGGTCTATGTGTCTGTTTTTATGCCAGTACCATGCTGTTTTGATTACTGTAGCTTTGTAGTATAGTCTGGAAGAGTTATATCTCCAGCTTTGTTCTTTTTTCTCAGGATTACATTGGCAATTTGGGGTCTTTTGTGGTTCAATATACATTTTAGGATTATTATTATTTAATTAATTTATTTATTTTGATTTTTGGCTGTGTTGGGTCTTCGCTGCATGCAGGCTTTCTCTAGTTGCAGTGAGTGTGGGCTACTCTTCATTGTGGTGCACGGGCTTCTCATTGCGGTGGCTTCTCGTTGTGGAGCATGGGCTCTAGGTGTGTGGGCCTCAGTAGTTGTGGCACGCGGGCTCAGTAGTTGTGGTGCACGGGCTCTAGAGCACAGGTTCAGTAGTTGTGGTACACAGGCTTAGTTGCTCCATGGCATGTGGGATCTTCTTGGACCAGGACCTGAACCTGTGCCCGCTGCATTGGCAGGCAAATTCTTAACCACTCTGCAACCAGGGAAGCCCCAAATTTTAGGATCATTTGTTCCAGTTGTGTGAAAAATGTCATGAGTATTTTGACAGTGTTGTATTAAATCTGTAGATTGCTTGGGCAGTATGGTCATTTAAACAATATTAATTCTCCTAATCCAAGAACACAGGCTATCTATCTTTCCATTTCTTTATGTCATTTTCAAATTCCTTCATCAATATATTATAGTTTTCAGAATATAGGTGTTTCACCTCTTAGGTGAAGTTTATTTCTAGGTATTTTATTCTTTTTGGTGTGACTGTAAATGGAATCACATTTACAATCACACCAAAAAGAATAAAATACCTAGAAATAAACTTCCCTGATTGTTTCCTTAATTTCTCTTTCTGATAGTAATTATTTGTGTATACAAAAGCAACAGATTTCTATATATTAATCTTGTGTCTGGCAAATTTACTGAATTAATTTATTAGTTCTAATAGTTTTTGGTGGCGACTTTAAGGTTTTCTATATATAGTATCATGTCATCTGCAAATAGTGACAGTTTTACTTCTTCCCTTCCAGTTTGGATGCCTTTTTTCCTTTTTCTTGTCTAATTGCTTTTGTTAGAATTTCCAGTATTATGTTAAATATATGTGGCAAGAGTGGGCATCCTTGTCTTGTTCCTGATTTTAAAGGAAAAGTTTTCAGTTTTTCACCATTGAATATGATGTTAGCTGTGGGTTTGTCATAGATGGCCTTTATTATGTTGAGATTTGTTCCCTCTATACCCACTTTGATGAGAGTTTTTATCATGAATGGATGTTGAATTTTGTCAAATGCTTTTCTCTATTGTGATAATCGTGTGATTTTTTCCCCTTCCACTTGTTAACGTGGTGTATTACATTGATTGATTTGTGAATATTGAACTGTCCTTGCATCCCTGGAATAAATCCCACTTGATTATGGTTTGTAATCCTTTTTATATATTTTTGGATTCAGTTTGCTAATATATTGTTCAGGATTTTTGCATCTATATTCATAAAAGATACTGGCCTGTAATTTTCTTTTTTGTGGTATCTTTGTCTGGTGTTGGTATCAGGGTAATGGTAGCCTCATAGAATCAATTTGGGAGTGTTCCACCTCTTCAATATTTTGGAATAGTTTTGGAGGTATACTATTAGCTCTTCTTTATATGTTTGGTAAAATTCCCCTATGAAGCTGTCTGGTCTTAGACTTTTGTTTGCTGGGATATTTTTATTACAAATTCCATTTTACTACTAGTGATTGGTGTGTTCAGGTTGTCTGTTTCTTCCTGATTCAGTCTTGGAAGTGTGTAAGTTTCTAGAAATTTGTCCATTTCTTGTAGGTTGTCAAATATGTTGGTGTATAACTGTTCATAGTATTCTCTTATTTTTTAAGAAATTTTCTTTATTTTTTTGGCTGCGTCAAGTCTTAGTTGTGGCATGCAGGATCTTCACTGAGGCATGTGGGGTCTTTCTTTGTGGTGCGCAGCTTCTTCGTTGTGGCATGCGGGCTTCTCTGTAGTTGCGGTGCATGGGCTTTTCTCTAGTTGTGGCGTGAGGGTTTTTTCTCTCTCTGGTTGTGGCGCACAGGCTCCAGAGCATGTGGGCTCTGTAGTTTGTGGCACTTGGCCTCTCTCGTTGAGGCATGCTAGCTCAGTAGTTGCGGCGCATGGACTTAGTTGCCGCATGGCATGTGGGATCTTAGTTCCCCGACCAAGGATCGAACCTGCATCCCCTGCATTGGAAGGTGGATTCTTTACCACTGGACTACCAGGGAAGTCCCTTCTCTTACGATTTTTTGTATCTCTGTGATACTGGTTGTTATTTCTTATTTTGATAACTCTTTCGTTTCCTGTTTTGTTGATTTGGTTCCTCTCTCTTTTCTTCTTGATGAGACTGGCTAAGGGTTTATCAATTTTGTTTATCTTTTCAAAGAACCAGTTCTTGATTTCATTGATCTTTTCTATTTTTTCTTTTTTTGGTTTTGGTCTGTATTTTATATATTTCTTCTCTGATCTTTATTGTTTCCTTCCTTCTGCTGACTTTGGGCTTTGTTTGTTCTTTTTCTAATTTCTTTAGATGGAAGGTTAGGTTGTTTATTTGAGATTTTTCTTGTTTCTAGAGGAAGGCTATAATATTGCTATAAACTTCTCTCTTAGAACTGCTTTTGCTGCATCCCATAGATTTTTGGAAGGTTGTGTTTCCATTTTCATTTGTCAAGGTATTTTCTAATTTCCTCTATGATTTCTTTATTGACCCATTGATTTTTTAGTAGTATGTCTCCATGTGTTTGCACTTTTCCCATTTTTCTTTCTGTAATTAGTTTCGAGTTTCATACCATTGTGGTTAGAAAACATGCTTGATATAATTTCTATCTTCTTAAATTTGTTGAAACTTGTGTCCTAGCATGTGATCTGTTCTGGAGAATGTTCCATGTGCCCTTGAAAATAATGTGTATTCTGCTGGTTTTGGATGGAATGTCCTGCACACATCTATTAAGTTCGACTGGTCTATTGTGTCATTTAAGACCACTTCTGTCTGGATAATACATCCCTTGATGTATGTGCTGTGTTAAAGTCCCCTAGTATTATTGTATTGTTGTCAATTTCTCCCATTGTGTCTGTCAATGTTTGCTCTATATATTTAGGTGCTCCTGTATTAGGTGCATATATGTTAATGAGTGTAATATCCTCTTCTTGTATTGATCCCTTTATCACTATATAGTGCACTTCTTTGTCTTTTGTTATAGACTGTTTTACAGTCATTTTGTCTAATGAAGAGTATTGTTACTCCCAACTTCTTGTCATTTCCATTTTCATGAAATATTTTTCCATCCCTTCATTTTCAGTCTATGTGTGTCTTTAGTTCTGAAGGGAGTCTTTTGTAAGCAGAATATAGATGAGTCTTGTGTTTTTATCCAATCAGCCACCCTATATCTTTTGATTGGAGCATTTAGTCCATTTACGTTTAAAGTAATTATTGATAAGTTTGTACTTACTACCATTTTGTTACTTGTTTTCTGGTTGTTTTTGTAGTTCTTTTCTTCTTCATTTAGTTTCCTCCCTTGTAGTTTGATGTGGTTTTTTTGGGGGTTCTTTTTGTTTTGTTTTGTTTTTTAGTGGTATGCTTGTTTGTGTTCCTTTCCTCTCTGTTTTTGTGTATCTATCATAGGCTTTTGATTTGTGGTTACCATGGAGTTCATATATGTTGACCTATAACTTGAAACAGGTAGTCCTTTAAGTTCAAACATTCTAAAAGATGTACCCTTTTTACTCCCTTCCCCCATACTTAGTGTTTTTGATGTCATGTTTTACATCTTCATGTTTATCCCTTTATTGATTATTATAGTTATACTTAATTTCACAGGTTTTTTTGTCTTTTACTATTCATGCTAGCTTATTTAAGTGGTTGATGATCAGACGTCCCTTTATATTTGCTTTTACTAGTGGGATTTTTCCTTTCCTATAGATATTTTTTTCTTGTTAGACTTTTCTTTTCCACTTAGAGAAGACCCTTTAACATTTCTTCTAGAGTTGGTCTGATATTGATGAACTCTTCTAGCTTTTGCTTGTCTGAAAAGTTCTTTATCCCTCCTTCAATTCTAAATGGTAATTTGCTGAATGGAGTATCCTATGTTGCAGATTTTCCCTTTCAGCACTTTAAGTATATCATGCCACTCCCTTCCGGCCTACAACATTTCTGCAGAAAAATCAGCTGATAGCTTTATGAGAGTTCCTTTGTATATGACTCTGTTTTTCTCCTGCTGCCTTTAGAATTCTCTGTTTAACTTTTGCCATTTTAATTATGCTATGTCTTTTAATTATGGTATGTCTTGGTGTGGGTCTGTTTGGGTTCATCTCTTTGGGAGCTTCTGTGTTTCCTGTATCTACATACCCATTTCCTTCTTCAGGCTTGGGAATTTTTCAGTCATAATTTCATTATATACATTTTCACCCCTTTTTCTCTCTCTTCTCTTTCTGCACCCCTTTATTGCAAATATTGGTACACTTGATGTTATCCAGAAATCCCTTAAACTGGTTTCAGTTTTTTAAATTTGTTTTTCTTTTGCCATTCTGATTGGGTGATTTCCATTATTTTTTCCAGATCACTTATGAGTTCTGTAATACCTAGTCTGCTACTCATTCCTTCTAGTGTGTTTTTCATTTCAGTTATTGTATAATTCAGTTCTGACTGGATCTTTTTTATATTTTCTAATTCCTCATCAATATTCTCACTGTGCTCATCTATTCTTTTCCCTAATTCAGTTAGCATTCTTATTATTAATGCCTTGAATTCTTTATCTAGATAAACAATTTATCTAGTAAATTGTTTATTTCTGTTTTGTTAGTTGTTTTTTTCAGTGGTTTCCTCCTGCTCTTTCAATTGAGATAAATTCCTTTGTCTTCTCATTTTTCTTATGTTTCTCTGTCTCTGAAATTTGTGTAAGTTACCTATTGTGATCTTGAAGGGGTGTCCTTATGTGGGAGCATCCCTATACAGCCTGTGTGTTGCTGCACACAGGCTTTCAAACTCAGCTTTGCTTCATGAATTTTGAAGCTCAGTTATTAGGAGCATAAATAATTAAGATTGTTCAGTTTTCTGGATGAATTGATCCTTTTATCATTATAAAACGTCCTTTTTAATCTCTGGTAATACTCCTTGCCTTGAAGCTTTCTTTGCCAGATATAATAAAAGAGCCACTCTAGTTTCCTTGTGTTATTTTCCTGGCATGCTTCTTCCATCTATTTACTCTGATTATTTCTCTTTTTCTATTTAAAGGTCTTTTGCAAGTATCATATAGTTGGGTTTTGCGTTTTTAAAAAAAAATCCATTTTGACAATCTGTGCCTTTTATTTGGAGTGCTTAATCCACTTATATTTAATGCATGTTATAGCTGAGTTTAGGTGTACTATTTTTTTTTTTTTTATAAATTTATTTATTTATTTTTGGCTGTGTTGGGTCTTTGTTGCTGCACGCGGGCTTTCTCTAGTTGCGGCTAGCGGAGGTTACTCTTCGTTGTGGTGCGTGGGCTTCTCATTGCGGTGGCTTCTCTTGTTGCGGAACATGGGCTCTAGGCACGCGGGCTTCAGTAGTTGCGGCACGCAGGCTCAATAGTTGTGGCTCATGGGCTCTAGAGCACAGGCTCAGTAGTTGTGGCGTACGGGCTCAGTTGCTCCGGTCATGTGGGATCTTCCCGGACCAGGGATCGAACCTGTGTCCCCTGCATTGGCAGGCGGATTCTCAACCACTGCGCCACCAGGGAAGCCCCTAGGTGTACTATTTTGCTATTTGTTTTCTTTCTTTTTTTAAAACTTTTTAAAAAATTAATTAATTAATTAATTAATCTTTGGCTGCATTGGGTCTTCACTTCTGCATGTGGGCTTTCTCTAGTTGCGGCGAGCGGGGGCTACTCTTCGTTGCAGTGTGCAGACTTCTCACTGTAGTGGCTTCTCTTGTTGCAGAGCGTGGGCTCTAGGTGTGCGGGCTTTAGTAGTTGTGGCTCATGGGCTCTAGAGCGCAGGCTCAGTAGTTGTGGCACACTGGCTTAGTTGCTCTGTGGCATGTGGGATCTTCCCGGACCAGGGCTCAAACCCATGTCCCCTGTTTTGGCAGGCGGATTCTTAACTACTGTGCCACCAGGGAAGTTCCTGCTATTTGTTTTCTATTTGTCCCATCTGTGTTGTGGTCTTCTGTTTTTCCATTCTTTCCCTCATCTGGGTTAATTTTTCATATTCCCAGTCAACTAGGGATGCATGGAGAACTTGTCTTAACCCTTCCAGGGTCTCTCCCATTAAATTTCTGGTTGGTCTGCTGCTCATCCCAACTGAGACTACATCTTTGGGCTAACAAAGCTGTGGGTTTTCCCTGTTCACTTCTAACTAAGTTCACTACGTTTGGCATGTAAAGTGACAAGATTTCTCCCCCACTGCCTACCCTAAATCCATTCTTCCCAGTCTGGCAGCAGAGCCGCTGGGTTAGAAGACTACCATTCTTGCTGACTGAGGTAGGTGAGGGGTTGGGGGTGGGTGGGTACTAGACTTCTGCTGCTCTTACTTGAATCTTCAGCAAGTTTTCAATTTGTTGTCCATCTCTGGTAGATTACTACTGCCCTAAAAATGGGTGTTTTGACAGTTTTGTCCAGATATATACTTTTTTAGTAAGGTGGATTGCTGACCTCTTCTTTCTGCCATAATTGGAAGCTGACTATAATTATGTTTTAATATAATGTCTTTAACCTTTATTTATTTATTATTTTTTAAAATAAATTTATTTATTTATATTTTTTGTTTTTGGCTGTGTTGGGTCTTCGTTGCTGCAAACAGGCTTTCTCTAGTTGCGTGAGCAGGGGCTACTCTTCGTTGTGGTGCGTGGGCTTCTCATTGCGGTGGCTTCTCTTGTTGAGGAGCATGGTCTCTAGATGTGAGGGCTTCAGTAGTTGTGACACGTGGGCTCAGTAGTTGTGGCTCGCAGACTCTAGAGCACAGGCTCAGTAGTTGTGGCGCACAGGCTTAGTTGCTCCGTGGCATGTGGGATCTTCCCGGACCAGGGCTCAAACCCATGTCCCCTGCACTGGCAGGTGGATTCTTAACCACTGTGCCAGCAGGGAAGTCCTTTAACCTTTATTTAAAATAAAAAACAGTGAGGAGAACATTTCTGCATCTTTTCTAAATCCTCCATTGGAGGTTTCTTAAATTGTTGAATGTTGTTTGTGCAATGATAAATGGGATAAGTCCCTTTCAGGATTCGTAAGGCCCTTACTCCCTTTATGACTTACTTGGTTCCTTGATAACATTAACCAGTTGAATCATAAAAAGTTAAATATTATTTACTATAAATTAATGTTATAAATTAGAATTATGTTCTTAACTCATTTTATAATATAAAATACCAAAACATCATAAATGTTTTCCAAAACCACACAAATATTTGCTTCTACAAACATTAGGTATGTAGAACTTCATTGAATAAATACTTATTGAGAGATTACCATGGGCCAGAGACTGTGCCAGGCACCAGGATATAAACAAATGAACTCACGAGATGCAACTCCTGCCTTCCCCTCAGACTTAAGAGGCCAATTGGTGAAAGGGATGATTCCATAAGCAGTTAGGATCAAGTGTGATATGTGCCATGGCAGAGGAAGTTCAGGTGTTACGATTGTGCCCAGTATCAGTGTTTGCTCCCACATTTTTTCCGTTGGAATCCTTGAGGGTTTAGAAATAAAATATCATTAAAACCTGTATTGAAGACATGTCTTCCATGGTAAATCTCTCTGAATGGTAAATGCTTGGGGAGGGACAGTTTCCTTGGGAAAGTCTTCAATTCTAAAACTTGAACGCACATTAGATCACTTGGAAAAAATACCCTTGCCTTGCTCCTCTTCTAAAGATCTGTCTTGATTGGTCTAGACAGAGGCTGAAGAGCCACTTTTTTAAAGTACTCACATGATTTTAACATGCAGCCATGGTTGAGAACCACTGTGGTCCCCACTTTCAGTTTTCTTAACATTTGACACCTACAATAAAGATACTTCCTTCTTCAATGGTTTTTTAAGTTTTCTGGGAAATTCTTCTTCATGATACTTACGGCTTCCTTCTAACTGCTGTGATGTCTGGTAGCGAGGGACCCCTTATTATCAACACTTAGATTCTGCAGAACATGAGGCACACATTCCTCTCACTTCTTCACTTATGACAGCATATCCATATTCTGTCTCTCTCTTACTCTTCTCCAGGTAAGATGGAGAAACTCATCTGATTGGTTAGAGATTGAAACCCACTGGGCTACTTTCCATGTATGCTTGCTGCATAAAAGTATTCCAAGTCTCCCTAGTAGATGCAACTCACTCCCAAGTGTGTACCATGATCTAGAATTGAGGAGGGGGATGAGAGTCAGTAGTGGGAGCTCCCCCTGAACTAACATATACTCAGACTTTAATTTGTCTGGGAGCTCTGTGCTTCAGGAATTTGGACTCTCCAACAATTTTGTGCCAACAGTTTCTCATCCCAAAGCGATCCTTTAGTCACACTACAGACTTCTTCCTTGGATTTTACGTTGTCTATTCTTAAGCATTTTGAAGAGAGGCAAGGCCTTTGTCAAGAAGCACAAGGATTCACTGTGACTAATTATGCATGCATGCAAAAAACTTTTCCTGCCTCAGAAATCAGTTTGTTGTGATTGTGCATTGCTACTGACTGTACTACTGCAGCAACCCCAACCTACTACATGGCCCCAATTGTCATGGTCACGTGGCTTTAAACACAAGTTTTGCTCATCACTCAGGATGTTTTCAAGAGCAAAGATTTATTAAAGTTGGGGTGTTTCAACTCAAGTCATTTTAAGCAGAGGGCTGCCAGTATCAGGAAAAAGTTTTCCTTTCTTGGTAAACTTCAATTAGCTAATGAGAATTTTGTAATACCTTATAGTTTTCTTTTTGCCTAAACACAAAGCTTAATTTTAGAAGACGATACAAGGATAAAGATTTTTTAGAAAATATTCTATTGTAAGTTTCATTATATGTTCTTTATTAGAAGCTGCTTTAAATCCTTTATTAAAGTAGGTATTGATTTTAACTTTAGTTCACTGCTGTATAGCAGGGGTGGGCAAACGATGGCCCATGGACCAAATCTGGCCTGCTACCAGTTTTTGTACCTGAAGTTTTTTTGGAACACAGCCACAGTCATTCACTTATGTGTTACCCATTGCTGCTTTCACCCTAAAATGGCAGAGTTGAGTAGTTGCAACAGAGACCATCTTCCCTGCAAAGTCTAAAATGGTTACTATCTGGCTCTTTACAGAAAAAGTCTCCTGTTCTCTGCTGTTCCCTTCCTCCCACCTTGTACCCCATCATCCCTAACTCATGTCTTCTCATTTTGTGTTCCCGATTTTCCATTTCACAAGTGAATAATATAACCTTTACCTAGTTAAGGTTAGCAATTTTAAAGGAACAAAATAAAATTCAGTTGCCTCTTACTTGTGCAGTACTTTTCTGTCGATCAGTGATCCTCAAGGCAAACAAAACAAAAAAACAAAAACGTTGCCCCAATCCTAGTTTTCCTAGGATAAGGTAAAACCTTTCAAGTTTGTATGATCAGGTATTTTTTCAGCTCGGGAAATTTTTTATTATAACTTTGATTATTGTTTCTATTTTATTTGTTTTTGTTTCATCTTTAAGAATTCCAACTGCTTGTAGGATTGTTCATCCAGGGCTAAGCGCTGTCTGTTCTTATGATTCCCTGCTTCAGTTTTCTAAGAGGCCATTTCTTTTTGCCTCTTATTAAAAACACCAAGCAGATAGTTTCTAAAGGTTGTTTCCTATAGTAATGTTGTTACCAAGTCCAAGCTCGCTCTGCTCGCCACACG
Source organism: Balaenoptera physalus (assembly GCF_965194825.1). Lineage (NCBI taxonomy): Eukaryota > Metazoa > Chordata > Mammalia > Artiodactyla > Balaenopteridae > Balaenoptera > Balaenoptera physalus. The sequence goes on from NC_138891.1 coordinate 80,513,586, forward strand.
ACAGGCCAATAAATCAGGAGACGAGGTGTTGAGGCAAGGAATAGTGACTTTATTCGGAAAGCTGGCAGACCGAGAAGATGGCAGACTAAAGTCTCAAAATAACCATCTTATCGGGGTCTGGATGCCAGTTTCTTTTATAGAACAGAGAGGGGGAGGAGGTGAGGAAGTAAAGTAAAAAGGCCATTAGTTTTGCTTGGCTTGGCCAGCATGGGGAGGGGATGTATTAATTTCTTCATGTCTGCAGTCATTCACAGGTGGGCAGGGTCACATCGTCTCCCAGTGAGCTGAACAAAGGCACTTTAGTTTAACATTCAGGCAGAGGGACAGGGTTCCCTGAGGCAGACCATTATGTATGATTATAACAAAAGTTACAAAAAGCAAAGGTTAAAGTCAAAGAAACAGATCCAACATGGAGTCAAAATTGGCTCTTTCCTGTTACAATTCCCCACTGTCAATGTCCATTCCACAGCATTGTGGGAAAAGGGGTGACGACCATTCTAACTGCTTCATCAGATGGATCTTTCTGGGAGTGTCCGCCAGCGGTGCCAGTGTTCCAGATGTTGAGATTTGTCTTCTTTTGTTCCTCTTTAGAAAGTGTCTACTTTACACCTGTAGACTTAAAAAATATTCACAACCTAAAAGTTGAGAGTTATGTTTTCTTCAGCGGGAATTTTTTTTAGGACTTCAAACCCGGGAGGCAACATCTCAAGGAATTTGCGCTTTTCTATACATGGGAAGATGCAAGAGCCTGGGCTCACTGAAATCAGTCCTTTGATATGCACCACAGCTATCTGGGGCCTGTATCCTGTTTTTTCACATCCTGAGTTTCCTTAGGGCTCACAATAGGGAGTGGCTGCAGTCCGATGGCTGCTAGATGGCAGGTATTCTTTTCCTTCCTGAGTTCCCTCAGGGTTCACCAGCTCACATTGGAGGGCTGCAATTGCTGATGACTTATATGGCAGGAAATATTCCATTTCTCAAATCCTCTCCTCTTGGTCAGGAATTTGACCAACATTTTGGAGACATTTCATCATCAAATTTTGTCCCACGGCGCTAGGAGGCTCATCCTAGATCAGGCAAAAATTCTTGATATGCCACTCGAGGTGCTAATTTTTGGATTAGGCCCTACTGATAATTAAAGATTCTCTGGATCCTCTGTCTAATTATGATCCAGGAGACATTTTCCCTTGTTGCTTCTTCCCATACTTAGAATCACACTATTACAATTATTTTATGTTATAAATGTGATCTGTTTCCTCAAGATGTTAACCGTCATCTATTTTGTTGGAGGCCTGGTTACACACTAGGTACTGTAATAGACAACAGTCTTATAAAATAGACAGGATAAAAGTAATGCAGCTAGTAATACTGACAAAGTTATAGGGCAGCAGGGAGACACAAAGCACAAACAGTTTGGAAACAAAGAACTAATTAAAGCAATGACTAGCATAACTAGTTGTAATCCAGCTGCAATAAAATATCAAGTCCACAGGAGAGCCAGCTGGAGAGGCCAAATTCTGGCAGGATCAGGTAGAGAGAAAAAGATAAATGTTTCATCTTTGTTCACAAAGACGTACTTTATCAACTTGTCATAGGTCATAGCATAAGAGAAAAGGTTTTTCTGGAAAACAAAGATTAAAGCTAGTATATTTCCCAAAGTCATAAACCATATTCATCAGTTCATTCAGTCCCATGTAATTAATTCCTGTTTATCTGGATGAAATAATCAGGTTTCCCATTAGTTTTGTCATTTGTTACCCAGTCCAGTGGTATTATCTAAAGGCTATCAGAAACTTATATTTGTTAAAAAGTTTCTTTTTTATGAATCTCCTTGAAGATATGGCAGTTTTGCAAAGTATTACCTTAGTTGCCTATGAATGATGAAGGTCTTAAAAAGGCATGGTTAAAGATCTGATTACAATTCTTCTTGGCAAAGAAGTTTATCCAAGTTGTTGTGACATACAACATTTTAAGATAACAATTAAAATTATAACATTATACCAGGACATATACAAATTTCAGAAACTGTATATAGCCTCTAGAATGTCTATATTAGTAACATTTACCATACAATATAACCTAAGAAGATTTATTACTCATTTGAAAATACTTCCCATGTAATTTAACATACTAAATGAACCTATCTTGCTTTGGGATGCTTCAGGAGCCCTTTGAAGAATCCCAAAGTTAGCTAGAGTCCAAAAGGACTTCATTAGAATTTGATTTAGGAAGTTTTGTCAAAAAACTAAAGAGTCTAGAACACTCAGTCAGATAGGATCACAGGTCACTGTGAAACAATTATTATTCACTTAACCAAAGTAACAATAAAAGATTTAAAAGGCAAATACAGAACTGATCACTTAAAAGGTAAAGAAACTTAAAATCTATTATCAAAGGCAGTTCAACATTTTAAGAAAACTTGTCCTCTTAACAGAGAGAAAAGCCAGATTCAAGTTTTGCACCAGCTTTTAAAAATTCATTTACTCAGTTAAGTTTAATCTCAGCCTGACCATGCATAAAACTCCTTTTACTCGAAACATATTTTGCATTTTCCTCCTGTATAATGAAATGTTTTATTATTTTCAGTAGCTTTAATTACATATTTAAATTAGAATCCCCGACTCTCAAAAACCTTAATTTCTGGTGAAAACCAAGAGGCAAGTAATAGTTACCAAAATCTGGAGAGGCTATTTTAGATAATTTTCAGAATGTAATTATTCCTATAGAGTTTACCTAAAAGCTCTTATCTCATTTGCATTTACTTTAAAGTTTCATCATATCAAGTTATTTTTCATGCTGACAAGTTTGCAACAGATATAACAAGGTTTCATTTAACTTCTGTTAAACCTAGGTGCAGTAAAAGTATTATACTTAATGTTGATGACTCCAAAGACATGTCTATATTAATTAGATCAACAAACTTAAACATTAATACCAGGTATTAATTTAATACTAAATATTTCCCAGTTCACGAGAACCTGAAACTCATTTAGCTTAATTTCTCTTGTATTTAGAATTGTTTGGTTTGTAAGCGCTTACTTTTCTTTAAGCCAATTAAATAGAGCTCATTTACAGATTAACCTCAGCAATGTTATCCAAAGACAAAGACATATACAAACACAAACAAACAGAGAGACCTCATAGTTCTCCTTTCAAAATTTCAACCCTGAGTCAGGTACAGCAATGTAAAACCCATCAGTTTACAAAAGAGGTTGGATTAAAATTGGGTTTCTGGCACATGGAACAAATCAAGCTCACTTGTCTAAATGGCTCAACCCTTTTTACTTAATAGTTATGGAAAACAAGTCAAGTTCTAAATTACTTTGCCCTCTTTTCAAAATTTGCATTTTAAAAAGATGGCAGAGATGAGAGTTCCTGAGAAAACCAGATAGGACATTTGAATCTCAAAGATACAGGCAAGTTTCTCCGAGGATGACTTTGTTTCCTTCTCTGGAGTTTCCTTGAGCGCCATTTGTAGGCTTAAAGAGTGCTCTGGTGGGACCCTGATGTCAAACTGTTCTGGTGAAAAAGTTACTTGAGCATTTAATTTACAAAGGAGACTTGTCCCAAGAAAGGGGGATTGGATACTCTGGCATATATAAGAAGCTATGTTTCAGGGTGAGGTTCCCTAGTTGGCATTCTAAGAGGTTGTAAGAATGAATGGTTTTGTACTTCTCCAGAAACTCCTGTGACTGGGATAGACTGAGATGTTTTCTGTGCCATCTTGGTGTTTACCACAGAATATGTGGCACCCGTATCTATTAGAAAGTCAATCAACTTGTTCCCTACTGTCAAAGTTACCCAGGGCTCCTGTGGGGAAACTAGAATCAGATGCCTCAAGTCTAAGGGAGTCCCCTGGCCTCTTACAGGATATCAGCACAAGGGAAATTGCCCTGCTGCGGAAGTGGCTCCCAGTCCAAATTGGGTGCCCTGTCGGGTCTTAGATGGTAATACTAAACCAGGTCCCTATGCTCCAGGGGTTAATATAGAAACTTCTATTCGATCCCCATGGGTAGGAGAAACAGGAGGTGGTGAAAGGAGTGAATATGTTGGTGGCATGGGGGGGCAGTTGAAACAACTGCCGGTGCAGCCTGCTTGGCCAGTGGGGGAGCTGGATAGGCCAGAGGGGCTTTAGATTTTGAAGTAACACACCCCCACTCTCATTTTCTCCCTCTTCCCCTTGTAGCACAGGTTTCCCCTTGGGTTTCCTTTCAGACCACTCCACCATAAGGTGGCAGCCCTCTGATTCCTTTTCCTCCTGATGCAATAGCATAAATGCTCCTACATATGGAATCTCATCTCTTTTCTTTGCTCTCTTGCAAAACACTTCTAATTGTGAGATCGTATAATAATTGAGTGAGTCATTCAGGGGCCATTGCTCTTCTGAACTTAACATATATTGGGTCCACACCCTATTACAATAGTATATCATGTCTGTCTTAGTCATAGGTTCACATCTATGTTTTGCCCGTTTATCTCATATACACCCCCAAAGGGCTCTCCTTCAGGATAGTTGGAGTTACTTCCCATTTTTATAAGTTTGATGACACCAAAACACAAAAGATGCAAACAAATTCCAACACAAAAAGCACAAACAAATTCCAACATTGACACACAAAAAACCAAAACCAACGAACCCGTTCCCAGATCAGATAGAGTCCAACAACAATTCCCCTCTCCAACAGGGTACCCCAACCAAACAAATTAGCTTGTCTTATAAAGGAAAAGCCCAAATTGAGGGGGGAATATGCTCCCGGTGTGCACACCTGAGCAACTTACCCTCCATAATCGAGTCCGTCGACTCATAGAAGTTTGTCAGTTCCCTGCATCAACTGCCGAGTGCTGGGGTAGCTGGTGCCACTTCAGGGAATTCTGAAGGGAAGATCCTCAGGACAAATGGTCCTGGCAGCCGCTAGGGCCTTGCTCCAATATTCCCTGACTGGGGCTGGCGAGCCACAAGCAGCAAGGCTCCTGGCTGGCTAAGCCCAATGTGTTACCGAGTCCAAGCTCGCTCTGCTCACCGCACGACAGGCCAGTAAATCAGGAGACGAGGTGTCGAGGCAAGGAATAGTGACTTTATTTGGAAAGCCAGCAGGCCAAGAAGATAGCAGACTAAAGACTCAACATAACCATCTTATCGGGGTCTGGATGCCAGTTTCTTTTATAGAACAGAGAGGGGGAGGAGGTGAGGAAGTAAAGTAAAAAGGCCGTTTGTCTTGCAAAATATCTCCTCGCTTGGCCACATTGAGGAGGGGATGTGTTAATTTCTTCTTTTCTGCAGCCATTCACAGGTGGCCAGGGTCAGAATGTCTCTCTGTGAGCTGAACAAAGGCACTGTAGTTTAACAGTCAGGCAGAGGAGCAGGGTTCCCTGTGGCAGGCCATTAAGCTTACAGTTATAGACAGTGATTCTAATAACAAAAGCAATGAAAAGCAAAGGCTAAAGTAAAAGAAACAGATCCAACATGGAGTCAGAACTAGCTCTTCCCTATTACAGTAAGATTATTTTCTAAGATAGGCTTTTATTGTTTTCAGATAACATACATTTTCTTTCATAAGTTCTTTACATGGGTCCCATGTTGATTTGTTGTGGATGCTTTTGTTTATTTATTGTTTTTCCTATTGATTGATCTTTAAATGAGGAGAGATCTATTCAACCCTGACACTTGTCAAAACGTAGGATGGGCAGATTGCTCTCCAGCAGCACCCTCTCCATGGGTGTTGCAAGAATATACTTCTCAGAGCTAAAGCTCAATGGTGACTTGATGTGCCATTGTATGGCTATACCAAGGCTTACTTTTCTGTTCCTATGTAGACAGACATTTGGGTCAGCATGAATAGTGCTGCTACAGCGTTCTTGTCATGCCTGTTGGTGTACATACTCATGCATTTCTTCTGGAGAATGAAATGTTGTGAGAATGAAATGCTGGGTCATGGGGATTGCATATTTTCAGTCTTAACAGATAATGCCAATGCACTATGAATAGCAAACCAAAACCACTTAAATATCCAGTAACATTTTTTATTTGATTCAACAAGCTGGCATATCTTCATAGTTAACGAAATGTTGGAATGAGACATGAGAAAATTTTCTCTTGAAGTAGAGCCTCTAGGAAACACCAAAGAGAATAAAGCTCCTTCATTTGATTATTATTACTGAAAATCATTTTAAATTATTGGGAGTTTAAAGAAAATAAATCTGTTTTCCTCATGCATCACATATTGACAAGCCCATAAGAGCTGCACATCTGAGGAGAAGCACAGATGACTGGAATGCTCTATGATGATTTGTACAGCTTCTTTTTAAAAAGATCATAGTCTGTAAAAAACAACACAAATATTTATGATTACATCATTTTTTTAGAAACAATCATTATCAGATCAACACATCCAAAAAATTACTGAGATACAATTACACAGAGTCCTGGTTTTGAAGTCACACAGCCCCAGACATATCCCAGCTCTGCCGCTTACGGGCCCCATGATCCAAACGTTTCCTAACTCACCTCAGTTAGTCTCAGTTTCTAAATTCTACAACTTGAAAAAAGACTTTACATTAACTGGTATAACTTAAAAATTAATATGTGTATATAGTAAAAAAAAAAATTCAGACTACAAAAGGACAGAAACATGCGGAAAGTAAGCCTCTTTCCCCCCAGTCTGACCTACAGTGCTCAGTTTCCATGCCAGCAACAAATACTTACCAAGTTCACATTGATCTTTCCAGGATTATTCTGTGTATATTGCAAGCATAATGCACGTATGTACATGTTCGTATATCTACATAGGTATTTGTAACTTTTAACTACAGAATATGACACACAAAGTACAAAAAAAAATCATTGTACAGCTTAATGAATTAATGTGTACTACTCATCTCTGTAAATACCACCCAGGTCAAAAACTCCCATAAGCTCCCGCTTTGTTCCAATCACAACCCTGTTCTTACCCTCTAAAAGAAATCACTATTCTGATTTTTATTTGATTTTTACAGTAATCACTTCATTGCTTTCTTTTATATCATTACCGAAGTGTATACTCCTCAACACACAGTTTAGTGCTGACTTTGAATTTTATATAAATAGACTCATACTGTAGATTTTTTTTTTTTTTTTGGATTTGGCTTCTTTCAGTTCTTGTTATATTTGTGAGATTCATCCATGTGTTTGTCTTTAGTTCTTCTTCATTCTTTTTATCTGCTGTAGAGTAGGAATTAACAGACTTTTTCTGCAAAGGGCCTGACAGTAAATATTTTAGGCTTTGTGGGCCAAAAGACAAAATCAAGCATATTATGTAGGTACTAAAATAACAAGAAAGAAAACAAATTTTCACAAATTTTTATTGATAAAATTCAGAAGATAGTAATAATAGTTGACTACAGTTTTTTGTAATACAGGTCTCCTGAAGAAAAGAATGAAACTCTTATTTAGGGGATAACATTTTACTTAATTGGGGTTCAGGTAATTTAAATTGATTGCAAATGTTCATCTGTTAATGGTGATGTGTAATGAGACTTCCCCCCATTGAAGTTTTGAAAATGTCTTTCAGACAAATATGATATCACTTATATGTGGAATCTAAAAAATAGTACAGAACAGAAACAGACTCACAGACATAGAAAACAAACTTACGGTTACCAAAGGGGAAAGGGGCAGGGAGGGAAAAATTAGGAATGATTAATAGATACACATTACCATATATAAAATAGATAAACAATAAGGATTTACTGTATAGCACACGGAATTATATTCAGTATCTTGTAATAACGTATAATAGAAAAGAATTTTAAAACTGAATCACTTTGCTGTACACCTGAAACCAACAAAATATGTAAATCAACTGTACTTCAGTTTTAAAAAATGTCTTTCACAGATAGGTGCTGGCAATACTGATCTCAATCCATAAGCATGTGCTTTTAATTGTGCATATTTATTGCTTGGAAGGCATTTATAGAACTCCATTAGATTCTTCTCTTGATATTTGCCTTTTAGCACATCATTATAATGCAGATTAATCACTTCCATGAAGGTTAAATGGACATGCCTCCACTGCGCAGTTAAATAACTTTGAAATATGGAAATTTCCTTTGCACTTGTTTCAAGGTCCAAAAAACGCTCCTGGAAGTATAGTTTAAGCTCAGAAAATACATTCACTGCAAATATGCATGGGAATGGACACCTTGTTTTTTTAGCTTTGGCAGCACGGGAAGTATATAAAGCAGCTTACTATTACTTGTGATTCAGACAATGTTAGTTGCCATTGAAATGACTTTACCATAGTATAAATTCTACATACAGGTTCTGTTTTGCCTTGTAATTTTAGGTTGGATTCATTAAAAAATATTACCAAGCCTGCAGCAAAAGCTAATTTCCAAAGTCATTCAGTGTTCCATGATGGTGGTTAAGGGTAGTTTTCTTAGAAGAATCTCAATCTTGTTCTGAGCTCAAAAAATCACACAAAAATGCTACCAGTGCTAAACCATCAAACGTCATGGTGGTAGGGCAAGTCAGGATATTCTGCTATTTCTGACAAAAAAAATTCATGGAACAATGAATTAACAATGGATAAATCCATGAGGCTGAGTGAGGATCACATTGACACAGCTGGCTAAATAACACATGATAGATTCAAACATCTTTCTACTAGTAAAGGGGTTATCTACCAAAAACCTAAAGCTGACATTCTGGGGAAATTTGGCCTTACGTCTGGGGCTCCTCCAGATTCCAATCCATCATGCTTGCTCACACAGAGTTTTTAAAAGTCTTGCTGGTTTCTGTTTCCCTTAGTAAAGTCTTAGAACCAGATTTGGCCAGTGCCTCAAGGGAAGAAAATGGCCAGTGATCTTAGATCACTTAGGAAGGACTCTTTCCTCTCTACCATTTTAGTTCATCGAGTTCCCCTTTATTGCCAGAGCTCTTCACTGTCTCTGAAAGGTTACATTTACAATATATCCATAATTTTCTCTAATTCTTGAAGCTACCTACTGTATCTACTTAGAATCAGAAGACATGTCTATTTTGTTTTATTAATTGCTGTTACTTTTGTTTCCTTCCTTTTACTTTTTCTGCATCTAATTTGCCATTCTTTTTCTAAATTCTGGAAAAGGATACTTAGTCTTACTTTCACCTTTTCTCTTCTAATAAATGCCTTTAAGCCTACAAATTTCCATCTAACCACCACATCAGTCCCATTTCACATGTTGGATATATATGTAGCATTTTGGTCATTTTTCAGTTCAAAATATTTTCAAGTTTCTATTCTGATATTTTCTTTGATGAACAGATTATTTACACCTGAACTTCCTCATTTCCAAACAAATTAGAATTATCTTGTCATTGATTTCTAGTTTCATTCCATTTTTATCAGAGAACACACTTTGCCACGATTTCAACTTTGAAATAGTTGACACTTGCTTTATGACACAGTATATAGTCAGTTTTTGCAAATGTTCTCTGTGTGCTTGAAAATAATTTGCATCCTGGAGTTGTTGGGTATAATATTCTATAAATGTCCATTAGGGGAAATTTCTTAACTATATATCTCAAATCTTCTATTTTTTAGTTTTTTTTCCTCTGCTTGCCGTATCAGTTCCTGATAGAGATTAAAATTCCCAGCATTATTATGGATTTTTCTATTTCTCCTTGCAGTTCTCTTAACCTTTGCTTCATATGGTTGAGGCCATGTTATTAGATATATTCAAATTCTGACTCATTATACCTTCCCAATGAATTAAACCTTTATCTTTATGAAGTGTCCCTCTTTTGCTCTAGTAAGTACTTTCCAGCTTAACGTCTTCTTTGTCATTAATATAGTTAACATCAGCTTTCCTGTGGATGGTGTTTTCATGGTGTCTTTTACTTTCCTTTAACTTGTAACCATTCTGCATATTTAGATTTTATATATAAAAGGCATACAATTGAGTTATTTTTTAAATTCCGTCTGACAAATTCTGACTTTACTTTGAGCATTTAGTCTATTTACATTTAATGTAATTAAATGATGAGTCAATGATAAACACCTACCATTTTATTCAGAGCTTTCTGTTGGTTCTGTTTCCTTTTTCTCTCCTTCTGTCCTCCTTTTGTACTGAGTGTTTTTTATTTATTTCATTTTCTTCTGTTAGTTTAGATGTCATACATCTTTTCACTATCCTTTAGGATTTACCCTAAAGGATACAAAATGTTTCCTTGAGTTATCAACTGTAATGTTAGGTGATACTTTTATCCTCTTCCTAGACAATGCAAGTGGCTTGGGACAATTTAACCCATCTATGCCCTTTCTGACTTATATACTATTGTTGTTGTATAACTGTACTGCTGCTATTGTTGCTGTTTCTTCTAATTGTTGTTATATGCCATCAATAAATATTTATCCACATGTTGATCCTTCATTTATCTCCAACCTTCCAACTGGGATAATTTTCCTTCTCCTTGAAGAACACCCTTTAGTAATCTATTGTAGGGCAAATCTCCTACTGACAAATTTTCTGTTTCATTTATCTGAAAATGTCTTTTATTGTCATTCTCAAGGATATTTTTGAAAGGTATAGAATCCTATTTTATTATACTATTTAAGCATATTGAAAATATCATTCCAGTATTTTCTGGCTTTGTTTCTGGTGAGAAGTCAACTCTCAGCTTAATTATTGCTCTTTTGAAGGTAATTCATCTTTTCTCTCTCAATACTTTTAAGATTTTCTTTTCTTTTGTTTTCAGTAGTCATATTAAAATGCATCTAGGTATAGATTTCTTTTTATTTTGTCTACTTGGGGTTAAGAAGCCTTCTTAAACATTGACCCTTTCATTGGTTTTAGAAAATTCATATTTTATATGATTTCCCAACATATTTCTTCTCTTAGAAGTCAAATTTCTTGAATCAGTTGTCCATGCCTACTATCCTTTTGTCGCTTCCTAAGGATTAAGTTATACTACATCTATCCTTTTTTTCTGTAGTTTCCAATTCTTTGTCTCTGTGATTCTTTCTAGATAAATTATTCTGATCTTTTAATTTACAAATTTTCTCTTCAGCTGTATATATCCTGTTCTTAAATCTATTCATTGAGTTTCTCATGTTGACTTCTGTATTTTTAAATTCTAGAACTTCTATTTTCTTCAAATCTGCTATATCATTTTTATCATTTCTAGTTCTCTTAAAAATTTCCATATTGACTTTCATTTCTTTGAACATAGTAAGTGTCTTAGCTCAGGACGCCATAACAAAATACCTTAGACTGGGTAGCTTAAGTAACAGAAACATATTTTCTTTTTCTTTTTAAATGAGAACTCAGGATTTACTCTTTCTTTTTTAAAGAGAAACTTTTTAAAAAAAATTAATTAATTAATTAATTTATTTTTGGCTGTGTTGGGTCTTCGTTTCTGTGCGAGGGCTTTCTCCAGTTGTGGCAAGCGGGGGCCACTCTTCATCGCGGTGCATGGGCCTCTCACTATCGCGGCCTCTCTTGTTGCAGAGCACAGGCTCCAGACGTGCAGGCTCAGTAGTTGTGGCTCACGGGCCTAGCTGCTCCGCGGCATGTGGGATCCTCCCAGACCAGGGCTCAAACCCGTGTCCCCTGCACCGGCAGGCAGACTCCCAACCACTGCGCCACCAGGGAAGCCCCTAAAGAGAAACTTAAAAAAAAAAAATTTATTACTTATTTATTTATTTTTGGCTGCATTGGGTCTTTGTTGCTGCGTGTGGGCTTTCTCTAGTTGCAGCGAGCGGGGGCTACTCTTCGTTGTGGTGCATGGGCTTCTCATCGCGGTGGTTTCTTTTGTTGCGGAGCACGGGCTCTAGGTGCGTGGGCTTCAGTAGTTGTGGCACGTGGGCTTAGTTGCTTCGCTGCATGTGGGACCTTCCTGGACCAGGGCTTGAACCCATGTCCCATGCATTGGCAGGCGGATTCTTAACCACTGCGCCACCAGGGAAGCCCAGGATTTACTCTCTTAACCACTTTCATATATAACATGTAGCAGTGTTCATTATATTTATCATGTTTATTACATCCCCAGTACTAATTTGTCTTGTAACTGAAAGTTTATACCTTTTGATTTTGTTCGTCCAATCTCCACTTCTCCCCCCACACCTCTGGTAACCACAGATTGATCTCTTTTTCTGAGTTTGTTTTTGAAGTATAATTGACTTACAAAACTATGTTAGTTCTTATTACACAACATAGTGATTCGATTTTTCTATACATTTCAAAATGATCCCGATAAGTCTAGTTATGATCTGTCACCATGCAAAAATATTACATAATTTTTGACTATATTCCCCAAATTGTACATTTCCTACCCAAGCCTCATTTATTTTGCAACTGGAATCTCCCTCACCTATTTCTCTCTTCCATCCACCCCCTCCCCTCTGGAAACCGCCTCTTCGTTCTGTGTAGCTATGACTCTCTATATGGTTATGATTTTATTTTTTCTTTTGTTTTTAGATTTCACATATAAGTGAAATCATACAGTATTTTTCTCTCTCGGTCTGATTTATTCCACTTAGAATGATATCCTGTAGATCCATCCATGTTATCACAAATGGCAAGGTTTCATTCTTTTTTATGGCTGAGTAATATTCCACTGTGTATACATGTACCACATCTTCTTTATCCATTCATCTACTGATGGGAACTTAGGTTGCTTCCATATCTTGGCAACTGTAAATAATGCTGCTATGAACATAGGGGTGCACATATCTTTTTTAATTAGTGTTTTCATTTTCTTTGGATAAATACCCAGGAGTGGAATTGCTGGATCACATGGTAGTTCTATTTTTAATTTTTTGAGGAATTTCCATACTGTTTTCCATAGTAGCTGCACCAATTGACATTCCCACCAACAGTGCACAAGGGTTCCCTTTTCTCCACAGCCTTGCTAACACTTGTTTTTTGTGGTCTTTTTGATAATAGCCATTCTGACAGGTGTGAGGTGATATCTCATTGTGGTTTTGATTTGCATTTCCCTGATGATTATTGATGTTGAGGATCTTTTCATGTGCCTGTTGGCCATCTGTATGTCTTCTTTGGAAAAAGTCTACTTGGATCCTCTGCCTATTTTTTTAAATTAACTTATTATTTATTTATTTATTTGGCTGCATCGGGTCTTAGTTGTGGCATGCGGGATCTTCATTGTGGCATGTGGGATCTTTTGTTGCAGTGTGCGGGCTTCTCTCTAGTTGTGGCGCATGGGCACCAGAGCACACAGGCTCAGTAGTTGCGGCATGCGGCCTCTCTAGTTGTGGCATGCGGGCTCCAGAGTGAGCGGGCTCAGGTGTTGTGGTGTGCAGGCTCTCTAGTTGTGGTGCACAGTCTCAGTAGTTGTGGCACACATGCTGTAAAGCGTGTGGGCTCAGTAGTTGCGGCGTGCGGGCTTAGTTGCCCCGTGGCATGTGGGATTTTAGTTCCCTGATCAGGGATCAAACCCGCGTCCCCTGCATTGGGAGGCAGAGTCTCAACCACTGGACCACCAGGGAAGTCCCCCTCTGCCTAATTTTTAATTGAGTTTTTTTTTGATGTTGAGTTATATGAGTTCTTTGTATATTTTGGATATTAACCCCTTACTGTATATATCATTTGCAATGTCTTCTCCCATTCAGTATGTGGCCTTTTCATTTTGTTGATAGTTTCCTTAACTGTGCAAAAGTTTTTTAGTTTGATATAGTCCTATTTGTTTATTTTTGCTTTGTTTCCCTTGCCTAACGAGACATAGCAAGAAAAAAAATACTACTATGGCCAGTGTCCAAGAGCATCCTACCTGTGTTTTATTCTAGAAGTTTTATGGTTTCAGGTCTTATATTTAAGTCTTTAATTTACTTTGAATTTACTTTTGTGCATGGTGTGAGAAAGTAGTCCAGTTTGGTTCTTTTCCATGTAGCTGTCTAGTTTCCCCAACACCATTTATTAAAAAGGCTGCATTTCCCCATTGTATATTCTTCCCTCCTTTGTCATAGATAACTGCCCATATAAGTGTGAGTTTATTACTGGGCTCTCTGTTCTGTTCCCTTGATCAATTTGTCTGTTTTGTGCCAGTATCATACTGTTTTGATTACTGTAGCTTTGTAGTATAGTTTGAAATCAGGGCGTATCGTACCTCCAGCATTGTCCTTCTTTCTCAAGATTGTTTTGGCTATTAGGAATTTATTTTCTCACAGTTCTGGAGGCTAGAAGTCCAAGATCAAGGTGCCATCACGGTCAGTTTCTGAGGAGGACTCTCTTCCAGGCTTGTAGATGGCTGCCTTCTTGCTATGTCCTCACATGGCAGGGAACGAGAGAGAAAGCAAGCTCTCTGGTGTCTCTTCTTATAAGAGCACTATTCCCATCATGAGGGACCCACTCTCCTGATATCATCTAATCCTAATTGTATCCCACAGTCCTCATTTCCAAATGCCATCATATTGGAGGTTAGGGCTTCAACATACGAATTCTGGGGGGGGGGAGACAATTCAGAGCATTGCATTCCATCCTAGCCTCCCAAAATTCATGTCCTTCTCACAGGCAGAATACATTCATTCCATCCCAACAGCCCCAAAGTCTTAAGTCATTCAAGCATCAACTCTAAGGTCTGAAGTCCAAATTCTCATCTAAATCAGACGTGGGTGAGACTCAAGGTATGATTCATCCTGAGGCAATATTCCTCTCCAGCGGTGAAGCAGGCACATTATGTACTTGCAAAATACAATGGTGGGACAGGCCTAGGACAGATATTCCCATTCCAAAAGGGAGAAATCAGAAGGAAGAAAAGAGTAATGGGTCCCAAGCAAGTCCAAAGCCTAGCTAGACAAATTCTGTTGGATCTTAAAATTCAAGATTAATCCCCTTTGGCTCAGCATCCTACCTTCCAGGTCCACTGGGATGGCAGCATTACTCCAATGGCTCTGGGGATGGCCCCACCCCTCCAGCTCTGTTGTCCCCCATCCCCACAGCCTCGGTGGGGATCCCATCGCTGCACCTCTGCCAGGGTAGGGTGCCATAGGTGGTCCCATCCTTAAGGTTCTGGGCAGAGGCTATCTGACCTGTTGAAACCGAGGAAGTGGTTGATAAGCCTTCAGGATTATTTTTCCCTCTTCTTAAATGCTGCACATTTGCAGCATAATGGCTCTATCATGTCATCCTGTCAAATCCAAGAAGTCTGATGCCTTCCTTCATCTTATGTCCATTCCTTCATTTCAAACTGGCAGAGTTCCTACTCTTATAATTCCATAGACTCTTTATCAAATAGCTGTTCAGCCACACCCTTAGTGTTCTTTTTCAGAATGGATTTTCTCATTTTTTGAAATATGGATAGGCTGAGAATTTTCCAAATCTACAAGTTCTTGTTTGTTTTGCTTAACTATTCCTTCTTCAGTTCATCTCTCTCCATTCATATTTTCCTATAAAAGCAGTCATGAGGAACCAAGCTGCTCCTTCAACACTTTGCTTAGAAGTCTTCTCAGCTAAATATCCGATTTCATTGCTCAGAAGTTCTACATTCCACAGAACACTAGAACAAAGTTCAGCCAAGTTCTTTGCCACTTTATAACATGGATTGCCTTTCCTCCAGTTTCCAATAACACATTCCACATTTCCATCTGAGACCTTGTCAGAATTGCCCTTAACACCCATATTCCCAGCATGCATCTCAAAACTCTTCCCACCTCTACACATTATCTAGTTCCAAAGTTGCTTCTACACATTTAGGTATTTGGTACAGCAGTGCTTCACTTGTGGTGCCAAAATCTTAGATTGGGCTGCCAGAAAAAAATACCATAGACCTGGTGGCTTAAACAACAAAAATGTATTTTCTCACAATTCTGGAGGCTAGAAGTACATAGCAGTAAGCATAGTTATTCTAAAATCTGTGTCTAATAATTCCAATAGCTTAGATCCCTTTAGGTCTGTTTCTGTTATCTGTACTTTCTGCTGCTTGTTCAAATTGTCATGTCTCTTCATATACTGGATATCCTTGCTGTGTTCTGGAACTTGTTCATGAAAAATTGTGAAAATAAATTGAGGTCTAGGATGATGCCAACTTTCTCCAAAGGGAATTTAAGTGTTGTCCCTGACAGTTTCCTTGAGGCAACAAGAATCAAGGATCTTCTAAATTTGTTTTATGGGACTGAGGGTTTTTTTGATCTTTCAGATGATTAGAAGCTAAACTGTAGTGTATTCGAGGGGTGATTTACTTCCAGTGAACACTTTCTACTAGGGCATAACCTTATGGAGTCCCAGCCCAAATGGAGGAGGTTTACTAGGGACTCAACCTTGACTCCAGTTTTTGTCCCTCTAGTTTTGCAAAGCTCGTGAAAGTATTGCTCAGCTTTTCAGCCACATTTACTAGAATCTGCATATTCTCTAAGGAAAAAAATGGCTCCAAATGCCAGACTCAACTCAATGGATTTTTCTACTCATAAATTTTCCCCCAGAAATGCCTCACTATTTTATTACCTCTTTTGTCTTTAGCTGATTTAAAAATTTTGTTTTTAATCAGTAGTCCATGCCTACTGACCCTCTCACTAAATATTATGAAATAACCTCACATCTGTCCTTCCCTCTGAGAGAAGGAAGAGGAAGTGATATATACTATGGGGGCAACTAAGCATCATGTTCCAACCATTTAATAAAGTATTAAGAAGATACTGTATTAATTTATTGGTTAACCTTCCTTGCTGAGTGTCTGTAGCTAGCCTGGAAAGTAGGTTTTTTTTGAAACTATATTTTATAACCACAACATGCTTTACATAGTGAAAGTAAAATACGTTTCATTAAAACCTAAGTATAGAGCTTCCCTGGTGGCGCAGTGGTTAACAATCTGCCTGCCAATGCAGGGGACACAGGTTCAAGCCCTGGTCCAGGAAGATCCCACATGCTGCAGAGCAACCAAGCCTGTGCGCCACAACTACTGAGCCTGCACTCTGGAGCCCACGAGCCACAACTACTGAGCCCACGTGCCACAACTACTGAAGCCCACATGCCTAGAGCCCATGCTCCACAACAAGAGAAGCCACCGCAGTGAGAAGCCCGTGCACTGTAATGAAGAGTAGCCCCCACTCGCCACAGCTAGAGAAAGCCCACACCCAGCAACAAAGGCCCAGCGCAGCCAAAAATAAATAAATTAAATAAATTAATTTTTTAAAAAAACAACTTAAGTATAAAAGAAAGAATCACTTTAAAACTCTTATGGCTTGATTTCAAAGATCACTGTAGATGTCATAGAACAGGTGTTATACTCAGAAGTAAATGCAGATGTATTCAATTCAAACGATGTAAATTATTAATCTTATTGAATTGGCATGGAAGAAAAATGACTACCCCAACATTAAAGATGATTTATTTTTAATTTATATATTGGAGTATAGTTGATTAACAATGTTGTGTTAGTTTCAGGTGTACAGCAAAGTGATTGAGTTATACATATACATGTATCTCTTTGTTTTCAAATTCTTTTCCCATTTACGTTATTACAGAGTATTGAGCAGAGTTCCCTATGCTATACAGTAGATCCTTGTTGGCTATCTATTTTAAATATAGGAGTGTGTACATGTCAATCCCAAACTCCCCCCCACCATTCCCCACTGGTAACCATAAGTTCGTTCTCTAACTCTGTGAGTCTCTGTTTTATAAATAAGTTCATTTGTATCATCTTTTTAAAAATTCCACATATAAGCGATGTCATATGATATTTGTCTATCTCTGTCTGACTGACTTCACTTGGTATGATAATCTCCAGGTCCATCCATGTTGCTGTAAATGGCATTATTTCGTTCTTTTCTATGGCTGAGTAGTATTCCCTTGTATATATGAACCACATCTTTATGCATTCATCTGTCAATGGACATTTAGCTTGCTTCCATGTCTTGGCTATTGTAAACAGTGCTGCAATGAACATTGGGGTGCATGTATCCTTTTGGAGCATGGTTTTCTGCAGATATATGCCCAGGAGTGGGATTGCTGGATCATATGGTAATTCTATTTTTAGTTTTTGAAGGAACCTCCATACTGTTTTCTGTAGTGGCTACACCAGTTTACATTCCCACCAACAGTGTAGGAGGGTTTCCTTTTCTCCACACCCTCTCCAGCATTTATTTTTTGCAGATTTTTTGATGATGGCCTTTGTGATTGTTGTGAGGTGATATATCATGGTAGTTTTGATTTGCATCTCTCTAATTATTAGCATTGTTGAACATCTTTTCATGTGCCTCTTGGCCATCTATATGTTTTCTTTGGAGAAATGTCTCCTTAGGTCTTCTGCCCATTTTTTGATTGGGTTGTTTGTTTTTTTGATATTGAGCTGCATGAGCTGTTTGTAAATTTTGGAAACTAATCCCTTGTCGGTCGCATCATTTGCAAATATTTTCCCCCGGTCTGTGGGTTGTATTTTCACTTTGTTTATGGTTTCTTTTCCTGTGCAAAAGCCTTTGAGTTTAATTAGGTCCCATTTGTTTATTTTTGTTTTTATTTCCATTACTCTGGAGATGGGTTGAAAAAGGTATTGCTGCGATTTATGTCAGAGTGTTCTGCCTATGTTTTCCTCTAAGAGTTTTATAGTATCTGGTCTTACATTTAGGTCTTTAATACATTTTGAGTTTATTTTTGTGTATGGTGTTAGGGAGTATTCTAATTTCATTCTTTTTCATGCAGTCCAGTTTTCCCAGCACCACTTATTGAAGAGGCTGTCTTTTTTCCATTGTAAACTCTTGCCTCCCTTATTGTAGATTAATTGACCATAGGTGCATTTATTTCTGGGCTTTCTAAACTGTTCCATTGATTTATATTTCTGTTTTTGTGCCAGTACCATACTATCTTGATGACTGTAGCTTTGTAGTATAGTCTGAAGTTTGGGAGCCTGATTCCTCCAGCTCCGTTTTTCTTTCTCAGGATTGCTTTGGCTATTCAGGGTCTTTTGTGTTAACATGCAAATTTTAAAATGTTTTATTCTAGTTCTGTGAAAAATGCCATTGGTAATTTGATGGGGATTGTGTTGAATCTGTAGATTGCCTTGGGTAGTATAGTCATTTTGACAATACTGATTCTTCTAATCCAAGAACATGGTATAACTTCGCATCTGTTTGTGTCATCTTCGATTTCTTTCATCAGCGTCTTATAATTTTCAGAGTACAGGTCTTTTGTCTCCTTAGGTAGGTTTATTCCTAGGTATTTTACTCTTTTTGATGTGATGGTAAATGGGACTGTTTCTTTAATTTCTCTTTCTGATCTTTTGTTATTAATGTATAGAAATGCAACAGGTTTCTGTGCATTTTGTATCCTGTAACTTTACCAAATTAACTGATGAGCTCTGGTAGTTTTCTGGTAGCATCTCTTTATATATATATAAATTTATTTATTTTTGGCTGTGTTGGGTCTTCATTGCTGTGCGCAGGCTTTCTCTAGTTGCAGCGAGTGGGGGCTACTCTTCATTGTGGTGTGTGGGCTTCTCATCACCGTGGCTTCTCTTGTTGCAGAGCACGGGCTCTAGGCATGTGGGCTTTAGTAGTTGTGGCACGCGGGCTTAGTAGTTGTGGCTCACAGGCTCTAGAGTGCAGGCTCAGTAGTTGTGGCGCATGGGCTTAGTTGCTCTGTGGCATGTGGGATCTTCCTGGACCAAGGATCAAACCCATGTCCCCTGCATTGGCAGGCAGATTCTTAAGCACTGCACCACCAGGGAAGTCCCTTTTGAGAGCATCTTAAAAAGAGTTTCTATGTATAGTATCATGTCATCTGCAAAGAGTGACAGTTTTACTTCTCCAATTTGGATTCCCGTTATTTCTTTTTCTTCTCTGATTGCCGTGGCTAGGACTTCCAAAACTATGTTAAATAATAGTGGTGAGGGTGAACATCTTTGTCTTGTTCCTGATCTTAAAGAAAATGCTTTCAGCTTTTCAATTGTGAGTATGATGTTACCTGTAGGTTTGTCTTACATGGCCTTTATTCTGTTGAGGTAGGTTCCTCTATGCTCACTTTCTAGGGAGTTTTTATCATAAATCAGTGTTGAAGTTTGTCAAAAGCTTTTTCTGCATCTATTGAGACGATCATATGGTTTTTATTCTTCCGTTTCTTTTTTTTTTTTAAACATCTTTATTGGAGTATAATTGCTTTACAATGGTGTGTTAGTTTCTGCTTTATAACAAAGTGAATCAGTTATACATATACATATGTTCCCATATCTCTTCCCTCTTGCATCTCCCTCCCTCCCACCCTCCCCATCCCACCCCTCTAGGTGGTCACAAAGCACCGAGCTGATCTCCCTGTGCTATGCGGCTGCTTCCCACTAGCTATCTATTTTACATTTGGTAGTGTATGTATGTCCATGACACTCTCTCACCCTGTCACATCTCATCCCTCCCCCTCCCCATATCCTCAAGTCCATTCTCTAGTAGGTCTGTGTCTTTATTCCCGTCTTGCCACTAGGTTCTTCATGGCCTTTTTTTCCCCCTTAGATTCCATATATATGTGTTAGCATTACTGTATTTGTTTTTCTCTTTCTGACTTACTTCACTCTGTATGACAGACTCTAACTCCATCCACCTCATTACAAATACCTCCATTTCATTTCTTTTTATGGCTGAGTAATATTCCATTGTATATATGTGCCACATCTTCTTTATCCATTCATCCGATGATGGACACTTAGGTTGCTTCCATGTCCTGGCTATTGTAAATAGAGCTGCAATGAACATTTTGGTACATGACTCTTTTTGAACTATGGTTTTCTCAGGGTATATGCCCAGTTGTGGGATTGCTGGGTCGTATGGTAGTTCTATTTGTAGTTTTTTAAGGAACCTCCATACTGTTCTCCATAGTGGCTGTATCAATTTACATTCCCACCAACAGTGCAAGAGTGTTCCCTTTCCTCCACACCCTCTCCAGCATTTATTGTTTCTGGATTTTTTGATGATGGCCATTCTGACCGGTGTGAGATGATATCTCATTGTAGTTTTGATTTGCATTTCTCTAATGATTAATGATGTTGAGCATTCTTTCATGTGTCTGTTGGCAATCTGTATATCTTCTTTGGAGAAATGTCTATTTAGGTCTTCTGCCCATTTTTGGATTGGGTTGTTCGTTTTTTTGTTATTGAGCTGCATAAGCTGCTTGTGAATCTTGGAGATTACTCCTTTGTCAGTTGCTTCATTTGCAAATATTTTCTCCCATTCTGAGGGTTGTCTTTTGGTCTTGTTTATGGTTTCCTTTGCTGTGCAAAAGCTTTTAAGTTTCATTAGGTCCTATTTGTTTATTTGTGTGTTTATTTCCATTTCTCTAGGAGCTGGGTCAAAAAGAATCTTGCTGTGATTTATGTCATAGAGTGTTCTGCCTATGTTTTCCTCTAAGAGTTTGATAGTGTCTGGCCTTACACGTAGGTCTTTAATCCATTTTGAGTTTATTTTTGTGTGTGGTGTCAGGGAGTGTTCTAATTTCATACTTTTACATGTATCTGTCCAATTTTCCCAGCAACACTTATTGAAGAGGCTGTCTTTTCTCCACTGTATATGCTTGCCTCCTTTATCAAAGATAAGGTGACCATATGTGCATGGGTTTATCTCTGGGCTTTCTATCCTGTTCCATTGATCTATATTTCTGTTTTTGTGCCAGTACCAAACTGTCTTGATTACTGTAGCTTTTTAATATAGTCTGAAGTCAGGGAGCCTGATTCCTCCAGCTCCATTTTTTGTTCTCAAGATTGCTTTGGCTATTCGGGGACTTTTGTGTTTCCATACAAATTGTGAAATTTTTTGTTCTAGTTCTGTGAAAAATGGCAGTGGTAGTTTGATAGGGATTGCATTGAATCTGTAGATTGCTTTGGGTAGTAGAGTCATTTTCACAATGTTGATTCTTCTAATCCAAGAACACGGTATATCTCTCCATCTATTTGTATCATCTTTAATTTCTTTCATCAGTGTCTTATAATTTTCTGCATACAGGCCTTTTGTCTCCTTAGGTAGGTTTATTCCTAGATATTTTATTCTTTTTGTTGCAATGGTAAACGGGAGTGTTTTCTTAATTTCACTTTCAGATTTTTCGTCATTAGTGTATAGGAATGCAAGAGATTTCTGTGCATTAATTTTGTATCCTACTACTTTACCAAATTCATTGATTAGCTCTAGTAGTTTTCTGGTAGCATCTTTAGGATTCTCTATGTATAGTATCACGTCATCTGCAAACAGTGACAGCTTTACTTCTTCTTTTCCGATTTGGATTCCTTTTATTTCTTTTTCTTCTCTAATTGCTGTGGCTAACACTTCCAAAACTATGTTGAATAATAGTGGTGAGAGTGGGCAACCTTGTCTTGTTCCTGATCTTAGTGGAAATGGTTTCAGTTTTTCACCATTGAGGACAATGTTGGCTGTGGTTTTGTCATATATGGCCTTTATTATGTTGAGGAAAGTTCCCTCTATGCCTACTTTCTGCAGGGCTTTTATCATAAATGGGTGTTGAATTTTGTCGAAAGCTTTCTCTGCATCTATTGAGATGATCATATGGTTTTTCTCCTTCAATTTGTTAATATGGTGTATCACGTTGATTGATTTACGTATATTGAAGAATCCTTGCATTCCTGGGATAAACCCCACTTGATCATGGTGTATGATCCTTTTAATGTGCTGTTGGATTCTGTTTGCTAGTATTTTGTTGAAGATTTTTGCATCTATGTTCATCAGTGATATTGGCCTGTAGTTTTCTTTCTTTGTGACATCTTTGTCTGGTTTTGGTATCAGGGTGATGGTGGCCTTGTAGAATGAGTTGGGGAGTGTTCCTCCCTCTGCAATATTTTGGAAGAGTTTGAGAAGGATAGGTGTTAGCTCTTCTCTAAATATTTGATAGAATTCTCCTGTGAAGCCATCTGGTCCTGGGCTTTTGTTTGTTGGAAGATTTTTAATCACAGTTTCAATTTCAGTGCTTGTGATTGGTCTGTTCATATTTTCTATTTCTTCCTGGTTCAGTCTCGGCAGGTTGTGCATTTCTAAGAATCTGTCCATTTCTTCCAGGTTGTCCATTTTATTGGCATAGAGTTGCTTGTAGTAATCTCTCATGATCGTTTGTATTTCTGCAGTGTCAGTGGTTACTTCTCCTTTTTCGATTCTAATTCTATTGATTTGAGTCTTCTCCCTTTTTCTCTTGATGAGTCTGGCTAATGGTTTATCAATTTTGTTTATCTTCTCAAAGAGCCAGCTTTTAGTTTC
The DNA here is from genome assembly GCF_965194825.1 of Balaenoptera physalus. Lineage (NCBI taxonomy): Eukaryota > Metazoa > Chordata > Mammalia > Artiodactyla > Balaenopteridae > Balaenoptera > Balaenoptera physalus. The sequence continues at coordinate 80,536,730 of NC_138891.1, forward strand.
ATTGATTTTTGCTATTGTTTCCTTCATTTCTTTTTCATTTATTTCTGATCTGATCTTTATGATTTCTTTCCTTCTGCTAGCTTTGGGGTTTTTTTGTTCTTCTTTCTCTAATTGCTTCAGGTGCAAGGTTAGTTTGTTTATTCGAGATGTTTCCTGTTTCTTGAGGTAGGCTTGTATTGCTATAAACTTCCCTCTTAGAACTGCTTTTGCTGCGTCCCATAGGTTTTGGGTCGTCGTGTCTCCATTGTCATTTGTTTCTAGGTATGTTTTGATTTCCCCTTTGATTTCTTCAGTGATAACTTCGTTATTAAGTAGTGTATTGTGAAGCCTCCATGTGTTTGTATTTTTTTACAGATATTTTCTTGTAATTCATATCTAGTCTCATAGCATTGTGGTCGGAAAAGATACTTGATACGATTTCAATTTTCTTAAATTTACCAAGGCTTGATTTGTGACCCAAGATATGATCTATCCTGGAGAATGTTCCATGAGCACTTGAGAAAAATGTGTATTCTGTTGTTTTGGGGTGGAATGTCCTATAAATATCAATTAAGTCCATCTTGTTTAATGTATCATTTAAAGCTTGTGTTTCCTTATTTATTTTCATTTTGGATGATCTGTCCATTGGTGAAAGTGGGGTGTTAAAGCCCCCTGCTATGATTGTGTTGCTGTCGATTTCCCCTTTTATGGCTGTTAGTATTTGCCTTATGTATTGAGGTGCTCCTATGTTGGGTGCATAGATATTTACAATTGTTATACCTTCCTCTTGGATCGATCCCTTGATCATTATATAGTGTCCTTCTTTGTCTCTTGTAATAGTCTTTATTTTAAAGTCTATTTTGTCTGATATGAGAATTGCTACTCCAGCTTTCTTTTGATTTCCATTTGCATGGAATATCTTATTCCATCCCCTCACTTTCAGTCTGTATGTGTCTCTAGGTCTGAAGTGGGTCTCTCGTAGACAGCATATATATATATGGGTCTTGTTTTTGTATCCATTCAGCCAGTCTGTGTCTTTTGGTGGGAGCATTTAATCCATTTACATTTAAGGTAATTATCTATATGTATGTTCCTATTCCCATTTTCTTAAATGTTTTGGGTTTGTTATTGTAGGTGTTTTCCTTCTCTTGTGTTTCTTGCCTAGAGAAGTTCCTTTAGCATTTGTTGTAAAGCTGGTTTGGTGGTGCTGAACTCTCTCAGCTTTTGCTTGTCTGTAAAGGTTTTAATTTCTCCATCAAATCTGAATGAGATCCTTGCTGGGCAGAGTAATCTTGGGTGTAGGTTTTTCTCCTTCATCACTTTAAGTATATCCTGCCACTCCCTTCTGGCTTGCAGTTTCTGCTGAAAGATCAGCTGTTAACCTTATGGGGATTCCCTTGTGTGTTATTTGTTGTTTTTCCCTTGCTGCTTTTTATATGTTTCCTTTATATTTAATTTTTGACAGTTTGATTAATATGTGTCTTGGTGTGTTTCTCCTTGGGTTTATTCTGTATGGGACTCTCTGTGCTTCCAGGACTTGATTAACTATTTCCTTTCCCATGTTAGGGAAGTTTTCAACTATAATCTCTTCAAATATTTTCTCAGTCCCTTTCTTTTTCTCTTCTTCTTCTGGGACCCCTATAATTCGAATGTTGGTGTGTTTAATGTTGTCCCAGAGGTCTCTGAGATTGTCCTCAGTTCTTTTCATTCTTTTTTCTTTATCCTGCTCTGTAGTAGTTATTTCCACTATTTTATCTTCCAGGTCACTTATCCGTTCTTCTGCCTCAGTTATTCTGCTATTGATCCCATCTAGAGTATTTTTAATTTCATTTATTGTGTTTTTCATCATTGCTTGGTTCCTCTTTAGTTCTTCTACGTCCTTGTTAAATGTTTCTTACATTTTGTCTATTCTATTTCCAAGATTTTGGATCATCCTTACTATCATTATTCTGAATTCTTTTTCAGGTAGACTACCTATTTTCTCTTCATTTGTTAGGTCTGGTGTGTTTTGACCCTGCTCCTTCATCTGCTGTGTGTTTTTCTGTCGTCTCATTTTGCTTATCTTACTGTGTTTGGGGTCTCCTTTTCAGAGGCTGCAGGTTCATAGTTGCCGTTGTTTTTGGTATCTGTCCCCAGTGGCTAAGGTTGGTTCAGTGGGTTGTGTAGGCTTCCTGGTGGAGGGAACTAGTGCCTGTGTTCTGGTGGATGAGACTGGATCTTGTCTTTCTGGTGGGCATGTCCACGTCTGGTGGTGTATTTTGGGGTGTCTGTGGCCTTATTATGATTTTAGGCAGCCTCTCTGCTAATGGATGGGGCTGTGTTCCTGTCTTGCTAGTTGTTTGGCATAGGGTGTCCAGCACTGTAGCTTGCTGGTCGTTGAGTGAAGCTGGGTCTTGATGTTGAGATGGAGATCTCTGAGAGATTTTCGCCGTTTGGTATTACGTGGAGCTGGGAGGTCTCTTGTGGACCAGTGTCCTGAAGTTGGCTCTCCCACCTCAGAGGCACAGCCCTGATGCCTGGCTGGAGCACCAAGAGCCTTTCATCCACATGGCTCAGAGTAAAAGGGAGAAAAAATAGAAAGAAAGAAAGAGGATAAAATATAGTGAAGTAAAATAAAGCTATTATAAAGCAAAGCTATACAGACAAAATCTCACCCAGAAGCATATACATATACACTCACAAAAAAAGGAAAAGGGGGAAAATTAATATATCCTGCTCCCAAAGTCCATCTCCTGAATTTGGGATGATTCATTGTCTCTTCAGGTATTCAACAGATGCAGGCACATCAAGTTGTTTGTGGAGTTTTAATCCGCTGCTTCTGAGGCTGCTGGGAGAGATTTCCCTTTCTCTTCTTTGTTCGCACAGCTCCCGGGGTTCAGCTTTGGATTTGGACCCGCCTCTGCATGTAGGTCGCCTGAGGGCGTCTGTTCCCCGCCCAGACAGAACGGGGTTAAAGGAGCAGCTGCTTCGGGGGCTCTGGCTCACTCAGGCCGGGGGAGGGAGGGATATGGATGCGGGGCAAGCCTGCAGCAGCAGAGGCCGGCGTGATGTTGCAACAGCCTGAGGCGCGCCGTGCGTTCTCCCGGGGAAGTTGTTCCCGGATCACAGGAGCCTAGCCGTGGCGGGCTGCACCGGCTCCTGAGAGGGGCGGTGTGGAGAGTGACCTGTGCTCACACACAGGCTTTTTGGAGGCGGCAGCAGCAGCCCCAGCGTCTCACACCCGTCTCTGGGGTCCGCGCTGATTGCCGCGGCTCGCGCCCGTCTCTGGAGTTCATTTAGGCGGCACTCTGAATCCCCTCTCCTTGCGCGCCGCGAAACAAAGAGGCAAGAAAAAGTCTCTTGCCTCTTCGGCAGCTGCAGACTTTTTCCCGGACTCCCTCCTGGCTAGCTGTGGTGCATTAACCCCTTCAGGCTGTGTTCACGCCGCCAACCCCAGTCCTCTCCCTGGGATCCGACCGAAGCCCGAGCCTCAGCTCCCAGCCCCCGCCCCCCTAGGCGGGTGAGCAGACAAGCCTCTCGGGCTGGTGAGTGCTGCTCGGCACCGCTCCTCTGTGCAGAAATCTCTCCGCTTTTCCCTCTGTGCCCCTGTTGCTGTGGGGTCTGCGCTGATAGCTGCGGCTTGCACCCGTCTCTGGAGTTCGTTTAGGCGGCGCTCTGACTCCCCTCTCCTCGCGCACCAGGAAACAAAGAGGGAAGAAAAAGTCTCTTGCCTCTTCGGCAGCTGCAGACTTTTTCCCGGACTCCCTCCCGGCTAGCTGTGGTGCATTAACCCCTTCAGGCTGTGTTCACGCCGCCAACCCCAGTCCTCTCCCTGGGATCCGACCGAAGCCCGAGCCTCAGCTCCCAGCCCCCGCCCGCCCCGGCGGGTGAGCAGACAAGCCTCTTGGGCTGGTGAATGCTGCTCGGTGCCGAGCCTCTGTGCGGGAGTCTCTCCGCTTTGCCCTCCGCACCCCTGTGGCTGTGCTCTCCTCCTTGGCTCCGAAGCTTCCCCCCTCCGCCACCCGCAGTCTCCGCCCACGAAGGGGCTTCCTAGTGCGTGGAAATCTTTCCTCCTTCACAGCTCCCTCCCACTGGTGCAGGTCCTGTCCCTATTCTTTTGTCTCTGTTATTTCTTTTTTCTTTTGCCCTACCCAAGTACGGGGGGAGTTTCTTGCCTTTTGGGAGGTCTGACGTTTTCTGCCAGCGTTCAGTGGGTGTTCTGTAGGAGCAGTTCCACGTGTAGATGTATTTCTAATGTATCTGTGGGAAGGAAGGTGATCTCTGCATCTTACTCTTCCGCCATCTTCTTCTCCTCCTCTTCCGTTTCTTAATATGGTGTATCACATTGATTGATTTGCAAATATTAAAGAATCCTTGATCCCTGGATAAATACCACTTGATCATGGTGTATGATCCTTTTAATGTGTTGTTGGATTCTGTCTGCTAGTACTTTGTTGAGGATTTTTTTATCTATGTTCATCTGTGATATTGGCCTGTAAATTTTCTTTCTTTCTTTCTGTTTTTTTTGGTGTTATCTTTGTTTGGTTTTGGTATCAGGTTGATGTTGGCCTCATAGAATGAGTTTGGGAGTGTTCCTCCCTCTGCTGTATTTTGGAAGAGTATGAGAAGGATAGGTGTTAGCTCTTCTCTTAATGTTAGATAGAATTCACCTGTGACCTGCCATCTAGTCCTGGACTTTTGTTTGTTGCAAGTTTTTAAATCACAGTTTCAATTTCAGTACTTGTGATTGGCCTGTTCATATTTTCTATTTCTTCTTGGTTTAGTCTTGAGAGATTGTATCTTTCTAATAATTCGTCCATTTCTACTAGGTTGTCCATTTTGTTGGCATATAGTTGCCTGTAGTAGTCGCTTATGTTCCTGTGTATTTCTCTGGTGTCCATTGTAACTTCTCCTTTTTCATTTCTAATTTTATTGATTTGAGCCCTCTCCCTCTTTTTCTTGATGAGTCTGGTTAAAGGTTTATCAATTTTGTTTATCTTTTCAAAGAACCAGCTTTTAGTTTCATTGATCTTTTCTATTGTTTTCTTCATTTTTATTTCGTTTATTTCTGCGCTGATCTTTATGATTTCGTTCTTTCTACTAACTTTGGGTTTTGTTTGTTCTTCTTTCTCTAGTTGCTTTAGGTGTATGTTAGGTTGTTTATTTGAGATTTTTCTTGTTTCTTGAGGTATGATTGTATTGCTATAAAATTCCCTCTTAGAACTGCTTTTGCTGCATCCCATAGGTTTTTTTTTAATGTATGTGCATACATGTGTGTGTACAGAAGATTCTTTGAGTCAGAAACAAGGACCACTTACTACTCACAGAAATAGCATCAACTATAGCAATAGTGTGTGTCAGTTTCTTGAGTATCAGTTCTCACAACGGTGATTTGGTGAGGGCTAGATGGCACATGAACATGTTTTGGGGTACAATATGGATAAGGAACCCCATGGTGGGAAAGACAGACATTATATAGGGCTGCTGGATTCCTGTCCATATGAGAGAGAGAGAGAGAGAGAGAGGGAGGGAGAAAGAGAAAGAGAAACTTATCTTTGCTGTGGAGTACAAGAGAGTAAATTCCATTCCAGAGAGGGAGACTGATATTTTACTCTCCTGGGAGACGTCCTCTATCTGTGCTGTAAAAAAAGCTGCCCTCTCTGGATTGAAGTGTTTCAGAGGTTTTGGGTTGTTGTGCTTTTGTTTTCATTTGTCTCTAGGTATTTTTTATTTCCTCTTTGATTTCTTCAGTGATCCATTGGTTGTTTAATTGCATACTATTTAGCCTCCATGTGTTTGTGTTTTTTATAGTTTTTTTTCTTGTAGTTGATTTCTAATCCCATAGTGTTGTGGTCAGAAAAGATGCTTGATATGATTTCAGTTTTCTTAAATTTACTGAGGCTCACTTTGTGGCCCAGCATGTGATCAATCCTGGAGAAGAATGTGCACTTGAGAAGAATGTGTATTCTGCTGCTTCTGAATGGCATGCTCTATAAATATCAATTAAGTCCACCTGGTCTAATGTGTCATTTAAGGCCTGTGGTTCCTTATTGATTTTCTTTCTGGATGATCTGTGCATTGATGAAAGGGGGGTTTTAAAGTCCTCCACTATTATTATGTTGGGGATTTCTCCTTTAATGGCTGTTACTATTTGCCTTATATATTGAGGTCCACCTATGTTGGGTCCATACATATTTACAATTGTTGTATCTTCTTCTTGGATTAATCCCTTGATCATTATGTAGTGTCCTTCTTTGTCTCTTGTAATAGTCTTTATTTTAAAGTCTGTTTTGTTTGATATGAATATTGCTACTCCAGCTTTCTTTTGATTTCCATTTACATGGAATTCCTTTTTCCATTCCCTTACTTTCAGTCTGTATGTGTCCCTATATCTGAAATGGGTCTTTTGTAGACAGCATATATATGGGTCTTGTTTTTGTATCCATTCAGCCAGCCTGTGTCTTTTGGTTGTGGCATATAATCCATTTATTTTTAAGGTAAATATTGATATGTATTTTCTTATTGCCATTTTGTTAATTGTTTTGGATTTGTTTTTGTAGGTCTTTTTTCTTCCCTTCCTCTTTTGTTCCCTTCTCTTGTGATTTGATGACTGACTTTAGTGTTGTGTTTGGATTTCTTTTCTTTTTTGTGTGTTTATCTATTGTAGATTTTTGGTTTGCCATTCCCATGATGTTTTGATACAGCTGTCTATATATAAACAAAATTGTTTTGAGTTGCTGGTCTTTTAATTTCAAATGCATTTCCAATAGCCTGCATTTGTGCTCTCCTTTTCTCACGATTGCTGGTTTTGATATCCTATTTGTGTGTAGATGATTTCCTACCTTTACCATATGTTTGCCTTTACCGGTGAGTTTTTCCATTCATAATTTTCTTGTTTCTAATTGTGGCCTTTTCTTTTCCACCTAGAAAATTTCCTGCAGCATTTGTTGCAACGCTGGTCTGGTGGTACTGAATTCTCTTAGCTTTTGCTTGTCTGTAGAGCTTTTGATTTCTCTGTCAAATCTGAGAGCCTTGCTGGGTAGCTTATTCTTGGTTATTGGTTCTTCCTTTTCATCACTTTAAATATATCATGCGACTCCCCTCTGGCCTGCAGAGTTTCTGCTGAGAAATCAGCTGATAACCTTATGGGAATTTCCTTGTATGTTGTTTGTTGCTTTTAAGATTTTTTCTTTGTCTTTAATTTTGGTCAATTTCATCACTGTGTATCTTGGTGTATCCCTTCTTGGGTTTATTTTGCCTGGAACTCTCTGCACTTCCTGGACTTGGGTGACTGTTTCCTTTCCCATGTTAGGGAAGTTTTCAGCTATTAACTCTTCAAATATTTTCTCAGGTCCTTTCTCTCTCTTCTCCTTCTGGGACCCCTATAAAGCAAGTATGTTGGTATGTTTAGTGTTGTCCCAGAGGTCTCTTATACTGTCCTCATTTCTTCTCATTCTTTTTTCTTTATTCTGTTCCACAGCAGTGATTTCCACCATTCTTTCTTCCAGCTCACTTATCTGTTCTTCTGCCTCAGTTATTCTGTTATTGATTCCTTCTCATGTATCTTTCATTTCAGTTATTGTATTGTTCATCTCTGTTTGTTCTTTAAAGCTTCTAGCTCTTTGTTAAACACTTCTTGTATCTTCTCAATCTGTGCCTCCATTCTTTTTCTGAGATCTTGGGTCATCTTTACTATCATTACTCTGAATTCTTTTTCAGGTAGACTGCCTATCTCCCCTTCACTTAGTTGTTCTTCTGGAGTTTTATCTTGTTCCTTTATCTGGGACATATTCCTCTACTGTCTCATTTTGTCTAACTTTCTGTAATTGCGGTTTCTGTTCCGCAGGCTGCAGGGTTGTAGTTCTTCTTGCTTCTGCTGCCTGCCCCCTGGTGGATGAGGCTAAGAGGCTTGTGTAGGCTTCTTGGTGGGAGGGACTGGTTTCTGCCCAGTGGTGGGTGGAGCTGGCTCTTGTCCCTCTGATGGGCAGGGCCATGTCAAGGGGTGTGTTTATCAGGCAGCTGTGTGCTCAGGAAGACTTTAAGCAGCCTGTCTGCTGATGGGTGGGGCTGTGTTCCCGCCCTGTTGGTTGGCCTGAGGTGTCCCAGCACTGGAGCCTACAGGCTGTTGGGTGGGGCCAGGTCTTGGTGAGAAAATGGTGGCCTCCAGGAGGGCTCACGCCAATGAGTACTCCCCAGAACTACTGCTGCCAGTGTCTTTGTGCCTGCAGTAAGCCACAGGTGCCCGCCTCCACAGGAGACCCTCCAATACTAGCAGGTAAAACTACCCAGTCTCTTATGAGGTTACTGCTTTTCTCCCTGGTGCACACGAGACGCTGTGTGCACCCTCCAAGAGTGGAGTTTGTTTCCCCCAGTCCCGTGGAATTCCTGTGATCAAACCATGATGGCCTTCAAAGCCAGGTTCTCTGGGGGCTCCTCCTCCCATTGCCAGACCCCCAGGCTGGGGAGCCTGACATGGGGCTCAGAACCTTCATTCCTGTGGGTGAACTTGTGTGGTAAACTTATTTTCCAGTTTGTGGGTCACCCACCTGGCATGTATGGGATTTGACTTTATCATGGTCCTCCTACCATCTCGTTGTGGCTTTTTCTTTGTCTTTGGATGTAGGGTATCTTTTTTGGTAAGTTCCAGTGTTCTTTTGTCAATTGTTGTTCAGCAGTTAGTTGTGACTTCAGTGTTTCCATAAGAAGAGGTGAACTCATGTCCTTCTACTCTGCCATCTTGTCTCAGCTGTGTGTCTAGGCTCATTGTTATAATTTTTACTATTGCCTTAAGTTAGCCCCCATCATCTCCTATCTTCCACCAGAAAGCTGGGTCTGTTTATATGTCCAGAGAATGCTGTGATATGCTGTCCAGATCACTGTTTCAGGACCAAGGCACTCAATTCTTCATCTGCATGGAGAATTGGCTAGCAATGCCATGCACCTGAGCTCTTCCCAGTGCATACTCTCAGCTTCCTTCACTCACTCTCCAACATCAACCAGATGATAGGGAGAGACCCAAGGGACCTGACAGAGGAACTGCATTTCTAAGGCTGGTTTTTGACAATAATAAGATAGGCAAAACACTTTGATCCTTGAATTTATGTTACATAGATAGTGTATAACATTATATGTAAATACATGGCTTATATCTTCAGTGATTTCAGAGGTTATTTCATTATTAATGAAAAACAAAGGATTTTCTGCTGTAATTTACAGCCATAGTTTGGTATTTAAGAATTCTTTATCAGTTTTCCCTCTACTCTCTTTCTTAACTGCCCCCTCATCTGAAACTTCCTTCCATGTGCCTCTCTGAGACTTAAGGTCCCAATAGATTTCCCTGCAGAAGGTCTCTTGGTCACATGTTCATGGGTAAACCTCAAGTGAAGCGAAATTATTTGTTTAAGATTATATAGTTAGAGGTAGAGCTACCAACACCCAAACCTTCTCAGTGCCAGGTGCAAATTTCCCCCTAAAGCCTTAGTGCCTTCCCTAACCTGAGAGCATACCCTCAAGGCCAAAATAGCAGATGATGTGCCTCTACCATGGGAGGGTTAAGGGAGAAGGTAGAGGCAAAAGGTTCACTCCGTTTCCCCTTCTCATGAGAATTTTACTTTGAACTGACCCTCTAGCTCTGTTTTCCAGTAATGTGATAAGGTGGTACGTGTCAACTGTGTTACTAAGCAACACTACTTAAGGTGAAAACGACCCCTGATTGGAACTAGCATCTGACTTGGAGGAATTATAAATAAGTTATTGATACCTAACAGGAAACTGTAACTTTGAGGTTTCCTGAGTGTGCTGACTTTTGTAACTGGGCAAATCCATTACGGGAGACCCTGGAAACTATGCTGATGGAATTATTACAAGAGATACTGGCCCAGGAGCATGTAAACCAGGGCAGCTCCTGCACCCACCCAATGCACCTGGTCTCTTTTCCTTGCACCTGAGCTTTGTAACCTGGGGGCTAAAGGAAACAGCTATGTGGTCTTCTGTGTGGATTCAGTGAGAGCTCCCACAGGAAGAGAAACAAACACCTAATGCTGCCCTGCTAGAAGCTGTGGGTCCTGTATTATTTCTGTCTTTCTGAGTAGAGTGATACTCAAATCATACCAAATATGGCCTATGTTAGTCTTGTGAGTATGAATGTTTAGTTGCACCTAAGACCAGGCCCCTGGTTGATACTGCAGAGGGCATCAGGGCTAAAATTGGGCAGGCTGTGCCTCATGCCACGTTTATAGCTAGAACAGTGCGATGTGGAGTTAGACAAGGTGCCCCCTAAGAACAAGCTTTTTTTTTTTTAATAACACTGACACATTTTGTAGCTTTATCTGTGACAGCATACAGTCATATGCTAAAAGAACCTATAAAAGTAATTTTGAGTCCCGTTTTCTGGTCACAAGAGTCCAACTGCTGTCATATCAACTCTGTTCTCTAACACTTTCAATAGCAGATTCCATAGAAATGCACTAATTTTTCCCCCTGTATTCCCCCATTCAATCTGGGCTGCCATAATCAGACAGACAGAAAGCACGAGGACACTTTTTTCTTGCATCTGTAGTGGAAACCTCAGCAGACAGTAACTGCTTCAGGCCTGTCAAATAGATGCATGACATGCACCAGTTTAAATGGGAATGCCTCACTTTCCATGTTAGGATTGTTAGAGTACAGCACAGAGCCGAATGGTGCTGCTTGTCCTCCTCTCTACTTCCAGTTGAAAGATCAAACTCACCTTAGCTGTTTTGCTCATTTTCAGTTTCTCCCTCAAGTAGCTCAGTGTCTGATGCTTGCTGTTGCTCAACAGAATGCTTCTCGAGCATGTCTTCCGTGTGCCTGTGGATGACCTGATGGGCTGCGAGGATGTGCTTCTGCTGTGCATTCCTCACTGTGCCAAAGGGACAGAAGACTTATTACTCCGCAAGTTGGAACATATCATTCCCAAAGATTCTCAAGAGAGTAGTGACAGAAATGGTAACTTTGCAAACCACATATTCTCTTACTTAAGCCTGACTGGATTAAAGAAAAATTACCTGCTCTCTGTTTTGGAAGGATACATTCCAAGGGTAACTCAACCCAAATCTTACTATTGCTGCTCCCCCTGTTCCGCTCTCTGCTCAGTCCAGTCCTGCTCCTCCCCACCAGGTTTGCCTCCATTCTGCTGCTTGGCAGCTTCCCTCACCTGGAATGCCTGCACTCTAAATCCTGCCCTTCTGCAAAGCCCAGCCCAAGTCCCAGCTCCTCCAGGAAGTCTCCTTTGACTGAGTCAGCCCACATTTACCATGACCACACTTGAGTTTGTACAAACCTATTGAGCACTGAAGTATTTCATGTGAGTTACATTTTGTTTACCTAGATTGTAAATGAGTGACATAAAGGTAAAGACCTTGTTTCATACTTCTCTTTGAGCCTTAGTCCCTAATATGAAGGGTACTTGTTGAATGATGAGTTTCTGAGCTCCTGGCTTTAAAAGTTGGTCCTAGTTCCACATTCTAAGAATATTTATTACCAAGACTTAGTACATTAAGCATCCCGTTTGCCTTGGAAAGAAAGAGGTAATTGTGATGATGATGATGATGATGACAGCAGTTAGCACTTGTCCTTACTTTGTGCCAGGCACTGTTTTAAGCAGTTGGCATATACTTACTCATTTAAGCCACCCACAACCCTAAAAGAGAGTATTATTAATATCCCCATTTTCCGACGCGGCAACTGAGACACAGAGAGATTAGGTAATTTGCCTAGTCATGCAGCTAGTAAAGCATAATAAGCAGTACTGTGGATTCTGTGCTATTGAGGTGTCAGCTAGTTTATATAGGGTAAATCACATAGCAACTTACAACACTTCAGAGCAGTATGGTTGAAAGAATGGGGACTTTGGAGCCACACAGACCGTGGTACAATCTGCAAACTGTATAATGTCTCTAAGCACTAATTTCCGTAACTGAAATATGAGAACACATCTATAGATGTTGTAAGAAATTTAAATAAGGTATTTCTAAAAATGCTTATTTAGTACATTGTCTGGAACTTAGTATGCATTTAAACCTTGGTAGTTACTATTATTTTCATCTGTATAAAGGTCTTCAATGTCATTCCCCTCCATGAACTTTTAGAAAAATGAGAGTTGGTGGATTAGGAAGACTCTGAGCTCACCTCCTCTCATGGGCACACCAAAATTACTATTTACAGAGAAACTATTGATGAGAAAGATCAGAACCTACCAGAAAAGACCTCTACAACTAAAGATATAAAGAAAGAACCTCAATAAGATGGGTAGGATGGGTGGAGTTGTGGTATAGTCAAGAGCCATACCCCTGGTAGGCAACCTACAAACAGGAAAATAACTAGAATTGCAGAGGTTCTCCCCAAGGAGTGAGGGGTCTGAGCCCCACATTGGGCTCCACAGCCCAGGGGTCCTGCACTGGAAAGATGAGGAGTACCCACAATATTTGGCTTTGAAGGCTAGTGGGGCTTTCTTTCAGGAGACCCTGTGGGCTGTGGGATATAGAGACTCCACTCTTAAAAGGTACACACAAAATCTTATACACTGTGGCACCCAGGGCAGAAGCAGTAATTTGAAAGGACCCTGGGTCAGACCCACCCACGGATCTTGGCAAGTTTCCTGGGGTGATAGGAGGCAACTGGACCTCACCCTGGGGACACAGACACTCATGGTAACCATTTTGGGGAGCTTGTTCTACCACATGGACACTGGTGCTGGTGAGCACCATTTTGTAAACCTCCCTCTAGCTAGCTCATCAGCCTCAGGACCCAGTACTGCCCACACCCACCAGCCTGTAGGCACTGGTACTGGAATGCCTCAGGCCAAGCGACTAGCTGGGCAGGGACACAGCCCCACCCACCAGTGGGCAGGTTGCCTTAAAACACCCTGAGCCCACAGCCACTCATGGACATGGCCCTGTCCACCAGAGCGCACAAGCACTAGAACTGGGACCCCCAGGGCCTGCAGCAAGAGACCTTGGGACCTGGCTCAACCCATCAGTAGGCTGGCACCAACCCCAGACCTGCTGGGCCCCAGCCCCACCCACCAGCAGGCCAATACCAGCTCTGAGACACTTTGGGCCCCTCAGCCAGCCTCCCCAGAATCTGGCCCCACTCACCAGACATGGAATGGATAAACAACAAGGTCCTACTGTAAAGCATAGGGAACTATATTCAATATCCTGTGATAAACCATAATGGAAAAGAATGTAAAAAGAGAATGTATATATATGTATAACTGAATCATTTTGCTGTACAGCAGAAATTAACACAACATTGTAAATCAACTATTCTTCAATAAAAAGATAAGGCAGAACAGCAACAAAAAAAGGAACTCTAGAGAAGAACGGATGAACAGAGTGAGAGGTTAGAAGTTTTTAACAAAGAGTTAGAAAATATAAAGAACCAAATAGATGAAAATATAATAACTGAAATGAAAAATACACTAGAAGGAATCAACAGTAGATTAAGTAATACAGAGGAATGGATCAGCAAGCTGTAAGACAGAGTAGTGGAAATCATTCAAGCTGAATAGAAAAAAAGAATAAAAAGAAATGAGGACAGTTAAAGAGACCTCTGGGAAAACATCACACATACTAACATTTACATTACAGGGGTCCCAGAAGGAGAAGACAAGAGAAAGGGACGAAGAACATACGTGAAGACAAAACAGCTGCAAACTTCCCTAACCTGTGAAATGAAACAAACATGCAAGTCTAGCAAGCACGGAGAGTCCCAAACATGATCAACCCAAAGAGGACCACACCAAAACACTCTGTAATTAAAATGGCAAAAATCAAAGATGATAAAGGGATATTATTAAAAGTAGCAAGGGAAAAGCAACAAGTTATGTACTAGGGAACTCCCATAAGGCTATCAGATGACTTTTCAGCAGAAACTCTGCAGGTCAGAAAAGTGTGGCAAGATAGAGCTGAAGTGATGAAAGGGAAAACCTACAACCAAGAATACTCTACTTGGCAAGTCTTTCATTCAGATTTGATGGAGAGATCAAAAGTTTTACAGACAGGCAAAAGCTAAAAGAGTTCAGTACCACCAAATCAGCTTTACAAGAAATGTTAAAGGGAATTCTCTAAGTGAAAAAGAAAAGGCCACAACTAGAAACATGAAAATTATGAAAAGAAAAAGCTCATTGGTAAAGGTAAGTATATAGTTAAGGTAGTAAATCAACCACATACAAAGCTAGTAGGAGGGTTAAAAGACAAAAGTAGTAAAATCACCTATATCCACAATAAGCAGTTAAGGGATGCACAAAACTAGATATAAAATATGATGACAAAAACAGTAATTGTGAAGGGAGGGGAGTAAAAATGCAGAGTTGTTAAAATGTGTTAGAAATTAAGAGATAAGCACTTAAAATAATCATATATAGATACAGATAGACCTATCTACATCTATGTATAAACCTAATGGTAACCATAAACCAAAAATCTATAATAGATACACAAAAAAAAGAGACAGGGAGCCAAACAACACTGAAAACAATCATCAAATCACAAGGGAAGAGAAGGAAAGAAGAAAGGAACAAAAAAATTACAAAAAACAACCCCAAAGCAATTAAAAAATGGCAATACCTACCTGTCTATAATTACTTTAAATGTAAATGGACTAAATTCTCTAATCAAAAGACATACAGTGACTGAATGTATACAAAAATAAGAGCCATATATATACTGCCTACAAGAGACTCAGTTGAGATCTAAAGACACACACAGACTGAAAGTGAGAGGATGGAAAAAGGTATTACATGCACAAAGAAATCAACAGGAAGCAGGGGTGCAATACTTATATCAGACAAAATAGACATTAAAACAAAGACTGTTAGAAGAGCCAAAGAAGGAGACATTACATAATAATCAAGGGATTAATCCAAGAAGAAAACATAACAGTTCTAAATATATATGCACCCAACATAGGAACACTTAAACATATATTAACAGACATAAAGGGAGAAAATCAACAGTAGCACATAATACTAGGAACTTTGTGTGTGTGTGTTAAAGAATTTACTAATTTATTTTACAGCAAGACCTATAATATGGGTCCCTCTGTCACAGGCAATGAAAACAGGCAATCCCTACTGAGGAATGAAATTATTCAGAAATTTCTCTGCAATGAAATACAAACAGATTTTCTGCAAGAATAGTTTTCTCTTCATCTAGAAATTTACATACTTATAGAAAACCCACAGACATTTTAATCTTTGCTCTCTCTTTTGACTCCATCTAGGTTTCCAATACAGTAAGTCCCCTACATGTGAACCTTCAAGTTGCGAACTTCCAAAGATGCGAAAATGCCCGTGTGCCAACTGTTGCACTGTTACACTATACTTTTTGAAGTACTGTACTGTAAGATTAAAAATGTTTTCTATATTTTTTGTGTTTTTTATGTATTATTTGTGTGAAAAGTATTATAAACCTATTACAGTACAGTACTATATAGCTGATCATGTTAGTTGGGTACCTAGGCTAACTTTGTCGGACTTAAGAACAAACTGGACTTACGAATGTGCTCTCGGAATGGAACTCGTTTGTATGTAGGGGACTTACTGTACTAGGGACTTTAACACCCTACTTACATCAATGGACAGATCATCCACACAGAAAATTAATAAGGAAACACTGGCCTAAACGTCACACTAGACCAGATGGACTAAATAGATATTTATATAGAACACGTATTCCAAAAGCAGCAGAATACACATTCTTTGCAAGTGCACGTGAAACATTCTCCAGGATAAATTACATGCTAGGCCACAAAACAAGTCTCAGTAAATTTAAGAAAACTGAAATCTTATCAAGCATCTTTTCTGATCACAGCTCTATGAGACTAGAAACCAACTACAAGAAAAAACAGCAAAAAAACATGTGGAGGCCAAACACTATGCCACTAAACAACCAATGGATCACTGAAGGGATCACTGAAGAAATCAAAGAAGAAATTTTAAAAAAATACATGGAGACAAATGAAATAAAAAATGCAGTGATCTGAAATCTCTGGGATGCAGCAAAAGCAGCTCTAAGAGGAAAGTTTATAGTGATACAGGCCTACTTCAGGAAAGAAAAGTCTCAAATAAAGAACCTAACCTTACACCTAAAGCAACTAGAAAAAGAAGAACAAAGAAAAGTTAGTAGAAGGAAAGAAATCATAAAGATCCGTGCAGAAATAAATAAAATAGAGCCTATTTCTTAAAAAGTAGAAAAGATTAATGAAACTAAGAGCTGTTTCTTTGAAAAGATAAACAAAATTGATAAATCCTTTATGCAACTCATCAAGAAAAAAAGAAAGGGCCCAAGTAAATAACATCAGAAATGAGAAAGGGAAGCAACTATATGGCAATAAAATGGACAACCTGGAAGAAATGGACAAATTCTTAGAAAGGTATAACCTTCCAATACTGAACCAGGAAGAAATAGAAAATATAAACAGACCAATCACAAGTAATGAAATTGAAAATGTAATTAAAAATCTTCCAAGAAACAAAAGTCCAGGACCAGATGGCTTCACAGGTGAATTCTATCAAACATTTAGAGAAGAGCTAACACCTATCCTTCTCAAACTCTTCCAAAAAATTGCAGAGAGAGAAACACTCCCAAGATTATTCTACAAGGCCACCATCACCCTGATACCAAAACCAAAGATATCACACACAAAAAATAAAATTACAGACCAATATCACTGATGAACATAGATGCAAAAATCCTCAACAAAATACTAGCAATCAGAATCCAACAACACATTAAAAGGATCATACACAATAATCAAGTGGGATTTATCCCAGGGAAACAAGGATTCTTCAATATTATGCAAATCAATCAGTGTGATACACCATATTAACAAATTAAAGAATAAAAACCATATGATCATCTCAGTAGATGCAGAAAAAGCTTTTGACAAAATTCAACACCATTTATGATAAAAACTCCAGAAAATGGGCATAGAGGGAACCTAGTTCAACATAATAAAGGCCATATATGACAAACCCACAGCAAACATTCTCAAAGGTGAAAAACTGAAAGCATTTCCTCTAAAATGAGGAAAAAGACAAAGATGTCCACTCTTACCACTATTATTCAACATAGTTTTGGAAGTTCTAGCCATGGTCATCAGAGAAAAAAAAGAAAAGCAATACAAATTGGAAAAGAAAAAGTAAAACTGTCACTGTTTGCAGATGACATGATAATATACCTAAAAACTCCTAAAGATGCCACCAGAAAACTACTAGAGCTAATCGATGAATTTGGTAAAGTTACAGGATACAAAACTAATACACAGAAATCTCTTGCATTCCTATACACTAACAACAAATGATCAGAAGAAGAAATTAAGGAAACAATCCCATTTACCACTGCAACAAAAAGAATAAAATACCTAGGAATAAACCTACCTAAGGAGGCAAAAGACCTGTACACAGAAAACTATAAAACACTGATGAAAAAAATCAAAGATGACACAAACAGATGCAAAGTTATACCATGTTCTTGGATTGGAAGAATCAATATTGTGAAAATGACTATACTACGCAAAGCAATGTACAGATTCAATGCAATCCCTATCAAATTACCAATGGCATTTTTCACAGAATTAGAACAAAAAAATTTTACAATTTGTATGGAAACACAAAAGACCGTGAATAGCCAAAGCAATCCTGAGAATGAAAAACAAAGCTGGAGGAATCAGGCTCCCCAACTTCAGACTATACTACAAAACTACAGTCATCAAGACAATATGGTACTGGCACAAAAACAGAAATATAGATCAATGGAACAGGATAGAAAG
This sequence comes from Balaenoptera physalus, assembly GCF_965194825.1. Taxonomy (NCBI): domain Eukaryota; kingdom Metazoa; phylum Chordata; class Mammalia; order Artiodactyla; family Balaenopteridae; genus Balaenoptera; species Balaenoptera physalus. The sequence continues at coordinate 80,554,484 of NC_138891.1, forward strand.
CCCAGAGATAGACAGGATTAACCAAGATGGCGAAGTAGAAGGACGTGCTCTCACTCCCTCTTGCGAGAGCACCAGAATCACAACTGGCTGCTGGACAATCATCAACAGGAAGACACTGGACTTCACCAAGGAGGATACCCCACGTCCAAGGACAGAGGAGAAGCCACAGTGAGACGGTAGGAGGGGCGCAATCAGAGTAAAATCAAATCCCATAACTGCTGGGTGGGTGACTCACAGACTGGCGAACACTTATACCACAGAAGTCCACCCACTGGAGTGAAGGTTCTGAGCCCCACGTCAGGCTTCCCAACCTGGGGGTCCGGCAATGGGAGGAGGAATTCCTAGAGAATCAGACTTTGAAGCCTAGTGGGAATTGATTGCAGGACTTCAACAGGACTGGGGGAAACAGAGACCCCACTCTTGGAGGGCACACACAAAGTAGTGTGTGCATCGGGACCCAGGGGAAAGAGCAGTGACCCCGGGGGAGACTGAACCAGACCTACCTGCTGGTGTTGGGGGGTCTCCTGCAGAGGCGGGGGGTGGCTCTGTTTCACCGTGGGGACAAGGACACTGGCAGCGGAGGTTCTGGGAAGTGCTCCTTGGCGTGAGCCCTCCCAGAGTCTGCCATTAACCCCACCAAAGAGCCCAGGTAGGCTCCAGTGTTGGGTTGCCTCAGGCAAAACAACCAACAGGGAGGGAACCCAGCCCCACCCATCAACAGTCAAGTGGATTAAAGTTTTACGGAGCTCTGACCGCCACAGCAACAGTCAGCTCTACGCACCACCAGAGCCTCCCATCAAGCCTCTTAGATAGCCTCAACCACCAGAGGGCAGACAGCAGAAGCAAGGAAAACTACAATCCTGCAGCCTGTGGAACAAAAACCACAGTTACAGAAAGACAGACAAGATGAAAAGGCAGAGGGCTATATACCAGATGAAGGAACAAGAAAAAACCCCAGAAAAACAACTAAATGAAGTGGAGATAGGCAACCTTCCAGAAAAAGAATTCAGAATAATGAAAGTGAAGATGATCCAGGACCTCGGAATAAGAATGGAGGCAAAGATTGAGAAGATGCAAGAAATGATTAACAAAGACCTAGAAGAATTAAAGAACAAACAAACAGAGATGACCAATACAATAACTGAAATGAAAACTACACTAGAAGGAATCAATAGCAGAATAACTGAGGCAGAAGAACGGATAAGTGACCTGGAAGACAGAATGGTGGAATTCACTGCTGCGGAACAGACTAAAGAAAAAAGAATGAAAAGAAATGAAGACAGCCTAAGAGACCTCTGGGACAACATTAAACGCAACAACATTCGTATTATAGGGGTCCCAGAAGGAGAAGAGAGAGAGAAAGGACCAGAGAAAATATTTGAAGAGATTATAGTCGAAAACTTCCCTAACACGGGAAAGGAAATAGCCACCCAAGTCCAGGAAGCGCAGAGAGTCCCATACAGGATAAACCCAAGGAGAAACACGCCGAGACACATAGTAATCAAAATGGCAAAAATTAAAGACAAAGAAAAATTATTGAAAGCAGCAAGGGAAAAATGACAAATAACATACAAGGGAACTCCCATAAGGTTAACAGTGGATTTCTCAGCAGAAACTCTACAAGCCAGAAGGGAGTGGCATGATATACTTAAAGTGATGAAAGGGAAGAAACTACAACCAAGATTACTCTACCCGGCAAGGATCTCATTTAGATTTGATGGAGAAATCAAAAGCTTTACAGACAAGCAAAAGCTAAGAGAATTCAGCACCACCAAACCAGCTCTACAACAAATGCTAAAGGAACTTCTCTAAGTGGGAAACACAAGAGAAGAAAAGGACCTACAAAAACAAACCCAAAACAATTAAGAAAATGGTCATAGGAACATACATATCGATAATTACCTTAAATGTGAATGGATTAAATGCTCCAACCAAAAGACACAGGCTTGCTGAATGGATACAAAAACAAGACCCATATATATGCTGTCTACAAGAGACCCACTTCAGACCTAGGGACACATACAGACTGAAAGTGAGGGGATGGAAAAAGATACTCCATGCAAATGTAAATCAAAAGAAAGCTGGAGTAGCTATACTCATATCAGATAAAATAGACTTTAAAATAAAGAATGTTACAAGAGACAAGGAAGGACACTACATAATGATCAAGGGATCAATCCAAGAAGAAGATATAACAATTATAAATATATATGCACCCAACATAGGAGCACCTCAATACATAAGGCAACTGCTAACAGCTATAAAAGAGGAAATTGACAGTAACACAATAATAGTGGGGACTTTAACACCTCACTTACACCAATGGACAGATCGTCCAAAATGAAAATAAATAAGGAAACAGAAGCTTTAAATGACACAATAGACCAGATAGATGTAATTGATATTCATAGGACATTGCATCCAAAAACAGCAGATTACACGTTCTTCTCAAGTGCACACGGAACATTCTCCAGGATAGATCACATCTTGGGTCACAAATCAAGCCTCAGTAAATATAAGAAAATTGAAATCATATCAAGCATCTTTTCTGACCACAATGCTAAGAGATTAGAAATGAATTACAGGGAAAAAAACGTAAAAAAGACAAACACATGGAGGCTAAACAATACGTTATTACTAAATAACAAAGAGATCACTGAAGAAATCAAAGAGGAAATCAAAAAATACCTAGAGACAAATGACAATGAAAACACGACGACCCAAAACCTATGGGATGCAGCAAAAGCAGTTCTAAGAGGGAAGTTTATAGCTATACAAGCCTACCTAAAGAAACAAGAAAAATCTCAAGTAAACAATCTAACCTTACACCTAAAGAAACTAGAGAAAGAAGAACAAACAAAACCCAAAGTTAGCAGAAGGAAAGAAATCATAAAGATCAGATCAGAAAGAAATAAAATAGAAACAAAACAATAGCAAAGATCAATAAAACTAAAAGCTGGTTCTTTGAGAAGATAAACAAAATTGATAAGCCATTAGCCAGACTCATCAAGAAAAAGAGGGAGAGGACTCAAATCAATAAAATCAGAAATGAAAAAGGAGAAGTTACAACAGACACCGCAGAAATACAAAGCATCCTAAGAGACTACTACAAGCAACTTTATGCCAATAAAATGGACAACCTGGAAGAAATGGACAAATTCTTAGAAAGGTGTAACCTTCCAAGACTGAACCAGGAAGAAATAGAAAATATGAACAGACCAATTACAAGTAATGAAATTGAAACTGTGATTAAAAATCTTCCAACAAACAAAAGTCCAGGACCAGATGGCTTCACAGGTGAATTCTATCAAACATTTAGAGAAGAGCTAACACCTATCCTTCTCAAACTCTTCCAAAAAATTGCAGAGGAAGGAACACTCCCAAACTCATTCTATGAGGCCACCATCACCCTGATACCAAAACCAGACAAGGACACTACAAAAAAAGAAAATTACAGACCAATATCACTGATGAATATAGATGCAAAAATCCTCAACAAAATACTAGCAAACAGAATCCAACAACACATTAAAAGGATCATACACCACGATCAAGTGGGATTTATCCCAGGGATGCAAGGATTCGTCAGTATACGCAAATCAATCAATGTGATACACCATATTAACAAATTGAAGAATAAAAACCACATGATCATCTCAATAGATGCAGAAAAAGCTTTTGACAAAATTCAAAACCCATTTATGATCAAAACTCTCCAGAAAGTGGGCATAGAGGGAACCTACCTCAACATAATAAAGGCCATATATGAGAAACCCACAGCAAACGTCATTCTCAATGGTGAAAAACTGAAAGCATTTCCTCTAAGATCAGGAACAAGACAAGGATGTCCACTCTTACCACTATTATTCAACATAGTTCTGGAAGTCCTAGCCACAGCAATCAGAGAAGAAAAAGAAATAAAAGGAATACAAATTGGAAAAGAAGAAGTAAAACTGTCACTGTTTGCGGATTACATGATACTATACATAGAGAATCCTAAAACTGCCACCAGAAAACTGCTAGAGCTAATTAATGAATATGGTAAAGTTGCAGGATACAAAATTAATGCACAGAAATCTCTTGCATTCCTATACACTAATGATGAAAAATCTGAAAGAGAAATTATGGAAACACTCCCATTTACCATTGCAACAAAAAGAATAAAATACCTAGGAATAAACCTACCTAGGGAGACAAAAGACCTGTATGCAGAAAACTATAAGACACTGATGAAAGAAATTAAAGATGATACCAACAGATGGAGAGATATACCATGTTCTTGGATTGGAAGAATCAACATTGTGAAAATGACTCTACTACCCAAAGCAATCTACAGATTCAATGCAATCCCTATCAAATTACCAATGGCATTTTTTACAGAACTAGAACAAATCATCTTAAAATTTGTATGGAGACACAAAAGACCCCGAATAGCCAAAGCAGTCTTGAGGGAAAAAAACGGAGCTGGAGGAATCAGACTCCCTGACTTCAGACTCTACTACAAAACTACAGTAATCAAGACAATATGGTACTGGCACAAAAACAGAAACATAGATCAATGGAACACGATAGAAAGCTCAGAGATAAACCCACGCACCTATGGCCAACTAATCTATGACAAAGGAGGCAAGGATATACAGTGGAGAAAAGACAGTCTCTTCAATAAGTGGTGCTGGGAAAACTGGACAGCTACCTGTAAAAGAATGAAATTAGAATACTCCCTGACACCATACACAAAAATAAACTCAAAATGGATTAGAGACCTAAATGTAAGAGTGGACACTATAAAACTCTTAGAGGAAAACATAGGAAGAACACTCTTTGACATAAATCACAGCAAGATCTTTTTTGATCCACCTCCTAGAGTAATGGAAATAAAAACAAAAATAAACAAATGGGACCTAATGAAACTTCAAAGCTTTTGCACAGCAAAGGAAACCATAAACAAGATGAAAAGACAACCCTCAGAATGGGAGAAAATATTTGCAAACGAATCAACGGACAAAGGATTAATCTCCAAAATATATAAACAGCTCATTCAGCTCAATATTAAAGAAACAAACACCCCAATCCAAAAATGGGCAGAAGACCTAAATAGACATTTCTCCAAAGAAGACATACAGACGGCCACGAAGCACATGAAAAGATGCTCAACATCACTAATTATTAGAGAAATGCAAATCAAAACTACAATGAGGTATCACCTCACACCAGTTAGAATGGGCATCATCAGAAAATCTACAAACAACAAATGCTGGAGAGGGTGTGGAGAAAAGGGAACTCTCTTGCACTGTTGGTGGGAATGTAAATTGATACAGCCACTATGGAGAACAATATGGAGGTTCCTTAAAAAACTAAAAATAGACACCATATGACCCAGCAATTCCACTACTGGGCATATACCCAGAGAAAACCGTAATTCAAAAAGACACATGCACCCGAATGTTCATTGCAGAGCTATTTACAATAGCCAGGTCATGGAAGCAACCTAAATGCCCATCAACAGACGAATGGATAAAGAAGTTGTGGTACATATATACAATGGAATATTACTCAGCCATAAAAAGGAACGAAATTGAGTCATTTGTTGAGACGTGGATGGATCTAGAGACTGTCATACAGAGTAAAGTAAGTCAGAAAGAGAAAAACAAATATCGTATATTAACGCATGTATGTAGAACCTAGAAAAATGGTACAGATGAGCTGGTTTGCAGGGCAGAAGTTGAGACACAGATGTAGAGAACAGACATATGGACACCAAGGGGGGAAAACTGCGGTGGGGTGGGGATGGTGGTGTGCTGAATTGGGCGATTGGGATTGACATGTATACTCTGATGTGTGTAAAATTGATGCCTAATAAGAACCTGCAGTATAAAAAAACAAACAAACAAAACAACTAATACTAAACTTTCATTGGGTTATTTGTATGGAAATATGTTAATATAAATGTTTTAGACATTACATGAAATTTCTAAAAATCTTATATGTTCTGGTATAATGTTATAAGTCATAATCCTAGTTATTACTTTAAAATGTATATCTCAGAAATAACTAATTTTCTTGTCAACTGCATTATTATGAACTTTCATCAAATCTTTAACTGTGGTCATTTTTAAGTCTTTTGTCATTTACAGACAGTTCTGGGTGTACTCTGATGCTTTTGCAAATATGTTCCTATAAAAGGGTTTCATCTTCAAGAAATTCATGGAAAAGACTCTGACAAGTACAGGTTTCTGGTAACTGACTGTACTGCTGAACTGAATGAATAAGCATTTTCAGAACTCTAATGAAAAACTGATGAACTCTTAAAAGTGCTAACAAAAGATCAAGATGAAAAAAAAATTAATTACATGGGACTGAGTGAACTGATGAGGATGAGTATAATTTTTGTGACTTTCTGTCTGAACTAAAAAAAAAAAATCCCACAAGGACTCAGAGGCAAAGAATATACAAATCAATTTTCATTGCAAAGTAAAGGAGCTGTTACAGTGGAGGATTACTGGACTGAATGTCAATATTATGACATAGTATGTGTGTGTTTCATGTTTGGTAATTGCAATCGTTGCTTTTGTTGTGGTCATCCATGTACAATGCTTGGCGTCAGTCTATTCATCTCTTGTAAAAATAAAATACAGTGTGTGTGTGTGTGAAAAAAAAAAAAAAAAGAAAGTCCAGAGATAAACCCAGGCACTTATGGTCAATTAATCTATGACACGGGAGGCGTGGATATACAATGGAGAAAAGACAGTCTCTTCAATAAGTGGTGTTGTGAAAACTGGACAGCTACATGTAAAAGAACGAAATTAGAACATTCTCTAACATCATACACAAGAATAAACTCAAAATGGATTAAAGACCTAGAATGTAAGAGCAGATACTATAAAACTCCTAGAGGAAAACAAGCAGAACACTCTTTGACATAAATCACAGCAATATCTTTTTGGATCCACATCCTAGATTAATGAAAATAAAAACAAACATTAAAAAATGGGACATAATTAAACTCAAAAGCTTTTGCTTTTTGAGCACAGGAAACCATAAAAAAAAAGACAACCCACAGAATGGGAGAAAATATTTGCAAACGAAGCAACTGACAAGGGATTAATCTCCAAAATATACAAACAGCTCATGCAGCTCAATATTAAAAAAAAACAACCCAATCAAAAAATGGGCAGAAGATCTAAATACACATTTCTCCAAAGAAGACATATGGATGGCCAAAAGGTAGATGAAAATATGCTCAACATCACTAATTATTAGAGAAATGCAAATCAAAACTACAATGAGGTACCACCTCACACCAGAATGGCCAGAATGGCCATCATCAAAAAGTCTACAAACAATAAATGCTGGAGAGGGTGTGGAGAAAAGGGAACCCTCCTACACTGTTGGTGGGAATTTAAATTGGTACAGCCACTATGGAGAACGGTATGGAGGTTCCTTAAAAAAATAAAAATAGAACTACCATATGACCCAGAAATCCCACTCCTGGGCATATATCTGGAGACAACCACAATTCAAAAAGATACATGCACCCCAATGTTCATTGCAACACTATTTACAACAGTGAAGACACTGAAGCAACCTAAATGTCCATTGACAGAGGAATGGATAAAGAACATGTGGTACATATATACAATGGAATACTACTCAGCCATAAAAAAATAATGCCATATTCAGAAACATGGCATTATCATACTAACTGAGGATTATCATACTAGCTGAAGTAAGTCAGACAAATACAAATATCATATGATATCCCTTATATGTGGACTATAAAAAAAATGATACAAATGAATTTCTTTACAAAATAGAAACAGACTCAAACTTGAAAAACAAAGTTATGGTTACCAAAGGGGAAAGATGGTGGTGAGGGATAAATTAGGAGTTTGGGATTAACACACTACTATATATAAAATAGCTAACCAACAAGGACCTACTGTATAGCACAGGGAAATCTACTCAATATTCTGTAATAACCTTTATGGGGAAAGAATCTGAAAAAGAATGGATAGATGTATATGTATAACTAAGTTACCTTGGTGTACACCTGAAACTAACACAACGTTGTAAATCAACTATATTTTAATATAAAATAAAAATTTAAAAAACAAACTGAAGAATAAAAGCCATATGATCATCACAATAGATGCAGAAAAAGCTTTTGACAAAATTCAACATCCATTTATGATAAGTCTCCTCCACAAAGTGGGTGTAGAGGGAACATACGTCAACATAATAAAGGCCATATATGAATTAAATGAAAAATGAATTAAACACCTAAATGTAAGACCAGAAAGCATAAAACTCCTAGAAGAAAACACAGGCAGAACACACTGACATAAACTGTAGCAATATTTTTTGGCTCTGTCTCCTAAGGCAAAGGAAACAAAAGCAAAAATAAATAAATGGGACCTAATTAAACTTAAAAGCTTTTTGCACAGCAAAGGAAATCATTGACAAAATGAAAAGACAACCTACTGAATGGGAGAAATATTTGCAAATGATAAGACTAATAAAGTTATCCAAAATATATAAATAGCTCATACAACTCAATATCAGAAAAACAAACAAACCCAGTTAAAAAATGGGCAGACGACTTGAATAAACATTTTTTTTTGGCCATGGCATGCGAGATCTTAGTTCCCCAACCAGGGATCAAACCCACACCCCCTGCAGTGGGAGTGCAGAGTCTTAACCACTGGACTCCCAGGGAAGTCCCTTGCATAAACATTTTTTTAAAAAGAAGACATACAGATGGCCAACAGGCACATGTAAAGATGCTCAACATTGCTAATCATCAGAGAAATGCAAATGAAACCCACAGTGAGATATCACCTCACACCTGTCAGAAGGGCTATCATCAAAAAGACCACAAATAACAAATGCTGGAGAGGGTGTGGAGAAAAGGGAACCCTCATGCAATGTCAGTGGGAATGTAAATTGATGCAACCACTTTGGAGAACAGTATGGAGGTTCCTCAAAAAAGTAAAAATAGAACTACCATACGACCCAGCAGTCCCACTCCTGGGTATATATCTGAAGAAATGAAAATACTAATTGGAGAAGATACATGTACCCCAATGTTCATAGCAGCATTATTTACAATAGCCAAGAAATGGAAGCAACCTATGTGTCCATTAATAGAGGAATGGATAAAAAGACATGGTGTGTGTGTGTGTGTACACACACACACACACACACACACACAATGGAATACTACCTAGCCATAAACAGAATGAAATTTTGCCATTTGCAACAACATGGATCAACCTGAAGGTATCATGCTTCGTGAAGTAAGTCAGACAGAGAAAGACAAATACTGTATGTTTTCACTACACGTGGAATCTAAAAAATCAAACGAACAAATGAATTTAACAAAGCAGAAACAGATCCACAAATATAGAGAACAAACTAGTGGTTACCAGTGAGGAAAGGGGAAGTTGGGAGGGGCAAGATAGGGGTAGGGGATTAAGAGGTACAAACTACCACCACATATAAAATAAATAAGCTACAAGGATATATTGTACAGCACAGGGAATATAGCCAAAATTTTATAATAACTTTAAATGGAGTATAATCTGTAAAATTTTAAATCACTGTGTTGTACACCTGAAACTAATGTTATAAATCAACTAGACCTCAATAAAAAAATTTTTTAAAAATTCATCCAAATAAAAATTAATAATGAGATATCTCAAACAGTCTGTATGTAATATTACTTAATTTGGGGTAAAGAGTATCTATAACATGGATGAAAATGAAATATTCATCCATGGATTCATGGATTCATCCATGGATAAGTGGATGTCTTATTTGGAAAGAGAAGCAAAAGGCCCTAGTGTGTGCTCCCTGTCTAGGTGGCTTTCTTCATTTGGGCTACATCCACGCAAAGGGAAGAAGTTAGGACTTGCCCAGCTTGCCCACAGACAAGTCCCACTGATTCCTTTACATCTTGTGCCCGCTCCAGCTCCTTCCCCTCAGAGCCAGGAGCAGCTGGGGAGGGGGTCACAAACTAGTAACTATTAAACAGAGGATTTCCCCCCTCCTTCAATTCCCTCAGGTGGAACTGATCTGAAGCAGGTTGGCCTCACCTTGGACAGAGGAGAAGGAGAAAGGAGTTGCATATTTTCTTAAGGATCTAGAAAACATAAGATCCCTTTTATAATATAAGGTGATACAAAAATATTATTTGATTTAATTTAACGAAATAAATTTTGTTGGTAGAGGCACTATCATACACTGTTGATGGGAGTATGAATTAGAACAATCTTTTTGTGGGGGCAGTTTGGTGGTATCTATCAAAATATGAAACACACCTTATTTCCAGCACTGTACTGCTAGGAGTTCACTCTCAGAAGCATGACCAGAGTGTTCACTGCTATTTACAGGAAAACACACTGGGAACAAACTAGATGCTGATTGCTGGGGTGGGTACTGGTTTAAAAACTAAAGTACAGTCATGTAATGGGAAAACAAGATACTTCTTTGTTCTCGTCCAATGCATTAGAACTACCATTCCTTTCTCACTGGTTACGTGATCTTAAATATTAACACTTCTCTTAAACCTGTCTAGAATTCCCCTGCAAACTCTAAAGCCTCCCAAGCTCTTATTTCACTTAAATATTAATCTTCCGGTTGCATCCTTCCCTCTGGGATCAGGACTGTCACCAAGAGTCTGAAAGCTCCGGAAGAACACTGTTTTTAAAAACATATTTTTTTCTCCTTCTCTATTGACTAAAAGCATCAATCTTTAAAAACATGTCACTTTTGGCAAACGATAAGTGAGGATATTTATACTGAGATCAGTCCTGGCAGGAACAGGAGATATTGTGACTCAGGCAGAGCTGCAGAGTCAATTTAGGTCTGTCAGGCTTCCCAGCTTTTCAACACCTGCCTTGCACGTGCCCTGCCTGCAAAAGGCTACTACAGTTGGAAAACCCTGTATATTCTCAACATTTGCTTTATATTGAAAAAAAATCAAATTACAAAATACAAACTTATGGTTACCAAAGGGGAAAGAGGTGGGGGAGGGATAAATTAGGAGTATGGGATTAACATATACACGCAAGTATATATAAAACAGATAAACAACAACAATTCACTGTATAGCCTGGGGAACAAAATTCAGTATCTTGTAATAACCTACAGTGGAAAAGAATTAGAAGATATATATATATATATATATATATATATATATATATATATAAAAACTGAATCACTTTGCTGTACACCTGAAACTAACATAATATTGTAAATCAACTATATTTCAATAAAAACCAAACCAAAACAAAACAACAACAAAAACCAAAATACACCTCTTCTGGGAACCTGGGAACTGCCTCTCTCTTTTTTTTTTTTTTTTTTAAATTGGAGTGTAGTTGCTTTACAATGGTGTGTTAGTTTCTGCTGTAGAAAAAGTGAATCAGCTATATGTATACATACATACCCTCCCTCTCGAGCCTCCCTCCTACCACCACCCCTCCATCCCACCCCTCAGGAACCGCCTCTTCAAGAAGGTTTGGATTTTGACGCTCCGTCAAACTTATTAGAACTGCACCCATCCACACTAGAGGTGATTATATTCTGCAGTCAGACAGCATCGAGAGAACCTGACAACTCTGAAATAAGAAAATTCAGTGATTCTTCAGAATTTTCCCCGTACCTCTGCTCAGTTTTAAATCTCTGGAATATTGAAAATAGTTTCTATCTTTAAAAAGATCATCACGTGAAGCATTTACATTGGCTTACCCTTTTCTTTGACAAAGTCCTTTTGCAACTCTGGGATCAGGAAACTATAAACCAACTCGGCAACAATCTCCTCTGACTGAAGCTGAGTTCGACTGAAAAATAAAAAACAAACTAAACGAGTATTTCCTTCGTTGCCTTACTTGGGCTGCCGATTTATAGTTGGATCCTCCTTGTTTGTGTAAGGAACTCCACTGCTCAAATCCCACCACTGCCTTTTCCTTAAGTGATCTGAAATAGCACATTCCTGGTGAGTTTGGTTAACTCCATGGAAAATCCAAATTTGTCCTTCACTTACCCTGCCTACCAGGAAGGGAGTGTTAGAGATACAACTTATAAATGGAAGCCAGAAACCCTGTGGTGATGTCCAAGTAAAATTGGACATACTTATTCACATTGCTTTCATGCTTTGTGGTATTCTAGAAGTAAGAAATATGAAAGTGCTCCAGGCTGCAGAGGATAACTGAAAATTCTATTCCCACTGCTCTTACCATACAAAGGTACAGGCCTGCTGGCTGCTGCCAAAACAATGCATACTGAAGCATGAGTTATATATTTGTGTCTCCTTGGTGGTGAAATCTTAAGCTCTTGAAAAATACATATGAGTAACAGCAAAAGGCTGTCCATCCCACCATCTGTCCCCTTGGTACACACCGGCTTTCCATTTCATAAGCAATGTCATTGATTTCCTCAGCCATCTTCTCTATTTCTGCCCTGGCTTGTTCTTCTGCAGTATTCTCTTCAGTGTTCAGTATTATATCCTCCAGATAGGAAGTTACAGTACTTTGGTGAACTTTAATTACCTGCAAAACCCCAAAATACTCCAGTTACTCAGAATAGGAATGCTACTACTGTACACAAGAAAAATGCATGAACATTGGTTGACTTTTTTAGCACATCTACTTCATTCATCAGTAGTCCCCTCATTCATTATTCTTTTTTTTTAAACTATAGATGGTCTGTTTCTAATCCACCTATCTACCCACTCTGGGCAGCCCCTACCTATCTGGCTCATTTTAGAATTACGGGGTGGGCAAGACAACACTGCAGAAAGATCATGGGCTTGAGTCAATAACCCTGTTTTGGATCCTGCCTTTGTTCTTACCAGCAATGTAATTTGGTCAAGCTACCTAACTGTGGCAGAGACTAAGATGTATTACACAATGTCCTTTCTTTATTCCTCTTAAAGGATTCTTACAGGGAAAGATGTAGCTTTTTTTTTTTTTTTCTCTTTTCATTTCTCATTTCATGGGGACAAAATGCACCAGTCATCTTAAACTGCCATGAGGGTCACACCCAAGGGACAGAAAAGCAGGAAGCCAGAAGGATCCTGGGTCTCTGGTGACTTTTTTTAACTATCTTTTCAGCCCTGGACTGCTTCTTTTTAAAGCTTTCTTGAAAGAATATAGAATATACATTTAGAAAAGTGCAGAACAGGGAGATCAGCTCAGTGCTTTGTGACCACCTAGAGGGGTGGGATAGGGAGGGTGGGAGGGAGGGAGATGCAAGAGGGAAGAGATATGGGAACATATGTATATGTATAACTGATTTACTTTGTTATAAAGCAGAAACTAACACACCATTGTAAAGCAATTATACTCCAATAAAGATGTTAAAAAAAAAAAAAAAGGGGCTTCCCTGGTGGCGCAGTGGTTGAGAATCTGCCTGCCGATGCAGGGGACACGGGTTCGAGCCCTGGTCTGGGAAGATCCCACATGCTGCGGAGCAACTAGGCCCGTGAGCCACAACTACTGAGCCTGCGCGTCTGGAGCCTGTGCTCCGCAACAAGAGAGGCCGCGATAGTGAGAGGCCCGCGCACCGCGATGAAGAGTGGCCCCCGCTTGCCGCAACTGGAGAAAGCCCTCGCACAGAAACGAAGACCCAACACAGCCAAAAATAAAAATAAATAAATAATTAAAAAAAAAAAAAAGTGCAGAGCGCATAAATGTACAGTGCAATGAATGAGGGTCAAGCAACTGCTAAGATCCCAGAGGTCACTGTGAATTCTACCTGACCACAGACCCTTCCCACTCTCTTGAGTTGATGGTAAAGACTTCCTATTCTTTAGAGTTTTGCTCCCTAAGTCAACCATAAATAATCGTTTAGTTTTACCTGTTTTACAGGTAGATACCAAGGAAGTATCACAAGCATCAAGGGTGTCATACTTAGTTTTGTATGCATTCTGTCTCAACAGATTTTGAGCTTTGGGGGAAGGGCACTTTTTATTTAATGTGTGAGTATTTCTTTGTATCTGAGATAATGCTTGGGACTCAGTAACAACTCAGTGCCTGCTTCTTGACTGGCACTGCAGCAGGACTCTGAATATGAAATGTTTACTGAATATCTACCTGTAAAACACCAAGTCCATAACCTTGAATTCCTATGCCTTCCTTATGGGAGAGACCCAATGACCAGTTTAATACAGTTCAACCGAACAACCAACCAACCAAAATATATTTTCTCGAAGTCTGTTACGTGCAGAGGGCTATGCTGGTGCTGTGGAAGGCACGTGCCTGCTCCCATGCAGAGGAGAGTCCTGCTCCATGGGGACCACAGGCTTATTCAGGAAACAAGTCACACCTAGATGGAACGGTTAGACAGTTGAGTCTTGTAATAGTTCAGAGGTGGAAAGTTTAATGTGGTTCACCTCTAGTAATACATGTACTTGTGTGTTTACATATATCTTTATAAATGTGTATGTTTCTGGACACATTTGTGCTTGTATGTGCATAAGTGAATAAGGAAACATATGGGTGGCTATATGTGTGTACCTCCCATCTTTGCTAATATTGTGCATGTGGGCTTATGTTTGTGAGTGTGTCTTAACTTATAGATGTGCAAAAGTGTGTATGTGTTTAAAATATGAGTCTATGACTTTCTGTATCTATGATTCTCAATATCTACATGTTATTTTTCTGGAAATTTACTCGTGTACATTTCTTGGTTTTGGTCTATTTATGTGTAAGCATATTTATCTTTAAGAGGGTCATATGATGGGAGATAGGGAATTTAAATGATGCTGGGGTCCAGAGATGGATACTTATTTTACATAAATGATCCTTAAATCAGGCTGGAAGGGTCATCTTAACCCTTTCTTGCCCCTCCTAGACACGCTGACATTTCCTGGGATCGTTCCCACTTAAAAGATAACTTCCTAGAAGCCTTTCACCAGCTTCTTCCTTTCCGTGTTTCTGAGGATACTGGTTCCTCTGTCTCTTTCCTTTTATTCTCACTCCCAACTGGTTCTTCCCATCCCAGCTGGTTTTTCCTTAGTGATATTAGGTAGAGGAGAGTAAATTCTGGTTTGCTAAAAATTTCTACATTTCAGTAACTCTTTTTAAGGAAAAATGTGTTAGGATGGTAGGAAGCTAGAATATGAATTATTATTATAGGCTGTATGACACTACAGTTAAAAAGCTTTAACCCAAAACTTTTTTAAGCTGTATAGTAGATGGGAAATCTGTTTAATTTTAATCAATTTCTTATCTGAAAAAACACACACCAAATACTATTCAGGGGTCAATCCTAATTCCATGGGAATTGGGTAAATCCTTTGAATCCCAGATCAAATAAGAAGACCCCAACTTGACATAGCATTTTTTTTTTTTTAACCTGAGGAGCTCAAAACTATCCACATATATTAATACAATTCAGACAGCCTCTTAGATAGGAATTTTTTTAAGTTCCAGGTTGGCTTTTTTCTGCCTTTCCCATCTGGCCCACATCTGACACAAGGGAAACTCACACAGCCTTTGCCTTCATATATTCTGGGTGTGCTGGCCGCCCCTGCAGCCTCTTCTGTGCCCACCTCCCCTCAGCCTGCCCAGCTCCCTCCTCTCCATTCCGGGGGTGAGACGCCCTAACTGAAAGAATACACATCAAGCTCTCCAAGAAAGGGGAAGTACTCGTCCCCACCTCTGGGTGTGATTTTTGGGGGGAATTAGTCACAGCACAGCTCCCTTTAAAGAAATCTTCCTCACAAATCCCCTCCAGTTTTAACACTTGAGCTTTTGTATACTTGATGAGGGTGAGAGTGCTTTGAGATATTACTAGTTCCTCAGATTTCCTCTGAGTTTGCATCTTGGTCACTTTGGAATTTCACATCTATTGGGTCTTGGTCAGAATTCTGATTTACCAGCCTGGCATTCCTAATTCCCAAGATTGTATCTTTAGTCAAAATCTCTCTTCTAAACTCCATCTTGTATATCCATCTGCTGAAATGACACCTCCACTAAGATGTCTCAAACTTAATATAAATCAAGCTCTTCATTCCACTCCTGCCCCTAAACCTATTCCACCCTCAGCTTTCCCACCTCAGAAAATAGAACCACCCCTCAGAAAATAGAACCACCATCTCCCCACTCACTGACACCAGAAACTGGACATCATACTTGACTTTACCCCATTTCTCACTCTGGCCTGAGTTACTTCATCAGCCTCCTTCCTGGTCTCCTTGTTTCCACCCTGTCCTCCCTACAACCTGTTCACACAGCAAAGCAGAGTGGCTTCTTCAAAATATGTCACCGGGCCCCATTTGTTTCCTTCATGAAACTTAACACATTTTCTGATCCTACACTTATTTGCATGTTATATAGGATTTAAGCACCAGGAGAGAAGGGGCCACACCTGGTTTTTCCCTCCAAAGTGCCCCACAATGCCTTTGCACAGTGCTGGGCATATCATAGGAACTCGATACGTTATTTGTTGAAGACAATGAAAAACAAAAAACGAAAGTCATTTCATATCATACGTTTCCTGGCAACGTCCCCACTCGCCTCCTTAAATATCTGGTCCTCCTCCTGCAGGCGCCTCTCTTCCACCTGGCGCCGGCCACTCTCTTCGGCTTCACGCATCCTGCGCTGCCGCTCGGCCAGCATGGCCAGGGCGTGGACCCTCCTCTCCTCCTGCAGTCTCACCAGCTCTTTGGACAGGAAGTCAAACATGTCTGCCAGCACCCATCCTTCCAGTCCGGCCAAATGGTTTTCAACCAGTGACACCTGGAAAATAATAATATAACTATGAGGATACAGATTCCACTAAGAATGGTGATTTATGAGGAGGGATGCTGGATTATCCTTGACAGTCACTTCACTTTCAGAACGCACTTAGTTTTTATTAGGACTGTTATCTCCAGACTGGCCCCAACCCAAGGGTTTTACTAGGAAAACTTATGATACAAACTTAGACTTGAGAAAGTAAATTGCTCAATCAGTCACTGCTGGATGATAGTCTTCAAATTATAAAGAGGAGTTAGCAAAACATTTGTTAGTGTCCACACAGAATTTTTTTTTTTCTTTCAATTTTATCCAGAAGGTAAAGTGCTTGGGTCTTCCCAGACATGAAGGGAAATGTCAAGGTTTTTATTAAAAGATAATATTGGAGTTCAAAAAAATAGAATCTCTTAAAAATTCACTCATGATACCTTTTAATTTTTCAATGCTTTGTCCTTTAACACAAGTTTGGGGAATTTTAAGATCTTCAGTAACATGAAAGTAGAAAACCTTAGTACTTTTTATTCATTTAAATAATTTCAAAGTCATTAAGAACCATCTTTGAAACAGAGCAGGAAACAAGCCTACATGTCTATGTAATCACTGAGGTAAAATAGGGGCCTAGGGTTCTTGGCCAGGAGTAAGCCACAGTATCTATTTATGGATCTCTCTGTGCCGGCTTCGGCACAGGCGGAATAAAAGTGAGACGATTGTACTGTGTTCCTGCTCCTATCCTCAGGGATAAGGGGGAAAGGCTCTTCTCCCAGGCACTTGCTGCTCTCACACTGACGGTTCTCCCTCAATATGAGAGAAGGAGAAAATGAGAGGATGGGCATTGCTGTAGGTACTCGTGGGGTGCCCACTCCCACAGATGCCTGCGTCTTACTGGTGTATCCAGGAACAGCTGAAGGTAAGCAGGGCGAGTCTGTGGCTATGTGACAGTTCTTCCCATTAATTCCTCCCTTAGCTCTTAGCTGTCATGATGTCTATCAAGTATTTATCCACTAAATGAGGTAGATGGGTTGAAAATCCTGGATTGTCTTAGCTGTAGCTGCTAAAGTCTATAATCAGAAACCCTGAAGGGGCCAAGGAGGGCATTTTTCCGTCCAGGTCCTGGGTATTCTGCTGCCAGGGCATTCTGCTCCCTGTCTGAACAGAAGTGCAGCCCGTCTCCATCATTCCCAGGGCTCCAGGATGCCCAGATTTAGAGACTCCAGTGTCTGCATTCTCCTCTTCTTTCTCTGGTTCCTCTGCTGGGTTTCACAGTCTGTGGCTTTCTTCCTCCCTCCCTGCAAACCAGCTCCCATCACTCAGAGACCATCCCCAGTCCTGCTGTCATGTAAAAGGAATAAAGTGGAGCTCGTTTCCGAGCTGCTTCACATTTGTGCCTAATTCACAAAACAAGAGTTACATTTGTTACTAAAGGTGGGTCATGTTAGCTTTGACCTAAGTTTACTTTCTTTTTGTTTGGCCGTACTGCGCAGCATGTGGTATCTTAGTTCCCCAACCAGGGATCGAACCCATGCCCCCCTGCATTGGAAGTGCGGAGTCTTAACCACTCCACCGCCAAGGAAGTCCCAAATTTACTTTCTTGTAACACTAAACTCTGTGCAAATTGGTTCTTTTTCATTTTGATTTACAGATAAGTGGGACAGATAGTAAAAGTGTATCTAGGGCTTCCCTGGTGGCGCAGTGGTTGAGAGTCTGCCTGCCAATGCAGGGGACACGGGTTCGAGCCCTGGTCTGGGAGGATCCCACATGCCGCGGAGCAACTAGGCCTGTGAGCCACAATTACTGAGCCTGCGCATCTGGAGCCTGTGCTCCGCAACAAGAGAGGCCGCGATAGTGAGAGGCCCGCGCACCGCGGTGAAGAGTGGCCCCCACTTGCCGCAACTAGAGAAAGCCCTTGCACAGAAACGAAGACCCAACACAGCCAAAAATAAATAAATAAAATTAAAAGTATGTGTCACATTTTAACAAAAACAAAAAAAAAAGTGTATACTGTAGTCAACAACATTAAATACTATGTGTATATAGACAAATGCCAGAAGAAAGTAGGAAACACATTTACAGTGGTCAAGTTAGAGCTGCAATTAGCAGCTACTATCAGTCACACAGAGCTCAGATGACCCGGTGAAAGTCACAGAATATCATATTAACATATTTAATATGCAGTTTAAGGAGCATGAGCTATGTACAGCTCCAAAACTCATAAATGAGTGTGGATAGTTTTTAAAATCCCATTTCACTTTTTTCTTATTGCTTTAATTACTTATTCATTCTGCTAAGCTCCCACTGAAATATAATAGAGTCACCAAATATTTAAGACAGATTGGAAGAGAAAACCTTTTAAAAATGTGGGGTTTTTTTCTTTTCTTTTTGCAAATAAAAAACTAAGAGCAGACTCAATTCAGGGAGGGCACAGCCCATTCAAATTCTGGACTGCAGCACCACTGATGAAAAATGCTGGGCTTGTGGGGGGTGTTTCTTTTTCCTCACATCATTTATTGTTACTATAATGTTGCTTGTAGAATAATAAAAATCAAGGGCGAAAATGGGACAAGAAAAGGAGAGGAAAGGAAAGAACCTTGTGCTCGTGCAAGTTCCTCTGTCGCTGCAAGGCCAGGGTCACCTGCTTCTCGGCTTTCTTCACCAGCCTGTCCTCTTCCTGCAGTGCGTGGCTGGTGCGCAGCTCCTGGATCAACTCCAGCCGCTTCTCTTTCCCTTCAAACATCTGTGTCAAATCAGATCAGAGAGAGACTTGCAAATCAGCATCCGTTGTGCCAGGCACGAGGCCTCGCAGGCAGTGACCTGTGAGGCGCTTGTGAGCAGAGGGTTCTGTTCTGCCTTTCGGGGCCACAGAGCTAGCGGTTAGCCCTCTTTTCTGCACCATCAGCTGCTCAGGCAGAGAAGGAGCTTAGCTATAGGTTAGTTATTGACTCAGTTTCTTAAAATGCCTCTCAAAGACAAGGTGACAACTATAGGGTCATGTTAAGAAACTAGAGCCTTCTCCTCATTTCCTCTGCTCCTTCCCTAAGAAGCCTGGGGGTGGTATTTTTCATGGTCATATCTTCTTTTCCGAGAGATTTGCCCCTCATCTGGAATACATGATCTGCCGTCTGAACCTAACTGCTGTGTTTCTCCTGGGGAAATATTGGCAGGAGGACAGAGAATAATGCTGGACACAGGATGCTCATCCAGCCTCCCTGGACTTACTCACCATAACTGAGTCTCTTAAGAGTTACAGCTGTCTGGGGAGAAAAAATGTTTCAGCTGAGGCTTTATATCAGTCCATTTTTAAACTGAAGTGTGAGCTTGCTCTAGTGGCACAAATAATCTGGCTAAAGCTTTTAGTCAGGAAGACCAGAGTTGAATTTGCTGGCAGTTAACATAATCCCTCTCAGACTCATATTACTCGCCTGTAAAATGGGTAATTGATACAAGAAAAAAAAAGAGCTGATATATGTAGAGAGCAAAGAATATATAATGTGAACATATGGTAAGAGTTCAAAACTGTAGTTATTACTTAGCTATTTCATTTATTATTCAGGTATTGCTAGCTACATACAAACGCAGATAATTGTATTACAACTTTGTGGAAAATTAGAGAATCTACTTGTGATGTTTAGGGTCAAAATTCAGGTATGAAAATTGCTGGATTTAGCAATTCCAAGGAAGACATTAGCTTCACACTGCCTTGGTTACACTACAGCAAACAGCAGGCGGTCCTTTCTTGCCTTGTTACTGTGCCACTCGGGCAAACTATGGCAATGCAAGAGCATAGTTCCATAGGACAGCAGGGTGCAAGAGGCAATTCACCCCAAGGAACCAAGCACATATGCGTTCTGTAAATCTGTTCTCAAAGGAGAAGAACAGGGCCAGTGGTTGCACCGTACACACCATGTTCTGAACGACTCTGCCCCGGAGTAACTTTTGAAGGTAGATCACAGCCATTTCTATATCTTCTTCTTCCTAAAAGAACAAAGGGAGAACCAAGCAGCTTGAGAACAGCAGCAGTCAGCATCAAATACTTTTTTGAAGATTTATATCAAGCAAAAGATTTATATCTAGCAAAAAGCTAGATGCCAGAAGGATTTAAAGAGAATAAAACATCATCCCTCTTTGAACATACAGGACTTTAAATGTTACTTACTGTATTGTTAAAATTCATTATTATTTTTTCATGATAAATAAGATATTAATAAATTACATCAGAAGCAAAAAATTCACCCACTGTCATGGTATCCTTACAAATTAAGCCATTTTCATTTTTTCTATATTCCTTTCCAGCGAAATCTTTCTTGAAGAAGTAAGTATTGCTAATAACATCCCTTTTGCAATAGTATTCTCATGTTTGCTCATGCGTAGACAAAGAATACAGCTGGTCTATATCAGAGTCAAAAATGAGGTGCTTTTCACAAGAATTTAGCTAAACTGGTAAAATAAGAATATAATGGATAAGATCAGCTATCTACAAAAATCACCTTAAATAAGTGTATGTCAAAAGCAGAAAGATCGGGCTTCCCTGGTGGCGCAGTGGTTGGGAGTCTGCCTGCCAATGCAGGGGACACGGGTTCGCGCCCTGGTCTGGGAAGATCCCACATGCCGCGGAGCAGCTAGGCCCGTGAGCCACAGCTACTGAGCCTGCGCGCCTGGAGCCTGTGCTCCGCAACAAGAGAGGCCATGATAGTGAGAGGCCCGCGCACTGCGATGAAGAGTGGCCCCCGCTCGCCGCAACTAGAGAAAGCCCTCGCACAGAAACGAAGACCCAACATAGCAATCAATCAATCAATAAATAAATCTTTAAAAAAAAAAAAAAAAAAAAAAAGCAGAAAGATCAGAGTCTGCAAATTTACTTAAAGCCCCTCTGACTGCAAAAGTAATCAACAGTGGAATCAGTGGCATTAACACTCGTGAATGACAACGTGTTAACCACAGGCAGTGGTCGGCACAAAGTCTAGAAAAGGGGATACTGCCCAGAAGCACATCGTGTCCAGTCAGCGGGAGCATTCCAGTCCTTCCAGAGTCATTGGAGCCATCGGAGGTGCTAGTGAGATCTCCCGTCAACTCCCCTCCCTCTGACAAAGCACAACAACCTTCTGTACAGTTTGGCTTCTTGTGAGAACTGCCCTGTATTGGGAGATAACAAGCTGACCTCCCGAGAGCAATATCCTGATATACCAGGCAGTTATAGTTCTCTCCGTAAAGTAACAAATTTGCATTGTGGCATCTCCAGCAGTTTCTTGTAGGTTTAGTCTGAGTCAGTCCTTTAAATCCTAACCAACTATGGAATGTTGACCAAACTGAGTCTGGGACCCTGCGAAGGTGAGGTACGGCCCTGGTCAGGGTGAACTCTCTGAGCCAGTCTTGATGACACCTCTGTTATTGCATTCCTCTCTAATTCCAGCTGTCATCAGCCACTTCCTCATGCGGGAAGACAGTTACAGTAACTGATCATCATTCGATCTTTTTTTTTATTTGACGTACATCAGAATTACCTTCTGATGCCTATTTTTCTTGGGAAGATTTTCTTCTTTGTGTTTTTATTCTTGAAAAGGATTGACTTTAGATTTCATTTCATTTTGCTTGTTTTTGTGTGTGCATTTGAAACATAAGGATAAAGGCAACGTAAGTCAGATCTTGGGAAATGAACGCTGTTATGTTAGGTTTGTTTTTAACCCAAACTATCTGGAGAATAAACAGCAATACTGAATTTAGCTTTTCAAATAAAAGAAGCTTCAAACTTACATTGGAACTCAACTCCAAAGTTGGAGTTGGAAGTCGAGGTTGAGGTATTGGCTTTCTTTGAAGAAAACGCATTGGTTTCTTTGCTTCGAGGCCCTTATTCTTCTTTTCCAACAGTGCCTGAAATAACACACAAGTGAGTGTCATTTCTTACCTTTGTATTTTTTCCCACTACCAAATCTAGGCCACAGATCTGAATATCAATCAAAAATAATTTTCTCTATGGCCATGCTAGGACGGTTTGAGAAAGTCCAAATCAGGGTGCACCTATGATATTCCCATGCATAAGTTAACCACTGAACAAACATGAAACATATTCTAGGTGTATCCATTTTAATCAAAAGTTTTGGAGACTTTAAACATTTTTTTTTTGAGTTTTTGAAAGGTTCTGTCATGTGTATATGCAAGCAAAACCCCCAACTCCTATTCTTCCACATGAGCTAATTTGCTGTTTTAAATGACTACCTGGGCAATAGAAAATTGTCCTGTGTAGTAAATGACTGAAATATTTAGTATGTTTTGTTGTTATGGGGGAACTAAGGGGCATTAAATGGCAATTATCTCAAAGTGAAGACAGCTTTACTTTGGGCTTGAAGGCCTACACATCAAGATTTTTGAACATGGTTCCTTGTGGAAGAGTGTATGTGTTTCTGTTTAAACATGCACTTTATTTTCTTACTTTTGATCATCAAAAATCCTGCCAAAATTATACATAAGATTTTGTTCATCAGTTCCATTTTCAGACATAGGGGGATACTTTTTAACTTAAAAGTATCAAAAATTCTGATCTCTGTGATTTTAAAATCACACTTTCATTACTTTTTCATCACATAATTTTTATATTATTTTTTCCATAAAAACACAAATAAGTGGTAAAACACTTAAATAAGTGATGAAGCACTAAGCCAAGACTTGAAATTAATAAAAATATGAAAATTATGAGTAAAATTTGGAACCACATCCAATTATTGTGGTTGTAACAGAGCATCCGAGTTTCCTGAAAATAAATGTGATGGCAAATATATATAATAGCTCTATGATAACCCAAACTAATGAATCAATAGGAAGCAGCAGCAGTTTAAAAGTACAGTTTGCCCTTGAACAACATAGGTTTGAACTGCATGGATCCACTTATACATAGATTTTTTTCAATAAATATATTAGAAAAATTGGGGGAGATTTTTGACAATTTTTTAAAACTTGCAGACAAACCACATAGCCCAGAAATATTGAAAAGGTTAGGTACGTCATGAATGCATAAAATATATGTAGATATTAGTCTATTTTATCATTTACTACCATAAAGTACACAAAATCTATAAAAAGTTAAAATTTATCAAAACTTATGCACATAAACACTTACAGACCATACATGGTGCCATTCAAAATCAAAAGAAATGTAAACAAATGTAAAGATGCAGTGTTAAATCATAACTGCATAAAAGTAACTAGTAGATTACTACTGTAATAATTTCATGACTACCTCTTATTGCTTCTGCTGTGAGCTCAAGTGTTGCTAGTATCCACTTAAAATGTAGGGTTACACTAATCATCTATGAGTGAACAGTTCATCTCTCCAGTAAATTGCATGTCATGGTAACAGGTGATCTCTAGCAGTTCTTGTATATTCTTCATTGCGTTTAGTGCAATACCGTAAACCCTGAGTAACACCATGGGAGCCATACGAAGTGCCACTAGTGACAGTGGGAGTGCTCCCAAGAAGCAGAGAAAAGTCGTGACATTACAAGAAAAAGTTGAATTGCTTGATATGCACCGTAAATTGAGGTCTGCAGTTGCAGTTGCCCACCATTTCAAGATAAATGAATCCAGCGTAAGGACCACTGTGAAAAAAGAAAAAAATTCATGAAGCCATCACTGTAGCTACACCAGCAGATGTGAAAACCTTGCAATCTTTGCAAAATACCTTTTTATCGCATGTTGAAAATACAGCTTTCATGTGGGTGCAGGATGAAAGGCATACCTATAGACTGTAATATGATTCAAGAAAAAGTGAAGTCATTATAGGAGAACTTAAAGTGAAAGGAAGGTGAAGGATCTAAAACTGGAGAATTTAATGCCAGCAAAGGATGGTTTGATAGTTTTAGAAGGAGGTTTGGCTTAAAGCAAGGTAACAGGAGAAACAGCTTCTGCTGACCAAGAGGCAGAAGATATGTTCCCAGACACCACTAAGAAAATCATTGAGGAGAAAGGATATCTGTCTGAACAGGTTTTTAATGCAGATAAAAGTACCCTATTCTGGAAAACAATGCCACAAAAGACATTTATTAGTAAGGAAGAGAAGCGAGCACCAAGATTCAAGGCAGGAAGGGACAGGCTTACTCCACTGTTTTGTGCAAATGCAGTTGGGTTCTTATCAGGACTGCCCTTATCTACAAAGCTGCTAACCCTCCAGCCTTGAAGGGAAAAGATAATCATCAGCTGCCAATCTTTTGGTTGTAAAAGAAGGCCTGGATGTAAAAGAGGCCCTTTTTCTGGATTGGTTCCATTAATGCGTTGTCCATGAAGTCAAGAAGTACCTTGCCGGTAAGGGACTGCCTTTTAAAGCTCTTTTGCTATTGGACAACATCCCTGGCCACCCAGAACCCCATGATTTCAACACCAAAGGCGTCAAAGTGATCTACTTGCCCCCAAACACAATGGCTGTAATTTAGCCTCTAGATCAGGGGGTGATAAGGACCTTTATGGCTCATTACACATGGTACTCTGTGGAAAGGATTGTCAGTGCTATGGAAGAGAACCCTGATAGAACACCACAAAAGTCCGGAAGGATTACACCATTGAAGATGCCATCATCGTTACAGAAAAAAACTGTGAGAGCCATTGAGCCCGAAACAATAAATTCCTGCTGGAGAACACTGTGTCCAGATGTTATGCATGACTTTACAGGATTTATGACAATGTCAATCAAAGAAATCATGAAATAGATTCTGGATATGACAGAAAAGGTGGTGGTGGGGTGAAGGGTTTCAAGACATGGATCTTGGAGAAATTCAAGAGCTAAAAGACAGCACACCAGAGGGATGAACAGAAAACGACCTGATGGAGGTGCGTGCTCCCAAACCAGTGACACACAATGAGGATGAGGATGTCGAAGAAGCAGTGCCAGAAAACAAGTGACATTAGAGGATCTGGGAGAACAATTTCAATTATTCAAGGCTGCTTTTGACTTCCTTTTATGACACGGACCCTTCTATGATATGGGCACTGAAACTAAAGCAAATGATGGAAGAAGGATTGGTACCATATAGAAACATTTTTAGAGAAATGAAAAAGCAAAAAAAGTCAGACAGAAATTACAATGTATTTCTGTAAAGTGTTCCTGCCTCTCCTGCTTCCCCTTCCACCACTTCTACCTCTTCCACCTCTGCCACCCCTGAGACAGCAAGACCAACCCCTCATCTTCCTCCTTCTCTTCAGTCTACTCAACATGGAGACCACAAAGATGAAGACCATTATGGTGATCCACTTCCACCTAATGAATGGTAAATAATCATCATGCCATACAGTTAATAAACTACTTATCTGTTGTTTATGTGTGTGTCTTTGTGTAAAAATCTAATAACTATACAAGATGTTTTCATGTCATCATGATCATCATCGCCTAAGTATTCACTGTGTAGAACATTGTGTCCAAGACTTGTATTGAGCTCAGTGAAGTAAGGTCAAACAAGAGAGCTGTGTTACAGATTTCAACTGAAGAAACTGTTTTAAGAAGGAGAGAGTAACCAGGCAAGTACTGCAGAGAGAAGAGAATTGACCGCTGTGTGGTAGTTAGCAATGTGGAGGGCACTGTTGACAACAGCAGATTCACTGGAGAGTCTTTGTTTTAAAGTCTGTTTTGTCTGGAGAAGTTCAAGATGGTGGAGTAGGACACAGAACTCACCTCTCCCAACGAGTACATCAAAAATACATCTACATGTAGAACAATTCTCACTAAAAACTAACTGGAGACTCAGAGAAACACTCTTGCACAACCAAGGCTGTAAGAAAGATCCATATGGAACTGGGTAGGAATAGAAAAGAAATGATCAAGTCGCAACCTCCCAGAAGAGGGGGTTAATACAGGCAGAGATCCTCCCTAGGGAGTGAGCAGTTTGAGTCACACATTGGGCACCAGAGTCCTGGGGTCTGACACAGGGACGACAAATCCCCTTGGCTGGTTAGAGGGACAGTGGGAGTAACAGGTGGACTGTGGGAGCCTGTACTCTGCTTGGAAGGAGCATGTGCATGCTTGCTTACAAAGCAGGGCAAAGAGGGCGGACTGAAAATTGCATGGGTGGCTGGCTGGTTTCCCATGAATGCCTCGGCGTGCGCACCAGCCTGAGCCAAGAGAATGCTCCAGCCCTGCTTAAAAGCTTGGCTGTGAGACACAGAAGTGGTTCAGACATAAAGCAGCATCTGAGCAGGGTGGGGACAGCCATTGCTGGTGCTTACACAGGCAGGGCATCAGGGACAGTCCAGATCTCTGGCCCCAGCCAGATTACCATGGTCTGTGCCAAGGCCTGTGCTCCAGTCCATGCCAAGTACTCTATACCAGCCCCTCTTGCTCCAGCATTGCTCTCATTTGGGGTAAGGGTGCCAGTGCTGGGAATGGGGAGAGTGCACACTTGGAAGGAATGGAGCCAGCCCAGACCTGACCCTCAGGGCTTCTGCTACATCAACGTGGTATAGGAACCCATCCTTGATAGGGCGGTGATGGTCACTGAGCAGAGGGGAAGCCCTGCGTTACAACAGGCTTTGGCCCTAGCACCTCCATCTCCAGCCCCACCTTCTACCAAGGTGATAGTTGCCAACATGCCCTGAGAAAACGTGACTTGTGTTCATGTCAAATCCAGCTCTCCCACCAAAGCCACTGGGTACAGACAGACTGTATAGGGATGCTCCCCTATAAGGACACCCCTTCAAAACCACTATAGGTAACTGTTTCATCTAATTTCATAGAAACAAAAGAAAAGCAAAATAAGAAGACAGAGGAATTTGTCTCAATTGAAAGAGCAAGACAAAACCCCCTGAAAAAAACAACCAATTAAACAGAAATAAACAATTTACCAGATAAAGAATTCAAAGCACTAGTAATAAGTATGATTTCTGAATTAGGAAAAAAGGATAGATGAATACAGAGAGAATTTTAACAAGGAACTAGAAAATATAAAAAAGGACAGGTCAGAACACTGAAGAAGACAATAGCTGAAATGAAAACACAGAAAGAATGAATAGGAGATTGGTGATAAAGAAGAACATATAAGTGATCTGGAAGATAGAATAATGGAAATCACCCAATCAGAACAAGAAAAGAAAAACAAAAAATGAGAACAGTTTAATGGATCTATGGAACAACATCAAGGATATCAACATTTACATTATAAGGGTCCCAGAAGGAGAAAAGAGAGAGAAGGGGGTCAAAATGTATTTGATGAAATTATGGCTGAAGCTTTCCAAACCTGAAGAAAGAAAACATATCCAGGTACTATACAGGAAGCACAGAGTGTCCCAAACAAGGTGAACCCAAACAGACCCACACCAAGACATATCATAATTAAAATAGCAAAAGTTAAAGATAAAGCAAGAATTCTAAAAGCAGCAAGAAAAAAACAAAGAGTCATATACAAGGGAACCACCATAAAGCTATCAGCTGATTTTTCTGCAGAAACTTTGCAGGCCAGAGGGAGGGCCATGATATATCCGAAGTATTCAAAGGGAAAAATCTGTAACCTAGCAAGATTATCATTTAGAATTGAAGGAGAGACAAAGAACTCAGACAAGCAAAAACTAAATAAGAGTTCATCAGTACTAAACCTACACTAAAAGAAATGTTAAAGGGTCTTCTCTAAGTTAAAAAAAAAAGCCTATGACAAGGAGGAAGAAACTATGGTAAAGGAAAAATCCCACTAGGAAAGGAAAATATACAGTAAAGGCTGAGGATCAACCACTTAAATAAACGAGTACAAAGGTGAAAGACAAAAACTGTAAAAGCAAATATAACTACACACGTAGTGAAGGTATAAACATGAAGACATAAAATAGGACATCAAAACACAAAATGTGGGGGAAGGGAGCAAAAAAGGTAGATATTTTACAATGTGTTTGAATTTAAATTACTACCAGTTTAGAAGAAGTAGATTTAGTTATAGATCAACATATATGAATCCCGTGGTAACCACAAATCAAAAACCTACAGTAGTTACACAAAAATGGAGAGGAAAGGAACATAAGCATACTACTAAAGAAAATCATCAAACTAAAAAAGAAGAAGCAAAAAGAAGAAATGAACAGAGAAAAACTACAAAAACAACCAGAAAACAAGTAATAATAATAAGTACAAACCTATCAATAATTACTTTAAATATCAATGGACTAAATGGTCCAATCAAAAGACATGGGGTGGGTGACTGGATAAGAAAGACAAGACAAGAAAGCAGGGGTAAAGTGTTTTGTTTGGCTAATTGAAACTTTGGCTCTCATACACCAGTGCCCAAGCTCTTGAGCCTATCCTCAACCAGTAGCCTTGATAAAACTTACAGAACTCTACTTGAAGAGTTTATACTTTATTGCTCCTTTTCTCAAACCAGGGAGAGGATCCTAAGGTAAAAGGAAATGTCTTG
Source organism: Balaenoptera physalus (assembly GCF_965194825.1). Lineage (NCBI taxonomy): Eukaryota > Metazoa > Chordata > Mammalia > Artiodactyla > Balaenopteridae > Balaenoptera > Balaenoptera physalus. The sequence continues at coordinate 80,583,591 of NC_138891.1, forward strand.
TATCTGGATTGTGTGGAGCTGACTTAGGGATATGTACTTTTGAACTCATCCAACTCTATATGCAACTATGTGTATTTTATTATATGTAAATTATACCTCAGTCAAGCTGATTGAAAATATTCAGATAAATGTGTACACACACACATACAGGATGGTATTAAAATATTACCCCTTTAAAAAAAAAAAAGCAGGGGTAGCAATACCCATATCAGATAAAATAGACTTTAGAAAAGTCTATAACAAAAGATAAAGAAGAGTTTATGTAATGATAAAGGGATCAATACAGAGGATATTACACTCATTAACATATATGCACCCATTACAGGAACACCTAAATATATAAATCAAGTATTAACAGACATAAAGGGAGAAGTTGATAATAATACAATAATAGTAGGGGACTTTAAATCTGACTTATATCAATGGACAGATCATCCAGACAGAATATCAGTTAGGCAACACTGGTCTTAAATGATACAATAAACCAGCTGGGCTTAATAGATATCTACAGGACATTCTATCCCAAAACAGCAGAATATACTTTGTTTTCAAGTGCACATGGAACATTATCCAGGATGGATCACAAGCTAGGCCACAAGTCTCAACAAATTTAAGAAAATAGAAATTGTGTCAAGCATTTTTTTTCTACCACAATTGTATGAAACTAAAAATCAGTTACAGAAAAAAAAAAAGGGAAAAGCACAAACACGTGGAGACTAAACAACATGTAACTAAAAAAAAAATAGGTCAGTGAAGATATCAAAGAGGAAATACCTCAAGGCAAATGAAAATGGAAACACAACTTTCCAAAATTGGTGGAATGCAGCAAAAGCAGTCCTAAGAGGAAAGTTTATAGTGATACAGGCCTACCTCAAGAAACAAACAAAAAATCTCAAACAACCTAACGTTCCATTGAAAGTAATTAGAAAAAGAAGACCAAACAAAGCCCAAAGTCAGCAGAAAAAACGAAATAATAAAGATCAGAGAGGACATAAATAAAACAGAGATCAAATAAATAATAAAAAAAGATCAATGAAACCAAGGGCTGGTTTTTGAAAAGATAAACACAGTTGACAAACCTTTAGCCAGGCTCCTCAAGAGGAAAAGAGAGGACCCAAATCAACAAAATGAGAAATGAAAGAGGAGAAATAACAACCGATATCACAGAGATACAAAAAATAAGGAAATACTATGAATAGTTATATGACAACAAATTGGACAATCGAAGAAATGGACAAATTTCTAGAAACATATAACCTTCTAAGACTGAATCAGGAAGAAATAGACAATCTGAACAGACAGATCACTACTAGTGACCTGAATCTGTAAAAAACAAAACAAACCAAAAAACCCTAAACAAAACACAACAAAAACCCTCCCAGCAAATGGAAATCCAGAACAAGACAGCTTCACAAGGGAATTCTACCAACCTAGCCTTAACTTTTCCAAAAAATGGAAGAGGATGGAGCACTCCCAAAATCATTCTATGAGGCCACCATTACCCTGATACCAAAACTAGACAAAGACACTGCAAAAAAAGAAAATTACAGGTCAATATCTTTCATGAATATATATACAAAAATCCTCAACAAAATATCCGCAAACCCAATCCAACAATATATAAAAAGGATCATACACCATGATCAAGTGGGATTTATTTGAGGGATGCAAAGATGGTTCAATATTCACAAATCAATCAATATGATACATCACATTAACAAAAGGAAAGGCAAAAATCATATAATCATCTCAACATAGGCAGAAAAAGCATTTGACAAAATTCAACATCCATTCATGATAAAAATTCTCATCAAAGTGGATATAGAGGGAACATATATCAACATAATAAAAACCATTTATCACAGACCCACAGCTAACATCATACTCAATGGTGAAAAGCTGAAAGCTTTTCCTCCAAAATCAGGAATAAGACAAGAATGCCCACTCTTGCCACTTCTATTTAACATAGTGTTCGAAGTCCTCATCACAGTAATCAGACAACAAAAAACAAAAAACCTCATCCAAATTGGAAGGGAAGAAGTAGAGCTGTCACTATTTGCAAATGACATGATACTATATATAGGAAACCCTAAAATTTCCACAAAAGAAACTATTAGAACCAATAAAGTAATTCAGTAAAGTTACAGGATATGTGCTTTTCTATATACTAATAATGAACTATCATAAAGAGAAAGCAAGGAAACAATCCCATTTAAAGTCACATCAAAAATAATAAAATACCTAAGGAATAAACTTACCAAGGAGGTCAAAGACCTCTACTCTGAAACTATAAAACATTGATGAAGGAATTTGAAAATGATACAAAGAAATGGAAATATATACTGTGTTCTTGAATTGGAAGAATATTGTTAAAATGTCCATACTACCCAAAGCAATCTACACATTTAATGCAATCCCTATCAAAATATCCATGACATTTTCAACAGAACCAAAACAAATAACCCTAAAATTTATATGTACCACAAAAGACCCTGAATTACTAAAGCAATCGTAAAAGAAAAAAGCTTGAGGTAACATGCTCCCTGAATTTGGACTATACTACAAAGCTACAGTAATCAAAACAGCATGGTACTGCCATAAAAACACACGTAGATCAATTGAACAGAATAAAGAGCTCAGAAATAAACCCATGCACTTATTTTCAATTAATTTTTGTCAAAGGATGCAAGAATATACAGTGGAGATAAGACAGTCTCTTCAATAAGTGGTGCTGGGAAAACTGGACAGCTACATGTAAAAGAATAATATTAGAAACTTTCCTCACACCGTATACAAAAATAAACTCAAATGGATTAAAGACCTACATGTAAGAATGGAGACCATAAAACTCCTAGTAAAGAACATAGGCAGAAAACTCTTGGACATAAATTGTAGCAATATTTTTTATGGATCTGTCTCCTAAGGCAAAAGAAACAAAAGTAAAAATGAACAAATAGGACCTAATTAAACTTGAGCTTTTGCACAGCAAAGGAAACCATCAACAAAATGAAAACACAACCTACTGAATGGAATAAAATACATGCATATAATATGATTGATAAAGGGTTATTATCCACAATGTACAAACAGCTCATACAACTCAGTATCAGAAAAACAAACAATCCGATTAAAAAATGGGCAGAATGTAGTGAGGTGGATGGAGTTAGAGTCTGTCATACAGAGTGAAGTAAGTCAGAAAGAGAAAAACAAATACAGTATGCTAACACATATATATGGAATCTAAGGAAAAAAAAAAAAAAAGGTCATGAAGAACCTAGTGGCAAGACGGGAATAAAGACACAGATCTACTAGAGAATGGACTTGATGATATGGGGAGGGGGAGGGGTAAGATGTGACAGGGTGAGAGAGTGGCATGGACATATATACACTACCAAATGTAAAATAGATAGCTAGTGGGAAGCAGCCGCATAGCACAGGGAGATCAGCTCGGTGCTTTGTGACCACCTAGAGGGGTGGGATAGGGAGGGTGGGAGGGAGGGAGATGCAAGAGGGAAGAGATATGGGAACATATGTATATGTATAACTGATTCACTTTGTTATAAAGCAGAAACTAACACACCATTGTAAAGCAATTATACTCCAATAAAGATGTTAAAAAAAAAAAAAGGGCAGAAGACTTGAATAGACACTTTACCAAAGAATACATACAAATGGCCAGTAGGCACATGAAAAGATGTTTAACATCGATAATTATCAGAGAATGCAAATCAAAACCACAATGAGAGAGTGGCTATCGCACTCACACCTGTCAGTGTGGCTATCATCAAAAAGACCACAAATTATAAATGTTGGTGAGTATGTGGAGAAAGGGGAACCCTTGTACACTGTTGGTGGGAATGTAACTTGGTGCTGCTACTTTGGAAATCAGTATGGAAGTTCCTCAAAAAAAAAAAAAAGAAAAAGAAAAAAGAAAAAATGAAACAACCATGTGATCCAGAAATTCTACTCGTGGATATATATCCAAAGAAAACAAAAATACTAATTTGAAAAGATACATGTACCCCCATGTTCAAAGGATCATTATTTACATTTGCTAAGACATGGAAGCAACCAAAGTGTCCATCAACAGAAAAATTCATAAAGGAGATGTGGTGTATATATACAATGGAATATTACTCAGCCATAAAAATGAATAAAGTTCTGCCATTTGCAACAACATGGATGGATCTAGAGAGTATTATGCTCAGTGAAGTAAGTCAGACTGAGAAAGACAAAGACTGATGTTATCACTTATATGTAGAATCTAAAAATTTAAACAAACAAATGTATATAACAAAACAGAAACAGATCCACAGATACTGAGAACAAACTAGTGGTTACCAGTGGGGAGAGGGGAGGGGGGGAGGGGCAAGATAGGGATGGGGTGAGATTAAGAGATATAAACTACTATGTATAAAATAGATAAGCAACAAGGATATATTGTATAGCACAGGGAAATATAGCCATTATTTTGTAACAACTTTACAGTATAATCTATAAAAATCTTGAATCACTGTGTTGTACACTTGAAACTAATAAAATAATGTAAATCAACTGTAATAAGAAAAAAGATTGGAGTGGATAGTCTATCAACATAGGCACAAGGTGAGTGATATTTAATATAAAATTAATAATGTGTTAGTTTTATTATTGATTTATAACTTTGCTTTCAAAGAATTACATTACCGTACCAAATGCCTCTCTCTCTCATAATTTGAGAAACTGTGTATCACCCTATTACCACAGGTAAGTGACTTTTTAAAAAAATGTAACAGTGTTTCCAAGTCTGTATTATGAATATGACTGTAATACTATAGGCCATTAAAATTTTATAATAATTCATTCATTAGTGTATGGGCTAGGCTATGTGAAGAAATTGTATTGATTACACTAGGCTACCATTAAGCAATCATATTGCCGCTTCTTTGTTATCAGTGCATGAATCGTTATTCCTGTAAGTAAAAATAAAATTTTTAATGTAATTTTTTCATTTTTAATGTTGGTGTTAGTAGTACATATAACTTCTACTGTATTTTGTATCATATAATGCAATACTGACAATATTGATATAGGTAGGTACTGACTGACAGAGGATTCATCTTGTCAACAGATGACATAAACTTATGGTATCAATAAATACAGTACAGTACTGTAAATGTATTTTCTTTTCCTTATGATTTTCTTAATCTTTTCTCTTTATTGTAAGAATATAGTATATACTACATGTACAAAATACGTGTTGATTGACTGTTTATGTTATCAGTAAGGGTTCTTGTCAACAATAGTCTATTAGTAGTTGGATTTAAGGGGACTCAAAAGTTTTAAACAGGAGTCAAGATGGCGGAATAGGTGGATGCAAGGTTCGTGTCTCCTCACAAGTAGGGCATCTACTAGGCACTGGTGGGGGACCTTGGACACCTAAGGGGATGGGAGGAATCCCCATGCGACCAGGTAGGACATGGGAGGGGGAAAAAAAGTGGAGGTGGGATGGGACCGACGCCCCTGAGGGGGAGCTGGGGGAGGGGAGAGATTCCCACACTTGGAATGGCCCACTCCTGGCATGGGGATTGGTGGGGATGGAGAGGGACTTTTGGAGGGTCGGGGGATCAGAAGGGAACATGGCCAGTGTCTCCCCCACCCCCTCAGACCCCAGAAAGCCTGCTGGGGTCCTGGGCCTGAGCCCGCCACCCCCAGGGCCCCCTGCGGCCAACTGGGACCCGGGTTTGAGCCCTGCCCTCCCAAGCCAAGGCCTCTCCTGGCTGTGTGGGTACTGGGCCTAAGGGCCCCCCACCACCACACACACACTTTTTTTTTTTTTTTTTCTGTGTGAGGGCTTTCTCTAGTTGTGGCAAGTGGGGGCCACTCTTCATCGCGGTGTGTGGGCCTCTCACTATTGCGGCCTCTCTTGTTGCAGAGCACAGGCTCCAGACGCACAGGCTCAGTAGTTGTGGCTCAAGGGCCTAGTTGCTCCGCGGCATGTGGGATCTTCCCAGACCAGGGCTTGAACCCATGTCCCCTGCATTGGCAGGCAGATTCTCAACCACTGCGCCACCAGGGAAGCCCCTTTTTTTTAATTTTATTTTTTCATTTAATTTTTATTTTTTTATTTTTTTGCTGTGCTGGTTCTGTTTTGCTGTGTTGTTGTGGTTTAATTTTAATTTTTCTAATTTTATTTTATTTTTTATTCTTTGTTATTGTTTTGTTCTTTTTTATTTGTTGCCCTTTTTTTTCTTTTGCCATGCCACATGGCTTGTGGGGTCTTGGTTCCCAGGCTGGGGTCGGGCCTGAGCTCCTGTGGAGGGAGCATCAAGTCCAAACCACTGGACTAACAGAGAACCTCAGGCCCCAGAGACTATTAATAGGTGTGAGTTCTCCCAGAGGTCCTCTTCTTGGGCCTTAGACTTTAATAGGTGTGAGTTCTCCCAGAGGTCCTCATCTTGGCACTTAGACCTGTCTCCAACCAACTGCCTGCAAACCCCAGTGCTGGACGCCTCAGGCCAAACAACCAGTAAGACAGGAACACAGCTCCACCCATTAAAAAAAAAATGAGATGACAAAAAAATACGTTAGAGATGAAGGAGGAAGGTAAAAACCTACAAGACCAAATAAATGAAGAGGAAATAGGCAACATACCTGAAAAGGAATTAAGAGTAATGACAGTAAAGATGATCCAGAATCTCAGAAATAGAATGGAGGCATGGATCAAGAAAATACAAGAAATGTTTAACAAGGATCCAGAAGAACTAAAAAACAAACAGTGGTGAACAACACAATAAATGAAATGAAAAATACACTAGAAGGGATCAACAATACAATAACTGAGGCAGAAGAATGAATAAGTGAGATGGAAGATAGAATGGTAGAAATAACTGCCAAGGACCAGAAAAAAGAAAAAAGAATGAAAAGGGAGGACACTCTCAGAGACCTCTGGGACAACATTAAATGCACAAACATTCAAATTATAGGTGTCCCAGAGGAAGAAGAGAAAGAGAAAGGGTCTGAGAAAATATTTGAAGAGATTATAGTCAGAAACTTCCCTAACATGGGAAAGGAAATAGCTACCCAAGTCCAGAAAGCGCAGAGAGTTCCATACAGGATAAACCCAAGGAGAAACACTCTGAGACACATATTAATCAAACTAACAAAAATTGAATTCAAAGAAAAAATATTAAAAACAGCAAGAGAAAAGCAACAAATAACATACAAGGGAATCCCCAAAAGGTTAAGAGTTGATCTTTCAGCAGAAACTCTGCAGGCCAGAAGGGAGTGGCAGGATATATTTAAAGTGATGAAACGGTAAAACCTACAACCAAGATTACTCTACCCAGCAAGGATCTCATTTAGATTTGACAGAGAAATCAAAAGCTTTACAGAAAAGCAAAAGCTATGAGAATTCAGCACCACCAAACCAGCTTTACAACAAATGCTAAAGGAACTTCTCTAGGTGGGAAACACAAGAGAAGAAAAAGACCCACAAAAACAAACCCAAAACAATTAAGAAAATGGTAATAGGAACATACATATCGATAATTACCTTGAATGTAAATGAATTAAATGCTCCAACCAAAAGACACAAACAGGCTCAGTGGATACAAAAACAAGACCTGTTTGGGACTTCCTTGGTGGTCCAGTGGTTAAGACTCCATGCTCCCAATGCAGGGGGTGTGGGTTTGATCCCTGGTCAGGGAACTAGATCCTGCATGCTGTAGCTAAAGATCCCGCGTGCAACAGCTAAGACCCGGCACAGCCAAATAAAAAAACAAACAAAAAAAACAAGACCTGTTTATATGCTGTCTACAAGAGACCCACTTCAGACCTAGGAACACATAAACACTGAAGGTAAGGGAATGGAAAAGATATTCTGTGCAAATGGAAATCAAAAGAAAGCTTGAGTAGCAATACTCATGTCAGATAAAATAGACTTTAAAATAAAGACTGTTACAAGAGACAAGAAGGACACTACAAAATGATCAAGGGATCAATCAAAGAACAAGATATAACTATTATAATATTTATACACCCAACATAGGAGCACCTCAATACATAAGGCAAATGCTAAAAACCATAAAAGGGGAAATCAACAGTAACACAATAATAGTGGGGGACTTTAACACCCCATTTACACCAATGGGTAGATCATCCAGACACAAAATAAATAAGGAAACACAAGCTTTAAATGACACAAAAGAACAGATAGACTTAATTGATATTTATAGGACATTCCACCCGAAAGCGGCAGAAGACACTTTCGTCTCAAGTGCACACGGAACATTCTCCAGGACAGATCACATCTTTGGTCACAAATCAAGCCTTGGTAAGTTTAACAACATTGACACTGTATCAAGCATCTTTTCTGACAACACCACTATGAGATTAGAAATCAGTTCATGAAAAAAACTAAAAAACACAAACACCTGGAGGCTAAACAATACACTACTAACTAACCAAGAGATCACTGAAGAAATCAAAGAAGAAGTCAAAAAATACATAGAACCAAATGACAGTGAAAACACGAGCACCAAAACCTATTGGACGCAGCAAAAGCAGTTCTAACAGGGAAGTTTATACCAATTCAATCTCACCTCAAGAAACAAGAAAAATCTCAAATAAACACTCTAACCTTACACCTAAAGCAACTAGACAACAAAAAAACCCCCGAAGTTAGTATAAGGAAACAAATCATAAAGATCAGAGCAGAAATAAATGAAATAGAAACGAAGAAAACAATAGCAAAGATCAATAAAACTAAAAGTTGGTTCTTTGAGAAGATAAACAAAATTGATAAACCCTTAGCCAGACTCACCAAGAAAAAAATGGAAAGGGTTAGGACCCGCGCAGAAGGGGAGAGGCACCACATGGAAAAGAGGGCCTCTGGAGTGTGGAGTTCCCGAGTTTGGAGCTTCAAGATGGCAGAGGAGTAAGACGTGGAGATCACCTTCCTCCCCAGAAATACATTAAAAATACATCTGCATGTGGAACAGCTCATACAGAACACCTACTGAACACTGGCAGAAGACCTCAGACTTCCCAAAAGCCAGGCGGCTGACACAGTCTTGGTGCTCCAGCCGTTTGTCAGGCCTGAGCCTCTGAGGTGGGAGAGCCAAGTTCAGGACATTGGTCCACCAGAGACCTCCTGGCCCCCCGTAATAGCAAATGGTGAAAGCTCTCTCAGAGATCTCCATCTCAATGCTAAGACCCAGCTCCACTCAACGACCAGCAAGCTACAGTGCTGGACACCCTATGCCAAACAACTAGCAAGACTGGAACACAACCCCACCCATTAGCAGAGAGGCTGCCTAAAATCATAATAAGTTCACAGACACCCCAAAACAGACCACCAGACGTGGTCCTGCCCACCAGAAAGACAAGATCCAGCCTCATCCACCAGAACACACACATCAGTCCCCTCCACCAGGAAGCCTCCACAACCCACTGAACCAACCTTACCCACTGGGGGCACACACCAAAAACAACAGGAACTATGAACCTGCAGCTTGCAGAAAGGAGACCCCAAACACAATAAGTTAAGCAAAATGGGAAGACAGAGAAATACACAGCAGAAGGAGCAACGTAAATACCCACCAGACCAAATGAGGAAATAGGCAGTCTACCTGAAAAAGAATTCAGACTAATGATAGTAAAGATGATCCAAAATCTTGGAAATAGAATGGAGAAAATACAAGAAACGTTTAACAAGTACCTAGAAGAACTAAAGAGCAAACAAACAATGAGAGACAACACAATAAATGAAATTTAAAATTCTCTACAAGGAATGAATAGCAGAATAACTGAGGCAGAAGAATGGATAAGTGACCTGGAAGATAAAATAGTGGAAGTAACTACTGCAGCGTAGAATAAAGAAGAAATAATGCAAAGAATTGCGGACAGTCTCAGAGACCTCTGGGACAACATTAAACACAACAACATTTGAATTATAGGGGTCCCAGAAGAAGAAGAGAAAAAGAAAGGGACTGACAAAATATTTGAAGAGATTATAGTTGAAAACTTCCCTAATATGGAAAAGGAAATAGTCAATCAAGTCCAGGAAGCACAGAGAGTCCCATACAGGATAAATCCAAGGCGAAACACGCCAAGACACATATTAATCACAAAATCAAAAATTAAGCACAAAGAAAAAAATATTAAAAGCAGCAAGGGAAAAGCAACAAATAACATACAAGGGAATACCCATAAGGTTAAGAGGTGATCTTTCAGCAGAAACTCTGCAACTTAGAAGGGAGTGGCAGGACACATTTAAAGTGATGAAAGAGGAAAACCTACAACCAAGATTACTCTACCCAGCAAGGATCTCATTTAGATTCGACAGAGAAATTAAAACCTTTACAGACAAGTAAAAGCTAAGAGAATTCAGCACCACCAAACCAGCTTTACACCAAATCCTAAAGGAACTTCTCTAGGCAGTAAACACAAGAGAAGGAAAAGACCCACAATAACAAACCCAAAACAATTAAGAAAATGGTCATAGGAACACACACATTGATAACTACATTAAATGTAAATGGTTTTAATCTGCAACCAAACGACACACACTGACTGAATGGATACAAAAAGAAGACCTGTATATATCCTGTCTACAAGAGACCCACTTCAGACCTAGGGACACATACAGACTGAAAGTGAGGAGATGGAAAAAGATATTCCATGCAAATGGAAATCAAAAGAAAGCTGGAGTAGCAATTCTCGTATCAGACAAAATAGACTTTAAAATAAAGACTATTACAAGAGACAAAGGAGGACACTACATAATGATCAAGGGATCAATACAAGAAGAAGATATAACAATTATAAGTATTTATGCACCCAACATAGGAGCACCTCAATACTTAAGGCAAATGCTAACAGCCATAAAAGGGGAAATCAACAGTAACACAATCATAGTAGGGGACTTTAACACCCCACTCTCACCAATGGACAGATCATCCCAAATGAAAATAAACAAGGAAACACAAGCTTTAAATGATATATTAAACAAGATGGACTTAATTGATATTTATAGGACATTCCATCCAAAAACACCAGAATACACTATCTTCTCCAGTGCTCATGAAACATTCTCCAGGATAGATCATATCTTGGTTCACAAATCAAGCCTTGGTAAATTTAAGAAAATTGAAATCCTATCAAGTATCTGTTTGGACCACAATGCTATGAGACTAGATATCAATTACAGGAAACAAATCTGTAAAAAATACAAACACACGGAGGCTAAACAATACACTACTAAATAACCAAGAGATCACTGAAGAAATCAAAGAGGAAATCAAAAAATACCTAGAAACAAATGACAGTGTAAACACGATGACCCAAAATCTATGGGATGTAGCAAAAGCAGTTCTAAGGGGGAAGTTTATAGCAATACAATCCTACCTCAAGAAACAAGAAACATCTCCAATAAAAAACCTAACCTTACACCTAAAGCAATTAGAGAAAGAAAAACAAAAAACCCCGAAAGTTAGCAGAAGGAAAGAAATCATAAAGATCAGATCAGAAATAAATGAAAAAGAAATGAAGAAAATGATAGCAAAGATCAATAAAACTAAAAGCTGGTTCTTTGAGAAGGTAAACAAAATTGATAAACCACTAGCCAGACTCATCAAGAAAAAAAGGGAGAGGGCTCAAATCAATAAAATTAGAAATGAAAAAGGAGAAGTAACAACTGACACTGCAGAAATACAAAGCATCATGAGAGATTATTACAAGCAACTGTATGGCAATAAAACGGACAACCTGGAAGAAATGGACAAATTCTTACAAAAGCACAACCTTCTGAGACTGAACCAGGAAGAAATAGAAAATATAAACCGACCAATCACAAGCACTGAAATTGAAACTGTGATTTAAAATCTTCCAACAAACGAAAACCCAGGACCAGATGGATTCACAGGCAAATTCTATCAAACATTTAGAGAAGAGCTAACACCTATCCTTCTCAAACTCTTCCAAAATATTGCAGAAGGAGGAACACTCCCAAACTCCTTCTATGAGGCCACCATCACCCTGATAACAAATCCTAACAAAGATGTCACAAAAAAAAAACTACAGACCAATATCACTGATGAACATAGATGCAAAAATCCTCAACAAAATACTAGCAAACAGAATCCAGCAGCACATTAAAAGGGATCATACACCATGATCAAGTGGGGTTTATCCCAGGAATGCAAAGATTCTTCAATATACTCAAATTAATCAATGTGATAAACCATGTTAAAGAACTGAAGAAGAAAAATCATATGATCATCTCAATAGATGCAGAAAAAGCTTTCAACAAAATTCAACACCCATTTATGATAAAAAGTCTCCAGAAAGCAGGCGTAGAGGGAACTTACCTCAACATAATAAAGGCCATATATGACAAACCCTCCCCCAACATCGTTCTCAATGGTGAAAAACTGAAACCATTTCCGCTAAGATCAGGAACAAAACAAGGTTGTCCACTCTCACCACTATTATTCAACATAGTTTTGGAAGTGTTAGCCACAGCAATCAGAGAAGAAAAAGAAATAAAAGGAATCCAAATTGGAAAAGAAGAAGTAAAACTGTCACTGTTTGCAGATGACATGATACTATACATACAGAATCCTAAAGATGCCACCAGAAAACTACTAGAGCTTATCAATGAATTTGGTAAAGTTGCAGGATACAAAGTTAACGCACAGAAATCTCTTGCATTCCTATATACTAATGATGAAAAATCTGAAAGAGAAATTAAGGAAACACTCCCATTTACCACTGCAACAAAAAGAATAAAATACCTAGGAATAAACCTACCTAGGGAGACAAAAGACCTGTATGCAGAAAACTATAAGACACTGATGAAAGAAATTAAAGATGATACCAACAGATGGAGAGATATACCATGTTCTTGGATTGGAAGAATCAATATTGTGAAAATGACTATACTACCCAAAATAATCCACAGATTCAATGCAATCCCTACCAAATTACCAAAGGCATTTTTTACAGAACTAGAACAAAAAATCTTAAAATTTGTATGGAGACAAAAAAGACCCTGAATAGCCAAAGCAGTCTTGAGGGAAAAAAACAGAGCTGGAGGAATCAGACTCCCTGACTTCAGACTATACTACAAAGCTACAGTAATCGAGACAGTATGGTATTGGCACAAATGCAGAAATATAGATCAATGGAACAAGATAGAAAGCCCAGAGATAAACCCATGGACCTATGGTCAACTAATCTATGACAAAGGAGGCAAGGATATACAATGGAGAAGACAGTCTCTTCAATAAGTGGTGCTGGGAAAACTGGACAGCTACATGTAAAAGAATGAAATTAGAACACTCCCTAACACCATACACAAAAATAAACTCAAAATGGATTAGAGACCTAAATGTAAGACCGGACACTATAAAACTCTTAGAGGAAAACATAGGAAGAACACTCTTTGACATAAATCACAGCAAGATCTTTTTTGATCCACCTCCTAGAGTAATGGAAATAAAAACAAAAATAAACAAATGGGACCTAATGAAACTTCAAAACTTTTGCACAGCAAAGGAAACCATAAACAAGACGAAAAGACAACCCTCAGAATGGGAGAAAATATTTGCAAACGAATCAACGGACAAAAGATTAATCTCCAAAATATATAAACAGCTCATGCAGCTCAATATTAAAAAAACAAACAACCCAATCGAAAAATGGGCAGAAGACCTAAATAGACATTTCTCCAAAGAAGACATACAGATGGCCAAGAAGCACATGAAAGGCTGCTCAACATCACTAATTATTAGAGAAATGCAAATCAAAACTACAATGAGATATCACCTCACACCAGTTAGAATGGGCATCATCAGAAAATCTACAAACAACAAATGCTGGAGAGGGTGTGGAGAAAAGGGAACCCTCTTGCACTGTTGGTGGGAATGTAAATTGATACAGCCACTATGGAGAACAGTATGGAGGTTCCTTAAAAAACTAAAAATAGAATTACCATATGACCCAGCCATCCCACTATTGGGCATACACCCAGAGAAAACCATAATTCAAAAAGACACATGCATCCCAATGTTCATTGCAGCACTATTTACAATAGCCAGGTAATGGAGGCAACCTAAATACCCATCAACAGACGAATGGATAAAGAAGTTGTGGTACATATATACAATGGAATATTACTCAGCCATAAAAATGAACGAAATTGGGTCATTTGTAGAGACGTGGATGAATCTAGAGACTGTCATACAGAGTGAAGTAAGTCAGAAAGAGAAAAACAAATATCACATAGTAACGCATATATGTGGAACCTAGAAAAATGGTACAGATGAACCGGTTTGCAGGACAGAAATTGAGACACAGATGTAGAGAACAAATGTATGGACACAAGGGGGGAAATCGGCAGGGGGGTGGGGGTGGTGGTGGGATGAATTGGGAGACTGGGATTGACATGTATACACTGATGTGTATAAAATTGATGACTAATAAGAACCTGCTGTATAAAAAAATAAATTAAATTAAAAAAAATAAAAACATTAAAAATAATGTTTATGATAAACAATAAAAAGAAACCCAATTAAAAAATAAGCAGAGTATCTGAATAGACATTTCTCCAAAAAAGATATACAAATAACCAAAAGGCACATGAAAAGATGACAAAATTCATTAATTATTAGACAAATACAAATCAAATCCACAATGATATATCCCCTTACACACTCTAGGATGGTTATAATAAGAATGATGGAAAATAACAAGAGATGGAAAAGATGTGGAAAAATTGGAATGCTCATACATTGCTAGTGGGAATGTAAAATAGTGCAGCCACTTTTAACAGTCTGGCAGTTCCTCAAAAAGTATAATATAGAGTTATCATGTGACGCAGAAATTACTCCTAGGTATAGACCCAAGAGAACTAAAAAAACATGTACATGAGTGTGCATATCAGCATTATTTATACAAAAATAGACAAAAAGTAGAAACAACTCAAATTTCCATCAACTGATACATAGATTAACAAAATGTGGTATATCCACACAATGGAATATTATGCAAGCATAAAAAGTAAGGAAATACTGAGACATGCTCCAACATGGATGAACTTTGAAGACATTATGCTACATGAAAGAAGCCAAACACAAAAGGCCATATGTTGTATGATTCTGTTTATATGAAATGTACAGAATAGGCAAATCCGTAAAAAGAAAGTAAATTAGTGGTTGCCAGGTGGTAGGGGGAAGAGGGTAATTGGGAGTGACTGCTAATGGTTATGGGGTTTCTTTTGGGGATGATTAGAATGTTCTGGAATTAGACAGTGTTGATGGTAGAACAATCTTATAAGTATGCTAAAAATAACTGAATTATATACTTTACAAGGGTTAACTTTATGGTATGTGAATTATATCTCAAAAGAAAGTAAAGGATTCATACAGACTTCCTGAGACAAATAAAAACTGAAGGAGTTCATTTCCAGCAGACCTGCCCTGTAATAAATGGTGAAACAAGTTCTTCAGGCAGGAGAAAAATGACATACATCAGAAACTTGGATCTACATAAGAAAGGAAGAGTGGAAGATATGGAATAAATAAAGGTAAAATGAAATATGTTTTCTTATTTTTAATTGATCTAAAGGATAACTGTTAAATCATAGTGATAGTAAAAATGTATTGATAGTAAATGATATGATAGTAAAAATGTATTGGGTGATCATAGCATATGGATCAATGAAATGAATGACAGCAATGTCACAGGAACAGTAGGGAGGAATTGGGAATAATCTACTATAAGGTATCTGCATGACATGTGCAGTTATAGTATTATTTGAAGGTGGACTTAGATTATTTTATATGTAAAATCACATATTCTAGTTCACAAAGCAAGCCTCACTAAATTTCAAAGAATAGGTATCATACAGGCCAAGACCTCTGACAATAGAGCAATTGAGAAATTCATTAGAAAATTAGTTACAATTCCTGCATATTTGGAAATTTTAAACACATTGTTAAATACTCACAGGTCCAAAAATCACAATGGATGTTTTAAAAAATTAGATATTAATACTAATGCCAAAGTATATCTCAAAACTAATGGAATGTACCATAATCAGTGTTTTGAAGGAAATGGTTAGCTTTAAATATTATATAAAACTGATGAGTGCCTGAAAATTAATGAGCTACATGTCTATTTTAAGTTAGGAAAAGAACCACAAAACTAACCCAAAGAAAGTAGAAAGATAAAATAAATATGAGTGGGAATTAATGTAATTGAAAAAAATATATAGAGAGAAAATCAACAAAATCAAAAGTTCAAATGTTTGAAAAAAAACCAAGAAAATAAACCTCCAGTAAAATTGATTAAGGAAAACGAGTTAAAGCACAAATAAATAATATTATGAATGAAAAGAGTGGGCATGATTATAGATAAACACTAAAAAGATTTTAAAGTATTGATAATACTATCAACAACCATATGCAAAAAAATCTGAAAAGTTAGGTGAAATGGAATTTGTAAAGAAAACATAATTTACCAAAATGCTGCAGAAAGTTCTGTAAGTTGTAAGGAAAGTGAAGGAGTGCTTAAAATTTTTCCCATGAAGAAAACATCCGTCTCAGATAATTTTATATGAATATTCTACCAACCTGAAGAGAAAGATCATCTCAAATTTATTTAAACTCTTTTCAAAGTAGGAAAAAAGGAATACTCCCCAATTCATTTCAGAAGACCTGTATAACTCTGACACTGATGCCACATATAGTCAAACTGAGAAAGAAAAATAAGGCCATTTCACTCATGAATATAGAATAAAAATTCTGAACAAAATATCAGTAAATCAAATCCAACAACGTATTAAAAATAATACATCCTGACCAAGTTATATTCCTACTAAGTATGTGAGGACAGATTAATATCTGTAAAAAACTATAAATGTTCCTTATTACAATAATAATTTTTTAAAGAAAAAATATATAATTATCTCAATAGATGCAGACAAAACATTTGATAAAAATCAACATAAACACATGATTAAAAGCTTCAGTAAATTAGGAATAAAAGGGAACTTCCATACTCTAATAAAGAATATCTACAAAAAATCTTACAGAAAGAGAAAATGATGAACATAGAACTCAGAATCGGTAAATGGAGACGGGGATAATGTGGGAAAGAACCACACAGATATAAGTAAATAATTGTCAAGGTCCTAATTTTTATCTTGAGTGTGGGCTCCCATGGATCTTTATGCTATTACTAACTGAACAAACAAACATGCATGGACCAGTGATGAGGGTATGTCATAAATCAGTGAGTCTCAAAGTGTGGTTCCTGCAGCATCAGCATCCCCTAGAAACTTGCAAAAAAATGCAATTACTACATCCCCACTCCTACTGAATCAGAAACTTTGGGGGTGGGGCCCAGCAACATGTGTTTTAACAAGCCCTCCAGGTGATTCTGATGCAGGCTAAAGATAGAGCACCACTGTCATATACTATGGATTCAAATGTATCCATGTCTGAACACCTATAGTCCAATTAACAAAAGAGAAAGCCAAGCTGACGGATGAAGCTGCACAGCTGGCTCATGGGAGATGACCATCAAACTTTCTCATTTAGCTGAGTTTAAACTAAATGAGTGGGATGCTGAACATGACTCCCTTTCTTCATGATGCCCTGGTAACAAATCTAAAAGGGAGAAAATGAGGCCTATTACACTATTAAAATCAACAGTAATCCTGAACCCTAGAAACCTGTTACACCTCAATGTTGTGTCACATTTTACTGTGTAGATCCAAAGTCAGAACCACTTTTAGAAAGTAGCGTGACTTCTGCAAATGGGGAGAATAACCTCTAAGAGGTTTTCCTACAGTTTGAAATGAGGGGGAAAAACACTGATTGGCACAGCACAGGTAACTGCCAGAAAAGTCTAGAGAGGAGAAAGAATATAGGCTTGTGTGTTGAGAACTACTGGACATTGCTGCCCAAGACAAAGTGCAATTTTTGGAGTGTAGTATATCTCTGTAAAAGTCACACTAGAAGCATCTTGTCTTCCAGATAAGAATTATACCTTATGAACCTCTGCCAACTCATGGTCCATCCTTGCAGCCCTCTTTAGAAAACCATCTTTGGTGGTAGTGACTTTTGGTTTTGGAGGTCTGATTCGGGGTTGTGTCACAAATTCTGGGAGACATGACTCAAGTTCGACTAATCCTGTAGGAAGGAAGTACATGTTTAGTATCCGGTGCTTAAATACATCATTTGGAAGTATGCTGTTAATTTTAATAGCTGTGTGCCAAGTGGTTTCATTTAGAATTATTGATAAGGTGTATCTCATATAATTGAATTGTCCCTGAAATATAAAGGAAATTTCTATATAATTATATTCTTGATGACTTAGATCATAAAATAAGAAATGCATTCTAAAATGAAAACACTGCCCTACAAAAATGTAACATTCCACAATAATAGACAGAAAATTAATGATCATATGAAACATGGCACCACCATTCTAAAGTGGATGTACACCAGGTTATCATATTCAGCTCTGGAGATGGTCAGCCAGAGGTGCAAGTTCAATTGTGTGACCATCAACTCATGATCTTGGCCATGTGATACTCCAACCTCTCAACTGAAATTTAAATAATTTAAAAAAGCCTCTCTTGGACTTTATAACAGGTATAACCCTCTCCACTAATTTATCCCCTACTTATCCGTCCCCTTGCCCACTAGTTTTCTGGCATTTCTTCATAAAGAGCCAATTTCATTATATATTTCTTGTTTGCTTCACAAACCTGGTATAAAATCTTTTTCTATTTCATTTTTGCAAAACTTTGATTTTACTGACATTAAACATGTTTAAATGTTTAGTAGTTTACTGACTTTACTCCTTAATAAATTGTTGCATAGTGTATCCATTTATTTATTTGGGTCTTAGCAGTTTTTATTGGTTTCTGTGAACTCATATTATTAATAATACTAAACATGCAATTGCTATTTCTTGCAAATATTTTAATTTTTGATTAGCTTTTAATCTAAACTGCTATATTTTATATATTTATATTTCTAAGATAATCCTTATACTAGACTTGTAATTATGTGAATTGCTTACCTTCATAGGTGTTGAGATAGTGGTTTTTTACTACAAAGTCCTCTGAGTTGTTGTCTGTGAAACGACCAAGGCGAGATAGAGGTCCATAGACCTGTGATGCATAATCAGAATAATCCTTGATGATATTTCTTCTCTCCAACTTCCCTTCTATATTCTTTCCCTTTCCCAAAAGTTTTCTGATTGCTAAAATAAAACATACCTCCATGACTATCTCCAAAATATTGTTCTGAATGGTCCAAATGCAGACTAGTAAACCATAGTTTTATTCACAGGAAGGCTACTGAACTGAATGAATTTCATTACGATCACTCACTGCAGCCAGAACACTTAAAACATAGATCTGACATCTGTGTGATCCAGATTGTCATGAGACAGGTGGCCATGACAGAAGCTGAATCAGCTAGTGTTCTCAGTTGGTACTCATCAAAAATCTTTTATAACTGCATTCTAAGCTCTGGGCCAGAAAGAGGTATTCAATGAAAGTTTGTCAAATGAATGAAAGAAACTCAAAGTAACTGAAAAATATGTGTTCAATAGAGACTGAGGGAATTATTCTCTCCTAAGAGAATAATTAAAAGGGAAGGAAGACTACAGGTTCTTCAAAAATTTCTGTCCATCTTGGCTAACACCAGAATAAATCAGAATATATCCAAGCTTATAGATTTCAGAATTGTTTGGCAGTCTCAGCTGTACACAATAGGAGTTTACTCATCTAAGGAGTCAGGCTTACTACTTCCACCTGTTCCTTTTCTTTCAATCCCATCACAGACCCATCCCCTTTTGAAGGCTCTACATCATGCACTCAATGTGTGTAAAACAATATTATGAGATTTTGAAGTCACAATTGAAAGAGGTGGTTGCACTTGCCACTGCTGCCTTTTGGATGTTATTTATATTTGATCCTCAGTGCTTCTGTGTGTGACTTGGGATTTCATAATTACATAAAAATAGTTTACATTTTAATAGTTATTTATAAAAATTAGTCAACCCATCATTGGTTATATCTAGTACTGAAAAGAAAAAACTGTTGACCATATCTAAATGCATACCTAGCACCTAGTTAAGTAAAAAGTCATTTTCTCACACACACACAAAAATTCAGGGGCATATAACAGTGAGAACAGATAACAGGGACCTGACTTATCTGGGGGCAGGGGTCCTTGAAGGTCTCCCCTGAGGAAGTGACATTTGAGTTGTGCCTTAGCTTGGGTTCCCCCACAGGCAGAACCTGAGACAAAGGCATGCGTACAGGTAGTTTATTTGGGAAGGTGATCCCAGAGGGCAAGAGAGAGGGACAGGAGGAGTAAAAAAAAAAAAAAAAGTAAGTCAACCCATCACTAGTTATGTCAACTACTGAAAAGAAAAAATGTTGACAGTATCTAAATGCATAGGTGCAGCTAGTTAAGTTAAAAGTTATTTTCTCACATCAAGAAAAAGTTTAAAAGTTCACTAAAAATAATTTTTAAGGAATTAACTTTTTGTAATTGTTTTGCTAGAAAAAATATTTTGAATAATTTTTAATGTGATTACATTGCTATTATTATGTGTATAAATTGCTAATTTGCATATATAAGCGATGCATTACAACTTTTATAAGTTAATTATATTAAAAGTCACTCAGCAAATACAGCAAATAAAGCTAAATGCTAATAAGTTAAATTTTCTTAATTTAAATTTTAATTTAAATTTTTAATTTAGTTATTCTTAATCCTCCACTGACTCCTCTTTTTATGTATAAAGTACAGATATATTTATAGTACATAAACAGATATACAGTATACCTGTGGTATTAAAATTTCATGGCAGGGGGATGAATTGGAAAAAAGATGTCTGAATGTCTTTTTTAGTGGAAACAATGAAAAAAAGGTTGAGAAACAGGGCTCTCTATCCAGGGCCTCAGCCCATGAATATGGGGAGCCCAACACCTACACACACGCCCCATAATGTCAATAACTTGACTACCTGTTAGAACATCATTACTTGATTTTCTTAGTGAGGAATTTTCCTCCACCCTTCTACTTTTGAGAAATAACTCATCTCCTGTTCCTTATCTATTAAATAACACTAGGACCAAAAAAGAATTATATCACAGTTAAGTCAGGTTTGGTCAAAGACCCAAAGCAGAGCCAACTTTTCCATTCTCTTCACGGTTCATACTGCACCATCACCTGATACATGTGTGCGGTGAATCTGTGCCAACTTTGCCTCCTTCACCTCCTGAAGTTTAGACCACTGGGCATTCAAGC
Source organism: Balaenoptera physalus (assembly GCF_965194825.1). NCBI lineage: Eukaryota > Metazoa > Chordata > Mammalia > Artiodactyla > Balaenopteridae > Balaenoptera > Balaenoptera physalus. Next base: position 80,604,914 of record NC_138891.1, read on the forward strand.
ACGCCATGTTTACTTCATTTTGATTCTCATCACGCTTCTTCAGCAGCTCTTTTAGAACTTCCAGGCGAATCTCCTGCAGTCTTCAAGTAAATCACAAAACATAAAGAAGTCTACAATCTCTCAAATAGGGTGCTCTACTACAGAGAAAGGGAACACTTGCCATAAACAGAAGCTTCTCTTTGGGCTGGTATCATATTCATGTATCTTAAAAAGACCACTCTGGCAAAAGTGTGACACATGAATTGGGGGTTTGGGGTGGCAACTCAATAGTGAGTCTCTGTATAAGAGGAATATGTATGGGTGTAGTTCTGAAGGACAAAAAAGAGTTTGCTAGGTAGATGGGGTAAAAAAGGGCTCTCCAGGCAGATGGGCCTAAGTGAACAGCAGAATGTTTGTGCACAGTTCCAGGTCGACTGGTATTGCTGGAGGGTTAAGTAATAGGAGTGAGAGAAAATGAGGTTGTGGCATGCAGCCTTAAGTGGTGAATGTGAAAATGCCAGCAGCTGACACATATAGATAATCATTCTTCGCTTCCCTTCCCCTCACCTTCACCTTGTTCTCCCAGGACTACCTTGCTTATGTGTACATATGACTTCAAAATTTGTACTTCAGCCCAGGTATTTCTGAACTAGAACTTCTATCTACTTGAATCTCCAGCTATATCCCCTGACAACCTCAAAAAAACCTCACTCATTTTATTCCCCCAGAAATCTACCCCTTCTCTTACCTTCTTCCCTCCTCTAATGACTCCTTCTCTAAAACACTTCTTACATCTGTTCCCTAGCCCATGTCTTTGTCATCTCTCTCCTGACTTGGACTCTGGTTGTTAGTCTAGTCTTTCCTCCTTTCAATCTTTGTTCCACATAGCGGTCAAGATTTTCCTTTCTAAAATGGAGATTTGAATATTTTACTCTTAAAAATTTACACAGTAATTTATTCAGTCACTCATTTGTCAAATATTTATGCCAGGCAGGGAATAAACAATGGTGAACAAGATAAAATATGTTGTCTCAAGAAGCACTGTTCTAGTGGAGTAGGCATATAAACCAACATTTACAACACAGGGAAATACATACCAGCCCAAAAGAATGAAAAGACTCCTGTGGGAGAAGAAATAGCAGAGCGCCTCTTCTAGCACTATTCCCAGTTGATCAAAGGGAAGGAGGGGGATGGTGGGGAAGCCTTCCTTCAGGAGCCATTAACCCAGCACTTGAGGATAAACAAGGGTTGAGATTTGCCACATTGACAAGGGAGAAGTGCAGCCTCAGCAGAGAGAGCTGAATATTCTACTCAAAAGGACTAGAGACAGGGCAAACATGTTATACTGGTGGAGGTTCTCAAAGTGAATACACATGGGAGGGTAGGGAAACAGTGACAAGTAAATACAGGGAGGTAGGCGTTTTTAAAAATAAGCACACACCAACAGTCCCCTTTCTTTATAGAGTTGGAAATCCTAGGTTCAATTCTCAACTTCATCACTTACCTCAGCCTCTTCAGTCATAAAATGGACGTAATAATAGTATCCATCCCCTAAGGTTGTTGTGAACGTTAAATGAGTGAATGTACACAACATGCTAGAACAGTAGTTCTCAAACTTGAGCATACATCAGATAACCTGGAGGACTTGCTATGACACAAATTGCTGTGCCTCGCCCCCTGATTCAGTAGGTCTGGGATGGAACCTGAGAATTTGCATTTTTAACAAGTTCCCAGGTAAGTGCTGATGCTACCCATCTGTGGACCACACTCTGAGAACTACTGGCTTAGAACTTAGCTCAAGCATGAAATAAGCACTCTGTAAGTGCTGAATGCTTTATGAATATCATCATTATCATCTCCATCACCATCATCATCATCGATATTATCATCTACCTGATAGCTTTTTACTCATCCTTCAACATACAGCTCAGAAGCTACCTCATCTCAGTACTTTTCCCAAATATCTACCCATCTCAAACAGAACTAACTGTTCTCCTGCCCGGGTTCCCCTAGCTCTTTGTGTATAGAGCAGCACATCACCTGAAGATCCTGCCTGCGAGTTATTGGTTTGAAGGTCTTTCACTCCATCCCCACCCACCTGCCCCCCTTCCACACCTCACCCCCTGTTCCAATGGTCCATAAGAAGCTCTGTCAGGGTAAAGCAGTTTCCTGTTTCCAGTCCTGAGGTGGGACTCAAAATATATTTATTAAAATTAACCTCAGTTTAACCAAAGTACATGTTCTCAGGTTATATCTTCATTCTGGCCAGATACATTTGTAATATTCTTAATGTCCTTCTGACAAGAATATTCCTCTTCAAATTGCAGCAATAAATTTAAATTTCTGCAGACAGGATTGGGTATGTGACACCTACTCTGCCCCAAACACGATTTTCTATTAAATTGCAAGCTTTTACCAAACATCACAGTCTGCATTCAGGGTTAATCAGAAGGTGTTGCAAAAAGATAAACATATTTTGAATTCAGAACCACACTGAATCCCTAACTCTATTGGTCCCTAGCTTGCTTGCGTGTAAGCACACTGTCAGGGGCTTGGTAGTACTGCTGTGAGCAATGAAGTACCTCAGCACAGCCTGGAACAAATGGCACCCTCAAACTTCCCTTCCTTTCCTTCTTGCTAGGGAGCTGTAATTTTTTGGTCCTCATCATTTCTACATATTCCAGAGACAACCTCATTACTGAAAATACATCAGTTAAAATGACTGAAAATTCAACCAGAAATACCTTAGCATATTATTACTTATGTACTATGAGCTCATCTCTTAATTGAAAAGTTCCACTGTTTGTCTTTTAAACAGAAAAATGCCTCATTGGCTATAGCTAGAACCCAAGGTGTACTGACGGTGAATCCAGTACCAGGGGGAAAGAGATGGGGTCAGCCAGGAGGCTGTTTGATGGATAGGAAGAGGGCCAAAGTCTAGGGACCATGGCACTGGGAATGAACAGAAAGGGACAGTTTGAAAGACATTTTGCAGAAATCAGTGGGATTCTAGGTAAGACCCTAAAGAGAAAAGGGAAGAGAAGAATCAGAGATGCCTTGAGGAATTGTTTTAATTTGGGTTCCACACTGAACTACACACACAAAGAAGGCATTATACATTTTTATATTATTGGAGAGAAAATTATAGAGCTATTGCTCCTGAAGCCCAATTTCCTAACTACAGATTAAGGATTGCTTTTAAACCCATACATTTGGGAAAACGCTCTAAAGGCTAAAAGTATTAACATTAATCCCATCTGTGCCGAAGCAATTATCTGGGTGATTAAGAACCTACTTTTCGATCTCCTGCTCTCTGAAGGCCCACTCCTTCCTCTCCATGGCATTCATCATCCTCCTCCTCTTCTCAAACTGGGAGGTGTCACTCAGAGCGGGGAGAGTGGCTTCCCAAGCACGCTTCTCCCGGGCACGTTCTATCATCTCTACCTCAGCTTGTCCTGCCGGGAGACCTCGACCTGGAAGATGAAGCAGAACACTTTAGAAACACACAGACAAACTCATGTACCTACCAGTATTTAATTTACTCCCTTTCAGTTCCTGTCCTCTTTAAATTCAAGGGCTATGACAGGATGAAATGATATCAGGACACATCTCCAGATATGCCTCAGAGTTTATTATCTGCCCTGCACTGTCTCTTGTTAACAATTCAGCCAGAAGACATTTTAGTTACATGTAAGATGCTAGAAAGTATTTGAAGATATTAGGTGATTATGAAACAATCACACCTTGGAATGTCCTATATTGGAAAAATCCATATTTTGAAATACAAAGAAATATCAAAATAACTTGCAGAAAGGTCATAGTTAGTACGTGGTGAAACTCAGAATTTGCAAATGGCAATCTGACCCTTATGGTCTTATGTATTACACTATACTCCCCCTCTAATAAAAACAAATATGAAACAAACATGAACTATACAGACCAGCCCACAGCTAATATCATACTCAACAGTGAAAGGCTGAAAGCTTTTCCTCTAAGATCAGGAAAAAGAAAATGGTGCACTCTCTCACCACTCCTATTTACATAAAACTGGAAGCCCTAGCCAGAGAAATCAAGCAAAAAAAAAAAAAAAAAGAGGGCTTTCCTGGTGGCGCAGTGGTTAAGAATCCGCCTGCCAATGCAGGGGACATGGGTTCGATCCCTGGTCCGGGAAGATCCCACATGCCGCGGAACAACTAAGCCCGTGTGCCACAACTACTGAGCCTGCGCTCTAGAGCCTGCAAGCCACAACTACTGAGCCCAAGTGCTGCAACTACTGAAGCCTGCGTGCCTAAAGCCTATGCTCCACAACAAGAGAAGCCACCTCAATGAGAAGCCCGCACACCACAAGGAAGAGTAGTCCCCGCTCGCCACAACTAGAGAAAGCCCACACGCAGCAATGAAGACCCAACACAGCCAAAAATAAATAAATAAATAATTTTTTTAAAAAAAGAAATAAAAAGGCATGCAAATCAGAAAGGAAGAAGTAAAATCATCTCCGTTTGCAGATGACATGATCTTATGTGGAGAAAACTCTAAAGACTCTATCAAAAAGCTGTTAGAACTAATAAATAAATAAAGTTGCAGGATACAAAATCAATACATGAAAATCAGTTGTATTTATACACACTAACAATATCTATAAAAGAAATAAAACTATTCCATTTACGATAGTATCAAAAACAATAAAATTCTTAGGAATAAATTTAACCAAGGAGGTGAAAGATCTATACAGTGAAAACTATTAAAACATTGATGAAAAAAATTGAAGAAGACACAAGTAAAAATACATATATATATCCCATGTTCATGGATTGGAAGAACTAATATTTTTAAAATGCCCCTGCTACCCAAAGCCATCCATAGATACATCCCTATCAAGATTCCAGTGGTGTTTTTCACAGAAATAGAAAAAACAATCCTAAAATTTACATGTAACCATAAAAGACCCATATAGCCAAAGCAATGTTAAGAAAACAAAATTGGAAGAAACACTTCCTGATTTCAAACTATATTACAAAGCTACAGTAATCAGAACAGTATAGTACTGGCATAAAAACAGACACACAGAGCAACGGAACAGAATAAAGAGCCAGAAGTAAACCCATGCATGTGTAGTCAACTAATATTTGACAAGGAAGTCAAAAATAGTCAATAGGGAAAAGACAGTCTCTTCAATAAATGGTGCTGGAAAAACTGGGTATTCACATGCAGAAGAATGAAACTGGACCCTTATCTTACATTTTTCACAAAAATTAACTTGAAATGGATTAAAGACTTAAATGTAAAACGCTTAGAAGAAAAGATAAGGGAAAAGCTCCTTGATATTAGTCTTGGCAATGATATTTTGGATATGACACCAAAAGCACAAGCAACAAAAACAAAAATAAACAAATTGGACTACATCAAACCAAAAATCTTCTACACAGCAAAAGAAACAATCAACAAAATGAAAAAGCAACCTATGAAATGGGCAAAAACATTTGCAAACCATATATCTGATAAGGGGTTATATTCTAAATATATTAGGAACAGATATTACTCAAAACAAAAAACAATGTGATTTTAAAATGGGTAAAAGACCTGAATAGACATTTTCCCAAAAAAGATATAGAGATGGCTAACAGGTACATGAAAAGGTGTTCAACATCACTAATCATCAGGGAATTGCAAATCAAAACTACAGCGAGATATCACCTCATGCCTGTTAGAATGGCTATTATCAAAAAGAAGAGAAAGGACGCTCTCCTCTTCCAAGATGGACTGCATTCTGCCTATGGAATGTGTATCTCTGCTTTCATTTTACTATGGTTTAATTCTTTCTTGTGCGAAGCCAAGGACCCTCTCTTGGGGGCCTGTCCCAGGAACTCACCCGAGACCTGGGACATGATCACCCTCTTCAAGCCCCATTTTCCTGCAACCTCTTTACAAAGGATATTAATAAATCTACTTCTTACCCCACACACACACACACACACAAAAAGACAAGCAATAACAAGTGCTGGCAAGGATGTGGAGAAAAGGAAACCTTTGTGCACTGTTGGGGGGAATGTAAATTGGTACAGTCATTATGGCAAATAGTTCCATAAGAATTCCATAGAGGTTCCTTAAAAAATTAAAAATAGAACTACCATATGATCTAGCAATTTTCCTTCTGGGTATATAGCTGAAGGAAATGAAATCACTACATCAAAGAGGTATCTACACCCCATGTTCATTGCAGCATTATTTACAATAGTCAAGACGTGGAAACAGCTGAAGTGTCTATTGGCAGATGAATGGATAAATAAAGTGATATATATATATAAAGTGATATATATAGTCACAAAAAAAGAAGAGAATCCTGCCATTTGTGATAACATGGATGAAACTTGAGGGCATTATGCTAAGCAAAATAAGTCAGTCAGAAACAGATAAATACTGTATAATCTCATTATATCTGGAATCTAAAAAACTGAATTCATAGAAACAGAGAGTACACTGGTGGTTGCCAGGGGCACAGTGGTGGGAGAAATGGGTGAAAGTGGTCAAAGGGTACAAACTTTCAGTGATAAGATGAATAAATTCTGGAGAGCTAATGTACAGCATGCTGACTACACTTAACAAAACTGTATTGTACACTTGAAAGTTGCTAAGAGTGAATCTTAAATGTCCTCACCACACACACACACACACACACACACACACACACACACACACACACAGTAAATATGTGGGGTGATGGATGTGTTAACTAACCTTATTGTGGTAATCATTTTGCAATATATATGTGTACCAAATCATCATGTAGTACATCTTAAATTTACACAATGTTACATGTCAATTATGTCTAAATAAAGCTAGGAAAAAGAACTATACATAAACAAAATATAGTATATTTTTAATTTAATATTTACATATGTGATATTTTACCATAAATATTCTGTTACTTGCTTTTTTATTCAGCTTTGTTTTGGGAATCTGGCCATGCCAATATATAGAGACGTAATTTCTTTCTTCCATTGTAGGACTCTACCACAATTTAAGCTATCTGCTCAAATTGACATTTAGATTGGTTCTAATTTTTTGATTACACATAATAATGCTGCAACAAACATCTAATACTGGTCTCATTATGCCCATGTATGAATTTCTCTAGGAACCTTAGAAGGATCTAGAGCCTAGCAACTAATCACAAAATACAATCATTTAAAATATTTCTGAATATTGCCAAATTTGCCTCCACAAAGCATATTTTTTCTCAAGCTTTCTGAGATTCTCCTGACCCTCTTCCACAGTCCATGCTACCTAGTCTCAGCTGCTTTTCACAGTCCTTACAAGTATTTAGTGGTTCAAAGACTCATATATATGTGAGTTTCACTGAGAATGGAATTTGTTCTTGGGAGTTGTTCTTTTGGAGTTGGGCTTGTTGCTTTTGTATAATTTCTGGGAAGAGAAAAGATGCTGATTTACATACATGGTTATACTGCGAGTAGAGATTTGGATTAGAATTGCTTGAAGATATAAAATACTTATGAGAGAAATAATACTTATTCAAGCATGAGTCTTCCCATTTATAAACATGATGTTCCTCTTTTTTTGTCAAATCTTTGTGTATGTGCTTAAGGAACAATTTATATTTTTCTCCATAAATGCCTTGTGCATGTTTTATTAAGTGCTTTCCTGAGACTTTGTTATTTGTTGCTATTAAAAATATGATTTTTCAATAATATTTCTAATTACATATTGCTCATACATACAAAAATTACCAATATTTGTATATTGGTTTCATAATAGGATACCTTATTAAACTGAGGTTCTTAGTTCTGATAATTTATTTCATTTGATTTTTCTATATGAGTACATTGTCTGCAAATATAGTTTTGCTTCTTCTTTCTAATCCTCATACCTAATTCTTCTTCTCTTATCTTACTGCACTGACTCAATTATTTCTCTATCAGGATACTATTATTGTCATATTGGGCAAACAATTAATTGTTGGATGAAACTGCCCCATGCAGGGCAAGATGTTTAGTATCCATGCCAGCCTACCTCCCCCAAACCCAACCCATTTGTCTCATCATTATTACATACAAAAATACCACCCAGGTTTCCAAATGTCCCTGTGGGTGATGGGTCATAGCCTAGTTTAATATGCTCTGGGCTAGGATCTTCTCTGCATTGCTAAATAATAGTGGTGATAAAGGAATCACTGTCTTTTTCTTTATTTTAAGGGTAAAGCTTCTCAAGTCTCACCTTTAGTATTATGTTTATCGAAGATAACCTTTATTAAGTTACTAAAATTTCCTTCTGATCTCAGCTTCTTTAGAGTTTATAACATGAATTCATGTTGAATGTTCTCGAACAGTACTTTTCCTGAACCTATAGAAGCATTTTTCTGACATTTTCTGTTAAAATGGTAAAATGCATTGGTTAATTTTCTGATATTGTACTAAACTTGATTTTGTACAATTAACCCATTTGACTATGATAAGTCATCTTTTTAAAGTACTACAAGAGGGCTTCCCTGGTGGCACAGTGGTTAAGAATCCACCTGCCAATGCAGGGGACACGGGTTCGAGCCCTGGTCCGGGAATATCCCACATGCTGCGGAGCAACGAAGCCCATGTGCCACAACTACTGAGCCTGTGCTCTAGAGCCCGCAAGCCACAACTACTGAGCCCACGTGCCACAACTACTGAAGCCTGTGCACCTAGAGCCCGTGTTCTGCAACAAGAGAAGCCACGACAATGAGAAGCCCGCACACCACAACAAACTGTAGCCCCCACTCACTGCAACTAGAGAAAGCCTGCACACAACAACAAAGACCCAACACGACCATAAATAAATAAATAAATAATAAATAAAGTGTACAATTCAATGGTGTTCATATAAAAATAAATAAATAAATAAATAAAATACTACAAGATTTGATTGCTGAACCTAGGGTTTCTGCTCCAGCAACTTGGGAGATGACCCTGCTCCAATAGGGCAGTGATGGCCACTGAGCAGAGAGGAAGGCATGCCTCACACCTGGCTATGGCCCTATCCCCTCCATCTCCAACCCTACCTCCTACCAAGTTGATAGCTGCCAGCACACCCTGAGTAAACAAATGACTTCTGTTCACGTCAAATCTAGCTCTCCCACCAAAGGCACTGGGCACATGCAGACTATATAGGGACACTTGTACATAAGCCCACCCATTAAAGATCACTGTGGGTAACTGTTTCACCTAAATTCATAGAGACAGAGAAAGTTAAGCAAAATGAAAAGACATAGGAATGCGTCTCAATTGAAAGAGCAAGAAAAAACCCCTGGAAAAAATAATGATACAGAAATAAACAATTTATAAGATAAAAAATTCAAAGCATTAGTAATAAGAATGCGAGCTGAATTAGGGAAAAGAATAGATGAGCAGAGTGAGAATTTTAACAAGGAACTAGAAAATATAAAAAAGAACCAGTTAGAACTGAAGAATACAATAACTGACATCAAAAACACACTAGAGGGCTTCCCTGGTGGCGCAGTGGTTGAGAATCTGCCTGCCAATGCAGGGGACACGGGTTCGAGCCCTGGTCTGGGAAGATCCCACATGCCGCGGAGCAACTAGGCCCGTGAGCCACAACTACTGAGCCTGTGCGTCTGGAGCCTGTGCTCTGCAACAAGAGAGGCCACGATAGTGAGAGGCCCGCGCACCGCGATGAAGCGTGGCCCCCACTTGCCGCAACTAGAGAAAGCCCTAGCACAGAAACGAAGACCCAACATAACAATCAATCAATCAATAAATAAATCTTTAAAAAAAAAAAAAAAAACACACTAGAAGGGGGACTTCCCTGGTGGCTCAGTGGTTAAGAATCCACCTGCCAATGCAGGGGACATGGGTTCGAGGCCTGGTCTGGGAAGATCTCACATGCTGTGGAGCAACTAAGCCTGTGCACCACAACTACTGAGCCTGCTCTCTAGAGCCCGCAAGCCACAACTACTGAGCCCATGTGCCACAACTACTGAAGCCTGTGTGCCTAGAGCCTGTGCTCCACAACGAGAAGCCACTGCAATGAGAAGACTGTGCACTGCAGCTAAGAGTAGGCCCCACTCACCACAACTAGAGAAAGCCTGCATGCAGCAACAAAGACCCAACACAGCCAAAAATAAATAAATAAAAATAAATAAATTAATTAATTAATAAAAAAGAAGATGAATAAAAGCTTGTCTTTAAAAAAAAACACACACACTAGAAAGAATGAATAGCAACTAAGTGATAAAGAAGAATGCATAAGTGATCTGGAAGATGGAATAATGGAAATCACCCAATCAGTGCAGTAAAAAGAAAAACAAACTTTAAAAAATGAGAACAGTTTAAGAGATCTCTGGGATAACATCAAGTGTGCCAATATTCCCATTATAGGGGTTTCAGAAGGAGAAGAGAGAGAAAGGTTGTGAAATGTATTTGAATAAATTATGACTGAAAACTTCTGGAACCTGAAGAAGGAAACAAATATCCACGTACAGGAAGCAAAGGAAGTTCCAAACAAGATGAACCAAAACAGACCCACATCAAGATAAATCATAATGAAAATGGTAAAAATTAAAGAGAGAATTCTGAAGGCAGCAAGAAAAAAACAAAGAGTCATTTACAAGGGAATACCCATAAGGCTATCAGCTGATGTCTCTGCAGAGACTCTTCAGGCCAGAGAGAGAGACATGATATATTCAAAGTGCTAAAAGAGAAAAATCTGCAACCTAGGATACTCTATCCAGCAGGATTATCATTTAGAATTGAAGGGGAGATAAAGAACTTCTCAGACAAGCAAAAAACTAATAGAGGGCTTCCCTGGTGGCGCAGTGGTTGAGAATCTGCCTGCCAATGCAGGGGACACGGGTTCGAGCCCTGGTCTGGGAAGATCCCACATGCCACGGAGCAACTAGGCCCGTGAGCCACAACTACTGAGCCTGCACGTCTGAAGCCTGTGCTCCGCAACAAGAGAGGCCGCGATAGTGAGAGGCCCGTGCACCGCGATGAAGAGTGGCCCCCACTTGCCGCAACTAGAGAAAGCCCTCGCACAGAAACGAAGACCCAACACAGCCATAAATAAAAAATAAAATAAGTAAAATAAAAGTGCTATTGACTTTGAGCTATTCTGACCCATTAAGAAAATAATAACTGAAAGTTAGTCATCATTAAAAAAAAAACAAAAAAACTAATAGAGCTCATCAATACTAAACCTACCCTAAAAGAAATGTTAAAGGGTCTTCTGTAAGTGGAAAGAAAAGGCTATAATAAAAGGTAAGAATCTATGTGGAGGAGGGGAGGAAAAAGGTAGATATTTTGAATGGGTGTGAACTTAAATTACTACCATTTAAAACAAGTAGATGTAGTTATAGGTCATAATATAGGAATTCCATGGTAACCACAAATCAAAAACCTACAACAGATACGCAGAAATGGAGAGGAAAGGAACATAAGCATACTAGTAAAGAAAATCATCAAACCACAAAGGAAGAAAAAGAAACTAAAAGAAGAAGAAAAGAACAGGAAAGACCTACAAAAACAACCAGAAAACAAGTAACAAAATGGCAATAAGTACATAACTATCAACAATTACTTTAAATGTCGATGAACTAAATGCTCCAATCAAAAGACATAGGGTGGCTGAATGGATAAAAACGCAAGACCCATCTCTAGGCTGCTTACAAAAGACTCACTTCAGAACTAAAGACACACAGAGACTGAAAGTGAGAGGATGGAAAAAGATATTTCATGAAACAGAAACAACAAGAAAACGAGGGTAGCAATACTCATATCAGAGAAAATATACTTTAAAACAAAGGCTATAAAGAAAGACAAAGAAGGGCATTATATAATGATAAAGAGATCAATAGAAGAGAGGATATTATACTCGTTAACATATATGCACCCAGTACTGGAGCACATAAATATATAAATCAAATATTAACAGACAAAAGGGAGAAATTGACAGTAATATAACAATAGTAGAGGACTTTAACACCCTACTTATATCTTTGGACAGATCATCCAGACAGAAAATCAATAAGGCATTAGTGGTCTTAAATGATACAATAGACCATATGTTGGACTTAATGGATATCTACAGTACATCCATCCAAAAACAGCAGAATACACATTCTTTTCAAGTGCATATGGAATATTCTCCAGGATAGATCACATACTAGGCCATAAAAAAAGTCTCAACAAATCTAATAGAAATTATATCAAGCATTTTTTCTGACCACAACAGTATGAAACTAAAAATCAATTATGGCAACAAAAATGAGAAAAGCACACACATGTAGAGACTAAACAACATGCTACTAAAAACCAAAGGATCAATGAAGAAATCAAAGAGAAAATCAGAAAATATCTTGACAAATGAAAATGGAAACACAACCTTCCAAAAATTTATGGGATGCAGCAAAAGCAGTTCTAGAAGGGAATTTTGTAGCAATACAGGCCTTCCTCAAGAAACAAGAAAAATCTCAAATAAACAACCTAACCTACCACCTAAAGGAATTAGAAAAAGAAGAGCGAAGCCCAAAGTCAGCAGAAGGAAGGAAATAATAAAAATCAGAGAGGAAATAAATAGAGCAAAAAAAAAAAATTAGAAAAGATCAATGAAACCAAGAACTGGTTCTTTGAAAAGATAAACAAAATTGATAAAACTTTAGCCAGGCTAACAAGAAAAGAGAGAGGACCCAGGTAAACAAAACAAGAAGCAAAAGAGGAGAAGTAACAACCAATAACACAGAGATTTACAAACTTACAACAAAGTACTACTAACAGTTATAAGCCAACTAATTGGACAACCTAGAAGAAATGGAGAAATTTCTAGAAACACACAAACTTCCAAGACTGAATGAGGAGGAAAAAGATCATCTCAACAGACAGATCACTAGTAGTGAAATTGAATTTGTAATTTAAAAAACTCCTACCAAACAAAAATCCGGGACCAGTCATCTTCACAGGGGAATTTTACCAAACATATAAAGAAGAGCTAATAATATCCTTCTCAAACTAATCCAAACACTTGAAGAGAATGAAACACTCCCAAATTCATTCTATGAGGCTACCACTGCCCTGATATCAAAACCAGACAAAGACGCTGCAAAAAAAAAGAAGATTACAGGCCAATATCTTTGATGAATATAGATACAAAAATCCTCAACAAAATATTAGCAAACTGAATCCAACAATATATAAAAAGGATCATACACCATGATCAAGTGAGATTTATTTGAGGGATGAAAGGATGGTTCAGTGTTTGCAAATCAATCAATGTGATACACCACAGTAACAAAAGGAAGGAGAAAAATCACACAATCATTTCAATAGATACAGAAAAAGCATTTGACAAAATTCAAAATCCATTCATGATAAAAACTATCATTGACGTTGGTATAGAGGGAGCACATCTCAGCATAATAAAGGCCATTTATGACAAACTCACAGCTAACATCATACTCAAAGGTGAAAAGCTTTCAGTCTTTACTCTAAAATAAGAAAAAGACAAGGATGCCCACTCTCACCACTTCTATTTAATGTAGTATTGGAAATTCTAGTCACAGCAATCAGACAAGAAAAAAAATGCATCCAAATTAGAAGGGAAGAAGTAAAACTATTGCTCTTTGTGTATGACATGATACTATATATAGAAAACCCAAAGTCGTGACATGATACTATATATAGAAAACCCAAAGTCTAATACCCAAAAAGGTATTAGAACTAAAAATGAGTTCAGCAAAGTTGCAGGATACAAGATTAATACACAGAAATCTTTTACTTTTCTATACACTAACAATGAACTATCAGAAAGAGAAAGCAAAACAGAAAAAAATCCCATTCAAAATCCCATCAAAAAGAGTAAAATACTAAGAATAAACTTAACCAAGGAGGTGAGAGACCTATACTCTAAAAACTATAAAACACTGATGAAGGAATTTAGAAATGATACCAAGAAATGGAAAAATATCCTGTGTTTTGGATTGGAAGAATTAACATTGTTAAAATGTCCATACCACCCAAAGCAATCTACAGATTTAATTCAACCCCTAACATAATACCCATGACATTTCAACAGAACTAGAACAAATAATCCTAAAATTCATATGAAACCACAAAAGACTCCAAATTGCCAAAGTAATTTGAGAAAAGAGAACAAAGCTGGATGTATCATGCTCCCTGACTTCAGACTATACTACAAAGCTACAGTAATGAAAACAGCATGGTACTGGCACAAAAACAGATATAGAGATCAATGGAGCAGAATAGAGAACTCAGAAATAAACTCATACTCCTATGATCAATTAACCTATGACAAAGGAGGCAAGAATATACAATGGAGAAAATACAGTCTCTTCAATAAATGGTACTGGGAAAACGAGACAGATACATGTAAAAGAATGAAATTAGAGCATTCTCTCACAACATATACAAAATAAACTCAAAATGGACTAAAGACCTAAGTGTAAGACCTGAAACCATAAAACTCCTAGAAGAAAACATAGGCAGAACACTCTGACATAAATCATAGCCATATTCTTCTGGATCTGTCTCCTAAGGCAAAGGAATCAAAAGCAAAAATAAACAAATGGGACCTGGTTAAACTCAAAAGCTTTTGCACAGCAAAGGAAATCACTGACAAAATGAAAAGACAACCTACTGAAGGGGAGAAAATATTTGCAAGTGATATAACTGACAAGTGGTTAATATCAAAATATATAAACAGCTCATACAACTCAATATCTTAAAAACCAAACAACCCAATTAAAAAATGGACAAAAGAGCTGAAGAGACATTTTTCCAAAGAAGACATACAGATGGCCAACAGGCACACGAAAAGATGCTCAACATCACTAATCATCAGAGAAATGTAAACCACAATCAGATGTCACCTCACACCTGTCAGAATGGCTATCACCAAAAAGTCTACAAATAACAAACATTGGGAAGGATGTAGAGAAATAGGAACCCTTGTACACTGCTGGTAGAAATTAAAATTGATGCAGCCACTATGGAAAACAGGAGGTTCCTCAAAAAACTAAAAATAGAACTACCATATGATGCAGCAATTCCACCCCTGGGTATATATCCCCCCCCAAAAAAACAACCCAAAAACATTAACTTGGAAAGATACATGCACCCCAATGTTCACAGCAGCATTACTTAACAGTAGCCAAGATATGGAAGCAACCCAAGAATCCATCAACAGGTGAATGGATTAAGAAGATGTGGTGTATATATACAATGGAATTTACTCAGCCATAAAAAAGGAATAAATTTCTGCCATTTGCAACAACGTAGATGGACCTAGAGCATATTATCCTCAGTGAAATAAGCCAGACAGAGAAAGACATAGTGTATGTTATCACTTACATGTGGAATCTAAAAAATAAAACAAAGGAGCGTATATGACAAAACAGAAACAACCTCACAGATATAGAAAACAAAATAGTGGATACCAATGAGGAGAGGGAAGGGGTGGGAGGGCGAGACAGGGGTACGGGATTAAGAGATACAAACTACTATGTATAAAATAGATAAGCAATGATGATATATGATACAGCACATGGACATACAGCCATTATTTTGTAATAACTTTAAATGGAGTATAATCTGTTAAAAATTCACTATGCTGTACACCTGAAACTAATATAATCTTAGTTTTTAAATGTAGGGCAAAAGTGATGCATAGTGTTCTCTTATAGTCCCTAAATCGTTTAGTCTATAGTATGTCCCTCTTCCAATTCTAATATTCTTTATTTGCAACTTCTGTCTTTGTTCTTGATGTTTCCCACAAGAAGTTTCAGTATATTATTAATCTTTATCCAAAACATTTATGATCGTAATGACTATTTCTTTTGCCTTTTTAAGGTTTCTCATTGGTTTCTGATTTTAAATTTATTATTTACTTAACTTGTGAAGATTAAATAAGTTAAAAACATAAAGCACTTGGAACAGTTCTTGGCACATAGCACTCAATGTTTTTCTTAGTGCTTTCGGTGTCAACCTTTTACTGTGTCATTATTTTTCACTTATTTTTATGCAAACATTCTACTAATGTATAATATACACACAGAAAGGTACACAAAGGAACATCCCAAATAACCAGCACTCAGATCAAGGAACAGAATTTACCAGAACCCTAGATTGCCCATCATACTCCCTCCCAGTCTCTACTTGCCTCAAGGATAGCCACCAGCCTGAATCCTAACATATTAATTTAGTTCTGATAGGTTTTGATCTTCATATAAATGAAATCAAAATGTAGGTACTCTTTAGTGTCTTACTTCTTTTGCTCAGCAATATGTATGTGAGATTCACCCATGTGGTTATGTGTAGCTGTACTTTCATTCTCGTTACTATATAGTATTCCACTGTGTGAACATACTACAGGTTATTCATCCATTCTATGGTTGATGGACATCTGGGTTGTCTTCAGTTCAGAGTTACTATGAATAGTGCTGCTATGAACATTCTTGCACTTGTCTCTTGGTGAAAATTATATATGCATTTCTTATAGTAGAGCTAAGTACTCACTTTTCTTGTGTATATAGTGAGGGATGACGTTCCTGGTTTGTAGGTATTGTGTCAGCTTTAGAAGATACTACCAGTTTCCAAAGAGTGGTTGCAATATATACATGCAGTATATGAAATTCTCTTTGCTTCAAATCCTTATCATCACTTAGTAATATCAATCTTTTTAACATTAGTTATTCTGGTATGTCTGTAGTATCAAACTGAGATTTTAATTTGCATTTCCCTGATGACTAATCAGGTTGAACACTGTTTCATATATTGACTGGCCATTTGAAAACCCGTTTTATCAAGTGACTGCTCACATCATTTGCTAACTTTTCTATTGGGTCGTCTTTTTCTTGTTGATTTGCAGGATTTCTTTATGTGTTCTAGATATGAGTCTTCTGTCATATGTAGGTATTGCAAATATCTTCTCCCAATATGTGGTTTGCCTTTTCACTATCTTAATGTATTTTGGTGAACAGAGGTTCTTAATTTTAATGTGATCTAATTTCTTAATTTTCCCTTTATGGTTAGCATTTTTTGTTCTATTTAATAAAATGTGTGCCTACCCAAGATCATGAAAATATTCTCTTATGTTTCCTTCTAAATTTTTGTTTCACCTTTCACATTTAGACATCTGGGATTGGTTCAGTTTATGGTGTGAACTAGGAATCGAGTCACTGTTTTCAAGATGACTATCTAATTGACTCAGCACCATTTATTGAAAAGATCATTTTTTTTCTAGTGTACTGTAGTACCATCTTTGTCTTAAGTCAGATGATATCTACTTGTGGGTTAATTTCTGGACTCCCTATTCTGTAACAATGATCTATTTGTGTACCTTTGAGAATATACCACACTGTGTAATTACTGCAGCTTTAAAGTAAGTCTTTGTATCTCATAGTGTATACTGTTCTGTTTCTTCACATTTGCCTTGGCTACTTTTGACCCTTTCACATTTCCATACTAATTTTAGAATCAGGTTATCAATTTACACACACACACACACATTGGGTTTTTTTGTTTGCTTGTTTTTCCCAGTACTGCCTGGAGGTAGAAATCAGAATCAAAGTTCACTTTTGCACATGGATATCTAATTGTTTCATCAACATTTATTGAAAAGACCTCCTTTTTCCCACTGAATATAGTGGCATCTTTCTCATAAATCAAATGACTATAAATGTGGAGTGAGAAATCGGCCAGTTCAAAGGAGCCCAGAGCCATAATTATTTCCTTGAAATACTACAGCCAAGTTATTTCCACATTCAGTTTCTTAATGCATAATCAGATCTACAGCAGGTCTCGCCATGGCTTACCACATGCAAACTCTTTTATGTGAAATACATTAATCGTCTTGTTCAAATCACCTAAATCCTAACTTTTGATAGCTTAATCTGAAAGAGGAGCATTAAAAAATCTTCCACTGTGAATAGGAATTTGTCCATGTTTCCTTGTGATTCAATCAATTTTGCTTTATATTTTGAGTCTATGCAGAGTAAATTCAAATTCATAACAGATATAACTTCTGGTGGGTTTTTCCTTTTATAACTGTTTCATGTTCTTCATTATCCCTTTTACTGTTTTCTGATTAACTTTGGTCTAATATTAACATTGTTACACCAGCTTTCTTTGCGTCAGCTTTCAGTATATTTTCCACTCCTTTATTTTCAAAGTTATAATGCTATTTTATAAATAGCAAGCTGTTTTTGCTGGGTTTTAATTAATTCAATCCAAGAATTTTTTAGTAGGCAAGTTTAAGTCACTTTTATTATATATTTTGATTATTAAAATATTTGAACATTTTCCCTACACTTTACTATGTATTTTCTATTTATCGTGTTTTTTCTTTGCGTTTTCCCCCATTTCTACTGTTATTTCCACTTTTTCCCCTTTACCAATTGTGAAATGATATATTTCTTCTCTTTTTTCCAGAGGTTACACACAAATTTTTTAACCTAGAAATTTCCACTCATAGTTTTCTAATAAAGTCTAAAGCTAATTAATATTGCTCTCTCTCTAAAAGAAAATAGAATTTTCACATGCTTTATTCTTATTTCTTCTTAACTCCAGTACTCAGTGTGGTTCTTAAACCAGCAGTAGCAGCAGCATCTGCGAGCTTGGTAGAAATGCAAATTCTCCACCCTTTCTCAGACCTAGTAAATCAGAATCTCTGGGATGGGGCCAGGAATCAGTGTTTTAACAAGCTCACCAGATGATTCTTATTCATGCTAAAGTCTGAAAAGGACTGATCTAGAGCAGAGGTCAGCAAACTTTCTCTGTGAAAGGCCAGTGAGTAAATATATGAGGCTTTGTGGGCCACACAGTCTCTTTCAGTTACTCAATTCTGCATGGCAGTGCAAAAGCAGGCAAGGACACTACGTAACAAATAAGTTTGGCTGTATTCCAATAAAACCATTTTAGGGTCACTGGAATTTTTTTTTTTTTTAACTTTGGGTTTATTTATTTATTTATTTATTTATTTATGGCTGTGTTGGGTCTTCGTTTCTGTGCGAGGGCTTTCTCCAGTTGCGGCGAGCGGGGGCCACTCTTCATCGCGGTGCGCGGGCCTCTCACTGTCGCGGCCTCTCTTGTTGGGAGCACAGGCTCCAGACGCGCAGGCTCAGTAGTTGTGGCTCATGGGCCTAGTTGCTCCGGGGCATGTGGGATCTCCCCAGACCAAGGCTCGAACCCGTGTCCCCTGCATTGGCAGGCAGACTCTCAACCACCGCGCCACCAGGGAAGCCCCTGGAATTTTAATCTCATATCATTTTCACATGTCACAAAATAGTACAAATAATTTTCACATGTCGCAAAATAGGTTTTTTTCATCCATTTCTAAATGTAAAAATCATCCTTAACTTGCAGGCCATATTAAAAAAGGCAATAGGCCAAACTGGTCTATGGACCATGGTTTGCCAAACCTGATCTAGAGTTTTAGTACTTGCTTCGTTCTTATTTTTTTTTTTAAGTATCATTTTTAAAAACTCAACACTTTAAATTTTTAATTACGTATTTTTCTCTTTTTTTGCTCATCATGTTCTTAAACCCTGCTTCTTCCTTTTGGGCTTATTTTTCTTCTTGTTGAAGTATGTCCTTTTGTTCTTCCTTTTCGGATTAATAGCTAACATGTATAGAATGCTTATTTACATACTAAGCACTGGTCTAAGCACATTACATAAGTGAATTTAAATTAATCCTTACAATATCCTATGAGCTAGACCTATGAAATGTCCTATCCTGTGAAAGTGTCTTTATTTCACCTTCACTCGTGAATAACAGTTTGGCTGGTATAAGAATTCTAGATTTGGGATTATTTTCCCACAGCACTTTAAAGATAATACTACAAAATGCCCACCTGGAGTACTCCTGCTCTTAGAGAACCTGGAATTCCTTGCATAAATGGCCCCAAGCCCACTTCCAAAATCTACATGGGCCTCTTCTCAGGATTCAGACTCCTGAGGGCAGACTATATGCTGCTGTTTGTTCACCCTTAAGCCCAAGGCATAGCCAAGAGGCAGCTGTTTGTAAGGATGTGTAAACAGAAAATGGAAAAGCAAGGTGGGGCAATCATATACATGCATGACAGGCCCCTCGTGATGTGGAACAGAGCCAGAGAAAAGGGCAGGCCACTAGGCAGCCTCTCCCATTGCTGCCACATTCCAGCATGCAATCCCAAAGAGTCTAAGAATTTTAAATGTACGTTTGTCCTTTCAACTTTTTAGAAAGATTTATTTGTGAAAAATATAGAACGTATTTTATCTAACAGATAGTAGCTTGATTTATAATTTTTAAACATCTATACATGTATCAATAGTATATGGGCCTCTATTTGAACCTCTGCCCAGAGCCTCACCAATGAGGAGGTAGGCCTAACTCATGGAGGTTTTTATTGATACTTTAACCCCAGAGCTGCCAGTGGCAGGGCTCCAGATTAGGCCTTTTACCAAGTGAAGCACTTCTGAGCCCCTGCCCAGATTTTTTGTTTTAGATATCCTGGTTCTGGTCCTCCTGCAGCTCAACGCTAAGCCCTTGTCACACCAAGAGGTAAAGCCCAGGGCCCCAGGTAGGAGCACTTGGCTTAGACTGGCAGGCACTGGGCTTCAGTCCTATCTGTGGGCAGGAGAAAAGTTTCTGTCTCCTTTAGTTTAAGCAGGTAACTCAGATCTGCTCCCCACCGTTCAGAGTCCCTGCTTACCATCACAGGTTCCCAGCTATTTCTTTCTTTTAGGAAGAAGTCTCCACTTCTAGACTATGGAAATTTTCTTCCTTGCTTTTAAGTGTGGTTATTAATCTTTATAATATGTTTTTTATGTGCTCAGAGCAAAGGGAAAGATTTCAGCATACTTTTAACCTGTCATCTAGGCTGAAATTAGAGCCTCTGGTTTAAAGTGTGGGTGTCAAGAATGCTTAATCTGTATTCATAAAGTGGGCCAGGAAACAAGAATCAAAACTAGAACTCAGATATGAACATCTTCTTTGCCTGTGACGCAGAACTGATCACAGCAATTAATTACATTGGGGAAACAAAAGTGATCTCATTTTAATAAAAATCATTACAGTGTACCAACTATCTCCATGACCTTAGAGGAGCCAGCCTCTCTGGTTCTCAGCTTCCCAGCTACAATCAAGTGAGTTCAATAAGCTAATGCCTAATAGTTTCTAAAGGTCCCTTCTCTTATTAATTTTTATAGTTTCACATAATAAGGGCCTAGACCAGAGTGAATTTCTATACTCTGAGAGTGAATTTCTGAGCCTGGAAGATATTAGAATTTCAGAGATAATATCAAAAGAAATCATCCAAATCATCAAATAAAGTATATAAGAGAGCCTTGATAAATTGCAAGATATTTTAGCAAAGAAAGATAATATTATTACATATGTTGGAATACGCATTCAGTATTATACACTCAAGAAAGGTTTATGTGTAAAGAAGGAGTATGAATGCCTCAGTGAAAAAGAACTGATTCACTGGGAGAAACAGTGAGAAGAGGGAGGGGAGTCGTCAGCAAAGTAACCAAAAAATTAAGCCGAAATATAACTTCAGCTTCAGGGGAAAAGGACAATAAGCCTCCTTACAGTGAAAAGGGCGTAAATACCTTTGAACAAATCTATCAGAAAATGTATGAGTCTATGAAGTAGCTCTACTGAGCAAGACGCTTTAAATAGCAATACTTTAAACCACAGTTGCCTCTATGTGTGTCATTTCCAAGAACTCAATAGCATGTGTGCTTATCAGGACTGTCATCTGCAAATATTCAAAAGAATTACCAACTCACCCCAAGTGAGAGTAGCCAGGGTCAGCAGTTCAGGGATGGAATCCTGACATACTATGTATTCTGGAGAATATGGGTCTGTTTGAACTTCGGCATCGCGATAATCAGTCTGAGTGCCCACAGTATACTTTGAAGGAATGGGGAGGTACTTAGTAGAAGGAGGAGGAAAAGTATATGGCTCTGCCCTAGAAGAGAAAATCATTTTAAAAATTAAAACCTGATACAATCACTTTATACCTATCAATAGGTTTTGAAACATATATGATAAAGAGTTAAACAGTCTTTCTATATAAAATGCCCTTGTGAATCAATAAGACAGTTAAATAGCCACAGAGAAATGGGTAAAGGACAGTCCAGAAAACAAAAAGTAAAACTTCTAACAATCATATGAAAAGATAATGAACATAACTAGTAATCTAAGAAAAGTAAATTAAAACAGCAAGATGCTATTTTATTATATAGCATAAGCAATGATTTAAAAGTTTGAAAGTACCTAGCATCAATGAAGTTGTGAAGAAACAGACATTCTCATAAACTGTTGATGGAAATACAAATAGGTACAACCTAACTAACAGGTAACTTATCAATATATATCAAACCCTTAAAATACCCTTTTGCCCCAGCAATCGTACTCCTAGGAATTTATTGTAGGAAATAATTCAATGAGTGTGCAAAGATATATGCAAACATGTTTACAAAGTCTCATTTATTAGAGTAAAAAACTTTTTTTAATGGCCAATTTTATTTTTAAAAAATGGTTATACCTGGAGTCATTAGGCATCAACCTTGGACCCATTATTTTCACCTTTGTTTTTTTCATTCTGTCTATTTTTAAATACAAAAAACCTCTTTAATTCACTTAAACATATGCCCACCCTTACACATAATTTCTTAAACAATAAGTATGACAGCACATATGGTTTAATGTTTCAGTGCAGTTTTCTTGTGCTTTTGAGTTTGCGTCCCTCAATCCCTTTTTCTTCCTTATCCACCTGTAGCAGTACCTTCTCTATATACCCAATATCTAGGGTATGTATCTCAGTTGTATCCTTGAATTATATCTTCCATATTTTTTTGCACACTTATTTTCTACACTGACACAAATATACACAAATATAGTGTTATTTTATCATTTGACTAACATGAAATCATACTATAAATACATTTTTGCATCTTGCTTTTTCGACTAAACAACACTTCACGGAAACCCTTCCCAATCTACTCATGTGACTCTTTCAAAAAAAAAGTTACAAACTTAATCACCATCAGTAGAAAAATTGTTTTTTAAAAAATGGCACATACATAATGGAATTTATCCAGCTATTAAAACTTACAATGTAATGTATATTTATGAACAAACAAAAATGTCTATGATCCAAAGTAAAGTAGAAGAAATAACACTGTAAAGCAGTATGTACATTAGGAGTACATTTTTATGTTTTTAAAGACTGTGTTATTAGGCACATAAAAATGCCTAGATGGATACACAATAATGAAAGCAATTATTTCTGGATAGTAGGGTTATAGAGAGAATTTTTTTCATGTTTATAGTCTTCCGAATTTTCTAACTTTTTTTTAAACCTGTATATATACTACTTATAAAATAAGAAAAAAAAAATAACCATTTCCATTTAAAATAAATCATTTTGAAGAATTGGTTAAATTACACAAACAATAAATAATGGAAAAAAAGAGAGAGATTTCCATTATGAAAAAGTCAAAGGCAAGGGGAGGTGCTTATACATGAGCACAGCATGTACAGCTTAGCTCAAAGAAAAATGCATTTCAAGCCCATTAGAAAGAAGTGTCTATTTGACATTTCGACCTGTGATGGAACAGTACTTTAAATTGTTTTTAATGCTGAATTCTAACAGGCATTGAAATCATTTTTCAGCAGTTGCTATTAATTTCTAACACATGTAGACAGATAGTTTCTTAAGTTTTCAGCAGAAAGTATGCTACTATAAAAATTCTACTTGAGGAAATAACTTCAAATTAGCTTTATCACCACAGATCATGTGAATATTATAACACCATAAGTTGAATCAAGAGAATTACTGTTTTCTAAATTAAATAATTTCACATTTGACCCATCTGATAAAATGTGCTAGGATTATGGTAAAGCCTGAGGAATCCTTCTGACTAAGCTTTCTGCTGACTTGGGACCCTTCTATGTGGGTCTGAGGATAGGACGCAAAGGAGGAATGCTACTTTGACAAAAAGTCCTATGCAACTCAATAGTACAGTTTCTTTCCCAACCGACTTGTTATTTTTCTCCAACCTATTCTTTTTCTCTCCATTTCAGTTGGTTTTAGAGGAGAGTAAAATGTGAATAAGAAAGAGCAAAAATCTCTTTCCCACCTCTGCCCAACCTCGATCGGGACCCAATGCCAGAAAGACTCCATATCTGCTTCCTACTTGGCTTGAGCCCTGCCTTGTCCTGGATCCCATCCTCAGCCTTACTTAGTCTGGCTTTTACAGCAGCCACTGCTGCTCTATTCCCTCCATCCAGGCCCCTCCTCCTCTACTACGGGCCACTACCAGGAACATGTACTGTCTGCCACACCCACAGTCTTCTAGATTTTCCCTTCCAGCCCCAAGTGAACTGCACACAAAGAGGAGCTTCACAAAGCTAGTAAATCTTGTTTTGTTATTATGAACTCTATTGAATGTCTGAATTTTTTAAAGGCAATTTTTTAGAGCAATCTTAGGTTCATAGCAAAATTGAAAAGAAGGAACAGAAACTTCCCATATACCCCCTGCCCCACACATGCATAGCCCGACACATTATCAACATGACTCACCAGAGTGGTAGCTTTGTTACAATTGATGAACCTCCATTGATACTTCACAGTCACCCAAAGCCCACAGTTTACTTTAAGGTTCACTCTTGGTGTTGTACATTATATGCGTATGGACAAATCCTTACATGTCTATGTATACATGTATAATAACGTGTATCCATCATTATAGTAACATACAGAGTATTTCCCCTACCCTTAAAATCCTCTGTGCTCCTATTCATCCTTTCCCCATTCCCCCCAACCCTCTGGCAACCAATGATCTTTTTACAATCTCCATAGTTTTGCCTTTTCCAGAATGTCATATAGTTGGAATCATACAGTATGTAACCTTTTCAGATTGGCTTCCTTCTCTTAACTATATGCATTTAAGATTCTTCCATGTCTTTTCATGACTTGATAGCTCAATTCTTTTTAGTGCTGAATAATATTATATTGTCTCAATGTACCATAGTTTATTTATCCATTCACCTACTGAAGGACATCTTGGTTACTTCCAAGTTTTGGCAATTATGAATAAAACCGCTATAAACATCTGTGAGCGGGTTTTTCTGTAGAGATAAGTTTTCAACCTCTTTGGGTAAATACCAAGGAGCAGGATTGCCAAATCATATGGTAAGAGTATGTTTAGTCTTGTAAGAAACTGCCAAACTGTCTTCTGAAGTGGCTATAGCATTTTGCATTCCCACCAAAAATGAAAGTTCCTGCTGCTCCACATTTGGTGGTGTTAGTGTTCCAGATTTTGCCCATTCTAACAGGTGTATAGCGGTATATTGTTTTAATTTGCATTTCCCTGATGACATGATGTGGAGCATCTTTTCATATCCTTATTTGCCATCTGTATATCTTCTTTGTGAGGTATTTGTTAAGGTCTTTGACCTTTTTTAAAATCAGGTTTTTTGTTTTCTTACTGTTGAGTTTTAGACTTCTTTGATTATTTTGGATAACAGTCCTTTATCAGATATGTCTTTTGCAAATATTTTCTCCTGGTCTGTGACTTGTCTTCTCATTCTACTGACATTGTCTTCTGTAGAGCAGAAGTTTTAAATTTCAATGAAGTCCAGATTCTCCATTATTTCTTTAATGGATCATGACTTTGGTGTTGTATCTAAAAAGTCATCACCATACCCAAGATCATCTAGGTTTTTTTTCCTATTAATCTTTTAAGAGTTTTATATTTTTGTATTCTACATTTAGGTCTGTGATCATTTTGAGTTAATTTTGTGAAGGGTGTAAGGCTTGTGCCTAAATTCATTTTTTTGCACGTAGATGTCCAGTTGTTCCAGCATCATTTGTTTAAAAAGACTGTCTTTGCTCCATTGTATTGTGTGTTCTTTTTGTCGAAGATTAGTTGATTATATTTATGTGGGTCTGTTTCTGGGCTCTCTATTCTATTTCATTCATCTATTTGTCTGTTCTTTCCACAATATCACACTTTCATGATTATAAAAGTTCTACAGTAGGTCTTGAAGTCAGGTCATGTCAGTCCTCCAACTTTGTTCTTCTCCTTCTATATTGTGCTGCTTATTCTGAGTGTTTTGCCTCTTCATATAAACTTTAGAATCACTTTGTCAATATCCACAAAATAACTTGCAGGGATTTTGATTGAGATTACATGGACTCTATAAATCAAATTGGGAAGAACTGACATATTGACACTATTGAGTTTTCCTATCCATGAACATGGAATATTTCTCCAGTTATTTAGTTGTTCTTTGATTTCTTTCATCAAAGTTTTGTAGTTTTCCTCAAGTAGATCTTGTGTATATTTTATTAAATTTATACTCAAGTATTTCATTTTTTGATGCTAATGTAAATGGCACTGTGTTTTATATTTCAAATTCCACTTGTTCTATATAGGTATATAGGAAAGCAGCTGACTTTTGTATACTAACCTTATATCCTACAACCTTGCTATAATCACTTATTAGTTCCAGGAGGGTTTTTTTTTTTTTTCGGTAAATTCTTTCATATTTTCTACATAGATGAATATGTCACCTGCTAAAAGACAGTTTTATTTCTTCCTTTCCAAACTGTATACCTTTTATTTCTTCTTCTTGTCTTATTGAATTAGCTACGACTTCCAGTATGATGTTGAAAGGGAGTGACGAGAGGGGACATCCTTGCCTTTTTCCTGATCTTAGTGGAAAAGCTTTGAGTTTCTCACCATTAAGTATGATGTAAGTTTTTGGTACACAGTCTTTATAAAGTTGTGTAATTCCTCTCTAATCCTCTCTAATCCAAGTTTACTGAGAGTTTTAATCATGAATGAGTATTGGATAATGTCAAATACTTTTTCTGGCCTCTAGTAATATGATCATGTGATTTTTCTTTTTCAGCCTGTTGATGTGATGCATTATATTAACTGATTTTCAAATGCAGAATCAACCTTGCATGCCTGGGATAAATCCCACTTGGTTGTGGTGTATAACTCTTTTTATACATTGTTGGATTTGATTTGCTAATATTTTGTTGAGGATTTTCATGCCTACATTCATGAGAGATGTTGGTTTGTAGTTTTCTTTTAATGTCTTTGCCTGGTTTTAGTATTAGAGTAATGCTGGCCTCAAAGAATGAGTTAGCTTCTATTATCTGAAAGAGACTGCAGAGAATGGTATAACTTCTTCCTTAAATGTTTGGTAGAATTCACCAGCAGACCCATCTGGGCCTGGTGCTTTATGTTTTAGAAAGTTATTAATTACTGATTCAAAAATTTGTTAATAATAATATAGGCCTTTTCAGATTTTCTATTTCTTCTTGTGTGAGTTTTGGCAAATTGCTTTTCAAGTAATTAGTCCTTTTCATCTAGAATATCAAATTTGTAGGTATAGAGTTATTCACAATATTCCTTAATTATCTTTTTAATGCCATGGGATCTGCAGTGATCCTTTTTCATTTCTGAAAAGGGGATCCTTTTTCATTTCTGATATTAATAATTTGTGTCCTCTCTTTTTTTCTTAGTTAGCCCGGCTTGAGGCTTATCAGTTTTAGTGATCTTTTCAAAGAACTTTGTGGTTTCACTTATTTTCTCTATCGATTTCCTTGATCAATTCTGCTGATTTATGGGACTTCCCTAGTGGCACAGTGGTTGAGAATCCACCTCCCAATGCAGGGTATGTGGGTCCAATCCCTGGTCAGGGAACTAGATCCCACATGCATGCCGCAACTAAGAGTTCGCATGCCATAACTAAGGATCCTGCGAGAAGCAACTAAGGAGCACACATGCTGCAACTAAAGGAGCCCACGAGCCACAACTAAGGAGCCCACAAGCTGCAACTAAGACCCAGCACAACCAAAATAAATAAATAAACATTTTTTTTAAAGTACATGGCTTATACTCTCCATACACTTGAAAAAAAAATTCCATTGATTTATGCTCTAATTCTTATTACTGCTTTTCTTCTGCTTGCTTTGGATATAATTTGCTCTTCTTTTTCTAGTTTCTCAAGGTGGAAGCTTCAATGATTGATTTAGATCTTTCTTCTTTTCTAATACATGCATTCAATGCTATAAATTTCCCACTAAGCACTGCTTTCATTGCATTGCACAAATTTTTATAATTTGTATTGTCATTTTCATTTAGTTTAAAATATTTTAAAATTTCCCATATCTTTTTTGATCCATATGTTATTTAGAAATATATTGTTTAATATCCATATATTTGGGGATTTTCAGTTCTCTCTCTGTTCTTAATTTCCAGTTTAATATCACTATGGTCTGAGAGCAGACATTGTATTATTTCTATGCTTTTACATTTATTAAAGTGTGTTTTATGGCCCAGAATGTGGCTATCTTGGTGAATGTTTCATGTGAGCTTGAGAAGAATGTGTATTCTGCTGGTGTTGAATAAGTAGTCTATAGATACCAATTATATACAACTGATTAATGGTATTGTTAAGTTCAACTAGGGCCTTACTGATTTTCTGTCTGCTAGATGTATCCATTTCCAACAGGAGGTGATAGTGGATTCATCTACTTCTCCTTGTAATTCTATTACTTTTTGCCACATGTAGTTTCACACTCTGTCATCAGGCACATATACATTAAGGATTATTATGTCTTCTTGGAGAACTGACCTCTGTATCATTATGTAATGCCTCTCTTTATCCCTGATAATTTTCCTTGCTTTGAAGTCTGCTCTGTCTGAAATTATTATAGCCATTGTTGCTTTCTTTCAGTGTTAGTATGCTATAGTGTTCTCTATCCATTTACTTTTGTTCTTTTTTTACATTTTTTAATTGAAGTGTAGTTGATGTGTAATATTATATGTTACAGGTGTACTATACAGTATTTCACAATTTTTAAAGGTTATACTCCATTTATAGTTATTATAAAATATTGGCTATATTCCCTGTGTTGTACAATATATACTTGTAGCTTATTTTATACATAATGGTTTATACCTCTTAATCCCCTATTCCTATATTGCCCCTCCCCCTTTCCCTCTCCCCACTGGTAACCACTAGCTTGGTCTCTATATCTGTGAGTCTGTTTCTTTTTTCTTATATTGACTAGTTTGTTGTATTTCTTAGATTCCACACATAAGTGATATCATACAGTATTTGCCTTTCTCTGTCTGACTAACTTCACTTAGGATAATACCCTCCAAGTCCATCCATGTTGTTGCAAGTGGCAATTTTCATTCTTTTTTATGGCTGAGTAGTATTCCATTGTATATATATACCACATTTTCTTTATTCATTCATCTGTTGATGGATGCTTGAATTGCTTCCATATTTTGGCAACTGTAAGCAATGCTGCTATGAACATTGGGGTGCATGTATCTTTTCAAAATAGTGATTTTGGTTTTTTCGGATATATACCCAGGAGAGGAATTGCTGGGTCATAAGGTGGTTCTATTTTTAGTTTTTTGAGAAACCTCCCTACTGTTTTCCACAGTGGCTGCACCAATTTACATTCCCACTAACAGCGTAGGAGGGTTCCCTTTTCTCCACCTCGCTAACGTTTGTTATTTGCGTTCTTTTCGATGATAGCCATTCTGACAGGTATGAGATAATATCTTGTGGTTTTGATTTGCATTTTCCTGATGATTAGCAATGTTGAGCATCTTTTCACGTTCATGTTGACCATCTGCATGTCCTCTTTAGAGAAATGTCTATTCAGGTCTTTTGCACATTTTTTAATTGGGTTGCTTGGGTTTTTTTGATGTGGAGTTGTATAGGCTGTTTATATATTTTGGATATTAACCCCTTATCAGTCACATCATTTGCAAATATTTTCTCCCATTCAGTAGGCTATCTTTTCATTTTGTTGATGGTTTTCCTTGCTGTGCAAAAGCTTTTAAGTTTAATTAGGTCCCATTTGTTTATTTTTGCTTTTATTTCCTTTGCTTTAGGAGACTGCTCCAAAAAAATATTGCTACAATTTATGTCAAAGAGTGTTCTTCCTATGTTTTCTTCTAGGAGTTTTACAGCTTCAGGTCTTATATTTAGGTCTATGAGTTTATTTTTGTATATGGTGTTGGAGAATGTTCTGATTTCATTCTTTTACATGTAGCTGTCCAGCATTCCCAGCACCACTTATTGAAGAGGCTGTCTTTTCTACATTGTATATTCTTGCCTCCTTTGTCATAGATTAACTGACCATAAAAACATGAGTTTATTTCTGGGCTCTCTATTCTGTTCTAATCTATCCATTTACTTTTAATCTATATGTGTCTTTATACTTAAAGTAGGTTTCTTAGTGACAACATATAGTCGGCTCTTGTTTTTTGATCCACTTTAACAATATCTGTCTTTTAATTGGTTCATTTAGACCACTGATGGCCAAAGTGATTATTGATAGTTGGATTAATATCTACCATATCTATTTGTTGCACTTGTTCTTTGTTCCTATTTTATCTTCCACCCTTTTTCTGTTTTTTTGTAGTTTTAACCACGTTTTATATGATTCCATTTTCTCTTCTTTATTAGCATATCAGTTATACTTCCCTTTAATTTTTACTTTTTTAGTGATTGCCCCAGAGTTTGCAATATACATTTACAACTAATCCAAGTCCACTTTCAAATAACACTATATCACTTCTCAAGCAGTGTAAGTACCTTATAATAACAAAATCCTCATTCCTCCCTTTCATCTCTTTTATTATTGCTGTCATTCATTTCACTTATATATAAGCATATACATGATATATTCATGAGCATACATAATCAAATACATTGTTGCTCTTATCATTGTTAATTTTTTTTCTGAATAGGCTCCTTTAATAATTAGTCAAAGAGGAAAAACAAACTGCCCACCATTTGTCTTCCATTGTCTTCCTTTTTTTTTAAATTGGAGTATAATTGCTTTACAATGTTGTGTTAGTTTCTGCTGTACAATGAAGTGAATCAGCTATGTGTATACATATATCCCCTCCCTCTTGGACCTCCCTCCCATCTCCCCCCATGCCGCCCATCTAGGTCATCACAGAGCACTGAGCTGAGCTCCCTGTACTACACTGCAGGTTCCCACTAGCTATCTGTTTTACATATGGTAGTGTATTTATGTCAAACCTAATCTCCCAATTCATCCTACCCTCCCCTTCCCCCCTGTGTCCACACATCCGTTTTCTACATCTGTGTCTCTATTTCTGCCCTGGTGGTCTTATTATTTTGAATAAACTGTTAAAAAATAAGTTTTTATTTCATCTTCATTTATTCTGTCTTTGATGTCCTTCTTTTCTTTATGTAGATCCAAGTTTCTGACCTATATTGTTTCCCTTCTCTCTAAAGAACTTCTTCTAACATTTCTTGCAAGACAGGTCTAATGGCAACAAATTCCCTCAATTTTTGTTTGTCTGAGAAGGTCTTTACTTTGCTTTCATTTCTGAAGGATAATTTTGCAGGATACAGAATTCTAGGTTGATTTTTTTTCTCTCAACACTTCAAATTTTCACTTCTCTCTCTTCTTGCTTGCATGGTTTCGGAGAAGTCAGATGTAATTCTTATCTTTGTTCCTCTATAGGTGAGGTAATTTTGTACTTTGGCTTCTGTCAGAATTTATTCTTTATCTCTGATTTTCTTTAGTTTGAATATAATATGCCTTGGTGTAGCTTTTTTGATATTTATCCTGCTTGATGTTCTCTGAGCTTCCTGACTCTGTAGTTTGATATCTGACATTAATTTGGAGAAATTTTCAGTCATTATTGTTTCAAATATTTCTTCTGTTCCTTTCTTTCTTCTCCTTTTGGTACTCCCATTATACGTATGCTACGCCTTTGTATTTGTCCACAGGTTTTGGATATTCTGGATTTTTCAGTCTTTGTTCTCTCTGCTTTTCAGTTTTAGAAGTTTGTATGGATATCTGCTAGCTCACAAATTCTTTCCTCAGCTATGTCCAGTCTATTAACAAGCCTATCAAAGGAATTCTTCATTTCTGTTTCAGTGTTTTTGATCTCTAGCATTTTTTTTTTTTAGTTTTTTCTTAGAATTTCCATCTCTTTGCTTACATTGCCTATTTGATCTTGCTTGAAGTCTACTTCACCCATCAGAGCCCTTAGCATGTTCATCACAGTTGTTTTAAATTCCTTTTCTGATAATTCCAACATCCCTGCCATGTCTGGTTCTGATGCTTATGCTGTCTCTTCAAATTGTGGTTTTGCCTTTCAGTGTGCCTTGTAATTTTTTTTCTTACAGCTACACATGATGTACTGAGTAAGAAAAACTGTAAATAGGTCTTTAGTAATTTGGTGGTAAGGTGTGGGGGGAAGGGAAGCATTCTATTTTCATATATTAGGTCTTTCTTTCAGTGAGCCTATGCATCTGGACTATGAGCGTCATAAGTGTTTTTCAGTTTTTTCTTCCCCCTTAGGTGGGGCAGGATGGCAAAAGGGGACTGAAGTTGGGTATTTCCTTCCCCTCTCAGTTAGGCTCTGATAATACCCCAGCAGGTTAGGCTCTGGTTCACTAGTTTCTCCTGACAGCTGGCCTTGTTAAGAAGAACAGAGTGCTCTAGCATATTTCAAAGTGGTTCCTTTTTCCCTCCTCCTGCCAGAAGTATGGGGGGATTTTTCTCCAATATTTACTGTGAGAACCTGGTTGAGTTCCTGGAGGTAAATCACAAAATTGTGGGAGCCCCCATGACTGGGTCCTCCTGGAGTTTTTCATTCTCAGAGTCTTCCACACTGAATCTCCAGCAACTTGTCAATTACAGTTCAGGTTTTCCTACCTAGGAATGGTTCTCAGGGCAGTTTCTACTCATGAATCTCTGTTCTGGGTAGCTATTACTCCCTGTATTTGCCTGTCTGTTTTTAAAATCTTCAGTTAATAGTAACTTCCAAGCACGTCATATGTGGAACTAGAAACCACTATTGAACATTTTAAAAATATTACTTTTTATCCTCTTCACCAAGATGCTTACATAGAGTCCAAAGTAAAGGCTCCAACAGCTAGCCATGGAAAGGGTATGGCTGGAGAAGGCCAGCTGTCCCCAGACAAGTCCATACTTGCTAACATAAAGTGGAATTATCCTCACCACTCAGAAACTCAACGCTGCCAGAATTCCAGAGTTGACTTCACAGATGGTTACTGATTCATTCTTTAAAACTTCTGAGAAAGAAAGAGACTATCTAGAATGTCAACTGTCATGCTTTAACTCTCAAAGGAAATCTTTATCCCTTACATCACAATTAGTTAGGAAGGAGTGGAAGGGCCCAGTGTTCATCACTGTAGACCTCAGAACTCCCCACAATCAGCTGAACAATTTTTAGACCTAATGTGATTATGACCTCCAAAGCAGGAGAGCCAGTGAGCCTGCTTCTAAAGAATTACCAAAGGTATCTATAGGGAGATACCTGTCTTATAGCTTCTCTTTTGCTCATACAAAGCATTTCATAGAAAACAAGTCTGCAGTTGTCCCCAGGTAAAGTGACAATACACAAAGTTGCTCTGTCTAGGAGGAGAGCAGAGGATCTTTCCTCCATCCATGTAAGAGCCAAAGGTATCCATATACAGTCTTTAAAAATTAGAGGGGACCTGGGATCATAATTGGCACTTATATTGAGGATTACAGACCTTTGATAACATATATCCTATTCATAAGATGCTATATCATTAAGAGTAATCATATCCTTTAAATGCATGTTTGAAAGTCAAGCCCTATCTAACTTTCTATTCAGAAATCTGAGACCTTAAAAAAGGTTTCTTTTCCCGTTCATTTCAAGAATACCTTGGATTTTTTTCTCCTACAGAAATTTTAAGTTATATTGACATGGGAAAGAGTATAGCAAAAATTAGATGAGCATATGTATGTATCTATTCAAAACAAAAGTTATAAGCAAAAAACAACTACCCTCAATATGTCTGATGCTCTTGGTTATTTTCTATTCTATTTTGTTTTTTAAAATGCTGCTCATGACCCACTAGAAGACCTTCTAATGGTTAGTGATCCAAAGTTTAAAAATATTGATTTAGACAACTATCCTCTGGAAACAAATATGGAAGCAAATAATAAATAAAATAAACTGGAAAAAAAGTTTTTAAATAATGGTTACTTACCTGGTTGATGCAAAAACAACATTGAATGGCATCTGTTGATAAAATGGAAGGAAAGGCCTGGGGGAGAAAGGAAAACACAAATGTGTGGGACTTTTGCATTGTGTGCTCTCTGAGCTTTCGTCCATTGTTAATATTTGTCCCTTGAAATCAGTGAGTTGAATACTTCATATATCAGTAATTCTCAAACTTTGGCATACACAAAAATCACTGGGGAGTGGGAAGATTCTTGTGTAAAATTCAAATTCCCAGGTCTAGCCCAGGAGATTCAGTAGATATAAGGTAGAGCCAGTGAATCTGCATTTTTAATAAACATCCCAGTGTGTTCTCTGAAGATGGGAAACAAGCCATACTCTGAGAAACAGTGCCGTATACTTGGGCTTCAGCTGGTCATTAGTCCCCAGCAACTTCTCAAGTTCCCTGAGATATTCTGAAATTCCCAATGATTTACTTAAAAAAATTTCCCCCCAAAAGTCTAGAAATTGAGTATAGTATGTTAAGAATTTAACATTTCTCTGAAAAAAATCAGCATAATGTGGACTACAAGTTTACTTTTCTCAAATGAGCTTATGTAGATATAACATCAAGACTATTTTGCTAACTCAGGACCTATAGGGAAATCCTCATCTTATTTTAATCTGATCTGAGTGTATGATTATCACATCAGTGTTACTCACAAATGATACAAAGTGAATCTTTTGACCATGTTGGTTTTGGCAACATTCACACAAAGAGAGCATATTTCACCTATTTGCTCTCTTTTAACTCTTTCCCCTGCACTACGGCTGTCATGGTGTCTTTGCTCTATCTCACTTCATTTGACAACTTCATTTTGTTCTCAAATATACATTCTTATTTGCAATTAGTACCTCTAATGTCAGGCAGACTTAGTTGGAACCCCAACTCTACCACTTGCTATTTATGTGACCTTGAGCAATTTACTTCTCCTCTCTTGGTCTCAGCTTCCTTACTGGTAAAATGGGGATAATATATCTTATCCTATATTTCTGTTCTGAAAATTGATATTGTATACGTAAAGCACTTATAAAGTGATGCCTGGCACACTGCATGCACTTAAAAATGAGAGCTGCTATCATTATTACAAAGTGGCCTCTAATAATACTAGGGCTCATATTCACAGTAATTATTTTCTACCTTTCAAAATATTTATAGCGATTCTTTCCAGTAACATCAGGATCTTCATAAACTTCTTTAGGCATCTGAAAAGAAGTGTCAGTTCTAAAACGAAGCAGGAAAACATTATTCAAGTCTAACATATAATTTCCAATTCATATTTATATGTCTATAAAGTAGGGGATACACAGGGTAGCTCAGACTGAGAGCAAAGTCTTCTATAACATGCATCTTACTGTCTTACATCTCAGACTAGAATAGTTACTTTCCCTGAGCCAGGAAACCAGGAGCCAACAAGTAGAACTGAAAGCTAATAAATGAGTAGACTTACGAAATCTCACATACGAAACTACCCACTTTTAGTTAATGGCACATGAGAATTACAAAATTTTAAAAAACGAAGTTTTATGTCTAGGCTGTAAGGTAGCATTTTAAAAGAAATTTACTAGGTATGAACTTGTAAATATCCCTTAAAAGAATAAGCAATTCAAGAGATCTGTCTCTGAAGGTGCCTTGGCTGCAAGTCTCCAAAAAGTGTATTTGGATACTAGCAGAAAAGTACACTTGCAATTTCTAAGATGAATCAAAGAAACAACAAACGCATTCACTTCTACCTTTGGTGGTAAGTTATCACTTAATATACATATGCACTCCAACCTTTGGAGAACATCTACTGACCAATAAACCTATAACCATTGCTCCTGAATCAGGCTTGTTTTGGTCAAAGGGCTTAAGAAAGAGAATTTGAGCTCAACTGGTCTAGGTATAACATCACAATTGTACATTTTTTTTAAGATTTTTTTCTTTGATGTGGACCATTTTTAAAGTCTTTATTGAATTTGTCACAATATTGCTTCTGTTTTATGTTTTGGTTTTTTAGCCACGAAGCATGTGGGATCTTAGTTCCCTGACCAGGGATCAAACCTGCACCCCCTGCATTGGAAGGCAAAGTCTTAACCACTGGACCACCAGGGAAGTCCCTGTACATTTTAAAATAATACAGAATGGGGGACTTCCCTGGTGGCACAGTGGTTGGGAGTCCGCCTGCCAATGCAGAGGACACGGGTTCGAGCCCTGGTCCCGGAGGGTCCCACATGCCGCGGAGCGACTGAGCCCGTGCGCCACAGCTGCTGGGCCTGCTCTCTAGAGCCCACGAGCCACAACTGCTGAAGCCTGCGCGCCTAGAGCCCGGGCTCCGCAGCAGGAGAGGCCGCCACAATGAGAGACCCGTGCACCCCAATGGGGAGTGGCCCCTGCTCACCGCAACTAGAGAGGGCCGCGCACAGCAACGGAGACCCAATGCAGCCAAAAATAAATAATAAATAAATAAATAAAATTAAAAAAAATAATAATAATAATACAGAATGAATAAATAAAATTTCTAAGAAGAACAATGCATTCATTAAAAACATGAGTAGCAGCTGAAGCTACCGGACACTTACACAGCAAGTTTCCGGAGGGCTTCTTTGTGTCTCTCCTCATGTCCCTTCCAGTCCTGACTGATGAATGATGGAACAGGATCTGCCTTGCTCCAATACACAGAATATCTTGGATAATGAATCAGGCTACTGAACATGGTTCTATACCTGGGAACCCTTCTCTAATGTTAGGACAGGAAGGCAGGGGAAAAAAGGACAAAATTATATCATCAGATTTTCTAAAGTATTTTACTACTGCAAACTTTTTAAAGGCACAAAACAGTGTATATGACATAGGCTATTGGTATATGCATAGACTATCTCTAGAAGGGTACTCAAGAAACTGATGCTAATGGATGATTATGTGAAGAGGGCTAAGGGTAGCATTTACTTTATACCATATAAGCTTTTGTACTCTTTGAATTCTTTCAACACAGGCATATATTACTTTTCTCATTGAAATAACTTAGGTTATAATGAGTCCTTTATTCACTATTAGTTAGTTAATCCTCACATTGGGACACAAGTATTAAGATACTTTGTCCCCTGGTAATCGTGGCAAAGTAATCTCTGCAGAATATAAAATCCAGTGGAGATTTGGTGATTAGCCAATCTGATCAGCGCAGTTAGCCAAACTAGATGGTTCAGGTCCATTAGGCTGCCTTAGTGGATGAATAAGACCTACCAGTTTGCTTCGAATCAGGGTGGCCTGAATATTTGCCTGGCTGTGGTCTTTCTCACTTGACATGATAAACAATGGATCTGTGAAATAAACAATAAGGTAATATAAGGAATAGAACATATCTACTCCTAGGCAGAGAATAGTAAAGAAATATAATTTCTTAATTGGAAAACAAATTAGAAAATTTAGATATTGCCTAACTCTGCAGCAGCTCATAGCCTTATTACTCTACCACCAGTGAGGGTCTATGAGATGCATTTCTTTTCTGTGTATTCCAAAGTCAGTTAATAGAATCAGAATGCAAAAAGAAGGCTGAACATGTTTTCAAG
The DNA here is from genome assembly GCF_965194825.1 of Balaenoptera physalus. Classification (NCBI taxonomy): domain Eukaryota; kingdom Metazoa; phylum Chordata; class Mammalia; order Artiodactyla; family Balaenopteridae; genus Balaenoptera; species Balaenoptera physalus. The sequence goes on from NC_138891.1 coordinate 80,642,535, forward strand.
CACCATAGCCTAAATAGGCTCTCTTCTCTCCCATGAACAAACCGCCTTCTGGGTCTGGATAGTCCTGGAAATACTGCAAGAAGAAAGACCATGTATATACACACAACACCCATTTCCAAGGGAAAGAAACAATAACTTTGGGCACTATCTCCCATATTCAGTTCACAGGAGACATACAAACTCTTAACAGTGTTTGAGTTTAAACTCTATCACCCATAACTGGTAGACAGGGTAAGAAAATGTCATTCTCTAATAAGAGATAAAGAAGATCAGCTATTTTTAGAATTCACCCCTTAAGATGGGACTAAGTTATTTCTCCCAGTTCAAAAAAGATTGCCCTGCTGCTATAAGTATGGGTTTGTTAGATATATCTCTAAAGTGACAAAGAATATTCATGATTGATTATACTACCCCTTAAAATCAAACAATTTGACATTAAGTTCACAAGCAATCTTCAGATACAGACTTGATTTATCAAGTAGACATCTCTTGAGAAACAAATACCCTGACCAACTAGTCTAGACATCTTGGTAACATATATTTCTTCACAGAAATTATTAAATTGGTATTGTGATTTAGAAATAAATCTCTTTTGAATTTAGATGATGTAAGTCAATTTCCAGAACCTAATGACTCCTCAGTTACCCAGTTGCACACGAACAGCACAACTGCAGCCACTGACCCAGTGATTTCTTTTAAATCATTTAAAATAAGAGTATGTAGAAATTTCACTTTGTCCTATACTATTTCCAATATATCAGAGATGTTGAAGCTATAGTCGTTCTTCTGTTTAAACAGGTGCATTCATTCTGTCTTCAAATTCAGTAGCCTATAATTTGAGGCCATAAAATCTGGTCTCTTCATTCCTAATCAGCCCAGTTTCCATCACTTCTCAACTCGATATCACTGGGTCAATAGTTGCAATTGTGCTGGTCAACTGAAATTAATTTAACCCACATTTCTCCTAAGTCTGAACAATAAATAATAAACCATTCTCCTCTTATTTCCATAAGGAGTGTGAAGACATGACATCTACAGGAACATTTTTACATCTATAAAAGATAATGACACAATACTCTATGATTTGTGACTACACATTCTACAACATAGCCTAAAACTGTGCTCAAAATCAGTGCTCGAATGGCAATGGAGAGGTCTCTGAGATGCCCAAGTAATAGCAGTCACCAGGTCATTACTTGCTTACTCCTAGACAGTTATTAAGTGCTTTATGTGCAATATTCCATTTAATCCTCAAAAAACCCAATGAGGTCGGCACTAGGCCACCATTTTATAGAAAAGGAAACCAAGGCTTCAAGAAGTCAGCAACTGAGGGGATCAAAATGGTGGAGGAGGAGGACATGGAGCTCACCTCCCCCCATAAACACATCAAAAATATATCTACATGTGGAACAATTCTCAATGGAAACTGGCAGAAGAACTGCTATACAACCAAAGCTGCAATAAAGATCTCCATGTAACTGGGTATGATGGGAAAAAAAGGTATCAGATCAGGACCTGCATCCCTGGGAGGGATCTGAAAGGAAGAAAAGGTCCACATGGGTGGACCTTCACTCTGGGGAGTGAGCAGATCAAGCCACAGTTTGGGCATCCAATTCCTGGGATCCCTGCACAGAGGAGTAAAGCCCCCTTGCCTGCTGGGAAATTCACTGAGACAGACAGAAAGACTGAAGAAGGCTAGACTCTACTCGATAGGAGTGCACGTGTGCTGGCTTGCTAACAATCAGGGATGAGAGAGCATTGCACTGGTGGCTGCCACCTCACCGCACTTCCCAATCCAAATGGGCGAATGCCCTAGCCCCACTCAGTCCACACCACAGCTTGGCAGGAGATCTGGGCAGAGACCTGGTCTAGCTATGCAGAGACAGACCAGAGGGCCTGGGAGGTTATCAGGGTTGGGGGGCCCTGCAGAGCCCATTATAAGTGCGCGCACAGGGGCAGTGGGTCTAGCTGGGCAGCAATTGTCAGCGTGTGTACCTGGTGGCACCACAAGAGTGTGAAGGGGCTAAGTACTGAATCTCGGGCAGACAGGCCCTGGGCAGGGGTATGCAGCAGTTCATTTCCCAGCAAGAGCGCCCAGCCTCCGCCTACTCCACACCACAGCTTAGCACTACATCTGGGGAAGAACGGTCCTGGGAAAAGACTACCACAGAGGCAGCCCACATCTCAGGCAGCAAAGCAGCCAGCTCAACTCCTGCAACCACAACCTGACCGCCAGCCCCAGCCTAGCAAATGCCCCAGCCCCATCCACTCCACACCACAGCCCTGCACTAGATCTGGGATGAACACAACAGAGAAAGAGACGTGAACTTGGACTGCTTCTGAGTGGAACCACGGATGCCCACACAGGTGGTGCACAGGTCTTCTGTGACCACACGGGCCTCATTTGCTTCAGGATTTACCTCCCTTGGGGCAGGATGCACACTCAAGGGCTATGGAGCCTGATCGAACCCAACCCTCAGGCCATCTATTCCAACAACTGGGGAGCAGGCACCACCCCCAAAAGTACGGTGACAGCCACGGAGCAGAGAGGAAGCCCTGCCTCACATCCAGCACAGGCTCTAGATATGACAACACCAAGCACACCTCCTATCAAGGGGGTAACGACAAGCACACCCTGAGGAAAAATGTGGCTGGCATCCATACCAAAACCAGCCCTTGCACCAAAAATACTGGAGACATACCATCTTTGCAGGGTCAATCCCACATAAAAACACCCCTTCAAGACCACAGTAGATAGCTGTTTTCTCCTAAATTCATAGACAGGGAAAGTTAAGTAAAATTAAAAAGCATAGGAACTATTTCCAATCAACAGAACAAGAGAAATCCCCTGAAATAACAAATAATGAAACAGACCTCACCAGTCTACTAGACCTTGAGTTCAAAAAGAAGGTAATAAAAATGCTAAAGGAATTAAGAAAGATTATAGAAATGCAGATCACTGTAACAAGGAACTAGAAACTACAAAGATGAACCAATCAAAATTAGACAATTCAATTGCTGAGATAAAAACCAATCTAGAAGCAATGAATAGCAGACTAAATGACACAGAAGAATGAATAAGTGATCTGGAAGATAGAATAATGGAAATTATTCAATCAGAACAGCAGACAGAAAGACAAATGAAAAAAATAAAGGCAACATACGAGATCTATGGGATAATATGAAGTATGCCAACCTACACATAATAGGGGTTCTAGAAGGAGAAGAGAGAGAGAGAGAAGGGGATCGAGAATGTATTTGAAGAAATTATGGTTGAAAAGTTCCCAAACCTAAATAAGGAAACAGATATCCAGGTACAGGAAGCAAAGAGGGTCCCAAACAAGATGAACACAAACAGACCCACACCAAGACATATCATAATTAAAACAGCAAAAGTTAAAGATAAACAGAAAATTCTAAAGGCAGCAAGAAAAAAACAAAGAGTTAGTTACAAGGAAAACCTCATAAGGCTATCAGCTGATTTCTCTACAGAAACTTTGCAGGCCAGAAGGGAGGGCCATGGTATATTCAAAGTCCTGAAAGGGAAAAAACTGCAACCCAGGATACTCTACCCAGCAGGATTATCATTTAGAATAGAAGGAGAGATTTAAAAATACCTCAGACAAGCCAAAACTAAATGAATTCAGCAATACTAAACTTACCCTAAAAGAAATATTGAAGGGTCTTCTCTAAACAGAAAAGAAGCAAGAAACTATAGGAAAGGCAAATATATGAAAGGATTAAATATCATTTAAATAAGCCAGTACATAGATTAAAAAATATTTTGTAAAAGCAACTATAACTACAATTAACAGTAAAAGGATAAGCATGAAGATGTAAAATAGGGCATGAAAATCACAACATGTGGGGGAGGGGAGTATAAAAATGTAGATCTTTTAGAATGTGTAAATTTAAAGCAAGTGGATATAGTTGTGGGTCAACATAATTGAATTCCATGGTAACCACAAATCAAAAACATACAATAGGGGGACTTCCCTGGTGGTGCAGTGGTTAAGAATCTGTCTGCCAATGCAGGGGACATGGGTTCGATCCATGGTCCGGGAAGATCCCACATGCTGCAGAGCAACTAAGCCCGTGCTCCACAACTACTGAGCTTGTGCTCTAGAGCCCGCGAGCCACAACTACTGAGCCCACGTGCCACAACTACTGAAACCTGCACACCTAGAGCCCGTGCTCTGCAACAAGAGAAGCCACCACAACGAGAAGCCCACGCACTGCAACAAAGAGTAGCCTCCGCTCACCGCAGCCAGAGAAAACCTGCACGCAGCAATGAAGAACCAACGCAACCAAAAAAAAAAAAAAAAAAAACACAGATTCACAAAAACCAAAAAGAAAGGAACTCAAGAATACTACAAAAGAAAATCATCAAACCACAAAAGGACAAACAAAAAGAATACATGAACAAAGAAGAACTACAAAAACAACCAGAAAACAAGGTTTAAAATGGCAGTAAGTACATACCTATCAATAATTACTTTAAGTATGGATGGACTAAATACTCCAATCAAAAGACATAGAATGGGGACTTCCCTGGTGGTGCAGTGGTTAAGAATCTGCCTGCCAATGCAGGGGACATGGGTTTGAGCCCTGGTCTGGGAAGATCCCACATGCCACGGAGCAACTAAGCCCGTGCACCACAACTACTGAGCCTGCACTCTAGAGCCCACAAGCCACAACTACTGAAGCCTGTGCACCTAGAGCCTCTGCTCCACAACAAGAGAAATCACCGCAGTGAGAAACCCAAGCACTGCAGTGAAGAGTAGCCCCCGCTCGCCTCAACTAGAGAAAGCCTGCACGCAGCAATGAAGACCCAACTCAGCCAAAAAAAAATAAAAAGAATAAAATAAATAAATTAAAAAACAAAAGATACTAGCAAACTGATTCCAACAATACATTAAAAGGATCATACACCATGATCAAGTGGGATTTATCCCAGGAATGCAAGGATTCTTCAGTATATGCAAATCAACCAATGTGATACACTATATTAACAAACTGAAGGATAAAAAACTATGATAATCCCAACAGATGCAGAAAAAGCTTTCCACAAAATTCAACACCCATTTATGATAAAAACTCTTCAGAAAGTGGACACAGAGGGAACCAACCTCAACATAATAAAGGCCATATATGACAAACCCACAGCTAACATCATACTCAATGGTGAAAAGCAGAAAGTATTTCCTCTAAGATCAGGAAGAAGACAAGGATGCCCACTGTCATCACTTTTATTGAACAGAGTTTTGGAAGTCCTAGCCACAGCAATCAGAGAAGAAAAATAAATAAAAGGAATCCAAATTAAAAAGAATAAGTAAAACTGTCATTGTTTGCACATGACATGATGCTATACATAGAAAATCCTAAAGATGCTATCAGAAAACTACTAGAGCTCATCAGTGAATTTGGTAAAGTTGCTAGATACAAAATCAATGTACAGGAAACTGTTGCATTTCTATACACTAACAAGGCAATATCAGAAAAAGAAATTAAGGAAACAATCCTGTTTACATCATATCAAAAAGAATAAAACACCTAGGAATAAACCTACCTAAGGAGGCAAAAGACCTCTACTCTGAAAACTATAAGACACTGATGAAAGAAACTGAAGATGACACAAACAGATGGAAAGAATGAAACAGATGGAAACAGATGGAAAAACCATGTTCTTGAATTGGAAGAATCCATATTGTTAAAATGACCATACTACCCAAGGCAATCTACAGATTCAATGCAATCCCTATCAAATTACCAATGGCATTTTCACAGAACTAGAAAAAAATTTTTTTTAATTTGGATGGAAACACAAAAGACCCCGAATAGCCAAAACAATCTTGAGAAAGAAGAACAGAGCTGGAGGAATCACACTCTCTGACTTCACACTATACTACAAAGCTACAGTAATCAAAACAGTATGGTACTGGCACAAAAACAGACATACAGATCAATGGAACAGAATAGAGAGCCCAGCAATAAACCCATACACCTGCAGGCAATTAATCTATGACAAAGGAGGCAAGAATATACAATGGAGAAGAGACAATCTCTTCAATAAGTGGTGCTGGGGAAACTGGACAGCTACATGTAAAAGAATGAAATTAGAACATTCTCTAATACCATATACAAAAATAAACTCAAGATGGATTAAAGACCTAAGTGTAAGCCCAGATACTATAAAACTCCTAGAGGAAAACATAGGCAGAAGACTCTGACATAAATCATAGCAATATTTGTTTTGGATCCATCTCCTAGAGTAATAGAAACAAAACCAAAAATAAACAAATGGGACCTAATTAAACTTAAAAGCTTTTGCATAGCAAAGGAAACCATAAACAAAACAAAGACAACCTACAAAGTGGGAAAAAATATTTGCAAATGATGCTACCAGCAAGGGATTAATTTCCAAAATACACCAACAGCTCATATACTTTAATATCAAAAAAACAAACAACCCAATAAAAAGTGACCAGAATACCTAAATAGACATTTCTCCAAGAAGGCATATAGATGGCCAACAGGCACATGAAAAGATGTTCAATATCGCTAATTATTAGAGAAATGCAAATCAAAACTACAATGAGGTATCACCTCACATCAGAATGGCCATCATTAACAAGCCTACAAATAATAAATACTGGAGAGGGAGTGGAGAATAAGGAATCCTCCTACACTGTTGGTGGGAATGTAAATTGGTGCAGCCACTATGGAGAACAGCATGGAGGTTCTTTAAAAAACTAAAAATAGAGTTACCGTATGATCCTTAAATCCCACTGCTGGGCATTTATCTGGAGAAAACTCTAATTTGAAAAGATACATGCACCCCAAAGCTCATAGCAGCACTATTTACAATAGCCAAGACCTGGAAGCAACCTAAATGAACATCAACAGATGAATGGATAAAGAAAATGTTGTGTGTGTGTGTGTGTGTGTGTGTGTGTGTGTGTGTGTGTGTATGTATGTATATATATATATATATACATACATACACACACACACACACACACACACCCCCCACATATATATATATGTATATACAATGGACTATTACTCAGCCATAAAAAAATAATGAAATAATAACATTTGCAGCAACATGGATGGACTTAGAGATTATCTATCATATTAAGTGAAGTAAATCAGGCAGAGAAAGACAAATATCATATGATATCACTTATATGTGGAATCTTAAAAAAATGATACAAATGAACTTATTTACAAAACAGAAACAGACTCACAGACGTAGAAAACAAACTTATGGTTACCAAAGGGGATAGTGTGGGAGGGGAGGGGAGAGATAAATTAGGAGTTTGGGATTAACATATACACACTACTACATATAAAACAGATAAACAAAAAAGACCTACTGTATTGCACAGGAAACTATATCCAATATCTTACAATAACCTATAAAAGAAAAGAATCTGAAAAAGTATATAGTGTGTGTATATATATATATATATATATATATATGTATCTGAATCACTTTGTTGTACATCTGAAACTAACACAACATTGTAAATTAATTCTACTTAAATGTTTTAAATGGTTAAAAATTTTAATCAAAAAAATTTTTTTAAGAAAAGATGAAAAGAATATTTTACTAAATACGAGAAGAAAGAGCTAAAAAGAATTAAAAGTTTTCCCTCTGGGAGGTAATAATTAAAAAGGCAGGACAGTGTGGGGAAGAGAAGTGCTGTTTTGTTTGGTTCTGGTTTTGGTATGTTTGGATCAGCCACTTCATTTACATGATTTCATAAACTTGTAATTTGCAGATGTCTGGAGCTCTTGCCAACTTGTTTCCTACCAACTAACCACAGCAACAATTTCTGTTTTGGCTCAACCAAGCTGCAGTCCAAGCAGCAGGCACAGCCCAGTGTCTCTTTACCTCATGTCTGCACCAAGTGTCCCTCACCCTCCCCTTAGTTTTTCTCTGTGACCTGGAGACGTGCAAATCCATGGGAAATGCATATCACCTTCGCATGTCTCTTACTGAGGAGACATAAACCAAGGTTTTAACCAAAGAGAGACAGAAGCCAGCAGGTAAATTCTCCTTCCACTCCAGGGCTGGATTATTGATAGGCAAAGTAACACATACTGCTTCTCAGAAAAATGGTTTTACTTTTACTTGATACAAACTTTGTGGTAATCACCCTGGTAACACATAGTCTTATTTTCTCTCTGACATTCCCTGTCTCAGTCACATTTCCCTATCTCTGGTTTCTTTTGGATTGTACTTCTTAATAAAGTAGTAGCCTATGAACGTTTACCTCAAGGTCTGCTTTGGGAAAAGCCCACAGGAAAACAGCTGATATCAGGGGGAAAAAAAAAATTGAAAAAGAAGAACAAACAAAACCCAAAGTCAGAAGAAGGAAGGAAATAATAGAGATCAGTGAGGAAATAAGATAGAGATAAAATAACCATAGAAAAGATCAATAAAACCAAGTGCTGTTCTTTTGTTTTTGTTTTTTTTTTTTGAAAAGAGGAACAAAATTGACAAACCTCTAGCCAGGCTCACCAAGAAGAAGAGAGAGAGGACCCAAATAAATAAAATAAGAAATGAAAGAGGCAAAATAACAACTGACACCACATAAATACAAAAACTCATAAGACAATACTGTGAACAGTTATATGCCAACAAATTGGACAACCTAGAAGAAATGAACAAGTTTCTAGCAACATACAGCCTGCCAAAACTGAGCCAAGAAGAAACGGATAATTCGAACAGACCAATCATTGAGGTGAAACAGAATCTGTAATTAAAAAAAAAAAAAAACTCCCTCCACATTGTAAATTAACTCTACTTAAAAAACAAAACGAAACAAAACTCCCTCCAAAGAAAAGTCCAGGTCAAGATGACTTCACTCGGGAATTTACCAAACTTACAAAGAAGAATTTATACCTACCCTGCTCAAACTATTCCAAAAAATTAAGAGGAGGGAACACTCCCAAAGTCATTCTGTGAAGCTACCATCACCCTGATACCAAAACCAGACAAAGCCACTACCAAAAAAGAAAATTACAGGCCAATATCTTTGATGAATATAGATACAAAAATCCTCAACAAAATATTAGCAAACTAAATCCAACAATACATAAAAAGGATCATACACCATGATCAAGTTGGATTCATTCCAGGGTAGCAAGGATGGTTCAACATACACAAATCAATCAATGTGATACACCATATTAACAGAAGGAAAGACAAAAACCACATGACCATCTCAATACACACAGAAAAAGCATTTGACAAAATTCAATGTCCATTCATGATAAAAACTCTCACCAAAGTGGGTATAGAGGGAACATACCTGAACATAATAAACCACAAACCCACAGCCAACATAATAGTCAATGGTGAAAAGCTGAAAGCCTTCTAGCTAAATTCAGGAACAAGAAAAGGATGCCCACTCTCACCACCTCTATTCAACATAGTATTGGAAGCCCTAGCCATAGCAATGAGACAAGAAAAAAAATAAAAAAGTATCCAAATTGGAAGGGAAGAAGTAAAACTGTCACTATTTGCAGATGGCATGAGACTCTATATAGAAAACACTAAAGTATCCATACAAAAACTATTAGAACTAATAAATGAATTCAGCAAGGTAGCAGGATACAAGATGAATATACAGAAATTTGTTGCATTTCTTTATACTAACAATTAAATATCAGAAAGTTAAAAAAAAATCCCATTTAAAATTGCATCAATAAAAAAATATCTAGGAATAAACCTAACCAAGGAAGTGAAAGACCTGTATGCTGGAAACTATAAAACATTGATAAAGGAAACTGAAGATGATTCAAAGAAATGGAAAGATATCCCATGCTCTTGGATTGGAACAATCAGTATTGTTAAAATGGCCATACTACCCAAAACAATCTACAGATTTAATACAATCCCTATCAAAATACCCATAACATTTTTCACACAACTAGAACAAATAATCCTAAACTTTATATGGAACCACAAAAGACCCAGAATTGTCAAAGCAATCCTGAGGAAAAAGAACAAAACTGGAGACATACCCTTCCAGACCTCAAACTATTCTACAAAGCTACAGTAATCAAAACAGCATGGTATTGGCACAAAAACAGACATATAGATCAACAGAACAGAATAGAGAGCCCAGCAATAAACCCATGTACCTACGGTCAATTTATCTATGACAAAGGAGGCCAGAATATACAATGGAGAAAAGACAGTCTCTTCAACAAGTGGTACTGGGAAAGCTAGACAGGTAGCTACATGTAAATTAATGCAATTAGAACACTCCCTCAAACCATTTACAAAAATAAACTCAAAATGATTTAAAGACCTAAATATAAGACATGAAACCATAAAACTCCTAGAAGAGAACATAGGGAAAATATCCTCTGACATAAATTGTAGCAATATTTTCTTAGATCAGTCTCCTAAGGCAAAAGAAATAAAAGCAAAAATAAACAAATGGCACCTAATCCAACTTAAAAGATTTTGCACAGTAAAGCGAACCATCAACAAACTGAAAAAACCTACGGAATGGGAGAAAATATTTGCAAACAATGTGACCAACAAAGGGTTAATAACCAAAATATACAAACAGCTCACACAACTCAATATCAAAAACAAACAGGGACTTCCCTGGTGGCGCAGTGGTTAAGAATCCACCTGCCAATGCAGGGGACACAGGTTTGATCCCTGGTCCAGGGAAGATCCCACATGCCATGGAGCAACTAAGCCTGTGTGCCACAACTACTGAGCCTGCACTCTAGAGCCCACGAGCCACAACTACTGAGCCCATGTGCCACAACTACTGAAGCCCACGTGCCCTAAAGCCTGCATGCCACAACAACTGAGCCCACGTGCTGCAACTACCGAAGCCCGCGCACTCTAGGGCCCATGTGCCGCAACTACTGAGCCCACGTTCTACAACTACTGAAGCCCGTGCGCAAAGAGCCCATGTTCCACAACAAGAGAAGCCAATGCAATGAGAAGCCTGTGCACCACAATGAAGAGTAACCCCTGCTCACTGCAAAGAGAGAAAGCCCGCATGCAGCAACGAAGACCCAACGTGGCCATAAATAAATAAATAAATAAAAACAACCCAATCAAAAAACAGAAAACCTAAATAGACATTTTCCAAAGAAGACATACAGATAGCCAAGAAGCATATGAGAAACTGCTCAACATGACTAATTATTAAAGAAATGCAAATCAAAACCACCATGAGGTATCACCACACAGTGGTCAAAATGGCTATCATGAAAAAGTCTATAAATAATAAATTCCTAAGAGGGTGTGGAAAAAAGGGAACCCTCCTACACTGTTGGTGGGAATGTATAAATTGGTGCAGCCACTATGGAAAACAGTATGGAGGTTCCTTAAAAAATTAAAACTAGAGCTAACATATGATCCACTAATCCCACTCCTGGGTATATAGCTGTAAAAAATGAAAACTCTAATTTGAAAAGATACCTGCACCCCAATGTTCATAGCAGCAGTATTTACAACAGCCAAAATATGGAAGCAACCCAGTGCCCATCAGCAGATGATTGGCTTAAGAAAATGTGGTATATATATATACACACACACACACACACACACACACAATGGACTATTACTCATCCATAGAAAAAGAATGAAATATTGCCATTTGCAGCAACATGTATGAATCTAGAGAATATTATACTTGGCAAAGTAAGTCAGACAAAGACAAATATTGTACGATATCACTTATATGGGGAATCTGAAAAATAATACAAATGAATCTACATACAAAACAGACTCACAGACATAGAGAATAAACTTATGGTTACCAAAGGGGAAAGGGAGGTGGGAGGGATAAATTAGGAGTATGGGATTAACAGATACAAACTACTATACATAAAATAGATAAGCAACAAGGATTTACTGTAAATTAAATATAATAACCTACAATGGAAAATAATCTGAACTATATATATAAATAACTGAATTACTTTGCTGTATACCTGAAATTAACACAGTACTGTAAATCAACCATACTTCAAAGAAATTTATTAAAAAATAAATAAGTTGGCAACTTATTGATTGGCAGTTGATTTGAACACCAATCCTTTCGGCTCCCAGGCCTAATGTTATCAAAAGCCCATGAATTTAATGGGGGAAATTTTTCCATGGAAATCATGAAACAGCCCCTCAGCCAATTTACCCATGTTGTAAAAATAATTCTAAGAAGCACAGGAAGTTGTCACAACAAAGTAATGGTGACGATGAGGAAGTGTTTCAAACCCCAAAATATGATGATTACTTTTGGGGAAAACTATAATAAATTGCAGATTCTGGGGGCAAAGAAAGGAGGAAAGAGCTCTTGATAAACCCAAGAAGTATTTTAAAATATTTTTGAAAGCTAGGAAAAATATATCATATTTAAAAGACTTTAATTAGCAGGGCAGTAGTGTAGCTACTAATCCATCAACAAATGTAGATTCAGGGAAGTGACGAAGTATTGTGGGCACTTCGAGTGAGACACTTGAGAGATACAAAGCATTAAAGTCAAGTTAAATGCAAAATGGTATATAAATGAGGTAAGATTTATAAAAGAATGGTGTTAACTCTAAAATACTATACAAATGTAAGCAATCATTACACATTCTCAACACCAGGAAACGGCTACCCTAAAGATTCCCATCCAAAGGAGACCCTGGGATTCCCAGAGGAAATAACACGTGGTTAAAAGTAGGGTGACGAGGGCAAAACTGGAAAAAATCATGCTTTACTTATTATAATTATTGTAGTAGTAAATTCAATAATTCAAATAATTCATAATAAATTACATAGCACCTAACATATGTACCAGCACTGGAATAAGTGCTGAGAAGACTACAAAAATGTATAGAACAAGAACTTAAAGAACTCAGGGAACTTATGGTCCAGTAGAAGAGACAGAACATAAATGAACAATCAGGTCGTTAAAATAAACTGGGGCTTTACTGGCCCAAAGGACCTAGTGGACCTAGTTTATAAGCAACACTTTGATGGATAAGAATAAGCTTAAATAAAAAGAGAAACCTCAAAACAAAGATGAGATAAACTGGCCCTTCTTTACCTAGAATGCCAAATTTGGAGTTGCCCAGGGAATGGAAGCAGGAAGGTCATTCTCTTTGGGCATTTTATGCAGTTTGCATGCGGGAGTGTTGAGTGAATCTCCAAGTCAGAACGCCAGGAACAGGATTCAGGACGATTGCTTAAGGCTGTGCAAATTATCAGAAAAAAGAGGGTGGAGAAGAGTCAGGTGTTCCCGCTCAGTGCTCTGCGATGCAGAGCGCACCTGCGGTCTCCGAGACACACCACCGCCCCCCCGCTCCCCGAGAGCGTCACCACCTGGGGGGCTTGGAGCTGCCCCCACCCAACAGAAGACGACCGCGGGCAAAGGATCCGTCCTGAGGCTCGTCTTTTGTCCGCCGCGCCCCCGTCCAGGTCCCACCGTCTCAAAGCCCACCTGGCTCACGAGTCGGCAACTCAGGAGGGAGGTCTGGAGCCGCCCTTACCGTATAGGAAATCATATGTTCGATTGGCAGAGACTTTGCCCCAGGGCCCCGACCTCCCTCCGCACCGGGTTTGAGACACCTGCGGCTTGGCCTGGGGCTCTTCGATGGTCACTACGTGACTCATGGTGCCGGCTCTTCCCTGCGGCCAGCCAGGACCGACTACGGAGACCGAAATACTGTGTGCAGCGTAGCTATAGTAACCCCCGCGAGGAACGAGGGCTGAGCGAGGACACACAGCTAGTCCAGAAAAGAGGGGCGGCACTCGCGTGAGAGAGGAGGAGCCGAGTGACAACAAGGAAGGGGCGGGGCGAGGAGCAGGAGAGGCGGGGCTGAGCGAAGTTACGGGGCGGGGCTCGTGAAGGGAGGGGCGGGGCGGGCGCGGTGGAGGAGGAGCCGAGTGATGACAAGGGAGGGGTGGGGCGAGGCGCAGGAGCATAAGGACCGGAAAGTGCGCAGAAGAGAGGAGCGTGAGGTGTGGCGGAAGAGGGAGGGAGAAAGGAGGAAAGAAGGGCAGGCCTGGGGAGGGGAGGGGAGGGGAGGAGGGAAGGGAGAGGGACGGCCTCGCTTCCCACTTAACTCCCGTGACCAAGCCACGAGCATTTAGCCGCCCGCCAGGCTCAAGGCCAGGGGCCCGCAGGCTGGGGAAAAGGCTGCTGCTTGAATCCTGCAGCCATCGGCCAGTTACACTCCGTAGCCTCTTTCGGAAATGCCTGGGAAATCGCAGCACCTTCTAGAGTAGCTGGGGGTTTCATTTCGGACATCCCCTCTCCGCGGGGCTTGTTCGAGCTGAGGAATCCAAGCTCCTGAACGTCAGCCTTTGGCACACTGAGCTCTGGCCGTGAGTGTCAGCGTTTGGGGTGGGCTGGGTAATTAGTAACTGTTGATTCGCACTCTGCTACCCTTTTCTGAGCCCTGGGCGTTAAATCAGCTGAAGATGATGTGGTGTAGTAGGCACTGGCTCTGCTTTTTAAAACTATTATGGAAAATTTTTTAACATAGGCAAAAGTGAATCCACTTTTAGTAATGAACCCTCACTAACCGTCACCAAGATTCAACAATTATCAACATTTTGCCAATCTAGTTTCATCTATCGCCTACCCCCCTTTTTGCTTGAGTATTTTAAAACAAACCCAGACATTATTTTACCCTTAATCTGCATCTCAAAATGATACGGATTTTTAATTTAATCGCCATCTTAATTTAATCGCCATGTTTAACTTAATCAACTAACAAAATAATTCCTATGTATTTAATACTCAGTATGTATTCAAATGTCGCTGGTTGAGTCCAAGATGTCATTAAATAGTTGTTTTTTTCTGATCAAAAGATCCAAAAAAAGTCTTCACATTGCATTTTGGTATCTCTTAAGTCTTTTATGCTAGAACAGTGAATTTCTGATACCTTCAATAGTTTTCTTTATTACCTGGGAGTCCTCTGTAAAAAGAACTTTCCCTCACCAACTTATTGGTTATCCTGAAATACAGGGATCATAGAGAATAGTCTGCATGAATGCTGGATTCTTTCACTTTAGTTATCAAATTTCACAGAAATGAGTTGGTGCCCTAGCAACCTCCAATGTTAACCAATAAGATTTTCTTTGATTAGTATCATTATGAATGCATGCATTTGTACATATCAGATTCTTTTAATCCATTATGATCCTTATACTTTATGATGCTCAAATTATCCCATTTGGCTAGTGTCGCACATTAGAGTTAGCGTCTTTGTCTTTTTGATAAAATCCACAGACACTTCAATAAGCCTCCTGGCCCGCTATCCCTCTTTCCACACATACTCCTGGTTTTATTTTCTCTACTCCTGAACTTCTTGGTTTTTTTGCAAACCAGCCAGATATTTTGCCACTCAAACTGATTCCTTTCCCTAAAATGCCTTTTCCTGTTTATGCCCCTCAACTAATTTAGGTATTCTTCCAGACTCAGTGCTAATTTTGCCACCTTTATGTGGTCTCCCAAATCACCCAAATAGACCAACGCTTCTTTCTTTCTTCCTTCCAGTGCTGTAGTAGCACCAATGGCATTGACCACCTTGTATTAGTAATTGTTTGCAACTTTGCTCTCCACACCTGTGAGTTCATTGAGGGCACAGGCCTTTACATGTCATTTTGTATCTCTGAAGTACCTGGTACCTGAAAGCTTAACAAAATGATTCCTAAGTGAATAAATCCATCCATTTATAATATAAATTTACTGTCTATTATGAAATAGGTATTGAAGATCTAAGATAATTTGTACAGCTCACTGTATGATGGAGAAAACAGACTCAAAAACATGTAAAATACAGTGTTATAATGGCATGATAATATTTTTCTGTCTTCGGGCATAGCTACATTTCCCACTTTCTGTTCCTTCTTCCCAGAATGCTCCTCACCCCTACCCCCATCTTATCCCTGCTGACTCCTCATCATCTAAAGTCTCAGCTAGAATGTCCCATCCTCAGAAAGACTGTTCCTCACTCTATCAGATAAATTATCTGAAGTAGCCAACAGTCAGCCCCCTTGATAAGCATAATGGAAGACACTAACCAATAGAATATGTCAAATGTAGTGGTTTATATATGATGACGTGATTGTTTTACATAGACTGTAGTAACTCCATTTTGCTGGAGTTGCTCACTCTCTCCCTTGCTGGCTTTGAGGAAGCAAGTGACCATGTTTGGAAACCCCAAGCAGCAAGGAACTACAGGTAGCCTCCCAGAGATGAGGGTGGCCTCTGACCACAGCAAGTGAAAAACCAAATCCTTCAGTCCTACAACTGCAAGAAACTGAATTCTGCCAGCAACCTAAATGAGATTGAAAGCATATTTTTCCCCAGTAGAACCTCAGATGAGACCACAGTCTCAGCCAAAATCCTGATTGCGTCTTGAGACCCTAATCAGAGGAGCCACTTAAACCATTCCCAGATGCCTAAGTACAGAAGTGAGATAATAACAAATGTGTATTACCACTAGGTTTGTGGAAATACTGTTGCGCAGCAAGAAATGACTAATATGCAATCTTTATGAAATTAAGTTGGAGAAGGGTGCTAGTTAATAATACAGGTTCATTAAAATCAAAGTTACACTTTGCAGGTTTGGGAGACAGTTCTCCATGGGTCTCTCATGCGTATGCTCGTCTTGCAAGGGGGTAGCTGTCTGCCCTTTCCTTTGTTTGTGTAGAAAACAACCTTGGACAATAGAAATAATGTCTATCTCTGGAGCAAGGGGCAGGTTTGCTTACAGCCTTAGAAGTCAGAGATCCTGTCTCCTTTTGAGCAAAGGGCAATCCTTCTTACTGCCCATTATTAAAGATTTGGGTTTCCTAAGCTTCCTTTTCTGTGTTGCAACATCTATGATGTCACCTGGCCTTCTTCACATCACCCTGTGGGAATTGGGGCTCAGGGAAGTGGTGCAAAAATTCTGATACTTGGTTGCTTCTGCTATAAGTAATAAATGATCCTTCATCTCTGACTCAGCAGTTTGCTGGCTTCTACCAGCATTCATGGAACTGTGGCAGGCAAACAGGGTAAATCTCAGACACTTCAGGGTTCTTGAAAAGCTATAGAGAATTTATGTACAGCACGTATTTATCTGCGGCAATTGGAAAGCATATTTTTTGCAGCGGCAGAAATGTAAATACTACACAAAGTTTCTGCTGAACCTATTAACTAGACAAGTGAGAATTCAAGCCTTGTAATTCTTCTCTCTCAGCATATGGTGTCACTCCTTCTCTACCAATTTCAATTATCCACCCTTACTTGATAAAGTCTCCATACCTGGGGTTAGTTAGGCATGAAAAATGGTTAAGAATACCTTTATCGTGGAGAGATTTTAGAAGGTATTTCCTTAGTTGTTGCTTGTTACATCACCAGGCCTGTCATCCCATCCACAGAATGCCTGCTTGGTACCACCTGCAGCTATGGTACTACGGTATGTGTCCCCATAGAACCATACAACAACAGATTCACTGTACTATGAAAAAGTCCATTACAGTCACCATTGCAACTCTTGCTGCCTACAAATTTAGCAATTATAGCAACAGCTAAGAGTGCCAGAGGCTTAAAAGTAAAGTATTGCTGGTTAAAACTGGAATTGGGAAGTAAGAACTTGATATAAACTAACCTCCGAGTTGCCTACGTAAACAGCAGGTTGAATCCAATCTTTCATTATTTAGTCTCCATGGCTACCTACTCTAAATTTAATCTCTAATTACAGGTCTCTCAAACTGCTGTGTTTTTCTTGGGGGAAGTGAGTTATTGAGATTTTTTCCTAGGGTAGAATGGGAAACATTAAATTACAATATTTTATACTCCTTTTTCTTTAACTAAGGCCATCCCATAAGTATAAAGGCATTTAGGCTGTGTAAGAAAAGTAAAGCATGATGTTAATGTAAAGATCAATAATTGATCTGAACACTTACTTATTCATAAATTAAAAGGCAGAAGAAAATATAACCCATGTGTGTGGGTTTGCTGTACCATTCTGAAACGAGAGGAGAGTTAAATAGCTGGATATAAATGACTCTTTCACTTTGGAAAGGAGTATCCTTTGGTCTCTTATTCAAGGGCAGAAGAATATTCTGTCCCAAGGAAGTGCTTGTTGAAAAGAGTTTAAGACCCACAGTGCTCAGGGAGGAAAACAAGGGCTTGTTTATATCTTGAACACAGCAAGTTAAAGGAAGTGTGGGTGGGGCAAGGCCTGCCAATACTAGCTTACCCTGAGAAAGTCGTAGTGTGCTCGCTGCAAGTATCCTGTCTGCGCTGAAGCAGGGGAGGACAACGGGCAAGAAAAATCTTTTCTCAGTTGCAGAAAGGCTGTTTCAGTTTTTTGGTCTATAATCTGTGTCTACCGTTTATCACAATTCATTAACTCCCTAAACTCTCTTGGCCATTTCTCATTTCTTCCTTGTTCATTTCGTAGACACAGAAGTTCAGTTGCCCAATTAAATACAGAACAATGATTAATTTTAAAATAATATTCACCTTTCATTTAGACACATTAAGTGAGGTAGTAGATAGACCACGGACCTTAGAGGGAGAAGATGTGGAGACTCAGGACTGTCACTTACAAGTTACGTGACCTTGAACAAATCATGTCCATCTATGAAACTCAGTATTCTCAGCTATAAATGTAGATAACACATTCAACTGTTACTGAACCCAAGTTCATGTGCCAGATGCACAGTGAGGCCATACAAACTGAAACATTGGAATTTGGAGCAGAGAAATGTTTATTACAAGGGCCAAGCAAAGAGAATGAGCAGCTCATGCTCAAAAGACCTGAACCTCCCCCATGGGTTTCAGGGAAGAGTTTTTAAAGGCAAATTTGCGGGGAGAGCCACAGGGTGTGTGACTTTCTTCTGATTGGTTGGTGGTGAGGTAACAGGGTGGTGTTCCAAGAATCTTAATCATCAGCCGTCTGGTTCCAACCAGTCTGGGGTCCCATGTGCTTGTGCTCAGGCTGAAGTTACCATCCTCCACCTGGGTGGGGGCCTTAGTTCCTGTAATGGGACTCAGATCTGTATCAGGTTGTTATGTATATCCTTTTAGGAGGAACTAGGAGTCTTGTGACCCTATTGTTCTAATCACTAACTATCTGAATGTGTACTTTGGGACTCAGGGAAAGTCTAGGAGGCTGAAGCCTTTTTCCTATAAACAAGAAACAAGGGACCTAGAAAGGCTTTTGTACCTGGGAGGGCCCCAAAGGGTCCCTGCTTGGTTTCACAACTACTGTGAAGATTAAATGACGGTTCACAAACTCAACAGTCCTACATATATGGAAGGTATTGCAGTTGAAGATTATGTTGTCATTTCAACTGATTATTCATTCTAAGTGAGCACATTCTAAAAAATCTGGGTTCTCTGTGAAGAATTATCAGTTCCAGGGACTTCCCTGGTGGTCCAGTGGGTAAGACTCCACGCTCCCAATGCAGGGGGCCCAGGTTCGATCCCTGGTCGGGGAACTAGATCCTGCATGCATGCCGCAACTGAAGATCCTGCATGCCGCAACGAAGATCCCACACGCTGCAGCTAAGACCCAGCGCAGCCAAAATAAATAAATAAATAAATATTTTTTAAAGTGATGAAAAGAAGAATTATTAGTGCCAATATGAGTTATTGGACAGTACTAAAAGGGAAAATCAGTCCAAACAACATTTTCTTTTGTATTTGTTTTTGTTTGTTTCTCTGCTTATTTAAGGGAGATCTTTCTGTGGAAAAAAGTGCTTCTAGATTCTTGGCAGCAACAGGGCAAAATAAAGCTTTGGGGGAATAATTTGTCTGAGTAAAAAGCAGTTATGCTGTGTCTCATGTGCTAACTACTGTTGGGGACCCAAAATGAGTATGACAAGATGACCACACATCTTCTGGAAAGTCACAGTACCTCTTTATGACAAAATGATTGTTTTTACTTAGAAGCAAGGAAGTGGCTTAACCCTTAGAATAAAATTTTCCACGCCACCTAAAAGTATAGTTTCTTTGTTCCACACCACCTAAAAGTGTAGTGAAAGAGGACATTTTAAATTCCATTTAATTAAATTCCATTTCTACCCCATAAAGCAGTGTTTTCCAAACTGCATAGAGCAGGATGCAACCAGCATAGTTGTCCTTGGTCTTCAGGTGCAGGACTTAATTGTCCTCCTCTGTGCATGACACATGATCATCATTGCTCCCTGCAAGGGTACTTTAGTTGCATTTATCTTTATTCTCTGCCCCCACTTGCCTCTCCTTATAGGCAACCATTCTGTTTAAATAAGCAAATCATTTCACACATGTGTTCGTACACGTATTTTTGTTTTTGCACACCTTCTTTAAATATATGCAAATAGTACTGGGCTATGTATCTATTCTCTTTCTGACTTTTTTTCACTACCCATGCTATTTTTAAAATGTGTGCATTTTACTATGTGGGTATGTTGTCAATTTCTTCTAGTTTGGACCCTGTACTCCACATTTCCCTATCTACCTCCCCAGTGATGAATGCCCAGATTGCCTCCAGTTCCCTGCTACATAAATATGCTGTGACAGTGATCCCCATAACATGTTCCCTTGTGGACCTGCTGGGAAGTTCTTTGGAATATAGATCCAGGAATAGAACTGCTGAGTCATAGGATATGCACCTATTCTTAAATTAACTGGATACTGCCTAACTGCCTTCCAAAATGGCAGGACCAGTCTCCATACCCAAGGATTCCTGCATACTCATCAGTACTTGGCATTATCCAAGTACTAATCTAATTTCAATCTAATGGGTGTAAATGATACCTTATTGTTGTTTTATTTTCCATTTTTATGATTAGTACTCTTGGAACAGCCCTTTTTGTGAGTGCTGACCTTGGATTTTCTCTTCTACATATTCTACATATTCTCCTGTGTTAAATAGGCAGAGAAACAAACAAAAAAATTTGCTTGAGTATTTTTGCTTCTATATATTGTCTGTTCATATCTCTTCTCCATTTTTCTATTGAGGTTGCTGTTCTCTTATTGTTACTAAGTTCCATAAGTATTCTAGACATTAATCCCATGTTGGATTTAGATATTTCAGATATCTTTTACCAGTTCGTCATCTATTTGTTAACTTTGTTTACAGTGTCTGTTAAAAGACACTGAGGCATATTAAAACTTTTAGGAGTTTAATTGAGGAAAAATTGATTCCAATCAGGAAGCGCCAAACCAGAAGTGGTTAGGAAAACTTCACCAACAGGAGCTCTGGGAGAGGCTTTTATAGAAAAAAGGTGGAAGAAAAGTAAGGAAATTAATTATTGACTGGCTACAGCTTAAAGCCTAGTTAGCTGCTTGCGACTGGTTTCCTTTAGCATTTTTTTAACCTTGAGGCATTTATAGGCTTAAATTTTGGTTTGCTTATGTAGGTCGCCATGTCATTAGCGCCACATCAGTCTAATGGCCTCCTTATTTTGTTACAGATCCCCAAGAGGTCGGTGACCCCTCAATGGGTCCTTTGCCTGGAGTTGCAAATGCCAATCAGATGAACCCGGGTTTGGTATAGCAGAGCAGAAACTTTATTCATTGATCAAGGAATGGTGAAGAGAGAGCTTGTGTTCTAAATATACCTTCTCCCCCAGGGGAGGGGAGTAAAGGAATTTTAAGTGGTTAGGAGGCAGGGACATAGTCAAGGCTCTAGGAAATGGGGGGAGATTTTCAGGGGCAACTGGGTCACGTGCAGTCTTCCACACTTCTTTGCACACTGCATGGATTGTGCCTAGCAAAGTGCAAGTTTCCCCCCTGGGTGGAGATTTTAGCATAGTAATGAAGCAAAGGTAACTTTTGGACACTGCCAGGTTTCATCTGCGCAGAAACATTTCTGTGGTCAAGTCAGAGCCGGTTCAGGTTGGTTGACCACTGCACGTTTCTGGAAGCACAGCTGTAAAACATCTTTGACAAATACCCGGTGCTTTGAAATAAGCAAAGAGATAAATCAAGGCAAGGATCCTTTAGCTCTTAGGGGCAGATATGGGTAACAGTTTATATAATTCAGCATGTCCTTTGTAAATCCTCAAGCCTTTATTTTCATGTAACTAACTTCATCAATTTTTTTACTTACAATTTGTTCTTTTGAAATGTCGTCAAACAGGTTGTTCCGCACCCCTTGGTATAATCTCCTCTACTATCTTCTATTAATTTCTTAGTTTGACCTTTCACATCTAGATGTGGAATTTAATTTTTTCCAGTTTATTTTCTTTTCCCCATTGATTTGTTGAACTGTGTTTATTGTATACTACATTTCCAAGCGATGTCGACATTGCCTGTTCAAGAAGCACTCTTTGAGTAGCAAGATAACTGAACAATGGGAGTGAACAGCTAGTTGAAATAATAGTGGATAAGGGTGACTTCAGGAGAATGTAAGGGCAGGATGTTGTATTATTAAACATATCAATGCAGACTGAAGTAAAAATCATGCTAATTAGTAGTTTTCAGATGACGAAATGGGGATGGTCTTAATATCTTCGAAAATACACACATAGAAATTACTCCTACAGGGCACCAGTTCACAGACACACCTCAGGATTCCCTGAGCTAAATCTCTGAAATACAGAAACAAACCTCGGTTAGGTGATACTGAAAGTTTGATTACCCAAAATATCTATCCCTAGGCAGCTATTTTACGAACGCCTGGAAGTCCTGCTCTAAAAAATAAGTTCATTCTTTCTCCAACAATTCTCTGCAGAAAAAAACGCAACGGTATGGGCATTATATTGCAAATAACGTAGGCACCAGTTTACTTATCTACTTAGGTAGATAGGTGTTAACTGAATTTGAGAAATGACGAGGAAAAAGCATTTTTCTAACCGGTATATTTGCCCTGTGACCGGACAATTCATACTGAAATCAAATCAGTTGGAGAGGGAGCTATAAATACCAACTAGCTGAGGATTTAAAGCGTGTGGGGTGAGGTATGAGTAGCAGAGAATTTTTTTTTTTTTTCAAGACTTGTGAATTGGATTGTTCAAATTGAAGGGGGGTGGAGAGGACAATAAAAAGGCAGATAATGCTGAGCATAAAATACTGGGAACTAATCTGATATTCAAGAGGAACTGGCTTTCGCTAGTGGTTTCTCTTGTTTGGCGTGGACAAGTCATTTCACCTTCTCGGGCTTCGGTTTTCGATATTCGTGGTGGGTGTAGGGTTGAGATATCTCCGAGTAACCTTCCTACTTTCATCCTTTGTGGGTCCTCCCCAAGTTGACTTACAAACTCGCAGCACTTTCATCTCGCCTCTCTGCGCCTGCGCCGAAGAGGCGCTCTCGCGTTAATGGCTTCATTTTTGCCTCTTCTGCGCACGCGCCTTTTTTCCCTTTTTAATCCCTTCTTCTCCTTCCCCCCACCCCCAATTGTCAGAGGGAGGTAGGACTTCCTGTTCTTTTTACAGCGACTACCGGAAGTGATTGCGGGTAATCGGCGGCGTTTGCGGAGGCTGGAGAGTTTAGGGTGTCTGTACTAGTTGCTGCTTTTGGCGCGAAAAATGCCGGGTCTGGCGGCCGCAAGCCCTGCCCCATCTGAGTCGCAGGAGAAGAAGCCTCTGAAGCCCTGCTGCGCCTGCCCGGAGACCAAGAAGGCGCGCGATGCGTGGTCAGTGCGCAGCCAGGGAGGGGGCGGCCGGCAGGCTCCGCGCGCTGCGTTCGGGCGCCTCTGCCCGGCGTGGAGCTGGTCGTGGCCCTCGCTTTGTCGTGCGGCGCTCTTGAGGGTTGTAGAGCCCGGTAGGCTTCGCAGTCAGCTGTCTGTAAACTGAGCCCGTAGCTCAGGCTGGGGAAACATGAGGGGATTGGCGAGAGATCGGATTGACCCGGGCTCACTTCGTCCTTTCCTTCTTTACTGCAAAGGGTTTCTGAGCATCTGTTATAGGTCAAGCACTGCCTTAGGTCCGAAGACGTAGAAATGGGTAAAGATGCTGCTTGATTTAAAGGAGCTTAAAGTTAATGGAGCATTAAAGTTAATGATTGCTGTACCAGGTTTGGCAGTATCAAAGACTAAGTTTTCTGGTAATTTCTCCCAAAATTTAGACATAGTAGGACACAGGACAGGGTACGTTTCTTAACAGTAGGGAAGATCCCCTTAACCCCACCCCATTTAGATAGATGATTTAAAAATCAACCAGGCTATGACATAGGTGACATTATAGTGTTGAGAATAGTACATCTACAATACCATCAACCCGCAAAAGGTTTTGTTATTATTGTATACAGCAAGGACCCCCAACCGGGCTGCACAGCGAGCCATGGGTGAGTGAAGCTTCATCTGCCGCTCCCCAGCTCCCCATTGCTCTCATTACAGCCTGAACCATTCCCCCATCACTCGCATTACAGCTTGAACCAACACCTACCCACCCCCCCACCCCGACCCTGTGGAAAAATTGTCTTCCACAAAACTGGTGCCTGGTGCCAAAAAGGTTGGGGACCGCTGGTATACAGCCTCTACTGTGGAACAGATCTCAGAAGAAATCTTCAGATAATGTGAATATACACCTCTCCCTCCAGCCCCTTTTTGTCCTCACATAGAAAGTAAAGAGATCATAAGTGGCATAGTGGGGGAATAAAGTTGTAGGAGCTCAGTGCTTTTTATTAATACTCAGTACTTTGCAAATAATACTGTGAAGGTAGAATTGAAAGACTACTATGATCGGTAACTATACTTACACACTTTAACAGTAAGTACTTATTGAACCTTCAGATATTATTGTATTATGATTAAGAGTCTGGGATCCAGTGTCAGGGTTTGAATTCTGGTCCACCAACCAGCTTTGTGACCTTGAGCAAATTATTTAACATATCTGCCTCATATCTGTAAAATGGTCCTAATAAAAGTATCTGCCTCCAGGATTACTGTGCTATAAGCCACATCAAGTGCCTAGCACAGTATTTACAGCATTCAGTAAATGATCAGGGAGGGCCAGCTATGATTTTCATAAGGAGCTTGCTATCCCAAGCAGACAGCCCTTAAAGTTATCGAAGGATACGTAGGATTTAGAAGGAAGGAGAACCTACCTTTCTTTAAATTACTTCTGCATCAATTACCTCTGACTGCTATGGCTTCTTCCCAAATATCTAGAGTCAGGAGTCAATTTTTTTTTTGTAGTTGAATTTGGCTTAACTTGATTCTTTGCTAAAATTACATTTTCAGGCCCTTAGAAATAAAGCTGTGTGGTCCTAGTCTTTCCTTTGTGAATTTTACAAGTAAAAAGTTCTTTGATCATCATGAGTGGGGCTCATCAGGCTGCTCTTGGCAGGCAAATGTTTTTTGCTCTTTGTGTTGGGTGTCTTGTGGTTAGAAGTAGATTTACTTAGGTGTATTTGAATGTAGAGCAGAATCAAAAATTTAATTCCTCTGGGATAGGCAAAAAATTAAGCTCTTCTTTCTGTCCATTTAACGTTAACTTTTTATTCAGTTTATTTCATTATAGAGCAGTATTATTCCTTGGATATTGTCTAGAGGCAATATTTAATATTCATAATTATTTCTTCTAATCAGATTCCTCCATGCCCCCCCCAAAACTAGTTATCTGTGGGACATTTTCATGGGCAAGGAAGTATCACAAGAGCCAATAAAACAAAGCCATTTGGTATAATAGCATTTTTTAAAACTCCAGTTGTATTCGGTGAGATCCGTGTTCGGCCTCACTCCCCATCACTGTCTTGCATGCTTATTTACCACTAATGTGCTTAGTGCCTACTTTGTTAGATAACAAGTACATTTTGTTTTATAGCATCATTGAGAAAGGAGAAGAGAACTGTGGACACCTAATTGAGGCCCACAAGGAATGCATGAGAGCCCTGGGATTTAAGATATGAAATGGTGAGCACGCTACTGTCTTATTGGGAAGGTAATACATAGGCTGATTGCTTCAAATTTGTGTATTGCTTTACAGATTTAGCGATCATTGGGCAACATTCTCTCTGAAAGGTAGTTCACCTGGTTAATCTAACATGCCTAAGTATCACTGGAAAGATAACGTCTCAGTTTCTAGTGTATGGAGTAAATGATGCTAATAAATTGAGAGGGGTGGGACTTCCCTGGCTGTCCGGTGGTTAAGACTCCACGCTTCCACTGCAGGGGACTTGGGTTTGATCTCTGGTTGGTAGGGATCCTGCATGATGCGTGGTGCAGCCAAAAAAAAAAAAAAAACTTAGAGGTGTTTGGTGGATTTGGGAAGGGGAGAATTAAGCTTTCAAGAAAGGGCTTGGCAAAAGCCTTTAGAGTTATGTTAGAGACAGAGGAATCACGGCTTAGGAAGTTCAAAATATTCACTTGTCTGACTTAAAAGGGAAGTGTTCTCTATTTTTTGTTTCTAATCTTGTGAGTTTTTAGGAAGTGTTTTTAAATACGGAGTAGGCAGCTCATGGAAGCATTGCTTTCTGCAAAACAGAAATGGAATCGTTGCTGTTTCTTTTGTACCATGCTTTATTCTAATAAAACTAAAACCTCAGACCATTATTTGAAGAACTTTGAATTCAAATTTTAATGCTGAAAGTGACCTTAAGTGATGTGTATACAACAATACCACAAATAAATTATCTCCTTTTGTTTGGAACCTCTTCCTTCAGATAGCAACTTGACTTACTCCCTCACTTCAGATCTCTCTTCAGATCTGTTTTCAAGCCTCCTAATTGGAGAGGCTTTCCCTCAACATTCCATCTAAAATAGCATCCGTTCCCCATTACTCTATCCTGGCACTGTCCAGTAGAACTTTCTGTGATAATGAAAACGTTCTGTGCCTGCACTCTACAGTATGGTAGCCACTAGCCATATGTGGCTGTGGAGCCCTTGAAATGTGGCTAGTAAAGCTGAGGAACTGAATTTTTTGTATGTTTGTTTTTTTATTTTAATAGCCACATGTGGCTAGTGGCTGGGCTACACCATTGCCTGCGTATTTTGTATTTATTAATCATCCGAATTGCTTTACTTCAATTAGAATGTAAGTTCTGAGACAGAAATTTTCTATTTACTCACTGGCGTATCTCCAGGACCAGTAACAGTGCCTGGCACATAATAGGTGCTCAATAGAGGATTGTTAAATAAATCAACAAATGAGGAAACTAAGGCCTATAGATATGAAGTGACTTCCTATAGGCAGGGTCAGAACTGGAACCTCTGTCTCCAGAGGCTCCCTGTGCTTGGTGCCCTTACTCCCCCATAAGATCCACACCACACCACCACTTATAACTTAATAATAGCTGAGAGAGAATGCCAAAGCTACATACCAGTGTAGGAGTAATAGAGAGCCTGGCTTCTTTCCCTTTCACCCCTTTCCTGCCTCTTTGGAATTTTACATGTGGCCAGTCTTCCTCACTGAGCTGTGAAAAAGGAGGGATAAAGAACCTGTCCTCAGCTGATAAGAAGTATCACTGTGTAGTGGAAAACAGTCTAGGCTGGAAGTCCTGAGGCTTAACTTGGTTCTCCTGTTCTCTAGCTTAGCATGTGTTTTACTTTAGCTACATCTATATTCATCAAGACATTAATCCTATCTGGATTTCACTTTTTTCATTTATAAAAAGAGAACCATAATATATTTTGTGATTTTACACATGGTATGATATCTGTGTATACAAGATATACTTAAGTGCTGTTAAGATTAGATGGTTATTTAAAGAAATCCCATGGTGAATCATTTTGTAAAATAAGTAAATATGGTTGTGGGGAGCTATTCTTAAAAAGTATAACTACTGATTATTTCAAAAACATGAAATCTCAACATTTGTACATGATTTCCTTGTTCCTAATCTAACTTTCTTCCTAGTCAGTTTTGTTAGCTGTTGCTTAGGGTTAAGCCTGCCTTGATAAAAAGGGTGATTTTTAAAAATGCTAATTTTTAGGAGCATCAGAAGTCTCTTGGACTTCATGTGGACCTCACAGGTGATAGAATTATTGCTATAACTAGCATATATTCACGAGGACCAGACGATATCATGGTTTTCTATGTTATTGGGACAGAGAGTAAGAGTGATTCCTGTGTACTTCATTTGTGTGTAAAAGAAAATGCAAGAGCTTTGGGCTTAGAAGACCTGACCTTTAACTGATTGTACGATCTTGGGCAAGTCCTTAACTTTCTGAACCTTAGTTTTCTCATGTGTAAAGGAGAGAGAACAGTACATGACCGAACTACTTCATTAGAGTCATTATGATGATTAAATGATATATGTGTGAATAGGCTTTGTAAACTGTCAAAGGGAAACCAGAACAGAAGAGCCGTATCTTGGAAGTCATGGATAGCAGACATTCTACTGAGGTCTGTTTAATATATGTCCTGATTATTTTTGAATCCTGGTTACAAAAAGAAGAATCTGAATCCACATAGGGCCTTTCTAAGAATTGTAAATAATCATTTTTAAATTTTCAGTATAATACTACTTCTGGAGGAGGAACAGGTGTTTGGATCTGCATTGGTCCCAGGTGTCCTATTTCCCTGGCCCCCATGGGGAAATGGAAGGACAGTGAAGTCAAAAAAAGACTTGCTCAAGTTAAGAGTGGATAGGTGGTGGCATTAAAACTAGAATCTAGGTCTTTCTTACTCTCCAAATCTCAAGCACTTTATACTTCACTCCCTGCACTTAATGAGATTTTATTCCAACATATTCATTTTTAGGATTACACATAGTCTTGAACTTCAATCCTAAAACTTTATTTTGAATGCTAATTACAAAGACCTGTGTTGAAATGCATAGGTGTATATAACTCAGTAACCAGGTCAGTGACTGTAGGGTAAAATCCAGTGCTACTGTCTGCACTGTTACAAGATAAACTTAACTAAATTGGTATTTCTTAGACTATTAGACCACATTTTTCCGAGGATAGCTTCAAAAGAAAAATATTTTGCAATCTTAGATATTCCCAGTAATGATCATGAAACTTCCTTAATTCGAAAACCTTTGTAGATTTTAATGTTATTTTCTAAATAAGGTAGATCTTAATTGTACCTTGAATCCAGTAAACTGGACTTAGTATGAAAGTAAGTGTACCTTTATGATCACCCGAGGAATGTTTTCCAAAATTCACAAGCCTGAGCCCTGATCTGTACATGTTGACTCAGAAGCTCCTAGATAATTTTCAAGTGTCCTCCTCTTTAAGAACCACTGGCTTAAGCTGAAGACATAGTAGGGATAGTACTAAATATAAATTGTCTACAGATTTAATAGCAGCAAAGGCAGAGACTTGAAAACTACTCCTAAGGAAAAACAGGGTGTGATGGTGGTGATTCTAGTCACTTCTAGCTTTTGACTGCTTCTTTTACTGAAAGAGAAACTAGAGGAACCTAAAACCTGCTTAGAAATGTAAAGAGGAAATGGCAGCTGGTATCTTTCTGCCTTTAGGAGCCAGGAGGAACCTAGAGAATCCAGCTCGGGGGCTAAAATCATTGAAAGAAATTAAAGGACCGTCACTGAGTGGTGGTGATACTCAGTATTTATTAAGCTTAACTGAACTTAATAGTTCACACACACAAAACGCACACAGAGACAACTGATGATGTATGAAAATATGATCCTGAGAGTCAAGAAAAAGGGTCATTTCTGCTATTTGAACATTTATTCATTCAATAGATATCTATTGTTTAAAACTCTAGAAAATGCCAAGATGAGAAGACACAGGGTCTCTTCTGTCAAGGACCTTATACCCAGAGGCTTTCAGGGGGTAGCCCCTCCTGAGGTATAGTAGCTGGTAACAAAAGCGGTAGCAATGCTATATAGACTGCTATCTGTTGAAATGTTGAGTGGCTTCATTTTTGCTTATCTTTAAGTGTATTCTTCCTTTGAGCCTTAGAAAAGAGAGAGTTTATATATTTACATTGTTGTTAAGGCTTATCTTCTTTTCTAAACCAAATGCAGGGAATAGCTAGGTGAGGGAAGCGCTTGAATTAGACTTGAAGAGTTGGCTAGCCCAAATCACTCAGTTACCTTTATGGCATTGTTCCTGTCTTCTGGGATAGTGGGTGGGGGTGGGGGTGGGGGTGGCGTGGCTGCCAGCTGTCTGGAGAGAAGCCTGGTACACCAGCAACCCCATCCTCTGCTGCTCTCCCTTTTTGATCTTTCCAAATTCATTTCAGAAGTGTTACCCTTACTTTGCCCTTGGGATTGAGTAACTTTCCACAGGAAATGCCTGTGTACAGAGCTGACCTTCTGCCTTCCACTTCATGGATCTTTGCCAAACACTTGAGTCAGAACGGAGGGGGCTACAGGTCTCTTCTCTTTAGTATCTGCAAAAGTAAACTCCCTTAGTCTTTTTTGGAAGATGTTTTTGAGAAAATAAATAAATGTGTAGTTTTTACTTCAACAAAGACTTGAAAGGTTAAACCTTGTAATGGATTAAACAGTTTCCGTGATGTTTTTATTTAAACAGAACTAGAATTTTAACATGTGGATCTTTTATTTCATGACTGGTTTAGAATAATTGTGGCAGTTAGTTAATAGTCCTCAGCTGAGGCACTCATTTCTAGCATCTTAATTCCCTGACTCCATAGGTCTGACATGATGCTTGAAACCTGACTTTCTAAAATACATCTTTTTCTGCAGGTGGCCTGCTCTGGGAATGAATAACTCCTGAAAAATGAAGAAGATTTAATAACTTTGGGAGCTCTTTGATGAACATTGATAAATTAAAAAGTATTTATAACTTATTAAAAAAAAAAGAATATCCCTGGTCAAAAGTCTTCAGGTGTGTTTCTTTTTGTGTTCCTCACATGGCATTTATGTATTTATTTTTCTTAAAGAATACCTGTGGCCATAATTCAAAAAGAGTTATGTACCACAACGTTCATTGCAGCTCTATTTACAATAGCCAGGACATGGAAGCAACCTAAGTGTCCATCAAGAGACGAATGGTTAAAGAAGATGTGGTACATATATACAATGGAATATTACTCAGCCATAAAAAGAAATGAAATTGAGTTATTTGTAGTGAGATGGATGGACCTAGAGACTGTCATACAGAGTGAAGTAAGTCAGAAAGAGAAAAATAAATACCGTATGCTAACATATATGGAATCTTAAAAAAAAAAAAAAGGTTCTGAAGAACCTAGGGACAGGATGGGAATAAAGACGCAGATGTAGAGAATGGACTTGGGGACACGGGGAGGGGGAAGGGTAAGCTGGGACGAAGTGAGAGAGTAGCATGGACTTACATATACTACCAAAATAGATAGCTAGTGGGAAGCAGCCGCATAGCACAGGGAGATCAGCTCGGTGCTCTGCGACCACCTAGAGGGGTGGGATAGGGAGGGTGGGAGGGAGACGCAAGAACGAGGAGATATGAGGATATATGTATATGTATAGCTGATTCACTTTGTTATAAAGCAGAAACTAACATACCATGGTAAAGCAATTATATTCCAATAAAGACATTAAAAAAAAAAAATACCTGTGGGTTCCTCATCTGTGGATTTGACCAAACTTAGATCAAAAATATTGGGAGGGGGGGCTTGCCTGGTCGCGCAGTGGTTGAGAATCTGCCTGCCAATGCAGGGGACACGGGTTCGAACCCTGGTCTGGGAAGATCCCACATGCTGCGGAGCAACTAGGCCCGTGAGCCACAACTACTGAGCCTGCGCGTCTGGAGCCTGTGCTCCGCAACGGGAGAGGCCGCGACAGTGAGAGGCCCGCGCACCGCGATGAAGAGTGGCCCCCGCTCGCCACAACTGGAGAAAGCCCTCGCACAGAAACGAAGACCCAACACAGCCAAAAATAAATAAATAAATAAATAAATTTAAGAAATTCTCCCCTCAATTAAAAAATATATATATATATTGGGGGGTGGGGGGTGGGGGTGGGTGAATTCCAGTAAAACTTGAGTTTGCTGCTTTTTCAACTATTTACATAGTATTTACAACTGTTTACATTGTATTTACAAGTATTTGCATAACATTTACATTTTATTATGTATTGTAAGTGATCAGGAGATGATTTAAAGTATATAGGAGGATATGCTTAAGTTATATAGAAAAACTACACCATTTTATCAATATATAAGGGACTTGAGCAAATGCAGAGTTCAGTATCCACAGGGGTCCTGGAACCAATCGCCCAGGATCCTGAGGGATGACTGTGGTATAAACAAATCTTGTAATACAAGCCCCGTGGTCCTATTAGCTGCTTATGAGCTAATGAGACAATTGGTCATATTCTGTCTTCAAGTAAATGGAGCTTTAGATCTCAACAACAAAAGACACTGAGAAACATAAATAAGTGAATATGTAGGGTTCATGTATCACGATTGGAAAATTGCTTCTTACAAAAGAGCTGAACTAAAATGTTCCGTAAGATTCCTTCCTAGTTAATTAAGAGCATGGCTTCAAAGTGTGACAGACTTAAGTTCAACAGCTGGCTATGTGACCTCAAGCAAGTCAGTCAACCGTTTGTGTCTTTCTCATCTGAAAGAAAAAAACAGGGAGAGTAGCAATACCTAAGTTACAAGATTGTGCTTACGCATTGAAATGGTGTACATAAAGCATTTGGCACAGTAACATTCAGTGTTACTAACATTCTAATTCTTTTGAGTCTGTATTCATATTTTTCACTTTAATATTCGTTTGGATGTAGAGTTTTTATTTTATTGATAGTAAGCACTTTATAGTTTTCAGAGCATTCTTTTAGGGTGAAGAATAGAATCTTGGACTCCTAAGGCAGATGATGTGAACCAACTTTCCACCCAATACAGATCCTTGGCAGATGGTTATCCAGATTCTGCTTGAATATGTCCTGGGACTACAAAAGGAAAAAAAAAAAGAAAATCCCTAACCTTATCATCTCCCAATGTTAATTTTTGCTGTTCCAAACTTTTATTATACATTTTTCTAAAACAAAAAATTAGATCATTTTTCTATACTACATATTTTTAATGCAATCACAATATTAATTGCCTTTTCCCCTTAATATATTTTACCACCTGTGAGTTCAGTTCTACAATATGAGTTGTAGTAGCTATGTATAAATCTACTCTATGGCTTACCAATTCCCTATCTACATACATTCAACAATCAAATGTTTTATAGAATGCCTGCTGTGTGTCAAATACCCTTCTAGGAATTGGGTCTCAGAATTGAACAGGATACATACCAGATACCTAAATTATTTCTGATTTTAAAATACATTGTTTTGCTGGCTGGTTTTATGGAAACATGTAAGGAAGAAAGAAAGAAGTCACCTGAAATCCCACCAGTCTACAATAGGGCCACTTTTTGGTGACCTTCTTGCCATTTATCTCTTTCTGCATGTATGTTCACTTTTTATTTTTTTGCTACTCCATTATAATACTGCAATGGAAGTTTCTATAGGAAAGTCTTTACAAGTGTCTTTACTAATCATTTAACTAAGGATGGGCCAGAGTTTTCAAGGCTTTGAATGAGTACTGCCTGACTGATCTCTAGAAAGGGGGTGCCCATTTATAATACCTTAATACCTGTGGGTGCCTGTTTCCCTAAGCTCTTAGCAAGGTTAATTTGTTTCAGCCTTTGCCAGTTTGATACCCTCACCTGATTTGTAAAGAATTAACACACCCTTCTTGACATCGGCCATAGTTAAAAGTACACCCCACAAGACCCTCTGCCCACCCTTCTCTAGTGCTTAAGCCTTCCCAGGAATCATGTGCAGCATTTTGGTACTAACAGTAATAGATGTCACCACAATAATTTGAAAAATGAAGAACTTAGCTTCCTAATAGGTGATCACCACATTCTGACCACCACATACCTCTTTGCTAAGCCCCTGCTATTCACAATACATCCCCAAATCTCAATACAGATACATTCACACTGTTCTCTATAATTAGTTCCCTTCGTCTAACGTGAAACATTTGCCTCGAAGGTTGATAAGAACAGGACCGTGTCCCTAAGCAAGATCTCCATTAGGCTGACTATACCTTCTGCAGGTCTGATGTGAGGCTGATGGAGAAACTATAATCCCCATCTTACAGGTGAGTACAGGCGCTCAGGTTAAGGAAGTTGCTCTGGTTAAATATCTGGTGAACTGGGATGTGAGTCTTGGTCATTAGAGTTCAAGCCCAAAAGCCCAATGTTCTTTCCTGTACCAGGTGTCTAATATAAACATCATATATTCATAGTTGTAAATTCATTTATTCACTCAGTACATATTTAGTGAAGGCTTATTATGTGCAAGGAACTGCCCTAAGTGTTGAGTATTTATGTGTGAACCAGACATATCCCCTGTCCTCAAGAATAGAGGCTGCTTGACTCAACATTTACTGAGGACATAGTAAATGCCAACTATGTGCTAAGTAGTGAACAAAGATTAGTAAGACATGGCCTGCTCTCAAAGAGCTTATATTCTGGTGGATATATGTATATAAGCTATAAAAATATAAAGTTGAATATTCAGTGCTATGATAAATATTTTCCTTAAAAGAGTACATGTGTGACTATACCCAGTGTTTCTTTCTTTAGCTATTATAAACTGCTAGATGGTAGTTCTATGTGTGTTAATTATGGTGCTTTTGACAGCTAAGTAATACAAAATCCTCATCAAGGGAAACACATAACTGGCAGTCCAGGGTTAGGGAAAACTCTAGATGCAATGATATCAAGGCTCAGTGGTGCCATCCAAGACTCAAGTTACTTTCATCTCAGAGCTCTCTCCTAGGACTAATGAAGCTAATAATGTACTTTCTTGTTCAAGTGCAGCAGAGGAAAGAGAAATCATTCCTAAGGCATGAAGTCCCCACACCCACCCCCCTTTTTTTTGGTCTGATTGAGCCAAATTAGGTTATGTGTATTTTTATGGACCAATAATAATTGTCAACAGAATGCCTTTTGCTGACTGGGTTAAACAGGATTTCCTCCTTGGATCCATGTGTAGGTGAGATATCAGAACAAAACTGGAATTCTGTTACAAGGAGGAAGTGGTAAATGGTAAATGGGTATCGAGTAGACAACCAACTTTGCACTAAATCATCGTGTTCACTTAACAACCAAGTCATCCTGAATGGTCAGATTGAGTTTAAAGGAGCAGTTCCTCTCAGTTTACTCAGACTTTTGAGAGAAAATTATTGGTAGCAAATAACAAGTCATATGACGTTCAGTTTTCATAGAATAAAACAATCAGCAGATGTTCGGAGAACTGTTGGTTGAATAGTACTCCTTACGGAGATCCTTAGGGAGATCGGAATCTGAATGCCTTCGACTGCGAGTACCAGAATACCCAACTACAGAGACTTAAGTAATAAATGTAATTTATCTCCTGTCATAAAGTCTGAAGGTTGAAAGTTTCAGGTTTGAGACAATGGCTCAGTGATACTTTGAAGAACCAAGGCTTGTTCTATTTTTCTCCTCTTTAACCTTCTCATCCTTAGGCCTATCCTATCTCATGGGTACAGTGGCTTCAAACATTACATCATCATACAACTGTATTCAAGCCAGGATGAAAGGTAGTAGCCTTCCTTACTGTCTCTATCAGGGAGTATACGTTTCCCCAGATACTCCCACACACGTGTCCTCTTATGTCTCATTGGTCACATGTCCACTCCTAAACTAGTTGCCATTGTGGGGAATGGGATATCGTGCTTGGATTTGACCAGTCTTTTTTTTTTTTTAACTTGGAAGTCTTTTTGATACCAGTTTTTATTGTTTTTTAAAAAATATTTATTTATTTATTTGGTTGTACCGGGTCTTAGTTGCGGCAGGTGGGCTCCTTAGTTGTGGCATGCGAACTCTTAGTTGCAGCATGCATGTGGGATCTATTTCCCTGACCAGGAATCGAACCCGGGCCCCCCGCATTGGGAGCTCGGAGTCTTATCCATTGCACCACCAGCGAAGTCCCTTGACCAGTCTTATTTCAGGTCCTGGCAACTGGGAGAGAAGCCCACCCTCCTTTACATATCGCCCAAGCAAAATCAGAGTTCCATAAACTGGGGGAAAAAGGAGAAATGGATAAGGAACCAGTAGTGTCTGCCTAAGATCAACTCAGCAGTATGTGTCCAATGCCTAGAATCATGCCTGTGTTCTATTTTAATAACTATATTAGGAAAGCATTAAAAGCATCAAGCCCAGTGTTTCTCAAACTACCTGTGGTGAAACTACATGTAGTTTCTCAAACTATAAGTAGTAAACTACTACTACTTTAATTTTTTCCAATTCACAGACTAATAAGTTTCCTGTCAAACTGTATAAAGATGTCTTAAGTTCTCTTAGTTTCTGTCCATATCTCATCATGGACCAGTAACAGCTCTCGGGCCAGCCATGGTCCATGACCACTCTTGGAGAGATGGTGTAGCCGGCTGACTTCGTAATCTGGCCCCGGCCTGCCTCTCCTGCCTCGTGCCCTGCTGCTCCCTTTGATTCACTGGTAACAAACTGTTCTCTGTTACCAGAATATGCCATGTATTTTCATTTTACTTCTGGACTTGACTTCACATTCTGTTCTCCCTTCCTGGAATGCCCTCCCCTAGCTGGGGAACACCTACTCAGCTTTTTAAACCAGCTTAAATGTCATCTTCCCTTGTGATGTTTTTCCTGAATTCTTTGCTCCCCTATCAGTGCTTCCTTTGAACCCCTTCCTATCTCATGGTTGTGGTAGCTTCAGGCATTATATCATCACACAACTGTATTCAAGCCAGGCTGAAAGGTAGCAGGCCTCCTTACTGTCTCCACCAGGGAGTAGACTTCTTCCAGAAGCTCCCTGACACATTCT
The DNA here is from genome assembly GCF_965194825.1 of Balaenoptera physalus. Lineage (NCBI taxonomy): Eukaryota > Metazoa > Chordata > Mammalia > Artiodactyla > Balaenopteridae > Balaenoptera > Balaenoptera physalus. Next base: position 80,679,186 of record NC_138891.1, read on the forward strand.
CTTATGTCTCATTGGTCACATGCCCAATAAGTGTATTTTTTGGGTTGTAGTTCTTTCTGGGTCAGTCTCCCTCACTCATTGTCTTCCTCATCTTCTACCCCCAGTTCCTGGCACACATACTTTGTCCTAAGTAAATGCTTATTCAATAGAATTGACTCAACAAATGATGTGACTTCTGTGTCTTTCCTTCTATTCTCCCCAAATATTTTCTACCGTGCTTCTGCCTGCGTATTTGTGGCTTTCCTTATAAGAACATTCCATTTTGACCCACACTTTTTTCTTTCCTCTTCTATCAAACCTGGTTTTAAAAACAAAGATACAGCTTTTCACTGTATTCCTGTCATCGGTCCCACCCCACAGGCATCACTGTCACTGTCACTACAGGCAGAATGTGGGGTTTATGCCACCCCAGCGGCATACTCAAATCCCTGGTAGCAATGAATGAGCCTGCATATGGACACATATTAACTCCCCAAAGTACCTGGCAAGGTGGTACAGCACAGAAAACATACAATTTAGAGTCACAATGACCTAGGCTTTAGCCCCTATTCACATACTATCTCTGTCACCTTGGGGATGTTCCTTAACCTCTCTGAGCTTGTTTCTTTCATTAAAAATAACGTATCATGGGGAGACATGAGGAAACAATAACTGCTTGATAAATGTTAGTACCTTCTGCTCAGATGAGCACATTTGTGGATTGACAAAGAAGGCAGGCTGAGAGCAGCAGTCAGTTGGTCTGCCTGTCTCTTTAAGGGCTCAGGACCAGCCCATTGGTCAGGCTTGCTGAGAAAGATGACCTGCTTTGAAATTCTATCTTGGGCAGAGCCTTGGTTGTTTCTGTTCCTGTGCTTCTCATTTCCTTGCTCACCGCTGGCAGAGACAGCCACTCTGACAGCTCCGGGGGTGCATGACTAAGGTGGAGGGATGAGCAGCTGCTGCTTGCTACAGGGGGTGGCTTGGCCAGGGGGCAGGCAGGTGACAGAAAAGCAGCATATGGAAATCCCCAAACTCCACTGCTGAAATGACATCAAGGACCCAAATGGTTGCTGTGGGAAAGGCTGGGGGCGAGGGCGGCGGGGTGGGGCACGGGGCCCTTCTCCAGGAGCTCTCTAGCTCTTTTCCTTTGCCACTGATTTTCCCCCCTCAACGTTAGAAAAAAGGGAATAAGATGCACATTTGTTGGTTAGGTGATTGTAATTAAAGAAGAAAAAAACCAGCTTCTTTCAACATGCCGTACATTTTCACACCTCCGTGCCTATGCTTCTTGTGCTGTTATCACCGCTAGAAATCCTCTTCTCCCTCTACCTGGCTAATTCAACCCCTGCACCCCAAATTCCTTGTTAGCACCTGTGTCTTCCTTCTTCAATGCCACCTTCCTTCTAGGCTGCCACCTCTCCTAAACTCAACTCAGTTACTATGCTTCCCACACTGAATTGAGGTTGTTTTTTGAGGTATCTCTCCCTTGATAGAGTGAAAGCTCTTGGGAATCTTTGATTCTCTAAGTGCTTGGCTCATAGCAGGCACTCAATGTGTGTTGAGTTGAAAACTTCTACTCCTCTGCATATTTGACAATTCCTAATTTCTCACTAATTTTAGTTAGGTTACTAGCAGTATAATAAAGATCCCTATGGATTGAGCACTTGAATAGTTCTGGAAGGTTACTGGGTGCCTCCACCCCCTGTCCCCGCCCCCATACCTCAGGGGCTGTAGGAGTAATGGTAATAAGGAAACAAGATCAAGGAGTCATGTGGAAGCCAGAGGGACATTTCTTAGTTTAGTGTTTGCATATTCACAGATTTCAAATTGATGACCCAAGGTAGACCCCAGGTTCATCCAGAAGTTCCTGAACGTCCTCAGACTTTCTGGGGGGAGTGGAGTTAGGAGTCATGGATCTCGTCCTGTATTTCCACTAACTGTGCAAACTACTTGGGACACAGCAGTAAGTCTGATAGATGAGATCAAATCCTGCCTTTGGGACTTCACTGGTGGCGCAGTGGTTAAGAATCTGCCTGCCAATACAGGGGACACAGGTTCAAGCCCTGGTCTGGGAAGATCCCTACATGCCGTGGAGCAACTAAGCCCGTGTGCCACAACTACTGAAGCCCGTGCGCCTAGAGCCTGTGAGCCACAACTACTGAGCCCACGTGCCACAACTACTGAGCCTGCGCTCTAGAGCCCACGTGCCACAATTACTGAAGCCCGCGTGCCTAGAAGCCCATGCTCCGCAACAAGAGAAGCCACTGCAATGAGAAGCCCACGCACCGCAACGAAGAGTAGTCCCCGCTCACCTCAACTAGAGAAAGCCCGCACGCAGCAACAAAGACCCAATGCAGCCAAAAATAAATAAATAAATAAATTTATTAAAGAAAAAAAAAAAAATCCTGCCTCTGTCACTTACCACCTGTTGGAACTTGTTACCTCTCTAAACCTCAGTTTCTTTCAGATGTAGAAGGAGGATAATATTTATTTGGAATGGTTGTGTGATGACTAAATCATGTGTATGTAAAATACCTAATCTGCGTCTGCCATTTTGTAGGTGTTCAATAGGTGATGGTTATTATAATTTGCCAATATTGGGGTGGGTGGGGTGATGGTCTGAGCAATGTATTACCATTGTATTAACTATTACTAGATCCAGATACACGCAGGAGAAAGTCAGAATTCAAAAAGCTGCTTTGCACAGCTAATTTTGTTTAATGGTTGTCAAATAAATGCTTATTTCAAATAAAGTCATATTTCCAACGTGACTTCATAAAGGCCTTCAAGGGGTTTTCCACTTCTCACTGTTAGCATTTTTTCTGATAATAGTCCCACACTTTCCGACCTTGAAGTGTCCTCCTACCTCAGGAGAGCCCCCAGCCCTCCCAGAGGGGGCTCTGGACAGTCTCCTGCCTGAGGTGTGGCAGTAAATTCTGTGCTCACTTTCCCTTTGTCCACCCTCTCACACACACACACACACACACACACACACCCACATGCCTCTTTTGCCCCAGGTCTTATCTTGTCCTCTGGGGAGGTATGTTAAGTGCTCTTCCAGCCTGCCTGTGTGCCTGGCCTGTTTTTTCTCACTGCCAGTACCTCTTGGATTCCAATTCCAAACATGGTATCCGTCTGGGGTCACCCTTTCTTCCGGTGCCAAGAGAGATGCATTCCAAATGGAGCACAAATGTGCCTCCCGTGCTGGGCTCTCCTCATTCTGTTTGGGGACAACGGAGAGCAGGATGTGGCTGCTTTTTTATCCCTCACTGCTGAAGTTTTCAGCCCCATAGTCCTATCTTTTCCTCAGGACAATTTAGGTTTCCTGCCAGGAGCCAAGTGTGAAGACCGTCCTAAGAAACCTGGAGCCGTGCACGCTCGTCAGAGCTCTGCAGGGAGGGCCAGAGCCTTGCTGAGGGAAAGAGAAAGAAAGGTTTTCAGTTCTCCATGAAGTGTATTATGTTCTGCCATTCATTCCCCAAGCTACTGGAAGCATTCCTCCCAGGAAAGGTGGAGCTGTGGGGAGAAGCCAATGGTGAGATGACATCTGAGAGGACAGGCTAACCCACTTCCTGGATTTCCCACGTGGGGACGGTCTTAGAGCCCGACAGGCTTTGAGGCCCGAAGATGAGCAGCAACGGCAGCGCAGTGGGCCAGCTCCTCTGGAGCGGGCCGCTGTGCGTCGGCTGGAGGCGGGACCAGGAAGGGGCTGTCTACCACCTGGCCACCTGCCTCCTGCTCCTGGGCTTCATGGGGGGCAGCGGGGTGTATGGGTGCTTCTACCTCTTTGGCTTCCTGGGCACGGGCTACCTGTGCTGTGTGCTGTGGGGCTGGTTCGATGCCTGCGGCCTGGACATCGTCCTCTGGAGCGTCCTGCTGGCGACTGCCTGCGTGCTCCAGCTGGCACACCTGGTGTACGGCCTGCGCGAGGACACCCTCCCCGAGGAGTTCGAGCTCCTCTACAAGACGCTGTGCCTGCCCCTGCAGGTACCCCTGCCAGCGTACAAGGAGATCGTTCGCTGCTGCGAGGAGCAAGTCTTGACTCTGGCCACGGAGCAGACCTACGCCGTGGAGGGCGAGACGCCCATAGACCGCCTGTCCCTGCTGCTTTCTGGCCGGTAAGCCGCTCCGTCAATGCCCAGCATTTCTTCCCCACGCCCACGCTTCTAATTTCCCAGTGCCTCCCTTTCCATTTCACGTCCCTTCCACTGAGGAAGGATGTGGCAAGTCAAACAAACCAAAATAGATTTTTCTAAGCATGCGCTTGCTTCCCCTTTCTTAGCATTTTCCATGAGGAAACTAGCTCATGAGGCACCTTGATTGGCAGGAAGGATTGTGTGTGCACTTGTGCTGGGAGGTGTGGGCTGAGCGTTTCTTGAGCCTGGGTCTGAAATGACCACACCACACACACATGCCAGCACGTCATGCCTAAACTGCAGCAATATCTCTGTAAGCTTTGGAAAACTGGACATTTCAATAAGATTAATTCATTCCTTCCATATGCATTCAACATTTGCTAAGTGCCAAGTATGTACAAGAAACAGTGCCAAAACAGAGGGGGTTTCCTGTAACCCCTGTTCCCTCCAGGGCATCAAAGATCTTGGGGAATATCCCATACAGATTCTATGGTAAAGCCATTCTGTATATACCCAGGTATGGAGCAGGAATACCCCTTGTCCACTTTTCCACTTCCAATTGTTCTATTGAGATTCTTACAGATGAAGAAGTGCCATAAACCTGCGGGCCAGACAGTGAGGGAGGAGTAGTGATGCCCACGTGTGTCTCTTTGAGTATATGGTGGAGACACCTGGCTGACACCTTTTAAGGAGGCTGACAGTCAGACCTTAGCAGAAATGGGCTTTGTCAGGATTAGTGTATGCCTGGTCAGGCTGCATGCGAGCATTGGCCATTGACTGACCTCTTCTGAACAAATATACCATGGAGCTCTGTGCTGCACAGTTGGTAGGAAATTGTGAATTCTTTGAAATATTGCCCTAGTGGGACTTGTATGTGGAGCTAAGCATCTTAACCTGGTATGTACTTGGGCTGGCTCTGTGGAAAGCAAGTAGAGTATTTCAAAAGCTTTGTCCTTAATTTCCTCTTTCCTGCTTTCTTGAGACCAGGAGAATGTGGTAGAAAGACAAGAAAGTAATCAGAAGGGTCTGATTTCAAAAAAAAAAAGGAAAGAAACCAGATAACACCGCCAGCCACAGTGGGGAAAAAAAGGAGTTTGACATTGATGATGATGGTACTACAACAACTACTGCTACTAGTAATAATATGCATTTATGTATTAATGTATAGAATCAAAGTGTGATGTATACATGTTTTTATTTTGTTTGGAGTCTGAGGTCCTGGGTTGAATGAGCTATGAGGTTTTGTGATGTTTCATTTCATTTATGGGTGAACTGAAGTGTAAATAAACCATACATCAGGATTATTGTATGGTTCAGGTATCTTTTATATAATGGATTTACCATGAACTTATAGAAGACCACGTCCCTGTGAAGAGGAGAGGGGGCCTTGCCCTCTCAGTGTGGCTTTTCCTATTATACTTAGCATCCAAAACCTGAGTCAAAACTTAGACAATTTTGATATTTTTCTTGCTTTGCAAGGTTTGGAAGTAAGAGTTTTGTTTTGAGATCTTTCAACGTCATCCTGTCTCAACTTTGCTAAGTTGAAGCTGGGGAAAGGAGCTTCTAGTCTATATGACCAGGCTCCAGCTTTAAAGGAGAATCATCGTACCTTTGGCTGGTGAGGTACCAAACACCTCAAAGCAGCAGACAAGAACTCCACGCCAGGAAATGGAGGCTTCTTGTGGAGACCTCCCCAGGTCACGTGCAGACTCTCATCTGGAGCGCTTTGCTGAAATCTCAGACATCCTTTTTGTTTTATTTTCATAAGGCAGTCAATCCCTTTCAAGACTCAGAAAGGCAAAGTGACTTCCTCAAAGTTCATCACCCTGTTAAGCTGTGCTTACTGTTGGAGATTTTCTCTCATATACAATCCCAAGCATGAACTCCTGAAGAGGCAACTAACTGTCTAAGCTCTTCTTGGAGGATGAAATTACCTGATGTCCAGGAGATCAAGAAGGAAGAGGAGACTCAAACTACAAAGGATACAATATACAATGTGAATGGCTTCAGGGAGTCATGCAGCCTCATTAGATGTTACTCACACTCTAAAATCTTGTCCTTCCTCAGTGGCTTGCTTGGGTGTCCAGATTCCTTGCCTGGGGAGAGGACGGGAGGATCTGATGTGTGTGGCAGCAGCCTCATTTCTTTCCTGTTGTCTTTCTTCCTTTGTTAGAGAAGCTTTTCTTTGAGGTTTTGGTCCCATTTATGGTGACACAGTGAGTTCATTTGTTTGATCGTTCCTTCCTTCTTCCCTTCCTTTCTCCCTTCCTTCCTCCCTCCCCCTTTCCAAAAATATTTATGAAGAGGGCTAGGGACTAGGGATCTTGTGTTAAAAAATGAAAAATATTTTCCTTGTACTCACGGAGCTTACAGTCTATGAAGAGAGACACTAATTCATGTTTGACATAGTGGTGAACAACAGACATAGTATTTCCAAGGAGAAAGGCAAAGTGCAATGAGAGCATTTAAGCGGTGGACCTAACTTTCCTGGGGCGGCCAGACAAGATTTCCTGGAGGAAGGAATGTTTAAGCTGAGGCCTGAGGAGAAGGTGGGGATTGGGAAGAAAGGCAGCTGGAGGGGACAGAATATGTGAAGACTGTGAGGTAGGAGAACGGGGCACTTCATCTTTCCTTGTATCCTTTCATTACTCAGGGAAGTTCTGATGGCTATCTACACATATTGATAGGTCTTGTAGGAGCAGGTGCGTTTCTGCCATCAGAGAGTGTAGGTTGACACCACATCCTGGGCTTGGTTTGAGACCTACGTCCCCTTCTGTCTTCCATCTTTAGGTTGTCAGATAATACGCAATAATTTATTAATTGATGGTGGTCTTTGGTAATTTGCACACATACATATATATCTAGGCATTCACTAGGAGCAAGGTGTGGAGTGCTAATATCCCCTTGGCCAAAACGTAATCACATGGCTCTACCTCGCGGCAAGGGGGGTAGGGAAATGTAGTTTAGCCGGGCAGCCATGAACCCAGCTAAAATTCCAAATATGGAGGAAGGGAAAAAGCAGATATTGGAAAACAGAATTCCACACTGGATTTCTCAGATCTCCATCCCCATTCTGATCTGCTTCTCAATATCCTATTCATTCTTCAAAACTCAGCTCAGATATCATCTATGAGAAGTCTGCCACTTGGAGAGAACTAAGCTCTCTCCGTCCTCTAAGTCTCCTGTCCCACAGTAGCACACGCTGACTTACAGCTAGTTATTTATGTGCCTGTGACTTCCACTAAATTGTGACGTCTTTAAAGGCAAGGATCAGATCATCTCCACATTCCCACATTTCCAGGAACACAGAAGGTGCTCCATACATAATTGTTTAGCCAATAAAGCTCCAGAAAAAGTGGAACAGTAGCTCCTTCCAAATGGACAGGATGCACCTTAAAGATCTTTTTGATCTGCCCCCTCTGCCTGATAGAGGAACCTTCTTTCCCAGTATAACTCACTTTAGAGGAGAGGTTGAGGCTGAGACTCTGAGTTTTCTGGGGAAAAGAGGAAAGAGCCCATACTGGACCCTAATCATTTTCCACTTTTTAACATGTAACTTAGACTTCGGAGAGGATTCGGGTAGCCACTTCCCTTTTCCCACACAGTCTCTTCTCTCCCTTTGCCAGGGTTCGTGTGAGCCAGGACGGGCAGTTTCTGCACTACATCTTTCCTTACCAGTTCATGGACTCTCCCGAGTGGGAATCGCTGCATCCCTCTGCGGAGGGGGTCTTCCAGGTAATAGGGAGCCCCATGGCAGCACCGCCCCAGCCCATCCCACTGTAACCCAGCAATATCCCTGCCTCCATCTTTCCCCTCTTACATCTGTCATTTGAACAACTGCCAATATGATGCTCGGGGTGGCAGCACTCTCCTCCTGTGGAAAAAGTGCCTGGCAGAGGAAGGGTGGGGTAGGGAGGGGCAGACCCCTGAGAGGGGGCTATGTCACGCCTATGCCGAAAACTCTTCCAGAAGACCCCAGCGACCACAAGGGAAAAGCCCACACTCCTTAGGGAGTAACTCAAGACCTTTAGTGACATCCAGCCACATCTCTAGTCCCTTCCTTCCTCACAGTTCCTGCTCATACCAGCCCTACCGAACTACTAGTACTCCCCTAAACACACCACATTGTTTTGCAATGGCCATGCCTTGGCTCCTACTGTCGCTCCCATCTGAAATGCACTTTCCTCATCCAGAGGAGGCCATGGCATCTCACTTCCTCTGAGGCCTGCGCAGGCTGACCTCACCAGCTTCCGCCCTGCACACCGCCTACGTGCCTCTTCTATTCCTTTTACCATGCTGACTGCGCACATGTCTCTAACGATTTGGTTTCCTTTCTGTCTTTCACATAGTAAACTCCTTGAGGTAGAAATCTGGGCTCTCCTCTCCATCTTCAGGCTCCAAAGGGCAATACCTTGTGCACAGTAGTAGGTGTTCAGTAAAGGTTCGCTGAACTGACTCGGCAGTGGGCAGCTGGTGTCTCAGAGGGCTCCAGAGGACATCACATACACACTCCAAGTTCAGGGCCTGGCTGCTAGAGCCCTCCTCTCTTCTCTGCCAATCCTTCAGATTCCAGTTACCTTCTTTGTAGTTCTCACTTACTGAATGGCTAGCACGTGGCAGGCACTACCTATTTTATTGCCTTATTGATTCTCACAACCATCCTCTGGGTTGAATGTTGTTATTAACATGTTTAACAGATGAGGGAACTAAGGCTTAGAAACCTCAAGTAATTTGCCTAAGGTCTTCATCTAGAAAGTGGCAAAGCCAAGTGGCCTGACACCACTATTTCTATTCTTTTTTAAAATGGGAGGGTTACCAGGAGAGTGGAGTTTACACATACCCACCATTATAGGGACTCCCCTGTCCAGATAGTTTGCCAGTACTGGGTTCCCTGTGTCTCCTACCAGTTCTATCAGGGAGTCCCTCAGGCGAGCATTCGAGCCAACCCCAGAATAGACACATGCCAGGCAGTGCCACCTGGCTGGGCCTGCTTCCGCCCCACCCTGACTCTTGGCTCTGTGAGGACAAAGCCTGAGAGGCAATCCTGATCCCACTGCCTAGACCACCAGCCACAGATCCCCTCTGAACGTGCCTCACCCACCACACACTCACGTCCTCTCCAAGCCTCCCAGCAGTCTCCTTTGAGAACCCTCCCAGGACCATAAGAACCCTCAGGAGGCCTGAGTCAGGTCCTGAGCCAGCCAGACCAGGCTCTGTTTCTGACACTGAAACTGAGAAACAGGTGGTGGATAAGCCAGGCATCCTCCCCTAAGTTATGCTTGAAAGGAAGGGCTGTGACCCCAGATGGCCTCTCAGTCATCTGAGAGGGATGTAGGGACTGTCATATTTCTCCCATTTGTATTTTTAGCATGCATCCCCATTGGGAGCAATGAGATCCACATATTTGCTCTTGGTTCTGTGAAGTCCCATTTCCTCTTTGCAAATGTCAAGTGTTGTCTCGGGTTGTAGTTCATCTTGTCCTTGCCTTTGCAATTGCATAGTCTTTGTTGACTAATAGGGAATCCACAGTGACTGAATCATAATTCTTACTGAGTTTACCACAAGGGAATCAACATTCCATCACACCTCTCAAGAATTCAATTAAGAATTTATTGACTGTTAAGCACTGTGACCCTCTCATTAGTCACCAAGAACATAGCATGGGAGGGATCACACAAAAATCGGCATTATTTCTCCAACTTGCATCATGTTTTACTGGACCCAAGGTCTCTATACGTACGTCAGCTTATTTAATCCATTCACCCAGCTTCGAAGGTGAGGATTAAAGAAAGAGCTGGTCAAAACTTTATTACAGACATGTGCATGTGTATGTGGGAATCAGTCAAACCATTGGTTTCCTGAAGACCTTTAGGAAGGATTTTACATAGGACATGAGAAAACGACATCAGGTTGTTTTGCAACATACAAGATTGGTAGTCTTCTCCTGATTTCATTCATTCACTTCAGTAGTATTTATTGAGCAGTTATTGTAACCTGGGCACTATCTTTTTTTTTTTTTTTTTTGGCCACTCCATGTGGCATGTGGGATCTTAGTTCCCCAACCAGGGATTGAACCTGTGCCCCCTGCAGTGGAAGTGCAGAGTCCTAACCACTGGACCGCCAGGGAATTCTCACCTGGGCACTATTAAAGGTGCTTGGAATATATCAGTCAATAGAACAGATGAAGGTCCCTGCCTTCATGCAATTTACATTCTAGTAGGGGAGACAAAAAATAAGCCATAGACATAATGAATAAGTAAATTATGTAATATGTTAAAAGATAATAACTTCTAGTAAAAAAAAAAAATAGAGTAGTGTAATTAAGGGAGAGATAAAGTTGACCCTTGAACAGCACAGGAGGTAGCGGCGCCAACCCTTCACACAGTAGAAAATCCATGTATAATTTATATAGTCCAACCGCCAAATATATGTTCCCCCATATCTGGGGTTCCACATCCTCAGATTCAACCAACCGGCCAATTGTGTAGTACTTTAGTATTTACTATTCAAAAAAAAAATCCCCATTTAAATGGACACATGCAGTTCAAACCTGTGTTGCTCAAAGGTCAACTGTAGTTGCAATTTTAAATGGGGTGTTCATGGAAGTCTTTGTTGAATGGGCGACATCTGAGCAAAGACCTGAAGTGATTGGTAGTGTGAGCTCTGAGAATATCAGGGGGAACAGCATATTAGACAGAGGGAAGAGCCAGTGCAAAAGCTGGGTGATGGGAAGGACTAGCATGTTTGAGGTTCAGAAAGGAGGCCAATGTGGCTGGAACAGAGAGAGGGAGGGGAGAGTATAGTAGGAGAGGAAGTCAGAGAGGTGACATGGAGCCACATCGTCTAGGACCAGAGCGTATATTTTCTAGATAGAGCCAAAAGGATTTCCTAATGCATTGGATGTAGTGCATGAGAGAAAGAGGATTAAGAAAACCTCTAAGACTTTTGACCTGAGCAACTGGAAGGATGGAGCTGCTATCAACTGAGATAAGGAAGGCTACAATAGTATCGGCTTTGTGAGAAGAGAGGAAGTCCAGTTTGGGGAGGGTTAGATTTGCGTCATCTATGGACATTTAAATGGAGGCACTGCAAAGGCAGTTGCATATTTGAGTCTGGAATTAAGGAACAAGGTCTGAGGTTGAGAAGTCATAGCACACAGATGATGTTTAAAGCCATTGGATAGGACAAGATCACCAAGTGAGTGCGCGTAGACAGAAAGGGGGTTCAAGAATCCATTAACCCTGGGATACTCTAGTGTTAAGAAGTTGGAGGGAAAAAGAGGAAGCAGCAAAGGAAGCTGAAAGGGACCAATCAGGAGATTATACCAGGAGAGTATGGCATCCTGGGAACCAAGTAAAGAGTATCAAAGAGGAGAGACTGAATGCTATGAAAACTGATTGTCAGACTCAGCAATGTAGAGGTCATTGGTGACCTTGCCAGGAACAGTTTGTGGACCACTGGGGCAAAGCCTTGCTGGCTAAAGAGAGAGTGCAAGAGGAATTGGTAACAGCAAGTATAGACAACTTTTTCATGGAGCTTTGCTGAAAAGGAGAGCAAATCAATGGAGTGTTAGCTAGCAAAGGAAGTGAAGTGAAGAAAAAGGATTTTAATTTTAAAATTTTGATTCATTTTAATATGGAAGAAGTAACAGCATGTTCACAAGAATGCCCACGGTCTTTGTGTTCAGCTTTGAGGACGCTGTTTGCGTCCAGATTAGCTCTTACGCACACCCACTTCATGTGCAGCACCCTTATTTCTTGTTTGGGAATTGTTACTAAGTACATCGAAAGTACGGGTTATGGCAGATGTGACAATTACTTGCTGAACCAAATTAGTAATGGATGGATTGTGAGTAATAATTCTTTCCCATGAGGCAACAAGCCCGGAGAGATTAAGCAATTCATCTGATGTCACACAGCTAGTAAAGCGGTAAAGCCAGAACTTTAAACTTGTTTCTGGTCTTGATGAGTTAATTTAGAGCCCTGACTTCAGTGCTGATGATTGAGGGGAGGGGAGGGGGAGTTCTGGAGGCAAAGAAATAAAAGGATTATATACGCTCTCTAACAAAGAATGTTTGGAAAGCCAACCCTACCTTTAATGAGACGACCCACATAAAGGATTTAACACAATGCCAACATGTGGTCGCCTCTCAGTAAATGTCAGCTGCTGTCCTCCTCCTCCTCATTTCCACTGTCTCGATTCACAAATCATCTTGGGCTCTGCCAACCTGCTCACGTTTAAAGTATTATGGCCAGAGTATAAAGAATTGTGTGATTCCACACCCTTTTTCTTTACTATCCTAAGCATGTTTTCATTTGAAACCTAGCTTTACCATCATTGTTTTAACAAGGTTTATCAAGCACCTACTCTGTGCTGGGCACACGTTATTGACCCTGCTAGTGTAACTTAGCTTTGTATCATGGGCACATAGTGAGTGCCCAGAAATTTCTAGATGTCTAAATAAATGGAGAGTGGGGTGTCCTTCTACTCTGTGCTCTTAAGAGTTCCTCTTGGGACTTCCCTGGAGGTCCAGTGGTTAAGACTCTGTACTTCCAATGCAGGGGGCACGGGTTTGATCCCTGGTCAGGGAACTAAGATCTCTCATGCTGCAAGGTGGCGGCCCCCCCCAACCCCAAAGAAAGAGTTCCTCTTCCTCTGTGCCCTTTTTCTGACTTCAGTAATCGGATCCATTTGGTTACTTGTAGGGCCCAAGTCAAGAGCAGCTCACGGGCCTGAATCCCAAGCCAGCATTCTGTCCACTGGATGCAGCCTGGCTCTTCTCTCACTGAAATTCTTTCCAACTCTTTTTTGTGTCCCCACTCCAATATATTATCTCTTTTTATCCTTAAAACAAACTGTCATCAGCATCCTGACCTTTCTTCTGAGCACTAGGTGGCCCTTCTTCTCTCCTGTAATCACAGCAGGCTGAGAACCTTCTGTAGCCATTAGTGAGATCAGCCATGGGACACAGAGTAGGAGAGCTGAGGAGACCGGAGGCGGATACTCAGGCTGCCGGAGGTGAGGGCCCAGCGAGCGAAGGGCTGATCTCAGGGCTCCTGACCAGAGCACCCACACACACACAACCACCCCGCACCCCTGTCATGTCAGTGCACGCAGTAAAAGTCAGTCATAGGACCTCTTCCAGGCAAGGCCATGGAGAGCTACTTCCACAGCTTCTTCAGGAAAAGTGCAGCAGTTTGCCAAGTAAATGCTGTGTTTCTCTGTGCTAAGCATGGACATATTTTCTAGTTTCAACCTTTACTCTCTGCTCCTGACCCCTCTCAGGTCACTCTGACAGCCGAGACTGAATGTAGCTACATTTCCTGGCCCCGGAAAAGTCTCCACCTCCTTCTGGCCAAAGAGCGATACATCTCTCGCCTCTTCTCGGCCCTGCTGGGCTATGACATCTCGGAGAAGCTCTACGCTCTCAATGACAAGCTCTTTGCTAAGTTCGGGCTGCGCTTCGACATTCGTCTCCCCAGCCTCTACCACGTCCTAGGTCCTGCTGCCCCAGATGCAGGACCAGAGTCTCAGAAGGATGACAAGGACGTCCGTGAGCCTGCCGCATCCCCTCCTCCTCAGGCCCTGCCCACATCTGTCCAGCAAACACCCCCTAGCTCCCCACCTCCAGCGGCCGCCAACCCTCCTGCACCTCCTCCCTGGGGCAGGATGTCCAGGCCCGACAGCAGTGTCCTGGGTGAGGACTCTACCAGTCTGGTGCTGGAGGATTTTGAGGAGGTGTCGGGATCAGAATCGTTCATGGATTATCAGAGTGATGGGGAGTACATGAGGTGAGGGGAGAACTAACATGGGCACGGCTGCCGGGCTCAGGATCCTGTGTAAGTACTCAGAAGGCAGCTGCCACTTTCTTGCCAACAGCTAGCCTTAACTGGGTTTGTCAGGGCAAAAGATCGTTTCATGGAGCCTGTCCTCCCAAGGATTCCCAGAAAGTGGCATTAACCCAACCCTGCAGATAGCAACTCACTCTTGGTGCACGCAAAGCATGAGAGTTTTTAAAAAATTTTTTTTTGAACTCATCCCTTATTAAGTGTGATTGCATTTTTGAAAGTGGGCTGGCTGGTCAACATTTTGAGCAAGCAGATAGGTTGCTAATTTTTTTTGCAAGGTTGTGCTAATAACTAAGGCCACAGCTAAGACTAAAGGGGATTTTATTTGTGGCATGCATTTTAAAGGACTTTTTAAAAAGCTGGCATGGTTCTAATTCCTAATGGTTCTTCTCGGCATATAGCCAGCTCTGGAAAGCAGTCATTATTTAGCCTGGATTGGACAGGTACCCCTGTTAACATCGAGTATTTTGAAGAGGCTTGTGATTAGAGGCTAACGACTCTGGGAGGAAAATGTCCCCACCTTGCTCTCCTCTGTGCCAGTGGAAAGTGTGTTATTTGCTCAGGCACAGGACTGGACACTGCTGTGACTGAATATTACTATGATAGGGTGACTTTCCCAGAAAACCACACCTGCGGGAGGTAGAGTGGGCGTAATCTGGGTGGGACTAACGTGCAGGATTTCGCTCACACCTTAGGAGAGTGTACAAGAAAGTGTGTGCTGAGCAGTTCTGGGTAACTGCTTTCATGTTCCCCCTGGCTGCTCTCACAATGCTGTGTGACTTATTCCTCTAGGACTCCAGCCAACCATGGTGCAGGCCTGGCTTTTCCTGAGGAAAATCCCACTGTTCCCAATTTGGAAGGCATTTCCAAGGTGCGGGAGGGTTAGCTAAGAGATTAATCATTCTTTAGGAAACACTGACTATTTTCCCAAGACACTAGTTCAGTGAGGAAGGCATTTAGGGTACGTGAGGTAAGTAAGTGAAGGTTTGTATATTTTGAAACGCAAGTCATATAAATGATGAAAGAGGCAAGAGAGGCAAATGATAAAAGGTTAGCTATTTGGTTTCATAGGTGTGGAATTGATAATCTATGGAAGCAGAGCCCTTACAACCAGCGTCTGGCACCCGAAATCACTTTCTTGACCTCCTGCATTTGTGTTGTCCTCTCCTGTTGCCTCCTTCCCACTGTGCCCTACTCGCCCACCCCCACCGGTGCATGTGGATTCTGTCCTGTGGGCCCCTCTCTTTGTCCAACACACCTACCCACCTGCACACACTCTGAACTCACAGCAGCTCCCTGTGTCCTCATGTTCTTCCTGGCTTTCTTCTCTTTTCCCGGCTCTATTTGTTCTCCTCTTTCTCCCTTCCTTCTGACTTCTGCTCAGTCCTTGGTTCCCTCAGTTTGCTGCTCTTAAGAAGAAAAAGGCCTGTTTCTTCTTCTCGGTTAATTTCCCCTCTACATATTTGTCCTCCACGTCTTCCCCATTTTACTGTTGCTGTATTTATCTCTCTGTTGCCTTCTTCCCATTTGCCCCACTTCCTATTTTGCTCTATCTCTTCTTCTTCCTAAGCTGCCCTGTATCCCCAACTTAGTTTTTAATCCTGACTCTTCCAAGATCAGTACCTCTCCCTCTGCCTATAAAGAAAACCATTCAAGTGAAGGTGTGAAAATTCCCACCTTTGGTGGCTACACATCTTATGCATGAGTTATCCCAAACGTTAAGAGGCAGGCGGGGTTGTAAACAAGAAAGAGACCCACACTGGGACCCCGAAATCCTGGCTGCTATGTCTGGCTCTGCTACTGATTGCAAACCACACAACCTCACTGAACCTCACTTTCTTCATGTGAGTGTGTTGGCCCAGCTGGCCCCCAAAGGCCCTCCTGGGTTTATGTGAGAAGGCAAAGGATGTGCTGTTCAGAGGAGGAAAGAGAAGCAGCCAGTCAACAGTATAACGGACACAAGCCCCAGGACATCAGCGTGTCTTCCAGCAAGAACTCGCTGCTGTACTTCACTATGATTTCTCTTGTGATTTGGGACTGTCCTCCTCCCTGCTGGGTGGTAGGTCCTGCTTGACTAGGAGTTCTCTCCATTCTGCACCTGTGAAGAGTCTATCACCTACCACGTGATGACAGTGCAGATGCTCACGTGCAGGGCGGTCACGACTCCATCTCCCAGGTCCTCCACCCTTAATACTATTGCATAAAAGGCCTCTTTCCAAATTCAGCCTTTTCTGAGGCTCAAGATGAGAAAACTGCTAACATAACTCACTTTCTAAAGTACTAGTATTTGTAGTATAAAGAGAGTAGGTTTTTAAATGTTCTTTGGCTTAAGTAACAGAGAGAAAGGAAAAAACACATTGTTTACTTCCACAGAGTTTTCGGAACAACTTGAAAATGTGATCAAATCGGCCAAATTTTAGACGGCTTTCGATTTAGTCTGTGATAATGGGATAATTTAACCCAGAGACCTTTTCCTCGAATTGTGTTTTAGGGTGTTTGGTTTGACTTATTGCCATCAAGCTCCTTTTAGGGTTATTACTGTAATGAATAACCATAGTCCCGCGTGACTGGTAGCAATTGACTCTGGTTTCCTTTCTAAAGCAGGGCACAATTCACCATCTAGTCCCTGGCTCTTCAATGACCAAAACTGTAAGCTCATCGCTATTCATCCCCGCCCAGCACTTACATAAGAGGCATGAAGCTGACTGGACTCTGCATTGTCAGGACACAGCTTCATCACACTGACGCCAGCGCTTGTCCCTCACACCAAGCCAATTTAAGACCAACTAAAAATAGTCAGAGGTTCTACTGGAGCTTATTTTTGAAGAGAGCACATTTTTCAGTTTGGTGGTGCCCAGAATTATCCACAACTGGGTGCTACTTTTTTTAACATGCAAAGCAGTGCTGTAGGATAATGTATTCACGCAGGGTCTTACAGTTAGACCTCAAATTAACCCTGCCTTCACTGGAATCTTTCCAGTTAATTCTATGAACACACTCCACAATGCTCCATTTGATGTCTTACTTAAAGGAGATGCTCAATGAATGCATCTCTGAAGTGGTCAGTTAAGTCAGATAATGAGTCCATTATCACAAATTAACCGGAAGCTGTCTGAAATTTAGGCAATTTTGCTTATGTTTTCAAGTTGTTCTGAAGACTTCGTGGTTTGAAAGTAAATACTATATATTGTTTCCTTTCTCTCTATTATTTAAATAAACAAACAAATGAGAAACAGATTACAACATGGAGGCTAACTGTGGTCAAGGAAGGAGGCCAGGACCAGGACATAGTACCAAGGGCCAGAGAACCAATTCAACAAACATTCACTGAGTATCCACTGTGTATTTCAGGCACTGTGCCAGGTAATCACATTATGAGTAATCATGAGTAACAGTTGGAAGAATGTAAGATGCTTAATCTGCAAGAGATGGACAAGAGTAATACCTTCAAATTTTGAAAAGAAGAGGAATTACAATTTCCCTTAATTTGGTGACGTTCTTGAGGACAGAAATGAATTAAGGGCTGAAAGCTATAAGGAGAGGATTTTAGCTCAGTATTAATAATGGATTTGCCTCAAGGAGTAGTGAGTTACTCGTCACTGGAAGAATTCAAATAGGGATCAGAAGAAATCTTCTCAGAGATTTTTTTTAAGGTGATTCAAGCTCTGAGAGAAGGATGCCTTAGGTTATTGCTATTAAGGTGCCTTCTAACTCCGTGATGCTATGATTCTGTGATTCTAAGATGTGACTCTAGTCCTGCCAGTTAACCACCTTCAAGAGCAGTTCCTCATCTGCGAAACAGGGCTAGTAGTCTCATAGATAATTAGTACCTACTGAGAAGTAGATAGGTAGCCTCTGTCTACCTTACCAGGTTGCTGTGAGGAGTAATTGAGATTAAGTACACAAAGGCAATTTGTAAGCTATATAGCACTAGTTTAATGTATAAGGTATTTTAAAATTGTTCTGTATAGAATTATTTAACAAACTCCTCCCCACGCTGCCCCTGCTTCTCTCTTCCGCTCCCTAGCCCTCCTCCTCTGAGATACATGATTTCCCATCTTATTTCCTCCAGTCTGGTATTCCAAGGAAGGTAGCAGCTGACAGGATCCCCTGACAACAAAAGGAACAGCAAAAAGGTGGTGATCTAAAGAAAGCACACACTAGCTCCTTGGCCCCTGAATAACTAAGCTATAGCCAGACCTTCACCTGTTTTATTTGCCCAGGAGAGACTGATCACCGTCACACTATATTCAGGCTCTTTCCCTCAGAAGTGGCCATAAGGTGCTTAGTTAGCTGTCAGTGTTGTTAAATAGCATGTTTCTCCCAGAACCACTAGAAAGCCTCCTGCGGCAGAAGACTTGCCCTTGAAGGTGGCATGGCAGGAGCTGCCTGGGGCCTCAGGGTCTGGGTCTCTAGATGGTAGCTCTACTCGACCTGCCAAGGCTCCGTGTTCAGGCAGGTAAGTTAGAGGCAGCAGTTCCCTCCCTGCCCTCGGGATCCCAGCAGCCTACAAGCCGGGCCCACCCCCAGGTTATTCTTCTACTTCTGTTTTACAGGCCTCATTTACCTATCCCTCTCTTTGTAAAAATAAAAGACAGGGTTTTATAAAACTCACCAATTTTCTATGCAGAATTTTGAGAACTCATTCCATAATGTTAGGTAGGATTCTTCATAGGAAGCGTATAGATTCTTCACAGGAAGCAACCGAAGTTGATCTCATGGTCTCTTCTCCTATAAAATGAGAGGACTGGACTATGTAACTTCAAAGCTGACTCACCCTAATATTCTAGAAGGAAATGATTCAAAGATACATCTGCCCCTAATATGTTAGGCATTGGGTACACTTAAAATATTGGGAACTGGTAGAGGAAAAAAAGACGTGAAAAGAACCCTGTGAGGTTATGCGAGCTATCTGGAGCCACAGTGCTGAACTCCTTCCTCTGTCTTTCCACAGCTTCTAGAACTCCTCTCCAGAGCTACTCTCAAGTTATGTCCAGGGGACGGGCCCCCTTGGCTCCAACTCTGACTCCTGAACTGTAAGGATCAATGGACCATCCTTTTCTCTGGCCACGTCAGTCCTCACAGGAAGGTCACTCGTGTGCACACCCCTCTTCTCACCCTCTGGGAGGCTCATGGGCAAGGTCAGAGCAGACACAGAAGATGCTAAAGTGCTGCAGCCACACCAAGGCCCCCGAGTGACTGTTAGAACTTTGCCTTCACCAGCCTTCCTTCCCAGAGAAGGCATCCAAAAGTGCAAAAGCACAGATTCTATCCTTTACTAACTGCAGTATCTCAGGCAAGTCACATAGCCTCTCTGAGTGTCTGTAAAGTGGGGATTATAAAACCCAGTTCACAGGGTTGTGAGGATTCAATGAGTTGATTCAGGTAAAGCACCTAGGACATGGCGTGGCACCTAGTAAGCACTCAATAAATCACTCATTTCCTTTCCTTATGTTGTTTCTTTCAGCGTTCTGAAAGGATCAATGAAGTCAGCTATCCAAGAAGTTTTCACTGTTTTTGTCTTGTTTTATTTAAAAATTTTTTTCATTAAGGTTCAACATAGGGAAGTAGAAATTTTAGAACCTAGTTTGCCATTAAGCTTTTAAGTTCAACTTACAAATCTTTCCCTCTATTTATGACCATAATATTAGACAGTAGTTTTTAGAGGGATTTTTACAAATCTATTTAATTAAATTTCCTTAAACATTTTAAAGTAGACTTACAAATTTAACATATTCTATTTTATTTTTTTCCCCCAAATACCGCCACATGTATTCTGGTTACCTATTGCTGTGTAACATTCATCCCTAAAGCAGTGAGTTAAAATCATCACGATACTTTGTTTTGCTCACAAAAGTGGGGCTTGGCTGGGCTCAGCTGGGCTGTTTGCACTCAGGGTTTCTTGTGTTGTTGCATTCAGACAGTGGCTACAGCCAGAATCACCTCAAAGGCTTCTTCATGCATGTGTCTGGGGCCCAGGCTGGGAAGACTCAAACAGTTGAGGGCTGAAACAGCTGGGAACCCTTGGGCAACCCTTGCTCTCTCAAGAGTTTGTTCATTTTGTTGCTGTATAGTACTCTGTTGTGTGACTATACCACAATCTACTTATCCATTCCACTATTGATAGGCATTTGGGTAGTTTCTAGCTTGGGGCAATTACGAATAGTGCTACTATGAACATTCTTGAACTTATCTTGTGGTACACATATGTACACATTTGGGGGGTATATACTGGCATTACTGAGGTATTGGGTATGTATATGTTCAAATATAGTAAATACTGCCAAACACTTTTCCTAGGTGATTATACCGATTAATATTCCCACTGTGTATGAGTGTTCTGGTTGCTTCTCATCTTCTCCAATAGTTGGCATTGTCTTTTTTTTTTTTCATTTTAGCCATTTGGGTGTATGTAGCAGCATATCATTGTGGTTCTTTTTTTTTTAAATTTATTTATTTTTGGCTGCATTGGGTCTTAGTTGCTGCATGCGGGCTTTCTCTAGTTGTGGCTAGCGGGGGCTACTCTTCATTGCGGTGTGCGGGCTTCTCATTGCAGTGGCTTCCCTTGTTGCAGAGCATGGGCTCTAGGTGGGCAGGCTTCAGTAGTTGTGGCACACACGCTCAGTAGTTGTGGCTCAAGGGCTCTAGAGCGCAGGCTCAGTAGTTGTGGCACATGGGCTTAGTTACTCTGCAGCATGTGGGATCTTCCCGGACTAGGGCTTGAACCCATGTCCCCTGCATTGGCAGGCAGATTCTTAACTACTGTACCACCAGGGAAGCCCTATCATTGTGGTTTTAATTTTCATTTCCCTGATGAATAATAAGGTTGAGTATCTTTTTGTGTTTTTATTAGCCAAATGGATATCCTCTCTTGTGAAGTGCTATTCTAGTTCTTGTCGATTTCTCTATTTGTTTGTATTCTTTTCTCATTGACTTTAAGGAATTCTTTAAATAGTCAAGTTAAAAGTTCTTTGTTGCTTATATGTATTCAAGTGTATTCTCCCAATTTGTGACTCTTTTTTTCTCTAAATGGTGTCTTTTGATGAACATAAGTTCTTAATTTCAATATAGTAATTTATCAATCTTCAATCTTTTCCTCCATCACTAGTGCTTTCTGTATCATGCTTAAGAAATCTTTTCCTCCCTTGGAGATATTCTTCTATGTTACCTTCTAGATGTTTCATTGTTTTACATTTCACAGTTAGATCTATAAGCAACCTGGAGTTGATTTTTGTGTATGGTATAAAGTAAGGATCAAATTTCTTATTTACTGGTGGATATCCAATAGACAGGAGTACTTACTGAACGGATTATCTTATCCACACTAGTGTTCAGTGTCCCCTTTGTCATAAATCAAGTATCCATATATCTGTAGGTCTGTATCTGGATCTTCTATTCTGTTCCATTAGTCTATTTTTCTACCTGCTGACAATACAACCTGGCTGTAATTATTGTAGCTTTATAAGTTTTGATATCTGGTGGTCTTCAAACTTCATTCTTCTTCAAGTCTTGGTTATTCTTGGCCCTTCCCTTTGTATTTCCATATAAATTTTAGAAGCAGCTTGTTAATTTCCACAAAAATATAAACTCTGCTGGAATTTTATTAGAATTACATTCACACTGTGGATTAGGTTGGTAAAGAGTTGATATGTTTATAATATTGATTTTTCAATCTATAAACATAATACTTCATTTACTTTGGTTTTTAAATTTTTCTCTCAATAGTGTTCTGTAGTTTTCCATACAGATGTCCTTACACAGATTTTAGCAGATTTATGTCTAGGTATTTGATGAATTTGGTGCTATTGTAGATGCTATTATTTAATTTTTAACTTTCTAATATTTTATTACTGGTATACAGAAATATAGTGGATTTTTGTATCTTCAACTTCCATCCAGAGATCTTGATAAATCCACTTATCAATTCTAATTACTAATCCATGGAGTCTTCAGAATTTTCCATAGATACATTTATGTCATCTCTAAATAATGCTTTATTTCTTCCTTCTTGACCTATACTTTCTCCCTGCACCCTCTTCCCACTCTTCCTCCTCCTCCTTCTTTGGGTGACTTGTTGCACTGGGTAGGACCTCAAGTACAGGGATGAATATCAGGGATGGTGAGGACATCCTTCTGTCATACCTGACCATAAGGAAAATGTTTTCAATATTTCACCATTAAGTATGACATGTGCCATTAGGTTTTTATAATATCCTATCAGATTAAAGAAGTTCTATTTCTAATTGGCTAAAAGGGTTTTTTAAATCATGACTGAGTACGGAATTTTATCAAATGATTTTTCTGCACTAATTGAGTTTACTTTTCTGCTTTATTCTGTTAATGAACTACATTAATAGATATGTGAATGTTAAAACAAACTTGCACCCCTGGAACAAATCCAATCTTATTATGATGTATTTTCCTCTTTATGTATTTATGAACTTGGTTTGTAAATATTTTGTTTAGGAGTTTTGAATCTATGTACCTTGTCATATCATTGTCAGGTTTTAATATCAAGGTTATGCTGACTTTGTGAAAGGAGTTGGGAAGTTTCTCTCTCTCTCTCTTTTCCCCTGTCCTATGAAAGAGATCTTTAAACCAAAAAAGTTTTATAACTCTTCATTCTCATTCCACTCAGTTGCCCAAGCCCAAAACCTTGGAGTCTTTACATCAGTCTTGTTAGTTCTACCTTCAAAATATACCCCCAATTCAACTCACCATGTCCATTGCCACCACTAATTTCAAGCCCCCATTATTTCATAGCTAGATTAACTTTAATAGATTTATAACTGACTCTTGATTTCTCCTGTCCCTCCTCCCCATAATCTATTCTACACAAAGTGGTCATTTCAAAATGTGTATGACGTCTTCACTCTCTTGCTCAAAATTTCAAATGACTTCCTATTCCACTTAGAATAAAATCCAAATTTCTTACCATGTGATATTAGTCAGAATCAGCTTATTATGACTTAATGGCACACAGATTTATTGCTCTTAAAGTCTACTGAGTATCTGTGTGACTCATCAGGGCAACTGTCTTCATGTTGCAACTCAGTGATTCAACCTGCTTTGACCTTCTGGCTTTGTCACCTTAAGAAAGAAACAGCTTGACATTCGTGTGCTGGCTCTTTGATGCTTTGGCCCAGAAGTGACACGAATCCCTTCTACTAGTCACATGGACCTACTTAATAATCAGTTCTGTGTTCTGTTGATTAAAGGTACTGGGCAATGTGGGAGAGTAAAAGGAATGCTGACGAATGCTACTCTTTTAGCTACTTATGACCCACAAGACCCCACCTGCCTGTCTCTCCAGCCGTACACCATTCTGCTCTTATTCTCACTCATCATGTTTCAGCCACACTAGACTTCTGCGTGCTCCTCACACACACCCAGCTCCTTTCTATATCAGGGCTTTTGCAGTTTTTCTTTCTCTCTGCAATGCTTTTCAATCATACCTTCTCCTGGCTGACTTCTTCTGGTCACTCAGTTCTCAGCTCAATGTCACCAACCCAGCTAAGACACCCACCTCACCTCACCACCACCGTCTGTCCTCTTGCCCTGTCTTCAGGGCTGCCCTGTGTTCTCTTTCCTCACCTTTTAGGATTCCGATTATGTGCTTTGTAGAACTTTGCAGTGTGTTCTATATTGCTCTTCTGTTCTTTTCTCATTTTTTTCCCCAAAGTTATACTATG
Source organism: Balaenoptera physalus (assembly GCF_965194825.1). Lineage (NCBI taxonomy): Eukaryota > Metazoa > Chordata > Mammalia > Artiodactyla > Balaenopteridae > Balaenoptera > Balaenoptera physalus. The sequence goes on from NC_138891.1 coordinate 80,702,841, forward strand.
TATTTATTTTCTTTCTTGTTGGAATTCTGTCTCTTCCATGTACATTTCACAATAGAAGCCCTTTGTCAGTCTTGACAAATGCTACAGCTCTCTTGTCAATCCTTGAGGGCTGTTGTAGGGAGTGAATGAAGCAATAAACAACAAAAAAGCTCCTTGTACATTGTAAACTGAGACTCAAAAATGTTACCTGGGGTGTGGGGCCACCCCCCAAGCTGGAGGACGGCCCAGGCAGGGCTGTTGTTACACACATGTGGTATATAACAGAGGTTCCTCAGGATGGGAACCGCTTTTAATGTGTGTGTGTTTGTTTTTAAAAGGATCAGACCTTATCGCTTTTACGTGGAATCTAAAAAAATGGTACAAATGAACTTATTTACAAAACAGAAATAGAGTCACAGATGTAGAAAACAAACTTATGGTTACCAGAGGGGAAATAGTGGGGAGGGACAGATTGGTAGTTTGGGATTGACATGTATATACTACGATATTTAAAATAGTTAACCAACAAGGACCTACTGTATAGCACAGGGAACTCACTCAACATTCTGTAATGGCCTATAAGGGAAAAGAATCTAAAAAAGAGTGGATATATGTATATGTATAATAACTGATTAACTTTGCTGTACAGCAGAAACTAACACAAAATTTTAAATTAACTATACGCCAATAAAAATTTTTTAAAAATAAAAATTATGGATTGAAATCCTAAAAAAGAAAGAACTTGAGAAGTCATTTAGCCCATTATCCTTCCTCCCAGGCAGGATAGCATTTAAGCTAACTTTGGAAAGTGATTTGTATTCCTTTCTTTAAAAAATAAAAATATCAGCAAGGACTGCCACAAAAATAAATAAATAAACAAATAAATAAATAAATGGATCAGACCTTAACGTGGTAGAAGTTGTGCTTTTATTATCTAATGTCATATGTAATGGCATAAGACATTTGGATTCCAATAAGGGGTATAGATAAATTTGTAGATTTAAAAAATTTACCACAATGGTATCTTTACCTATCTGAAACAGAGCATTACATATATGTACAAAGCATTGTTTTTATTCAGTCTCCATAATATTGTTGACATTATATGGATTTGTGAACCTCTTACAAAATCCCATGCTAGAGGTCCACACATGTGAAAATAAAATCTTTGGGTTACAACTTCATGTATTCTGGAATAAAGCCTGACATATAGTCAGATTTGCTCTAAGGAGAGGACAATAAATATTCTTTTATCTCATGAATACTTACTAAATATCCACTGCTGTCAAACACTATTCTGGACACCACATGCTTTGCTGGGTGAATCACTCATGGTCTCTGCCCTGAAGGAGCTCCAGATCTAGAAAAGAAGATACATGAATTATAGGCACTCTCCCACATCTCCACAAGGCCTTATTAAGTCAAGCTCCCTGGGCCTGACTCCTCTGAAGATTAACAGGCTTCTTGCGGCTCATAACCAGTTTAAGGTGAAGCTGGATCCCTGACACATATACAAATAAGCACTACTCCAGTCCATTGTGGAAAGCCTTACACGAGTAGTTGAAACCACTACAAGAGCTACAGAAGTTCAGCAGGTGTCACTTCTCATTTCTGGGATCAGGAGGGGTTCGTGAAGGAGCTGACTTTGAGCTGTGCCTTAAAATACAGAGAAAGGTAGGCAAAGCAGAAAAAAATTCAGGTAAAAGATGCATGTGAGTCTGTGAGCTGGAGGTACAAGTAAGGCATGCTTGCAGAAGAGAAGCAACAGCTCTCAGCGACCAGCTGTGGAATCTGAGCTCCAGTCACAACGCAGTGGGACGTGAACCGGGAAGTGGTGCTCTCAAAGAAGCACGGAGGGAGATTGTGTTCAGTGCACACCACAGCGCCTGGCAGAGCATAGCTGTTTCCCAAATATTCAAGTTCTGAGGGACTTGAGTAGAGAGAACAAAGCCAGGAGAATAATCAAGGCCGTTGAAATGGTCAGTGGGTTGTGAGATACTGTTATCAAATGCAAGTCTGTGTGTCCGACACACAGTGAGGCCAAACAATACCAAAACGTCGGAGTTTGGAGCAGAGAAAAGTTTATTGCAGGGCCATGCAAGGAGATGGGTGACTCATGCCTTAAAAATCCAGAACTCCATGAAAGCTTTCAGCCAAGCCCTTTTATAGGAAAGGTGAGGGAGGAGCGTGGTTAGTTGTTGCAAACTTCTTGGTGTCAGATCCTTTGTTCTTGAGGTCAGGTCACGATGTTCCTGTAAACCTCCACCAAAACAAATGTTATTCTCTGTTCTGACGAGAAAGGGCAAGGTCCCAAGGCTCTACCTTCACCCTCCGAGGTCCAGGTCCTGGCTAAGAGGAGGGGGTCCCTGCGGGGGCCGGCTACCCTGCCCGGGAACATTCATCCAGCACCCAGGCTGGGTCCACCCGCCAGTGCCCAGGCCCGGCCCACGAGGCAGATCTCAGCTGGTGGCGCCCTCAGGGCCAGGTCCCCAGACCCTGCCCAGCCGTCACCACTGAGGACGCCCGCCAGGCCCAGCTGGCCCTCAGGCTTTTCATTTACACTGGAGAGACTCATTTGTGTAGGATCAGGAGTACATGTTGTGGCGAATACCAATCAGGCGAATTCCCAGCTCGCAGTCGCAGACCACCACAGAGGCGGACCTGAAGCAACGACGTGCGACGTCCTTGCAGCCTAACCCTGACCTCTGGCCGCCTCCTAGGGGTAGACAACCGGTCTCGGCTGTACCAATTTTTGAAACTTGAATGGAGAGACTGAAGCTGGTTGAAGCTCTTACCTTAATGGCAGTGTCCATATACTCCAGTTGCTGAGGCCTCCATGGACTGCGGCCCCATTAGGTCGCAGAGCTGGGTCCTGGGCCCGGCCAGTGGTCGGCCGTGGCGAGGGCTCTGGAGCTCTGCGGGACACAGCCCTCAGCCCGTCCCCGGGCCCCCCGGCTCACCCACCGGCTCCTCGGCCAAGGGCCCTGGAGGGCCCCAGGGAGAAGGCCGGGATCCGCCTCTCACCGCACTCTCTGCCGCGAGAGCCCTGCGAGGCTGACTGCTGGCGGAGCGGGACCTCTAACTACTGCGCTAACGTCTCGCGATAACAGTCTCGGGCTAAGAGCTGCGCGCCTGCTCCGCCCCTACCGGAGGCCAGAGCGTGTGATAGCGAAGGGAAGAGAGAGGCAGTCACCTGTGCGGGACCCTGGGGGAACTGCCTGGGAGGGGAGTCGAGTCCACATTAGAGGCTCTGTGCCTTCTTCCCTGTATGTTCTGGACACCCTGGTTTCCTGTAGACGCCTCCGCAAATCCTGATGACTGAAGAAGTGTGAGCAATGCCCTCAGCAGTTTCACTTCTAATCGTCATTGAATTTATACACTGACTCCTACTCAGAAATTCCCTGGAGGTCATGGGATTTTATTTCACTTTTGGTTCACTTATCTGACGTGAGGCTTCCCAGGAGTCCTCCTCTGCACAGCACAGGATTGCAATTGCCAACTGCTCAATGGCCTGGAATTGCCCTCTGCCCCTCCCATCAGCCCTGAACCCTATTCGTCCCTCAAGGCTAGTGTCAACGTCCCCTCCCTTCCCACACTCTCGCCATTTCCCTCCAGCTCTGTCAGTATCACCAGTCCCCGCAGGACCCTAGATCCTCTGGGGCCACCTCGCCCAGCCCTCCTCTCCTCCTAGACTCCCTCTGGAGGCACCAGAGGGCTGGGCGGACTCTGACTTGTGGCCCTGGTCCCGGCACCTCACACGGTGCTACAGGTGTGGCGTTTAGGTGGTAACAGAGCTTTGCTAAACTCAGTTGCTACCCATTTCAATTTGGGTCAGATTAACACGTGGGATTTTAGAGACCTCTAGTTCTGCTTTGCAGTTTTCTTTGGCTTCTGTTCACTATTCAAGCCAGAACTCTTTCTCTTTGACTCATGTGTGACTGAGGAAGGAGGTCCTTTCTGTCTGGTGTCTCCAGGCTCAGGCCTGGTATCCCCCATCTCCTGCCCCTGGACAGCTTGCCCTTCATGCCTGCTCCTTCCTGAAGTGTCTGAGAGGAAAACACTGGCGACTCCTTCTCCTTTCTCCGATTTGGTTTCTTCTCTTTTCCCTGTTTCTTGCAATTGTTACTGAGGACAAATCCGTGTGCCCGAGGCACAGTGAGCCCAAACAATACCAAAACATCAGGAGTTTGGAACAGAGAAAGGTTTATGGCAAGGCCGTGCAAGGAAACACGTGGCTCATGCCTTAAATAACCCGAACTCTCTGAAAGCTTTCAGCAAAGCCCTTTTATAGGAAAGGTGAGGGAGGAGCGTGGTTAGTTGTTGCAAACTTCTTGGTGTCAGATCCTTTGTTCTTGAGGTCAGGTCACAGTCAGGTCACAATGTTCCTGTAAACCTCCACCAAAACAAATGTTATTCTCTGTTCTGACGAGAAAGGGCAAGGTCCCAAGGCTCAACCTTCACCCTCCGAGGTCCAGGTCCTGGCTAAGAGGAGGGGGTCCCTGCGGGGGCCGGCTACCCTGCCCAGGAGCATTCATCCAGCACCCAGGCTGGTCCTCCCACCAGTGCCTAGGCCCGGCCCAAGAGGCAGATCTCAGCTGGTGGCACCCCCAGGGCCAGGTCCCCAGACCCCGCCCAGCCATCATCACTGAGGAAACCAGGTGCCCAGGACCCAACCCGTCCTCAGGCTCCTCAGGCCGCCCAAACGGTGGTTAGGAGGCCAGGCCCCACAGGCTGCAACCCATGCAGACTGCGGCTGTCATTAGGTCACAGAGGCGGGGATGGGGGAGAGGTTCACCGCCACGTCGAGGCCTGGGCCGGGCCAGTGGATGGCCATGGCGAGGGCTCTGGCGCCCTGCAGGACACAGCCCCCAGCCTGTTCCCTGGGCCCCCCAGATCACCTGCCCAAGGCCGGGTGAGCTGGAGGGCCCCGGGGAGAAGGCCGGGATCCGCCTCTCACCTCACTCTCCTTTGGAGGACCACTACTCTGCCCACCGTTGGCCGAGCGGGGCCACTAACGGTGGCTCATTGACAGTTGTTCGTTGGGGGAGGGGCCCACTGCGGCGCCAAGCAATGGCCGAGCGGGACTTCCAACTGCCGCTCTAACCGTCCGGCGTTAGTGGTCTCCCGGTAACCGTTGCCTGGTAACGGGTTGCATGGTAACAGAGCGCTGCAACAGCCGCGTGCTAAGGGCTGCGCCCTGCCCCACTCTATCATCACATAACCCGATTCCTCGTTATTCACGGCTCCCCTTATGTTTCTTTCCTTTTCCCCCTTCCAATAACTCCTAAATGATTTTAACATCTGTTTTCTTTGTCACAAACATAAGCGTATTTTTAAAAAACTCTCACGTTTATACTGTGTTACTTTAACCTAGTAAACCCCACTTTAATGCAACTAAATATATATATATTTGAGAAGGCCTTCATTTTGTGGGTGTGTGGGCGTGTGATTCCACCTTCCAGCCCGGGATCCGCAGGCCAAGCTAAAGAAGCACCTCTGGCGGGGTCGCAGACATCAGAGCTGCCAAGGGATGGTTTAGCCCTGGAGACCCTGAGATCCAGAGAGGAGTCATGGAAACCCTACCCCTTTTCCCTAAGAGGTCAGAGTTCATCATCCCCCTCCCTGCTTCCACTATGTCTGATGCATACTTCTTTGTTTGCAACGATCCCATTGAAATTATTTGTTTAGAGCAGTGATTCTCAACCCTGGCTGCATATTAAAATAAACTGGGAAGTTTTTTAAAAATACCAATGCCTTACATAAAACAAGACAGCCACAAGAGTTGATAGTTGTTGAAGCTGGATAATGGGTACATGGAGATTCATTATGCTATATTTCTAATTTTGTATGTGTTTGAAATGTCCCATAATAAAAAGTTTAAAACTAAATATATAATATATATATTATATAAATATATAAAATAATATAAAACTGGGCCTATAGCAAACCAGTTAAAATTGAATTTCTGGGGCCCCTAGGCTTAGAATCTGTAGTCGTAAAAGTTTCCCAGGGATTCTGAGGGTTGAGAGGGGGACATGGGGACATGAAGAGGACTGAAGCGATTATAGTAGCTGCCTCTGGACTGTGAGCTTTTGATGAAATGTCAGATGACTGCCCCTAAAGTATTACTCCTGATTTGGATAAATGATCAAACATTCCAAGAATGGTGACTAAAGATAACTCATTTATCACACTGTCTAGCTGAAGTATTTTAAAGTAAATTATAAGACCACCAACACTGGCACATGATGGCTCACTAATGTGTGAGCTTCTGAAGAGAACAGTCCTTTCTGTTTTATTTGTATTTTCATTCTCGGCATGTAGCACATGGCCAGACACTTTGTCATTACCAGTAAATGTTTGTTAAATTAAGTTTTCTTTAAAAAGGAGATGGGGGTGACACAAGTAGACATTGGGTTAGGATGCCCTATCAACATAATGTTAAGAATACGAAACTCTGGAGCTGGACTGCCTGGGTTCGAATTTCAGCTCTGCCACTTAGCCTTGTGTCATTCACAATCCAGTAACTGAACTGCTCTGCACCTCAGCTTGTTCATATGTAAAATGACAATAAAAAAGAACCTATCTCATATGTTTGCTGTAAGAGTTCTCTCTCTCTCTCTCTCTCTCTCTCTATATATATATATATATATATATATATACTTAAAACCATGCCTGGCACATAGTAAGCATTCAGTAGGTTGTATTGTTAAGAAGACTGCCCTCAGAACGGTGCCTGGTACACAGTACATCACTGGCTTATAGTAAAGGTTTGCTGAATGAATGAATGAACATTCTGCTTTTGTGATTACTTGCCTCCAGTTTTATCCATTTCATTGTATTCTCCAGATAAGAAATATAGCAGAGGGTAACTTCTGAATGGAAGGTTAGGTTGAGAGTCAAAGGGAGTGATCTCGAGGTTGGGGTGGATTCAGTTTCAAGCCCAAAGCAGGAGGGCTGAGTGAACACTGGGAGTTTTAAAGTTGAGAGTCCTGGTGACTGCAAGAGAGAAGGGGCATTTTTAGTTGAGTCAGTCTGACCCCGGTGCCATGAAGAGGGGTGCCCACATATTGAGCTGACCTTCCCAGGATATAAACCTAGATTTCTTTCCACCTCTCCACCATCCAGCTCTGTCTAAAATAAGAATCTGTACTGGCTTAGGCCTGGATTGATGTTAGAGATCCAGAGCTTCAAGGCAGCAGCAGGAATTTACTTCCAGATAAACACTGTCCTTTGTTTATCTTCAAAACGTTATTAAAGCTCACACTTATGTGCAATGAAGGTCATTTAGAGTTACTAAAACCCAATAGAAGTGCAGCCCAGGTTTGGAAGTGCAATATAAATGAGAGAGGGGTTATGTTTTCCTCTATTGGCTGACGACCTTGGGCAATTCCCCTAATCTTTCTGGGCCTTGGTTTCCTCCTCTGACACTCTGTGGCTTGATGACTAATATAAAAGGTTATTTAAAGAACACAATAATAATAATTATAGTGGATCAACCCAGCAGGGGCTAAAGATTTCTTCTGGTAAAGAGTAAGAAAGAAATCAAGGAAAAAAGATAAGGATTTAGCCACAGCGAAAGTTCCTGAATTCTAGGTTAAGAAGTTAATGAAGCCCTTAAGCTAAAGACATCAGTGAAAATTTTGGAGCAGGAGAATGATAAGTTTAAAGAGTTTATAGAAGGAATTATCTGCGCAGGTAAATAGAATGGACCAGAGGAGAAAGAAGCTGGAGGAAAAGAGACGAGTTCGAGGTTGGTACCGGATCCAGGGTCTTACCACATGTCTGAGGGAATAGGCAGGAAGGGGCACATATCAGGCAAATTTTGAAGAAAGTGACAGTGTCTGAGTGTAAATCAAGTATTAGGAGGAAGGAGGGAAATGAGCTTTTTTTTTTGACCACTGTGATGTTCTGAGTCAAAGATGACTTAGGCTTCAAGCCTGGATGGCGGATGATGGTGGAGGCTATTACAGTATGGAGAGGAGGAACAACTTTAGGGGAGATGTTGATTTGATTTTGCATGGATTGAGTTTGGGCTGCTGTCAAGACACTGAATGGCCACATAAATCAAACAGTATGGTTTCATAAATGAGAGGGTGAATCCTGAGGATCAGGGAGGATTTCAGGGCCTTCAAAGGGGCATGGAAGGACTCAGGCATGGCAATAGTCCTATCACCTCAAAGCTCTCCTCTAAGGGGAAGGAGCCACCTCTTCTGGGGTAGAGGCAGGGCTATGATTGGTCACCCCTGGGCCTGGGTGTGCTCAAGAGTGTGGTCAGAGGTGTGTTTAAGGCTGGGGAAAGCAGTATGTCACTTTCAGAATGTCACTTAGGACCACTCAACAAGGAGATCAAGGACTGGATGAGAATGCAGCAATTTGGGAAGATTTATGTTTCAGTATAATTTCCTTTACATGTACAACCAGAGCTTCCTCCTGTAGAGATTTTAAAGGTTAAAGTGTAACAATGGCAGGTGAAATTTTACAACAAGTTGCATAAATGAAGGCCATTCCTGAAACTTATGAAAAGACACCAACCTTTAGAGTTAAGCCACTCTGTGCCTGATCTTCTCTCGTTGCCTTTGTCTACATAATTAGAGTATTGTCTTTAATTCAATTCAAGGAGCTTTTATTGCATGCTTACAACGCGGAAGACACAGAGAATGAGAAAACATAGTCCTTGCCTTTAAGGACCTTACAATCCCATCATAGAAACCTGACCAACATGGAATAAGCTATTAACCGCCATTGCGAGGCTGCACGGGTACCAACTGCAATGACATGTGGGTGGCAGGCTTCCCGGGGGAGGTAGAACTGGAATTGGACCCAGAATGACTGGCAGAATCTGAACAGAGGTAGTGGGGGCAGCAGGTGCAAAGGCTTGGAGATGGCATTGTCCACAGTATTTGTTAGAGGATCCTGGCTTAAGCACATTGAGGGAAATGGCAGGTAACTTTAGTTAGATTGAATGGGGGCCAGACTGAGGAGATCTCTCTTTAGATATGTTGGTTAAGACATCTAAATACTAGAAACCAACCTCAGCAAGTTTACATGTATAACTATAATGTGGAGGTTAGAGCCCAGATGATGGAGTCAGATGGCTTGGTGTGAATCCTGATTTCACTCATTGCTAGTTGTCTAACCATGGGGAAGTTGTTTAATTTTCCTGTCCCTCAGTTTTCTTATATGTAAAATGAAGTAATACACAGAATTGTTGGGAAGATTACGTAAGATAATTTATATAAAGAGATTAGAATGCTACCTGACACATACTAAATGCTCAGGAAGTTTTAGCTTTTCACTTTCTCTTACATAGCATTCTGTATTGACTGAAAAACTTTAAATTAGTTGAATCTTATAATCATAAAAAAATAGGCTTTATTTTAAAAAATTCAGCATAGTTCATCCATAGGGAGTTTCACTGCTCTGAAGACTACTCTGTCTGAATGAAAGTCATTTCAAAAAGGTAGTAAAATCTCAGGCCCCTATACTTCTGAAGGAGAGCGCATCATTCCAATTTCACAGATGCGTAACTGGTCGGCCAACTTGGAAAGTGTTGAACAGCACATAGTAACTCCACAGGAGAAATTTGGTGATTTGGGCTACTTATCTTAGGGAAGGAATTACTTGCATAAGTAATTGCAAGGAGGAGACTATTTCTTTCAACCATTGTCAGAGTGTATGTGAATTCGTATGACATTTTTGGATAGTAATCCAGCACTGCTAACCTTTTGATATATCTGTTGACCTAGCTATTCTCACCAAAGAAATCTATCATATAGAAATGAAGGCACCAGTATGAGAATAGATGTACAAAAATACTTATTGCAGCATCATTTGTAGTTGAAGAAAACTAGAAGCAACCTTAATATTCATCACCAAGAAAACAGTTGGCTAAATTATGAAATGCCCATGCTGTGGAATGTATACATCCAGGGAATAAATTAAGTCTATGTGTAGCCCAGGAGGGATATTCATGATATATTGTGAATAACAAAGGAAAATTGCAGAATGATGTGTGTACTATGATTTCACTTTTGTTAAAAAACAAAACAAAACAAAAAACAACAACAATCATGTGTGTATATATTTGTATTAATGTGGAGAGATGTGTAGGACATACATCTAGCTATTAACATTTATTACCTCAGGGCCACGAAAACTATGTGTCTACAGTCTGACTTGTTAAAATGCACATGTATTGCTTTTGTAATTAAAAAATATATATATATAGTAAGGTGGGGTGGATTTTGGAGGGAAATTAACATGAAGACCAAGATTGAAATCACTCGACTGCTTTAAATCAATCCTGGTACTCAGACCCTGAATTATAATCTTGTTTTAGGAAGACTTTGTGGGGTAACTGGGGTCTTTATTCAGTCATCACTAGATAATCCCAAAGAGAAGAGGTAGAAAACGGTGGATGAATATATTTGCTACAGTAATCAGAAAGCAGAGACTCTTAAAATTAGAGATCAGGAAGTTTGATGTTGATTCCCAGCAAAGTCCAGGAACAAATCACTAAAAAGTTTGCTTGCATGTATTTAGGAAATAAAGTAGCAATTTTTAGGAGTCTGCATTTCTGGGAATTAAGTCATGCTAAAGTTAAATTAATCATATTTTAATCAGGGGATTGTTGTAAATATAAAGAATTGAAAGCTTTCTCATAATATGTAAGTAGCCAAGATAAACATGAGTTAGAAATATACGTGAAGGTTCAGAGTATTGACTGATCTTAAAGATGCTTCTAGAGGTAGGTGTCTACCCTTGACCTTCTCCTTTCAAGTTCTTAGCTATAGTTATGAAAAAGGAGTCTACAAAATATGTCATATATCTGCATATAGATAATAGATATAAATGACATAAAGTTTGGAGGGAGAGCTAAGTATTCTTAAGGATAAGATTAGCATGTGAAAAATTCCCGACAGGTTGGAGAGACTACAATAATAATATGTGAAGGAACTGGGTTACATGGAAAGTTCATTCAGGTTCAAAAAGTCAACTCCACAAGAAAGCAAGCAAGCTGGATCAATAAGAATACAGACCTTTAAAAGCTGAAGTATTGTGGGTAACCCTAAAGCGACTCTTGGGTGAAGCAATGGAGGATTACAACAAAGAACAAATGCACGTGTGCCTCTGGTGTACCCTGGGGGAGAAGGCCTGGTATACGGAGCCCGGTCCTGGGACTGCAGTACAAACTGAACACACTCAGAGTAGAGTGACCAGAGAGAGGAAGCCTCTGGAATTCATGTGTGCAGTGCCACGTAAGGGCAGGGGTTGACTCTTGAATTACTTGCGTGGTAGTCTCTGTTCAAGAAAAGTTCTTTGCAGGGGTTGGGAGCGACAAGGGTGTGGAGGGGAAACCCTTGCTCTGCCTTTGCCCTGCCATCAAGCAAGTTCTGTTACCGCTCCCTTTTTCCTAACCCCACACACATTCCACCTATGTAAAGCCAGGTTTTCTAGAGTGTGGGCAGTGTACCCCTGGGCAAGACAGTTTAAGGTAGCACATAGACCCAGCCTTAAATAACATCAAATCTCATGGTGAAATTGCTAGTCCGGCTCTAAATTTCTTTCAGTCCACTGATTACATATATAGAAGAAAGTCTCTGTTTGGTGTTGATAAGTTTTTGACATCTCCCTTATACTTGTTAATCTTTGCTTTTTAATAAGGAAAAAACAGGCCTGGGGCATAGAGCTTGCAGCAAGCCACGGTATCTAGTTGGAATTTTAAACATTGTTATGCTCTCATTGTATTTATTTTTAGGATTAATTTATGATAAGGGAAACTGGTTTTCCATTTAAGGTAATGATCTAAAGTTTCTGATGGGGAGCAACATAAAATGTGAGGGAGTCTAACAGTGATTTAAAGTAAGAGAACAGGAAGTGCAGCCTCATACAGCCCAGGGTAGGTCTGTCTCTAGGGAGGTTCTTGCTGGGAACCTGGGTGGAGTAAAGGGAGGGATAAAACAAAAGAGGGGTTTGGGTTTTGGAAAAAAAAAAAAAAAGAACTCCAATCCTGCATATTGAAGAAGTTTCTTCAAACATGTTGTTCTACCGACTGGGGTGGACAGTGCAGAAAACAAAGTGTGTCTGTGAGCATTCACAATGCATCACCTGTACTTCCGACAAAGGCTCCCTCTCTCTCCTGGTGACCTAGGTGACTTGGCCAAGTTGGAGCAGTTGCAGCCTGTTGCTTGCATCATTCACCCAGCCTTTACTGTGGAGAGTGAATCGGCAAGTCAGCAGTTTCCTTTCAAAGCCCATTTATTTAGGTTTTTTAAAAAAATTCTCAAACATTGTATGTATCCCCATGTTCATAGCAGCATTATTCACAATAGCCAAAAGGTGGAAGCAATCCAAGTGTCCACTGATGGATGAATCAATAAGCAAAATGTGGTTTATACACACAATGGAACATTATTCACCCTTAAAAAGGAAGGGAATTCTGACACATGCTGCAACATGGATGAACCTTGAAAACATTATGTTAAGTAAAACAAGCCAGATACGAAAGTAAATACTGTATGGTTGTATCAGGTACTCTAGAAGAGTAGAATTCATAGAGACAGAAATTAGAATGGTGGTCACCAGGGGCTGGGGGGAGGGGCAATGGGGAGTTATTGTTTAAAGGGGACAGATTTTCAGTTCAGGATGATGAAAAAGTTCTGGAGACGGATAGTGGTAATGGCTGCACAACAATGTGAATGTAGTGAATATTACTGAATTGTACACTTAAAAATGGTTAAAATGGTTTTTAAGAGTTAAACAAAATCATTAAGTATAGAGGAATCCAATAGTACCTGGCTATGGAGAAAGCAGTGAAGGTATGTCATGTCTCTCTGTCTGTTCCCACGGCCATCGCAGCCATTCTCACCCTTCTCTGCCTTGATTTATACCCCGGGGCCACATCAACATGCCTCTTGCCTTCTGGCTTCTGGTTGCAATCACTCAGTGGGAGTACCAGAAGAATGGGGGAGGAAAGAAGAGTGAGGGTGGAGAATCTTTTTCCCTGGTTCTCTCCCTGCAGGATTGCTGCCCGATGACTGTTCCTTGACCAAGGGTCCCGCAGACCTCTCTGTCTCCAGACTCTGGTGCTCCTTCCTCTGGCCTCTTCAGACGTAGGATGGTAGTAGCTCCCACTGCCCCCAGTCCCAGGGAACTGCATTGTCCCTTGTGGTTTCCTCACTTCCTACTAACACCTTTATAAATAGTTCTTTTATTAAATTCTCAAATCACACAATTTGAGCACACCATCTGTTTCTTGTTGGACTGTGGCTTGATACAAGGTTATTTATAAACATCAAAGTCTGGGAAACACTGACCCAAAGAAAATCCACCTATATTCCCAAAAGATCTCTCTGATCCCCCAAACCTTCCAGATACCCAGAGAAGGCAATGGTAAGGGATGGTGAGTGGCACCATCTTCCTCCCCACCCTCCACCCCCTCTCTTACACCAAGCACTTCTTTCCAACTGTTATTTTTAAAAAACATTTATTTATTTATTTGGCTGCCTTGGCTCTTAGTTGCGGCACGCGGGCTTAGTTGCCCTGTGGCATGTGGGATCTTAGTTCCCTGCCCAGGGATCGAACCCGCATCCCCTGCATTGGAAGGCAGATTCTTAACCACTGGGCCACCAGGAAAGTCTCACAATTGCTATTTTAATATAGAGAATTCAGCATCTACTGTTTTCTCCAATCCCACAGACCGTAAATCACATTTTTTGTACATAACAGAATTCCATACCAATAAAACAATTAAACGATTCAGATATTCCATGGAGTTTTATTTGAAAAAGAAAAAAAAAAAGAGCCTTTTTCCTGTATATGTTTCTATTGAATCCTAGGTACAGATGTCCAAGGATATGGGGCAATTGCAGTTAAGTATGAATAGGAAAGTTGAAATGGTATCTTTGTAAGCTTCTTTAAATTCACAATGGAGATAAAGCTCTGTAAAATGAGCTCTCTCTCCTCTCTAAGGTGGCTAATTATGGGGAAAATAACCAAGACTTCTGCGTTCTTTCTTAGTAGTAATGGCTTAGAATAAGCTGAACCGCCACCCCCAATCCAGGGAGATGTATCCTGCCCTTATATTAACTATATACAGGTTATTTTCAGGTCATGAGAAACAGTCTCACTTGCTTGTAAGTTCACTGGCTCAGGTAAGCAGACCGTCTTTTTACTGCAAGAGAAGAGGAACAAGAGGGTGTGTCCTCAGGGCAGGTTCCTGGTTGGTCGGGAGAGAGGGCTCAGAGTTGCGTGAGCCTGTGTTTCCGTGATGTCAGGTGAAAGAATTCTACAATCGTCTATGGGATGATTACTCTTGGATTACTACGAGCCCACTTCTGTCCCCTGAGGGCCAGATGTGGTAAGACTAATACTCTAAATGCCTGCTAGAGGCGGGGTAAAGGGGACAGGGATTCTGGATCCACACCCACGACTGTGACCAGCGGAGGCCAAAGAAGAGGAAATATGCAATGAGCAATGTTTGTTCCAATAAAATCTTACAGAGAAACTAAGTATAGCAGGTAATAAAACATATATATATATAAAAATATATTTTTTATATATATTGTATGTTATAATTATCTATACATATTTAATATATATATTTCAGTTAAAATGGAGTTTCTTATATTAAAGTGGGGATGGAGAATTTAAGTCCAACCTCTTTGTCTTCTTAGCGTCCCAACCCAAGATGGCCCTGCAGGAGGTGACCCTGGGTCTTTGTCACCTCCGCATCAAGGAAGCTCATACCCGTGATGAGATTGCACCTCAGCAAGTGCCACATCTAAGGTCAGGATTGGTCCTTGTGGGTGTGTCTGGGGCGGGGTGGATACGGAGCTTACTTGTCATTGATGGGCAAAGGAGCAGTGCAGAACTTCCCGATAATGACAGTCCGGTCTTTTTTCCAAACTCGGTGGGAAGGCTGAAACTTGAGTTTCACCTGGTTTATCTGGCACTGAGGGCTGGGGTGAGCTATGATTCCTTTCCCGTGGCGTTGCTGTCTAGGTCTGTAAGGGAAAGGCAAAGTAACTTACTGCCGCACATGTTTGGCCTTTGCCTCCCCTTGGCTCCTAGGGGCTCTGCGGGTAGCCCGGTCCGTTAGTTCCTGGAAGGTGGGCTCCACGGTCCTCTGCATCACCCTCACCAGCCCCTCGGCCCACACCCTCACAGCTTTGAATGTGATGCAGAAAATAGGTGTTGCTTTTTGAAAGTAAATAAGTGGACCCTGCAGCAAAATAGTAGCCCTTGGATTTTCACATCTGGAAAAGGGTCCGAGTTAGTGAACATCTGAATTCAGGTTAGTGAAGATCTGAATTCTGATTAGTGAATATCTTCAGTCTCAGGTCCATCTACCTGGAAGTAGAGGCCTCTTCTAGGATGTTCAGTTCCAAGAATTTTGTGTGAGGACTACTCTATTTTAGACTGAGTGTGAAAGTGTAGATGGAAACAAGTGAACAAACACACAACAGGCCTCGAAGCCAGACAGAGCTGCGGTGGAGTCCAGGTGTGGTCTCCTCCCAGCTGTGGCTTTGGAGTCACACAGCCCTAGGTCTAAGCCCCAGCCCCCCCTCCCCTGTGCCCTGCTCTGGCCTGTTCCAGTCCCCTCTGGGCTCAGAAAGAGGCATTGTGAGAAAGAGGGAGAGCCCGGAGGGCGCTGCTTTCCCCTCCGCTGTGGCACTGGGTGTTGTCTAAACTGAGCATGGTTTCCCTTTCCTTTCTGGCCTCTTCACACTGATGAAATGTCTTCTTTGTGTACTTTCTAACCCAGGATTAGTCATATAGTTTGTTTTGTCCTTTTGAGGATGATTCGGTAAAACTTTGTTTAAAAGCTGTTCCATTTTCTTAGTTTCTCTCTCTCTTTCTTTCTTTCTTCTTTTTTTTTTAGATTTCAAAAGTGTTTTGAAGTATTTCAGAGGAAAAAATAAGAAGATTATTCACTTTAAGAGTCTGCTTGGATGGAGAGCTTGCAAACTAGAAGGGCTACAAAGGACACTGTGAGTGAGTGGCCTGGGGACTTGGCCTGGGTAAATTTTCTAATTGGAAGGAAATCTTGGGGTTTCACAAAGTTATAGAAAGTAGGGGAAAGACCACACATAAACCCCCTCCCTTCTTTTCAATTTCTGTTCTGCAAGAGGAAACAAGAACCAAGGAATTGAAGATAATCATGTTCTGATAGCCTTCTTCAAAACAGTAACGCAAATCTCTTTGGGGAGAAAGAAGAAGGAATCTGTGGATGTCCATTCCGATCACTCAGGGAGCTTCTAACAGTGTAGTGGTTGAAGCCATACCTGGAGATTCTACTGCTACTGGTCTGGGGTGGGGCTTGCTGTCAGTATTCTTTAAAGCTCTCCAGGTGGTTCTAACAAGCAGCCAGAGTCGTGTGTCATTGTCATGATTCCTGCCAGTGTCGGCTCATCTACCAGTGGGCTGGAAAGGTGATAAAAACACCCTTGCAGAAGTAATGTGACCTTGAACTGATCTAATGAAAATTACTCAGCTATATCTGCAAGGCTCACGTGGCCACCCCAAGATCTGTGTGGGTGTCCTGACTGCCTGCTGTCCTGTGCTGTGCGGCCTGGGTGAGTTGGAACCCTGCCTGGTGGCAGAGTGTTTGGGAGCCCAGACGTGAGCTCCTCCCAGCAGAAACTTGTCTTTCCCTGACAGCACCGTTAATGTCCATCACTGCAGCCTGAGAAATGTTTCCAAACCCAAATCTGATCCCGTCACTCTCCTGCTTAAAATTCCCAGCAGCTCTCCAAACTGCTCTCAGGATAAAACCCTGTCCTTCCAGGCATGGCATGGTCTGACCCTGACTTGCCCCTCCAACCTCCTCTCCCCATGCCTGGTCCCACTGCTGTCTGCTCCCCGTGTCATATCTCACTAACCCCTGGTCTGGGGGGAAGGATCCTCCAAATCCTTCAGATCTCAACTCAAACACTGTTTCTTCACACTTGGTCAGGCTCTATCTTATTTGTTCTCGTAGCCCCTGCCACTGCTGACAATTGTGCACTTCTGTGTATGGGCACTGGTCACGTCCCTGTTTGTGCTCCATCCATCCCCCTGCAAACCACATTTCTCAGGCTCCCCGGCACAGGTGGGAGACTGCTTCAGGCAGTGATTCGGAGCAGCTGCGTTTCCTCCCTGCTTCCAACTCCTGCCAGTCATTCCCACCCTCCACCCCCCATCCCATTCCTTGTTCTACCAACACCACCTGGCTTTGTCCCTCGGGCTCTGGGGTGGAGAGACTCCTGTTGCTGATCTCTGCATTGCCTCCCCACCCTCCTTTTGGGTTTTCAGTTCTCCCAGCACATTTGTAATTAGCTCTTTGTGTTAATTTCCTTCTATTGGAGTGCCTGGCTTGGGCTCTGGTTTCCAGACTGAACCCTGACTGAGACAGTGATTTATCTGATTAGTCTGTCTCCTGCTGGCTTGTGAGTAACTAACCAATGACTTTTTAAAGAAACATGCACCACTGCTGCTGAGTTCCTGTCCCCTGCCAGGCTTGCGGCTCCCTGCAGTTGAGGCTCTCTGCCTGCTTACCTCAAGCCTGGCCCCACCAGCTGCGAGGCCCAAGTGTGACCCAACAAAGGAAGGAAATCAGCCCCAGTTCCAGGGATTGGCACCACTCAGCATCAACCCTGCTGGCCCTCACCTTGCACTCATTTGCTGACTCTCTGCCTGAGAGTCTGTTCTAGAAACCCATCTAGCACTGCTCCCCTCTCCTCCCACCACTCCGCCCAGGAGTAGGTGCTTCCCAGGCTCTGGCCAGCCCTCCCTGGGCCAATGGCTGAGGCCTTCCTACTTGCTGACATCCCTAATGCCCCCTGCCTGGATTCCTGATGCTGTTTCCTATCAGGGACCCTATCCCCAAATTCTCACCACCTGTTGGGACATTCCATTACTGCTGTCTGCCTGCTTGTCTGCTATTGTCTGAATACACTATACTTGGACCCAGTACTGATCCTGAACCTGGAACAGTTGCCCAGTATGTGTCTGTGGGTCCATCTCTGGTAGATGCCACCCTCACCCCCATCCCCAGCTCAGCTGGCTCCACCCACCCATCAGTGATCACACAGTGCCTGTCCTGGGATATATGTGCATGTATGTAAATGGAAGGAGAGAAGCCAGCCATGTGGGACACTTACGTACATGGTGATCTTGACCGAGGAGGTGACGCTGCTGCTAAGGAAGGTGACTGTGATGCAGGTGTCCTTGTTTCTCGGCTCCTGCAAGTAAAACTCCACGAGGCTGTGGTGCACTAGGAAACCAAAGCAGAGCAGACAGCTGGGCCAGAGATCAGTGGGTGCAATGCACAAAATGTCCCAGAGAGCAGCAGGGCAGTTAGGAAATCTCGCTCTAGCTCTTAGCAGCTGTGTGATCTGGAGCAGATTACCTGTTGTCGCAGGTTCTCAGCTTCCTCTAGTGTAAATTGGGATCATAAAATTACATACCCCACAGGTCTGAATGAGAATTAAATGAGTTAATGCATATAAAGTCCTTAGACAGTGCCTGTGCCTAGGAATCATTCAATACATGATAGTTTTTATTATTACTTTTAATCCTAGAATGTGCCACTCTTTGACACTGTGTCACTCTTTGTTACCAACAAGTGACATTATCCTGACGGTGTGATTTTGAAAGAACCAAAAAGGGTCTATCTTATACTAAACAATTAACTCATAAAATAGAGCAACGCCCCTCCCCCCCTTAGCACACACCCTGTGTCGGGGAACCCACCACGTGTGCAGGAGATGACTACTGCCCTCCCTGTGGTGGCTGGGTGCCTGTGTGGCATCTCCACCCGCTTGGGCAGCACAGACACTGAGGCTCTCAAAGCTGGTATTGTCGACACAGACTGGCTGAGCAGCCTGGTTCACGGTGATATCCCAAGACCTGCTGTCCCTTTGGCAAGAGAGGTTAAGAAGGATCACAGCTTCCCCAGCACCCCATCCTTTCCTCATTTAGGGGTAAGCCCATCTAGTGGCACCATGCAGTGACTTCGGTCTCCGAACATTTTCACAGACTCCTTTGGTGGTTGGGACATAGCTAGAGCTCTGCCCTACCTGTACTTTTTCATTTGTCATGTTTTATGGGTGAATATTGGGAGGAGGGACAAAGTGAATTTAAGGAGAGTCAGTCTAAGTTGGAGGAGTGATGTGGTCCATCGGGGCTCATGGGGTTAGTAACGGGACTCACTGCCAAGAACCCAGAAGAAGACAAGAGAGCGCTACACGCTCCCCCCTCCACAGAGCGGAATATCAGATGCCACGTCCCTTCTGTCTCTCTTTCTCAGTTGTTTATTATGGATGCAGATTGTTATGTTGATGGGCAAGGGCTGAACTGGAGTGGATATTTGCAATGTGGAAAAAAGGCTAAATTACATAGCTTTAGGAATTTAATTCTCTGGGCTGAGTTTGATATATTATATCGCTTCTTCCTTTATCAGCATGTATCACTGATTAAGAAAGTTTCCTGAGGTTCTGCTTCTCTCTTCTCTGATTACCCTGAAAGCCCTAGGAGGGCCAGGTCTGCTAACGTTGGGTGGGTGGGAGCTGGTAGTGAAATCCAACCTGCTTGGGAACATGACATGGGAAACAGCACATGAGCCCTGGATGGTTTGCCACGGGAGCTGGGTCCAAGGCCAGGCCTGCTGCTTACTAGTTGTATCGCCTTGCCTAAGTCATTGAACCTCTCCGTGCCTCAGTTCCTTCATCTATAATCAATAACTCCCAATATCACCTCACAGAACATGATGAGGATTAAATGAGGTGATGCGGAGAAAACATTTCGGGTGAAACATTGCTCTACAAGAGAAAAGTAATATTGTTAGACAAATGAATTTTTTGGAGAAGATTCTCTGTCCATTCTGATGCCTGCCTGGCAGAGGCCAAGGGTGACTGCAGGCCAAGAGCGCTGGGCAATGGGAGCTCAGTGCCATGATGGCTTAGGAGTGGGTAAGAGCGGGAGCTGCCAGGTGGGCTGCCAGGTGGGTGCCCCGTACCCCCCACCCCCAGGAGAGGGAAGGCTCAGAGGAGGCAGGCCCGCTGAGGTTTTGAAACAGACACAGCCATCCTCCTGGGGGAACGGGGAGGGAGTCTCACAACAAAAATGAAACAGTCAGAAAATGTATGGCTTGGTGAATCACGCTTAGCAGGGACCTAAAAGTGCCTTTAACTTCCAGGTGTTCCTCTGGCTCGCTGGCTGTGCGTACAGAGAGGAGCCGCCGTGAAGCTGCCCTGGAGCTGGAAGTAGAAACGGGGTGTCTGGTCCCAGCAGCCCTGCCTCCGACCCGGACAAGGTCCTCCCTCCGGCTGGCCTCTGAGGGGCGGCAAGACCCAAGAGTAACTGAGAAATACAGCTGAAAAGAGCAGGTTCTTGGAAGAGGGGGCAGAGACACAAGTATGGAGGCAGATGATGACCTGGAAAAGGTAAAGATTTTGGAGTCAGAAGACCTGGAGTTGAATGCTGACTTCTTCACCCACCCATGTAGCCTTGGGCACATCACCGCTCGGGGCTGGGTTCTCAGATGAGCTGATACATGTGGAAAGCCCACCGATGACTCTTGTCACCCACTTTATTCCTAAGAAGTAACCACGTATTCTCTCTGGCATGAAGTTAGAAACACCCCCATCTCGTCTCCCAAATTCTCCCATTGACAGAGGGAAGGGAATTATTACTTACTGAGTTCCAAGCACTGTGCTGGTGATTGTCTGTGTACTAGGTATTTTATTTTATCCTCACAATTGATTCTTTGAAATAGGTACTGTTATTTTTCCCATTTTCCACATAAGTATATAGAGGTTCAGAAAGGTTAAAAAAACTTGCTCCTGATGACACAGCTGGTAAACGGAGAAGCCAAGATTCAAATCCAGGTCTGAGTGACCACAGAGCCTGAGCTTCGGGCTCTGTCTCACACTTCACCAGGCCCTCTAGTACCAGGAAGGCATAGCCACAAAGATCCCTCCACCAACCAACCAGACACCAGCTGATCAGAAAATCATTTAGAATTAGGGTGGTCATATAATGTCCCATCCAAACCAGCGTACTTCTATTCTGAACACACAATAAACCAGGATAACAGGACCCCAGGATAACAAAATCAGGAAGTATAGTCAACCTAGTTAAGATGAAAATAGCATAGGGAAGGAGGATGGTTCAGCCTGTAATGTATGTCATAGATTCTAAGACACCCTTTTCTCTCACATTAAACATCTCTCACAATCGCTGGCATCTTAGCTTCAATGAAATGCAGTGGTTAGGAGCCATAGTAAACAGCTGGAATATGTATATGAAGGTTCAGTATTCCTCACGGACCCTGACCTAGGAGGGCTGCCAGAGTGGGAGACACATAGGATGGGCAATAAGGAGGGGGAAATGTATGCAGGAAGGAGAAATCCAAAAGGTACTCCCAAATACCACTCCAGAGAGAACCTACACTGGAAGGCAGGTTTCCATGTTGGGGTGCGGAGGAATGAGAACCAGTGTACCGACAGTAAGGTAAGACGCCCCAAGTTCTCATCCATAGAGCAGTGGTTTGGGCTAGCTCTGAAAAGTTTTGGTTCCATCTAAGACCAGTTGCTGCTGTCCCCCACCTCTCCCTTCCCATGGCATTTTTGCCCCAGTTCTTCACCTCCCACTTCAGCTACCATGCTGGGCTGGACACAGCCCAAGACGGAGCCCTGGACTCAGCTGGGCAGCGCACTGGCTGAGCTGAGCAGCTCATTTGCCCGCACTCACCACAATATGGAGCCGTGGAAGTGGTCAGGAGGTAGACACTCACTTCCTTGGGAAGCGGCTCTATCTTAACACCACCTTGTTCCACCAGCCCTGGAGATAAAGAAGCAAAGACAGCAGAGCCCTGAGGAGGTCATTTCAGGGCTCCACAGCACCCAGCCATGTATCGATTAATTCATGCACCCATTTATTCCACAGACAACTGCACCGTATACTCATGATGTGCCATGCCCTGCAGTGAGTCCTGGGATACAAGCAACCCCATCCAGATGGGAATAAACATACAGGTAGACAAAAAATACATTCTGCAGATTACCTGGCCCATTCCCAGGAAGTATTTATAAGAAATTTGAAATGATGTCTTCAACTTGCAAAACAATCTATATGACAGTCGTTTTAATGGCATTTGTATCCTGTGCACTGGAGCACAGGAAGGTGTTTGCGCTGAAGAATAGTGGTTGAGAAGTCAGAGAAGGGCATTCCAGGCAGAAAGTACAGTCTGGGCAAAGGGACACAGGGTGAGGAAACATGAAGTACTCTTGGCAGTATGAGTAGTTACAATCCCTGCGGTGTTTGGAAAAAAGGGAAAGTCTAGCGAGAGATGAGGCGGGGCAGTGTGAAGTTAAACCGTCTGGTCCATCACATCTGTGGGAAACAGTGACATATGCCCGATGAGTAGGAAGTAATGTTGATTTGCTTTATTATGGGAAACCACCCCTACTTTAACATTTTGTCAAGCTGATATTCATTTCATTTCTATAAGCAATGGCAGGCTGCTGCGGTTCTGAGTGGCAGCCAGGAGTGGGAAGTGGGAGAGTGAGGGAGGGGGAGGACCCACTTACACTACCCAGGCGTTTTCCTGGAGCCCTCCACACTGGATGACCCCAGGATATTCACAGCCATGATCTGCACAGGGTGAGTTGAGGCTGGAGCCTCAGCCTTCCTGAGCCCTTCTCTCCAGACTGGCCTGGACCATCCAGGAGTGTGCCCAGGCCACTCGGCAGTTAGGAACCCCTCCAGCTGGCATGTGGCCTCACACCTCTAAGGTGGGCACAGTGTGCCAGCCTCGGGGATTCCCCCAAAACACTTTGACTTACAGCCTATCAGGATTTGGAGAATGGCTGGCCTAGCGAGGAAGACCTACGGTGAGCAGCGGGTCCGAGAGTGGGTACAGGCAATCTGGACTATACCAGTGCTTCTGGAGAGCATCCTGAGGCTGGACTTACATGCCAGTGCCTGTGTGTGTGTGTGTGTGTGAGGGTTGTGTGCAGAGCCAGTATGGCATCAGGTAGCAGTATAGCGGGTGAGGGGTGGGACGCAGAGAGCTAAACACCACCTTCCAGGTAAGGACAGGCTGAACGACTCATTGCTTAAGTTTTCTTTGCCCCACTCGGATAGACCTCTTGACCACAGGAGATCAGGACTTAAAGAGGTGACAAGACTTGAACTTTCCCCAAACTGTCAAAGGAAGCCAAAGGGGTAGCATTTACCGATCCTTGGACAGGAAAGCAGAAAAGGGTTGAAACAATCCAGACAGTGTCCAGCAAGGAAGACCTTGTAGCTGGTACAAGGAAAGGCCATCAATGGACAGGAATTCTCCAGGGCGCTGATGTAGAGGTGCACAGCCCTCATGTGATCACAGATCAGATAACTGTAGCCTGAACAGGGCAAAAAGAACACAACGAAGGTTTCAGTTCAAGACAAATGGAAACTCCCTCCATGCTACTTACTGTAATTCTATTGAATTTTATACTCCAACAGGCTATAAATACATGGGATGTCCCCCGAGCCACATTTTAAAAATATTAATGAACATGGTTACTACACTCTCACTTTTCTTTTTAATTTTCCTGGATAACTTAGTTAATTTACCAAGAAGATTGTTTACATACACACCCATTCTTCCACGATCATAAAAACTCTCTTTCAGAAAATGGGAGCATACAGAGAGCTGGCGATCCTGACCCTCCCTCTCAAAACGGATATCTGTCTGTACATTTTTACCTTCTTCAGCATCACCCACACAACCAATTTTTTACAACCTCATTATACCCAACCCAGCAACAAGACAATCAGG
Organism: Balaenoptera physalus; assembly: GCF_965194825.1. Lineage (NCBI taxonomy): Eukaryota > Metazoa > Chordata > Mammalia > Artiodactyla > Balaenopteridae > Balaenoptera > Balaenoptera physalus. Next base: position 80,726,632 of record NC_138891.1, read on the forward strand.
GGAGTCCCCCACAGTTCACAGTACATCCACGAAAGCCAGTGCGTTAGACCTTCAAGATGGCAGAGTAAGACACGGAGATCAACTCCCTCCCCACAAATACATCAAAAATACATCTACATGTGGAACAGCTCCTGTAGAACACCTACTGAACGCTGGCAGAAGACCTCAGACTTCCCAAAAGGCAAGAAAATCCCCACGTACCTGGGTAGGACAAAAGAAAAGAGAAAAAACAGAGACAAAAGAATAGGGATGGGATCTGCCCCTCGTGAAGGGAGCTGTAAAGGAGGAAAGGTTTCCACATACTAGGAAGCCCCTTCACTGGAGGAGACGGCGGGTGGCGGAGCGGGGGAGCTTAGGAGCCACAGAGGAGAGCGCAGCAACAGGGGTGCGCAGGGCAAAGTGGAGAGATTCCCGCACGGAGGAGCGGTGCCGACCAGCACTCACCAGCCCGAGAGGCTTGTCTGCTCACCCGCCGGGGCGGGCGGGGGCTGGGAGCTGAGGCTTGGGCTTCGGAGGTCGGATCCCAAGGAGAGGACTGGGGTTGGCTGCGAGAACACAGCCTGAAGGGGGCTAGTGCGCCACAGCTAGCAGGGAGGGAGTCCGGGAGGAAGTCTGAAACTGCCTAAGAGGCAAGAGACCATTGTTTCGGGTGCACGAGGAGAGGGGATGCAGAGCACCGCCTAAACGAGCTCCAGAGACGGGCACAAGCCACGGCTATCAGCACAGACCCCAGAGACGGGCATGAAACGCTAAGGCTGCTGCTGCAGCCACCAAGAAGCCTGTGTGCGAGCACAGGTCACTCTCCACACCTCCCCTCCCGGGAGCCTGTGCAGCCACCACTGCCAGGGTCCCGTGATCCAGGGACAAGTTCCCCGGGAGAACACATGGAGCGCCTCAGGCTGTTGCAATGTCACACTGGCCTCTGCTGCTACAGGCTCACCCTGCGTTCCAATTATAACTACTGTACCCCTCCCTCCCCCCAGCATGAGACAGCCAGAGCCCCCTAATCAGCCGCTGCTTTAGCCCCCTTCTGTCTGGGCCGGGAACAGATGCCTGAGGGCAACCTACACGCAGAGGCAGGGCCAAAACCAAAGCTGAACGCCAGGAGCTGTGCAAACAGAAAGGGAAATTTCTCCGTGCAGCCTCAGCAGCAGAAGATTAAATCCCCACAATCAACTTGAGGTTCCCTACATCTGTGGAATACCTGAATAGACAACGAATCAACACAAAATTGAGGTGGTGGACTTTGGGAGCAATGGTAAACTTGGGGTTTGCTGTCTGTGACTGATTTGTTTCTGATTTTTATGTTTATCTTAGTATAGATTTTAGCACTTGTTATCATTGGTGGATTTGTTTATTGGTTTGGTTGCTCTCTTGTTTTTATTATTATTTTATTATTACTTTTTAAAAATAATTTTTATTTTATTTTATTTTTTTTCTTTCTTTCTTTTTTTCTCCCTCTTCTTCTGAGGCGTGTGGCTGACGGGGTCTCGGTGCTCCGGCCTGGTGTCAGGCCTGAGCCTCTGAGGTGGGAGAGCTGAGTTCAGGACACTGGACCACCAGAGACCTCCTGGCCCCACATAATATCAATTGGCGGGAACTCTCCAAGAAATCTCCGTCTCAATGCTAAGATCCAGCTCCACCCAACGGAGCTGGGCATGGCATAGGGCATCCAGCAAGCTCCAGTGCTGGACGCCCCATGCCAAACAACTAGCAAGACAGGAACACAACACAACCCATTAGCAGAGAGGCTGCTTAAAATCATACTAAGTTCACAGACACCCCAAAACACATCACCAGACGAGATCCTGCCCACCAGAAAGACAAGATCCAGCCCCACCCACCAGAACACGGGCACCGGTCCCCTCCACCAGGAAGCCTACACAAGCCACTGGACCAATCTCACCCACTGGGCATAGACACCAAAAACAACAGGAACTATGAACCTGCAGCCTGCAAAAAGGAGACCCCAAACACAGTAAGTTAAACAAAATGAGAAAACAGAGATATATGCAACAGATGAAGGAGCAAGGTAAAAACCCACCAGACCAAACAAATGAAGAGGAAACAGGCAGTCTACCTGAAAAAAGAATTCAGAGTAATGATAGTAAAGGTGATCCAAAATCTTGGAAATAGAATGCAGAAAATACAAGAAACATTTAACAAGGAACAAGAAGAACTAAAGAGCAAACAAACAATAATGAACAACACAATAAATGAAATTTAAAATTCTCTAGAAGGAATCAATAGCAGAATAACTGAGGCAGAAGAATGGATAAGGGACCTGGAAGATAAAATAGTGGAAACAACTACCACAGAGCCGAATAAAGAAAAAAGAATGAAAAGAATTGAGGACAATCTCAGAGACCTCTGGGACAACATTAAATGTGCCAACATTTGAATTATAGGGGTCCCAGAAGAAGAAGACAAAAAGAAAGGGTCTGACCTACAATAACAAACCCAAAACATTTAAGAAAATGGGAATAGGAACATACATATCGATAATTACCTTAAATGTAAATGGATTAAATGCTCCCACCAAAAGACACAGACTGGCTGAATGGATACAAAAACAAGACCCATATATATGCTGTCTACAAGAGACCCACTTCAGACCTAGAGACACATACAGACTGAAAGTGAGGGGATGGAAAAAGATATTCCATGCAAATGGAAATCAAAAGAAAGCTGGAGTAGCAATTCTCATATCAGACAAAATAGACTTTAAAATAAAGACTATTACAAGAGACAAAGAAGGACACTATATAATGATCAAAGGATCAATCCAAGAGGAAGGTATAACAATTGTAAATATTTATGCACCCAACATAGGAGCACCTCAATACATAAGGCAAATACTAACAGCCATAAAAGGGGAAATCGACAGTAACACAATCATAGTAGGGAACTTTAACACCCCACTTTCACCAATGGACAGATCATCCAAAATGAAAATAAATAAGGAAACACAAGCTTTAAATGATACATTAAACAAGATGGACTTAATTGATATTTATAGGACATTCCACCCAAAAACAACAGAATACACATTTTTCTCAAGTGCTCATGGAACATTCTCCAGGATAGATCATATCTTGGGTCACAAATCAAGCCTTGGTAAATTTAAGAAAATTGAAATTGTATCAAGTATCTTTTCCGACCACAACGCTATGAGACTAGATATCAATTACAGGAAAAGATCTGTAAAAAATACAAACACATGGAGACTACACAATACACTACTTAATAACGAAGTGATCACTGAAGAAATCAAAGGGGAAATAAAAAAATACCTAGAAACAAATGACAATGGAGACACGACAACCCAAAACCTATGGGATGCAGCAAAAGCAGTTCTAAGAGGGAAGTTTATAGCAATACAAGCCTACATCAAGAAATAGGAAACATCTTGAATAAACAACCTAACCTTGCACCTAAAGCAATTAGAGAAAGAAGAACAAAAAAACCCCCAAAGCTAGCAGAATGAAAGAAATCATAAAGATCAGATCAGAAATAAATGAAAAAGAAATGAAGGAAACAATAGCAAAAATCAATGAAACTAAAAGCTGGTTCTTTGAGAAGATAAACAAAATTGATAAACCATTAGCCAGACTCATCAAGAGAAAAAGGGAGAAGACTCAGATCAATAGAATTAGAAATGAAAATGGAGAAGTAACCACTGACACTGCAGAAATACAAACGATCATGAGAGATTACTACAAGCAACCTTATGCCAATAAAATGGACAATCTGGAAGAAATGGACAGATTCTTAGAAATGCACAACGTGCTGAGACTGAACCAGGAAGAAACAGAAAATATGAACAGACCAATCACAAGCACTGAAATTGAAACTGTGATTAAAAATCTTCCAACAAACAAAAGCCCAGGACCAGATGGCTTCACAGGCGAATTCTATCAAATATTTAGAGAAGAGCTAACACCCATCCTTCTCAAACTCTTCCAAAATATTGCAGAGGGAGGAACACTCCCCGACTCATTCTACAAGGCCACCATCACCCTTATACCAAAACCAGACAAAGATGTCACAAAAAAAAAAAAACTACAGACCAATATCACTGATGAACATGGATCTAAAAATCCTCAACAAAATACTTGCAAACAGAATCCAACAGCACATTAAAAGGATCATACACCATGATGAAGTGGGATTTATCCCAGGAATGCAAGGATTCTTCAGTATATGCAAATCAACCAACGTGATACAGTATATTAACAAATTGAAGGATAAAAAACTATGATAAACTCAATAGATGCAGAAAAAGCTTTCCACAAAATTCAACACCCACTTATGATAAAAACTCTCCAGAAAGTAGGCATAGAGGGAACTTACCTCAACATAATAAAGGCCATATATGACAAGCCCACAGCCAACATCGTTCTCAATGGTGAAAAACTGAAACCATTTCCTCTAAGATCAGGAACAAGACAAGGTTGTCTACTCTCACCACTATTATTCAACATAGTTTTGGAAGTGTTAGCCACAGCAATCAGAGAAGAAAAAGAAATAAAAGGAATCCAAATTGGAAAAGAAGAAATAAAACTGTCACTGTTTGTAGATGACATAATAGTATACATAGAGAATCCTAAAGATGCTACTAGAAAACTACTAGAGCTAATCAGTGAATTTGGTAAAGTAGCAGGATACAAAATTAATGCACAGAAATCTCATGCATTCCTATACACTAATGATGAAAAATCTGAAAGAGAAATTAAGGAAACACTCCCATTTACCACTGCAACAAAAAGAATAAAATACCTAGGAATAAACCTAACTAAGGAGACAAAAGATCTGTATGCAGAAAACTATAAGACACTGATGAAAGAAATTAAAGACGATACAAACAGATGGAGAGATATACCATGTTCTTGGATTGGAAGAATCAACATTGTGTAAATGACTATACTTCCCAAAGCAATCTACAGATTCAAAGCAATCCCTATCAAACTGTCAATGGCATTTTTCACAGAACTAGAACAAAAAATTTCACAATTTGTATGGAAACACAAAAGATCCCGAATAGCCAAAGCAATCTTGAGAAAGAAAAACGGAGCTGGAGGAATCAGGCTCCCTGACTTCAGACTATACTGCAAAGCTACAGTAATCAAGACAGTATGGTAGTGGCACAAAAACAGAAATATAGATCAATGGTACAGGATAGAAAGCCCAGAGATAAACTCACGCACATATGGTCACCTTGTTTTTGATAAAGGAGGCAAGAGTATACAATGGAGATAAGACATCCTCTTCAATAAGTGGTGCTGGGAAAACTGGACAGCTACATGTAAAAGAATGAAATTAGAACACTCCCTAACACCATATACAAAAATAAACTCAGAATGGATTAAAGACCTAAATATAAGGCCAGACACTATAAAACTCTTTGGGGAAAACATAGGCAGAACACTCTATGACATAAATCACAGCAACATCCTTTTTGACCCATATCCTAGAGAAATGGAATTAAAACAAAAATAAACAAATGGGACCTAATGAAACAAAAGCTTTTGCACAGCAAAGGAAACCATAAACAAGAGGAAAAGAGAACCCTCAGAATGGGAGAAAATATTTGCAAATGAAGCAACTGACAAAGGATTAATCTCCAAAATATACAAGCAGCTCATGCAGCTCAATATCAAAAAAGCAAACAACCCAATCCAAAAATGGGCAGAAGACCTAAGTAGATATCTCTCCAAAGAAGATATACAGATTGCCAACAAACACATGAAAGGATGCTCAACATCACTAATCATTAGAGAAATGCAAATCAAAACTACAATGAGGTATCACCTCACACTGGTCAGAATGGCCATCATCAAAAATTCTACAAACAATAAATGCTGGAGAGGGTGTGGAGAAAAGAGAACCCTCTTGCACTTCTGGTGGGAATGTAAATTGATACAGCCACTGTGGAGAACAGTATGGAGGTTCCTTAAAAAACTAAAAATAGAACTACCATATGACCCAGCAATCCCACTACTGGGCATATACCTTGAGAAAACCATAATTCAAAAAGAGTCATGTACCACAACGGTCATTGCAGCTCTATTTACAATAGCCAGGACATGGAAGCAACCTACTTGTCCATCAACAGATGAATGGATAAAGAAGATGTGGCACACATATACAATGGAATATTACTCAGCCATTAAAAGAAACAAAATTGAGTTATTTGTAGTGAGATGGATGGACCTGGAGTCTGTCATACAGAGTGAAGTAAGTTAGAAAGAGAAAAACAAATACCGTATGCTAACATATATATATGGACTCTAAAAAAAAAAAAAGGTTCTAATGAACCTAGGGGCAGGATAGGAATAAAGACGCAGACGTAGAGAATGGACTTGAGGACACAGGGAGGGGAAAGGGTAAGCCTGGACGAAGTGAGAGAGTGGCATGGACATATATACACTACCAAATGTAAAATAGATAGCTAGTGGGAAGCAGCTACATCGCACAGGGAGATCAGCTAGGTACTCTGTGACCACCTAGAGGGGTGGGATAGGGAGGGTGGCAGGGAGACACAAGAAGGAGGGGATATGGGGATATATGTATACATATAGCTGATTCACTTTGTTATACAGCAGAAACTAACACAACATTGTAAAGCAATTATACTCCAATAAAGATGTTAAAAAAAAAAAAGAAAGGGGAAAGGTTGGTGTGTAAGCACATTCATTGTATTATTATTAACAACAATAATAAAAATTGGAACCAACCTAAAAAAAAAAGCCAGTGTGTTGAGGTTCACCTCACCAAGTGACTGATACACTGAATTTGCCAAATGTCCCAATATAACAGACATTTGGTTTTCTGGTTATTGTTGTCGTTGACTCTTTTATTTTATTGAATTTTATTTTATTTTATTTTTATACAGCAGGTTCTTATTAGTTATCTATTTTATACATATTAGTGTATATATGTCAATCCCAATCTCCCAGTTCATCACACCACCACCACCACCACCCACCCCCACTTTCCCCCCTTTTGTTGACTATTTTAAAATTTGTAATAATTCACACTGAATGCATTTGCTGGGGCCAAGAGGTCTATAACGAGCCATAACTCCAGGGTTTAGGGTCTTCAGACTCTTCTTTCACCTTGGGACCCCCTCTCTGGGACCAGAACCAAGTCTGAGCTGCTTGCTGACTTTCCTTTCCCCCAGAGTTGGGACACTGTCTATGGCCAACCTCCTTCTAGCTACAACAGGGAGCTGGGAGACACAAACTAAACCCTTCTCAGATTGTGTTATGAAGAAAAAAAAAAGTGGCCAATTAAAATGCCAAAGAAATTTTCAAAAGCCATTAAAATCAAACTATCCCATCTGATCAGAATTGCTGAAAAATTTATGAATTGTTAAAAGAAACATGTTTTTGGAAAATCAGTAAAGTTGGTAAGTTTGGATTAGTGGTTACTCAACACAGTTGTCAACAGAATCCTTAAAATGTTAAAATTTTGGTAAAGCAGGAAAAGGTTAAAAACATAGTAATCAGAAATCAAAATAAAATTCCCATATGAAATGTTGATAGGTTGGCTATATTCATAAGAATATAAGAAGACTACACAATCCTTAACGCTTAGCTTTTGATACATTTAAAATTATTTAAAATTATGCTAAGAATATATTCAATTAATATATCCAAAAAGAACATTCCAGAAGAATAAATTTAGAAGAGAAGAAATGTATATTCACTGAATGTATTCAAGAAGATTATCTTGAAAGCAATTTTAGAGAACTTGAATTTAGTTAGTTTGGGGAAATGGTCATGCACTGAATTGATCCTTCAGCTAGCTAGCTTTGGGCACATCAGTCTGTTTCTGCCACAACGAGGCTCTGCAGAGGATGTAGCTGCTGTGGACTCTGCCACAAAGTGGGGCCCAGGAAGAAGAGAGGTTATTGGCTTGAGTGACGTTGGATCACAGCAGGGCCTAAGAAGTGGGGAGGGAGCCTAAATATGGAGCAGGCTTTTAATTTCAGGCACTCCTCCCCTAGAATTCCTGGGCTCCAAAGACATCCATTTAATAAATGCTGAGTAAGCTTGATGGGACACAGCAAAGGACACTGTAAGGAAGACCCCCTTATGGCCCATACTGGCTGACTCAACACGAAGCCTGTTGGTAAATTCCAGTCTCTGGGGCAGCCAAACACCAACTCTCTCTGGCTTTCTGACCTGCAGAAATGGAGGTGGGACAGCCGGGTTGGTCTTGGCCTCCGTTGACGAAGTAGTCCACATGTCCAACAGGAATCCGAATACCCAAATCTGCAAGAAGGCAGAACCCCGTTACCCTCTTACTGCAGGGGCCTATTTTCCAGGTCCCATAGCAGGGTCCACCGGCAGCAGAGCCTGAGGTCTGACCGTGGGGGTCCACCCCCTCTCTGTGCTGAATGGGTGCCCACTTCATTCCTAAGTGCTGGGAGACTACAGAACTAGCCCTCAGATGGTTTTCTAAACAGGTTTTGCCGTGCTGAAAGGAAGCTAAGAAGAAATTTATAAGAAGATACTCATATTTGCCTAATAAAATCAAGAAAAATATCCCTTAATATAAGTTTTTATGAATCAGTAAATGTTATAATAAGCTTGGTAAATTTCCTTGTTGAATAGTTTCTATTTTGCTTTAAGTGATAGTTCATATATGTGTGTGTGGGACCACATTTCCAGTCTCCCACATATTTTTGTGCTTTCATGACTGAGCAGAAATATAATCTGGCTACAAAGAGATGAGTTTGAGAGGCTGTAGCCTGCATCTCACCATTGTGACTCTATCTGACCCCTCAGACTCGGTCAGATTCAGCTGCCAAAGACCCTGATTTTCTTCTTCATATTATCTATCACAGTTGTAAGCAACTGAGCTTGTATTACGTGCTTAACGTCATCTATCCAGGGGTTAAGTGATGACCTAGAATTCATCCTCGCCCATCATCTGTCGGGTCAGCTCTACCTCCAAAATATATTTTGAGTCTTTCTACTTCTCTCTGTCTCTACTGCCACCACCTTTGCCCATGCCACTATTGTCCCCCTCACCCAGGCCACCACCGCAAACACCCTCCAGTGAGCCTTCCCTTACTGCCCACTGGCAGTCCATTCTCTGCGCAGCAGCCAGAGTATTCTTTTAAGGAAATCCAAACTGCCGCCCTCTCCTCACTGATCATAGAATAAAATTTAAACTCCTCGCCATGTCCAGCCTGGTCCTGCTCCCTTTTCTCAGCACATCACTCACTGCGCTCTAACCACGTGGCTCTTCTGTCTGTCCCCACCCACAAGGCTTTCGTTTTGGCTGTCCTATCCCCCTAGAGTGTTCTTCTCCCCGCTCTTTCCAGTGCTGGCTCGTTCTCATCCACAAAGTCTCACCTCAAATATCACCTCCTTGGCCAGATTTTCCTCAATAATCCTATTTGAAGTAGACCCCGAACCCCCTGCTGAGTCACACTTCTCCCATATCCCTCATTATCATAATCAGAGGGTGGAATTATCTTGACTGCTCGCTTGTATGTAAGCTCCACCATGGCAGGGCCTTTACCCGTCTTTTTTCCTGCTCTATCCCCAACACCAGCACAGTACCTGGCACACGTTAGTGCCAAATACTTATTTATTGAACAAATTAGTGAACGAATGCTTGCCGATTAGCTTGTAAGTTCCATGTGGGCAGGGATCTTATTTGGTGCCTTGTGCATTGCAGTATTCTCAGTGCCTGCTACATAGATCATAAAGACCGACTGAATAAATGGAATGCCTTTTTTTTTTTAAATCACATTAGGAAGTGGCTCCAACTTTGAAGGGGACTGAGAGGCTTAGCACAGGTAAACAGGGACCAATGTCACCTATTTAGCAAATTTAGGAATATAAGGCGTTAACCTTGTTAATTGACATGGTTAATTAACTTAATAGCTAAGCAGAGGGCTATGGGCTTTGGTTTCCTATCTGTGAAATGGAGGTGGGAAAGAGGGTTGAATAATATGATTGCATGAGTTTCTTCCAGAATCCTGAATCCGTGAGTCTTGAATGCTAAAAGAAGGCTTCTAGGCAAATGGAATGAGACATGGCCATCTCTCAGTTGAACTGCAAACTCTTCTGGTCAGAGACAAATGTAACTTCTTCTTGTACCCAACACACTGAGCGTGGGGCCTGGCACCAGACTCTGTGGGTGTTTGACGTCGAGTAGAAATGAGGAGGAGTGCCCGCTGGTCAGAAGTGCTTAATTTGGTCATGATGGATTCAGAGCCAGGGGTTCTTGCCTGTGCCTGTCATTACTGGAGGGGGCAATTCTCACTCTTCACTAGACTGAGGGCTGGCCTTATCCTCTGGGGAGGAGGGAAGCCCTGATAGGTTTGAGTACCTGCCCCAGGAGTGGAATGCCCCAATTTCCTGGGGCCAGGCATGTTCACCCTGAAAAAGTAGCAAGACTTTCCCAGGCAGAAGTACCCTCTGAATACTACCTCAGACAAAGCTTAGTGTTGAATCAGAGTGAGACTCATGACCAAACAGTTTTGGTCCACAAATGAGAATCCTCCTTTCTGCTGCTGGCTAAAAATAAAATCATTCATCTCAGTCTTCAGAGAATGACAGAGCTGGAAGAGACTTTCAAGATCATGCTGGTAAACTCCTCACTGCAACAGAAGCTTGGAGGGGAAGGGTCTCCTCCCAGGGCCACACAGATAAATGCCAGCCTCCTGGCCTCTGCCCTGTGCTCATTCCCCCACCCCAGCTCACTGTCCGTGTCTGTGTGGATGGCTTCCACAAAGAGGGCGTCACCAGGGTCCAGGCGCTCCTCCAGGCTGGCTCTTGTGTACTCCGGTCCAGCAGGGTCCAGGCCTGCAAGGACAGACATGTCAGGGGCCCTTTCGTGTCAGCCACAGGAACCCTCATGGACCCACTGCACACCTACATGGGCAACCCTTCCAGTTCGGATCAGAGTCCCCCAACAAGGACCCAAGGGCGAGAGAACTAGCTCAGGACCACCTTTCCCAGGAAGCTCTACTCTGTTGTCTCTAACCTCTCAATGACCCAGTTTCTCTGGCTCTGAAATGTGCTTGCTAACACCAACCATTTGGCAAGGATTAATGTCACTAATATTAATCCTCAGGTAGTAATAACAATGGCTATAATTTTTTGAGTAGTTACTATGTGCCAGGCCTTGTGCTGGGCACTTTCACACTTTCTAGTCCTTACAACAACAGAGCAAAGTAAATATTACTTTCCCCAGGCCTTAGCCTGGATCCCTTTTCCTCTTCCTCACAAAAAGCAGACTATGAGACAAGGATTTAAAGTGCAAGTAGCTTATTTGGGAGAAAATCACAGAAAGCGTAGTGAGGGAGTGGAAAAACCAGTCAGAGAACGAAAGAAAATTTTAATGAATAGATTATCTCTTTGGGTCTCATCCCACTGGGGTCCCTCTGAAGGACTCTGTAGAACATGACTCAGAATTATCTCAATGAAGTGCCAGGAAGCCAGAGTATTTACCACACAGCTCTGGTCCCTTATCGATTGAGGGTAGCTCCTGAAGCATAAAGTTCCCAGCACTTTGTAAGTATTTAGCAAAACTGTCTAAAGGTGATTTCCATAGTGGGCCAAGGATGTATGAGCTGTTACAACCCATTTTACAGTTGTAGAAACTGAGGCTCAGAAAGAAATACATGGCCTCTAACACTGACATTAGAGATCATGCAATAACAACACAATACCATTTTATCCAAAAGGGCCACAATAAGTAAATTTCAGTGGTGATTGATGACTTGATCATAAGAACAAAGGCCCAACACTTCCCTCTGCCTGCCTTAGCAAAGGCTCTTCCAGGTCATGATCTCTCTCTCGCTCTCTCTCTCTCTCTCTCTCTAAACCTGAGAGGATGGGCAGGGAAGAATGTTACCTGTGATCCGTCCCAGCTGGCCTTTGTAGAAATGTCCTACCATGCCCCCCACGTGGGCCCCCAGGCTGACACCAATGATGTGGATTGAGGACTCTGACACACCCAGCACCTAGAACGGGCATTTACAGTGAGTTACATTTGTGTCACAGCAGCCCCTGGCCTTACAAGGGTAACACTTTTCCCTGAGGCATCAGAAGCAGAAGGTCTTGGGCATGACACACCAGCCACACATGTTTTGGGAAAAAGTGCAGAATCTCACCCTGTTAATCACTTGCCCTCTCCCTGGGCTCCCCACCTTGACAACCCACTCACTTTCCCTTTGGTGTCCAAAGTATGTGAGGCATGACCATGGCCATTTCCTCTTGAGGACCTAGAAGAGTCAGCCATTGGCACCCCTGATGTAACACACAGTGGCATGTTCTACAGAGGAACAGCGGGAGGCTCAGAGAGGTTCCAAAACCTGCCCAAGGTCAGCACTGTACGTGGCTAGGTTGGGATTTGAACCGAAGACCCACAGACTACTGGGTGGCTCTGCTTCCACCTAAAGCTCCTTCTCACATGTCATTTCTTTCTTTCTGACCCCTTGCTTCCCCGTAAGCAGCCAGAACTCACCCTAAGCTCTTCTACACCTACCAGGAGTTTACTGAGGAAACGGGAGATCTCTAGTCCTAGCTTAACCACATTTTCCACGGCTGAGAAGTAGACACCTGTAGAGCCATAAACCCAGTCCACAGCGATCACGTTAACATCTGCTGCCTGCAGAAGGGCACCGATGAATTTATCAATCCAGGAAGGCTTTGTTCCTAAAGCCCTAGACATGGGGCCAAGAAAGGACAGGAAAATTATCTTCCCAGCCAGCATCCATTGTCATGGAAATTACAGTGACATTTCTATAAACAGAACAAACCCAGAGAAAAGGTCACAAGTAAGCGGGGGTGGGGTGGGGTGGGGGCGGTATGGGCACTAAATCCTACAACGCTTTGAGCATAAGGAGGACATAATCTCAAAGTTAGCAGGGCTCCTGACTGCACATGTGGAGCTTGTGTGTAAATTATAAAAGAGTACCTTTGTTCCAGGTGGATGTAGCCTGAGGCCAGGGCTCAGAGCTCAGGTCAGTGTTCAGCCCCACCGGCCCTCAGTCAGGTACCTTTGTGTAATGCATACACCACACAAACCACTGCGCTGACCCTGCTTGTGCTACTCATGGGAAAGAAAAGATAGCTTTGTGTATTAGAGTTAAGATTTGCAATCTTAATTCTCATTCTATAATATAGGCTCTTTCCTTGAGGATGTTTTCATTTACTCATTCATTCATTCACTCTTTCCTTCATTCAACAAATGGGCCAGGCAGTATGCCAGGTGCTTTGTGAGAAATGAAGATAAATAAGATATATTCCTCATCCTTCTGGAACTTAGAGTATAATAGGACTTTTCTAGGAAAAGAAGAAGAATAGGAAAAATTTCAGAGAGCTTTCCCAAGAGATTGAGAATGGGGAAGAAGTTTTCTCAATGGCCCAGAGCTTGCTCGCGTGGACAGGGGAGCCCAGACTGGGTGTATGCCAGGGAACGTGGCTTTGGGGCATCTGGGAGCGGGCAGCGTGGTGAGGCTGCTGAGCTCTTCAGCTCCATTAGCTACCTCTGGGTTGAGGGCACACACTCAGCCTTGGGTAGTGGCTGAATGCAAGATTTGCCAGAGAAGAGACCTCGGTACAAGAGAGAGAAGGGATGCCTGAGGGAGGATGTGGCTGGGACCCTGGAGTGAGGGACTGGAGAGGCAGAGAGAACCCAGAGATGAGGAAGTGGGGATCCTCTGTGCAGTGCCCCACTGTCCACCTCTTCATCGGGCACCCCCAACTCCAGCTGCTCCACAGCGCTACTCTTTCACCATGTTCTCTCCCTCTCTCCTCTCAGCAACTTTTTTCTGTTTCCGGCATTCTCAGTGGGCTTTGGAGAGAAGATGTTGGAAGGAAGGGTGGTGATTAAATTGGGACTCAGAGACTATGCTTTGTAACAAAATTTGGCCTGCAGGGCCTCAAAGAAGTTGAAGAAGTGTGTAGCGCCTGAGAAACGCTAACCTCTGGGAGTGATGGAAGTGAAAGTTTCTTAGGTCATGAAACCCAGGAAAAAGAGAAGAAGAGGAGATAAAACCCTGGATAAAAACATCACGATGTTACCCCTGAGTGATTGCACAAAGCCTACATCCTCACTGGCTGAGATGAATCATGCAACCCACGCTTCAGGGAGGAAAGGATCACTGAGACAATCTCTACAACTTCCTTTTTATTCAGATACGGAAACCGAGCCTCCGTGTGCTAAAGTGACTTGCCCAGGGTCACACATATTTACAGTTGGAGAGTGTGTCCAGGGTCACACATATTTACAGTTGGAGAGTGTGTCCAGGGTCACACATATTTACAGTTAACAGAGGAGTAACGTATGTGACCAACAAGAAAGAACAACACGATGTGTGTTCAGGCTGCTATGAGACATCTTCAAAGTCAGCAGGAGGTGGGCAATGGGACCTGTGACAGGCAGTAAATCCATCTCTCCTTTCGCTCCCCACTAACTTCCTATGGCATTATGGTCACTTTCTAGCTCTTAGCTGAGGTGATCCTATTGGTTGGTTGGCTCCCACCTGAATCCATGGATAACTAGCTTGGTTCCTAGAGTGGTATTGAACCCCGAGTTCCGGATGTCACTACTTTCTTCCACGAGCTGCCCACAGCGAGGATCAGAAGGGGTGAAGAGGAGAAACTGGACTTTGAGATTGGTGCCTCGGAGAAGATTAGCATTCTGGAAGTCAGTGCACTTTGTCTGTGGGGTAGGAGGTACATCTCCTAGAGGAAAAAACAAACAAACAAATAAAAAACCAAGAAATATCCAAGGTGAGGTCATCTGTTCTTAAAAGGAAAAAAGGTGTTCTTGAAAGGAAGAGAGAAACAGGAGCTTATAGGCATTCATCATAAATCAGCAAGTGTAATAATCAGACTCATTTATTAAAGGCATCACTTCTGTAACCAAAATCTGTGAATATTTTTCATGTATAAAGATAAAACACCAGAGAAGAATATGAATATTGCTCAGCTAGAGAAGATTAAAGGCCATGGTGAGATGGATATTGTCATGGGCTAAACTGAGTCCCCCCACCCCCGCATAAATTCATGTGTTGAAGTCCTAACCCCTAATACCTCAGAATGTGACTATATTTGGAGATAGGGTCCCTACAGAGGTAATTACATTGAAATGAAGCCATTAGGGTGGACCCTTATTCAATATGACTGGTGTCCTAATAAGAAGAGGCAATTTGGTCACAGAGAAGAAAGATGATGTGAAGACACATGGAGTAGACAGCCATCTACAAGCCAAAGAGAGAGGCCTGGAATGGCTCCTTCACTCACAGCCCTCAGAAGGAACAAACCCTACTGCCACCTTAATCTCAGACTTCCAGCCTCCAGAACTGGGAGATGATAAACTTCTGTTGTTTAAGCCACCCAGTCTCTGGCATTTTGTTACAGCAGTCCTAACTAAATAATACAGTTTTCTGGGCTATGAAATGAGCAGTTGCCCTGGGGACTAGGCCCATTCTGGTCTGAGCACCCCATTCCAGAGGGTTTCAAACTCCCCCCTCCAGCCTCCTCACTTCTTTTCCTTATGAGCAGTCCAGAGCCACTCCAGAGCCTTCCAGCGCCCAGCACATGGCTGCCCAGCCAGATGGTAGAGAGGATCCTTAATGAGCTGTATGTATTCTACGGTGCCTTCCAACAGGTACGTTTAAACGGGATATTTTATGGTCAAGGTCACTGAAAGGCCTTCTACAATACTGAACGGAAACAGCAGCATGAAACTCCTGCTTCCCAGGGAGCTAAAAATCTGGCCTATCTTCAATACCCAACGGCCCACCCTCATGCCTGTGATAAAGAGGGGGGGCACCTGACACCCAGTTGGTCTTACAGAAAGAGACCGGCCGGAGCAGCAGGGCACACACTGTCGCACTGGCCCCCCAGCCCCGAAGTCCTGGTGCTGTTAGCAGCTACCTCACATTCCTGCCATGGGACAAAACTATCTGCAGAATCAGAAGACAGGTGCAGATTGCACACTGATTTGTGCAGGGCTCTTCACGAGGAAGACAGCTCTTTCAGGTTTCTGGAATGGTTATCTGCCTTCAGAGGTAACGGGGGAGCACATGTACAGCAAGCCAGTGGGTCTGGGGTGCGCTGGGCTGTGGTACCGTGAGCAGATCGTGGGAACCGCACCCTTAGAGGGCGCTGACAGCGGTTTCCTCACCTTTGCACCTAAGCCCCAGACCTGGTCCCCGAGCCCCCTTGTATCTCCCTTCTGAGCAGCCAGGTCTTGGACACCCCGGCAATGAAGCCCACTGTGACTGTGCAGGCCCCCAGGCTCCTCAGCCTGTGGCAACTTGAGCTCCCATGGAACACAAGAGAGAACGATGCCTGAATTGACTACTTCATCTGCCTTCCCCCAGCTTTTTGAAGAAAAGATGAAAGGACTCTGCTTGAGCATGAGACTTGAACCACATACATGAATACATTTGCTCTATTGGTCATGTAGGGAAGTTTGCATCCATCAGACAGAGAATTAAGAGTCCTTTTAAATAAGTATAGTATGTCACAGAGCAAGGCCCAACAAGCATCACAGAATCAATATATTCCAGACAACGTTATCTAAATAAGATGTAATACAATTAGAAATCAGTAACAAAAGTTATTTAAAGACACATTTGGAGATTTTAAAATTCCCTTTTAAGTAATGAATGAGTTAAAGAATAATCACAATGGAGACTAGAGAATATTAAAAACTAAATAACAATAAAACCAATACAATATCAAAACTTGAGTTAAAGTAGCTAAAACAGTACTAGGCTGATATCTATAACCATAAATGTAAATATCAGGGGAAAATGGGGAAAGACACCGATTAGGTAAATTAACCTTATAACTCAGAAAGCTGAAAAAGAATAATACAGCAACACCAAATAAAATGTAGGGAAAGAAATATAAAGGAAATAGTTAAGGGACTTCCCTGGTGGCGCAGTGGATAAAAAAAAAAAAATCTGCCTGCCAATGCAGGGGACACAGGTTCGAGCCCTGGTCCCGGAAGATCCCGCATGCCATGGAGCAACTAAGCCCGTGTGCCACAACTACTGAGCCTGCACTCTAGAGCCCAAGAGCCACAACTACTAGAGCCCGCGTGGCTAGAGCCCGTGCTCCGCAGTAAGAGAAGCCACCACAATGAGAAGCCCGTGCACCACAACAAAGAGTAGCCCCCATTCACCGCAACTATAGAAAGCCCGCGCACAGCAATGAAGACCCAATGCAGCCAAAAATAAATAAAATTAAATCTTAAAAAAAAAAAAGGAAGTAGTTGAAATTAAAGAAAACAATGAATATGAACAGCATCAGTAGCTGCTCAGTCCATGCAGTTGCTCAGGCTGACCTTCCTGGAGAAATCTTTTACACTTTGCTTTCTGCCACCCCCATACAATGGTGAGTAAATCCTCAGAACACAATATTCAGAATTAAACCATTCTCACTACCTACACTGGCACCACCTTGGTTTAAGCCACCATCATCTCTCAAAATTATGTAGCCTGTAATGCTTTTCCTGCCTTCATTCTTGTCCCCCTTCAGTCTATTTGCAACACAGTAGTAGAAAAGTAAATCAAATCATGTCACATCTCTGTGCAAAAGCCACCAAGGCATTTCACTCAGAATAAAATCCCAAGTCCTAACAGTGGAAGAAAGCCCTAAATATCTTAGACCATCCCCTTGGGGAGCCCTTCGCCTGTCTGACTACTGCTTCCTCTGTTCTAGCCACTGTCCTCCTAGCTCTTCCTCTCTCTAGACAGGTTCCCACCTGAGGGTCTTTGCACTAGCCATTCCTTCTGCCCAAAGTGTCTTTCTCTGGACATCCACGTGACTAATTCCTTCTCCTCCTTTAAGTCTTTGCTTGTCAAATGTCATCTTCTTTCCTCTAACCCCCTATTTATTTATTATTTATTTGGCTACACTGGGTCTTAGTTGCGGCATGTGGGATCTAGTTCCCTGACGAGTGATCGAACCCAGGTCCCCTGCATTGTAAGTGTGGAGTCTTAGCCACTGGACCACCAAAGAAGTCCCTAACCCTCTATTTAAAATTGCAATCTGCCTATGTGCCTCACCTCCGTTCTCTCAATTTTCTTTATCCTGATCTGTTTATTTTTATAGCAATCATCACTTAATGAAGATTTTTTATTTACCAGTTTATTATTAAATGTATTGTTTATTAATTTCCCCACATTAGAAGATACTTTCAAAGAAGGAAGGGATTTTTATCCATTCTGTTCACTCTACTGCCTAGAATAGAACCTGCCACACACAATAAACACCAAAAGGTAGTTCTTTGAAAAGAATAATAAACTAGATGTACTTAAAAAAAAAACAACCAGATGTACTTTTGATGATAGAGTAAGAAAAAAAGGGGGAAGTCACAAATAAACAATATAGAGAATTAAAAGGGGATGTAAGTCCAGTAGATTTTTTAAACCACAAAATAGCATGTTTATACCCATCCAACAGTTAAAAAATAGATATTTTCCTAAAAAATTGATAATCCCCTAGAAAACTATAGCTTACTAAAACTTAGTCAAGAAAGAAAAAACAGAAAATCAAATGTAAAACTGTAGTATAAAGGAACTGAAACAGTAGTTTTAAATCTATTCATCAAAAAACTCTATCAGGACAGATTTCACAGAGAAGTTCTAACAATCCTTCAATTCCTATCTTGCACATACTGTTCCGGAGAATAGAAAAGGGGAGAAAGAATCCAAATTCATTCTATGAAAATAGCCAAAATGTCAAAACTGGACAAGGAAAGAAGGAGAAAGGAAAACTAAAGGCCAGTTTCACTATTACACACAGACATAAAAATCCTAGATAAAATGTCAAATCCTTCAAGGATAACAAGTATACATCATGGCCAAGCAGGGTTTAATCCAAAAAATGAAAAGATGGTTTAACATTAGAAAATGTATTAATGTAATTCACATATGAACAAATTAAAGAAAAAAACCATATGCTCAACTCAATAGATGTAGGGAAAAAACACACGATAAAGTTCAATACCCAACACTCCTTAACATAAGAAAGGAAGGGTACCTACCAAAAGCCTATAGCAATGATTATAGTTATTGGTGAAATGTTAGAAGCATTCCATTCAGAATTGGGAACAAATGAGAATGTCTGCTATCAGTGCTTCTATTAAATATTGGACTGGAAGTTCTAGTCCTAGCTAGTAAAACAAGACAATAAAACAGGATAAAGATGATAATGTTTCAAAAGGGGGAGAAAAAATTGCCAATATTTGCAGACAATAGGATTGAACTGTCCGTCATTCAAGACTACGGAACGTGGCACAGTGAATCATGCTCAGATACCCCATCCCTCCAAGCACCACTTCAGCCAAAGAGTAGTGACAGATGAATATGCAAAAGAGAGGGAGAAAAAGACATAGACGATCTCAAACATAAAAATAGTATCTCCAAAACAGGAACAAGAATAGAATTGCAAAATGGTGATGGGTTCCAGGTCTGACAGAAGACAGTGGTTGTAAGAATTCAGTTTTGTGAGGTAAGCGGGATCCACAAGTGAGGTAAGTGCGGGATCCAGGTGTGGAAGACCCACCAGTGGTAGCCAGCGGTGGAGAGGGGCTCCCCAACTCAGGAAAGGAAGCTAACAACAAAAACAATACAAACAAAAACAGCTATTGACTTTTTACTGGGGCTCTAGCTTTATTTAGGGAGACAGGATGGAAAGACAAGGCCTCACTCACAGGAGCTGAGACAACGCACGTTTCTGGAGGAGAGAGGGCAAGGATGGGGGCTCAGGTGGGGAGACAGAGAGATGAAGAGAGAGACTGAAAACAAACTTTTCATTGAAAATTAAAATGAAACTTATCTATTGCGTCAGAAGTCAAGATAAGAGTTATCTTTGGGTCAGTAGTGAGTAAGATGAGATACAGGGAATGGGTTTTAAGAATCTGGTAACATTTTATTTCTTGATCTGAATGATGGTTACACAGGTGAAATCATTCTGAAAATTCATTAACCTGTGTATTAATAATCTGTGTACCTTTCTGTATGTATGTTGTACTTCAATAACTAGTTTACTTTTAAAAAAGCTTGAAAACAAATATATAAAGAAATCAAATGTTTACACAGATAGTCGATAAAGCCAATAAGTGGATCATGAATTCATTCCAGGTGAAATAAAGTTTTAAAAATCTTTGACAAAGCTCTAAAATAAGTATGCTGAGAATATACAAGGATAAAAATAAAGACAGAGCATAAGCAATTATGAAATAAAAACGGGCATAAATGATAAGATATATAGTAAAAAGCTAATTAGGAAATGGAAATGAAAAAGATAGTCATGGAAATAAAAATGGAATCAATGCTATAATGTCTAGTACAGAAGAAGTAAAAGAAGCTTTTTAATATGAAAGTGCAGTTAAAAAGTATAGACAATAGATGGAGAGGCTCCAACATTTAACTAGTAGCTGTTCTCTAAAGGAAGAGAATGGGAGAAGAAACAATATTTTGAAAAGGTAAGTGCTAAGAATTTTTCATAACTGAAAAAAGATATGAGCTGTCTAATCACAAGTTATACTCAGGGTAATGAGCAAGATAAAAAATAAATAAATCTATACAAATAGGCAGATGATAGTAAAACTGCAGAACATTAAGTATAAAAGATATTCTTAAAAATTCCCAGACAAATGCATTGGCAAATTTAAAAGCAATGAAAAATATAATTTCCTGAAACTGACTCAAGAAGAAATAAAAATCCAAATAAACCCGCTAGCACCAAAAAAAGAAAAGATCAAACTGGTAATCAAGAGTCTTCTCTGGCCCTAAAATACGCTAGAGCCAGATGGTTTTATTTGAGAACTCCACCAAACCTCTAAATTACAAGTAACCTTTATCTTATATAAAACTGTTTCATAGAACAGAAACTTATTTTATGTGGTTATAATCATCTTAGTATCAAGACCAGAGAAGGGCAATACAAGAAAAAAAAAATGACAGATAAATTTCCTTTATGAACAAATATACAAAATAATAAATATAAATATATACAAAAATAAAAATAAATGTTGGCAAATAAAATTCAACATCATATTAAAAAATACCCCACAGGAGTAGGAAAAAAACAATACCCCATGACCACAAGATTTGTCCCTGGTGCTCTTCATCTAAACCCATAGAGTTTAGAAGAAAATATGAAAGATTATTTTTATAAGAAGATTGCTTAAACAAGACACCAGAAGCACAAATCACAGTAAGAAATAAAAATTAAGACAACAGTGTAATACTATTTTTTCTATGAGATTGACAATATGAAAAACATTTGATAATACAAAGTGTTGCTGGAGAGGGTGGGAAAACAGACGTGCTCACGTACTAATCAACAGTTATAACTTCTTTGCAGGGCAGATTTTCTCACATTTGTCAAAAATGTGTAAGATATAAATCCTTTTAGATCTAGTATATAGTGTATAAACAGCCACTTCATAAAACAAGATATATGGTCACTTTACATACACACACGCACACACACACACACACACGCACTCAAATAAATGATTGCGTTAGGAGAAAGCACACATGAAGCTAAGTAGCACCTTTTCAACGCCAACCGTTGATGCAGGGAAGGGGTGAGCAGAGGCCTGTGGTGTTGCAAGGGAGGTATGAATCATGGAGACCTTCTTGGAAGACGTGAAGAGCAGAAATAAACAAAAAGGTAGTGTAAGCAACTACAGGCAGAAAGAATGACACACCCTAAAGCTGGGGAATGAGAATTAAATGTCTCGTGGACCTGACACAAAAGCAGTCTCTGCTGTTGGGGGCAGAGGGAAGGGAGCTTTCCAAGGGTGATGCCACTGCTGGTCAGAGAGGAGGGGATTTTACTCCTCCGAGATGCCCTACGCCATAAGAGGGTTTAGATTTGCTATATTAAGCAAGGGAGAGCGGTGGGTGGGGTTTTCACTGGGAAAGGCACGATGCAAATGGCATCTGAGGGAAACTGTGCTAAAGGTCATTGGTTATCTGTGGTGAACAGGACTAGTTATCATAGTACTGCCAGGAGGGATGACAGGCCTGAACTTGAGCTGGGTCGGCAAGATTAGAAAGGACCTCGAACAATCTCAATGACAAAATTGTTGTTAGTTTGGAAATTTTAAATTTTAAAATTAAATATATCTTGGAACAATGGATATTTATAGGGTGAAAATGAATCATGTTTTGGAATTAATCACATTTTATGTTTTTATACTCTTCCTGGCTTGTGCAAGGTGAAAAGGAGTAACGCAGATTTTAGAAAAATGAGTAAAACAACTAGAGGAAGTTCAATTTTTGTGACTTAAGAAAGTGCTGTCATTCCCATTATGATTGAAGGTTTTTTTCTCCCTCTTTTAAATTCATCTCAGGAGAGGGCTTTTAGGGGACCTTCCAAAGGTTAGCGCTACATAAATAGATGGCTTGAAAAAATAGAATTATTGACCAAAAGAAGTCCCACCCAAGGCCCCAGCCCCCGACTTACCTGTACTTCCAACACTGAGCCACAGAAGGAGCCCCCATGACCAGAAGCAGCCCTCCCAGGGGTCTGGGGGCATCGTTGAGCTGGAAGTCTCAGAGCTGGGCGAAGCCGACCCCTAATGACAAAGAGATCTCATAACCCAGCCTCTCATAGTTTTGAACACTAAACACCCACTTGGGTCTCACTAATCATTAACTGGCCTCCTGACCTGTAACAGGTCTCTCCCTATTTGTTTAACTTCCCCAGTTTTTCTGTTTCTTCTCAATGAAAAGAAATATACTTTTTTCTTTTCTTTTTTTTAAAGCAGGGGACATTGAAACACATTGCCCTTCCTCTCTGAGCCAAACATCATCAGGAAACTATTTCCTGCACCTCTCCCACTTCCCATTATAAAATGTTAGTAAAAACCAAGGCAGAAGTCTTTCATCTCTAGGGGATCACAAACCCACATTGTCCCGGAGTCTGTGGACGTGTCTGCCCCCCAGGAGGACTCTGAGCGGCTTGAGGGCAAAGACCTTCTCTTTTCGTTTTTGAGTCCCCAGTGCCCAGCACAGAGCTGAGCCAACAATGTATTAATATGTTTAGTGTACATTTAACGGAAATAACGAAAGAAGATGAAGTTGGCCTCTGAGAGTACTATCCTTTGATAGAATCTTGGGGCTAGAAGTCCAACCTCTAAGAAGAGTCGTTCAGTGTCTCGAATTCACTGATAAGAAACAAAGAAATAGAGAACGAAAATGACCTATGGAGACCCTTCTGCTGGAAGTGGCAGAGCTGGCCTGGAACCAGGGTGTTTCCAGTATACCGCATGGCCTCTTCACCCAAAGGAGTGGCAGAAACCACAGAGTGCTACTTCTAGACGGGTCAGGGGAAGGGGGAGGCGCCGTACTTGCCCAGCTCTCCTTAATTGCAGCACATTGCTGTGAGGCAGAGAACCCACCAACAGGGCAGTATGGAACTTTCTGGACCATAGCTCTGTGAGGGGAGTACTATCTACATACAACTTCAGGGTGTAGAGGGGTTAAGTACCTTGCACAAGCTCATGCAGAGCTGGGATTTGAAGCAGGACAACCTAGCTCCCGAGGCCATGCTCTGAACCACTGTGCCAACAGGCGGCACCAACCACTGCACCAAGCTGTGCCAGGCCTGCCCAAGACACGGATGAAATGATTTTGGAGGGGCCAGCCCTTGCTTCCCCTCCTGCACATGATGCCACTGCTCAGGTGCTGTTGCCACCAGGAAGGGCACTACTGAAGGCTGTTCTGATGTCAGAGACCAAGCCAGGTGTAGAGGTCCAGGTCCTCAGAGAAAAGAAGCCAGGATGGGACTAGATGTGCAAGAGATTTCTCAGGGATAAGACCTGTGACGAATAAAAAGGGGAGCTGAAGACAGTAGGGAGACCCTTTAGACCCTGCTGCAGGGCTGACACCTGCGAAGGACAAGGCGAAGGAAAGAGGATCGCACAGGAAGTCCCAGGACACCATGCAGTTCCTAGAATGTCCTGGCCAAGGCAGTGGGGAAGCCTCAAGCTGAAGTCTCTTATGAAAATGAGCTGTATTAGCAGCCTCGACCTGCCCAGTCACTAGCTGGGGGCAGTCTCAGCACAAGGACGAGGGTAGATGCAGAAGGGCAGCACCCAGGACCGTCAGTCAGTGAGGTTCCTCACAGCAGGAGACTGAGGTCTGCATTCTCCTGGCCACTCCATCACACCCAGAGCTGGCACGTCAGGCCAGTCACTCCAGCTTTTCCAGCACAGTGTTCCCTGTGCAACATCAGCACAGCTTACGTGTAGAGTGCCCTCCCTGTCACATTCATCGTCTGGGGCAGTGCTCTCCACAAGGGGCTGGAGTGGTCCTGGGCAAGACCACCTGCCTCAGAATCACCCAGGGGACGGGGGGCAGACCACTGGGCCCAACCCAGACACACTGAATGAGACTCCTTGGGGTTGGGCCCCAGACTCTGCAGTTCTAGCAGGCTCCGCAGATGACTGTACGCACGCCAGAGCCACTAGTCTTCTGTTAATTCTAACCACAGTCATCTCCGTTTCACCAGTGAGGAAACTAAAGCTCACAGAGGCCAGAGACCTGGGGAGCACTGCTTCAGGGGGCCAAGAGAGCGGGGTCCTCCTGGAAAGTGAGGTGACGTGTTTTAGAAGGTGAGGATGGAGATCTTTCTACAGGAAACACTGGTAGGGAACACCAGCTTATAATCAGTGTATGTGGTCCATCTTCCCCAGGGAGAATGTCAGCCTCGGGAGGGCAAAATTCTGGTCTCTTTTGTCAGTGAGGTGTCCCCAGCACCTAGCACAGTGCCTGCCACACAGCCAGTGCTCAATCTTTGCTAAGGAAAGGCATGGTACCTCTGGTATGGTGTGCTCATTTAGAGAGGGCAGTGGGAAGGGGCCTGATCCCAAGACGGCATCGAGGCCCCCATCGTGAAGTGGAGTCAGATGGTTTTACTCGCCTAGGATCTAGGAACACAGGGAGGCAAGCAAGAGACCAAGGACACCGGCTTCAATATCCAGTGCTCATTGCTCAGGGCTCCCTGTTGTGTGCCTGCTGCTTAGAAATGTGCTTGGCACATAATAGGTGCTCATTAAACACTTGTTTTGAAAGAAAGAGAGGAGAGGAAGAGAAGGGAGTGGAGGGGAAGAGAGAAGAGACGTAGCTACTGGCTACAACCCCTGGAATCCACAGAATCTCTTTCGGCCTTTCCTGCCTGCCCGTTCCCAGCTCGGATTCCCAGCTTCCTCACCTTCCTTCAGGATCCCGGGCTGACAGTTCCATAAATGAATACGCCTTTACGTGTGTGTGCATGTGTGCATGCACACGTGTATAGAAGCATGGTCTTCAGTTTAGGGGTGGGGTTGGGAGTGGGGGGAATATAAACTAACATACTAACTAATATAAAATAATCTTAGGAAATTATAATTCTGAGCCTCACCCGTTTATTCTATCCCATCCTTTCTGAACTTTTTACACACTTGCTGACCCACTACACAAACCCTCTGCACCTAGCTTTTCACACTAAACAAAATTCTTTCCACCTGCCTCATTTGTTTTTTAAGGGCACATAGAAACCCATTAGAACTTCTCATGAAATTTTAGTGCACAGCCCAAAATGACTCAAGCCCCTATCCTACTCGATTTTCAGGAAGTCTGACCTTTTGCCAGGTTCCTTTCCAATTTGAGGTGAAGACCATGATTTTGGAGCCTCCACTCCTGGTGTTCTATATGTACTGCATGTGTATACGCGTGCATGCACAGGCATGCACGCACATACACACCCATTCTCAGAACAAACCATAATACACGAGCATAAGGCCATCTACACTCTTGTAAAGAGAATACTTCATGCCCTTTGTGCCCCAAACCGCATAACTTTGCTTTCATTTTAAAGCTGTCTATATTCTGTCTCTGTTTTCCTTGGAAGAACAGGTAGACCCTTGCTTTACACTTGTCAGGAAAATGTGTCACAGGTGTCTCCAGGCCTCCAAATTTTGAGAAAGACTGAAAATTGCAGCTTTTAAATGACAGTTTGATGTCAAATTCTATGGTTTAGTTTTTGTTCCCTGAGATCTCCTAACTTCAAAGTAAAATGACCTGTGAACCTTGAGAGCTTGTTGCTTGTGTGCAGGACTGTAGGACGATTCCACGAGAAGGTCGAAGGAAGAGGACACCCCGGGGGTCCCCTGGGTTGTGCCTTCTAAGTGGTGGAAGAAACTGGCTGGAAGTGACCCATCTGCCCATTCCACGGATTTAGCTGGGCTCAGCTCTGCCCACTCCTACCCCTGCCCCCAACGTGCATCTCAAACCCACCACCATCTTTCCTTTTGACATCACCTCATAGTTGTGGGAAGGTGGAGAGAGGCCACAGGCTGCTGCCAGCACCATCTCACTACTGGGTTTCATTTTGGCTTTGTCTAAGGAAACATTTTCTAATTATAGCCAACAATTAGAGTGTGGTAGGATTGGAGACAAGCAGACCTGGGTTTAAACTCCAGCTCCATCTCATCCCAGCCGTGTGACTTTAGATGGATGGCAGCTTCTCTGAGCCCCACTTCGTCACCTGTTAACAAGCTCTAGTAAACTGCCTGACGCACAGCAACTCTTTCTTCCTCCTCTTGTCTTTCCTTCCGCAAAGGAGAGAGTCTCACCAACTCCCTAGGTGTCAATATCCCCAAACCCACACCCCAGGGATGAGAAAATGATGGCAAGACTGCTCTCTCTGCCATGCCTGGATGACCCCTGGGTCCTTAACCAGACCCCATTCCTTGAGGAGCTGATCCACTGGGATGGTTGACTGTGAAATCATCAGAGTCTCCATTCTCTCCCTCACCACCCCCAGCAGCTCTGGCTGTTTTAAAAAGATGCACATTTACTTGCCCTGGAGAGGTGGAGACAGAAGAGGAAATGGAGAATGTGTGGTTGAAGAAGCTTGGAGAAGGGCAGATGAGGCCAATGCAGATCTTAAAAACGTATATATTGCCAAGACTTCTAGCAACATCTAGCAATCTTAGGTACCAAAGAAAGCAACTGAAGTACCATCATTTAGCAGGTCAAAAAATACCATTAATCCCTGTAAAGTTACTCATGACCTATTCTGTTTTTCAGAACACAGATGTTAACTTGATTAGCATGACAAGTTCATACTGTCATTCAGGTCATCTTTTAAATTTACTCTAACATTATGCATATAATTAAGTCTGTTGTCTCTTTCCTCTGTTCATTCTGGTCCTCCCTCCTCTCTTTCTCTCTCTCTCTCTCTCACACACACACACACACGCACACCAGCACTCACAGTCAGGAGAGAAGGCAGAGCCCAGGAGCCCAGGTGCGGGTAGGTGGAGACAGAGATGAGGATGGGTGTGACAGTTGTTCTCTTTCGATGGCTTCTATTTTCTCAGAGAAATAGGAAGCAAAGCTGCCAATTGAGAGTCAAGTTTGGAGAGGAGGTTTTGAGGTTTGAGAAAAAGGAGTCTGAAAGTCTGATCTCTTTCTGAATTGTGACTGCTGTGAAGAGTGAGAATTTGCATAGCAAATAGAACAGGATCTTAAAAAGACGCTATCTCTTGTCTCCAATTGCAGCTGAAGTCTTACTAGCAAACAAAAAATGCTACGTCTCCACCCTCCTACCCTGCCGGGACGCCATTCCCCCCAACGCACACACCTCCACCACCACATTCTAAAGAGACTGGAAGGCCTTGGAAAGACAGATCCCAGTGGGACTTACTAGGAGGCAGCAGAACTGCTCTAGGAGACCTCCCTTCCCCACCTCCCCTAGCCGAAAATCAGCCGTTTGAAGGAAAAATCATAAGAATCATAAGTTCTATGGGGGGTTTCCCATCCCTTCCTGAAAGGGAAGGAAAGGTGGTGCTCTACCTCACCCTCACAACAAAGCCAAGTGAGGGGGGCTACCAGCTCAGAGTGAGGGTGACCACATGAAGGTGACAGTGGTGTCTGCTTCCGAGTCGGCTGTCTGCTAGGCAGCCTGCTCTGTCCTCCGGATCTGTCCTATTTGAGAGGGATGGGGGAAATGTAGACAGCAGCAGGTGGGGCAGCCTGACCTCTCCCTGGTGAATGTCACCGGGAAGGATGAGTTTCCCTTGGGTTGAGGAGAGCCCTAGAAGACAACTGGCTTGACCCTTTCCCATCAGGGCTCCACTGGTGAGGGTGGTCTAGGGTAACACTGGAGAGGGACAGGGAACCCCAAGAGAGGGAGGCAAGGAATGAAAGAGACATCCATGTCTCCACTCCTCCTCAAGCCCTGTGGGCCCGGGACTGACTGTGGTGGGGAGAAAGGAGGACATGACATTAAAGTGTTAGAATTGATCAAACTGGACCGGGATTCCTACTTCTGGGTATATATCCAAAGGAAATGAAAACAGGGTAACAAAGAGATATCTATGTCCCATGTTTATTGCAGCATTATTCACGATAGCCAAGATATGGAAACAACTCAAGGGGCTATCAATTGATGAATGGATAAAGAAGATGTAGTACATATATACAGTGGAATATTATTCAGCTATGAGAAATCCTGCCATTCGTGACAACATCAATGGACCTTAGGGCATTATGCTAAGTGAAATAAGCCACAGAGAAAGATAGATATTACATGATATCACTTACATGTGGAATCTAAAAAAAAAAAAGTCAAACTCATAGAAACAGAGTAGAAAAGTGGTTGCCAGGGGCTAGTTGGGGGAAACAGTGGTAGTGAGGGAAATAGGGAGAGGTTGGTAAAAGGGTACCAACTTTCAGCTGTAAGATGAACAAGGTCTGAGGATCTGATGTAAACCATCGTGACTATAGTTGATAACACTATATTGTGTAATTGAAATTTGCTAAGAGAGTAGAACTTAAATGTTCTCACCAAAAAAAGATAAACATGTGAGGTGATGGATATGTTAATTAACTAGATGAAGGGAAACCTTTCACAATGTATATGTCTATTAAATCACCACAAATGTACACTTTAAATATCTTACAATTTTACATGTCATTTATACCTCAATAAAGCTGAAATTAAAAAAAACTAGACTGGGATGGACTGGATTGGGTTTTTAATACCCGCCACCACACCCCCATCCCAAGACCAAAAAGATGATGCTACGGGGCAGGAAAAGCAGCTTCAATGGAGTATGTATGAAGGCAGTAGCTAGAGAAAAAGAAACTCATTCCATGTTTCTTCTCACTAAATTCAGACCATTCACCAAACCAGTTACAGAGGTAAAATAGGTCATGCTTCAGAATCCACTTGTTAAAATACTCTTCTTCCCTTTTCTATATTGTAACATTTAAGCATCTCAGTTCTGCTGTTTGGGCAGTGCTAACTGAATTCTAGCTCTCCACCTTAAAACTTCAGGCTCTCCTGACTATTGATAAAAGAAACCCCAGAAAGACCAGGAAAAGATGTTCCCTCTTCTCCTACAACTGCAGAAAAGGACACACTATACTGCACTATAATGTCAGTTTTTATCTAGTGGGAAATTACAAACAGTCACGAGAGTCTCCATCTTAATCTTCTGTTCAAGAATCTTGTGTAAAAATGTATGTACTGTTTTCTATTATTCTAAAACTGTCCTCAAAATATTTCTACAGGGACTTCCCTGGTGGTGCAGTGGTTAAGAATCCGTCTGCCATTGCAGGGGACACGGGTTCAAGCCCTGATCCGGGAAGATCCCACATGCTGTGGAGCAGCTAAGGCCGTGCACAACTACTGAAGGCCGCGCTCTAGAGCCTGTGCACCGCAACGAAGAGTAGCCCCGCTCGCCGCAACTAGAGAAAACCTGAGCGCAGCAATGAAGACCCAATGCAGCCAAAAAAATAAATAAAATTAATTAAAAAAAAAAATTTCTACAAAGAAGTCTTCTTGTACACCTGAATTTAAGACACCTGAATCTAAGAGGTTATTACCATGTTCTGTAAATTGTAAATCCCCACCCCTAAAGTCTGCAATTCTGATTGTCCTGCTGAAGAATCTGCTGCCCTAGTTGTAATATTTAAAACATGTCTGTTTTCTGAAATATATAAATACACGTTTTTTTTTTAACATTTTTATTGGAGTATAATTGCTTTACAATGGTGTGTTAGTTTCTGCTGTATAACAAAGTGAATCACCTATACATATACATATATCCCCATATCTCCTACCTCTTGCGTCTCCCTCCCACCCTCCCTATCCCACCCCTCTAGGTGGTCACAAAGCACGGAGCTGATCTCCCTGTGCTATGCGGCTGCTTCCCACTAGCTATCTATTTTACATTTGGTAGTATGTATAAGTCCACGCCATTCTCTCACTTCGTCCCAGCTCACATCAGAGTTTTTTGAACCAGAAAAAAGAGTTTTGGAATTTTCTTCTCTCTTTATGTATAAAAGAATGATAAATCTCATGCCTTTGCTGGAGTCCTGCTTCAAATACAGAGTTGAGAGCTTTGTCTCATTTAAGTCAGCACACAGGCCTGGTTAAAGCATCAAACCCTCTATCTCTTTCAGGCCGGCACAGGCCACTCCTGACAATCATGAAGTAGAGGGCATCTGAAACAGATGAGGCACTGCATATTGAAAGCATTCACATGAACACAAATTGATGAACTTCCAAAGTAAATACTGAATATCACTAATGGGCCAGACGGGGAGGCGACAAAAAGAATAAGACACAAGTAGCCTGAGATCGTCCCCAGATGACACACAATCACCACACAACAGGATCAGTGTGGTGAGAGGGCTAGAGACAGAAGGCTGTGGGTGGAGTGAGGAGAGAGAGCCAAGAGCCTGAACAGTCAGAGTAGGTTTCATCTACGAGATGCCACCTGAGCTGGGGCTTGAAAGTGAAAGAGGAGAGGGAAGAGCACCAAGAAATGAAGAAAGGGGGTGAGTATTCATCTCACATGATTAGAAGCGCAGCATGATCAATTTGTTATTTGTAAAGATCACTCTGGAGGGCGATGAGGAAGGCAGTACTGGAATTAGAGGCCCCAGATAGGAGGCTAATAAACAACATTCATTTAATATATACTGATTAAGTATCTCCTGTGTGCCCAGGCACCATGCTAGGTTCTGCCTAGAGGAGAATAAAGGCAAGCAAATAGGCAGCAACCAACTGGCCCCATGTCCAGTGCCATGCCCAGGAAATTAGAGGGCACAGCTAGAAGCTGCATCTCCTCAGACCTGAGGAGCCTGGATTGCAGAAATCCGGCTGAAACATACTTGGCGCAAAAAGGTAAAAGAATGACAGATTTGAAGGATATTCAGGAGGTAGAACCAACCAGCTGATGCTACTGGGACCCCACATATACCCCTCACTGTTCCCATGCGCCATACAGCTTGCCACTGCAAACATCTCTGAGACTTTACCTGAGGACACTCATGTTTGGCTTGCACGAGAGGCAGGCCCGGAAGCGCCAGGGAGTTAGCACGCCTGGGAGTGGTCCTCCACCAACATCAGATAGAAGTCGGTGGGACAACTCTGAGTGCCTTACGCAGAGGACCCGGACGGACCGAGTCCCAGCTGCCCGCATTGGTAACGTGCTCGTTAACGCACCTTGTCCTGGCTCCCCTCCCTTCCCTGTCTCACTTCCCCATTCTCCTAACAGTGCTTCCTGGAATCACCCCCCAAATAAACTACTTGCACTCAAATCCTTGTCTCAGAGTCCACTTTGGGGAACCTACCCTAAAACAAACAGAAAAAAACTTAGTGAAAGATTAGATGGTAAAAATGAGGACTCAATATGAGGCTATGAGATTTCTAATTTGGGAGACGCTGATGCCATCAACTGAGATAAAGACTCTTCAGGATAGGAAGAGGGGTAGATTTGGGGTGGGGGGGCGAGGACAGGATAAGTTTGGAAAGACTGACCTTCAGGTGTCCAAGGGACTGTTATCTCAAAATTCCCTGAGTACAAGGTTGAGACTCTTGACTTTGAAAAAAGTGAAACCGAGCAGAAAAGGGACTACACAAGAGGAGAAACCACCAGAAATGAATGTCACTTCTCCCTAAAGGGTAATTACGGTATCTTCCTTTGACCTAAGAGAATACAAAGCCCTAGCTATCTCTTCCAGCCGGTTTCTGTATTCTAGCTTCTCATAGTTGGAGGGACTCACTCCTTTAAAACCATACATCACTCCCCACCAACAGCCAGCAATGGCAGCTGTAGAATCACTGTCTCCACCATGGAAAAAGGCTCGGTGGGCAAGCTCCTCCCAGGAGTCTCCTGCAGCCAGGATGGCATCGTAGGCAATCATGGGGGCATCGTGTCCACTGCTGCCGCCCCAGCCAGAGTAGCTCACGGAGGTGTAGAACTCATCCCTCTCCTTCACATCAAAGGGCTTGGGGAAGGTAGGGGCTGATCTGCCATCCCAAATCCCTCTGAGTTTTAGGTACTTTTTCCATTGGTCTTGGAAGTAAGACCTGTAGGAAGGAAAAAAATCTACAGTCAATTGAAAAAATGAAGTCAAAAGCCATTAGGAAAGGTACCAGATAGATGTGCGAGCAGGGAAAGCTCCAAGATGATTTCAACTTCTGGTACTAAAATCATATGATATAAAAAAATCAAAATGAGCTCTAAGTGACATTCATTCAATACATTTTTGCTAAGGAATGATATAAATAAGGCATTGATACCTGTTGCTACATAAAGAAGATATACAGCAAGTTAAAGGTGAGAAATAAAGCCTTGTTTTTCCTGAGTTGAGAATCATGGCAAGTGTCAACTTTCAAGGGTGAACTTTATGTATTTAGCCTGTCATTATATATTTTATTTTATTATTTACTTTATATTATTTTCTTAACAAAAATTGTACATATTCAAGGTTGTACGACATGATGATTTGATATACATATACATAATGAAATGATCACTACCATCAACCTAATTAACACATCATCTCCTTATACGGTTACTATTTTTTTTAAGAGAGAACTTTGGAACATCATGACCATGGGTGATTTCATTAGAAAGCCTCTGGACCTTTTTTTTTTTTTTTTTTTTTTTTTTTAAATTATTTTATTTATTCTTTTTTTTTTGGCTGTGTTGGGTCTTCGTTTTTATGAGAGGGCTTTCTCTAGTTGTGGCAAGCGGGGGCCACTCTTCATCGCGGTGCGCGGGCCCCTCACTGTCGCGGCCTCTCTCGTTGCGGGGCACAGGCTCCAGACGCGCAGGCTCAGTAGTTGTGGCGCACGGGCCCAGCTGCTCCGCGGCATGTGGGATCCTCCCAGACCAGGGCTCGAACCCGTGTCCCCTGCATTGGCAGGCAGACTCTCAACCACTGTGCCACCAGGGAAGCCCAAGCCTCTGGACCTTTTTATTCTAAGAAAGGGAATGTGAAATGAATTCAAAAAAAGGGGAAGATGTGGCCTTACCACATTAATTAGCTGGTGGAAAAACCTATCTCTAGATCATTTTAGCCAAGGATTTCACAGTATTATTTGTGTGTCAAGACAACACGGAAAAAACAAGTTCCAGGAAATAAGCAGGGAAGTTCATCTCAGTAAAGGATAGCCATAGGGACTTCCCTGGTGGTCCAGTGGTTAAGGCTCTGCGCTTCCACTGCAGGGGGCATGGGTTCGATCCCTGGTCAGGCAACTGAGATCCCGCATGCCACGCGGTGTGGTCAGAAAAAAAAAAAAGAACAGCCACAAAAACTATAGAGAACAGGATCCCTACGCATGAGGGAAGCAGTGTAGCTGCCTTACTCCCTGAGGTCTTCACTTGGCGACTTGGTGGACACCACCACTGGGACTGTACTTGAAATCCTTAGCAGGTGGGTGGGGAGGCAGCTGGATGCGGTGGACGACGGAACTGGATGGTGAGAACCAGGATGGTTGCTCTGATCTCTGAGTTTTAGGCATACACATGCACGCATGTGCGCACACAGATTCAACCATCTTCTAGCAGGAGCGTGCACCTACAAACTTACCAATGTTGCAGATTCTGCTCCACGAAGTAGCCTGATTGGACAATGTACTTTTTAGCTTCCGGTAGCACCTCCATCAGTCCTTTTCCCCACTGCTGGGGAGGCTTGCCATTCACAGCATAGGCGGTAAAAAGAGCAGACACAAGGGCTCCCAGGAAGCCTGTGGGATGGTGGTGGGTCATCCGGCCACTCTCGATGCTCGCCTGGATCAGGGTGTCCAGCTGGCTGCGGTGAGGGAACCGGAGACCGATGCACATGGCCCGCACGGCAGCCCCGCAGCCACCCTCGTGGCTGTTAAAGGGAATCCTCCAGCCATCGGCTTTGTCTGGCTCCAGCAGCATGGCGTTCTGCATTGAGGCGCCCCCTGGGGAGAGTCCGGTAGGGCATGGGCTCAGTGTACCGAAGCGAAGGCCCCGCAGGATGAGAGAACCAAGCCCCGTCTCCAACTTGCCTTGATGGAACGGGAAAGCCGAAAAGTATGATGATGAATGTCCCCAAACTCCAAACCCCAAACCCCAGGGCAACATTGTGCCTTACTTACACCAGAGTACTTATACTAGACGCCCCTGGGTTTATGGAGCGGGGAGCTTTTCATCAGGAGGTGTTATTGGCTGAACTGTATTCCCCAAAATTCATATGTTGAAGCCCTAACCCCTAGTACTTCGGAATGTGACTGTATCTGGAGATAGGGCAGAGGTGATGAAGTTAAAATGAGAATGTTAGGGTGGGCCCTAATTCAGTCTGATCAGTGTCCTAATAAGCAGAGGAAATTTGGAGACACAAAGAGACACCAGGAATGTGTGCTGTGAGAGGGCACAGCTAGAAGGAAACTGTCTGCAAGCCAAAGAGAAAGGTCTCCTTCAGAAGAAATGAAATTGACACCTTGATCTCAGACTTCTGGCTTCCAAAACAGTGAGAAAATAAATGTCCGTTGTTTAAGCCAGCTGGTCTGTGGTATTTTGTTACAGCAGGTCAAGCTAACTAATACAGGAGGAGCTAGGGGAAAGGCGATTCACATCAGCTGGTGGCCCAAGTGGCTGTAAAAAGTTCCCAAAGTGAGCAGGAACCACCTGTGAGCAACCTGGAACCAGAAAAGGGGACTCTACACAACCTTTTCCAGTCTTCTTTAAAAAGAAAAAAAAATTTCTTTATTAAAGAAAGCTCAGAAGCTACAAATAAGTAAAATGAAAATAAGAAACTATAAATACCCCTATCACCCAGATACAATGATTAACATCTTTGTGTATATTCTTCCAGACCTCTCCCAACAGAGATATACATATATACTTTTAATGAAAATGGGTTCAGAAATGAAATCGAGTTATTTATAGTGAGGTGGATGGACCTAGAGTCTGTCATACAGAGTGAAGTAAGTCGGAAAGAGAAAAACAAATACCATATGCTAACACATATATATGGAATCTAAAAAAAAAAAAAAAAGGTTATGAAGAACCTAGGGGCAGGACGGGAATAAAGATGCAGACCTACTAGAGAATGGACTTGAGGACATGGGGAGGGGGAAGGGTAAGCTGGGACAAAGTGAGAGAGTGGCATGGACATATATACACTACCAAACGTAAAATAGACAGCTAGTGGGAAGCAGCTGCATAGCACAGGGAGATTAGGTCTGTGCTTTGTGACCACCTAGAAGGGTGGGATAGGGAGGGTGGGAGGGAGGGAGATGCAAGAGGGAAGAGATATGGGGACATATGTATATGTATAGCTGATTCACTTTGTTATAAAGCAGAAACTAACACACCATTGGAAAGCAATTATACTCCAATAAAGATGTTTAAAAAAAAAAAGAAAATGGGTTCATAAGATACACAGTGTTCTGTAACCTAATTTTTTTTACTTAATATACAATATCTTTCCATACTGGTAAATATTTATCTGCATAATTTAAATGGCTGCAGATGTGTCACCATAATTAAATAAATTACAGAACATTCAGGTTGTTTCTATTTCTGTCACAACTATAAAAACTAATGTTTCCTTGATATTTAAATCTCATTCAACATTTTTAATGATTTCCTTGGGCCTGTTTTATTCTCCACTTGCCCAGGACCTCCACTGGCTGCTCTCACCTGGCGCCCGGCCATTCATGTCTCCCATGCAGTCTTGGTAATGCTTAGCAAGGATGGAATACAGGTGAGCCAAGTCCGAGACTTTGCCGGCTTCCAGGAGAGCGTCTGCCGTGGCCAGGTGCATCACTGTGTCATCACTGACTCTCCACCTCTCCACATCTATGGCATCCAAGCCACCAAGCTGGGCCAGCTGCCTGTGAATCTTTTCCCCATTCCGGAGGAACTCCCACTTCCCGTTGAAGTACCCCAAGGCATCTCCAGCTGCACTCAGCACCATGGCTGCCACATACTTCTTGATCAGTTCCCCGCTCATGGTGAGGCTGTCTCTGGGGGAATATAAAGACACACGGGATGGGGAGAAAAAAAAAATCAGAAAAAATAATAGCCCTATCTACATTTTACGGAGCACTCACACCTTGCAGGCACAGTATTAAGGACATCTCATTTAATCCTCACAACTGCTCTATGGGGAGTGGAATAGACCCATTTTACAGATGAGTAAATCAGCCACGCAGTATCATAAATGTTATGTGACTTATCTTAGGTCACAGAGCTAATTAATGGCAGGGCTGGCATTCCAACTTAGATCCATCTGACTCCAAACCCCCAATTTAACTACGATTCCATCTTTGCCTCTCCGTGAGTGGCAAGCCCATTAAATTCTGCAAGTCAAACCAAGCTTGTCATTTTCTCTTTTTGGTTTGAATTTGGCCTTGGAATGCATCCCTCCTTTACTTAAACATTAACACTTTCCATTGGTATCACAATACACTGTTTGCAAAGCACCCGCACATCCTGCCTCATAAGTAGGCCCGGATTACAGCATGCACTTCACAGATATTGCAGCACTATTTACAATAGCCAGGTCATGGAAGCAACCTAAATGCCCATCAACAGACGAATGGATAAAGAAGTTGTGGTACATATATACAATGGAATATTATTCAGCCATAAAAAGGAACGAAATTGGGTCATTTGTGGAGACGTGGATGGATCTAGAGACTGTCATACAGAGTGAAGTAGGTCAGAAAGAGAAAAACAAATATCGTATATTAATGCATATATGTGGAACCTAGAAAAATGGTACAGATGAACTGGTTTGCAGGGCAGAAATAGAGACACAGATGTAGAGAACAAACGTATGGACACCAAGGGGGGAAAGCGGCGGGGGGGTGGGGTGGTGGTGTGATGAATTGGGCGATTGGGATTGACATGTATACACTGATGTGTAAAAAACTGATGACTAATAGGAACCTGTTGTATAAAAATAAAAAAAAAATTCCAAAAAAAAAAAAAAAAAAAAGAAAGCAGGGTCAGAGAGGGTAAATTCACAGAAGCAACAAATGGAGGCACTGGGACCCAAATCTTCTGATCCTGGGCCCTTGCCTCAGCACAGACCTACTTACCTTGAGCAACCTCTTTGTGCTTCACCCTCTACATCTGTAAAGTGGTGGCAAAAACAGTAAGAACCTCGTGGGTTTGTTATGAGGAGTAAGTGAATTAATTTTTATAAAGCACCTAGAACAGCGCTTCGCACATAGTGAGCAGTATTTTCATTATTCATACACAACCAGGGAAAATGATTTTTCTATTAATTGAACTAGAAGACCGTACTTTCTCCCACAACCTTCCTTTCAACAGCAATATTTACATTTTGTTTTCCTTCTAAATGATTGAGTTCTAGAGTCCTGGGGTCTCAGCTAACACTCTCTCCATGAATCTGATCCCCAGTAAAGTGCTGGTTTCCCTGTCGGTGCGTTTCCAGTTCCCCATTGTGCCCCATAGCCTGCAGCGTTCACCTCCAAAGCCCTCCACTGTCTGCTCCCACTCTATCAGCCACTCTACTTGCCCTGGCCAGGAGAACACTTTCAAACGCCGGTGGCCCAGCTCACCCTCCCCTCAGCTCAAGTTCTTTCCCCATCCAAGATGCCTTCCCCTCCTCCTCTTCCCTAAAATCTATTTACTCAGGGTTTTACTCAGGGTTAAGTTCAAGTCCTTGGGCTTCCAAGAGTCCTTCTGCAGCTGCACTGCTGTGGGCCAGGAAATACAGACTGGCAAGCACCTGAGAAAAATGATGACAGACTGAGCAGACCACTACTGAGTTACTGATCATGCTGAGTTTCCTGGTTCCCAAAGACTATTTGTAAAACATTACTTACATATTTTATTGTTTATAAATGATGCTTAGGAACTGGCGTTCTGGGCTGATAGTCCTGGCTCTGCCCAGAATCAGGTGTGTGATTGTGGACAAGCCACCCATCCTGGATCTCAATTTTCCCATGGTAAATTGGATTGCGGGGCAGGAGGGGAGCTACCAAGGCAGCCTGGGCTCCTGTCTCTGCGCTGAGTGCTTCAGAGACCAAGCTTAGTTGGCTTCTGAAAACCAATCTTTAACCCTCTGTACCCTCTTCCAAAGTCCTCAGCTTCTTTTCTGTAATTCCTCTGGCTCCACCCGAATGTGTTTTTGTGAGTTTCGAGTGAGGCTGGGGGCGATGACCACCTCGTTCTGTGGGAAATTT
This sequence comes from Balaenoptera physalus, assembly GCF_965194825.1. Lineage (NCBI taxonomy): Eukaryota > Metazoa > Chordata > Mammalia > Artiodactyla > Balaenopteridae > Balaenoptera > Balaenoptera physalus. Next base: position 80,765,130 of record NC_138891.1, read on the forward strand.
CCTTTAGCTTTTACACCGTACTGCTCTGGACTCCCGCTCTCAGAACGCCGATATTCTCTAAACTCCTCTAACTTTTACAGTTTATAGTCTCATCCCCGAACTATAAATTCACAACTGAGATCTGGGCAGCTGCTTCCCGGCAGTCCTCTGCTATTTTGCGGGGGGGTGGGGGGGGGAAGCAGGCGAGTGGGGAACAGGTCCAGGCCCGACAAGGGGTGCGGGGTGGCCCCCGGGTCACCGCGGGGGGAGGAGCGCGCGGGGGACGCGGGCGAGGAGGGTGGGGAGGAGGGGCGGGCGGCACTGGTCACCGGCAGGCGAGGAGCGCGGGTGTGGGAGCCGACGGCGGAGAGGGGTACCTGCTGGCCGCGAGGAGGGCACGGCGCGCGGGCTCAGGGCGGGGCCGGGCGCGGGGAAGTCTGGGTGCGAGGAGGCCCAGGGCGGACCCCGCCGCCGCGTCCGCGGACCACGCCCAGGTTCAACGGAGCGGAACGATTGCCGGGCGCCGCTTTCGGCTCGGGCGAGGCGCGGAGCCTTCAGCGCCCGGGTCGGGGGGCGGGACCCGCGTCACCGGCGCCCTCGGCTCCGGAGGGCGCCGGGGAGCGCCAGGCGCCGCGAAATGGCGCTGCTCCGCTCCCCACCCCCACCCCCCCGCTTTTGAGAGACTGTTGGGCACTCACTTGTGATCTCGGCCTTTTCTCCAGTCCAGCTCCTCTGAGCAGTAAACAGCATGTGACCCCTGACTCGGAAAAGGGTGTTTAGTGTGTGCGCGGCCTTTGTCACGGTCTGGGCCCCTCGCGAATAAAATGGGACAATAATAGTACCTACCTCTTAGGTTGGTTGTTAGAATTAATTAATTTTAACTCTTGTCATTTATTTGGTTGCAGAATAGAATTTTTTCATCCTGATAGCAAAGAAAAGCAAAGAAAAACTAAGTATTTTTGTCTGAATAAATAATATCATCTGAAAAATACTAGAATCACCATATGCAAGTATTCTATATACTTCTCAAGAATTTTGATTTGCTGTGCTTATCTTTCTTGCTACAGGCATTAAACACCTACTGTGTACCAGGTGGATGCTAGGTCCTGGCACAGCCCTGCTCTCATGGACTGCACCCAGCTGAGTGATCTCATCTTAGCCTGTTGATTTGTTTGTTTTTTAATAAAATGTTCCTTTTTTATGATAAAAAATAACACATACTTCCAGTAGAGAAGTTGAGAAAACTTTTAGAAGTCTCTCTTAAAAAACACATCTCTCAGGGACTTCCCTGGTGGTGCAGTGCTTAAGAATCCACCTGCCGATGCAGGGGACACGGGTTGGAGCCCTGGTCCGGGAAGATCCCACACGCCAGGGAGCAACTACACCCGTGAGCCACAACTACTGAGCCCACGTGCCGCAACTACTGAAGCCCACGTGCCTAGAGCCTGTGCTCCACAACAAGAGAAGCCACCACAGTGAGAAGCCCGCGCACCACAACAAAGAGTAGCCCCTGCTCGCCGCAACTAGAGAAAAGCCCGCGTGCAGCAACAAAGACCCAACGCAGCCAAAACTAAATAAATAAATAAACAAATAAATAAATAAAAACTCTCATGTGTTCACAAAGATAAATGTTTCTGGATTTCTTTGCAGAATTGTTTCTCATAGCAGAAAATTGGAAATAACCTCAATCTCTGTTTAGAGTGGAGAATGAGTTTCCTTCTCCTAAATTAGGGCATAATTATGAATAAATTATTCATAAGTATGAATTATTATAATTACCTTTCCAAAAAGGTAGACATTTAAATCAGTAGACTTTGGGTAAATAATCAGGCTCACAAGGGAAGAGCTTGGAGACATTTCGTTAAGTAAAAAAATCAAGTTTTCGAGTGAGTAATATACATGGTCTTATTTATGTAAGAAAAAAGAGCTCTGTGTGTGTGTGTGTGTGTGTGTGTGTGTGAGTGTGTGTAAAATGACTGAAAGAACACATGTCACACTGTTAGTAATGATTATAATTACCTCTCAGGAGGCTAATGGGAGAGTTTGCTGGGAGTAGGGAGAGAGAGAAAGGGAAATTTTTCACATTAAGAATTTTTATTTTACATGTAGAAAGAAATTTTAGAAAGCACAGAAGAAAAAACACATTCCACCACTCAGATTTTAAATACTTACAATCTTTATTTTATGCACATTAAAAACAAAATCGGGTCATTCTGTATATACAATTTTATATCCTTTTTTTTTAACCACTGAGCTTCACATTGTAAGCATTTCTCTGTGTCATTTGTGATAGTATCATTACTATAATTGAATCCAAATGTTCAGATAAGGTAATGCCTCTAGGGTAAACTCCCTTTCACATTGATAACCAAGAAATATGAGGCTCTGATGTTCAGTTCCTCTCCAACCATACCATGGCCAAGGCTAGTTCAACAGAAGGAAAACAGAAGCATAGATAACTGAAAAACAGGGGATTAAACAAATCTTTGCCACTTCATGGGCCTGAATGTGTAATACCATGCCACCATGCCTCATTAAATCATGAGAGCTAAAATTAAAAAAAAAAAGATAGAGCTAACAGGAAATGGTTAATAGACAGGGCCCCTTGAACTCTGCAGCAAACACAAAATAACAAAAAGTTTCAAAGGAAAAACGTACCACAGAATAGGACCACAATACACATCTGTTAAAATGATTTAAAGTGGGTAAAAAATGAAGTAGAGGCTTTTTAGAAGAAAACAGAAGAAAGCTAGTCCAGGAGAAATAGGAAGCCAAAAGCGGCTGTTCACATACATATCCTGTATCATGAACTCACTTCAGAAGACTTAGTGAGCATCTGTGATGGTTAATTTTATGTATCAACTTGCATAGGAAATAGTACCCAGATATTCGGTCAAACATTTTCTAGATGTTTCTGTGAAGATATTTTTAAGATGAGATTAACATTGAAATCAGTAGACATGGAGCCAGCTGATTATCTTCCATGTAAGTGGGCCTTACCCATTCAGTTGAAGGCCCTAATAGAAAAAAGACTGCTCTCACCCAATGAAGAAGAAATTCTACCAGCAGACTGTCTTCAGGTGGAGCTGCTACTTCAACTCCTCTTAACCTGCGTCTGCAGCCTGCTGGCCTATCCGGCAGATTTTGGACTTGCCAACCTCCACAATCTCATGAGCCAATTCTTTAAAATCAATCTCTCTCTCTTTCCATATATGTATTGGTCCTGTTTCTCTGGAGAACCCTGACTAATACGGCATATAAAATGTGCTAGACACTTTGCTAGGCACTCCATGCAGCTACTGAGGTAGGGCAAGAATCACACAAATAGAGGAGACTTCGTAGGGTGTAATGACATTAGGCCACGAGCACTGTGACAAAGGAGAATGTTCAAGGTACAAGGTGGGCAAATATGAGAGAGACATTATCAGCTTACAGCGTTCACAGAGGCATCTAGAGAAAATTATGTCTGGGCTAATTTTTAAAGAACAATTAAAAGACAAACTAAAATTTCCAGAAGCCCAGAAATAACCGGAGCAGCCAGTGCACAAGAGAAGCAAAGATTTTTAAAAAATAGTAAAAGTAAAAGCAAAGATTCAAGTTTAGGTTGACATTTCCTCCCCAGTAATGCACGGCTGCTCGGTGCCTCCTCAGTCCTGAGGCGTGAGTTATTTTCCAGTCGGACCTGTCACTGGGTTATGAGAGCGGTCACGGTCTTAAGCTTTCTCCTTTCCGTCTTACTGAATCATTTCCAAGCACATCTTCCGTAAGATTGAGCACCAGCTTTGCACAATGGAAATCAGGTATCTGCTTGAAGGATTTTAAAGAAGGCTAGGAAAAAACTTGAAGATCAGCTTATCAACAGGCTCTCTGGCCAATAGTCCCAAAGTACTTTTTTTTTTTTTTTTTAAATAAATTTATTTATTTATTTATTTATTTTTGGCTGTGTTGGGTCTTCGTTTCTGCGCGAGGGCTTTCTCCAGTTGTGGAGAGCGGGGGCCACTCTTCATTGCGGTGCGCGGGCCTCTCACTATCGTGGCCTCTCTTGTTGCGGAGCACAGGCTCCAGACGCGCAGGCTCAGTAGTTGTGACTCATGGGCCTAGTTGCTCCGCGGCATGTGGGATCTTCCCAGACCAGGGCTCGAACCCGTGTGCCCTGCATTGGCAGGCAGATTCTCAACCACTGCGCCACCAGGGAAGCCGCCAAAGTACTTTTTAAAAAGAGAATCCATATGTACATAAGAGCAAAGTTTAAATCACAAAATGTTAGCGTCAGAAGGGATATTTGCACAACCTGTTACTTTATAGTGAGGAAACTGAGGCCCAATGAAGTGAAGAGAGTTCCTTAGGGTCACACAAGCAGAGGGAAGTAGGCCTGGAGTCCACCGTCTCTGAACTCTCAGTCCAGGACTTCTTCCATTCTCTGTACTGCCATTTACACAAACTTTGAAATGATAGGCTAAACCCTGAGTTCATTAACGCTCTGAACCTCCTGAATCTGATTTTTAAAATATTTCATGCTCCTTCCAAAAGAGGCCTCTGCTTTACGACAGTGTAAAAGTAGCATTTAAAGAAAGGTCTCAGATATGTGCTGTAATTCTAATAAGCAGGCAGTAATCAAATATGGCAGAGGGTGGGGATGGGAACACTGAGTGGAGAGATAAGTGGATACAAATTGGTGTTTTAAGAGCTGGCAGTGGCTTCTATCCTTCTAAGCAGAACAGAAAGAGACCTGGGGAAGTCCATGTTCCTGCCCGCCCCTCTTCCCCCATGTCCCCGAGTGCTCTAGCTTGCTTCTGTAAGTTGTTTTTTTCCCAGCCTTTGATCTGGAGACCCACGTAGATTTTAAAACCTTCTTTGGTACATTTTCTACCAGATGGCCTCCACTGCTCTGCTCCTCCCAGTCCTGCTGGGATTTCCGACAGGGAGGGGAGCTCAGCTGGTCAGCCGAGTCCCCACGCTCCCCTTCCCGGCTTTGCAATGGACCTTTGGTGCTCCCGGCCACAGGTTCATCCTAAAGGAACTTCACTGCCCACAAGACTGGCTCTCAGTGGGTGAAAATATAGCTTCCAGGAAATGGAAAGTAACTACTCCTTAAACCAAAAACCTGGGGAGCCTTGCTAAAGTTCCCTGCCTGTGCCCCCTGCCCCCCTACCCCCTACACCTCCCTCCCCCACTCCCTCCCTCCCCACTCCTCCTCCACTCCCTCCCTTCCCACCCCTCCCCACTCCTCCCCACCCTCCCCTCCCCACTCCTCCCCCCTCACTCCCTCCCCACCCCCACCCCTCCCCCACTCCCTCCCTCCCCACCCCTCCCCCCACCCCCAGCCTCTGCTCCACAACCCCTCCATCGGGTCAGCCTAGGCTAACCTACCTGAATCCACTCTCATTTTTGTTTCTAGAAGAATCCTTGGGACTATGGGTAAAGAAAAACCTAGTCAGGGGACACTTAGGTGCTCTCAGATTTTTAGCCCTCTCCTCCTCCCTCTGATGAGGTGTCAGTTCCCTCATCCTTGGTCTCTGGCGTTCATTCCTAAAACTGCTCTTTGGAGAGAACTGAAGTTTGGGGTGGGGAATCTAAAAAGAGTGAGAGTGAAACCAAGACTTCACAGAGGAAGCCGGTTTAGGCAGGTTTCCTAGTAGTGACAGCCACTGGAGAGTCCCTCAGCCTCCCCCTGTGGACACCGGCAAAATCAGTTCCAGGATCGGGAGGGAGTCAGTGTGAGGGTGCTGTTAAGGCCCTTCGCTCCATCAAATTCTGCTCTTCACGGGGCAGTCCTTGTATACATTGGGCTGCAAATGGCCAGATTTCTTCTCCTATTCAAATAGCAGCTAAATGTGTCTGTGCAACGTATACTTTAAATGTTGCCCTTTCTGGGAAGAGTTGATGAGAGATAAATTCCCCCTTTCCACTAAAGCCATGCAATTTCTCTTTAATTTTATGCATGGAATTAGACTACTCCCCTACCCCCCTTTTTTTGAAATATGGAGACCATGACCTTTTGTTAAAGATTGTTTTTCCCCTGGATTACTTTGTCACTAAGAAACAAAGGGCAGCTATCTATTTCACTTTTCAGGAAAATATGCAAGAAAGAAGAAAGAGGAGGAGAGGGAGGAGAAGGGGAAGAGGAAGGGAAAGAAGAAAGAAGGAGGAGAGTAAAGGAAGGTGGTTACTTCGTCTAAGGGGTGGTTAAATAGTTTAGTGTGTTTAAGCAGTAAACACCCTACTGTTCAATCTTTAATGGGCTGTTCACTTGTCTCTTCAGCTTTCATTTATTCAAGATTGATTTCATGACAGCTACACTGTCCCATTATGAAAGCACCAAAATCATCTCTGTATTCTTCTACTGCCAGGTGGTTGGCTCCTTACTGTTTCTTGGGGAACAAGGAAAACGAAATACAAACTGAAAAAAGTATGACTTTTGTAACTTTGCCAGCAGCCCTAATGGACAGTGTGGGTAGGGGGATAGCAGGCAATGTCTGTGGTAACTCAATCCCCAGAATCCTAGAATCACAAACTGCCAGGATTCCAGGGCAGGCCCCTACCCTCAGGCAGAGAAGCCCAAATGCTGATGGATACAGGGTTTGTCTCTTCTCTTAAAGGATCAAGTAATAAAACACTGCAACTTCCTCTGAAATTTGCCCTTTCCAGTTTCATCACAAAAAAACAAAAACAAAAACAAATAAAACTTCCTTAAACACAACCAAAATATCACCGGCTTCAATTTAAGATTATTTTCTCTAGTTTGGTCATCCACAGAAGTAAAGGGCATTTACATCCATTAAAAGCTCAAGGCAGTGAAAGATCATTATCAAGAACCTCAAAACCCCTTGGCCAGTCTTAAAAATATCTCAGCTCTCCTTTGATTGCTCTTTTCTCTGAATTACCCAGTTTAACATCTGTTTTATTATTGCTTGTTACTTTTTTCTGGATCCATTTCTACATTTAGTTTGAAATCGAATGTTATATTTCAATAAGGATCTGGGCTCATGTTGAAAGATAACAAAGATAATTCCCGGCCATGGTATGTCTTATTTCCACTCATACCTCCCAATATTTTGTTGCCATTTTCACCATCCTGCAGCCTCAGATTTGGCCGGTTGCCCTGATCTTTTCCTGCGATTGCTTGTTTCTTTTTCTTAGGGTCTGTCCATCTTGTTCTTCTCTCTCTCCCATTCTGTTCACCTTTGCATCCATAGTGCTTGATACAGTTCTAGGCACACAGTAGGCACTCAGTAAATTAGGGGGGATTGGCTAGATGTGACAAAGGAGTGGTACAGACATTAGGAGCTCAGAGGAGGGGAAGAGCAGATGGGGATTAGAAGAGTCAAAGAGAGCTTATTGAGGAAGTGACATTTGGTATGCTCCTTTATGGAAGGAAGATGTTTGGATGGGCAGAGAGGATGGGGAAAGGCGGTGTAGGAATTATGGTAGAGTCAAGGTTTTCAGGCACAGAGTAGAGTGCCAAATGCAGGAGGGAGAGAGGCAGTGGGCAATAGGGAAAGAGCCCTCCGTTTAGATCAGGGTTAGCTCTGAATGTCCACTTCTCTTTTCGTTTTAAGAATTCTGGTGATTTCCATCTCAGAGAACCAGAAAGAATGTGAGAGCGTACAAAGAAGAGGTGACCGCTCTCACACTGGTGGCTTTTTCCACCAGCTTTAACAGACTGTGGCACCACACGGGAGCACTGTGGTCTTAAAGCCCAGGTCTGGCCACCCCATTCTGGGTGCAGGCTATCTAGATGGGTTTGAATGAAGCTGAGAAAGGAGTCACAGGGGCTCCACTGAGAGGCTGAAAGTCACTGCAACAACACTCCATAGCAGAAATCAGGGTGTTTGTTGCCAGGTGGATGCCCTGGGGGACTGACCTGAAACAGAGGTCAGAAATCTTCTTGTGACTCTTCACTGCTGGGATTGCAGCCAGTCTTGTTAAAAAAAACAAAAACACAACTTCCTGAAAATTTTTGTTAATGCAAAAATGGGTTTGTTTCTTTGGCAACAGAGAGTCCACTGTGGGAAAGGGGTTTTCTCAGCACCTAAGCTGTCCTAGCACCTTGGACCCTGAGTACGCAATATGCAAAGACTTTGCAGTAGCCCTGGGGTCCAGCCTGACCCTCCCTCATGGCACAGTTTTAGCTCAGCCTGGCTTTTATCAGCTTGAGGAGAGTGAAACAGCTCTAAGGTCGAGAGAGGAAAGATTGAATCACCATTTTACAAAGATCACCCTGTTCAGGGGCAAAACCAAGCGTATTGTATTTACCATATTCATATATCATGTCTCCTATCGTTTTCTTTTTGTCCTCTAAATTGACTCACCTTTTTACTTCTACACATTTATTTTAGATGGGAAACCATTGTATCTCTACCATATAAGTATCCCTCCTACATTAGCCTAGATTCTCCAGAAAGCAAAGTTAGTTACAAAGCCCTAGATTGTTGGGAATGTAAGTCCAGTGGTGCAGGACAGGGGAATTGAAACAGGGAAGGAAGAAAAGCCAGTCCAATGGTGTCTTACCACGTTGGCCTCTGCTGCAGGCAACTGGTACTCCATCCCACCGGGACCTTCTGGAAAGCCTCATGAAATGTGTCTCTCAACTCTCCATCTGGGTGACAAAAGTAGTAAGCAGTCATCCATCATCTTCCAGCCCCTTTTGGTCAAGAGTAGCCCCATGGGTTTTAAGCCCCTCATATTTCCAAGTTGCACATGCTTTAGTACAGAATTTCCAAGGGGATCCCATGCCAAGGCAACAGAGAACCCCCAGTGCCAGAAGCAGACTGAGAAAGGTGCAGGCTCAGACAAGGTGCTATCAAGTTCCACGGGTGCAAAGGAGATCCACTGGACCAACATGGGTTGGCTGCTCACCCATGGAATGCTCCAGAATTCTACACAGAGGTAGCAGGCTGGTTGGAAATTGTCAGGGGAGGACTAAAGTCTTCCTCACCCCACCCCTTGGTTCTGTCGCTGTGTTCACCTGAGGGTTACTCTACTGGGGCTGGGGTGATACAATGTCCAATTTGGCTAGCAGGCGCTCACTCCGTGAAGATGGTGGGGGTGGAGGGGTGGGAGTGTAGGTAAGGGTGGCCTTGTAAGCTAAGCACTCTCCCAAAGTGTCCACTACACATGAGACGGGTGGTCCACTGCTGCAGTGGCATGACTGTGACTAGGGAGGGGGTACTTCTGGGTGCTAAAACAAAACTTGAGACCAGCACAGAAACAGCCAGCCCATGAGGCTCGTAGACACGATCTACCACCAAAGTCGATGGGTCGGCCCCTCCCATGGTGGGGCACCTTTCTACCCCCTCCCCCAGGCGGCCCAGTGCAGTTTCCTCTCCCCTTGACACTGAGGCAGTGCTGACACTAGGTGAGGGAGGGTGGCTGTGTGGTTTGTGACACCATCTGGAGGGGACAGTAGGACAGCAGAGGGAGCTTCCTCAAACTGCACATAAATAACACTGCTCGTCCCCTGATTTGGCTTAAGTGTTTCTGAACATCAGAGTTCTCTACCAAGTAAAAGGACGCTGGGAGGGGAAATGCCACCTCTGTTAAATATCACTCAAAGGTAACTGAGTGACTTGCCAGTAGTTTGGAGACAGCAAGAAAAGAACAGAAGTGGGGCCTCATCCTTCGATTTTCAACACAAGAGAAAAAGAGGAATTGTTCTTCAGCAAGTAAGTACATTTACTATTATCTTAATATGGGATAGCTTGGTAGACCTAGTGACCAACAACCTGACTGCTTTTTAAACAAATGTACCATCACTCTTACCTCCAAGATGCATACTTTCCCCCCAAAGGGCCTTCAGGGGGTCTCTTATTCCAACATACTTGGAGAATCATCATCAGAGTTATGGCCCGTCATTTTAAGTTTCCTAGGTGGTAGAAAATATTAATTTTGGAGGCTGAATTTGAGTTTTCCAAAACCAGTAAAATTCTGATGAATAAGTGAATCCAAGCTAATCCTGACTAAAAATGGAGTGTGGCTGATAAAACAATCCAGTTTGGCTGAAAAACTGCCTCAAAGAGGGGTCCCAAACATTTCCTGGGTAGCACTAGACTATGTCTCTGGTGGCAATCTGAGAGGATCACATAGGAGTACAGCTTTCATTTTTATTCCTAAAGTTTAATATATTTACTAAAAAAAAAAAAATCAGCTTCCTCACATTATAGTATATAATATAAATAAGTAATGTTTTCAGCATGTCTTTTCTCTTCCCTTTTTACTGACACTTTCCCATTGATTGAGATCCTCTACCCGTTTAAGACATACTCTTTGTGTAGAAGTATTTAAAAATGGAAACACTTGTTTTTCTTTGTTAATACATTAAGAAAGAAGTAGTTTCGTGACTTAAGTACTGCCTTGGACAAAATATGCCCTCCCTGGTCCTCTGTGTTTTCGGTATGTTCTGAAGAGGGTCCAAGCTTTCATGGGTGGGCTTGCTGATATCCAGGGCCCTTAGAGTTCTCTGTGTTTCTAACAGTCTTCATCATCCCTTCTGGCATTGGGAGAGCTGTGGTTGGTTCTTGGAACATGCATGCACAGGCAGGGTCACCTCCGCAGAGGTCCGCCAGTTTTTGCTTTTCCCTCGAGATTGTGCTATGATTTAGAGGTTGCTCAGATTACGATCCCTGACTCATTTCAGGAGGGCAACTAACAGGTTTTACAACCCATGGTGGGCCAGTCTTCCTTCCTGGGTGACTTTTAGTTTTTCCTTTTCAGGTTGTGAAAATAAATCCATAATATTTTATATTTAGGAGTTTGGACACCCAGGTACACCATCCAGCCTCTCCTCAGTGTGTTTTGCAAACATTGCAAGAGAACCCTCTGTGTGGGGGCAATTGAATTGTCTTCTGCCTTGCCTGGTGTAAGCTGTGAGGTGCCCGAGTCTCATTTGGCTTGAAATTGTTTGCTTTTGTTTTCCATCCTCATCAGCAGAAGCCATGGATCACACACTGAAGTGGGGAACACTCCCACCCAAGCGCCCATACCTCAAGCCCTTTCAGCTCTTGGTGCTGGCCGGTCTTTTTTACTTCTGTTCAGGTAAGCAACCTCCAGGAACTTGACTGAGTCCACTGCTTCAGGGTTTAGAGAGAGGAAATGGTGTTCTCTGTGCTGCCTCCTTCTGTGAGAGAGAAGGGACCTTCAGCGTATTTCAGTTCATTTTAGGGATGAGAAAACAGGTCCAGAGAGGTTAAAGGACCTGCCCTTGATCACACAGCAAGCCAGTGGCCAAGTTAGCTCAAGAACACAGACCTTAAAGGAAAGGTGGGGCAGTGTTATTTTAACAAAGCCAAAAGCTGATTCAGAAGGACAGCTCAGAGTTGTGATCTCTTCCACTAGGTGCTTGTTTTGTGAAACGCTAAGGCACTGGCCTTGGGCTCTGGATCCCAAACTACATTTCTATGAGACAACACAGCTAAAGTCTTCTGCTTCTAAAACTAAACAATGATGATCTTCTTTCCAAGTTGAAGGGGGAAAAGAAAGTTGTAACATACAATCTTCTTAATATTAAAATTTTCTCAATATTTATTTGTATGCTTTAGGTGCTGATGCCCTTTGTCAACACAGGCATCTGACATTAAGTAGTATCAGATTTAGCACAAATCATATTTTGAGTTATTTTTAACTTACTATATAGGTATTTTGGGTGTGTCCTACAAAGGATATTTGGACTTCTGGAGGCTTTTGTTCCATCTCAGGTGCTGAACTTGGGGGGCTGTTGGGAAGGGTGGTGCTGATCCTGCTGACAGGGTGGCTCTGACTTTTTTTTTAAAAGTCAGAACAAATAAAAGATCTGCTTTGTGCTGAGGCAGCATGCTACCTGGTTTCATCAAAATAAAGAGGAGGCTTTGCCTCCTGCAGCGTTTCCTAATCTGCAAAGAGCCGAATATCAAAGGGCCTTGTCTTAAGCGATGGTTACTTAAAACTGCAGCCATCACCCAGAATGACTAAGGTGTGAGGGAGGGCACTGGAGGGAAGGGATTACTGTGACTCTGGTATTTGTACATTGTCTGTCCTGAGCTGTAAAACTTGCTATTTTACACTGTTGCTGAACCAAGAGAACCATGAGTCAAGTTTCACATCAGATTTTGTATATCTGATGGACAGTAATATTTCCAACAGTTACAATTTTCTTTTGGGTAGTTGGGGGCAGCACTCCCAATCTAGAGTCTTCTGGGGAATCTTAATGAGTTTTAAAAGATTCAGAAGGAAATTTACAGGCTTGCTAGAAATGTGGTATGTGTGCATGCATGCGTGCAAGCGTGTCTGTGTGTGTGTGTGTGTGAGAGAGAGAGAGACACAGATGGAAAGGGGGTGAGGAGAGAGAAAGAAACAATATAAAAGAGAGAAAGTATAAAAAGAAAATTAAAACCAAGGCTATAGCAATTATACCAGAAAAATTAGTCAGGGGCAAATGGAAGGAAATGAACTTTGAGCTAAAGAAAGATATTTAGGAAAGTACCTTGTTCTACAGCTACATCCAGATTTTATTGTTGCTATACTGAGTCAACAAAGGAATCCATGAGTTTCTTTTGTCTGAACACCTACTGTGTATCAGATGGGCCTTAAAAACTGAGGCTCGGATTCCTGCCCTCAAAGAGATGTGAGTATGTTAGTTGGAGAAGGCAAAACAAACCCACAAGCAAGTGAAGAGCAGTGAAGTGACTGGCCCTGACTGTAAGCGCCCCAGACCTGGGAAAGCTGGGACCAGGGTGGGCTGCAGCAGCGGGGCAGGCTTTACGGTGGAGGACGCGGGTGGCAACAGCATTCCGGCCGAGCAGTAGCGTGAACAAAGGCACAAAGGTGAGGATGAGCCAGGAGGAAAAGGTTTATTCTTTTGTTTAATCATTTATGAATTCAACAAACACTGAGCATCTCTCATGTACAAGACACTTTTCTTGGTCCTGGGGACAAGTTGTGAGCAAAATTGACTTGGCTTTTGCCTTCATGGAATTTACAGTCATTAGGAAGAAGATGAAGATTAATCAATCATTCAGATGAATGTATGACCGAGAAACTCTCTGTTTCTCTGCCAGAGGGGACAGTGGTGAGAGTGATCTGGGTGAAGGCGGAAGGAGCAGCATGTGAGGGACACGGAGCAAGGAAGTGAAGGTGGGCAGTGTTGGGGCGGCAGGGACCCAGGGACCAGACTCCACAGGGCTGGAAGGCCAGGGATCTGAATGTTATTTGGAGGCACTGGGAAGCCATAGAAGGATTTTAAGCAGGGGAGTGACACGGTCTATACCAGCGCTGCTCACACTTTAATTATACATGCCAATCACCTGGGGGTCTTGTTAAAAAGCGGTTTCTAGCACAGGGTTTTTTTGTTTTTTGTTTTTTTTTATATTGGCGTATAGTTGCTTAACAACGTTGTGTTAGTTTCAGATGTACATCAAAGTGATTCAGTTATACATATCTACTCTTTTTCAACTTCTTTTCCCATTTAGGTTATTACACAATGTTGAGCAGAGTTCCATGTAGCACAGGGGATTTTTAGAGCAACGAAAATACTCAGTATGATACTGTAATGGTAGATGCCTGTCGTTACACATTTGTCAAAACCCATAAGATGTACAACACCAAGAGTGACCTCTAGTGTAAACTGGACTTTGGGTGATAGTGGTGTGTCAGTGTAGCTTCATCGACTGTCACAAACGTACCACTCTGGCGCCGGATATCGGTGGTGGGGAGGCTGTGCCCATGGAGGGGCGGCGGTATACGGGTACGCTCTGTACTTTACGTTTATTTTGCCGCGAACCTAAAACTGCTCTAAAAGATAAAGTCTGTATATATTTTTTTAAATGCAGTTTCTGCTTAGGTGGGCCTGGGGAGGGGCCTGCATTTCTGTATTTCTTTTTTTTTTAATGTAATTCTTAGGGAGGGCTAACTCTTTTTTTTTTTAATTTATTTTTTTATTTTTATTTATGGCTGTGTTGGGTCTTCGTTTCTGTGCGAGGGTTCTCTGCACTTGTGGCAAGCGGGGGCCACTCTTCATCGCGGTGCGCGGGCCTCTTACTATCGTGGCCTCTCTTGCTGCAGAGCACAGGCTCCAGATGTGCAGGCTCAGTAGTTGTGGCTCACGGACCCAGCTGCTCCGCAGCATGTGGGATCTTCCCAGACCAGGGCCCGAACCCGTGTCCCCTGCATTAGCAGGCAGACTCTCAACCACTGCACCACCAGGGAAGCCCCATTTCTGTATTTCTAACAAGCAGTCAGGGGATGCTGATGCCGCTGGTCCACAGACCTTTAGCTTTAGTAGTAAAGCTCTAAATGATATATTTTTTTAAAAAATGGTGTTGCTGAAGCATAAAGAACGGCTTGTAGGGCAGCCATAGTGACTGCCAAAACCATTTAGTAGCTTACAGTACTTGATGATAGCTTCGATAGCATAGTGACTGCCAAAACCATTTAGTAGCTTATAGTACTTGATGATAGCTTCGATGAAAAGAATGGGATTGGAGGGAGATGGAGGGATTGGAGAATGTGTATGATGTAGAACTGGTGAGGATTTGCCAGACTGAAGTGCAGGTGTGGATCGTGCATGGCCTGTGGGAGACAAGACTGGACAAAGAGAGTGGAGTACAATCACGGAGGACTTTGCTCAGGGCAGGGGATTTGCACACTACCCCCTCCTTTCCTCTCCTGTGTAGGAGAGCTGCACTTCCCCCTGACACCCCATCCATTGCTGCCTGGGACAAGGGACCTCTCTTTCCTGCACAGGGTGGGACCAGCAGGGCTCCTCTCCACTTCTAGTGTGGTTTGTGGAGGCAGAAACACTGGACTCACGTGCTCCAGAAACTGGTGGTTGTCTAACATGGGCAGCTTTTCCTCAGAGCTGCGGTCCTCTCAGGGAGACACAGCTCTCAGGGGAGGGGAGAGCCCTTGGGTAGGAGTAGGCCAGGGATGCAGGAGAGGTGTTGGCCTGGAATTCTGTGGCATGAGGAACACTGAGCTAGAGGAAAAGAGTGCCCTCAGAGTGCCGCTGTAAACAAAGCCTCTCCCCTCCCACCATGTTCTGTCTGCATGCTGCTGGCCAAGGCGTCCTGAAAGCCACGCTTCTTGCTGTGACTACTGTGATATCAGCTGCTGAAGTCCCCGAGCATTTTAGACATATACTGTTTAGGGAGACACACAAAAGTAAGGATCAGATTTATAACGAGTATATAGGCTGGGCCTATAGAGGAGAGAAAGTTGGGAGCAATGTAAAAATCAGGTGACAAGTCTAAATCTGTCAGCTGCTGGAGAGCAGTTACCTCTTAGTCTCCTTGTGTGCCCAGCACCCAGCCTGGGGCCCACACAAGCCCCGAGGATGCTGGTTCACGTAATCAAAAGCACTTAGAAGGGTCCAAAAAGGTCACTTCCTTTGTGTTAAAGGTCACACAGACCATTAACAGTAAATCTCCAGGTGGTGGGATTACAGGTGACTTTTATGCTTTTCCGTATTTTTCATTCTTTGCAAATTTAATGTGTGTTTCTTCTAGAGTCAGGGAAAACCTTTATTTAAAAAGCACACCAAAGTCCTCAGTGAGATACATTACGGTACACGGTGATATAAGCTGCTGTGCGCACCTGATTCTTTCTCCTTTAGGAGAAGTGGTGGTGCAGCCCCGCTGACCATTGCTGGGGTTCACCTCCGAGGAAGGGGCATTGTGGCCAGCCCAGTGTCCACACTGCCTCACTCTAGTTTGGAGGGACTAGGGGAGACGCATGGCTTCCTAGATTGGGTTCTTATTTTTTTAAAGCTATAAATTAAATTTTATTATTGTATCTCCCAATTGTCCTGTATGGTTTTTTTCCCCCTGCAGTGACATAAAATTCACTGTTTTAAAGTGTACGATTCAGTGGTTTTTAGTATAATCACAATGTTGTGAAACCATCACCACTATCTAATTTCAGAACATTTCTATCACTCTAAAAAGAAACTCCATACCCATTAGCTGTCCCTCTCCATTCCCTCTGCCCTGTCTCCTGGTAGCCACTAATCTAATTTCTGTCTCCATGAATTTGCCTATTCTGGACATTTCTTCTAAATGGAGTTATATTATATGTGGCCTTTGTGTATGGTTTCTTTCACTTAGCATAATGTTTTCAAGGTTCATCTATGTTGTAGTAAGTATCAGTACTTCATGCCTTTTTTGGTTGAATAATATTCCATTGTAGATTGAGTTTTGAGAGGTACATTATTTGTCTAAAACTAGTGACCTCTACACTTGTTGGCAAAAAGCTCCCTCTCTTGGGGGTTTATCGGTGGAGAGTTGAAGTGGTCAGGAAGGGCAGGGGTTGGGGACTTGACTCAGTGCAACTGTCAGCCGGTTACCACAGTGATTCTGGCCACATCCTGGGTGTGATTCAACACATGAGGTGCTGTGTCTGAGAGAAATAGCTCCATGAAAAAAATTTGTATAGCTTTTACAGTTAATAAAACACTTTACATCTGGGTGTCATATGACCCCCATGGTAATTATGTGAAGTAAGTCGGGGAGATAGTATTATGCCCATTTTGCAGAAATTATACCTTGGCCCAAGGAGTTTAATCACCTTGTTAAAGGTTATGATTCTAATGCACAGCAGTGGAACCAGATTTCATCTCCTAATGCTTAGCCAGGCATTCAGCAAATATTTATGGAGCACCTACTATGGGCCAGGCCCCGTTCTAGGTTCTACAGATATGGCAACAAGCAAAACAGATAAAGCCCCTGCTCTCATGGCCTCCAAAGTAACTCCAGCTGATATATAGCAGCTGGAGACAAGCTCGAAGAGAAATAAATCAGCGCAAGGGGCTAACAAGTGGCAGGATGGGTGGGGTCAGGGAGGAAGGTGCTGGTTAGGGAGAGTCAGAGAAGGCCTCACCACAAGGGGACACCTTCCCTGAAGGAAGCAAGGGACAGGGCTGTGTGGATGTCTGGGGAAGCCAATGGTCCGGGTCGTGTGCCTGGCACCATGTAAGGTTTTACTTGCATTCCCTCACAGAAACCTCAACCCATGTTGTTAGGTAGGTGTTGCTAGGCCGGTTTGTAAAATGGCAAAGCAAGCTCAAAATCCAACTATTTAGGCAGTGATGCTGAGACCTGACTTTCCCCTCCAGAACCACTGAAGCGGACAAAACCCTTCAGAAATCTTTCGACTGTTTTCTTGTAAACGCGTGTAGCAGTCCCTGAGTATGGAAGCCAGGTCCTGGTGGGAATTGCCCAGAAGATTTTTGGTTCCTCTTTTCAGTCTGGTTCTTCCTCACCACCAGCGTCTGGTGAGGGGATCTCACATAGGAACATCGAAGAGCCCATTGATGGTTTGCTGTTGACCTTTAGACAAACACCCACACTTCTCCTCAGATGGCTGGACAAAAACTCCTTAAGAACTATGATTGAAATTAGCTCACTTTCAGTTAGGATTTCTTTTTGCTAATGTCACCACATGTCAAAATCATTTAGAAATCCTGGATTCTTTTTGGGTGGGAATAAACAGGGCACAGGAAAGACACAGTTATTTAGGACCCCGGATGAGTGAGTTGCTTTCTATCATGGGGTCTGTCTGGTCCATAGCAAGACCAGGGTTCCATGTGTCTGACATAACCCCTGAGTGAGATGAAAGAGACCAGAAAGTACGAGTTGGGGGTGAGAGGAGGGAGAGAGAGGAAAGGAAACTCTTACGGAAGACCTGCTATGTACTAGGGACTTTTCCATTTATATCATTTTATTTGAATTTAAGTTTACAGTGATCCTGAGAGGTAGGCATCATAACATTTTTACAGATGAGGAAACAGGTTAATCAGAAAATGGCTGAGCTGGGACGAGACCCCAAATCAACAGGAATCCGTAGTCCATGCACCTTCTGCATATCATTTTGCTTTCGTTGTATCTCTTTTTAAAGAGAGTTTGGGTTATTTAGCTATTCTTTGCTCCCCTCAAGTATACCTTTTCATTTATTTCCCCCTTTTCAGTTACATTCCCTAAATCTAGGGCTGGCAATGTTCAGCACGATTGCCAGAAGAAGTGCCTCCGATCATTCTGAGGTACTTCACACTGCTGTGAAAATACCTACCATCACAATGCTCTCTTCCTAAATGCTGCGGTAGGGCCACATCCAGTCTGATGGAGGCAGGTAGAATAGCTGGTGAGATGGAGAGGTGCTAGTGTCCCATGATCCTACTGCCCAAGGAGAGTGGACCTGGAGATGAGATCCCTATCCTAGTGAGACATGGGCCTGCCCAGGGGTTCTGTGTGGCTCTGGAGGATACCGAAGGGAAGATGCAACATGGTAGCACTGGGGGGTTTGCGGGGGTGGTCAGTTGTGAAAGCGCCAAGGCTTTAGAGGAACTCTGCTTTTAGGTCAAGCACAGCATAGGAAAAGTTACTATGCCTTCTAAACCAAAAAACCAGAAAATATAGTCTGACAGGGATTTTGGTGCTACTGATGAGTGCTTAGGAAATAACAAAAAGATGGAGTTTGGATGCTGAAATATTGATATTTCTGAGATATGCTGATGGGAAATGGGCAAATGTTTTAAATGGGGACCCTCTAGCAAACCTAGGTTGTAGGGCACCTGTTGTGTGGATGGCAGATAGCCAAGGGAGATAAAGACAAGATATCCATCTGTTTAGGGTAGCTAGAGAGGGCAGAAACAGTCCAGAGGAGTAACCGAAGCCTTGTCAGGTGGGGATGAGGAGAGTCATTTCAGAATGACGTCATGGGTCAAGCCGGGCCTGGAAGGAAATGGACTGTTTCTCAAGGCAAAAGAGCCCAGTGATGGAGCCCAGCTGGGAGCGGGCAGTGCTGGCTTACTTATCCTAGAACTGGGCCTCAAATTGGGGAAACCAGTAAACAAGGAGAGTGGCCCAAAAAGTTCTCTGCAAAACTTGGGCAGTTTCCTTTCCTGGGCTTAGTTTCCTCACCTGTAAAATAAGACCACCAAAATGATCAGGGAAATTCCTTCAAAATCTCACATTCCTTAACTATGGCTTCGCTATCCCTGTGGGACTGATAACGTTGTTTAACTGGTAGTTGGCACTCATATGCTTGGTCTCCTAAAGTCCTTCTTCTTTTGGGACTAGTGTGCCTTCTCTCTCATTGTCCGTGGACAGACAAATGGGTAAAGAAAATGTGGTATATACATACAACGGAATATTAGTCATTATCATCATATCCTTAAAAAGGAAGGGAATTCTGACACATGTAAAACATGGAGGAACCTTGAGGGCATTATGCTGAGTGGAATAAACCAGTCATAAAAAGACAAATACTGTATAATTCCACTTATATTAGGTATCTAAAGTAGTAAAATTCATAGAAACATAAAGTTGAGTGGTGGTTACCAGGGGCTGGAGGGAGGGAGAAAGGGGAGTGGTTTAATGCATACAGAGTTCCAGATTTGCAAGATGGAAAAGTTCTGTTTCACAGAATATACTTGATGCTACTGAGCTGTACATTTAAAAATGGTTAAGATGGTAAAATTTATGTTAGTTTTTAATCACAATTTTTTAAATGGAGAAAAAAAGCACTGGAGACCAAAGAAACCAAAATCAAACTGAACACTCCAATCCTGCTTGGTCACTGGATACAACACTCAATTCTGTTACTGCCAACTCCAAATTCTTGCTTGTGCAGGCATCTATATTTAATAGATATAAGATCTTGTTCTGTTTGCCTCTCCATAGGCGTCATCCAGGTGACCAAAACAGTGAAAGAAGCAGCAATGCTATCCTGTGATTACAACATATCCACTGAAGAACTGAAGAGAGTTCGCATCTACTGGCAAAAGGATAATGAAATGGTGCTGGCTGTCATGTCTGGAAAAGTGAAGGTGTGGCCCAAGTACGAGAACCGCACCATCACTGATGTCACCAATAACCTCTGCATTGTGATCCTGGCTCTGCGCCTGTCAGACAATGGCACCTACACCTGTGTTATTCAGAAGGCTGAGAAAGGGTCTTACAAACTGGAGCACCTGACTTCGGTGAAGTTAATGGTCAGAGGTCAGTGGAACTTTCTGATTTTCAATAAGCCGGCAGACTCTTGATGCCCTTAAAGACATACTCCTATTGATTTAAGTGGAAATTTTACCAAAGAGGGGTGTATCTCACTTCATTTCTTAGGGTTGAGTCTCTAGTTTTACAGTGAACCCTAACTGTTTTCTCAGGATGTCCTGGAAATATCTATTAGTTGCATTTCTTGCACTTCGACAATCCAAGTTCATGACAATCACCCTGGAGAACTCTAATGACCTGAAGTATCTTCTGAATCATAAAGGGACACATTTGATTTGATGTAGCTATACTATTAACTGGATTTGATCCAGTAATATATTCTTGTAAAGTATGTTGAAAGGTATAAGAGCAATGCAGGCATAAATACTATGGCTATTGTACTATTATATTTATTGTATATTTGAAGCTCTCCTCTAACGGTCATTCCTACAAAGTTAGATGTTAGAGAACTGTGAAGGGCAGGGTAGGAAGAAGCCGTGACTTAACCACAGGTGATACTGCTAGAGGATACTAATATATCCTGAGCCCTCATTGAGAAATGGTAGTCCTGGGCCATTCCCTCATACTTGAAATTCAAACACATTTCTTTTTCTTCCTGGGCACTTGAGGCTTTAGTGGAAAGACTCAAACCCTTTAATAAAGGATAATAATTAACCTTGATATCAGTTAACTTAAGTGGATCCTTAGTGAAGTCTTCACTGTTCTTCCCTGCTTTTGGTCTTCAGTTATGTTGAATCTTTAGCTGTAACATCCAGATCATACCTAAAGCTTAGGAGGTAAGCCAAATTTACATGGAATTATCTTGAACTTCACTCTGTGTATTCCCTACCCATGGAGAAAGCAAATGATCATATGGTGGTGAGATGTGAGGGGTTCTGAGAAGCCCACCTCCTCCAAAATTCAGACCTGTGTCGATTCCTGGAATTCCCACTATTATAGCTTCTCCTGCTAACTTCAGCATTTTTTCCCCACAAGATCCCTGTTAAAGATAAAAATGTGTTCCCTGGGGGAGATGCCACCACAGACATATTAGCCTGTATTAATTAATTACATTAGAGACATAGTTTTCTAACAGAATATCCAGACAGAAGTAGACTCAGAACATGTACATTTTGATAGAAAGATAAAGAAGAAAATCCAAGGAGAAGAGGCAGAGTTTCAGGGAGGGCAGGCCCTAGTAGCAGGTTATCGTAGGAGACCAAGGACAGCTAAAGGGGTAGCATGGGAGTGCTGAGGGCCTCAAAAAGGAAGGTGGGGCACCAAAATCAGGTAAGGGAAGACGAAAATGGAAATTCTGCTTGCTTAATTAGACACAGAACCAATTCTGGTACTTCCAATTGAGTCAGTTAGAACAGTGCTTCCCAAATGATAAAGTGCCTATAACCTGGGGATGTTGTTAAAATGCAGATTCAAATGCAACAGGTCTGGCGCTTCTAACAAGCTCCCTGGTGAGGCCTGTGCTGCTGCTGAGGATGGCAGTTTGAGAAGCAAGGCCAAGGTGACCAACTGTCCCGTTCTGCCCAGGACTGAGGGGTTTCCTTGGACATGAGATTTTCAGTGCTAATACTGAGAAAGTCTCAGGCTAACTGGGACAAGTTGCTTTCTCTATATTTGCTAAATGATGTAATAGCAGCATAGTATCAATGGATGAAAGCCTTCATTAAGCAGCACATTTGAGGAGCTAGCTATACTAGTTAACATATTAATATGTTAATTAACTAGTTAACATATTAACTTTCTAAAACATATGCACCTTTTCCTTTCCTAATAAGATATTCTTACCCTACCTATTAAGAGTGGTGAAAACTTGGGTTAATTGATTAAAATGAGAGACAAAAGAATAATTCTTTGATGGTTCACAGTCTTGCAAAGCCTTAGGAGCTGTTACTCTAAACAGATCACCTTATAGAAGGGATAGGAGACAGAGCTTAGGCTGTTCTAAGCCCAGCCAGACCTTGAAAAGATGGTTTTTAATATGATCCTTGGTATTAGTGGCATTCTTGTGGTTAAATGTTTCTTAGAAAAGCGAAGTGCAGAAATGAACATGAATCGTAATTAGGATATGAGTTACTTGGATTTGTTATTCAAAGTTAAAACATGACATACTGATGTTATGAGAAACAAACAGAATATTCTTGCTGTTAGCTACCACTGTAAACATTTGATCTTATAGGATAAATTAAAGGAGTAAAAAATAATAATGTCAACTAAAAATGGTTCGAGAAAATGTCAAACTTAATTTAGGAACAGGATTAATTCAAAAAAGAAAGGTGACTCTATCCCTAACCAGATCCAAGTTTTTCTTTTTCTTGGCATTTATAGTCACTTGTCGTAACTTTGTGCCACCAGGCAGTCCTGGAAGCTTTCACCTGGCAACTTGATTTAAATGAGGGAACTCATCTAAAAGAGGACAAATTTAAGACTCACATTAGTCTATTAACTAACTTCCTGTGTGTCAGGCTCTGTTCTATGTGATTTATATTAACGATGTCATTTAATTCTTACAACGCTGGGGGCAGGTATTATCATCCCCATCTTACAGATGAGCAAACTAAGACTAAAAGTGGTTAAGTAATTGGCCCAGTCTTAAAAGGCAAAACTGGTTTTAAAACCTGGTCTTGGGACTTCCCTGGTGGTGCAGTAGTTAAGAATCTGCCTGCCAATGTAGGGGACACCGGTTTGAGCCCTGGTCTGGGAAGATCCCACATGCCGCGGAGCAACTAAGCCCGCGAGCCACAACTACTGAGCCTGCGCTCTAGAGCCCGCATGCCACAGCTACTGAAGCCTGCGTGCCTAGAGCCCATGCTCTGCAACAAGAGAAACCACCGCAATGAGAAGCCTGTGCCCGGCAACAAAGAGTAGCCCCTGCTTACCGCAACTAGAGAAAGCCCACGCGCAGCAACGAAGACCCAATGCAGCCAAAAATAAATAAATAAATAAATAAAAACAAAACAAAAAACCTGGTCTTGATGACCACTGTGCTATACTACATCTCTCTGTGAGACTCTGAATTCTGAAAAGAAAACTAATATATGAGATGAAGTATGGGGGGATTGGTTCCCCACATTTATGCTAAGAAGTATAAATTCTTGAAGCCTAACAATAAGTGAGGAAGAGGTGAGGGGAGTTTTTTCCTGTGTTCTCTGCAGTCATTTCACTATGCTTTGCTTTACTTTAGTATCTTATTAGGGGGCAAATACACAAATGAAAGAGTGCCTCAAGTATCTTGGAGGAATATTAGGACGGTCTCTCTGTCCTCATAAGGCATATCAGAAGAGCAAGGGAATCAGTAAAGTACAGTGGTTGAGATTACAGGCTCAATAGTGTAAAACTTACACAGAGGTTTATCTGATTAAAGACTACTTTTGAAAAAGTAAGGTAATGCTAAACAAACTTTAGAGTAGTGTTACCTCAGGTGTGGGAAGTAGGGAGACAGCAAAGTTAAGACCATACAAGTAGATTTACACAAGTTACTGTCAATATTCTGGTTCTCAATTTGGATGGTGGGTTCCCAGGTGTTTAGTATAGTATGAATTAATAAATAGATACATAAAAGAGAGCTACTTTGTATACCTCAAAAATTAGGAAGAAAGAGAAGAAAAAGAAGTAAAAGAAAGGAAGGAAAGGAAAGGAAAAGAAAAGAAGCCAGACATATTTTAATCTGCTTGTTTATATCTCTAATACCATGGCATTAGTATTTTTCTGAGAATATATTTTTCAATATAATCTTATTTTTAATGTTTTAATAAAACAGCAATGTTTGAAGCTCTAAAAAAAAAAAAAAGAAAGAAAAGAAAAGAAGTCAGGGGAAGGGAAAGGTCTGGTATCTGAAAAACTTGAATTCAAATCCCAGTTCTGCCATTTATTGGTTGTGACTTCTCTAGACCTCAATTTGATTATTTATAAAGTGAAACATTGTATTAGGTTAAATCATATGAAATTACTGATATTTGACCTTTTTTGATCTACAACCTACCTCCTAGGGTTGTTGTAAAGACAAAATGAGATAATGTCCAGACCTAAGAAACATTAACGTGTTGTCTATTATTTTTTTCTTCACCTCTTGCAAATGCAAGTGTTGATACTATGTCAATATTTATTCACATGAACCTACTTCTTTCTTTAATAAGTGCCCTCTTACCTCCTTATGAAGAATTGATATAACCAATTCAAACCAAAGTTAGTCTTCGAATTATACATAAATATTAATGACTTAATGAGAAGTTGCAAATTATATTTTATTATTCTTATTAAAGCTAGGTATTTATTAAAAATATAAACACACACACAAATATGTAATGATATGTACTTACATCCTTGTTCTTTCTTCAGCTGACTTCCCTGTCCCTACTATAACTGATCTTGGAAATCCATCTCCTAACATCAGAAGGATAATTTGCTCAACCTCTGGAGGTTTTCCAAAGCCTCACCTTTCCTGGTTGGAAAATGGAGAAGAGTTAAATGCTACCAATACAACACTTTCCCAGGATCCTGAAACTGAGCTCTACACGATTAGCAGTGAACTGGATTTCAATATGACAGGCAACCACAGCTTCGCGTGTCTTGTCAAGTATGGAGGCTTAACAGTGTCACAGACCTTCAACTGGCAAAAATGTAAGTGATATTGTTCTGGGAAGTTTCTGCTGTGTAGAGTCTAAAAAGAAAATAACTCAGCCAGATGCATTACAGAATTATGTATATTGACTCTGATAGTATTTTTTTTGCAGTATTTTTAGACATGCAAATAAAATGATAATGAAAGTATCACTATGACTTATTAAGGTCACTGTACAAGGTTTGACTATAATGTTACTAGACTAATTTTATTTTCTTTAATAAACATTCTAAAATTTAGACATCCAAGTAAGTTCTATCCATCAAGTCAACATCTTAGGAAGTTACTATAACAATATTGTTGTTATTGAAAGCACTAAGAATTGTCCTTCTTTGGAATTGCTCTCTGGGCTTTGGCACTTTCATTTTGGGGGCCCCCTCCCCATGGTCCCATGATGTCAAATCATTGTCTTTTGAGGGTGAATGTACCTTTTAAGAACTACTGGTTCATTCAGAACCAAGTCTGGTAAAGAAGGTGAATGACAAACTACTTGAGGACAATGCCTGAAAAAAGTGGTCACTTTTAACCAAAACCATGACCAAATAGTTTACCCTACATGTAGTAAACTTAAAGAATTTTCTTTCCCCAAGAGGTGAAATCATCTGAAAATACAAAATGGAAAAAGTTGGGCTTTTATAAATTTATGCATATTAAACCCATAATGGGTTATTACAGAAGAACTCAGATACTTGAAATACATTTCTAACTTGTTTGGCTGACTATATGGAGCACCACCAGGCCTCTTCCTACCCCCAGCCCCACTTATAACAATATGTTTTGTGGCTGCATAGTAAAAAATTATACATCGAGTATAATATATTATGTGTAGTATGTCTTACATCTTCCTCTTATTTTTGCTTGTAGTAGAGGAGATATTTTAGATGGTCTAGTAGATCATCTTAGTGAATGATTTACTCTAGATCTTTCTATCTTGAGTGGATTCTTTATTTTCCTCAATAGGTAGTGAGATAAAATTTGGGGGGAAAATTAATCCAAGTTTTGACATGATTTTATTAATAGTCCAAACTCATCTCTATCATCTTTTATGTATTCTAAAGAATTTATAAAAATGAATTTTGAATCCTATAGTAAAACTAGTTTATTAATTCAGCATTCTTGTCACTTTATTGTTATATAATTATTTAACCAATTTTAGATTATCATGACTAAGGTAGACAGTAGCACACAAATTAGTAACAGCAGCTTCAATTATATTTTATTTTGGACATCATTTATATTTGGGATATGAGTACATATGATATTCTAGGGCAAGGGTTGACAAAAATTTTCGGAAAAGGGCCAGACAGTAAATATTTATTCTTTACAGGTCATATGGTCTCTGGCAACAACTCAGTTCTGCTGTTATAGCATGAAAGCAGCCATAGAAAAGACATAAGTGAATGACATAGCTGTGTTCCAACAAAATTATATTTAAAAAAATAGGTGGTAGGCCAGGTTTGGCCTGTGCATGGTAGTTTGTTAACTTATAGGAAATAGAATGTATTCCTTTATATAAAAGGATGGAGCTATTATTTAAAGATGATTTAGACTGCCCAGCTTTATCATCTTTTCCCTAGTTTGCCTTCTCTCAATTCTTCCTTCATGCTAAGGATAAGCAGTATCCCTTTTCACGATAATTCAAAATACTAGTTCTTTGTCCTATTTGGTCCACATTCACAATGACTAATGGAGAGATGATTAACAGTATGTGTTTAATCATTCCTTCTTTCATTCAGTTTTTATTAAGTAGTTATCACATACCAAGCATCTTGCTAGGCACCAGTGTTGTCTTTGTGGTCAGAGAGCTTTAAATACATCAGATCTCATGAACTGGACGGCAAGTATCATTTAGAGTCAAAAGCAAATAATGCATTTGTGGGGGAGGTCAAGGGGTGACTGCATAAACAAACATAAATTAGGTGTATAGTTGATAGGAATAGTTATAAGTCAATGTGAATAAAGCTTTACTATTTAAATACCCACTCTTTACCCCAAATTTATTAATTAAACAGATTGGGTCTATGGCTCTTTTAGCCTGGGCCTGCCCAGTTTGTTAACCCTTGATGTACTGGAAGATATATGTGTGTGTGTGGAAGGGGTGAATCAGGGAGTCCCACTCAGGCTGTCTAATGAGCTATATGTACAGATGTCCTCACGCAACTATGCACTTGGGATTTTGGGTTTGCCCTGTGGTGCCTTACCAGGTTCCTAATAGGCATCACAACAGAGCAGGTTTGCTGCTACTGGTTCCCCCTTCTTTCTCTTAAACACATACCTTCTTTCCAGGCTGAGTGAGGCGTGAGGATGGATGAGGAGTGACCTCTGAGAGGAAGTCAGGAGTGAGTTGGAACTTGTGAAACATCTAGACCCCCAGGATAATAGCAAGAGCTTCTTTGTTATTTTGGGTGTCATTCTGGTCTGCAGAGGCCAACCCTGCTAATCACTTGATGTCTCCACCCAATCTGGTGTTTTAGAGAAAAATAAAAAAAACGACTTTCCCTAGTCTCTAAGTAGTAGGTGCTCTATGGTCAAATGTGCATTTTATAATGATCACTGTGGCAGAATGTGTAGGAATTATTAGAGCCTAGAAAACCAGAGGCAAAGAGACCAATATAAAGGCGACTAAGTTGGAGATCAGAAAAACCTGAACGAAGGCGGTCGCTGCAGGAGATCTGGAGAAAAGGAATCAGTTGCAGAGATTTTCTCAATACAGCATAGAAAGTCAGTGGGAGCTACTGGGCAGTGAGCACAAAGGCAAGCCTCCCCTTTTATTTGGGTCACTGATGGTGTTGCCATTCGCTGAAATGGGAGAATGCAGGTGGTAGATATGCTTTGGAAAGAATACATGGATACTGAGTTCAATTTTAGTCAGGTGGAGATGCTGGCATCCAATCATATAGTCAACGGCTGAAAATACAAATTTGGGGCTCAGAAATGAGATCAGAAATATGGTATACAGATTTAGAAATCAGCTGGTGTTTCCAACCTTGGGTGTGGATGAGATCACCCCATGATTACCGGGGCCAGTGAGAGGAGAATGGGACCATAGATGGAACCATGGGGAACAACAGTAGTTAAAGGACAAGAAGAGGAAGAAGAACCTACAAAGAAAACTGAGTCACAACAAACAGCAACTGAAGAATGTGGTGTCATAGACGTCCCAGGAGGAAGAGTGTCAACTGGGCCGAATGCTGATGAGAAGTCCAATAAGCTAAAGACCGAAATTTATCCCCAAGGCTTGTAATCAGAAAAATGAGAAACGGTACTTTAGTAAATGCTCAATATTTATTTGTAAGCCATTCCAGAGAAATCAGAAGAGGGTGAGCTGCTAATATTCCTTTTGTGTCCCTGCCCTTCTCCAGATGTTGCTAACTCTTCCTCAAAGGGGTTGAAAATAAATGGTGTAGCTGCCGCTCCTGAGCAGGAGGGGACTGACAGCAGTACCGCATACACCTTTCTACTCCCACCCGCAGCCTTCCTCGTGTGCCCTGTCTTTTCTCTGTTCCCTGTGTTCTACAGCTGATAGTCAGTTTGTAGAGCTCTCCTTCAGGATGATCCTACCTACTACCAAGCCACATCCACGCTTGGTTCTTTGCTGGGTCTCTTCTATTCTTCCAGAAGCTCTAGGCTGTATGATGAAAAATGTGTATCTGATAATGAATGCAAAGTGGCTTCTGTAGCTTTAGGCAGCTACTGTAAGGGGTGTGTTTGTGTGTGTGTGTGTTAAAGAGGACACCCTAAAAGGGAGAAGTCATGACAGAGCTGGAGAAGGAAAAAAAAGGTATATCTAGAACACAATATCAACTGTTAGTAGCAATACATAGTAATATCAGCTATAGAAATGAGATACGAAGACAAGATAGCTTTTAAAGGCTTTCCTGAGAATTTTTTTATGCCAACTTAACTCAGTAAATGTAAAAGTTCAAATTTTCTTTTTCACATTTAATATCTGACATCTGGTATTAGTTGCCCACAAGTATGTGTCTGATTAAAGAGTTATGCAAGAAAAATGCTAGAAGCTGCATTTTGGAGAGCTGACCAGGCAAAAAAGTGAAAAATGCTTTACAGTTGTGTCAATATAAGGGGCACAGAATGGGTATCAGGCAGTTGGAAACACATTAGAGCTGACACTATTCTTTTCCTTCAGCAGCCAAACCAGCCCCTTCTGCTAATCAGCTCCTGCTCTGGGCCATTATTATCCCAGTCTCAGCATGTGGGATTTCTGTGATCATTGCAGTAACACTAACATGCCTGTCCTGCAGTAAGTAATATTGTACTATCACAACGATCTCAATTCCTGGACACCCAAACTCTACCAGTATGGGTCAGCACCTCTCCGAGGTTTTAGCCTATTTTATTCTCATTTTTGGAGCAAATCTATGGAAACTTTAGTGTCTCCTTTACTTGTCTCAGCAAGTTCTGTTCATTCACTGGACAGATATTTCTTGGACACGTACTATGTGCCTGGCACTCTACTAGGCACTGGAGTTACAAAGATGAGAGATCACTGCCCTCAAGACACATTCTAGTTTAGTCCTTTTATTTTTCCCCTAAATGTATAATATTTTCTTGGAGACACTGAGGCTTGCTAACTAAATTGAAAACATATCTGATACAAAGTGATAGTCTAATCTTTGATTTGGAATTGGAGGAAACGCAGAATGACAAGGTTTAGGGGCAAGAATCATTTTCTTGGAGGAGGGTAAGATGCACTAATGAGATGTAGTTGAGCAACTAGATGGCTACAGGTGATTTTACCAATTCTCAATTGTTCAGAATTTATTTTTGGATGAAAGATCAGGAGTGAGGAGAGAAGAGATATCTAGGATATTTTTTTCCTATGAATCTAAATTTTTGGCTTTACACATATGCTACCCTCAATCTGTAATTAAATGAAGAGGAACTGCTAGGCCAGCGCTAAGACTATAGTCATCATGAAGGAACACCAACCTTTCTTGGAGTAGAAATCTTGTACACTGAGCAAAGAAAATTGGAAGACCAACATCTGCTGATTTTCCCAACTTTCAGCACAAAAAAATGTCAAGGCTCGAGGAAGTGACTAGAGACTCTTTGCTATGAACAACCTACCCCATGGGTAGGATAAAGAGGTCTGGTGGGCTCAAGGGTGTTTCTAATACAGACTGTGAACCTCTCTAGTTCAGAGTTTTTCATCCTTAGTACTACTGACTTTGGGAGCCGTATACGTCTTTGTTTCAGGGGGCTGATCTGTGCATTGTAGGACGTTTAGCAGCATCCCTAGCCCCCACTCACTATATGCCAATAGCACCTCTTGCCCCCGTTGTGACAGCCAAAGACGTCTCTAGACATTGCACATGCCCTCAGGGGGTGATGGTGGTGGTGGCTGTGGAAATCACCCCTGGTTGAGAACCACTCCTCTAGTTCTAAGCCAGTTAAGGTTTGCTGAAATACATGGGCGTGATTTAAGGGAAACTTACCTCCCTAGATTTTTATTGCTTGTGCTTTGTCTTCAAGGACATGCTGCAAGGTGGAGAGAGAGAAGGAGGAATAAGGAGAGCATGGAAATGGAAAGGATCTCCTCATCTACATAGGATCTGTGGAAGGATTGGGCTGACCAGAACACCTCGAGGTATCTTCTCTACCAGTGTGGGATATGTGAGGTCTTGTGCTCGTGAACACAGGGTTTTCTTCCTCTCAGTACCAAATTTAAGATCTTTTACTACTACCACCTTTTCAAAATCCACATTCAACGTACTCTAAACAGATGGTTGGCACCTCTCTCCTTTCTCCCCACATAAAATTTGCTTATTGTAACCTCTTCCTTTGCCGTGCCATTCTGCCATCTTGAAATGTTCCCCTCTTGCCAGTCAACTCAGTGTCTTTCAGTATCTGTCAAACACGTGTACTATTCCTGGGCTATCTCCTTATTTTGATCACTCCTTTTTCCCTGTATCCCTCAGTACTGTTGGACACAGACTGGGGTCACTCTGTACTAATTCAGTAACATCTCATTGATCTGTCCGCCTCTTACTAACAGAGTCATCTCCCACTGACCCAATTACAGAGCCGAATTTCATAAAGAGTTACCTCTCCGTGTCATTTTCTCACTTAAAAACACAGAAGAGACCCCAGGGTCTACAGGAAAAGTTTCAGAACTTTTTACTTTCCACATTCCAGTTGATCTCTTCAGTCTAAACATTCTTAGTTGTTTCTATTGTTCTTCACACGGCAGTTTCCAGAAGCTCCAGGTGAACACACTAAATGTCAATAAATGGTGTCCAAAATTTTAGATTTGATCTGATTCTACATAGCATGGGGTAGTTACTATTCATCCAAGGATGTTAAGGAAGCCTAAACACAGCATCAGCTTTTGTGAGTCACACTATTAATTTACATCAATTCTGTGCTATCCTAAAATCCCCAGGTCTTTTCAGGTAAGAGAAACATTGAGACATTAGAATCTAAAAGACCGACATCAGGACCAGGGTAAACCACTATAAATCAGTCTCCATAAACAGTTCAGTTTTGACTTGTGAAGTTTAGGGTAACAGCGGCATTAAACAATGAGATTCTGCAGAGTTACCTTTAAAAAGAAAGTGAACTATAATACCTGAGACTTACATAACAGGTTATGTTTTACAAAAGCATTATTTCATTTCGCCTTATAAAAATCTCTATGAGCAAGATCTTTCTATCTCCGTTTTATGGGAGAGAAACCCAAAGCTCCCGGAGGTTGAGTGATCTGCCTAAGGTCAGACAAATAAGGAGCAAAACCAGGACCCAAACTCGACATCAAGCTCAGGTTCCTTTCACAGCAGCATAGCAGCCTATGCATATTTTCCCCACAGCAGTCTCTCAGCTTCCTGTCCTGCTTTCTTTTCATTTCAACTTCTTGCTCATTCTCCAGGATGCCCTTCCCAGGATGTTCCCCTCAGTTCTGCAGTTACCTAGCATTTCCCTGACTTTCCTTCCATCGTAAAAGTTTTCTGCTCAGTCAGCTGATCCTTCATAATGAAGCCAGGAACCCAGTCTCCTTCACAAGCATTCTGTGGCCATCTTTCCCAGTTCAAGCAGTTCTGCCTCTGACCACTAGAGCAGTGCTCTCTCTAGCACGTCACTCTCCACCCTGGGTTTATTTTCATGTGCCACGTCTTATATCCTTTACCAAATTGTAGGCTTAATGAGAAGAGCAAGCGTGCCTGATACACCTTTGTTTGCCCCACACATAGGTGAGTGAGTGCCTTGATCTATAATGTTTGGTTGGTTGGTGATAGCTGGTGCTTAATATTTGCCTGATATTTCATGTAGTAAAAATTGTCAGACTTGTCCTAAATTCTCCCATAATTTAGACTTGCCTTTATGTTCTTTAGCCATCAAGACTAATATCTACAATGTTACCTCAAGCTGGGAATACCCTTGTGATAAAAAATATAAAAATTTTTAATGTTTTCTTCAGGTCCCACCTCCATCTGAGATCGACCTCTTCTTGGAGCTTCCTCAAATGGCCAGGATTATCCCACCTCGACCTTCATGTATCTGTTCTCTAGGAGCCTCTTCATTCCAGTGGCTTTGCTGAAAGTGACTAGAGGAGTATGATGGGGACAGAAGTAGCTCTGGTGACCCTGACCAAGGATTTGGAAACACAGAATTCTTTAGGCCTGGAAGAGACATTAGTGAATACTAACTACTCTTACTAATGACAAGGACATTGAAGTCCTGGGAGGTGGCTTGAATTGTAAAGGCCAGGGCCAGAACCCAGATTTCCTGGCTCTGGTGCTCTTTTCCTTCATCAATCCAGCTTTGTGCTATTAACTGGTATGTGTGTACACACACACACACACACACACGCACGCACACACACACACATCAGTCAAAGTGCTTCTGGAAACAGAATTTATCCAGTATCAATCAATCAGGTCAATTTCAGAGACTTGATCTGACGAAGGAATGGAGAAGGATGTTATGTTGTTAAAAGCAATCTAATGTTAATGTGTGGGAAGTATGGTGTATGTACACCTAGATGAGGATAATGGAAATATTGGTGCTTAGCCAGTACTTCATTTGCATTGTGCTCTGCTTTGTTGTTCTCCCACTTCTCTACTAGGTTCAGGAGGAAGTAGATCCATCTAAAAATAATTTCCTCTGACAGGTAGAATGAATGACTTATACAGTAAGTCCCCTACATACGAATGAGTTCCATTCTGAGAGCGTGTTCGTAAGTCCAATTTGTTTGTAAGTCCAACAAAGTTAGCCTAGGTACCCGACTAACACAGCGGCTATATACCGCTGATTTTACGCTTGCTTCCGGACATGCTGGGCTTGAAATAAAGATACTGTCACTACTGTACTCTATACAGTACTGTAAAGTACACAAAAGCGTAACGATGCATGCACGTGACAACGTATGCCAGACACTTGAACTAACTAATGTGATTGGACATGCGAACACATGTTCGCATCTTCAAAAGTTTGCAACTCGTTAGTAAGTGCAAACAGAATGACTTTATTTTTTGTTTTGTAAAGTAAATCAAACTTACCAGATCATAGGTCAAACAAGAATAGATTTTATTGAACTGGTTTTTTTCTTTTAATAGGAGCAACTAAAAAATAAATCAATACTATGAAAAGCCCAGATGAATGCTTCTTGATAATTCCTTGGAAAAAATTGGTGAGCCAAAGTAAATACTGTATTAGAGAACAAGGGCATAGCAAAATACTTAATACACACTGCTAACCTCTGTGGTTAAGACTGACGCAACCAATAAACTGTTAAGGAGGAAAATGCAAACTTCTCTAAGAAAAGATTTAGCAAAAGTTGTGCATGTGTACAAAACACACACAAACTTTTTTTCTATTTAAAATTTATGAACTAACCAATAACTTGTTCTAGAAAGTAACTGCAAATGAAAACAGCTTCATAAGTTCATTTTTGTAATAAAAATTGGCATATCTATTTGGTTACTTCAAAGACATATAAAGGAATTAAAATTTATTTTTAGTTAAATTAAAAAAAAAACAGTTCACAACTTGAATGTTGGTATGTAGGGGACTTACTTACACCTCAAAGCAATAGTAAGGTTGGAGAGTGATAATTTGTTTAGTTCACATTGGACTGATACTCTCCTTAAATGGCTTTATGCTAGTTTAATCTCATTTGTAAAATCTTTATGAGAAGGTTCTCATTTAAAATGAGATAGGTTTTATTGTGTATGTACTAAAGAGTAAGCTGTCTTTAGCAGAAATTGATTGAAGTAATGAAAATAGCATTCCATAGGGCTTCCTTAGATCCCTAACGTGGCTTTTCCTCCATGGTATTTCTGGATCCCTCTGACATCAGCAGAGAATTGAAAAGAAAGAAGTGGCCAACTACTGTTCCTACATTACTTAACTCATGACTCCTCTTTCTCTGAAATTGCCTTCCATGCTCATTGGACCAGGAGTGGATGTGACTTAACCTGGGGCAATCAGATATTCTCATTTGAAAATCTGGAGTTGCACAGCAAGTTGACCAAGTTTCTCAAATGGGGCTGGATTTAAAACGTTTAATTTTGGTAGCTGTAAAGGGGCTAGATTACTCTATATAGTCTAAGGAACAGAGGTACACTTTTAAATGGTTGCTCATAGAACAAAACTACAAGAATTTAAACAAACAAACAGCAACCAAAAAAAAAAAACCACACCAGGAATTGCCACATTTAGTTAAGATTCATAATCCTTGGACATGATCAAAAGGAGACCTCTAGAAGTAACCACAAAACAGTACAAACCTAAGAGACAGCTTACTTGTACTTTAAATAAATTATAGTAAATTATTGCTTATTACATTTAATAAATGTGTTACTACTATTTTTTCAAGGAGTAGTATTTTTTACTTTTATTATTCTGATATTTTTGTGATATGAATAAAATTATTTTAAAACCAACCATATAATTTTATAAGTTGAAGGATTTAATCTCAATGTGGTTGTGAATAAAACAATAAACAGATTGACTAAGTGCCAATTTGTCAGCAATTTATGAATTGGATAATTAAGAAAAACATGCTTTTGGGAGTGTGGCAATAATATGTAAATCATGGTGAAAATGTGCTGGTGCGTATCCTTTTAACTGCTAATACCTGTTGTTAGATAATGCCCTGTGTGCCGCAGCATTGTGCTATGTTTTACAAACATCGTTTCATTTAATACTCATTCTGAAGTGGATACTGTTTCATTTGACAGATGAGAAAACTTGAGACTTAAAGTAAAATGGCTTGGCTGCAGGTCACATGGCTGCGAAGCTCCAGGGCTGAGATTCCAAGCCAGTTGTTCTGCCTCCAGAGCCCACGGCTTTAGCCCCTACTCTAGGCTGCTTCACAAACCCTGCTCACGTGAACAACAGTATTTTCAGAGTAGGAACCAAGAGGTCTAACCCCAAAACAAAGCACTAACAGTTTTTTCCTCTCAGTACACTCAATTCAGTCATTCTCACCTCTCATTTAGTAAAAGTTATAATCTGCAGGGCAGCCTCCTTCTCAGGCAGCAAGCTCCTGGAGTGTAGAGACAGTGTATCTGTTCTGAGTAACTCTTGTATACTACAGCAGAGATACTTTGTCAGCATTACTGACAGAGGAAACAAGGTCGGGTTGTTTCTTTAATAATGCTTATCTACTTCCTTTTTGTTAAGTTTTATATTATTTTAAATGGCACAGGAACCATCTTTGATTTTTATTGAGACAGAACCAAACACGACTACACATTTAGGTCCTTACTGTTTCTAGGACTCAAGGGCACAAGGGTTTCACAGACCATCTGCCTTACCTGGTTCCTTCCTCTCTTTCTCCTAGTGATCCCTGCAGTACTCTTTTAAAGGGCTACAAGAATAAATTTACAACCTGTACAATTCAACTTTAATCTTTTGGGAAATCTTAATTTACTATTGTATAATCCAGGGAAAAGAAATCTATATTGATCAATCAATATAGATATAATGTCAAATATATAGATCAATGTAGATACAAGTATGTACTTAAATTTAAGGATGAGTAAAGTAAGAGTACAATAGCCCAATTCTTGGTTAAAAAAAAAAGTAAGAGCAAGTCACTGCCACTACAGATGCCAGTGCTTACATCTGTCAGCAGTCCAATCAACTGGCATTCAATGGACATGGCGACACAGCTCCTTTCAACTCTCCAATGAGTTTTAAGTCCAGAGCATGTTCAGTCTTTGTTTTGTTTACCTGATGACGAAGGGTTTCTAGGAAGATTTAGCAGTGCTTCAATTTTCTTAGCATCGTCCTTGGATCGATTTTTCTGTAAATTACTTTCAATTTCTTCAGGGAGGAGCTCAGTAAAGTGTAGTCTGGTTTTCCTGTAATCAAAGAACAAGAAGCATATATCAAGTACTGCTCTATTTCTTTGGTTTTTAGAGAGAATTTTTTTTAGAAAGATAGTGTTTGTCTTATACTCCCTTACAACTTGTGAGCAAACATTGCTTCTTGCACTTCAAATACAATGACTTTCTTCTCTCTCCTAACCTGTTCCACTTACAAGCCAGCCAGGAGTCTCACATTACCAACGTGGACATTGCCAGGGCAGTAGCTCTGATGCTTAAGATATTCCAGAGTTCTCGAAGGGGTGACATGCAGTTGCTGAAGCACCCTGAGCTAAGGTGTGAGCCTCGAAACCAATCTGTCCTCTTGCCCTCAGGGCCCAGGGGGGATGTGAAACCCCCTGCCACTCTGTTAAACTCTCTGTTGACAGACCTTGTGGGACATGCACAAAGGTTATAACATTGGTAATCTCAGTACGGAAAAGTCACATAGGGCAACACTACAGACGTATATTTACTAGGAGTTAAAAAATCTAATTTCCAAATAACAGATCAGTTCTTTCTCCAAGTCAACTATTAGTGTCTTCCTTTCTTTAAGTGATTATCAGGGTCACCTATGACTTTCTTCTCAACTCTTCATAACCAGATTTGACCATATCTTCTTTCATAGCTCTATGGAAAATACAGCCAATGTTCTGTATTTTCTGCTCACTATGTCAATTTTCTAGATTCTCACTTTGTTGATTTCTCTATACTGTAGTTATTTTCAAGCAAAGAAGCAGACATATAAAAGGTTCTTAACTATTTATTAACTGTCCTCAGAAATACCACGTATATATTATATATATATGTATATATATATATAAATAACCTATACACTTCTGACACTATTTCCTTTCCAGTTGTTGTTTTTACCCATTCTTGAGGTTTTCCATCTCTAAATAACTGACCAACTTCTCTAGTTTTTTTTTTCTGGTTTCCTTTTTTTCTGATTGGAATACAATTATTATTTGTTCATATTTTTCCAAATGTTAATTCTTCTATAACTTCCTATATCAGATTCAAATAACCAGATATTTTCCTTACTTTTCCAACTCCTTTCTCAAAGATTCCTTTTTAAAAAAGGAGTCTCTTAGGACACCTAAAGGGCTAGAAATAAGCTAATACTTTCATGCTTTTAACTCTCCATAATATCAAATTTTATGTTGGCATTCAGAATTTTAAGTACTTTATCCTAGAACCTAGAGAGCTGCATATCTCACTCACCTTCTTACTATGGAGAAGAAGACCGAACAAAACAATCGTATGTTGAACACTGTGGTGTGATTCTGCCCTTAGAACAGCTGAGAAAACTGAGTGCTTGAAGTTAAGGAAAACATCTACGGTCACAGAATTAATCAATAGTCTAGCTGGGATTTAAGGTTTGTTTTCAAGGTTTCATTGCCTCTAAAATCAATGCTTTTTCTCCTATAGCACCTGTCCTTGGACAACAGATCTACAGATATTAAGAATTTACGTGTGTGTGTCTGTGTGTGTGTGTGTGTGTGTGTGTGTGTGTGTAGCACAAATGGAAGTTTCAAATAAAACCATGGGAAAAAGAAGACTGCTTATCTACCAAACTACCAAAGTAGCAGCAGCAGATGTCATCTTAGTGGCCAGGAAGCAGAACCATGAGAATCATTTGTACCGAAGTGCTAGATGGCAGCCTATTATGATGATCTTAAAAAGAATTAGCATTTAGTCTGTTATTGCTGGACCCCCAAGGAGTGACTAGATAAACAGGTGACAGTCTGTATCGTTCTCAGTGGCATCTAGTCCATGAACAGCCACTATATCTACCTAATGCCTATTGCGTCCACAGCAAGAAGTAGAATCTTTGAATGTGGAGGCCTAACCTGCTCAGTATTGTTCATAGACGTATGTGTAAACAAGGATATCATCTTTTAAATAAAGCCAAGTAAAGCTCACTCATTGCTGTTTATTTCCTTTAGGTAATTTCCTATGCAGTGAAAAACATAGGAAAAGAAAAAATATGCAACCAAATGAGATTTACAACATTTTAACTTAAAAAAAAAATGTATCTAAGGAAAGATTCTCAATTAGTGTCTTTCAGTTTTCCATTCTCCTTAATTAAAAAGGATTAAAAGACCAGGTAAGGTGCCAGGTGAAGGACTCAGTAAACAGACTCTTTGAACTGAGCGGCAATTTAGAGTACTTATTTCAGAGGGCACCACTGTCCACGGATAGGAAAGCCAGACACCCCAGTCTTAACATGCTCCTTACCGCTCTTCCAGTTTCAGCTCCTGGAGTGCTTTTCGATCCTTCTGTTTTCTCTCCTGAACTGTCTCACCACAGTACTTCTGAAGTGCCATCAACAGGCTTCCTATAGGAGTGCTGAGGGGGAGGCAGAGGGAATGCTTAGGAGAAAGAGCTGTTAACCACGCGAAATATGAGTGTCTCTGCTAAGGTGTGAGCAGCACCAAACGAGCCACTTGGTCACTGACAGGTACAGGAACATTTGACAATTAAAGTGTCCTTGTCAAATAAAAAAATATTAAGATAATTTCCTTCCTGGTCTGAACAATAGGAAAAACAATCATTGCAACTTCCTAAATTTAACTGGTATAAAAACAACAGGTCTATAAATTGGCTCTGATTTTTATCATGAATGATAAATAAACCGGGAAAAAATATATTTATGACAAGTTCTAGTAAATAGCTTTATACTGAAGGTTTCTCAGAAATGAAATTAATACCAGGAATGGTGCCAGAGCCCCTTAAGGGACAAGAAATGTGGAGGGTATTGAGGAAAGGATGCTACCGGCTTTTGGGGCTGAAGCCGCCAAAACATCCTAAAATTCAAGAGTCTGGCACAACTGTCTCGCCCAGAATGCCAACAGTTATCCATTGAGAAACTGATTTAGATAATAATTATTACAGTAATGAAGAGGGTTTGGTTCATGTTTTCAAAGAGAAGTTTTTGACTCTGACACAACTTAAATTCCTTCTGGTTACAACTTAAGTTGTAACCACATTTTAGAAATTATTTTTGCTAGGTGGAAATGTTCATTGATGATGAATGGATAAAGAAAATGTGGTACTGTATATACAATGGAATATTATGCAGTCCTAAAAAGGAAGATCCTGTCACATGCTGCAACATGGATAAACCTTGAGGACATTATGCTAAGCGAAACAGGCCAGTTACAAAAGGACAAATATTATATGATTCCACTAATAAGAAGCACCTAGAGTAGTCAAAATCACAGAAACAGAAAGTACAAAGGTGGTTGCCAGAGGCTGTGGGGTGGGAGAAGGGAGAATTAGTGTTTAATGGGTACAGAGTTTCAGTTTTGCAAGGCGAAAAAGTTCTAGAGATCTGTTGCACAACAATGTGGATATAGTTAACATTACTGAACTGTACACTTAAAAGTGGTTAAGATGGTAATTTTTATGTTATGTGTTTTTTTTTAACCTCAATAAAAAAATATTTTTGCGGCCAATTTCAGCAATTTTTCCCTACAAACCAAGCTGGTATATTAACAATACAACAAAAACATCAGCAATAGATTATAATATGTTGAATTTTAAAACAATTTTTTAATTAAAAAAAAAAGAATCCATAAAGTTACAGTGTTTCCTCCCCAAAGTGGGGTAGAAAAAGGGAGGGTAAGGGAGAAAGAACTCTTCTATTCAGATAAATGCCAACTAATAAAAACAGAAGAAATGACAGAACTAGCAAATCAACACTTCGCAACTTTTACAATAACTGATTACATCAGGG
Source organism: Balaenoptera physalus (assembly GCF_965194825.1). Taxonomy (NCBI): domain Eukaryota; kingdom Metazoa; phylum Chordata; class Mammalia; order Artiodactyla; family Balaenopteridae; genus Balaenoptera; species Balaenoptera physalus. The sequence continues at coordinate 80,804,772 of NC_138891.1, forward strand.
ATCATCAATGGATCATTGAAACCACTAGAAGAAAGACATCTGGAGAACGGGCTATTTACACAGTCTCACCCCACAGATTCCTTATTAAGCACAATGGGAAAAAGATACCTTTGCAGTGGAGAAATTTAGTAGATACCAAATGTGGTAGGCAGAATTCTAAAATAGCCCTCCAAAATTTCCTGCCCTAATTTCTCAACTATGAATATATGATGAAATATTATGCCCATGATTAAATTGTTACATGGCAAAATGGATTTTACAGATGTACTTAAGGTTACTGATCAGTTGAATTTGAGTTAATCAAAAAAGAGATTATCTGGGTGAACCCTTTGCAAGGAGAGAGTTTTTTCCAGTTGGTGGCAGAATGGAAGTCAGAGAGATTAAAAGTATGAGAAGGATTACACATGCTGGTTGCTGGTTTGAACATGGAGGGGGCACGTGAGAAGGAATGTGGATGTCTCTAGGAACAAGGTGGTGCCAGCCAGCCAGCCAGCCAGGAAACGGGGACTTCAGGCCTACAGCCACAGGGTTCTGTCAACAACCTGAATTTTATAGAAACAAATTCTTCCCACAGAGCCTTCAGGTAAGAACCTGCCTGGCCAACACTTTGATTTTGGCCTTCTGAATACTAAGCAGAGAACCCATCTGAGCCTACCCAGACTTCTGACCTACAGAAAAGTGATACTGGGTTGGCCAAAGAGTTCATTTGCATTTTTCTGTAAGATGTTATGGAAAAACCCAAACAAACTTTTTGACCAACCCCATATAATAAATGCGTGGTGTCTGAAGCTTCTGAGTTTGTAGTGATTTGTTACACAGCAACAGAAAACTAATACACCAAGTTAACATCACTTACAATGGGTGACATAATATGTCTCTTGATGTGATACACTGAGAAGGACACAACCTCACCTATGTTGTATTCTTGGTGAAAACATTAAACCTAAATCTAATCATGAGGGGATAATCAAACAAAATTGAGACATATTCTGGGCGAAAAAAAGGCAGTGGAACTGTTTTAGCTTAAAGGAATCTAAAGAGACATAACAACGAAATGTAACAATTAGATCCTGGATTTTAAAAAATTATATATATTTTAAAAATCAAAAAAAAAAGTATATATATATGGCATTATTGTAATAACTGAGGAATTCTGAATATGGACCCTATCTTAAACAGTATTCAATCAATCAATGCTAAATTATTTACTGTGATAATTGTATTGTGATATCATTGGAGAATGTTCTTCATCCTGGGAAATACATGCTGATGTATTTAGGGCTGAAGAATTATGAGGTCTAAAATACTTCAAACGGTTTAACCAAAAGAAAAAAAAATAGAAAAGGAAATATACACATGTCCCACATATACACAGAGAGGCAGAAAACAAATATGGAAAGATGTTAACAACTGGTGACTCTAAGTAGAGGACTATATGGGTTATATGGGTGTTCAGTGTTCAGTTCACTCAAGTTTTCTACAGGTTTGAAATGTTTCAAAGTAAAAAGTTGGAGAAGAAAATTCTTAAAGTTTATTAAAGTAAACAAACAAAACCTAACCCCAAATTTTTTTATAGAATGTGCTTGTTAACTGTTTCTTATTCCTTTTTCCTGCTGCTTATAAGTACCTTTGCTCAAACCTCAAATAGTTTCAGGTGTTAGAGATATTTAAACAGTTTTTAATCCGGTGAAAACTAGAAGTAAAATTAACAACTGGGGTACAATCAGAATTGGACAGTCAAAGCTACTGCTAATACAAGACTAGAGACCTTTTATAGGCTCTAAGTATTAAATTTGTTCTTTAGAAATGATTGCAATTTTTAACAGAGAAGGCATTAATGAAATTATACTAATTTAGAATCAAGCCATGTTAACACTTACCCCAGCAAGGCTCCAATTATGCCACCAGCTACCAAGCCATGCAGGCCTAAGTTTATTCTAAAAAGACTTCCAGTGATAGCTATTTTAAAAGAAACAAACAAAGGGCAATATTAAATCATCTTTAAACACCAGAGTTCCATTTAAAAATGTTCCTCCATAAGAAGGACATAAATCTCCAAGTAAGCTTTTTGAACCCAACATAAATATACCACCACAACCTAGATTTCCTGAATCTAAAATGCCAATACAGCCAGCTTCTCATCCACTCTGCAGGTTCAAATGAAGAAACGTTCCTTTTACAAACAGAATTGCTCAGTCGGTTCTATGGACCCAGCCTCTTCTCATTCTGCTTCATTTTTGCCAACCTCGCCTTAAAAATCTGTTATTTCTTCACTTCCACCTCTTTCATTTCTTCCTTCTTTAAGGAAAGTTTTCCCCAAATAAATAACAAAACCTTCACTAGCCCCTGCAGTTCATGTCCTCCCCCAGCCTCACCTTTCTGTACTGCTACGCTACACCTCTCAAGCAGGCCTGCAAGTGGGCAGTTGGCCTACAACGCCACCTGGTGGCCGGGGCATAGGTCCTCTTTCCTTCCCACTAAGACTGTACACCCAAGATGTCCATTCATTTTCCTCTTTCACTACGTACAACACAACGAATGACACTTCAGGTGGTAACAATTTTAAAATTAACATTTGAGGTTTATAATTCTTATTTAAGTACTACATATTCATTGTTTTAACTTTTCTAAATTAAAAAAAAATTTCAAATGATGATATGAAGTTGTTTGTAATACCCTATTATTATTTTATAGACTATGCATTTAGAGCATCCAGCATACCCAGTTATCCAATTCTTTAACTTTTTTTTTTTTTTTTTAATATTTTGGCTGTGCTGCGCAGCATGTGGGATCATAGTTCCCCGACCAGGGATCAAAACCCACGCCCCCTACATTGGAAGTGCGGAGTCTTAACTGCTGGACCGCCAGGGAAGTCCCCCTCTTTTCTAAATTTTTAAATTAACAAGAACAAAAATCACCTTTAATTCCATTATCCAGAGACAGCAAAAAATCTGGTCTTTTTTTCTAGGCTTCTTATCCAAACAAAATATTTTTAAAAAACCTATTAGGGGGCTTCCCTGGTGGCGCAGTGGTTGAGAGTCTGCCTGCCGATGCAGGGGACACGGGTTCGAGCCCTGGTCTGGGAGGATCCCACATGCCACGGAGCGGCTGGGCCCGTGAGCCACAATTGCTGAGCCTGCGCGTCTGGAGCCTGTGCTCTGCAACAAGAGAGGCCACGATAGTGAGAGGCCCACGCACCGCGATGAGGAGTGGCCCCCACTTGCCGCAACTGGAGAAAGCCCTCGCACAGAAGCGAAGACCCAACACAGCCATAAAATAAATAAATAAATAAATAAATAAATAAATAAACCCAAAAGTTAAAAAAAAAAAAAAAAGTGAGGCAATAAGTTTAAAAAAAAAAAAAAAAACCTATTAGAATAGCCAAACTCTGGAACACTGACAACATCAAATGCTGGTGAGGATATGAAGCAATAGACACTTGCATTCATTCCTGGTGGGAATGCAGAATGGTAATGTTACTTTGGAAGACTGGTAGTTTCTTATGAAACTAACATACTCTTACTATACCATCCAGCAATGACATAAGAGTTGAAAACTTTTGTCTACAAATACCTGCACACAGGTGTTTATAGCAACTGTGTTCATAATCATCAAAACATGGAAGCAACCAAGATGTCCTCAACAGGTGATGGAAAAATAAACTGTGGTACATCCAGAAAAAGAACATTATTCAGCGCTAAATAGAAATGAGCTATCAACTCATGAAAAGACATGGAGGAATCTTAAATGCATATTATTAAGTAAAAGAAGCCAATCCGAAAAAGCTACATATTGTATGATTCCAACTATACAACATTTTGGAAAAGGCAAAACTATGGAGATAGTTAAAAAGATCAATGGTTGCCAGGGGTTGAGGGTGGAGCATGGGGATCAACAGGCAGAGCACAGATTTTTAGGGGGGAAAATACTTTTTATGATACCATAATGGTGGACATATGTCATTATACATTTCCCCAAACCCATAGAATGTAAAACACCAAGTGTGAACCCTAAGGTAAAGAGGACTTTGGGTGATAATGTATCAATTTAGGTTCTTCAATTGTAACAAATGTACTGGGATGTTAATAGCCGGAGAGACTATGTGTATGCAGCAGGGAGGAAGTATATGGCAAATCTTTTATCTTCTGACCAATTTTGCTGTGAACCTAAACTGCTCTAAAAAACTGTTTATTAAAAAGGGGGTCAGGGGCTTCCCTCGTGGCGCAGTGGCTGAGAATCTGCCTGCCAATGCAGGGGACACAGTTTCGAGCTCTGGTCTGGGAAGATCCTACATGCCTCGGAGCAACTAAACCCGTGCGCCACAACTACTGAGCCTGCACTCTGGAGCCCGTGAGCCACAACTACTGACCCCAGACGCCTAGAGCCCATGCTCCACAAGAGAAGCCACAATGAGAAGTCCACGCACTGCAATGAAGAGTAGCCCCTGCTTGCCGCAACTAGAGAAGGCCTGCGTGCAGCAATGAAGACTCAACGCAGCCAAAAATAAATAAATAAATAAATAAATTTATTAAAAAAGGGGGGTGGTGGAGGACGAGTGGTGGGGTTTAGAAGCTGCCAGAAGCCAAACATAAAAAATGGAGTCACACTCTTTGTTACACAGGACCATATTTCTGTGAACAGTCTTTTTCAATCTGGATTTTTTTCTTTCTTTTTCTTGCCTGAATGCACTGGCAAAAGTCTCCAGTATAATGCTAAATACAAGTGTATTCATCTACTTGTCTTGTTCTCAATCTTAAGGAAATCATTCAGTCTTTCACCATTAAATATGATGTTAGCTGTTGTTCATAGATAATCTTTATCAAGTTAAAGAAGGTCCCTTTTAATCCTAGTTTGTTTTTATCATGAATGTTGGACTTTTGTCAAATGCGTTTTCAAACTAAACTTTAATTCCTTAAATAAGTTCCACTTGGTCATGGTTATAATCTTTATTCGTTGCTGGATTTGGTTACTAATATTTTGTTAAGGATTTTTGTGTATATACTCTTGAGGGATAGTGATCTGTAGTTTAGTTGTCTATCTTCATCTGGCTTTGGTATTAGGAAAATATTAATAGCCAGGGAAGCCATCTGGTCCTGGACTTTGTGAAAAGATTTTAATTAAATATTTAGTTTATCAATTTGTTATAGGGCTATAGGGATTTTCTATTTCTTCTTGAGCAAATTTTGGTAATTTGTATCTTTTTTTTTCCCCTTGGTCAGTCTTGCTAAAGGATTGTCTATTTTGTTGCTCTTTTCAAAGAACCAACTTCTGGTTTCATTGATTTTTCTCTTGATTTCATAGAGTGTCATTCTAATTCTATTATTTCCTTCTGCCTGCTTACTTTAGGTTTATTTTGCTCTTCATTTTCCAGTTTTTAAAGGTGGAAGCTTAGATTATTCATATGAGATCTTTCTTATTTTAATTTGACTACACTTCATAATTTTTTCTTTTTTTTTTTTCTGCACTGTGGCATGCGAGATCTTAGTTCCCTGACCAGGGATCGAACCTGCACCCCCTGCATTGGATGTGCGGAGTCTTAACCACTGGACCACCAGGGAAGTCCCTGCACCTCATAAATTTTAATATAATGTGCTTTCATTTCCATCCAGCTCAAAATATTTTAAATTTACCTTGTGATTACTCCTTGGTTTACTTATGAATGTGTTGTTTAATTTCCAAATATTTGTGATTTTCCCCCAATTTCTTTTTAGTTTAATTCCATTGAGGACAGAGAACATACTTTGTGAGATTTCAATCCTTTTAAATTTATTGAGACTTGTTTTATAGCCTTGCATATGGTCTAGCTTAGAGAATGTCCCCTGTGCACTTGAAAAGAATGAAAATCCTGCTATTGCTGGGTAGAGTGTTCTAGAGATGTTACTGTGTCATGTAGATTGATAAGTGTTCAAGTCTTCTATATCCTTGTTGATTTTCCCTCTAGTTGTTCTATCCATTATTAAAAGTGGAGTATTAAAGTCTCCAGCTACTGTAAAAGTCTCCGGCAACTGATTGAGTTGTCTATTTCTCCTCTCAATTCAAAGTGTTTGCTTCATGTATTTTGGAGCTCTGTTGTTAGATGCGTATGTTTCTAAATGTTGTATCTTCTTGGTGGATTGTCCCTTTTAACATTATAAAATGTCCTTCTTTGTCTTCTAGCACTTTTGTCTTAAAGTCTATTTTGCCTGATACTAGTATAGTCACTCAAGCTCTTTTTCTTACTGTTTGCACAGTATATCTTTGTCCATCTTTTTATGTTCAACTAATTTGTTCCTTTAAACCTAAAATATGTCTCTTGTAGACAGCATATAGTTGGATCCTTTTTAAAATACAGTTGGACAATCCCTACTGATTGGAATGTTTAATCCATTCATGTTTTAATGTTTTTATTGATATGGTTAGATTTAGATCTGCCATTTTGCTATTTGTTTTCTATATTATCTAATTCCTTTTTGACCTTGTTACTATTTTTTAAAGTTACTATCTTATTATTTGCTTTAGGGATTATACTATGCATCTTATCACAGTCTACTTCAGATCAGTACTAATTCCAGTAAAATGTAGAAACACTGTTCTAATACAGCTCCACTCCTCTCCCTTCTTTGTGCTATTATTGTCATTGTTCTAATACAGCTCCACTCCTCTCCCTTCTTTGTGCTATTATTGTCATTTATGTTATGCATATATGTTTAAAAACAACAATACAATGTTATTATTTTACACAACCATATGTATTTTAATAGGGTTAAATGGTTGTGTAAAATAATAATAAAAACAGTTAAGAAAAGAAAGTGGAAACAACAGATTCACAAACTCTTTCAGATTAACCTATGTATTTACCATTTCTAGTAATTTTCATTTCTTCCTGTGGAGCCAAGTAACTATTTGGTGTCATTTCATTGCTCCAATATAAGTCCATTCCTTCCTCCTCTTTTGTGCTATTAACATAACACATAGCTTTAAATGTTATATGTCCAACACTTCAATTTTATTATTATGTAACTTTTTTAGATCAGTTAAGAGAAGAAAATATGTATTTATACTGCCTTCAAGAATTACTTATATAATAATCTTTATCAATGCTCTTCATGTAGAATCAAGTTACCATATGATATCACTTCCTTTCAGCCTGAAGAACTTCCTTTAATGTTTTTGTAAGGTGGGTCTGCTAGCAATGAATTCTCTTCGTTCATCTGCCAACGTCTTTTGCCTTTAATTTTGTAGGATGGTTTGCTAGATATAGAATTACTGATTGACAGTTTATTCCTTTCAGCACTTAGTCATTCTACTGCCTTCTGGCTTCCACTGTTCTGATGAGAAGTCCGCTGTTAATTTTATTGGGTATTCCAGTATGAGTTGTTTTTTTCTTGTTGCTTTCATGATTTTTCTCTATCTTTCAACAGTGTAACTACTATATGTCTAAGTGTGAATCTGTTCATGTTTATTCTTCTTGGAGTTTGTTGAGATTCTTGGATGTGTAGATTAATGTTTTTCATCAAACTTGGGAAGTCTGTGGCCATAATTTCCTAAAATACTTTTTCTTCCCTTTTCTTTCTTTCCTCTCCATTATCTATGTGTTAGTATTCTTGATTGTGTCCCACAGATCTCTGAGGCTCTGTTCATTTGTCTTCATTTTAAAAAATTCTGTCCTTGATAAAAGATAATCTATATTGATCTATCTTCAAGATCACTGATTCTCTTATGCTCTCTCAAATCAGCTGTTGAGCGCCTCCTCTCCAGTGAATTTTTAATTTCCATTATTGTATTTATCAACTCCAGAATATTCATTTGATTCTTTTTTAAATAATTTCTATCTTTATTGATATTTTCTAGGTGAGTAATTGTCATCACACTTTTAATTCTTTTAAAATGGCTTGAAGTCTTTTGTCTGCTATGTCCAATAGATGGCCTCTGTCAGAGACATAACCAATGACTGCTTCTTTTTAAGTCTCCTGTTTTTGTATATTGTGTGACATTTTGTGTGTGTGTGTGTGTGTGTGTGTGTGTGTGTGACATTTTTGTTGTTTTTGAAAACCAGGCATTTTAGGTAATAAATTATAGCAACACTGGAGTTGGAACATCTCCCTACCCAGGGGCATGGCTGTGGTTCTTTGCTTATGTAGTGATTTGCCTGTACCAATTCTGTGGAGTCTTTGTTTTTTGTTGTTGTTGTTTTTGTAGAGTGCAGCCACAGAAGTCTCTACTCAGTTTTTATTTTTATGTTTGGCTTCCTAGGAATCATACCAGCTTGGTAGTCAGTCAATGATTTGTCAGAGGTTGTGATTACACATCTTAAGCCAGGAAGGCTGCTACCTTTTGCCAGTGGATCTGTCTGTGGCTTGAAGAATGCACTCAAGGTTTAGGCAGTTTATAAATCCTTTCTGGCTTTTACTTTCTGTGTTCATGAGGCCTCACAATTAACCAAAGATAAGCAGTTTGCTAGGGCCCTTACCAGTCTCTCCTGAGTGTGCTTACACATACAGGTAACTTTCTGGAGTTCTGGGGATTAGTAAGATCTTACTAAAGTCCTCTTTGGCTTTCTTGTTCCCTGGACATCCCTGGTAAGATTCTGCCTCATCTGCCAGTCTATTGCTTGCCCCAAACAACATCAAAGCCTCAGGTTAGCTGTGTGATACTGTCCTTCCTTAACTGTTTGCTATTGTTTTCAGCAACACCCTTAGGCATGGAATTTTCTGTGCTCTGCTCCATATCAAGTCAGTCACCTCAAACAGCAGAAGTGTTGTTCCTCCCAGCCTGCCCTGCCCTGCCCTGGTGGAACTTCTACATCATGGAGCTGGGTGTTAGGAGGTGGAACCAGCCCCAAGCTGAAACACTACAGACTACTCCCACTGTCCTTACTGAGATTCAGTAGAAATTCTTGAATAAATGCTTCTCAATTTGTTGTGTGCCTCTGGTCAATTCTCAGAATCTTTAAATGGTTGCTTTTGATAATTTTGTCCAGTTTTATTATTACTTTTGAGGGAGAGGATTTGCCAAGCTCCTTACTGAGGCATTCTAGATGTTGAATATACTTTTATGAATGTCCAGACCAATGCCAAATAATACTGGTGAGGGAAGACATCCTTACCTGAGTCTGACTTCAGGATAAATTAGTGTTATACCATTAATTTTTTAAAAATTAATTAATTTATTTATTTTTGGCTGTGTTGGGTCTTCGTTTCTGTGCGAGGGCTTTCTCTAGTTGTGGCAAGTGGGGGCCACTCTTCATCGCGGTGCGAGGGCCTCTCACTATCGCGGCCTCTCTTGTTGCGGAGCACAGGCTCCAGACGTGCAGGCTCAGTAGTTGTGGCTCACGGGCCTAGTTGCTCCGCGGCACGTGGGATCTTCCCAGACCAGGGCTCGAACCCGTGTCCCCTGCATTGGCAGGCAGATTCTCAACCACTGTGCCACCAGGGAAGCCCTATACCATTAATTTTAATGTTGGTTGCTGGTTTGAGATAAAAATATATATTGTATCAGATATATTTTTCTATTTTTATTTTACTAATATTTACATTCAATCAAGAAACCTTTATTCTACCCTGCTATATGTTAAACAATTGTGAAATAAAAGGCAAACACTTTCTCTGAATTCAAGTAAGTCATCTAGTAGGGAAGCAAAACAAGTAAACAGCTACAACATAGTGTTATAAATGCTTTGATAAAACTGTTTACAGTGAACTGTGAGAACACAGGGGAAAGGTACCTAAGATAGGAAAATGTGAGCTAGGAGAACCCTCTAGGGAAGCTGAAGCTGACAGATGAAGTGAAACTTGAAAGACAGGTTAAGTATAGAGCTGAATGAAATTAGTTGTGGGAGTTGGAAGGTGGATTCAAGCAAGAATTCTTGTAAAGCAAGAATATGCTGGGTTTGAGAAATCCAAGTAGATTATAAGTTTTGGGTAAGAGTGGTGCATGGAGGTCAGGTCAAGAATCGACACTAGAGTGATGGGAAACAATGGAAGAATCTGAAGCAGAAAAGTGTTAAAATCTTATTCATATTTCAAAAAAGTCAGATAACAGTAGAGGTGAAGCAAACCAAGATTAGAAACAGGGAATACCTGTAGTAGCAGTGGGAACAAAGAGCAGGTGAGAGAGTCCATATATATTTACGGAATAAGACTGATAGAACTAGGGCTTCCCTGGTGGCACAGTGGTTAAGAATCAGCCTGCCAATGCAGGGGACACAGGTTCAATCCCTGGTCTGGGAAGATCCCACATGACGGGGAGAAACTAAGCCCGTGTGCCACAACTACTGAGCCTGTGCTCTAGAGCCTGCGAGCCACAACTATTGAGCTCACGTGCCACAACTACAGATGCCCACACACCTAGAACCCATGCTCAACAAGAGAAGCCACCGCAATGAAGCCCGCTCACTGCAACTAGAGAAAGCCCGCGCACAGCAACGTAGACCCAACGCAGCCAAAAATAAATAAATAAAATAAATAAATTTTTTATAAAAAAAAAAGACTGATAGAACTAGAAGTCTGGAAAGGGGAAATAAAGGGCAGAACCACATCATTAACTGATTTCCAGTTTTGGAATTTAACAGATGACAGAGAACATGTAACAGGAGTAAATTTGCAAGTAGGGGCAGAAAGACAAGAGTTTGGTTCGGATATAGGCACTTTAGCCTACAGAATATCCATGTAAAAATGTTCACAAGTTAAAACAGGGCAAGTTCTAGCTGCTACAATGCTATTAATACCTATTTCTAGTTTTATATTTTTAAATGTTTTCATTAAAACGTTAAGCTCAAATTACGTATATGTGCGTTTGCCTGTGTGTGTATACATAGAGAAAGAAAGAGTGCACCCAAAATAAAAGAGAGCACAAGTGATAAAGCAAATGGGCTAAAATGTTAACAATAACTGGGAATTCCCTGGCGGTCCAGTGGTTAGGACTCTGTGCTTTCACTGCCGAGGATCCAGGTTCATTCCCTTATCGGGGAACTAAGATCCTGCAAGCCATGCAGCTGGGTGGGGGGGGGGTGGGGGGGGGTGGAGTTAAAAAAAATGTTAATAACTAATATCAGTACTAAAGGGTATTGCTCATGGTGTTCCTTGTATTTTATTTTTGCAACTTTCCATAAGCTTGAAGTTATTTCCAAATAAAAAGTAAAAAACTGTTATGTGCAGTGTATGTATGTTTTTGTATGTGAGAGAATGTACATGAATTAGTGAGTGTTTGCATGTATATGCAGTAAACTTCATTTACATTTCTGGAAATGTACTGGATTTGTACTGGAAATGTAACAAAAATGTTCAACACTTTTTTTTTGAAACATTCATTTTAAAGAGGGCATTATCTACCAGAGGCAGAGAGCTTTAAAATAAAATCCAATCTCTTACCATGAAAAATCTGGCTCCTTTCTACTTCACCTTACCAATCTCATCTCAAGCCATTCTTTCCCTTATTCACTATGTTCCAGTCATATCATCCTGCATTTGAGAAACCTTAGAGCCTTCACCCTTGACGTTCTCGCTGCCTAGGCTACTCTTCGTTGCAAGCCTTGCTCCTTCCCATTCTTCAGGTATCAGCTTAAATGTCACCTCCTTAGAAAGGTCTTCTCCAGTATGGTACTGGCACAAAAACAGAAATATAGATCAATGGAACAGGATAGAAAGCCCAGAGATAAACTCACACACATAGAGTGACCTTATCTTTGATAAAGGAGGCAAGAATATACAATGGAGAAAAGACAGCCTCTTCAATAAGTGGTGCTGGGGAAACTGGACAGCTACATGTAAAAGAATGAAATTAGAACACTCCCTAACACCATACACAAAAATAAACTCAAAATGGATTAAAGACCTAAATGTAAGGCCAGACACTATCAAACTCTTTGGGAAAAACATAGGCAGAACACTCCATGACATAAATCACAGCAAGATCCTTTTTGACCTACCTCCTAGAGAAATGGAAATAAAAACAAAAATAAACAAATAGGACCTAATGAAACTTAAAAGCTTTTGCACAGCAAAGGAAACCAAAAACAAGACGAAAAGACAACCCTCAGAATGGGAGAAAATATTTGCAAATGAATCATTGGATAAAGGATTAATCTCCAAAATATACAAGCAGCTCATGCAGCTCAATATCAAAAAAACAAACAACCCAATCCAAAAATGGGCAGAGACCTAAATAGACATCTCTCCAAAGAAGATATACAGATTGCCAACAAACACATGAAAGGATGCTCAACATCGCTAATCATTAGAGAAATGCAAATCAAAACTACAATGAGGTATCACCTCACACTGGTCAGAATGGCCATCATCAAAAAATCTACAAACAATAAATGCTGGAGAGGGTGTGGAGAAAAGGGAAACCTCTTGCACTGTTGGTGGGAATGTAAACTGATACAGCTACTATTGAGAATAGTATGGAGGTTCCTTAAAAAACTGAAAATAGAACAACCATACGACCCAGCAATCCCACTACTGGGCATATACCCTGAGAAAACCATAATTCAAAAAGAGTCATATACCACAATGTTCATTGCAGCTCTATTTACAATAGCCAGGACATGAAAGCAACCTAAGTGTCCATCGACAGATGAATGGATAAAGAAGATGTGGCACATATATACAATGGAATATTACTCAGCCATAAAAAGAAACGAAATTGAGTTATTTGTAGTGAGGTGGATGGACCCAGAGACTGTCATACAGAGTGAAGTAAGTCAGAAAGAGAAAAACAAATACCGTATGCTAACACATATGTATGGAATCTAAAAAAAAAAAAAAGGTTCTGAAGAACCTAGGGGCAGGACAGGAATAAAGACACAGACATAGAGAATGGACTTGAGGACACTGGGAGGGGAAGGGTAAGCTGGGATGAAGTGAGACAGTGGCATGGACATATATACACTACCAAATGTAAAATAGATAGCTAGTGGGAAGCAGCTGCATAGCACAGGGAGATCAGCTCGGTGCTTTGTGGCCACCTAGAGGGGTGGGATAGGGAGGGTGGGAGGGAGACGCAAGAGGGAGGAGATATGGGGATGTATGTATATGTATAGCTGATTCATTTTGTTATAGAGCAGAACTAACACACCATTGTAAAGCAATTATACTCCAATAAAGATGTTTAAAAAAAAAAAGAAGAAAGGTCTTCTCGATCACCCTGTCCACATTAGATCCCCCTGCCCCACCTATTTGTTACTTTCTATCTTAGCAACGTGTTTTTTCCCATCCACATTAGATGATAAAACTCAATGAAGGCAAAGACCTTATCTGTTTTGTTCAACAAGTACACCAAGGACCAAGCACAACGTTTTCCATACATTTTGCATGAATGTTGAATGAGATGTGATGAGAAGCCAACCAAAGAATTCAGTAGCCATGACATATAAGTCCTTACATATTTCCTAAACCATATTTGAGATTGAAAAATGTAAACAAAACAAAAATGTCTTACCTCCTGCAATGACAAAATGGCTTAGGGCATTTTTATTTCGGTACACATTTAGACCAGTGTTCACTGTACTGAGAAGAAGGGAGGAGGAGGAAAACATAATTTAAAGCATATCTCATTTACCTTCTTGACTGTAACTTTCACTAAAGTGATACATATTAGTTTAGAAGAGCCTACTATGTCAATCCCTGGTGCTAGTCTAGGCTCCTTCAGTGTGTTTCAGATTGCTAATATGCCAATAAGCAACAGAACGTAAAGAAGAGTTCTGCAGAATTCTTCTGACTTAGCAACCCTGTATCTATTTTGATATTAGCTGGCAGACCTTCATCCATGCATACAAAAGTACAACTGAACCAATCTTTTAGGTAAATAGATAACAGTTCTTAAGAAAAAGGTATCATGAATCACTTTTATATGGGCGTTCAAATTTTATAATTCCACTGCTCAAAATATGTGCTCCTAAAAGAATACCCAAGACCGTTCATCACAATTCAGAGAACTTACTTGAATATAGTTACAAACATGGCCGTTCTCCAACTCCAGCGCCAGCCGTACCGGATGAAGCCTCGTGTGGCAGCACGATGTGCAGATTGCTAAAGTTAATAAAGAGGCTGTGAGGTTCTGAGACACCTTGACACTTTCCCTACTTTAAAAATGTGGTGGAGGAATGTCAGCTAGGCATTAAGTAGGGAGACCTAAACACATAGAAACGATAGGAAAATGTCTAGAAATATCATTCTTTAAGTACTGAAACTTAAGTGAAAATGCCATGTACATCGTATTCTATCAGGAGGTGTAAAAGGAACTAAGAGATGCAGTGTCAAACAAGTAATCCATCAATTAAGTAGCAACTAAGAATCTATATAACAAACACTATGACAGACCTAAAATCAGTATTAGACATACTTTTTTTCAAGAAATTGTGGGGAAAAGAAAAACACAAAATAAAGAAGCAGCACAGAGTAAACTGTAAAGGGTAAGGATTAAAGTAATACAGATGTGCAGGAAAGGAGGAAAGGAAGAAAAAAAAAACTTAATCTTTACTGACCACCTTCTATGTAAAAATTGTTAACATATTACCTCATTTAATCTTTACATTTTCTTCAAGCAGGTGTTTTAGTTTTAACTAAAACATAGAGAGGAAGTTTTTCTCAGCCAATAAGGAATAAAGTCAGAACTGGAAGTTAGGTTGTCTGTTTCCACAACTCATTTTCACTAGACCACAATGAAGCAAGTCTGGCATAATATCATGAGGGTGAAGCCAAGATTTTTAAAGAATGTGACAGAATCCCTAAGTGTACTCTTAACTACTATATGATATTGGGCAAGTCAAAACCTCTCTGAAAGGTATATCAGTGCGAACTCATGGGTTTTAATAAATGGGTAGATAAATATAGAAATAGATATAGAAATGTGCATGAATGTGTATATAAGTCACACACACATACATACACATACACATTTCCTAACTCTGCCTAGAGCCTAGAAGCCATGATACCTCAGTAGCAGTGAGCATACCTAGCACTAGAACTTGGTTTTTAAATACCATTTTCAAAGAAACTATAGCTCCTTGGTGAAATGGGCTTATGCCAGGGCTGGTGCTTAAAAAGTAAAAGATGGACCAGAAACACCCTGCTGTGCCTTTTAGAAAGTAAAGGCGTGCTCAAAGAGTAATGGGGACATATCAAAAGGACACAGGAGCTAGTGTTAAGGGGCTCCAATGGTCCAAATCCAGGCCAATTTGAGTATCAAAATAAATGATGATAATGGATTATAAAACTACAGAATAAAATAAGAATCCATGAGCCCACACTGAATAAATAAATTATAAATAGACAAATAAATAAATAGAGGGAAAGTGAAAGCTCTTCCTTACAGCAGAATACTAACCAATAAATATAAATGGAATGATGGAATTAGAAAATGGCCATTTGGCAACCACCACAGTAATAACTGCTTTAGGCAAAAATCAGCATTGAATACTAAAACTAGAGGCTAGAAATTTGATGAAAAATAGGATACTGGCATAGTCTCAAAGTAGCTAATAAGTATTCATAAGACACTTATTAATTACAAAGAGAAAAAAACAGTAATTTTACAGCGGATAAACCTGGCAGGGACCATCTTAACCAAGTGACTAAAGTAAGCATAACCAGTTGAGGGACAAATAGATATCTTGTGCTTCTTATCCTTACTTACTGAGGAATACAACATCAGTTCTAGGGTATTCCTGCGAAAACACATAAGTGAAATCTAATCACAAGAAAACATCAAACATCCAAGCTGAGGGACATTCTATAAAATAAATGGACCATGGTCTTAAAAAATATCGTAGTCATGAAAGTCAAAGAACAACAGAAAAATTGTTCCAGATTAAAGGAGACTGACTAGAGAGGCATGACAGGCAAATGCAACACCTGATCCAGTATTAGATCCCGGACCAGAAAAAAAATTTTTTAATGAATTGTTTACTTTTAAAATAAATTATATTAGTGGGACAACTAGCAAAATTTAAATAAAGTCCATAGGTAAGATAACAGTACTCTGTAAGTGTTAATGTCTTGCTCTGCATAATAATATTGTGGTTATGTAAGAAAATGTCTTTGTTTTTAGGAAATGCATGCTGAAGCACTCATTGTGTCTATAACTTACTCCCAAGCAGTTCACAACAATATAATAGTATGCCTTATACAGAGAGAGAATAAGAAAGCAAATGTCGTAAAATTTTAACATTTGGAGAATCTGATTGAAAGGTATACAGGAATTCTTTGTATAGTCAGCCCTCTGTATCCTCAGATTTGGAACCTGAGGATGTGGAATCATGAATATGGGGGGTCTATGGTACTGTGCCTTTTTATACAAAAGACTTGAGCATTTTCAGGTTTTGGTATCCGCAGGAGTCCTTGGATCCCAATCCCCCTTGGATACTGTGGGACACTGGTACTACTTTTGCAACTTCTAAGTCTGACACAATTTCAAAAAAAAAGCCTCAAAAAACAAGTGGTGATCAGTTCTGAAGATAAGAAAAGTGGTCTGAGGAGGCTTGTGTATGCACTTTAGCATTAGTACTTCCATTGTTGTCAAGTACAGACTTTGTTTCCTAAACCTTCTCAACCCTACCACCTAACTAGATGACTAAGTGTAAAAGGAACAGCTAAATTGGCGTGCCCTCAAATACTATTAGAACACCAGTACATACCACTGCATCAAGCTGGTTGTGGTAAATTTCTGCTTGGCTCTGCTCAATATAGTGCTGTTTAGCATGAATAAAAGCTGGTATACCCCCATATGCCCAGCCAATGATGCCTGCTGAAATTGCCGCCTTGTAAATATCCTGAAGTTCTTTTGACGTTCTCTGCTGTTCACTAAAACATCAAAAAGACAGTGTTGTTTGGGATTAGTTTATGCATACTGCTCTCTTCAAAAGACAGTATGATCAGAATTATCCTAAATGCTAAAAGGGCTACTTTTCATGATGGGCAGAACCAGTTAAATCTTCTGATGAATTAAATAATTATATTATAAGTAGCTCAAATCTCAGCCAAAACTAATCTCTGTTTTCAGAAATTAAGCTAGTGGTTATTCTTGGGAAGGCAGTGACAGGGAAGGGGCACCAGGGGGAGATTCTGGGATGTTGTTAACAGTCTTGGGGCTGCATACACAGCTATGTTTGGTTTGTGAAAAGTCACTGACTGGTATACTTATGTACATTTTTCTAGGTGCATACTATACTCCAATAAAAAGGTTTTTTTTTAAGGTTATTTTATTTGATGACTATTACAGCTCTACTATATCCCTGTAAACAGAAAGAATTTGTGAACTGGATGTACAGATCAATATTTCCCTTTTTGAATTTTTAGATAACTTTTGGAAATTACACGAGCTTATGAGATTTTAGGACAACATAGGCCAGAATGAATTCCTAGATGTAAAAAAAAAAAACCAAAACTTTATCTTTCTGAGTATTTAATTTTTATGGCTCAGATGGGCCTGTACTATTAAAGACCATTGAATAAGAAAGCTCACTATGCAGTGGGCAACACAGACAAATCTAAAATAACAGGGAAAAACTACTATTTCATCCAATCTATTACTCTCAAAAGCATAAGAAACCAGAACCCATACTGGAGCTTCCAAGATGTCCTCTGGAAATTGCTCTAAGAAATAGCTAAGTTTGTAAGTGTAAGTTTGTAAGTGTTCAGTTACTATAAATAATGGCCCTCGTACATAAGTAAACTACTAAATGTTAATTTTTTACATTACTAACTTGCTTTCTTCAGAGGCTGTACAAGTGTTTAATTCTAATTGCCAATAACAACCACTACATTGTTGAAATCAGAATCAGTAAGTTTTTATAGTTCCTGCATATACAAGAGAGAAACCTAAATAAAATCTCTTAGGAAACTAATTCCTCTTTCAAGAGGAAAAACTGCTATAAGCTGAACTTTATATTTTATCTTTTATAATGAATAAGGACCAAAATCATTTACATAAAAACTGGTAGAACTCAGAAAAGAGTAAATGTAAAAGAGCTTAAGATTTAACAAGCCAGGAAATGCATATGCTTTCCTCTTTCTCATCCTCTGAAAAATTCCATGACATAGGTGATATTTTTCTTCATTTTATCGATAGACGCTCTAAGAAGTTACATGATTGGCCCTAAGAGCTAATGAACGGTGAACAAACAAGGCACAGTGGCGGAAAGGACCTGGCCTATAAGTAACAGCAATGGGGTTGTGGTTCTGGTTCTGTCATCCACTGCTAAGTGACCTGCAGCCAGAACACAACCGCTCTGAACCTAGGTTTCCTCACCCATGACATGGAAGGGAGAATGAAAGTCACACTAAATTATCTTCCAAATCTCTTTCAGCTCATCATTCTGTTGTTTATAAAGCTGATCAAAATAACACTTTCCTGTTGTGTACTACACAGGATCGTTCACAGGTATCTCAAATTTTGGAACGACCAATGAGAAGGGCGGCCTCGGTATCTTTAAAATGAGATGATGAAACTAAATAAAGTAATTAAATACAATTCCACCAGCTCCCCTGCCCTACCTCAGCAACATAATAAAACTTAAATGTTACTTTATCCACTTGATAACACAGTGTAGTATATGGTAAAGTACTTCATGAGAGGACTAACTTTTCACCAGTAAGTGATGAATTTTTTAAAAAATGATGAAATTAACTAATTATCCTGAGGTTTCCATTAAAGTTAGTTCAAAGGCTTATTTATTCTTTATTGTGAAACATCCTTATTTGTGAATCCAGCTAATATCTTTTCTTTTATAAACTGATGAGATAACAGTTGTTACTATTTTTTATATATTCCTTATTGGCAGAATAAAAATTTTACAACTCTCTGTTATCTCTCCAACCTCCACTTTTATGGCGAGGAGGAGGGCTGCTGTTCATGAAAATTTGGGATCAAGTGAAACATGAAAAAGAATACTGGAGTGGAGTCCTGCAGATGTTGGTTCTAGGATCACTAAGTAGCTTGGTTCAATTCTTCTAATCTGTAAAATCGGGGGATTACGCTAAAACTATAGTCCCTAAAACTCCTAAAAGCTCTGACTTTCAGTTAGTCTCACCCTTACCACCTGAAAACCGGTCTGTCAATCAACAGAACTACCAAATGGCAATGTTAGGATACAAACTTGGAATACAAATATTAGAACCCTAAGTCCCGTAAAAATAAATCCCACCACCCTGGGGTCCTTCGCCCTAGATGACCCAGGCAGCAGGTCACCTCCTTCGCAGCCCCTCCCCACAGACAGTAGGCACTTTTACTCTTTGACAAACAGCTCTCGGAGGCGGTCCCATCCGGATTCCGGGTATTGGGGTTCTGGGACGTAGGAAGGCAGCTTCTGGTCTTCCACAAGAGCCTTGGGATCGGCGGCCACAGCTTCGGCAGCAAAGACCCGAGGGAAAGGACTCAGCGCCCTGCAGAGGAAGCTCCGGGGCGCCGGCGGCCGCACCTCCATGGCCCTCTGCGAACCTGCCGACAGGCACTCGCTTGGGCGCTCAGGGAGCCAAGGCCTCCCGGAGGCGCCGTGGGAGAAGAAAGGGGATAACTGCAAGAAGGAGTGGACGAGTACCCGTACACTAGGCCCGAGCTAATTCGCGGCCGTACCCGCCGCCACGCCGCTTGACAGACCTGCCTTCAGCGCCGGGCCTCACTTTGGAGGACCTTCGACACACGAGACAGGAAGTCCCGCCCCAACGAGGGCAAAAGCCAAAAGAGGAGCAAGGGCGGAGCCGGAGCCGAACACACTTCCGGTTGGAGGCGGGACGGACCTCTGCGGTGCCGGGCCGGTCCGCCGGAAGTGAGGTGGCGGCGAGTAGACACGCTCAGCGCCCTGTGGCCCCGCCTCCGGCGTCCTCTGCCTGGCCTTCCTGCGCCAAGAAAAGGGGGGTGTTGGGCAGTTTGTAGGCGGTGAGACGTGTTTGCAAGGTAAAGTAGGTTAGCGTATTTAAAACGGCATAAACCCCATGTAGGTGAAGAAAGTGCAGTGTTCACTACAAGTGGAGTACGGAAAGGGGAAGGCAAATTTGCGCAAATACAAGCCCAGCTAACCCTGTCACGGACTCCCGGGCTGGGTGGGGTCCATTCTGGTTTTCGGAAAGGACCGAGGCATTGAAGAGGGGTCTTGGTGCCAGTTTCCCCGAGATTTCCAGAACACTTTTTAAAGAAATAGGCCCTGGGCTTCACCAGATGGGTTTTACTCCCCTTAGTTCGTATGCCTACTGTTTCTCGAAAGGCAGGACAATTTCTGGAATTTCTACCAGGCGTTTGCTTGATAGTCCAGCAATAATTTCCCGTCACTCAGTCTCCACTAACATGTGCTTCAAAGTATAGGTTTTATTAAAATGCACGCATTTAAAATATTCTCAAACTGGTTTGTGTAATTCACTTAATCTTTGCTAGCAACCAAATATAGTCACATGTTCTCTTTGCCAATCCCTACCCATCCTTGATTCCTTTCTAGGTGTAATTAGAAATCGTTACACTCTTTAGTAGGATACAGTAAATAGAGTTCTGGAATTTGATAGCTGGAATTCTATAGATAAGGCCCAGGAAGTGACTGATAAGAGTGACTAGCTGAGTCAGTCACGGCGCCAGGAAGATCTCTCTGGTGTCTGGGAGACAGGATTAGATTCAGTTCGCAATGTAACATTTACTATATTGCATCATGATTTCTTATTTGCTATGTGTCTCAGTAGACTAACTTTGAGGTCAGAGACCATTTATATTCATCTATTTCCAGTACCTATCATGGCTGGCACATAGGTTGTCCAATAAAGAATTCAGATCCCCTGACTCCTGGCTCTGGCTCCAGGTTGCTGCCTACCCCATACAGGCGGAGGTGGGCACCAGGATAAAGTCCCAAGGCCTGAAAGCCCAAGGAAATGGCTGTCCAGTCTGTCTGGTCTACATGTGGAAAATCTAAATGCTTAAGATGACCCCAGAATCATTCTGCGATGAGGAGAACTTTGAATTGGAGGGTGGGAGTGTTGGGCAGTTATTACTGAAATCATTTATATACAACTCAAATGTCCCCCCACTACCTTACAGATACAGATGAGGTTATGTTAACGGGCACATTTTGCTAACTCCGTAGCTGGCTTCTCATTTGGGTAACTAAGCCTCATTTGTAAGGTTCCCTTTGCCATCTGGTCGCTCAAGAAGTCCGCAGACCCTAGGCCCCGCTCACACTTTTGCTGCTATTCCATCTCAGCTCCTCAGACGACTGCTCTGTCAACCTCCCACTCTCCTGCTGCTCCAAGCCCCTGGGGCTTACCTTCCTTTACCACTATGAAAATACTCTCCCTGCTCTGTGGTCTGCCTTTTTGAAGGGTCTCAGAGCAACACTAAGCCAAAAGGTGTCACGTGGTGCACTCAGACCACCCTTTCACATTTAGCTCACTCCTCCCCAGGATGTGCGTTTGCCACCACAGTAGAGGCATCAAGGGAAAATTTCAGTGCAGTCAGCACAGTGTGCCTGGAACCACCACTATTCTACCCTCAGACCTTTTGCTGATTTCTGCTCATAGAACCCAGTAGCTTCTCCCCCCATCATGAATTTTCTCCCAGGTGGCAGAAGGTTCCCTTTCCCTGCTAGGTTCACCAGGTACTGCCCTTGCTACATATATTACATTTTATTATATTATATATGACATAAACTGTTACCACAGGTAAAGAGAATGAATTCTGAGAACTCCAAGGACCACTTCATTTAACCATCCCTCAAAGTGTAACTCAGTTTTACCTCCAGTAAGTTTCCATCTGCACCAGAGAGAAATTTCTTCTCCCTCTAAACTTCAAATCCACATTGTCTTTATGAATAATTGGCCTTATGATTAAGGCCTCATATCACCTTAATCACCTTCTGCCTATGAAGCCTCTCATATTATTTTTACTTTATCATCTCACCTAGAGAGCTCCTTCATGCTAGGGAGCCTGTTGTAAACATTTTCTTACCTCCCACTGCTTGTGCACAGTAAATGCTCAAGAAGTATCTGATAAATATTAAATGAGTGATTTGTAATTGTACCCCTCTGCTTCACCCACAACATCTTACCTTGGGATGCAGTAGGATTACGTTAAGTGAAGGCATCTTTAGATGCATGAGAAGATGGTTTTTTAATGTATCTGTGTGTGCTCTTGTTCATAGTCAGTGCAGGGGTAAAGGGTAGGGAACTATCCTCTTCAGAACGGACCCAAAGGAGCCCATTAAATTTTTTTCTCTTGGGAATTTTGGGCTGAGAGACAGAGCCTGGCAGTCTCTGGAACTGCACACAGCGGCACTCCAGAAACTATCCAAACCCTTGTTGATACTCCTGAAACTGCTCTGCTTTCTACCCTTCCAACTACTCGGAGATGCCCTCATATCCTTCTAAAAAGTTCTTTTGCTTAAACCAGCTAGAGGTGGTTTCTTTTCTTTTCTGTTAGCAAAACCTGATGTAACAGCAGAATAAGGTGGCACATTGACAACATCACACAGATGATACTCCCCAAATAAAGGAAAATCATTACTTGTGTTATCCAAGTATCCTACTTCACTCAAATAAATTCAGTTATTTTCTTTCCTTGAAGAAAAGTGTGGCTTCTAGCTCTCTGAGGAAGAAAGGGTAAGTTTGAGACCCAGATAGTATTAACAACAAACAACAACTTCAAAAGTTATGGAGATAAAGATTATTTTCAAAACCATACATTTTACATATCATTACACACCATCTTCATACCATCTACACAGAGGTAAACAAATAACTGTAAAATCTGAATAACATTTGCTGTACTTAAATACAAAGATGTTCTTATTAACTCTTCAAAGGGCAGGTGAGAATTTGCATTGATCCAATTCTTACAGTCTTGTCCAGTCCCCCTTGAAGTCAACAGCTGGGCAGTCTGTAAATAGGATTTAGTTAAGCCTGCTGTCCCCATCCATCCATCCATCCATCCATCCATCCATCCATCCATCCATCCATCCATCCTTCCAACATTCTTCTGTGCATCGTGCTGTGTGAGACACTGTGCTGGATAATGGAGAAATCAGGTAAGTAAAAAATGATTCCCACCCATGAAGAAGCTCACAGAACAGTAGGAGAAACAGTCAAATAACTACAGTGCAATGTGATACCATATAATACAGGCATGAGCAAAGTATTATGATAGCCTCTAACTGCCTAGAGGAATGAAAACAAGGATTCTGAAAGAAGATGATGCTTGAGCTGAATCTTGAAGCAAAGTAGGAAACACTCCCAGGGAAATGCACCTTCAGCTCCTAATCCAAAGGACAGAAAATTTTGCTCCTAGTTTAGTGAGAAGAAAATTAAAACAGAATAATGTCTACCAGGGCCTCCTATTGATAAGGCAAAACCACAGTACAACTCAGAAATCTGGACTGCTTATCGCCAGACTTATAGCACCTAAGGACACAGTCCTCATGAGTTTTTAATACTCAAAAAAAATACAACTTTAAACACCTGCCTTATTCTATGCAATGATCTTACCAGAAGGTCCTCTAAGAAGGTCCGTAGGCTTACGATTTTGTGAAAGGAGTTTAAAAGGCCAAACACGTTTCACAAGTGGAATAAAGTTCCTGATTTTATATAACTGAATCTCACATTTACTAATTTTGAAACCAGTTAATACCAAATAGTTCTTAAAAGGCAAAGGAAAAGAGTTGATTTCTCTGTGGAAAGTTTGGGCCTAAGGGACAAGGATGGTTCTGTGTCATCGGACTATATGGGTTTTTTTGTTTGTTTCTTTTTGTTTTATAAATTTATTTTATTGATTTTTTTTGGCTGCATTGGGTCTTCATTGCTGCTCACGGGCTTCCTCTATTGTGGCGAGCGGGGGCTACTCTTCATTGCGGTGCACAGGCTTCTCATTGTGGTGGCTTCTCTTGTTGTGGAGCACAGGCTCTAGGTGCGCGGGCTTCAGTAGCTGTGGCACACGGGCTCAGTAGCTGTGGCTCACGGGCTGTAGAGCGTGGGCTCAGCAGTTGTGGCGCACGGGCTTAGTTACTCCGCAGCATGTGGGATCTTCCTGGACCAGGGCTTGAACCCGTGTCCCCTGCATTGGCAGGCGGATTCTTTTTTTAATTTAATTTTATTTATTTATTTATTTTATTTATGGCTGTGTTGGGTCTTCGTTTCTGTGCGAGGGCTTTCTCTAGTTGTGGCAAGCGGGGGCCACTCTTCATCGTGGTGCGTGGGCCTCTCACTATCGTGGCCTCTCTTGTTGCGGAGCACAGGCTCCAAACGCGCAGGCTCAGTAATTGTGGCTCACGGGCCCAGCTGCTCCGCGGCATGTGGGATCTTCCCAGACCAGGGCTCAAACCCGTGTCCCCCGCATTAGCAGGCAGATTCTTAATCACCGTGCCACCAGGGAAGCCCCAGCAGGCGGATTCTTAACCACTGTGCCACCAGGGATGGACTATATGGGTTTTAATCTAAAATTTTTTATTCATTTTCAACTATGTTAGGGAGAACAGCCTGAGAGATTAAACTACTATCCAAGTGTCTTTTTCAAAAAGGGAAAAGGAAGCACTCCAACATGGATGTGCACTATAACAAACATCTCCTATATAAGTAAGTGCTAAAGTTGAATGCTCTAAACTCCCAACTTAACACCATTTCACACATGAAGACTCCTTGAGATCCCTGCAAGCATGGACTACTGCCAACTCAAGGAGGAAAAACATTAAGGGCGTGTGAAGAATGAGGAAGAGATGCTGGTTTATGCACAATTCCTCTAAAAAGTAAGGACCATTTCCTAAATTTATTAAGAGGTTTTTATCTCTTTTTTTTGAAAGAGAGCATAAAGAAGGGTGTGAAGTTACAAAAAGGGAACTTGAAATCCAATTGCAAAAATTGCTCATGCAATTGGCCCCCTTCTACGTGGCTTTTTAGAAATCTCCTGAGTACCAAAGAGTTTAGGCTTTTACAGAAGAGAGCTCCTACATCATGGCATGGCACACTACTGCTTCCTTAGACCTTTTAGGAAATAATCCCCAAGTATTTTTCACAAACCCTAAAGGGCTTTCTACATTAAAACACAGCGACAGAAATCAAGTGTAGAATAACTGCAGAGCTGTGGTGATGGGTTGTACTAGTTCCAAATGATTGACTTTCTACTCCAAACAATGAGACAAAGGGCATCACCCCGTGGGCACAGTCGGTTCCAAAGTGAGGGACATACACATGTGGATGATCTGAGGCACAAGCTGTGATTGGTCCTAAGAAAATGAAAGGCGGAATCGGGTTCAAAACCCACATCTCATGATTTCTGGTCCTTATTCAGCCAAAGCGTTGAGCTGCTTCATATCTATATTAAACACATTTTGGATCTTTCTCGAAAGTTGCTCTTGGTGCAGCATGATAAGGAAAACCAGATATTTGGCTTGGTAATAGTATCCAACGTATAGGTGTCACACTCACAGTGAGCTTCTCACCACAGGATGTCTGAGATCTGCTGCCATAGAGAGGACTATGGCTCGATGATGACTACTAGAGTTCAGTTTTCAAAATTTTGGGAATAATCTGATCATAGCCTTTCCTTCTTGTTACATTATAGGACAGGAATTTAGAGTATTCAGTCAACAGGTTCTCCCAGTAACAGGTGATGTCATCCATCTGCAAGTGGTTCAGAATAAACTGGCTTCCCCTAGAGACAAGATTAACAAGAATATTTAAAGCACACCATTGAATAATACTAGTAGCTTACATTTGAGTGTTTACCTGTGCCAAGCACTGTTCAGAGTACTTTATATAAATTAACTCTGATCTTCAGAACCAACTCTATAGCCATCATATCCACACACACGCATTTGGAATTAGACATGATTTTTTTTTTCTTAAAAACAAATATGTAAACAGCCTATCCTCAGAAACAGTACTTGAATGACTTCAAAGATTTCAGTCTAACTCTACAAAGGATGGGCTTGGGACATATGTGAATGTGTGTTTTCCCCCAAGACAGCTTTGATTCTGATCATCTCTGTATAATGAGGTTGAAATTCAGGTATCACCATGGTAACAGCATTCTTATGACATTAGCTCAGGCAAAATGGGGATGATAAAGTAAAGTGGAAAAAGAAAAATGAACAGAACTTACCTTTCAGCAATTTCTTGAGCTACATCATCATTTGCTTTTACAAACTGCAACAGCTCCCTAAAATGGAAAGAATTATTAGGCTCTGAAATACAGACCAAGCTCATTAGTACTAAGTCAGAGAGATCATAGATTGAGGTCTATCGTTAATCTCTAGATATGTGGATGGTGAATTATGTCTTTTTTAAAGCAAAGATATCAGGTCCTCACAGGAACAAAATAACAACAACAACAGCAGCAACAAATATCTCACACATAGGCGAAAGGCAATCTCTTGTAGTTCCGGAACATATTTGGAAAAATAGAGAAATGTTCAATGATACACATCAAAAATCAATAGTAAAGAAAAAAATTCCCCTCCTGTTTCTTGCTCTGGCCCCCAGAAGAGGGCACTGAGCTTACATTTCTGGCCCTTCTCCATTCCTCATCCTAGCCCCTCCCATCATGAGAGGAAATTTGCCTCAGTTTCACTGAGGTCAATTTTCATGCTGTATCTGAAAGTCCTTTTGACAATATAACACAACTGAATACCCATATCTCTAGTCTTTGAGAGATTAGAGCTTTTTCACTGCATACTGTCTGAATGTTACATTTTGAATCAGCATTAGAGAACTTTAAAAAATTAAATCCCACTCAGCCTAGTTGGATAATAATGCAATACTATCTTTGAGAACCAAATAAGAAAAAAAAAAAAGCTTTCAATGGAAAAAGTCATCAGGAGTAAATGTCTTAAATGGCTGGGGACTTGGAGGCAGATTGCGGGAGTCATCGGAAACTCTGCTTGGGGGAGAGCTGCTTACTGAACGTCGGAGAGATCTGTTTTGACTGGGATATAGTGAACCCATGGCTTCAGCTGTGGATAGAAGAATTCCAGCCACTCGTCACCGACATGGAAAACAAGTGAACCACAAAGAAAGAGGTGTTTTAACCGGAAACTTGCAGCTACACCCCGAAAATTAAACAGATACCTGGAAAAGAAAGAGCAAAATATACTTGAAGCTATATGCCTACTTGCACAAATATGACCTTTTTTTCTTACTCCTTCTTCCCCTTCTTTCCTTTTATTACCCCCTCTCCTTTCTTTTTCCATTTTCAGTCTTCAAGGACACATCAGCATGTCCCTGTGAAGTTTCTATAAACTCCTTGTTGTTCCAGGGGTTAGAGGTTGTTCCTGGGAATATCAGGGTGAGGGGGAAAAGAGGGATACTTTCTCCAGGGAGAGACAGATAGGGCCAGCAGCTGGGTGCTGGGTACAGCGGATACAAGGCTCAGATGGAAACAGTACCTCACCCTTTGCTACAAGTTTTTCTAGGCCTAAAGTCTGGAACTCATCATGGCCTCCCAAAGCCTTGTTTTTCCCATAGGGTACCCTACCTGGTCAAAGGCATGCCCTGTTCCCTATTCCCTCTTATGAAATCTGGAGAAGACACCAGGCATACCTAATCAGTCTTCAACGAAATGCCCCCTGGAAAAAAGCTAACTTAGAAAAGAACTTTCTTTTCAGCATTTCTCATGCATGTACCCCTGTCTCCAACCAGAGCTGCTTCTACCCTACAGTTCCCACTGTGCAGTATAATCAGCATTCATCTGTCTGAATCCCCCCACTGCCCTCCTCCTGACCTGGTTTTACCGGTGCATATAATCCTTAGTCCTGGCATTTAAATATAATACATTAGTTACATATGCTTTATTCATGTGGGACCGTAAATTGTTTTTAATAACCTAATAAATACTTGATCTAACTTCAGCTCTTGGCTGGGCAGGGTGTGGAGAGAAGGAATCCCATCCCTTTGATTATAAGCACGCAAGCTCTTTGGAAGCAGGGACCACATTTCATGTCTCCACAGTTCCCACAGAACCTAGTTCAGAGCCTTGTGCACAGCAGACTCTGAGAAAATAATAGCTAAGTGAATTAATGTGACTTTCACAAACCCCGGCTGGACCCTAGTATTAAAACTCTCACCCAAAGTGAAGCTATTCCAAAAGCAATAGGGAAACTAGGAGAGTCAGGAGTTCTGGAAGTCTTACTTGTATTTGCAGTGATCCACAAGATGGACATCCTTAGCAGCTGGCTTTCCCAAGGTATCCTTTCAGTGAAAAGGAAGTTATTAATACTAGGAGTAGGAGCATTTATTGAAGACCACTGTGCAGTAAGCATTGCTAAACATTTCATCAACATGACCTCATTTAAGTCTTATAATAAACAGACTCAGGAGGCATGATTATCCCACTTTATAGATGAAGCAGCCAAGGCTTTGAGAAGTTGGGAGGCTTGCTCAGGGTCGCATGGCCCTAAGTAGAAGAGCTCGGGTTTCAAACTGGTTCTGTCTGATTCTAGAGTTTAAGCTCCCCTGGAACCATGTGAATTCCCTGAACTCAGAGGTCATGGCCTGCAGCACATTTCACTCTGTGTAAATCATACTGCACAGGAGGTTACAAATGGTGGCTGATGGGCTTAGCGGTGTAGCCCACACACAAATTTTGTTGAGCTCACAAAGTACTTAAAAATAAATATTCTAACCACTGCCAACATTTATAGGTGGTAGGATATTTCTTAACAAAAACCCAGATTTCCAACTTTTCTTGGGGAAAAAAAAGGAAGATTTGGTAAAGCGAGCTCCTATTCCCCTGGGCAGCAATGACCAGACCTTCAGCACTCTCTTCTGCTCACTACTGCAGCCCCTGGGGGTATCGGAGTTTGAGACCCCCATCTGTATTCCAGCCACCTTAGCAGAGGGTAAACTTGATGAGGGGAACAAGTCTTGTTTGCTTTTGCAGCCTCCCATAGTAGATGCTGGGCTGAATGGCTACATTTTTCATATTTTTATTTTTTAACAAAGTTTCTTATACCGCATTTGCTCCTGTTTGAATTAAGCAGTCACATAATAAATACATGCAGCTTTACTTAGAATTTCTTAGTTTTTACTTAGTTTTTCTGACAAGAAGTTTAAACATTTTTCTCATATCATCCTCATATGGTATATGGAAATTTCAGATGAGGACATTTAGGGCTTAAAGTTCTTTGAATAAGGCAAGAAAGAGTTAAGAGGATAGAGATGGACTTCAAACCAAAGAAGCCAGTCATTGCTTTCACCTTAGAATCACTTGGGGAGTTTTAAACAAATGAAGATGCCTATATGCCATTTCCAGAGATTCTGATTCATTCTATTCATTTTTAAGTTCTCTGGTTGGATTGTATAGTCAGGGTTGAGAACCACTGGTTTAAACCAGGGGTTGGCAAACATACAGCCCACAGGCCAGATCCAGCCCACTGCTTATTTTTGTACACAACCCATAAACTAAGATTATTTTTACCTTGCAAATGGTTAGAAAAAAATCCAAAAGAGAATATTTTATGACACAGGAAAATTACATGAAATTCAAATTTCAGTGCCATAAATAAAGTTTCGTTGGAACACAGCCATGCTCATTCGTTTACATATTGTCTACGGCTGTTTTCACACTGCAATGGCAGAGCTGAGTAACTACAACCCAGACTCTAGAATCTGCAAAGCCTAAAACATTTACCATCTGGTCCTTTACATAAAAAGTTTGTGACCTCTGTTTAAACCTTCAAAATTGTATAAAATACAAGTCATAATATGGGCCAGAAAAGCAATGTGAGTTTGAAAAAGAATAATTTCCATATATGCTAATTTTAGTCCATGGAACTTTCTCTATATTCATCCCACCACTGAGAGGAAACCTAATCTGAAATTCTACCCAGGTGGCAATGTTCTTTGAGTGAGAATGTTCACTGCTGTAGTTCTAGTCAGATGATTGGTGATTACTTTCATAGATTTCCAGGCCTGGTTTTTGGTGTATTCTGCATCAACAAGTTTTGGACTTTTCCGAGATAGAAGAATGAGAGGATCTCGTTCTGGACTTGTCCTATAAAAGAAACACATGACATAAAACTATGTGTCCTACACCATAATACTGTTCCCAATCTCTGAAAGGTAAGCAGTAATCGGACCCAATGAAAACACTATACACACAGATGGACAATTCATTGGTTACTTTAATAGAAGAGGAGGGGGATACTAGATCCTACAGCAACTAGGAGGTCCTGGGCTGTTCTCCACTTTACCCTTCAGGGAAGGGGAGTATTTGGCCCTTCTTTGCTTGCATTCTAGTCTTTAGGATTATGTTGTTCTGGGCACTATAGCCACATCCCAGGGAATTATTTCCCCTTTAGAAGATTCATGTAACCTCTAATCACTGGTACTCATAGCTGTGTGACTAGGTAATCACCACTCACCAAAATAGCTACGTGACCTTTGTGGGGTGTGCTCTGTAAAATCCAGTATAATATTTAAATTAAAAAGAAAACTGAAGGGCTCAAACACCTGAAAACTGCATGTAGAAAAAGTCCTAGTTATGGTCCTAGTAGCAGATGGTCTTGACATTTGAGGGGTCATGGACCCCCTGAGAATCTGATGAGAACTGTGGACCCCCTCTCTAGAAAAATGCACATATCCCCATATAATTTCAAGGAATGCCTAAAACCCCTGAAGTCCACACATAGGTCCCAAGTTAAGAATCTGTGATCTGAAGATCTGAGAGCCAGAGAGGTTGATAAGGAAGCGTAAGCAGTTGTTGTTGGGCCGAAGTCCACTGCGAGTGAAGAGAGGCTGTGACCTCGGACAAGGATGCTCTGAGAAAACTGCAAAACTCTCTCCCTTCACATTCTCTTCTGTATTCATCTGTCCAACAGATACTCATTCTGCATCTATGTGGTGGGTACTGTTCTTAGCACCGGGGATATGGAGCTGAACAACATGGACAGGGTCCTTCCCCAACCTTTTCTCTTTCCCTCTTCCTCCCTTCCTTCCCTGCTTCCCTCTCCATTTTCACCAGTCTCAGTCTGCGCTTCCACCACTATTTGGCAACCACATGGTCTGATGAAAAAGGCAGTCAGAAGAGCTGGTGATGGTTCCCGCTCTGCCATTAAGTGGCAGAGTGACTGTGGGCACGATCATAAGCTATTCCTAGGAAACTGTAATCTCTCAGGCAAGAGGACAACTCATTGTTCTGTTCAGCATTATATATAGTCAAAGCCCATCACACTCGTGGCACTTTGTAAATGTCTGTTGAATGACTGGACAGATGAACTTTACTTCTTTGGATTTCAGTTCAACTTAGAGTGATTTGGGCAAATAATTTGAGTTCTTCTCTAGTCTAAAATTCTGTGATTCTATGTTTATTTCTTAGTTATCTTAGCTTTCTCTTTAAACTAGGGTTCCTCACACCCTCAAAATTACTTATATTTTGCACATTAACTGGAAGGATATTTTTGTAAAACGTCGGAAAGTATAATCACCTTGATCCTCGGAAATACGCTGTGGAATTTTTCTTTTTCCATGGCCACTGTGCTGCTGACCTAAAAATAGATTTCATTAGTTTCTATGTTTCTTCCTTAACTATATAAGGATGTCTTTGAACCACTTCTGAAGATTAGTTGAGATCTTTACATTTTTAAATCAGTCTGATCCAGGCTACTCAAAAGGAAAAGCTCGAAATAACATTATGTTCCCTTTTGTTATTACTTCATTCCTATGGAGATGCTAGCAAGCAATATCTGCAAATCTACGGTTTGGTAAATAAGTTAACAACATTGAAAGACAAGTTCCCCAAACTAAGTGACATGTTTAGGGCTATTTAATTCAGTACAATGAGGATTTCTTCCCCACTTCAATTAGAGTCTATTGATAAAATTAACAGGCAAAGACAACTGCAGAAAATATCAGAAATTGAATTAGGGGCAAGGAAACAAATCACTTCCTGACTTCATGTTTTAGATGCATAGGAGTTATCATCAGATTTAGTCTGATTTTGCAAAGCACCTGGTATCCCCAAAACTGTACTTAGTGCTCCATAAAGACAAAGTCCCTGAAACTCAGGTCTCAGTGCCCATTACCACAGCCAGCCTTCCTTGCGGAAACTGCTAATCCACAGATGCGTCATTCTTAACTTACTTTGTAAGGAACCCTTCACAGAAGTTTGTGTAGCGGCTTCCTCTGAAAAAGGAGGGGCTTGGACTGAACTGGAGTTAATGAGGGATTGGTGAGCTACTTGCTGTAATGGGGAGACTTAGGGCATAAACTTTTCAGGCAGAGATACTTTTCAGATTCAAATAGTGTCCCATTACCCATTTTCTCTCAGGTGAGACGACGGCTCCCTATTTTCCTGGCTTATCTTCTATCCTTTCTTGCTGGATCATCTTTACCTGATTCTCCAGTCCAACTATTTCTCTGTCTCATATTCCCTCCCACCAAAATATAAACACTATAGCAATGGGGTTTTTTGTTTTACGATTTTTTCTGTTTTTTTTATTTTTAATGAAAAAAATAGTATATACTCATTATATAAAATTCTAGTAGTAAAAAAAATTCATCTGGAATCTCCCCACCCACAGATAGCTACTTTTAACAATTTAACGTTTCAGTGAAGAACTTCCTTCCAATCATCTCTCCACATCAGTGGTTCTCAGTTGGGGGTGATTTTGTCCCTCTGCCCAAGGGGATATTTGGCCATATATAAAGATATTTTTTGATTGTCACTACTAGGGGATTGCTACTGGCGTCAGTGAGCAAAGGCCAGGGATACTGCTAAACAACCTACAATGCACAGGACAGCCCCCTACAACAAAGAATGATCTAGCCCCAAACATCAAGAGTACCAAGACTGAAAAACCTTGCTCTATATAACAGAGATCATACCATGCATGCTGCTAGCTAACATTCTTATTAGGACATATTATAGATAATAATAAGAGCCAACACCTATATAGCACTTACCATGTTCCAGGCAGTGTTCTAAGTGCTATATAAATATATAAACTCATTCTCATGAGCTTACAAGGTGGGTTTCATTAACCCTACTTTATAGTTGAGGCCCTTGAGAGGTTAAGCAATTTGTCCAGAGTCACACAGCTAATAAGAGCCAGGGTTTGAACCCAGAGTCCCTGTTTTTAAGTCCTATGCTACCTTTACTTTCCATTCATGCACAGTATTCCATTTTATAACCATGTCGTAATTCACTTCATTCCTTATTAGTGGGCTTTCAGGTAGTTTTAAACTTTTTTCTTTAAGAAACAACACTGAAGTGAATGTCCTTGTACACACATCTTTGCATGCTTGTCTAATTATCTTCTTAGGATAAATTCTTGAAGTAACATTGCTGGGTCAAAGGATACACACATTTTACATTTTCATATATACTGCCAAACTACCCAACAAAAAATGTATCAATTTATACTGAAATTTTGAGTATAAATTTCCTTGGTCCCTGGGGAAAGCCGCATACACAGACTTGAACCGAGTATCATCTCTGTTTTTTCTCTCCCTCATTCTTCCTACCCACCTACCCACACCTCAAATGACCCATGTTAGGACCTTTGTCTCCCGGCAGGCACTAACAGTGGCCACCACAACTTGGTGCTGCCCCAGCCCTCTTTTATAACCCCACCCCTCCGCTGACCATAGAGTGAATTCTTTAAATCCACAGGGACACTGAATTCTTCCACAGAGTGAAAAGTAAGTCAATGGGGATAAACTCCCAAAAGTTTATAAAAATAGGAAAATGCCAGGCAGACATCAGTGCAGATAAGCAAGCAGATTACTAAAAGTTTCAAGGTGAGAAATGAAATCATGGGGCTAGAGATTCTGAATGGAGGGCTCTAAAAAATAAAATTGCAATTCTATAACCATGAATAGATTCAATTGAAGAATAAAAGGGGAAGGTATCAGAAGGAAAACAAATTCACTTAAGATTAGATTTTAAAACATATGCTATCTCCCTAAAAATTCCTTATTAGTTTACAAGGGCGGTAACTACACAGTAGAGGAACCTGATAGAACACCTTGACCAGGTGATCAAAATTAACATCTCTAATGAGAGGTGGATGCACACAAAATCACTTATGTAAGTATCTGAGCCAGCAATGCATAAACTGAATCTAATCAGGAGGAAATAGACAAAACCAACCTGAAGAACATTCTATTAAAAATGTTCAGGGTCACTGTATCAAAAATGTTCAGTGGCCTGTATTCTTCAAAATGTCAGAATCACGAAAGACAAAGACAGACTGAAGAGCTACTGCAGATTAAGGATTAAAGAGACGTGAGGACTAAATACAACACATGATGCTGCATTGGTTCCTGTACTGGAGGGGGAATGTGCCTTATGGGACATTATTGGGACAACTAAGTATTAAATTAATATTGTTTTCTGTAATTGACAATTGCAATGTGGTTATAAAAGAGAACACTCTTGCTCTTAGGAAATATGCACAAAAGTATTAAGGGGTACAGGGTCATAAGGTATGCAGCATATTCTCAAATAGTCCAGAAAACAAGAAATTATGCATATATTACACATGCAGCCTACATATCCATCAAAAGACACAATAAATTAAATTACTATCCGATGGAATACCATGCAACTGTTTAAAATAATGAGGTCATTTTATATGTACTGACATGGAAAGATTTCTAAGACACCAATAAGCGGGGAAAAAGTTGCCTAGGTTGGACACATTTATAAATTTTTATGAGCGTGTAAAGGTTTCATATTCAGAAAAAAATTGTTTTTACAATGATTTTAAAAACAAAGTAGATGTACAGCAGGTGGGAAAAGAGCTACAAAAAGACAGAAGAGTGTGAAAAGGGTATTTGCAAGAACCTGAAAAAACAAAAAAAGGATTAGAAAACTAAAGTCAGGAATAACTTGGAGAAAAAAATGTTAAAGACATTTTTACTTTTCCCTCTCTCAAAATTATGCTCAAAATGAAATGCTAAGTAAGAAATGATGGTCTCAATGTCTGGAGAACATAGGAAATATTAACTAGTCAAGTGGAGAGAATAACGCACTTGGAAACCTAGACTTCAGGCCTAAATTGGTTCCTTGACCAAGTCACTTAACCTCTCTGAGCCTGAATTCCCTCCTCCCTGAAATAAGGAGTTGGACAAGAACAATTTCCAGGTCCCGTTCTATGAAGTATAAGACCAAGTTATCTTAAAAAATAACTTCCTAATTATACCTACTGAATAATAAACTTGTTTCTTTACCCAGTGGCTCTAGCTGCCACTGAGGACTGTGGCCTTATATGCTTCTCCAGAGAAGGGACTTTCTCTTCATCTCATTTAAATCTCCAGCCACAGTTAGTATAGGTGATAGATATTTGTGAAAATGAAGTTGAATTAAACTATTGCTTTCCCTACATCTGAGAGAATACCTAGAAAGGCTGTGTTTCTAGAATTTTGCTCATTAGGTACCAATGTTGTTAGAATCATTCATGTAAAATGTAGCTAGGTAAGAAATACCTACAGCTTGATGACCTGGACAATCTAAATTCTGAAATAATGGCAGGATACAGTCAACAGGCCAAGGCAGGTTTCAATTGTGAATCAGAGAGTATTTGGAATAAGCTTGTACTTGAGATAACTATGGGACATTTATGCCCACACCATCCCTGCCTGAAGGACTTAGCTCTTAATTATGAAGTACATTTATGTGTTTCCAAGTAATTTTCTATCCTTCCCCACAGTATGGTCATTCATTTTTTCCTACTTATCAAAGTAACTCACTCTTATTTAGAGAACCTTAACAGTACAGAAAACTTTAAAGAAGAAGAGGCTTCTAGAATCCCTCCCACAGAAGCATTGCTGACACTTTAGGGTAGGTTCTTTTGCTCTTTTTCTATGGATACGTAAATATTTTTATACTCATACAAAATTGCTTATGCTATAGTTTTTTGTCTTTCATTTTTAGCTTAAAAGTTAGTCCTTTTAAACAAAATTAATTTTTTATACTTTACTGTTTACTTCAAGACGACCCACAGAGAGGGATAAATAAAACCTCTCTAAAGGACCTACTTTACCAGGTCTTCTCTGAAGAGGTCCCACCGTCCAAGACCGGTAGGATATATTGGCCAAACAGCGGGTCCTCCTTCCCAAAATGTCCAAGCAGGATACATGATATCATGGTACTCTGATGTCTTCAACAGAAACAGAGAGGTTATTCTAAGTCAGTCTCAGAGCAATAGAAGAAGCAGCAAACTGCATTCATGCCACGGGATCTGGAAAAGGCCTTGCCCCAGTGTTATATTGTCAAAGATATATTTTCCCTAGTCTGCGAAGTCTAGACTCTAGATGCTAAAAGGCAAAAGTGACCATGGGTTAAAATTCATGGGCTGACTGAATCCCAGAATACGAAATCACACTAAAGGTCAACTTTTCCAGTTCCCCAAAGTTCTGTTTTTCTAGAGGACATTCACTGTTGGAGTTTTTAGTTTAAGGAAATAATATACCCAATTCTGAATGATCACATAGCTGTCTCATCTTTTAACTGATACTACACTTGGAGTGTATACTGTCTTACCAGTTCTTAGTTATTTCCTAGATAGGTCTTTTAGGAGCAAGAATTAGGAAATATAGTGCAATGGTTGAGAGTGTGGGCTCTTGAGAAAGATCATCTGACTCCACCTCTTTCCAACTCTAGGCAAGTTACTTAATCTTTCTATGCTTCAGTTTCCTTACCTTTATAACTGGATAAATAATAATATCAATAATATTATCTATCTAATAGGCTTGTTTTGAATATTAAATGAGTTAGTACATGTAAAAAACTTAGAACAGTGTCTGACACAAAGTGAATACTCAATAAGTGTTAGTATTACCTATTACTGTGGCACTGCTGAGCTCACATTGGTTGGTCAATAAATTCTGAGTTATTTTTTGGTTATTTTTCTTTTTTGATCAGGGTCAAAAGTAGTGATGGGCAGAATGGGGGGGAGGGGTGTTATCCCACATCTTTTGAAAAAAGTTTGAAACCATTTGTTCCCTTTACATGGTTACTTCTCTTAAAATTCTGGTCACTGATAAGCCTCTAATTCTACTGTTTCTTCCATTGGCACTACATATGCAATATGCTGTTTGCCTTCTTTCAAATATTTAAAAAATGGTATGTGATTTATCAAGCACCTCAGGCATAACAGCTGCTCAAAAGAAACTGCACATTTATTATAAAGCTGACAGACTAAAATCCCTCCCTTGCAAACTAAGAGTCACTGGTTCAAAAAAAAAAAGGGAGGGAATTAAAGATGAAAGGAAAGTTAGTATACTGATGGTCATACTTATTATCCACAGAAAAAACAGATAAGTAATAAACACAAAGTCCTTACTGACTTACATGGGAGCCTCTATCTGTTCTTCTGAGAGGGCTTCATGAGAAATAACGGGACCAAGCACTTTTGAGAAATGAGGCTAAACCATGGGAAATGCAACACAAATGTGGCCTCAGCCCACTTGCAACACAGGAAATAAACAAGTCTAGAGAGAAAGTAAACTGTGATAAAGAAAAAGTGGGGATAAAAAGTTCCTCTGCTTTGGAGACATCAAATCAGAAATGGAGTTATTTTCTCAAAGTTCAGAGGGTTTTCCTAAACCCACTCTTCTCCCATAGAATCTCCCATCCACTCTTTTCTAGCCTGCCCCCATCCCTGCCCCCAAATGCTTTCATATTTAGTCTCTAGGGAATGAAGGCCCATTCCTGCTAATACACCATGTACAAGAACATGAGCACTAAGATATTCACTGTCCCAAGTTCTCCAAGCCCACAAGTGTGTCCTAGTACTCCTATCTCTCCATAACTAGACCCAAAGATCACCCCCTCACATATCCCTCTTGGGTATTGCAGGCATACCCCCTCACTGCA
This sequence comes from Balaenoptera physalus, assembly GCF_965194825.1. Taxonomy (NCBI): domain Eukaryota; kingdom Metazoa; phylum Chordata; class Mammalia; order Artiodactyla; family Balaenopteridae; genus Balaenoptera; species Balaenoptera physalus. The sequence continues at coordinate 80,842,527 of NC_138891.1, forward strand.
TTGCTTGGGTGAAAACTGTGTGAAGTTATCTAGCACCTTCAGTCTCACTGTTAGCCAGGCTGGGACCCTGGGATACAGTGGCCGGACAGACGATACCTAATACTATGGTTGATACATACATTGTAGAAGCTCAACAAATATTTTTTTTGAATGCAGGTTTTCCCTAACTCCAAGCCCATGAGTTTTCTTGGGCCACTCTCTCCCACGCTCTGTAGGATCTCTGAATCCCACCTCCAATGTCCTAGAGGTTCCTCAGGCCTCTCTCATTCCCTACCCTCCATCCCTAGCCCTATAGACACAAGCAACCTTACTCACATCACTTGTGGGTCCTCAACCCCATCTGCTCAGTCTTATCGTTCAATGACTGTGAAGCTAACAGGGACACAGACCCACTTTTGGACCTCAGGCCTCATCCTCACCATCACCCATCAGACTCTGCCACAGACAGCCATCTCCTGCTTATATGCTAGAGGACCACCCTCCATCCCCTCATATGGCTCTTCCTATACTTACCTTACTGAAGGAGAAGACTGGAATGGCAGGCTCCATCCATTTAGGAACCTGAGGATAATCTCGTACATTGATCACCATCTCCATGTCAGGGAGGCGCCCAATAACTTCCAAAATAAAGTGTTCAACACCACTACACCTGTCAACCAGAAATACCACAACTTCACCAGAGCAGTGCCTGCTCTCGGACAAGGCAGGGTCCCGCTTACACTTTCAAAGCAAGACAAGCCAGTGTTCAGATCATCAGCCTCCTGCAAAGTGTCCTGAGAGCAATGCTCCTGAAGGGACTACTCCACTCTTCCATATGGTGCCAGTTATCTTTTCCAGCTAAGCTGCTCCAGCTTACAATACTTAATAAAATTTTCCGACTAGATCATCCTAAGTTTCAAGGGAGTGTTATTGCTACTCCTACCATTTCCTCTCGTCTCTTCATTCCCAGCATTTCTTTATTTCTCCTACATGGAATCGTTTAATTAGTAAGCAAGATACAAATTTTGATAGGAACTGGAAAAGCTGATTTTCTAATTGTGTCCCTTGGGCTTTGCATCTCACAAAGACATTATTTTTATTTCCACCGTAACTAAGTCTCATAGTTTATGAGGAAGGATAGGAAACCTTTCACTACCTTCACCCTGAATACAGAACACTATCAAAATCAGTTTTGCAAGCCAGAAAGAGTGCCATGTATATAATCACAAAGACTGTAATATTGCTTTCAGAATAGACTTCCTGGGAATTCTCAGAGGATTTCTGGAAAAAAAGTGAGTATACGCTGACAGCTAACTTTTCTGCCCCATCCTTTGGGTCCTGACCAGCACTATACTGGGGGGCAACATTCCAAGGCCTGACCAAAATTTTATGGCAGCATGAAAATGAGTGATTTAAAATATTGATTTATACACAGGGTGATAACTACAAAAAATATCAATAGTTCATAAACATAAGAAAAGATGGTCAACTGTACTACTATAAGGAAATGCCCCCAAAGCCAAACTTATAAAAACAGAGAAAGTGCTTAACAGAGGCTGAGGAATGGGGGGAAAGGACAGATGTTGTTTAAGGGTACAAACGTGCAATGAGCAGTAAATAAGCCCTAGAGATCTAACACACAGTGTACTGACTATAGACAACAAAATGGTATTATAATGACCAAACTTGCTAAGAGACTAGAACTTAATCATTCCCACTACTATAAAAGAGAATAATTATGTAACATGATAGAGGTGCTAATTATCACTACAATAGCAATCATATGAAAATAAATGTATCAGATTAACATGTTATACATCTTAAATTTATACAATGTTATATGTCAAGTATATTTCAATAAAAAAATTAAGTATCACCATGACAAAAGAAAAAATCTAGTGAAGCTAGATGCCAGTTTTCATCAATCAGATTGTCAAAGATCAAAGAGTCTGATAATACATAGTGAGAGTGTGAGGTCTATTCTGAGCACATGATACAAGGCTGGTGAAAGTGTAAACAGGCACAACCTCTTTGGAGGACAATTTGCTTCTATTTATCAAGATTTTAAAAACACATTAATTGGCCAATTAATTTTACTTTTAGGAGTTTAGCCTGAAGATATATTCACATGAGTGTTCAAAGGTCTAAGTTCAAGGATGTTTACAGCATCATTGTTTACATTAGTCAAAAATTAAAGGGGAGGACCTCCCTGGTGGCGCAGCAGTTAAGAATCCACCTGCCAATGCACGGGACACTGGTTCGAGCCCTGGTCCGGGAAGATCCCACATGCCGTGGAGTAACTAAGCCCGTGCACCATGACTACTGAGCCTGAGCTCTAGAGCCTGCGAGCCACAACTACTGAGCCTGCGCACCCCAACTACTGAGGCCAAGCACCACAACTACTGAAGCCCACGTGCTCTAGGGCCTGCGTGTCGCAACCACTGAGCCTGTGTGCTGCAACTACTGAAGCCCGCACACCTAGAGCCTGTGCTCCGCAACAAGAGAAGCCACCGCAGTGAGAAGCCCACGCACCGCAATGAAGAGTAGCCCCCGCTCACTGCAACTAGTGAAAGCCCGTGCACAGCAACGAAGAAGACCCAACACAGTCAAAAAAAAAAAAAAAAATTAAAGGGGAGTGGTGGGGAAAAATTTAAGTGTCCATTGACAGATGACTCAATAAAGAAATCCATACAATGGGTTTTTATGCAGCTAAGAAGAGTTCTCCGTGTACTCCTATGGAACAATTTCAAAATCTACTGTTACAAGGAAAGGAAAAGAAAGTTGCAGAACAGAAGATATAGCATGTTCTAGTTTGTTGATGAATCTAGATAACTGTATATGCAGAGATTATTTCTGGCAGGATGTAAAAGAAACTGGTAATTGTAGTTGTCTCTTGAGAGGAGGACTCAGGGACTAGTGGTCTGGTGGAGGGGGGTGTAAGGTGGTAGAGAAACTTCCTTTTCATTGTACATACTTTTGAGTTATCCAAATATTTTACCATGTGCATGTAACACTCCTTTTTTTTCTTTTCTTTTGAACACTTTACTGGAAATATGAGCAAATGCAATAAAGCAAGAATATTAAAGATATATAATGGGAAGAGAAAATTTTAAACTGACTTTATTTGTAGATCCATGATCATCTATGTAGAAAATTTTAAGTAATCTAGCCAAAACCTATTACAACTAGTAAATGAATTTAGAAATGTAGCATATTTTATTTACTAACAATGGTCACAGAGAAAATGAAATTAATAAAGTACTATTTACAATAACATCAAAAATATGTAATACCCTGTGATTATTTTGACAAGAGACATTCAAGACCTACATACTAAAATCTATGAAACAATGGAGAGAGTAATTAAAGATGTAAGTAAATGGAAAGATACACCCTATTCATATATCCAAAGACCCAATATTAATTTTTTTTACTGAAGTATAGTTGATTTACAATGCTGTGCCAATCTCTACTGTGCAGCAGCAAAGTGACTCAGTTACACACATATATAAACTGTTTTAATATTCTTTTCCATTATGGTTTATCACAGGATATTGAATACAGTTCCCTGTGCTATACAGTAGGACCTTGTTGTTTATCCATGTAACACTCCTTTGATACTGAAAAAAATTACTCGTTAAAAAGTTTTTAAAAAAATGTATTACTGCAGTACATTTACATGTAACAGCTGAAACATTTATTTTCTTTCCCATTCAGCTTTTAAAATAGCATTCTCTCACATACTGTACAATTCTATTTATATAAAACTCTAGGAAATAATCTATAATGAGAGGAAGTAGATCAGTGGATGCTTGAGGACAGGGGTGGGAGGAAGGCATGGCGGGGAAAGGGGGAGAGAGGGATTGCAAAGAGGCACAAGGCAACTTTTGGTAGTGAGAGATATGTTATTTTGGTTATATATATATACTTATCAAATTGTACACTTTAAATATGTGCAGTTTATGTCAACCATACTTCACTAAAGCTATTATTTAAATAATACCATTATTCTCTACCTTTGAAATGATGTGACTCCAGTGGTTTTTTTTTTTGTTTGTTTATTTCTGGTTTTTTTTTTTTTGCCATGCCACATGGCTTGAGGGATCTCAGTTCCCCGACCAGGAATTGAACCCAGGCCTTGGCAGTGAAAGCCCAGAATCCTAACCACTAGGCCACCAGGGAACTCCCTCCAGTGTTAATTAGATGGTGCTCCAGTTCCTCAGCAAAATCTCTCAGCTCATCCTTGAAATGCTGAGTTTACATTTTCTTTTGTTCAGAACTGAATACTTTAACTGTCATAGATATTTCTCAAACTGGGTGAAGTAAAAGTATCTAGACCTAGAAAGATACTACTTTTGGCCAGATGAGAGTCTGAGATATTACACAACTGTGTCCATTTCATTAAGGACACTGGTTCTGAATATTTCATTTTATTTCTCTTTTGTTTAACTCTATTTTCCTTAGTTGTATATGTATTAATAGTTGGAATAGGGAACTTTCAACACATTAGGACCTTTCATTGTCAGTGAAAGGTCCTGTGCTCTCTTAATATTTCTAAGAGCTCATGATTCTGACCGAAAAGCTCTGGGGTCTGGAATAAGAGCCATGTGCCTTTCAGAAACTTTGAGAGTACTACTTAATTTGATCTGGAGATTGTTCAGCTAACTATTAAACATTGGAAAAGCTTTCAAAGCCCAACAATGTCTATATTCATATTTTCTTTCTCATTTGTAGAAATTACAAATTCCTCTATGCTCATAATTTGTAGTTAAAGTCTCTATTATTGTTCCAAGTAATGAAACAAATCTCTATTTAAAATACCTCAGTGATTTTCCCCACTACCACCTTATTTGCCCCTGACACTTGATAACCAAAATTGTGATTACCTCAGACTGTGGGATATTAAATGATCTTAATTTTTTTGTTGTTGTTATTGTTTTTACATATTTTACATTACAGTGAAAATATACTAATTTATAATAAAGTTGTTATTACGAACAAATAATATAAATCCTTATGACAAAATGGATGCATGTTTTTTACAATACTGCTCATTTATTTTACTTGTAATGACATAACATCATTTAGAAAAAAGATCTTAGTAAGGGAATATCCTGCCTTCTGGGTTTTGTACTTTGTAATTTTATAAAGAGTAGAGGTTTTGTGTGGTTTTTTTTTTTAAAAGACTCCTGGGAATTCCCTGGTGGACCAGTGGTTAGGACTCTGTGCTCTCACTGCCGAGGCCCCGGGTTTGATCCCTGGTCAGCCGAGCGACATGGCCGGGAAAAAAAAAAAGACTCCTAAGAGGAAGGTTTATCACTTGTTGTACATAATGCTGCCTAAAGCCAACTTGCAGGCTTAGTCTGTGACCCTCCCTCCTCCCCGCCAGCCCTCAGCCCACTGATATGTAACTTCAGCTCTCACATCTAAAGTCCTGGCCAGTGGAGCCTGCGTAATCTGCAGCACCAGTTATTTCTCTTGCTTTTCCACCACCTTCCTTTGAATACTTGGTATCTAGAATAGTAGTTGGCCCCTGACAGACAATCAGTCAACGCTTCCCCTCCTCCTTCAGCCCAGCTCACTCATGCTGGGTCTCATCAGCCTGTGTCCTGAAGCTACTATAACTGGGGAAGGAGAAAGGGCAGAGTCACAGCCAGCACAATCAGTGATGTGCCCCAGCCTTACAAAGAGAGAGGAGACAGGCTTTGATATAGGAGATAGGAGAAGAGACGTTGGCAAGAAAAATTCCCAGGCAAGCAGAAGAGTTTGTCACTATTTTGTAGTCCTTCTGAAATGTGAGGAAGGGTTTACCTGTAAGTCCCTTTCATTGGACTCTCTATAAGAGTAGTATCAAGTAAGCCCTTATGCAATAAGATCAGAAGATATATGTACCTCACAGCTCTTACCTTGAGGGGAACATGCAGTCATTTTCTCGGTATAATCTGTTGTTAATGACCTGATAGTGGGTCCCTAGCTTCCGTCTGACTACCTCCGCCATCATCTTCCTGGAGATACCTCCTCGGAAAGGGGTCAGATCCTCTTCTATGACACTGGGAAAGAATGGGAATCATCAAGGAAGGCAGAACAAGAGAATCATACCATTCCACCTACTTCCTATCTGTGGGTCTAGGCTTAGTATTAGAGAACACAGTAAGCTACGGGAAAGAATAGAGGGCAGGAATGAGCAACCTCTTTCCTGGAAGCACCTTAGGTGATCTAAAATATCAACAACGACAAAGCCACAAAAAGGAAAAAGTCAATATCTCTTCTACCTCCCTCCATCTGGATTGCCCCTCCTTGGCCTGATGCATATTCCTCCTTCACTACTCATGCCACACCCACGTCCTCCCAGTCACCGCAGTCCCACTGACCTCCCCTTCTCTGAATCCCACAGAAGATATGGTTTACGCCTTACAGCCTGACACTGTTTGAGTCCCATGTTCTAGTCTGTTTGGCCCCTACGACCCTGCATACTCTAGCAGTATGTATGACTGACAGGAGTAACCAGAAATTACACTATTTTGAATCCCCTTTCAAGTTCAGTACATAGCAAGTTTTCAGTTAAGTATCACACACATCAGGTGAATTTTTTGAGGAATCACAGCATAACATAATGAGGAGTTAAAGGACCCTGTTATTTAGCTGATGAGGAATCTGAAACCTAGAGAAGTGAAGTGTCTTGGATCTGGGACTAGAACCCAAGGCTGATTTCAAAGTAATCTTTCTACCATAACACACTCCAGCCCTAATTTGCATACATTAAAGATAACCAACAAGAAACTTATGATTCGATTCATTTAAATGTATGTTCATTCCTTCAACAGTATTTATTGAGTACTTACTGAGAGCCAGCACCAGGAATATGACAGTGAATATAAGACATAGGTCTTGACCTCAAGAAGCTTTCAGTCCAGGGGAGAAAGCAGACAAGTACATGTACTAATTCCCACAAGGAGCTAACAGGCACCTGGGCCTCTCCTCTCCCAGGGTATTTTTATCCCCCAGAAATAAGAAAACCACCTCAAGGACCCTGTCTGCTCTCAAAACATGCTTGGCTCTCTGACCACTGCAACCAAGGTCTCTTGGGGATTTCAGGGAATTTCCTCCTGACAAGATCTAAATTCTTAAAGACACGTCAAAGAAAAGAACTCACCCATGGTAGCAGCTGCAGTTTTGACTTGAACATGGTTCATAAATCTCCAAAGCCCTGTTAATTTGGTCAATAAATACTTTCCATTTTGAACCTTCAAAAAGTGAAGTAAATGAAGGTTAACAAAGTATCCCTGAGCACTCTTATTCACTAGCAGCAGGCAGGCAGAACCAACAGAAGGTCAAAACTTTTAGACACCCTCTTCTCCTCCCACTGGTGGAAATGAACCTCCAGGAAGGATTCATTCTACAGTTCTCCTGCACTCAGATCAAGTCTGCCCCTTTACTCGGGCTGCCAGGTATCCAAGAAATGGGAAAAATTCCACGCTTGACACTCAGAAGGTTATGGATAAACTGGTGACACGGATTCCCAACTTTTACTAATCAAACTGAGCCCCACAAAGAGGATCGATTAAAAGCCCCAGGCATTATTAACCTTCCCTTCATCTCTTCTGGCAATGGACTAAGAACACTACACACACACACACACACACACACACACACGAATTATCCCCCAGTGTGTTAGGGAGGCGCAGGGTAGCCGAGCGTGGGCCATACCCACTGTGGGTAAACAGGGGCATGGCCCTCCCCTCCCCTCTATCACTCAATTCCGGAGGATGGGTTACTCTCCAGGGTCCTGGGCAGGAGAAGCACCGCCAGACACCTAAACGCACTCTCCGCTCCGAGATGCCCCCGTGCCCCCTGCCCAGCTCTGCCCCGCAGCGACCACAGCACAAGCGTGGCGCCGGCCGCAACGGGGAGCGAGGGGCGCGGGAGAGCGCCTCGGGACCGGGCCAGACCCGAGCCCCAGCGGTGGGCTCGGCCCTGTCCGGAGCCCACCTGACTCCTTCTGGCGGCCCGGCACCGGGGGCAGGAGTAGCAACAGCAGCCACAACCGAAGCTGGGAGCGCAACCACCGCTCCATCGCCAGCCCACCCACTGCCGAGTCCCGGCTGCAGCGCGAGCGGGCGGAAGCGCAGCCCCGCACAAAGATGGCCGTGGAGCCGCACCACGTGGGCGGAGGGCCGCCCCGCGCTGAGACTGCCCCGCGCAGCTCTGCCTCCGGATCCTGGTCCCGAGCCCGGCCAGCAGCACAGACAGTGTCCCTGGGAAGACGGCGCGGGGAAGCTGGGCACCCACCGGGCAGCTAACCACAATGCGGTGCGGGCAGGCTGCAGCTGATCTGCTCGTTTGTTTAGAGCCGAGCTATCCACATATCCACATATATAGCCACCTCTCTCCCTCTGTCTCGCGCGCGCTCTCAGGTGAAATCGGATCCCAGGAGAGAATGAATAAATGGCGTCCCCAGGGAAAAATATGGGTAATATTTGTCTCTTACATTCTATAACATCTTGAAAACATCTTATTCTCTGCAGCCAGAAAACTGAAGGCCAGAGAGGGTATGTTTTTCGCCCACAGATTGATAGTTACTGGCACAACCTAGGCTAGTAGTTCTTGCCACAACCTCGAACTGCTTCTTACTAAATAGCATAGATTTGTTGAGCACCTGAATGTGTACAGTACTCTTAGACCCCAAAGGGTTGCATATAGTATATAGCACACATATCTTTGTAATAGCAGTTTATAACAGTTGGGGTGACTCAGGAAAATAAACAGTGGGCAACACTTTGCTGTTCAGTATAGGTATACAGCTATATATGTTATATAAAGGGAAGTGTAAATGAAACGGCTTATTCGTTCTTGCAGTCTTGTCTTTAAACCCCAAGCTCTCTGTGAAGATTTTCTTGGGATTGACACCACCACCCACGGAGCTTAGTACCGTGTCTTGCATGCTGTCTCTGGACTTTGGGCATACTTTTTTTTTTTTTTTAATAAATTTATTTATTTTTGGCTGCGTTGCGTCTTCGTTGCTGCGCGCGGACTTCCTGTAGTTGCCACGAGCTGGGGCTACTCTTCTTGGGGTGCGCAGGCTTCTCACTGGGGTGGCTTCTCTTGTTTCAGAGCATGGGCTCTAGGTGCACAGACTTCATTAGTTGTGGCACACGGGCTCAGTAGTTGTGGCACACAGGCTTAGCTGCTCCGCGGCATGTGGGATCTTCCCGGACCAGAGATCAAACCCTTGTCTCGTGCATTGGCAGGTGGATTCTTAACCACTGTGCCACCAGGGAAGTCCCCTTGGGCATACTTTTAGTGTTATATTTATTGTAATAAATTGTAATTACTGTGTTTTCCTGGTGTCTTGTTTCTTCTACTAGACTGTGAGCTCTTTGGGGTATTCACTTTTGTAACTCCACCATCTACCTAGTCCTTTTCTTAACATAAAATAAGCGCAACATTTGTTGCTGAAGCACGACTTGGCGGCTCGGTCTCCTTTACCTAGGCAGTGACTTGAGCCCAGGTGATGTCTCCCAACCTGCCCCATCTGTAAAAAGGGGGTTGATAACTTGAACACGGTTGTTACTTGGAGTCCATGAGATAACAGGAATGAGCCCTAACATGATTGTCCGCACGTCGTTGGAGCTTGGTGACTGAAGCCCAGGGAGGAAATACGTTGTTTAGTGCTAGCGAGGAAGGCGGTACCGCGAGCCCAGCGGCGAAGGCGAGTTCCACTGCGCAGGTGCACGCAGGAGGGGGTGCGGTGCTCACTCCCTGGCTCTCGTGTAGTTCCGGGGCCCTGTTCGCGGCTGGGGCGGTAGGCCGTCGCGGAGCTGACGTCACCACTGTGCGCTGCCACGTCTGCTCAGCTCCGCGGTAATGGAGGCTGAGGATGAGTGCTGACGGGGCCGGGCTCTGCCTCTAGCTTTAGCTCTGGCTCTGACTCTGGCACTGACTCGGTGTCTGGGTCTGGCAGCGCGAAGCCTGGACACCTTTTCTCGACTCTCCGGGAGGGGACGGCCCACGGGCAAGCAGCTGGTTTGGAGCGTCTCAACCTGGGCAGGGAGTTCTCTTGCCTGGGGTCCAGCCTGTAAAGCCGCCTCCTCCCAGGGATCCCTCCCCACTGGCCTGGCCTCCTCCATGCGTGAGTATTACCGAGCCGCCGCGCTGTCCGATTGTCCCTGGCCTGCTTCGACCCTCCAGGTTGCGCGGCGGGGGCCGCTTTGTCATCCCCTCTTAAGGGCCAGTCTATTGAAGTTTGTGGTCCTCTCGCCGCCCACCTTCCTCCACCCCATCCTCTCTCTCCCTCTTCCGTCCCAATTTTTTTGCTCCACACTTTTCTTTCCCTTTGCTCATTAATTGAGCAAGGACCAGCTGCCCCTACATCCAGCGGTTTGAATGCTTTGTCTCACCTGGCGTTTGTTAATCTGCAGCCGAAAGCTGTTAGGAATAGGGAACAGAGGATATCTGCTGTAACGTTTTGAAAACCAGGGTTTTTCCACGGTGTCATTCCTCAGTTTTTAAGTTGTATTGTTTCGGAAACAGATTTTTGGTATCCATATTGGCGGATCCGTGATTTTGCCATAGATTGATAAAAACAGTTTCTTTTCAGTGATGGTCTTTATGTATTACTTGTCTTTTAATCCTGCAGTTTCAGTAATTTCTAAATGATTTTACATCAGTTTTCCTGGAGTGGCCATCCACTTGAGCTCTTTCCAGTATTTTCACTCTAACATATGGAGATACCACTTGAACAGTTTTACTTTTAAAGCGTTAAAAGACCTTCTGATGTACTTTCACGCATCTTTGTCAGTCCTGACAACCACCTCTGTAGGACAAGGAACGCTTTTTTTTCTGATGAGGAAACAAACTCAGAGGTTAAATGCCTCAAAGTCAGATCATAAGTGACCCAACTGATCTCAGAATCTAGATTCCCTTGATAACAAAACCTAACATTTTGGACAGTGCTGATTCTTCTGCATTTCAAGTGGCTTACTGTGAAATACTACTTTTGAACTGGAAATGTATATATTCAGTGTTTCTTGTAAATTTCTACCTGATTGTAATATCTTTCAAACAGAGCTTAGATTAGAATTTAGGCTTCTGACCCATTGGAGACTGAGTAGTCCTTTCATTAGAATAAACTAGGTAATAGACATTGGGAGCATTTGTTTGACAATCTGGTTTTACAAGGTCTGCTCACTCAGTTCTTCTGGTTGTTTTGTTAAACTGCCTACTTTAAAAATAGTAAACTGATATTTAAATGTCTCTTTTTGTTCAGTGTTGAAACAGGCTGACAGCCGTTAACCTGGGTTGCAGCTACAGGTGGCACTGGAAGCAGACTGGTTCCTGGACATGCCCGGTGGAAGGAGGGGCCCTAGTCGGCAGCAGCTAAGCCGTTCAGCTTTACCTTCTTTGCAGACTTTGGTTGGTGGGGGCTGTGGCAATGGAACAGGCCTGAGAAACAGGTAAAGAAGAAATAAGACTTTGCGTAATTTGTAATATCCTATGATCAGTAAGACTAATACAGAAGTCATCATGTTATTCAGATATTTGCTTATCAAGATTGTTTTCTGACACTGAAGTAGAAATCCTGACCCTAAAGATTGAAAACCTAGTATTTCAGAATACTTTGGAGATAGAAAGTTGTGATGCCCACAAAGTGAAAACAGGCTGATTCATACTTACGGCTGATAATCCAAATTCTAGTCATCATCTTTTTTTTCAACTATTAAAAGAAGGGAGAAATTAATTACAGTTCAAGATGAGTGTGATGGTTTAACTACTTACTAGCATTCTTTTTTGGGGAGGGCAAATTAAAATTGACAGTTAACATGAGATTCAAAAATTGTCATATTCTATCAAGGGTCTTAAAAATTATTTTGTTCAAAATGAAATGAATAAACTATCAGCTGTAGCCTAAACATCTTAAGATTTGTGTCATGTTGTACGAGAATAAAGAATTTGATTTTCTTAATGGAAATTTATCTCTATTCCTAATTTTCAAAAGTTAGAATGAATTATTTCTAAAATTATCCAGGATAACTCATTTCATCAGGAGGTTCGATCATGTAGCAGTAGAAAGAGATGGCTTTTACTGGATTGTTTGGTCAAGATAATTTTTTTTTTCTGCTTCCTCCCTGAATAGAGTTTTCTCTGGCCTGGATTCTAATTTTCACAGCTAGCAATCAGTACTACTCTTGTCTTTTCAGGCCCTCCTGATGTTATTTGTGCACTTTCTCTTTCTGGCCTGCCCTTCTTTCTTTCTGACCTTCCACTCCAAGCTCTACTCAGTCTTCAGAATCAGTTCTGATGTTGTCATTTCGGTGGGTCTCTCCCTGAAATTCCAGTTTGAAGGGACTTTCCAGGCTCTGATTCTCATTATACTAATTTTCAATCCAAATTTTATATTTACATATGTATACAGAGTACTTATAATTTATCCTAGAGTAATATTTTTACTCTCCTGTTCTTTGGATTTCCTCATTTTAAAAACGGTAATACTTTCTGCTTCATAAATACTTTATGCTTGGAAATAAATGAAGTAGTAAATTGCAGTAACTTTTAAAAACTTTACTCTGAATTTTCCAAAATTTCTACAAATAGCATGTGTTGTTTTATTTTTTTAAATAAAGAAAAATGAAAAAATGAGACTATATGAAAATGCTCTTGAGGAAAAGTACTATCCAGCATAGATACTGAGATGAAGGATGTTTCCTATTTGAAGTTCATGCTTTAATTTTACTAATATATACTGACCATCAGTTTAGTGATTCAGTACTTTCAAATTGCAGTAGAAAATCATAGCTGTGCCTAGCTAGGATTCTAGCTAGCTAAAATATTCTAACTCTGCCTTTGTATTAACTCCAGTAGTTCTTTGTTCATTACTTTGACTTTGAGGATTTCCCTAGATTCTTAGATTAGATTAGATTCTCATACTGTCCCATGGAAACCCTCCTCAGTGTTTTGGGCTGCTTGTAGGAGCACATAGAAGGGAGAAAAAGTCATTCAGACCTAGTAGTCTAGGTTTCAGGTTTCCCAGTCCTCTCTTAATGAGACTAACTTTTTCTCCTGTGTATTTTAAATATTAGGATACCATGTAAAATATCTTTTGGGAGGGAATATGAACTGTTCTGCTATTTAAAAAGAGCTGAAAACCACATTCTCAGATGGTTCTGCATGTACTTGAAGTCTGCAGATAGAATACTGGGAAGAACTAGGAACGTTTAGAAAATACCTCTGCTCTTAAATGAGTTTAGCTCTGAGCATGTGATCTGTCTTCCTTGTAGCTCTTCTATCCTGGCTTTCCAGGTTCTAGTTATGGTTGCCTTGATCTACCATTCTCCATCAACTTTCCTCCTTTAACATATCTTTCTTTAGCAATTAATTGGGTTGGTGGGGAGAAGGACTTATTTTTCAACAGATCAGAATGAAGTGAAAAATAATAGTTGCTCATGTTTTGAAAAGTCACTAAAGCTATTATGAGGGATGATTTTGTGACATTTTTACCTAGAGGGGTTATTTTGGAAGAAGACAGACTGTTCTATATTTGTTTCTTGATGGGAAAGAAGCAGCCTAGAATAGGTTGTTTTACAAGACCTGGGGAAAGGGTATAAAAAGTGTGGATAAAACCAGTGTTAGATAGCCTAGAATATAGTTTTAGGAGGGATGTGTATAAAGAAAGACAATGTCCAGATGCAGAGAACTCATTTCTGGAGTGTCTGTAGAGTATTGAAGAGAGAAATAGACAATTGCTTAAGTGTGATGTAATTTTGGATGTTATACTTGATTCTGCAAGACAGAAGTCAGTAGAAGAAGAGAGCATTTGCCCGTTTGTTAGGTGTTTGTGACCTGTTTGAAGTTAAACTTGAAAATGTCAAAGAGGTAGTTTGGTGACACAATCAGAATTGAAATCCATCCTGTCCTGCTTTCTACCTGTGGGGAGCAGGGATTTGTTCTTGGGACTCTGTGCTTAGATGATTGCCTTCTAAAGAAGGAGGATATACTGTGAACTGCTGAGTTTTTAGAGAGCTTTTAGTTGAGGGAGAATCTTATTTGAGAAGGACTAAGAGTGATTTTTTTTCTTTGTTTTGTTCTTGTATGCTTAGTTAATAATATCACCTGAGCATGTCCAAATGATCACTGCATTCTCTATCCCTTTTAGTTCTTTTTTATTCCTTTAAATTTTTCTTGCTTTATCCATTTGCTTACCTAAAATTTGCTGCTTGCTAGCTCCGTAAAAGCCAGTCTTAGGCCTGCTATGTTAACTCTTTCCTGCATTCAGGGACAAAGCAGGGTTCACCATAATTCATAGTGTTTGCACAAATAGTTTAGGCACAGTGAGCCACTCTTATTATTTAGGAAAGCTTTTGTATCAGTGGAGGGGACTGTTTACCAGTCAAGTTCCCAGATGCCAGCCTTGTATGCAGTCCTTTCTAAGGATTGTTATGCTGAACACCTGCTTTCCTTTTGGGAGTCTGGAATTTTGTTAGTGCTAGGTAAAGAGTATTTATGTGGCTAGTCTCCAGTAAAAAACCTTGCCTGCTCAGTCTCTTAATGAACCTCCCTGGTAGACAGCACTTCACACATGTTGTCATAACTAGTTGCTGAAGGAGTTAAGTGCATCCTATATGACTCCACTGAGAAAGGACTCTTGGAAGTTTGCACCTGGTTTCCTCCGGACTTTGCCTGGTACCTTTTCCATCTGCTAGTTTTGATTTGTATTCTCTTGCTGTTATACGTCGTAGCCGTGAACATGACTATATGCGCAGTCCTGTGAGTCCTCCTAGTGAATCATCAGGCTTAGGCATGGTCTTGGGGACCTGCAGCACAGTTTGAAAGAGACTATTCAGTGATAGCATTGAGAAGAGTTCTTTGAAGAGAATCTTTTCCAGCCCTTGTATTATAGATGAAGAAACTGAGGCTCAGGGATATAAAGTTACTTTCTCAAAAACCACAACTGGTTAGAGGGAAATCTGGGACTGGAACTCTCCCACATTGTATCTCAAACATTTGTGTCACTTTGCTCTTCTTGAATCTATTTTATATTCTTTCAGAGGAACAGTACTTTTTTTTTTTTAATTTATTTTATTTTTGTTTGTGTTGGGTCTTCGTTGCTGCACGGGGGCTTTCTCTAGTTGCAACGAATGGGGGCTACTCTTCGTTGCGGTGCGCAGGCTTCTCATTGGGGTGGCTTCTCTTGTTGCGGAGCACGGGCTCTAGGTGCGTGGGCTTCAGTAGTTGTGGCACGTAGGCTCAGTAGTTGTGGCTTGCAGGCTCTAGAGCGCAGGCTCAGTAGTTGCAGCACATGGGCTCAGTTGCTCCGCGGCATGTGGGATCTTCCCGGACCAGGGATCGAACCCATGTCTCCTGCATTGGCAAGCGGATTCTTAACCACTGCGCCACCAGGGAAGCCCTAGGAACAATACTTTTAATTTTTCTTAAATGATACCTCCGTAATTAATTTTCTGAGATGTATTGACCGAGTCTATTTATTTTAGCTCTTTTTTTTTTCTTTTTTTGGTTTTAAGATCTTTGATCATATCTCCTCTCAAACGTTTAACATATAGGAATACTTTCCTCTTTCCAACTGATTCTCTGGATCACTATATTTGATGTTTGTCTCTTTGTCTTTTGGCTTGAAGTATAATAGCCAAGGCTGTATAGGCTATCACAAATAACAGATTTTTTTTTTTTAACTGACAAAACAAAAGACTTTATTTGGAAGGGGCACCCGGACAGAGAGCAGCAGGGTAAGGGAACCCAGGAGAACTGCTCTGCCACTTGGCTCGCAGTCTCAGGTTTTGTGGTAATGGGGTTAACTTTCTGGGTTGTCTCTGGCCAGTTATCTTGCTTGTGCCATATTTGGTCTGACTCGGTACTTCCTGGTGACGCACGCATCTCTCAGCCAAGATGGATTCTAGCATGAGGGTTTCTGGGAGGTTGGCGGGACATATTATGGGCTGGCATCTCCTCCCTCCTTTTGGCCCCTCCCGAATTCTCCCAGTTAGTTTTCAGCAGCAACCCCATGTTCCTTATTGGGATCTCCTGTTACAAGATAACTCATGCAAGCAGTTATTATTGTGTCTGGCCAAGGTGAGTTGTTTTGGTCAGTAGTTCCCTAACATCTTGATTTCTGATTACACGTGGCTTACTGTCTACCAGGGGAGAGAATATTTCAATACTGTATGAAATGATAAGTGTGATAAGGGAACCAGGGACAGAATTTAATGGGCGTACAGAAGAGTGGCGCTTTTACAAATATGGGGGAGGAGGATTGAGGGCATCCTTTTTTTTTTTTTTTTTTAATTTTTATTGGAGGACAGTTGATTTACAATGTTGTGTTAGTTTCTGCTGCACAGCAAAGTGAGTCAGTTACACATACACATATATCCACTCTTTTCCCATATAGGTCATTACAGAGTACTGAGTAGAGTTCCCTGTGCTGTACAGTAGGTCCTTATTAGTTATCTATTTTATATATAGTGTGTATATGTCAATCCCAATCTCCCAATTTATCCCTCCACCTCCTTTCCCCCCAGTAACCATAAGTTTGTTTTCTACATTTGTGACTCTATTTCTGTTTTGTAAATAAGTTCAATTGTACCTTTTTTTAGATTCCACATATAAGCTATATCATATGATATTTGTCTTTCTGAGTCTGACTTACTTCACTTAGTATGACAATCTCTAGGTCCATCCACATTGCTGCAAATGGTATTATTTCATTCTTTTTTATGGCTGAGTAATATTCCATTGTATATATGTACCACATCTTTTCTATCCATTCATCTGTCAGTGGACGTTTAGGTTGCTTCCATGTCTTGGCTATTGTAAACAGTGCAGCAGTGACCATTGGGACGCAGGTATCCTTTCGGATTATGGTTTTCTCTGGATATATGCCCAGAAGTGGGATTGCTCGATCATATGGTAGTTCCACAAATATAGATCTTTTGTACTTTGTTTTGAATATTTTTCTTGAAGCCCAGAGTGTTATTAACTTTGTTAACAGCAGAATTAGTCTGCTTTACTTAGGAAAATTCTATAAAAACCTTTAAATCATAACAGATATTTTAAGGTTTTTTTTTTTTTTTAACTTTTGGGTTTTTATTTATTTATTTATTTATTTATGGCTGTGTTGGGTCTTCGTTTCTGTGCGAGGGCTTTCTCTAGTTGCGGCAAGTGGGGGCCACTCTTCATCGCGGTGCGCGGGCCTCTCATTATCGCGGCCTCTCTTGTTGGCGGAGCACAGGCTCCAGACGCGCAGGCTCAGTAATTGTGGCTCACGGACCTAGTCGCTCCGCGGCATGTGGGATCTTCCCAGACCAGGGCTCGAACCCGTGTCCCCTGCATTGGCAGGCAGATTCTCAACCACTGCGCCACCAGGGAAGCCCCATAACAGATATTTTAGCATGTACTTTTGACTGAAGAGGAATAAGAAATTTTATTTGTTCTAGAGAATGTTTAGTTTGTTCTAGAGTAGAGGTTCCTCATCAGAATTTTTTGTTTCCATATTTTATGATTAAATGGAGTGAGGGAATAGAATGGCTGCTGGCATTAATTCTCTCCAAGTCCACCAGCTCAAACAACTCCAGAGGGCACCTTTCATGTTGCATTCTGTGTGAAAAATACCTCCTGGAGTTGTGCAGTGCTGTGGCCCATCTCCCAGAACAGATCAGAGGATAGTGGTGTATTAATGATTGGTTTATGATTGAGCAAGTAAGGTTTTGAGACCTACTGGTAGATCACAACCTACTCCTTGGTAAGCTTGTTCTATTGGAGTGTACTCTTGAGAATGAGGGGAAGAAATTTTTATAATTTTTTCTGACCCTCCCCCCATCCCTGTTCTTCCCTTCTAGCTCTTCTGAGTGTCTGCCTTGGTATTCTTAAGTGTTTAGAATGAGCAGAGTTCATATTCCCATGAGTCACTTAAAGTACTGTAAATGTCACATACTACTGGTAGAATTCTATATTTGAAAATTTTAGAGTAGAATGGTAACACTAATATTGTTCCTTCTCTAGAATCTTCTTTGGAAGTAACCAAACCAAGCCTGTTTTCCTTGTTCTATTAGCAATAGTAGACCCTTAGATCTCTATTCACAGGCATATAAACAATGGGAAATTTTATTCCTTACCCTCATCTTATCATTTTATTTATTTATTTATTTGGCTGCTCTGGGTCTTAGTTGTGGCACACAGTATCTTCGTTGCATGTGCGGGATCTTTAGTTGCAGCATGCAGGATCTTTTGGGTGCGTCATGCGGGTTCCAGTTCCCTGACTAGGTATTGAACCCGGGCCCCCTGCATTGGGAGTGTGTAGTCTTTACCACTGGACCACCAGGGAAGTCCCTCATCTTATCATTTTAGATAGCCCAGCTATTTGTGACTTACAAAAGAGCTTAGAAGAAAGAACAAGAAGAAGATAGGGATTAAAATCTCTACATTTTAATTTGTGTTTTAAGAGATCTCCCTCTTTTTCATGACTGTATTGGTCTGCTGTCTCCTCAACCTAAAGATATGTATTTGCAGTGAACTAGGAAAAGTACTGTCTCTGTCCTTAAGATTATGATCTGATAGACAAAAAGATGTATATAAAAAAATTATACAACTGTATGAAAAAAAACTGTATAACAGTATGAAAAGTGCAATAAAGGCAGAGTTTAGGTATAATGGTGGCACAGAGGAGAGATGAATCAGTTTTGATTGAGTGAGTCAGAGTAAGCTTTTAGAGGATATGTTTGATCATTTTAAAAGTCTTGAAAGATTTTGTCTGTAAATGTGTATGTGAAGCTTTAAGGAAGGTGATTTTGGAGGGCATTGCTGGTAAAAAGAATGGTGTATACAAAGGAATAGCATGTTTATTCACAGATAGCAAATAGCATGGGTAGTATGTAGGGTGCATGTGGAGGAGTGGTAAGAGATGAGAGTAGTCTGTTAAGCAGAGGGCCTCATAGGACAGACTGAACATTTCTGGATATTATGCTATTAGTGGAGAGCCACTAAAGAGTTTTAGGCAAGAGAGTACACTATCAGAGTTTCACTTTAGAAAGATCTTTGAAGGCAGGTTGGAGGATTTGCTCAAAGTAGAGTTGAATTTAGAGGGATTACCTCAGTAGTTCAGGTGAAAAATGGTAACTCCTTGAACTTAGGCAGTGGGTTTAGAGAGGAGAGTGCAGTTTGGAAAAAGATTTATAAAGTGGAGTATATATGATTTAGAGAAGAAAATTCCTAATATGACTCCCAGGTTTCTGATTTGGGCAGCTAGCTGGGTGGGCCATGGACTAGGGTCAGGATTGTAGGAGGAGAACCACAGAGATGTCCAGTAGACAACTTGATATCATGGATCTAAAATGCAGCAGTGAGCTTTTTGGAGAGATTTTAGTTTTCAGCATGTAGGAGATAATGGAAGCCATGACCATGTATTACATTATGGAGAGAGAGTGTACAGAGGGAAAAGAGACAAGCAGAAGGTCCCAGAATAGAGTCTTGAGGAAGCCCAACAGTTAAAGTGTAGGTGAAGAAGGAAGCAGAACCCCTTTGTGCTCTTTGACACTGAAAGGTATCACCATTTGAATTAACCATAATTTTCTCTTTTCAGGAATGGTAGTGCTATTGGCCTTCCGGTCCCACCTATCACAGCCTTAATCACCCCAGGTCCTGTTCGTCATTGCCAGATTCCTGATTTGCCTGTGGATGGGAGCCTGCTCTTTGAATTTCTCTTTTTCATCTACTTGCTGGTTGCTTTGTTCATTCAGTACATCAACATCTATAAAACAGTGTGGTGGTATCCTTATAATCATCCTGCCTCTTGTACTTCATTGGTAAGTCTTAACAGGCCTTTAAGTTCTTCATGTTACTTAGCCAAGAAACTAGTAGGAAAACTTATGTGTAGAAATTATTTTTCTTAATTTTTCTTGGAATAAAATGTTTTTATATTAAAGCACAGATTACCTTCAGAATATAATGTCATAAGATTGTTAAATATCTGGCTTTGGTCCATAACAAGAAGTAGTAAAAATATAAATGAAAATGCAGAAAACATTTAAGTAGTTTATTATAACCATATCACAGAAGGGTTTTGATATTTAGCTTTCTCTACACCATGTTAAATTTGTTGAAAGTTTAAGGTGCAAGTATGATTATATTCCAGGAACTTTACCCTTTTGATGGCTATATGAGGATAATGATAGCTTCTGTAACAAATAAACCGCAAATTGTATAATGCCTCAAACATGTAACAGTCTGAGGCAGTTGTCCTGGTTGGCAAGAGTAGCACATTTCCATTGGCAGGGGACCCAGGCCGATGGAGACTCTGCCATCTTCTAGCATGTGGCCTCCAAGGTGGCTGTGGTCTGTCCCTGTTCTCCAGGAAGGGCAAAGAACGTAGGGAAGCATAAAGGAGAATTTCTTATAGGCCAGGCTCACATCATTTTCACATGTACCCACTCCTAACTGTAAGGGAGGTTGGACAATATAGTACCTTAGCTGGGTTCATTGTTACCCTGAGTAAAATTGGGTTCTGTTACAAAAATAAAATGAGATAAGAACTAGCCATCTCTGCTGAAGTACATCAGCAGTTATAACTCTTTCCAGTTATTTAGTGTGCTGTGGTAATCTTGATGCCCAGAGGGTTCTCCACAGATGGGCATATAAAATAACAGTTCAGGATAGTCAGGTGACCTAGTAGGTACGTGGTCAGCAATGGCAGATTTGGATGGATAATGGAGATATGCTCTAGGAGAAAGAAGATTATTGTCCTGGGTAGATTGTATGTGTCTGACACTTATAAATGATTAGAAAACCTCCCTGGTCTGGTGAACATAGAAAGGAAATGTGGACCAAAATATTCAAGATAGTATGAGAAGGGAATAAACATTTTTATTTTAAATCCTTCTTTGGCCATGGTATTGTAAAATGAGGTTGGATTAGATGATCTTTAAGGCTTCTTCCAGCTGTATCGTTTTATAAGTAAATACCTCAGTATCTTAACAGTGACATTGGCAAATACTTGCTAAGATGTTTACTATGTTATTTGCAAGTATTATCTCATTTATTCTTTCTAAAAACAGGTAGGTACCACTCTAAGACTCCCATTTTATAAGTGAGAAATATAAGACCTAGAAGTTATGAAACTGGCTTAAAATCACATGTGACAAAGTGAACACTCAAACTCAGACCTATCTGCTATGCTTTACTTCCTGTATTTATTCTGTGTTTACTCCATGAGTACCGTTGGTTAGTTCTGTTATACTGTTTTCACTTTGACATCCCATGGAAACTTCTCACTTACGGAATTTTAAGGTAATCAAAGAGCTCTTTTCCCAGTCAACCACTTCTGACAGGAGTTCTTGTGAAAGTCCCTTATAAATGTTGCCTTGAAATGGAGGGAGCCAGTGCTGCTATGGCTGCTGACTCCAGAATTAGGCTTCCTTTGCCCGACTCACACCACCAAAAATGGGTGCCTTTTACCCTGGCCCTCTCCCCACTTTACTCAGTTTATGTGATTGGCAGACATTAAATCAAATCTAGTAACTTCAGTTACAGGAAAGTTCGGAAATGTAGTTTTTAGCTTTCCAGTCTCTACAGTAGAAGAAGGCACACTTAAAGGAGGTTATCATGTGGACTGGCTAACTTATCTGCCACACATAATCCTTGATCACACAAAGCTTAAAATTTAATTGTGGAGCTAAGAGTAACATATGTGGAATAGCAAATAAGATTTTAGCCCATGAATCTGAGGGCCTGCATCAGTGAGCTGTTAAAGATGAATGGGCTGCTACAGACCTAATTGCTTCCCACCACTGAAGGTATTCAAGCATGGCAGGTGGCAGCTTGACTGGGATGGTCGCCAAGGGACTTACGTCTTAACTAGTGGTTTGTCTCTTTTAAGTTTTCTTCTGTTACGCATGCCTGACTCAGAAATTTGTCAGATTTATATATATGGTTTTTCTTTTTCATTTTCAAGATCTTAATAATTATCAAAAAGAAAATGTGGGCACCTGAATACGTAAAGTTTCATTCTAGCTATCAAATAATTAGCTGAGTGAGTCTTAACCCTAAGAAACATAAAAGCTAAAAGTGGTGTAGTAAGTTATTCAGAATATTCAGGAGTGGAGTGCTTTGATTAATCAAATATTCTGGTTTATAAAGAGTTAATCATAAGTAGATTACTAGTTTTCAGTGATGTTAGAATATAACAAAATTTGCTTAACAATGAGGTACATTAGGCACTTAAATTTTTCGATATAAAAAATGTCTTAGATGGATTGGTGATACATAAGACCCCCCCAGACATTAGCTAGGGGGTGTAGTGTATTTGCTTCCATTATTTTGGAGGAGTAGGATGAGCAGGGAGGAGTGTCAAAACTAAGAGGGGATAAATAATTGTTAGAATCCAAACACTTAAAGAGAGACAGGGAAAAGGAAATGGTCCGAGGAACGGTAAGCCACTCTCTTGATATTCTGACTGCTTTACCTTTAAAATGTATCCCAAATCTGGCCACTCCATCGCTACTGACCCTGTTCAATCGATCATGTTTTCTCATCTGAATTGAAAGCAATAGCTTCTTAACTGATCTTTCCCCAATACAATGTATTTTCCACACAGCAATCAGCGTGATAATTTTAAAATACAAATAGAATCATGGCACCCTTTGCCTAAAACACTCTTACGACTTCCCCATAGGAAAAAATATATAAACTCAATCTTTTATTGCTCATTACCTCATTCCAGCCTTCTTGCTGATTTTCAGACATACCAGGCCTATATTTCCCTGCCTTAGAGCCTGTGTGATTACTTTTTCCTCTGCCTGGAGCTCTCTGCCCCCAGATCTTGTCATGGCTTGTGCTTTTTTGTCGTTCAGCTGTCAGCCCAAGTGCCACTTTCTCAGAGATATCCTCCCGAAGCACCAATTTAAATTGGTTCTGCACTTCCCTTCCCAGTCATTATTGTTTTATTTCTTACCAGCAGCATAACTATTTGAAATGCTTTTGCTTGTTAGTTTGTTTATTGTCATTGCCCTCCCCCCTTAAGCAACTTTATTAAAGATGTGGGTTTAACTGCTGTAACAGGGTGTCTAAAACAGAACAGATGCTTATTTCCCTAGTGTATAAAAAGTAGGTAGGTGATATAAGGACAGTGTGGCAACTCTTTGTATCTGTTGCTCTGCTACCCCCAGTGTGCTTCTTTCAGACACCATGGTCCAAAGGCTCCAACTCCTGTCATCACATGCAGCTGGCAGGAAGGAGGAAAGGAGAAAGAGACAGCTCTTTCCTTTAAGGGCATGGCTTGGAAGTCACACACATGACTTTCCCTCATATCCCTTAGCCGCAAGTAGTTATTGCAAGGGAGGCGGAGAAATGTACCTTTAGTCAGCTAGGAGTCAGTGTCCAGTTAAATTTTGTGATGGCAGAAGAAACAACTAGTAATCTCTGCCATCCCCTTTCTCTCTCACACTGCAGTAAAAAGTAAGATCCAGGAGAGCAGGAATCTTGTCTATCATTCTTCAGCATTGTATCCTCAGTATCTAGAAGACTACGTGGCACGCTGTGGGTGACTAGTTCATATTTATTGAATGAGTTGAGAAATTCCGGAAGGAGGACTGTGGAAACTTACAGACCTTTTGACCATCAAAATGAAAATACATCCCAACTTTTTTTGTTGCTAATGACTTTTCATTTTGTTTATTATCACAGTTATATATATACAGACTTAGAACTAGAAGGAACCATACACAGCATCTAGGTAATGCTATCATTTTATAGGAAGAAGAGATCAAATATAAGACATGTTTTTAAATCAAGTTAAGGGGAAAGACTGAATGTATTGATGTATCAGTGAGTAGGGAGTTTAGATTAGTAGATGCCCAATTAGATTAATATAAGCTTTCATAAAGAGAGACCAACAACAGTAACTCTTGAAGCCTGGGAATTTAAATTTGACACTCATTATAAATATGGCATTTTAGATAATTATTCTTGCCATAATTCTGCAGGTTATCACTTGTTAACCCAAAACTGTAATCTTTTCCTTCTAATACAGTAAACTTGCAAAAAAAGAGAAGGTTACATTCCAGATAGTTTAAAATAGTGTTTGAAAAGTTAAAGCAATTTGTCATGAAAGAAATAGAAGGTAGGTAGTCTCTTCAAGGTCCCTCAAATTCCTGTGGTCTGTAAGTGAAGGATGATATAGGACAATCTTTTGAGGGGGCAAACCTCTTCATGTAGTAGTTCCAACTGGATACACATATTTCTTTCTGATACAGTTATTTGTTTCTCTTGTAGAATTTTCATCTCATTGATTACCACCTGGCAGCATTCATCACAGTGATGCTTGCGAGGAGGCTTGTATGGGCCCTCATCTCAGAGGTAACAGCTCATTCACTGTATTCTGTCACTTGTAGCTAGAGCTGGTTAGAGGTTGAAAATGTGAAATGTCCAAGTATAATTTGAATGCAATTATAAATTAATTTCTTTACTCTTACATGAATTGTGCTAGTTCTTTTTAAAAGCTTTTCTTACAGTATATTTAAAATTCAAGTGTGATATACTAATTCAACTGTTAGAAATCTCATTTGTCCAATAGGAGCTTAGTTCTAGTTTCTGAGTTCTCCAGTACGATCTTTCTAATTTTGATAGTTGCAGTAAAAACAGGATGGATTTTCGGTAACTATTGTTAAGAAGAGTTGTATGTACGTAAATAAAGAGTTGCATCTAAAACATTGTTTCAAGTAACATTCACTTGAAATTATTTATTTACCATTTGTGGAGTTGCTAGCAAGAGACATTTGTTTGAGTTTACTAAAACTTAGAATTTTAAAATGACAGCATCCACACTTGCATAGGACTAATCTTGACCCTCCGTAGGTTAGGATCTCCTGTTATTTACTCTCCAATAGCAACATACTCTTTTCCTCGTCACACTCATCCCAGTGTCACCAGGGCAGCAGAGCTTGAATGTATTCATCATTTTTGCCTCATTCCAAACCCCAAGCTCTTAACCACTGTGCTACCTATATGTGACAGATACTACACGAGGTCCTGGGGATACAGTGGCAACCAAGACAAGTAAGACCTCTTTTTGAGGTCCTTATGATGTCTTTATGAGGCTGCCCAACCAAGAAACACAAATATTAAACTTAAATTTATTACTAATCCTAAACATTTGAGAATGGAGGCAATGGAGTAATTCCAGTGGCTTAAATGCCTTCCCTTGACTTTGGCACATGAAGTACATTGGCATGAGGTATGTATCAGGGGAGTGATATGCAACTGTTTGTCCTGCTGGGCTGAGAACAGCTTGAGCCTGCTCTACAGTTTAAGGCCCAGGCCGTAGTATTAATTCAGCTGCTTCTTTGCATTTATAAGTAACTACACAAATAGTATATATTGTGTATATATTATATATGCTATGTAGTATGTTGGGTGAACTAAGAAATGGATATATAGGAGGGACCTGAAAAACTCCTTCTCCTTGCCCATGTGCTGTTGACTCCAGAAAATTGTTTTTCTGAGTTCTGACACTGCTGTTTTAGAGGTTATAAGAATCTGTCATTTTCCCCTGCATTTCACTCATTCCTTCCTAGTTCAGTTTGAAAGAAAATGACGATGCAGAGCTTCATGTTTAGACAAGTATGTTTTCTTACTATATTTAATCAGTTTTAAAGATCTGGGATTAAAGAAGAATATTTGAACAGCTGTGATGTAAAGAACTAGAAGTAATGATCATGCATTATTTTCATATTTGCAAAAGTCAAAAAAGAAACATTTATTTATATAAGGATTTGTCAAAGAAGATCTGATTATTT
Source organism: Balaenoptera physalus (assembly GCF_965194825.1). Lineage (NCBI taxonomy): Eukaryota > Metazoa > Chordata > Mammalia > Artiodactyla > Balaenopteridae > Balaenoptera > Balaenoptera physalus. Next base: position 80,868,296 of record NC_138891.1, read on the forward strand.
TTTGAAGTTTCAGTAATTTATTAAACATTAATTCAGCAGACAGATTGGGAGGAGGATTCAAGGAAAAATAGAAACACTGTTGCTGCTGTTGAGGCCATTGCAGTCTAGTCCGGAGTCAGATAAATTAGTGGCTCACTATCTTTATGTATATAAAAATCACTTGTTGGTTTGTTAAAGTACAGGTTCCTTGACTTGTGATTTTTGTTCCCTATATCTGGTGATGAAAGTCAGTAGGAATTTGCATGTTCAGTAAGCAGCCCCAGTAATTCTGATGAGTGTGGTTCATGGAACATACTTTGAGAAGCCCCAGTGTAAATAAATTAGACGATATCATAAGAACTTAAAGGAGGTCTTGTGAGGGACTATGGGAATTCAAGGAGGAAACAGCTAACTGTCCCTGGAGAGATCGAATCTTCAAGAATGAGGAAGATAAGGTGGGATGGGCAGTTTTACTTCCTTCCTTCCTTCCTTTTTTTTTTTTTTTCCCACAGTTTACCTTCCACTAAATCTACTAAGTCCTTACTTGAGTCACATTGCTTTTGAATAAACTCACTTATAAGCTTTTCTTTTTGGTGCTTCCAAACTTACAGGCCACTAAGGCAGGTGCAGCATCAATGATTCACTACATGGTTCTCATATCAGCTCGCTTGGTGCTACTTACTTTGTGTGGATGGGTACTTTGTTGGACCCTGGTCAATCTCTTCCGAAGCCATTCAGTCCTCAATCTCCTTTTCCTTGGCTACCCGTGAGTACTCCAGTTTTACTATTTTATTAGTAAGTCTTAAGAAATTATTTGGGTCATGCAAGTGATGGTATTAAAGGGAGGGAAATGAAATTCTTCAATATAAAGCAGGAGTTCAGAAAATTGGAAAAATCAGTGGTTAGAGTGACCATATAATTTATTTTCTAAACTGGGATACAGCTGGGACAGTAGACATAAACTAAGATTATCCCCAAGAGGTATGGCTCTCCTACCAATGAAGAATATTTTCATTAGCTCTGTCCACCAAATAAAATTCATATACAATAAAATTCACAAGTCTTGTGTACATGTGCTGAGTTTCGATAAATGCATATATCTGTGTAACTCAAAACCTCATCCCAGTATGGAACGTCACCATCACTCCAGAAGTTCTTTCATGTCCCTTTCCAGTCAAACCCAACCACCCTGTCTCCCAGAGGCAACAGCGTTTTGATTTTTTTCCCACCATAGATTAGTTTGCCAATTCTAGAATTTCATATAAATGGAACTGTACAGTATGTATACACTTTCAAGCTGTCTTTGACTCAGCATGTTGTCTTTGAGATTTGTCTGTGTGGTTGCATGTATCAGTAATATTTCATGGTATGAATATACCACAATTTGTTTATTCTCCTATTGTTGGACGCCTGGGTTGTTTCCAGTTTTTGACTACTATTACAAAGAAACTGTTATGTACATTCTTATACAAGTCTTTTTTTGCAAAGATACCTTTTCATTCTCTTGGAAGAAATACGTAGGAGTGGCACTGCTAGGCCACAAGGTAGGAGTATGTTTAGTTTTATAAGAATCTACCAGACTTTTTCCCAAAGAAGTGATACCATTTTCTTCTTTCAGCAATTCTATAAGAGTCTGGTTGCTACACATTTTTGCCAGCATTTGATGTTTTCCATTTTTAAAATTTTAGCCGTTCTGATGGTTGTATAGTGGTATATTATTGTACATATTAGCTTATCAAACTATTTTGCATAGTTTTAACTTGTTTACATTTGGCTAAAACCTTCTTTGTTAGATGTTAACAGATAGCTATCATTTATTAAGCTCTTATTAAGTGTTAAGTGTCGGGCTAGGTGGTGCTTATAAACATCACCTCATGAAATCATCACAGTGACCCAAGAGGTAGTATATTTAGTCTGCTATAACAGATCCAAAATGCTTGTGGCTTTAAAAAGTTAGAAGCTCATTCCTCTCTCCTGCACAGTGTGTATTTAAGCTATCTCGGATAGTTGTGATAGCTCCGTGGTGTCAGAACTCAAGCTTCTGCTATCTTTTTGCTCCACCCTCCCTAGCAGGATAGATTGTAAGGGAGGCTGGAAAATTAAGTCTTTAGCAGGGCAGCTGTATCTCAACTAAAAATTCTGTTGCTATGATCCCCATACTGGGCATTAGTCACCTCACTGTGGTCAGGGTAGGTAGACCTTTGTGCTCTCCTATCCCGTGGAGTGAAGCATTAATAGGCCGAGCACTTAGGTGTTGTCATTCTCTTCCATCAGCTGGCTAAGACAGGACCTAACCACCTTTGACCATGGAGATCCAGGCTGGGTTCTGCTGGTGGCTCACAGAGGTTTACACCTTCTTTGGTGGCATTGTCTCATGTCATGCTCGGGATGGATTTTTCTAGCTCCAGGTCACCCTTTTTGGAAACTATCTGCCTCAGTTTGCTCTGCTCTATGCCATAATAAAGACTATTATTTAAGCCCGCTTTCATCTTGGTGTTTGCTCACTGTTGGACTGATGTTGAGAGCCATAGTGGACTGTCCGGATGAAGAGGAACAGGTTTTGTGAGTGTTGCAAACTTTGTATACCTCAGTGGGGATAGTATCATGGCAGAGAATAGTGTTCACTCCAGTTGTGGTCTAATTTGCATTGTTGTCCAAGGCCTCCCAGGGTAGGCTGCAGGGCTCTGTGGGACTAATGTTGAGTCCTGGATGTCAGAATTTTTGGTGGGTTCAGAGGTCACCCTGAGATGAGGACAGTTGTGAGAACCACCAGTGATTTTGGAGCTGCATGAGAGTGGAAGTCGTGTAGTCCAGGCATGTGATTTTTAGGACCCAGGCAGAGTTCCTGGATAACTCAAGTGGAAACACCTTTCACTGCTCACCAGTCTTCATTGCTACTGCAACAGAATCCCTCCCATGTACAAGGAGAGGTGATGGAGTTAACCTATGGTTGGCAGAGTTCTACTGAAAAGGAGATTCAGAAAAGAGATTCAGATTTTTATGTGAAGCCAATTTCTATTAAAACTTAATTGAGCTGTATAGTTGGTATGCATTGAAATGAACGTAACTAAAATGTACAGCTTGGTAGGTTTTAATACTTGTAAAGCCACGGATCCATCATCATAATAACAAACATACAACACCAATGTCTACCTTCTGACGTGTCTCCCAGGACTCCCAGGCAACTACAGTTGATTCACTTTTTTTCCCACTCAATTAGTGTTTTCTAGACTGTTAATATCATTGGCATCTTAATGTTTACTTTTGTATTTGTCTTTTTCTTTCATGATGCATAATTATTTTGAGAATCATCTAAGTTGCAGGTGTGAGTAGTTCATTTTCTTCCTGAAAAATAACAGAAGGGGTTTTGTGGTTTGTTTCCAGTTTGGCCACCACAGATAAACTAACTATGAACATGTGCATAAAAGTCTTCATATGAATATATGGCTTCATATTCTAAAATGAATAACGGTTACCTTATGCATTCCCGTCAACAGTATGGAAGCATTCCAGTTCCCCTGTAGTCCTCACCAGTATTTGATTGGTATGGTCAGTAGTAAAAATATTGCCTGTTTTAAAGTGTGTAGAGGTATCTCACTATAGTCCGATTGCATTTCCCTAATGATTCATATTGTTGAACATTTTTATTGTGTTCATTTGCCAGGTGTATGTCTTCTTTGATAAAATGCCTGTTCTTTTAAAATTTATTTATTTATTTATTTATTTAATTTTTGGCTGTGTTGGGTCTTCGTTTCTGTGCTAGGGCTTTCTCCAGTAGCGGCAAGCGGGGACCACTCTTCATCGTGGTGCGCGGGCCTCTCACTATCGCGGCCTCTCTTGTTGCGGAGCACAGGCTCTAGACGCACAGGCTCAGTAGTTGTGGCTCATGGGCCTAGCTGCTCCGCGGCATGTGGGATCTTCCCAGACCAGGGCTCGAACCCGTGTCCCCTGCATTGGCAGGCAGATTCTCAACCACTCACCACCAGGGAAGCCCATGTTCTTTTATTTATAACTGAGAAGACAAAAGAAATGTGTTGGAACTTCACTTTTCTTCAGTGACTTTGCTGGGTGGAATAAATGTTTCTGCTATTCACACACAAAAAAAATTCTGTTGCTATGGAAGAAACAGGAGAACAGTAGCTATTGGCAGACAATTAGCAATCTTTGCCATAGGTAAAGACTGATTAAGTGGTTAAAAAATTTTCCCATGGTTAGACAATTAATGAGAAAGACTCAGGTCTTTTTGATTCAGAGCCCTTGTCTTAACCACTACTCTAAATTCAGTAGTTCTGAAAATGTGGTTCCCAGAACAGCAGCATCAGCACCTCCTGGAAATTTGTTAGAAATAGAAATTCTCAGAATCTACCCCAAACTGAAGCAGAAACTCTAGGAAGTATGGCTCAGGATTTGTCTTTTAACAAGCCTGCTAGATGATTCTGATGCTAGCTCAAGTTTGAGAACCATTGCTCTATACTGTTTATGGTGCTGCAGTGTAAGCATGAATTTATATGGGTAGCGACAGTATAAAATAAAGGCATACTCAGAGATTGTGTGGCCAAGGATGGCAGGAAGAGTCTTTCTATTGGTTGTACTCTGTTTCTAATTAAATTCCTTAAACAATTACTTAAGACACCCATCAACTCAATTCATACAGAGTGAATTTTCTTTGTTATAAACATTATTTTTCATGATTCAGATTTCTTATAAGGTGTATATTTTACATCAGTTGTTTCTGTATTTCTAGATTAATATTTCAGCTGTTTGAGTTGGAAACAAATGATTTAGTTATTCTATTTATCAACAATAGCTGGTTGAATCATTTAGAAGGTTAACCCTATCTAACTTGAAAGGCTTATTATGGATATATTGAGGAATATTTTGGCCAGACTGAAGAGGATTACCATCATCAAATGGCTAGCAAACATTTTCATTTTTTTAGATATGTAAATAAGCTTTCTTATTCTTGGAGGCTCTCCACACCCCTATAAAACAATGAAATAAGCATGTAATTTAAACAAATTTTATGTCTAAATATTTACTAACCCTCTAAAATTCATGAATCATTTTCTTTACCTTACAAAGCTCTCCATGCTCTAAGCCTTTGATGTTACCCTGTATCAGTTATCTGTTGACATATGATGCTGTAACGAACATCCACAGAGCCATGGTAGCGTACCACACTATGTATTTACTGTGTATATGTTGGGATCAGCTGGAAGTCAGGAGGCTCTCCTGATCTTAGCTGGGTTCAGTCACATATGTGAGATTGACCGGCTGTCAGTTTAGGCAACTAGGACAGCTAAACTCTGCTCCATGAGTCTCTCATGCTCTGGCAGGCTAGCCTGGACATGGTCACATGAAATTGACAGAGTGGCAAGCTCATTTCAAGCTTATGATCCTAGCATGATACTTCTGCATTTACCCCCTCCCATCCTACTACTCCAGGGCACATTCACAGTGGATCCCAGAGCTACTGCTAACCATCCTCTTAACTTAGCAAGAAGCTCATCCTTTCTCCCTCTATAGAGAACTATGAACAAGTGACGTTTGTTAATTTTTTTAAAATAAAATTTATAACTAAATAAGATGTCTTTTTATTTGCTTTTTTTTTTTGGGGGGGGAGGGGTATTTGCTATTTTTAATATCTAAATTTATGTCAATGAAATGACCATTTTATTTATTGGGTTGGCCCAAAAGTTCATTCTGGTTTTTCACAAGATGGCACAGAAAAATGCGAACGAACTTTCTGCCTAACCCAATACAACATATACCTATACATACCTACGTTACAATGTGGAAGTTACTTAATGAGGACTTGGGGAAGTGTTTAAAATTTTTTTAAGGAACCAAAGCTGGAGCAACTATAAGAAGTTATGAAAAGTCTCACAAATTTTCAGTCCTTTAGCCAAGTAATTTTACCTGTAAAAATTTATTTATTGTACTTTTAGAATTGTTTTCATTAATCCTTCAAGTGTTTATTTAGTGCCTAGTATGTTTCAGCCACTATTCTAAGCATCAAGGATATAGCAGTGAACTAATAAGCAGACTAAAATCTCTGGTTCTTGGAGCTTACATTGTAGTGAGGGGAGGATAGACCAAAGGGAAAAAACCCAAAATAAAAAACATGTAAAATATATGGAGTGGTAAGATCAGTGGAGAAAAATAACCAGGCAAGAGGAACTAGGAGTGCCTGTGGGAGTATGGTGGGTGATGTGGTGGGGGGTGGTGCACAGGGGAGCCCCCTCACTAAGAAGAGGAAACTTGAAGGGCAAGCCATTCAAAAAATACCAGATGTACACAAAAATCTGTGTGGGAAGTTACTTATCCCAATGGTATTTATGGTAGTGGAAAGTAAGAAACAGGCTGAGTTTCTAACAAGAGAGAAATAAGTAAGTTATGGTATAGCTACATGAGAATACTATAGTACCTTTTAGAATTGTTGCAGAAAAATATTTAACGACATGAGAAAAAGCTCAACATATACATGCTACATAATCACACACCCAAAGTTAAAACAGCAGTATACAAAACAGTTTATACTGTATGAGGCTAAACATATAAAAGAAAAAGTATAAAGTCTGTGCACCCAACTGTAAAAATTATAAAAATGATTATTTCCGGGTAATTTCTCTTGTCATGATTTTTTGTAGTTTCCTGTTCTACAGTGAATATATATTGCCTTTGTGGGAAGAAATTAAAGAGCTTCCCAGATAATGAATTTACCGTCAGCAAAGTCCCCATTATACTACGTTCACTCTGATGAATCATGACTATTTTACTAACACAGTTATATGATCTGATCTTAGGTGGCTTCTGTGGTCTCATTTTCATACTCCCTTTTTTCTGCAGGTTTGGTGTTTATGTTCCTCTCTGCTGTTTCCACCAAGATAGTAGAGCTCATCTTCTTCTTGCAGACTATAACTACATGGTTCAGCACCAGGCGGTAGAGGAAGGTACCTCGACTGTGGGTGGCTTGGCCAAGTCCAAAGACTTCCTCTCCTTATTGCTGGAGTCTCTAAAAGAACAGTTTAATAATGCCACACCCATCCCCAGCCACAGCTGCCCCCTGTCTCCAGACCTCATTCGCAATGAAGTAGAATGTCTGAAAGCAGATTTCAACCACAGAATCAAGGAAGTTCTCTTCAACTCTCTCTTCAGTGCCTACTATGTTGCATTTCTCCCCCTGTGTTTTGTGAAGGTAGGTGGTTACTTGCTTTTATGTGCTTCCTGGATTTGTGTGTGAATGACATAAACTGGGTATTTCTTATTTAATCCCCCTTTTCTCTGTCTCCCCTTTGGCAGCCTGGATGGTGGAGTTCGGCTGCATCTGGAGTGCACCAATACCTGGTTGGTGGATAGATATTTCCATATCTGTGATGCACCCGTGGTGGTCCCCTCTTTTTTTCTTTGCTTTTCTTTCTTATTTTTTTTTTTAAGATTTTTTTTTTTCCCCCCAGTTTCTGGGGAGAATAAACTTGTACTTAGAATCCGTATGTGGTAGCTTAAGAGGACTGAGGTTTCAGTAAAATTCAGCCTACCGTGGTTGATCTTAACATGGTTATCAGGAGTTTCCTTGAATTTAATCTAACCTTTAAACTTTACTTTAGTAGAAAAGAAAAATGGTCTGGATGTCACTTGGGCCCAAAATCTTTTGGGTCATTTTAGTGCCCTTCCTTCACCCATTGAGAAGCATATCTGCAGCTGGAGTGGTCATTCACAGAGATCATTCACTTCTAGAAAGGAAGCACTTAAAGTATAATTGCCTCTCCCTCCCTACCCTAACTCATACAGCCAGAAAGTCAGGTTGAAGGATTTTGGAGGACTCTGCTCTTGAACTTTCTGCACAGACAGGAGGACAACAAATGCATGTGTGACTCAGAGTGGCATTTGTCTGCAGGGCGTGTGTACACGCACCCATCCCTGCCTTCTTGCTCACCAGTACATGGGTCATTTCTCTCTCTTCTGATCTCTTCCAGAGTACCCAGTACTATGACATGCGCTGGTCATGTGAGCACCTCATTATGGTGTGGATCAATGCTTTTGTCATGCTCACCACACAACTGCTGCCATCCAAATACTGTGATTTGCTACATAAATCAGCTGCTCACCTGGGCAAGTGGCAGAAGCTTGAACATGGGTCCTACAGCAATGCTCCACAGCACATGTAAGTAGGTTAGAGGATAAAACCATTTAACACCTTTTTACATGCTGCTGATCATGTTTATTTGCTTTGTATGTCATTCTTGTTCTTGGCTTTGAACACTTAATTTTTAGTTTTTGTCTACGTGGGTGCTTATCATCCCTCTAAACTGAACGCAGGGGACATTAACTCATCGCCACCACCATCCCCAGTCCCTCCTTAAATGCCTCCTACCTTTCAACTCCCCAGTCACTCTAGAATGTGTAATTTATTTCCCAAGCTATAATCTTGGAGTTTTCTTTCAGTCCTAACCCTTTGCCCAAATTCAAAGAGTCATGACATATTTTTAATTTTCTTTAGACGACTGTGAGATTCATCTTCTCATCTTCATTGCCACAGCTGAGTAGCTGCAAGCTAATTGTCTTATACTTAGGCAGCTGGAATTTGCTTCTCTCATCTTTTCTTTCTAATAAATATAAATTTGTTCTAGTGATTTTCCTAGCCCGCATTTTAATTAATGTATTTATTTTTGCTTTTTGGGTTTTTTGTTTGTTTTGTTGTCGTTGTTTTAGCCTGCATCTTTGTGTTTTTCTTTTCTTGCTAAACTCACTAATGAATGTTGCCCTGCTTTTCCTAAATTTAAGTGAAAACTGTCCCTAAGTGAGTTCTTTCTGAGTATTCCTCTCATTGTCTCATTGTGTCCCCCTATTAGTCATTTCTCTGCATGGTCCCTGTGGTCCAGAATGACTGACTTTAGAACCCTTTTATTCACTTGCTTCTGAGCCTTTCATCATGCCTCTCTCTCAGACCTGGACCATCTTCATCTTCCTTTTATAATTTGAACATTTCACAAATTTCGTCACCTAGAAATTCTTTCCTAATTAAGTGGGACAGATTGAGGTGACATTCCCTTCCCCCTCCCCCTCAGAGTGCTCCCTTCAATTATTTGCCTTGATGTCTGATACAGATTAGCACAGGCCTTCAAGCCCAGGAACTGAAAGAGATTGGGCCAGGCTGAAAAGAAACCCGACTGTGGGCAAAGGACAAATTTCAATAAAAATTGAAAATACAATCCACAGTACTAGTACTGTACATCTTCAGGCTCCTGATGGCACATGGCCATGAGGTGTATCATCACTTTAATGCTGGTAAGTGTGAGCAAGGCCGACGGAACATTTTCTGAACTGGGAAAGCTTCAGGGTGCTAGAATTTTTTTTTTCTTTAACATATTTAAAATGCTGTCCCAGTTCTTACCCTAGGAAACTAACCTTTCCAAAATCAGGAAGAGATGAATTAACTTAGATTTTTTAAAAAAAAGCTTAACCTGAAGATCCCCATCCCCACCCCAACTCCATTACATTGGTGCTGGAAAGAATGAAGCTTCTTCCATAACTTCTTTTTCCTAGAGAAACCTCTATAAAAAAAAACCCAAGAAAGTGGTAAAAAGAAAAGTCTGTGTGTCGGTACCTTGTGTGTCTCTGTGTTCTTCTGTATAGCTTCTCACATATATGAAGCATTTGAAGTGTGTGATAAATGAATAGATTTTCTGTAGCTTTTTGGGATGTAATTCTGCAGTAAATGTCGTGCTAGTTTGATAATGTGTGAATTTCTCCACTACTCCTATTACCATCCACTCTCTCTTCTTGTTTGTTCCCTCTAGCATTTCCACCAATAAGCTCTGCTCACTTGGGATTGAGGTGACAGTCCACCTGCTTACACCGGATTTTCTGGCTCATAGATGCCTTCCTTACACATTTATTTCTGCTTGTTCTCCTAAGCCTCTTAAGTCCTTCGACACTGAGTTAACTTTGCAGTTTCTCTCTACTATATAGCAATGAAGTTATAATAAATCCTTTTTGACTGCTTCCAGTTTGACCATGGAATTACTGTATTTTCAGAATTCAGGCAGATGAAGCCTTGAATACTTAATCCTTTCCATAGAAATATAGCTGGCCTTGCCAGACACTGTCTTATCTGTAATTGCCAATAGGCTAACATTGCATTTCTTTCTCCCTTAGTTGGTCAGAAAATACAATATGGCCTCAAGGGGTGCTGGTGCGACACAGCAGGTGCTTATATAGAGCCATGGGGCCTTACAACGTGGCGGTGCCTTCAGACGTATCCCATGCCCGCTTTTATGCAAGTACCGCTTATTTCTTTTCAAACATAAGCTTAGGAGTAAGTGTTAGGAGGTTGCTCTGTGTGTAAGCATATAGCACAGTGTGTAGCACATACTAGGAAATTAAGACAGGGTAATTATTTTACTACTATAATGGTCTCTGTCCTTTGGAAATATCTTCTGAAAGGCAGATTGAAGGTGAAATACCTATATCTCAACTTTAATAGCTTGACTGGTTTCTCTAGTTACATTGGAATTTGTTGAGTCTAGTATTACTTGAAACAAGTACACAATTATTTAAGACTTCCATTTTTTCATCTTACAACTTTTATTTGTAATAGTTTGGTTTAGTGGTGTCCTTACTATAATATATCTGTGTATCCTTAAGCAATATTTAATATAGTAATAATGTGATGGTTTTATTTTTTGGTATTTGTCATATATATCATCTCCTTAAAATACTTTGACTTCCCCTTTGAAACTCAGGCAAATGCCATGATCTGTGTGTGGCCTTTTACCTTCTCTTGGATTAAAAGGAAAAAAGGCTTAAAAGTTTAAAAGGAAAAAGCAGTAGACACCCACTAAATCCAGCTTCTGTTCCATTTGAATTTACACCTTGGGTTATGTTCTATTTGATCTTTCACTTTTCCAGAAATTCTGGCTCTAGGAGGCAAATGTATTTACTTATAAGAGAAAGGCCAGCTGATTAATGGGAGTGGGGAAAAGAAGGTACATGCAGGGAACTGTTTTTAGTAAAAATGTACATAGTGCAGTGCATTGCCTTTGAATGGAGATCATATTCTGAAAAAGAATTGGAGATTTTATTTATTTATTTATTTTTTAGATACTTGAATCCCTTTCTCCCTCCCATCCCTCCCTCCATCCCTCCCAGTTTCTTATGAGGGAACTTGGATTTTCTGGTTCTGCGGGTGTTTGCAACTAAGAGCCTTTTAATTAAATACTGGAAACTTGCATCAGGGCAGAATGCTTGTAAATAACATGGTAGGGGAGGGTGGGGCAAGGTGAAAGGCCTTTGAATGAGGGAAATACCATAATCTCCTAGACTCCTGTGGGATTGCCTTAAGATGAAGGAGTGGACTTAGGTTACAACTACATAAGCATTTGGTTTCTACACAGAATATTTAATTCAGCCAGCTGAGTTCCACAGGCCATTAAGGACATCCGTTGGCTCTTGCAGTCCCCTGGAAACCTACAGTAACTAGATAGTTTATTAAAATTTTCTGCTTGAAATATAAGTATTTTCCTTGCTAGTGTTGGACAGCTGAAGAATCAGGTGGAATCCATAGAAGAAAGATTAAGGAAATTAACTTATTACTGATTTTGCGTGACCAAAGTAAATCAGTGCTTCTCAAAGCGGTGGTTGGGTCACTTAGAGTCAGAATCTCTGAAGGATCCCAGGAATTTGCAGCATTTGCGTATTTGGAAATGATTCTTAGGCACACCGTTTAAGAACACTCACTTAAAATGTGCCTGTTACCTGTAGCTCTGGCTGTCCTCACATTTTTACTCATTCAGTTTATAGCTTGCCTGCACATTTAACTCTAATTGTTATAATTGCCACAGAATCTGAAATTGCCTAATTTTTTTTTTTTAGAATGTTAATTCTGAACCAATTTTATACATGATATTACTGGAGATCATGTAATAAAACGCAGGTTAAACATGTTCTTTTTCCCGCAGAAGGATCCTGAGAGCCCAGTTACCTTTCAGAGCTGTCATGATGATTTGGTTTTATTCTCAGATTCGAGTCCTGTGGTCTAAATTATTCTTTTAGATCTGATATACTACCATTACCACAGTTTGCAATCTTTGACCTCTATCTTCCTATTCATAATACATTTTTATTAGTCAACCAGGATTTAGCCTCTTAGACTGAAGAATTTGGTGGGAATGAAAACAGTGAGGTCTGTTTTTAGCCAAACTCTAATTCTGACTAATTTTTCCTTCCTTCCTCATTGTTCTGTCTTTGTTCACCCTACTTTTCAATATCCAGAAAAACTGAACAAAATAAAAGAGACAGCATGGTGGGTAACAGTTTAAGAAAAAAATTAAGAAATTACTGTATTGATATTTCAACTTATATTACCACTGCCCCCTGCAGACTTGTCTAGTGTAGGTGTTTATGTCTTAGACCAGCCCACAAACTAACAATGATTTTTGTATTTTTTTTTTTGATTTTTGTATTTTTAAGCGCTTACATTTTAAGTGGTTATGAGTTACCTACATATAATATCCTCAATTTTTGTCTCTTGACTTGAGAGTCTAAAATATTTCCCATTTGGTCCTTTATCCAGCCCCTGTCTTAGATAAATAAATATACTTTTGGTTATCTCAAATAAAATATATACCTAAGATAAAATCTAGGAAAAATTTTTGAGGCAGAGTTCTTTTGGATATAATCCCTTTTCATGTCTCAGGGGCGTTGAAATAAAATGTATTTCATTATTCCTTGAGCAAAAAAGAAAGGGTTTGGGTCTCTATAGCAAGAAATAGCCTGATTGATATTCAATAAGCAGATCTGCTTGTTGGTGCACATAGGGGCCTGTAAATATGAAATGATTTTAGAAGAAAAATGTGAGAATAACTGCAGTCTTTTCTATGAAATAACATTTTGCTTTTTAACTTCCTTACAGTTCCTGTTTCATCGTCCATTAAGGCTGTTAAATCTGCTTATCCTTATTGAGGGCAGTGTTGTCTTCTACCAGCTCTATTCCTTGCTGCGGTCGGAGAAGTGGAACCATACACTTTCCATGGCTCTCATCCTCTTCTGCAACTACTATGTTTTATTTAAGCTCCTCCGGGACAGAATAGTATTAGGCAGGGCATACTCCTATCCACTCAATAATTATGAACTCAAGGCAAACTAAGCTGCCTCTCAACAATGAGGGAGAACTCAGATAAAAATATTTTCATACGTTCTATTTTTTTCTTGCGATTTTTATAAATATTTAAGATATTTTATATTTTGTATACTATTATGTTTTGAAAGGTGGGAAGGGCAAGGGACATTAAATGTATCCATAAACAAGATGATGTGATCTTTCATGTGTTAGTATATTTGAATAATATACAGAGGAGAGGTGTGCCTCTCCAGTAAAGAGATTGATTTGTTTGTATGGCTCTGGAATAACTCATTCCCTTATGAACACATCTCATATATCACTTGACACAGTACCTTTTGTGTGTCTGCTTTCCTTCCAGTCTTTCTCATTATCTTTAGTCCTTAGCTGGCCTTATTGCTACAGAAAGAGAGAGATCAGTGGAGTTGCCTGACAGCACTCATTGTCTTTTTTTTTTTTTTTTGACTGGCAGACAGTATTGGAATGCATGGGGCAAAAGTGGGTTTTCGTCCTGGTGGGGTTCTCTTTGCTGCTGCCTACTGGGAGGAAGCATCTCTAAGGTAGGAACTGAGCGTTCTATCTGCCGTATGACATTTAAATATACTTTTGTGTAAGCTCTTACCCTGAAACAGGATATTGTTCTCATTTTCCCTGTTCTTTCACTTCTTTTGCTTGTAAAGATTTTCCTTTTATTGTTAGCTGTTTTGAAAGAATACTTTTTAGGACAGAACAGAGTGCCCAAACTTATGAAGGAGCTGATGTGTGATTAGATCAGTGGGAGAAGATGAGCACAGATCCCCTGGGCAGGTTGAAGACACCAAGTAACTGGAGGAATGGATGCGGTCTAGCAGCAACCCTCCTACAGTGGCATGTTTAGAGTTACGAGCAGAAGTGAAATATGAGAATTTACTTTTTTGTCCTCAGGTAGTTTGATCTGTGTGTGTTTTTAATTTCGTACTCCAGAACCTTCATGTCTGTTTCAGTCCATTTTCTTGAGAGGTGATATACTTAGTCAGTTCATGTCACTAGTCATCTAAATTTCTGAGGCCTTGTCTTGAGAGCCTGAAATACATTCTCATGTGTTTTCTGTGCTCACTTTGGCTTTTTTACACTGAAACACAATATGGCTTATGAAGTAAAAAAAAAAAAAAAAATCACGTAATTCATAAACTGGCTCTGAAAACAGTTCTTGCAGAAGGGTTCCCAACAGGTTTTCAGCAAAGGCAGCATTGTGAGGAGTAGGTGTGTGTACAGCTACCCAAGGTGACTGCTATGTGTAACCATTGTTTCCTTAAATATTTTGATGGATACACTTTTTTTGTTTTTAAGTTACATTATTTGGCAGTCAGTCTGAGTGTATTCGGTCATTCAACAAATACGTGTTGACCACCAGGCACTATTTTATGCACTGGGGATATAGCAGTGAGTGAGAAAAGCAAAGGCCCTACCTCACAGAGCTTACCATGCGGGGGTCGGGGGGGTGCAAAATATGCTGTAAACAAACATATATAATTTAATGTCTCCTGATAGTAGCAATAGGTGTGGTAAAGCAAAAATTAAAAACAGAGCAAGGAAATAGAAAGTGCTAGGAATGGTATTGCTAGAAGGCATCTTTTTTTTTAAAATAAATTTATTTATTTATTTATTTATTTTTGGCTGCACTGGGTCTTCGTTGCTGCGCCCGGGTTTTCTCTAGTTGCGGCTAGTGGGGGCTACTCTTCGCTGCGGTGCGTGAGCTTCTCACTGCGGTGGCTTCTCTTGTTGCGGAGCACGGGCTCTAGGCGCACGGGCTTCAGTAGTTGTGGCTCACGGGCTTCAGTAGTTGTGGCGCACGGGCTTAGTTGCTCCGTGGCATGTGGGATCTTCCCAGACCAGGGCTCGAACCCATGTCCCCTGCATTGGCAGGAGGATTCTTAACCACTGTGCCACCAGGGAAGTCCCTAGAAGGCATCTTCGAGGAGATGATTTTTGAGCAAAGATCAGATGAAGCAAGACTGAGGAGAATTCCATGTTACAGTAACAGCAAAGTGAGTGCCCTCAGGTGGGAATAATTTTGGTACATCGGAAAAATAACAAGATAACCAGTGTGTTGGTTGTTTTCGTAAAGTGGTTCAGCCTAAATATGGTGGTTCTTGAGTGGGGGAAGGTGGGAAAGCTGCCATCTCAATATTCTTTCCTTAGGGTCTTGAAGATACGCTTCTTTTGACCAATATTTTAGTGAGATTACTTGACAGCTAAGAGCAAAATGGGTGGCCTGGGCATAAAGACGTCTCATCACGATGGCCCCAGATTGGTTCTGTCATTGAAAAGTAGCCCAGATAACTGGGCTAATAATAGACTAGTCTGTTATTAGAGATAATAGACTAGTCTTGAAAGCTGACATGATTCCCCCTTCTGGTTTGACCTGTCTCGGCCATATTCTAAAGAAGTAGCACAAGAGGACCAGATGCCAACCTGGCCAAACAAATGAGTGAATATAATAAATAAAAATTAATTTTGACTAAAGGAATTGCAAAATGCCCCCCTTCTCCTTCCAGATATGACAGCATCAAGGAGATAAAACCCTTCATTTCATCATGCTTCTACCCATTTTAGCTGACATTTGTAGGTGCCACATTCAGATGGGGGAGAGAAGAATTACTAGTTACCTGTGTATCCTATTACTTAGGGATCATGTGATATAAAGGACACCATCTTTGTTTAGTGATGGGGGGAGACGCATGCCCGTTAAAGAATGGCCTTTTTTTGTAATTGTTAAATATTGGGAAATGGTGTGTGGAAAAAATGGTATAGCAAAAGATCAGTTAGGTGAACTTGGGATACTGGAAAAGGAAAGAAGATGCTTGACCAGTTGTCTGGGTGGCTTAAGGTGAGTAAATGTATCAGAGTAGAGGAGGGTAGTTCACAGGCATTATTAGCATGATGGAAACGTTCCTCAATATCCTGTTTACTCTGATTCCATGTTTTATTCCCTAAGCTGCTGTCCCTCCCCTCCCTGTCAATTACCTCCACACCACCCCTCTCATTTCTATTTACTGAGCAATTACTATGTGCTAGACACTGCTGAGTGCCAGAGATACTTATGTTCAGAGCACATTTACTAGAAGGCAAAAAAGTAAATCAATAATTGTAACACGAATGTGCTCAGTCAAGGAAGTATATGCAAGAGACAGAATTAATGAAGGAAAATGATCCACTTTGCTGGGAAGCTGCAGTGTCAGGGAATGCCTCACTGCGTCAGTAACACACATGATGCATTTTGAAGCAGCACCAGTTTACCACAGGGATGAGAGAGGGAGGGCGGGGTCATGCACTGTGGACAGAATAGGCAAAAACTCGCATAGATTTGCACTAAGTTTTTAACTAATAGTTCAGTAATGCTAAAGAGCTAGGCAAGGAATAGATTACAGAGGGACTCGAGTTCCACATTAAGTGGTTTGGATTTTTATTATCTTGTAGGTCACAGATTGTCAAAGGAGTGATCCATGGGCACTGCATCAGATCTACTAAGTGAGAATCTTGAGGGTGAAGCCCAGTAAAATATACTTTTCACAAGCACTTCAGGTAATTCTTAAGTGGACAGAAGGCTGGGGCCTTTTGTAGACAGAAGCTATCTAATGAGAGATTTTAAGCCGAGAACTTAACGATGACCCAAAGAGTTCTCAGGTCAAGGGTTCTGGAAGTGTAATTTTTGGACCAGCAGCATCGGCATCACCTAACTGGGAACTTGTTAGAAATGGGAATTTTCAAGCCCTAACCCAAACCTAACAGTCAGAAACTCTGGATGAATACAGAGGTCTGTTTGAACACACTCTCCAGGGGATTTTGATGAGAACCACTATCCTGTATTAGATAACTTTGGCAGCAATATGTAAGATAGGTTTGGGGAATGGGGGGGTGTGAGACTTAAAGCAGCAAGACCAGTTAGCCAACTATTTAAGAAGTCCATGTAAGAGAAAATGGGAAAAGTGGGGGTGGGGTGTCACCATTGTGTGATAGAAAAAGCCACGGACATGAATAAGATAATGTAGGGGAAGTATGTACAGTGAAAAAGGAAGGACAGAATTCTGATGAATAACAACATTTAAGGGCAGAGGAAGAGGAAGCTTTCAAGTGAACAAGACTAACGAAATGGAAGTCCAAGAGATGAGGTGAATTAGAGTTTCAAGAAAGGAATGATTACAGTATCAAATATAAAAGGTAAGTCAAGAGACTAAGAATCGACTGTTGGATTTGATTGTGAGACCACTGGTAACTTTAGCAAGAGAAGTTTAATGAAGCAGTGAGGGTGGAGCTCAGGTTGCAGTTGGTTCAGAGTAGTGAATTGGGAAGAAGGAGCCGTTTGGAAGAGGAATAGCACTTCTCCTGAGTTAGAAAGGAGTTTAGGGACATACATATGAATAAGGGAAGTGGCAATGTATCTGACAGCATAAACTTGTGAAGTAAGAAGCAATTATGTTTTCGAAGGAGTGGTCCATCTGGGAGGGGGAATAGCCTTTGTGAATTTTGGGAATGAGGCCACTGCTGAGGTGGGAAGCCATAAATTTACAAAGGCTTGCATCATGGTTTTGTGATTTTCTGTAGTCTGACTCAATAGACACAGTAAAAGGGTAGTAAGATGGGTGGGAAGAGTCCTGGTCCTGGTTTGTAGGTTTGCCAAGCAGGTGTAGCTGAAGGACTAGTGGCCAAGGGAGTTACGGGAACAGCTGAGCTGATGCACCTTGGGGTCTGGAAAGGCTAGGGAAGAAGAATGAAGTCTGGTGGGGGTGCTGGCCATCAGAAAGAGCAGGGCTGGGTCAGGCATTAGTGATCTTGAGCAAGTAGAAGGAATAAAGGAGCAAAGACAGGAGTTCTGAGAAGAATATTGGGAGTTCAGGATCATAGAGTTCTGGGTTATGAAACAGCCTGATGTGTAACCCTGGAAGCAAATGGTCAAAATTCAGTAGAGGCAAAAGCTGTAAGCAATTGTGGCAAGGGTGCAGGATGAGTTTTCCTCAGGAATGTTGAAGTCATCCAGGATGACGATGGGACAGGAGGTAGAGAGGAAACAGGGAGCCTGCTGCCAGAGACTGGGAAATCTGGCACATGGACTACATCATGGCTACAAAGAACAGAAAAGGTAAAATAGCTGGATGCCATAAATTTCAGTCATGAGATTTTTGCATGAGATGGGAAGAAATGGTGCATAAGCAGGAGTGGGAAACTGGATAAAATTTCTGGGCTTTTTGTAGTCTGTGTAATGTGGGAGAAATGGGCAGGGAAAGAAGTGTCCTCAGGTGAGTATCAAGTTTTACTGAAGTCTAAGGAGTGGAGGCAACGTTCAGTGAAGAGATTCAAGGAGAGAAGGGCTCTAGAGGAACTGGAGGAAAGATTAGGAGTGAGGGGAACTGTGTGTTTTCAGTTTGGCAGGGGGGAAGGGTGGTAGGCTCACTCAGAGAAACAGAGGAGTGGGGATCTGGGAGTATATAGGATAAAGGGCATTTATGGCAGCAGTGAAGGAACAAGAGCAGGCCTGAGTGGTGTAAAGTTCTAAATAGAATATTGCCGAAATGCTAGAATTTTAATACCCTTGGCAACAATATTTTTCACTGCAAATATCACCAAGTTGTGAGCCTAGGCTGTATGATTGTTTTTTTAAGGGCCTGTCATTTCAACTCACTGAGTGCCTCTCCCCTCCCCCAACCCCCTTCTGTGATAATATATGCCAGGATAGCAAACTTTTGCTTTTTTTCCCTCAGAGCCCCATTAATAAAAATCACTGAAAAAAATAGTCTTCCCTGACTAATTCAAGAAATAGAAAAATTGAGTTCACATCTTTGCAGGTAGACCCACGTAACTCCTTAAGCTGTGGAGTTTTGAGAAGTAATAGCTTTTTTTCCTTCTCATTTTTCATGACAACATCCATTGATTTATACTGGGTATCTTGGGTGACATGTATGATTGCAACAGTAAGAGAGTGAAGTTGCAAATATTTGACAATTATTAAGATGTAAAATAACAAAGCAAGAAAATTTTACTGAAGCAAACGATCAGGACTTTTGCTGTGAGGAGACCAAACCTTGAAGTAATAAAAAATGACATCAAACAGAACAAAGTAGAACAATGAGCCTGAATGCATAAAGTCCACTTTTCCTATTATTGATTTTGCTGATCCCATGTCCTCTAGTTCATAGTGCCGTCATGAGCATTATGTTTTATATCATTTATTAGAGTACATTTTTAAAGCATAACAATCTGTTTTAATTACACTTAAATGTCTCTAAGGATAGGTTTAATATTTATGCTTTTTTAATCAATAGAAAAACATTTTGATTATATCTTTGGAAACATATTTGTCAAGCTCAACAAACAGCTGAAATCATGTGGCTTTCTAATAGACTCCTTTGAGAAAGTGCTTTACCTTACAGAATTATAAGCCAGGAAGTACTATGGCATTAAGTTAATGCAAAGCATTGTGATTCATCTAGTAAAACACATGGCTCTGTATTTCATAGGTTTCTTATATGTAACTACATCATCCTCCTTCATCCTCATAGAAGTGACCCCTGCATTGCTCATGAACTTCAACGCTACTAAATGATCTACTGTGTGCCAGTTGATCAGTGGTGGCCCCAATTTTATACTATCTGGACTTACCCTGATCTTAGGCAATCACCCTTCTACCATCTCCCATTCCTCTCCATGCTTGGAAAGGTGCTTGCTCCCTCTTCTGGTCTAACTTTGCTAGGAAAGGTGTTGATGAAGGAGGACACATGCTTTGTCATTCCACATTTTGAACTGACCTTCCTGCTGGAAATGCCTGAAATCATACTCCTGGCAACATTTAACCCCAAGATTCATGTTGTCATCAGATAGGATAGGCCATGGTAGAATGTGGTCCTAATCAATCCTGGTGGGAATTGGACCTACCCTGAACCTCTCCCATTCCAATCCCAGACAAATGAATCTTAGGTTTCCCAGTAGCTCTTCAGGCAGAACACAAGGCCTGTGTAGACAATCGACTGACCCACCCAACTTTAGGCAAATGTGATTATCATGTGCTAAACATTAGACATGAAACTAACAATTTATCTTGGACCTATGACTTCATCATCAACAGGAGTTAACCCATTTTGTGATGATGGAAGTGTCTAAAACCCCCTCTCAAGGAGTATGGAACCCTGATGTTACCTGGCTCATTTGCCGAGATCCAACAAGACTTCACAGCCAAACTAATTAAGACCATGCAAAACCTCAGAACTATTTATTCTTAGTTACCACTCTCTAAGTTTTTAAGTGATCAAAGCAAAATTCTCAACACCTGAATGTCTTCCTAGTACCTTCTACTGGATTTGTAATTGTGTTTAATTTGATTAAAGTCAGTAGGTAACTTGAACACTATTAGCAATCATATTAAAAGATGCTAAGTTGCTACCTGTTTTCCCCTGCTGCTTTCATTTGGTAACTTAATGGTTCTAGATCTTGCTCCTGGTTGCTTATAGGCTGTTTGATTTGCTACCATCCCTCTCCCCTTTTTCATTAGACTCTTCAAGAATTTCAGAGTTCTGAGGTACCCAGTGCAATATTACTAAGCTCTTCATAAATATTGTCTGTTGAGGATGATGATGTTTACATTTTAAATCTCCCCAGAATTCAGAATTTTGCCTTGGCCAATATTTTGAATTTTAGGGCTTAGATTAGGCTAACAGTGTCTTAATGGGGTTTTTGATCAGGCCCCTTCCTATTCCATTTGAAGCAGAGAATAAAAACTAAATTCCCTTTACCTGCTACATTTTGGCAAAAAAGAAAAAAAAAAAAAGGTTGGCCTGGGAGGACCATTTTGCCAATAAATATAGGTTATTATCTTCTTAGGCAACCATTAACACTGAAAGAAACATTAGAATATGCATGCATTTCACTTTAAATTCAGCCACCCCCATTTTGACTCATAGTTGATTTGAAGGTGCCTTTTGAGAATTTGTTTCTGTAGCCCTTTCTAGGGCACCATGTAGATCCTCCTATAAATAGCAGCACCTCTTCTCTCCTTCCCCTAGATGGAAGCAGGCAGTCTGATTTCCATCCAGCCATTCTCAGGGGGTTCATTTTTCAGTCCCAAGTGGATGACCAAATAGGTAATCTCAGGAGATTTTGGGGGAACAATTTCAAGGGGAAAATGTAATGAGTTTTCCTTGTCATGGAATGGAATTTCATCAGTGCCAGGCTGGCCCCAGCCCACAGGAAGTTTATGATTATGGAGAGGTCCATACTTTAGCAGCAGGACACTGACCAAGAAGGTGAGTCAGCTTCCAAGGCCTTCTGGCTGGGAAAGCTCAGAGTAGGGAATATCTCCAGACAGTTGTCACACACACTGTGTGTGTGTGATGACATGTGGATGACATCCACACACTGACACTTCTGAAGATGATGCTGCAAATGAAAGATGTCAGAGTCTAAGGAACATGGCAGCCATTTACTCTACATAGGTGCCTCAAGTTGAACTCACTTGTTAATATGTAAATGGTGGCTTCTCAGTCTATCCTCAAATAAAAATATATCCTCTAAGTGTTACAAAAATTTTAAATAATCATAAAATAGTTTAAATATTTCATTACTTGGCTCAGAGTTCTGATGGTGAAGCAAAGTGCAGTTCCCTCCCTCTCTCACATCCTAACTGGAACATGGTCTTTGTCAAAATGTAGACACCACAGTGTACTGATATTGACATAAAGCCTGTCTGCCACATTTTCTGATAAGGCAGAAATGTACTTTTCAAATCTCCTGAACACAGCTTTCCTCATCTGGCACCACTATATTCCTTTACCTTTCTTGCCTAGGGGAAAAATGCTATACCTTAGGACTTTTCTTATGGGTTTACATCTCCTTGGCTGTTGGTCCAATGTCATGCTCACCCAATGCAAAAACCACTGACCAAAGGCCTATTAACTGCTCCCCTTGCTCACTCAGTGCCCTCTGAGAGCAGAACTCGTCAGCTGGCTTGCCATTTATCTCTGTCACAGACACTGGCTTAAAAGTTATAGGACAAGATTTCAAAACTCTCTGTAAGGCGTATCAGGGAAGAAGGGAGAGAGGGATATGTATCTGTTGCAGGACATCAGCTTCCAATTTCTCACTGCAGGAGGTAACCAGTTCAGCCCCTACCCAGCCCATTGCCAGCCTTGGTTGTGAGGTCTGCCCAGAGGTACTGCTAGCTCTTAGAGAAATGTCTGCAGCGATTGAGCTTCTGGACAGAGTTCAGCCAGCCTTGAACCTGAGAAGAGGTGCATAAAGCTAAAAATAGGTCCTGTCTTTCTTTGTTTCTCAAACAAGGTAGTTGTCTTAGAAGGTTTGAAAGTGTTGATACCCTGATGGGTTTTGCATTGAGAAGGGCTCCTGTGAAGCCCTTTTTGGAAGAGCACCAAAAATCTGCCAGCAGGTTATGTTAATTCTCCTTCCTCTCTCCAGCAGAAAAGGAAAGAACCATTTGAAGTTCTAAATAACTGAAGTAAAATCAGATTGGTTTATTGCTTCTGCTTGCATATAGACAGGAGAAGAGCAAATTTGAGTGCCTGGGGTGGGTGCTGGATGAGGGGTATTATGGAAGGGGGAGGGGTGCCTCAAATCTGCTCTTGACCAATGGAGGGGGAGGGAGGAAGCAAGGCACCCACTGGCTAAAATGAAATACATTTTCAAGAAGGGCAGCTCTCACCAAGCGGGAGTGATGGCCACCCTGCAAGGGTTCTTCCCGCTCTTCCTAGGGCTCCCCCCTTATCCTCTCCGGTACTCTGGTCCCAGCCTAGTGTGGACGGCGAGTGAAACTGAGCTAGAGGTGTTTTCTGCGAAAGTCCCACCGATTTAAACACAACGTTTGGAGTGTAGTTCTGCCTATGTGTGAGGCTTTTCTCTATGATGACAATCTGTTCGTGAACTCTGATATTGGAAGGAGAGCAGATCACTATCTCATACTAAATGAAGATTTAGCACATTTCATTGAGGTAACCCTCAACTCAGCCCCGACCCTGCCCGCCTACTGGATTTATAAATCACAGGGCAGGATCGTGGCAGCTGGAGTCCCAAATTAATAAAAAGCCAGAGCCAGAAAGTTTTCTTGGATTGTGCCAGTCTCAGAGTTTGCTCTTGAGTATAGATTCTGATTTTCTATGCTGGTATATGGAGCCATCTGGGATAGATCTGCAGGGATTCCAGGGAAAGCATGGCTATATTCACCCACTTGGATGTCTAAGTGTACATTAGTTTGCATTTCCAAACCTGCTTCTACTCTGGATAGTACACTTTTACAAAGCTTATCAGAAAACTGGTCTAAAAGAACACATGCTTTAAAGAGCATGAAAAAGCATGAAGTAAATAGGAGGCCTTCAAACCTCAATAGCAACATTTTCCAACACAGGCAAAGGATTTCTCTTTCTTTCAAAAGACATTATCACATCCAGCTCTCAACAGTACTAGATAATAGCAATGGGAGAGTGATGCAACTTATAAGCCCCAAATATCACTGGAGGCCAGCATTTCATCCTTTTCCCTAACCTGACTTTTCCCTGCCTGCTCAAATAGGCTTATTTAAATGTCATCTCTTGGTCCTTCCCTTGACCTCTCTTCTGGCAAATGGCCTAATTAATAAATGGTCAAAAGGCTGAAGAAAGAGAAGAGGCCAAAATGAGCCCAAACTTGGATAACCTCTGCCTGGAATAAAGGCAAGTTGCCTCTGTAATAACTTCCAGATGAATCATGACATTTTCTCAGACACCATCAGGTGAACTGATGTCATTCTATTTGCCTCCCACTTCTGCCATCCAGGATCACTGATCTCCGCTGGGGCTGGTAAAAACAGCTTGTTGAGGTCTCCAGTCTCTGGCCATTCTTAGGGATGGTCATTTTATTCCTAAGTGTAACCCCTTCTGGTGTGACCCATGTGTTTTCTGCCAACTCCCCACAAAGAAGGCCAGGGGAAATTGTCTGGGTGGGACTTCTGATAGGGGACAGCAGGACCTTGGAATCTGTCACTGTAGATGAGGGGGGTGGGTGGTCCATAATGGGGAAAGGAGGACTGAGTAAGATTAGGCTCTGAGGTCTTCCTGGTCTTGACCTGTGGAAAGGCTTAGAACCCCCTGATGGTCGCTCTATTTTTGAAGAAAGAAGGTTGTCCCCAGATGGCTCTGTCTCTGATGTGCGCTTTCTACATTGCACTACTGCATCCTGAGTGGAGAGCAGGTTAACTAAACCTGTTTCTGGAGAAAGGGTGGATCCCTCGCACATGCGAGATGCAGTGGCATCCATTGGTAAGGACTCAATGGCTCCTGTATCTTGCTTTGGTTTCTCTTCCTTCGGGCTTTCCAAGGAGGAGAGAGAATCATCTTTGGCAAGTTTCTGAGAGGTCCCACCAGTTGAGCCGGGTTCCTCTTGGCTCCTCTCCAGGGGCTGAGCCCCACTCTCCTCTGAGCTCTGAGAGGGCAGGGGCTGTGGGATCTGGGTATACTGAATCTTGGGTGGGATGACTGGGACTGCCCTGGCCTGGCACATTTTGACCATGAAGGAGGTTCTCACAGCTGACACACTCACAGGAGCTGAGTTACGGCGGCCCGTCAGGGCATGAGCAACAATGTCCAGGTCCTGAGAGTCCTGGGAGTAAACCCTCCAGGGGTCTGCTTTACAGTGAGATGAGGTCATCCATGTGATCTTTGGGTCTCCTGGCTCAGAGAGCTGCATTCCAGGTGAACCAAATGAGGCCACATTCTCAAACCGGAAGAGGTCAGTGATGGGAATGGCGGAGTCCAAGTTGAGAGAAGAAGGCCTATTTTTCCCCTTTGGGGGCCCACATTCAGTGCTCTTCAGCTGTAACTTTGGGGGATGCTCTCCAGGTGAGGTGCTGTCCTGCACACCCGGTGAATTCTCCTTGCTGTTTTCTGGCCCAGGATCACTACCTTGCTCAATTTGAGGGTTGTGTGGCCCCAGGTGTGTCCCCATTTCCTTTCCCTCTGCTAGACTGACAGGGCTGGATTCTGCTGATTTGGGCTGCAAACCACCTGGTCCCTTCTGGTTGTGAGGAACCTCTGTCCTTTTCAGGCCAGAGAACTCTTGAAAGGACCTCATGGCTTTCTCATCCCATCCAGTAATCTCGCTCCTGGGTGCCAAGGGCTGCAGAGGGCTGGAATTCCTCTCTGCTTCAAGATTAGCACAGCTGCTGGAGGAGGAACCCTCAAGAGTCCACTGGCTCTTAACCATGGTTTTGCCATCTAGAGAATGGCTCTGGCGAAGGCTGGGCCTGTGGGAAAGCCTCTTCTCCAGTCGGTGGCCCTGGGGGCCCTGCACCTGGGCCTCTTGTACATCTTTAAGGGTGGGTGAGTGCAGGGGACTTGTCACCCACTGGGGCTCCTCCCAGGGCTCCACCATCTCCAGGCCATGCTGGGCAATGTCTGTCACAGTGTCATCTTCATCACAGTCTGAGGGCTCCTGTACTAAGTGGGCTACATCCTCCTCTCCTTGTGGGGAAATCTCAACCTCCCTGGTTGGGCTTGGAAAGCTAGAGCCTTTGCCCTCAGAAGCAGCATTCTTTGAATTTTGCTTTTCACTTTGTTCTGAAGAGGCCTCCTCTCCCTGACGAAGACTGGGGATCCCAGGGCTGCCTTTGGACTTCAGCTGATCTACATATGGATTTGTTCTCAAATTCCCAGATGAGTCTTCTCTCTCAGGGCCACCCTTCAATAGCTGGACTGGAGGCGCCCCCTCCAAAGGAGTTGGAGGAGGAGGAGGAGGAGCAGGCAGGAGCAGAGGAGACAGATTCCCTGGGCCCCCCACCTCCACTGTTGCTTGTGGAGAAGACTTCTCAAATGGAACCATTTCCAGAGGAGTCAGGCTGGTGGGGTCTGGGCGCTGGCCCTTTTCAGGCTCGGATCTATGGAGGATGCTGGTTGTCTCCGACTTTTCTCTATTGGCTGCTGCGGAAGTGCCCTGTGTGCTCTGATTGGTTGGATCCTTAGTCCACTCCTCCAGAGGGGCGGAAACTGGAGCTGGGGCGGAGCCACAAGGCAGGCTCCCAGGAGGCTCCGGGGAAGCAAGAGACCCTGGACTAGACTCAGGAATAGGCGGAGTCGCGCCGATCTGTAGAGCAGGTGGTGGCAAGGAGGACAGTTCCTCCTCAGATTCAATAATTTTCAGCTCTTGTTGAATCTCAGGCCAGATCAGGGCGTTGGCCAGATCATCTTCATCCTGAAAAACATCAAGAAACTGATTACTTAGAACCAAAGACCCTCTCGGCGCGGACATCCGCGCTGTTTCCCAGGGAGAGTGTAGGGACTGGAGCAGTGCCTGGCGGCGCTAACCTCAGTACACAAAGGATACAGCGTTAGTGATAACTGTGGATGTTTATTCATGCTTACCGTGTGCCATGACATCATTAACTGTATTTTCTTAATTTCCCCAAGAACCGTAAAAGATAAATACTACTGTAATTACTCCCATTTTAGAGATGAGGAGACCTGTGTTCAAATAGATTAAACATTTTACCGAAGCCACACAGCAGCAGACCAAGATTGAATTCCAGCTCAGTCTGCCCCAGAACATAAGCACTTAATCCCTGTGCACTGTTGCCTAATAAAACAAACCAACCCCTGATCTCATATAACCTCAGGTTGACCCGATGGCTCACAAGAATGAGAGTCTCCCCGTGGAATGAAATGTTAACTCTTGTCCTGACACCTGCTTTCCAAATAAATAAAGATAGCTTTCCCCTCTTATTACCAAAGAAATACGTATTCCACATGGAAAAAAAGATTGGATACATATTAAAAGAAAGAAGGATGAAAAAGAGCAAAATGGTATCTTCTTACTGCCCACAGATAACCGCTGTTAACTGTGATGGGTGCCTCCTGCTCCGTCTTATTTGTTGTCCTTGTCTCCCCTCAAGCCCAGCTTCTCTTTGCCCTCCTCGGTCCCTCCCTTTCCCTACACAAAGCCCACAGCTGCAGAAAGGAAAGGGATGAAGGGAGGCCTGGTCAGGGCCAGGGAAGCAAATTTCAGTTCCTTTTGTTTCTTATCTCAAGGCCTAATTCTGTCCCGAGGAGAAGCAGTTTGGGGAGGCACTTCTATCCCGAGGGGCAGACGGCCCTTCTGGGAAGTCTGACATGCTACCCACCTGACATCGCTTCTCCCCTGGCTCTGATCACATGTCATTTCACATTACAGTTAATTGGATGCTTGTCTTATCTTTCCCAATGGACTGTGAGTTCCTCGATCGGGAATTGTGTTCATCCATCTTTGATTCCTCAAGGCCAAATGATGCCTGGTATACTGTGAGTAATTGCTCAATAAGGGGTCTGTGAATTTAAATGGATTCATTGTTTTCTTTTATTTCCTTCTGATAACTTTCCCGGAGTAGGATTACTTGATCGGAAGGCAGGGGTATTTTTGAGATCTAATTCTACTATACTGCATTTATCTGTGTACGTGTCCATTTTGCCTACTAGACGGTGCCCTCCTTCAGGGCAGAGGCATCTCTTTACTCTCTGCAGCTCCTACATTATTGATCTCTTACTAAGAAACAATACATTTAAATGAATAAATGAACATCTAAGCTCCCCTCCACCCCCAGTCTGCCATTTCAGTTAAGTGGACCATAGTGCATGTTTTGCTCAGATCAGAAACTCATGGGTTGTCCTTGATTCTTCCTTCTCCCTCACTCCTTATCCAGTCCTTCACCAAGTCCTATTCACTCGACCTTCCAAATAGCTCTGAAAGCCTTCCATTTCTATCCCCAGTTCCCCCACTCTAGTCTAAGCCACCATCTTTTCTCGCCTGGTCTGCCACAGACTAGCCTTCTAATTGCCATCCCTGCCTGCTGTCTTGCCCTTCTCCAAGCCATTCTCCTCACAGAATAGAGTGACCTTTAAAAGATAAAATTCTAAGCAAATCTGAAGAGTTTCCTTTGCCCTTAGGTTAAGCTCCAAATCCCTTCCAAGCAACCCTGCCTGACGTGGCTCCTGCTTTGCTCTGAGCCTCACTTTCTCTAGTCCACGTTCCCGTTCTCCAGCCTTGTTCTTGTTCCTTGAATGTTTCGTGCTCTTTCCCATTTCAAATTCATGGCACATCTTACGCTTTCTGCCTGAGAGTCTCTCCCTTCCTACTCTGCTCCCTACCCCTTTCTCCTAGCTAAGTTCTCAATCTAAATATCTATTCTTCAGAGAAGCCTTCCCTGACCCTTGTGACCCCCCCCTCCTCCCTCTGACTAGGTTGCATCCCCCTGTTATATGCTCCCACAGAACTCATACTTCCATATCACCCTAGAAAAGACTTGGTTAATGACCTTTCACCTACTAAGCTGTCAGCTCCGAGAAGACAGTGATGGTGACCGTCTTGTACACTGCAGTGATCCCAGTGCTCAGCAGAGTGTCTGACACAAAACAGGTGTTTAATACATGTTTTTAAATGAATGAATGAATTGTCGCTTTTACTTGTTTCCATGAATCCAGCCTGGTTCTCCTTCTAGCATTAACTTCATCTGCTTCTCAAAGCAATGTCATTCATACTTGATCCCTCCCCAAATTCAATCCCCATAATGCTCTTTGCAACCTTCTCCTTCTGTAAATACGAACACACCTTACAGGAACCCTTATTCAGCCCTCCGGAGGCCACTGTGGTGTGCCTGCACTGCCCTAACTCCCAGCCCACAAGCCTTTTGTGCGTGTCCCAGAAACCAAGTTCCTGGAAGCAAGTTAAAAGGCAAAGTGTTTTCTTTTCCCCTTTGGCACACTCCTCCAGGTCACAGAGCTATTTCCCAAATGCAAGACTCCTCCCTGGATGTCCCTGGTAAACCTCCTCACGACTTCATCTTGAGCAAGAATATCCCCCCCGCAAAAGACCTTGGAAAATCCCACCTCTAAAAAGTGGAAAAGGTTTAGTACGCTCTGGCATCATGTTTTAAGTTCTCCAGAGCCATAGGAGGAAGGAATAGATCCTGAAAATCTTACAGAAGATTTTTACAAATAAACATAGACAACTGTCCATCCAGGATGTCTGGAAGAAGAGAGCTGGCCCCCATGAATGGTCATCACGTTTGGGACCAGGACACGAGAAGCAGGTTTTGTGCTGCTTCCAGGATTGAATGTCATTACATTCCCAGGACATGTTACTGGTTTATGGTGACTTCAGGTCAGAAATATTTAGAGTTGAGTCGGTCCTAGGGAATCTGAGCTGGATGGTTACTTCGTATCACCATAGGATCCCTGACAAGTTCACTGCAAAAAAATCCCAGACCTGATTAGAAGGCTGTGCCCTAAAGTCCCTTTGGCAGAAACTGGTTCTTCAAAACAAACAACAGCAACAAAAAACTTTAAACTGTACCAAGAGCCCCTGGGAAAAAGAGGACCCTACTGGCTGGACCGGGCAGTGAGCCCACCTTACCATCTCATGGAGAAACACTGCTTCGGCTCTGGCCCCAGGGCTCTCCTGCAGAGCGCTGGATTCCACCTGGCCAGTCTCTCCACCCTCCTCCACCGCCTTCTCTGCATCCAACTTCTTCTCTAATTCACTTGAATGTCGAGAGCCTAGGGAGTGTTCTGAGGTTTTCTTCTCCAGTTGGCCGCCTGGCTCCTGGGGAAGGCCTTTGCTGCATTCCAGTGCTCTCACTGCATCTGGTCCTGGCTTAATATTCTCAAGAGCTGCCTTCTTAGGTACAGATGCTGCAATGAGGATGAGAGTTATCAGTGGAAGGAGACTCCATTCAAGAGAGGCCATTCCCCCCACAGTCTTTGTCCCGGGCTACTTCTGTGTCACATGGCTGGAGGGAATTCTCCCAGCTCACTGCTCCCTCACATTCCTTACCCTTTCCTCCTACCAATGATCTGTCCTCTGATCCCAGAGTCTCAGACTGTTGGAGATGGGAGGGACCTCGAAGATCATCTAGTCCAGTGGTTTTCTATTGGCAACCATTTGCTCCTCCCCTCTCCAGGGGACATCTGGTGATGTCTGGAGACACTTTTGGTTCTCACAACCGGGTGGTGGGGAGTGGCTACCAGCATCTAGCGGGTAGAAGCCAGGAATGCTTCTAAATATGCTACAAAGCATAAGACCGCCCCCGACAAGGATTACCGAGTCCAAAATGTCAATAGTGCTGAGGTTGAGAAAGCTGGCGCTAATCCAGTCTTTTGCCTGTTGCCTAAGGTCACAGAAGCCTGTGATTTACACCAAGCTACAAAGATGTATTACGATTATGATTACAGCTTCCCGTGTGACTTTTCCCAGGGGTGATCTGCACATCAATTTGGATATATCTTTATATCTAAAGTTATTAAGCTCTGATCTTAAACATCTACCAAGACACTAGAGAGGGAGGCAGACTTCATGTTTGGCCCCTACTGCCTTGCCTGAAGAAGGTCCTATTTCACTGTATAAGGCTGTTTCCACAGTGTAGGATTACAGGCTCAGTACTTAGCACAGTGCTTGTTACATAGCAGATCCTCAGTGATATTATTATTGTTTACATTGGAATTAAAGAAACCTGAGTTCAAATGCTAGTTTCTCAATGAATCTTGTAACCTTGATACAATGGCATAATAATATATAATAATATATTACAGGGCTGTTGTGAGGATAAAGTCGATTAGAGAGGCAAAGCACTTAGTACAGTGTCAGACAGACAGTAGAAGCTCAGAAAAGTTTACTGATTGAGAATGAACTCTTCTCATTGCCACTAGTTATGCTGGTGACTTAAGGCCTCTGACCACAGTGCTGGCTTTGAAATCAGACCCAGTAGTAGCATTCTGATGTCAGAACTAATAATGCTTCAGAACTGACAAAGTGCTATTTTCCTCTGCCCATCACTTAGCAGGCTTGCTTTTTGAAATTTAACTTAATTTTTGAATATGTAAAACAACTACAGAGTTGAAAAGTTAAAATTATGTAAAAAAGTGGTCTCAGAGAAGTTTTGCTTTCATCCCTGTTGCTTCCATTCTGTTCCACACCCCCACTGTCTCCTATGGACAACCATTTTTACTAGTTTCTGGTTTATTCTGCCATAGTTCATTTTTGTATATATAAGCAGATACTTGTACCATATATTTTTTATTCCCCACCTTTATTACACAAATTATAGCCTGTGATTTATACTGTTCCATGATTTGCATTTTTTTCACTTAAGAACATATGTTGAAATCTATGCCATATTAGTAATATAAGTAGGTTAACTGTTTCTTTAGGATGTGGGCTAGTTTGAGTTCCCCTCAAAGTAGAGCCTGAGCCAAGGTCCTGGCAGCAGGTAGCTTATTTGAAAGGTGGTCCCAGGAAGCAGGAGTGAGGAGGTGAGACGGTGATGGAGGAAAAATCAATAAGTGGTTACCACAGTGAGCAACCAGAACTCAGTCCCTGGTGACCCTCTGAAGAACCACGAGGAATGTGCCCCATAGTTATTCCACCAAAGGGTGTACGGCTGGGGCATTAATCCCCTGACTCCCATCTCCTATTGGGTGAGAGCTGCCTCAGTTAACTCTCCATATACTTCTGGGCTTTCCTGAGCAAGGGCTGGGTGAGTTCCTCCCTTCAGAAAAAGCCCCAAGGCAGAAAACCAGAAACACAAGGCAGACACTTCAGATACAATGCCTTCTGTGTGCAAAGAAACTGTCCCCCGCAGATGAACAAGAGTTTGAGGAAATGGTGCTGGGCCCACAACACTATGGACTCCATGGGACTCAACTGTGAGTGATGCACCTTAGTTATTCAATCCATCTCCTAAAGGTGGACATTTGGATTGTTTCCTGTTTTTTGCTATTACAAATAATGCCGTGATATGCATACACATTTTGTACTTGGGCAGCTATTTATTTAGAATAAATTCTTGGAAGTGAAACTTCTGGGTAAAAGGGTAATGCGTCAGTGAGTTTTTTAAAAGTATTTTTTTCCCATTTTACCAAGAACTCTTAGTTGGATGTTTGCCAGTGTCTCTTTTTGTAAAGCTCAGGGTCTTCCATTCATTGACTGTGGACTCTTGAAGTGAGGAGTGGAGGAAGGGTCTGCATGACATGTGAGCTTGTTCAGATCATTCACTGTCCTGCTCAAAGCCCTCCTCACTCTGGCTCAGCCACACATCCACTCTTCCCCCACTCCCCTGCGTGACACTGAGCAGACCTGCCACCCCTAACAGGCCTTATACTCCCCCGCTCTGGTCCTCCCTGAGACTCGACTCTAACCCAGTCTTCAAGACGCTAACCTAATAACACCTCTTTTGGAGCCTCCCCAGACCACGCTCTCCTTCCCTCCACTTCCTGCAGCACTCACTGTAATAACCCGTGCGGTGCCAAGCCATCAGGTTACCATTTTCTTTTCACTTGTATGTGGTGCCCATCCCTGGGTTAAGTTCCTCAGGACAGAGGCAGCATCTATGTCTAGAAACTATCTTCTAAGGGCCTAAGAGTCCAGTACATGTGGTTGCTGGATACTTGTAAGCTATAAAAGAGTCTCTGTAGCTCAGAAGGGAAGGGCATTGTCAGGTTCCCAGCATGGGATGCTTTATGCTTGAAGTGGGTGACCATGGAGACAGAGACTCCTAACGTCCCCTAGTATCCATTCTCTTCCTCATTTTGAAATAGAACGTTCCCTGCCTCTCAGGTTTCGCTAGGTACCTGGCCATCCAGCCAGCGATGCTTCTCAGCCTCCCTTGAAGGTCAGCATGGCCATGTGAGTTTTGGCAGATGGGATGGAGGTGGAAGTGATGGGTGCAACCTCTGGGTCCACCCTTAAGTGGAAGATGCTTGGCCGCCTCCCCTGACCCCCTTCCCACAGGCAGGAATGTGGTGGTGGGGGTTGTTGCCCTCACTTCGACCACACAGGCAGGAACAACACCCCTGGGGATGGCTGAAGGAACCTGGGACCCCAGAGCGTCTCCCTGAGCGCTTCCACCTACCTCTGATATGCAAGGTAGAAATCAACTCCCATCTTGTTTGAGCCACTGTGTTTTGTTCTCTGTGTTACAGCAGCTTGGCCTGTACCTTAACTAACAGAACCTTGGGTTTATGAGATAGGCAAAACATGTTTCTGTAGGTAGACTCCTGTTTCAGATGCACTAAAATATAACTATTTAAAAGAATTCTTTTGTACATTCTTCAGTAGAAGAATGAGGCAACTCCTAATATCTCTTAGGGTAATTCTGGAGTTTGATTGATCAGGCCTCCTTAAATTTATATGGTTACTCTGACCTCCCTCTAATAAGCATTTCTAGAAGGGGACCCAGAGAGTGTTAGTTGTAGCTTGTAAGTCAGCCCTTTCAGAAGGATCCAGTTTGTGGTCCTTTCCTCCCCCGCCCCCCAACCCAAGGATGGAGGTTACCAAGACGTAGCCTTGAATCAGGTAGAAGTCAGACAATTAATTATTATGACTAATTGAATAATCCTTTTTTTTTCATTCAAAGGATCAATAATCTAACTTTCAACACTTTAGTTATAGTGCAATACTTACTTGGTATCTCTTACTTTTTGGGTTGCACTGGAATTTTGCCTAGTTTGGCCAAAAGTAGAAGAACGGGTTTGAGCAGAGTGACTAAAAATTTGAATCAGGTAACCTGGAAAATTGTCTTTAATTCTATTTCTTTTATCTATTGCTACCGTACAAAAGAAAGAAAAAATAATTTATTAAGGAAGGTGAAGTTCTTCATTTGGAATAATTATGGAAGAAGATAAGTAACCTACATTAACCTAACTCCATCAGAGAGAAAGGTGAGAGGCCCTCCGCTGTCGCTGAAACTTTTGGCATCTCCCTCTGGCCATTGGTCCTAGATCCACGTGGCTGCCTCCTCCAGGGTCCCTTGTTCTGCCCTGGCTGCCACTAATCACAGTCAGGGAAGCAGACTGGAGTCTCCATCAGTGTCTTTCCAAGACCAATTTGATACAGACTGGGTATTCTGAATTACAGAGAGAAGGAAGGAGAGAGGGAAAAAAAGTAACAGACTGTCTGCCAAAGACCCCTTGGGGCCTGGGGACCTTCTCTTTTGGAAAGGACAGCCAGTCACATAAAAGCCTTTGGAAACACTTTTTTCCTCAAAGGCTGCGCTTCCTCTTCTAACCCTCACTCTGTTCCACCCACAGCAGCCCATGGAGCATTCTCCAGACAGGGCATCACTTAATTCCCCTACGTTTTTGCTCCTCTTGTGCCCCATCCTGAAGGGAAGGGGGAGGGGAAAGGGACTGATGTTTACTGAGCATCTTCTGAGGGCCACACCCTGAGCAGGCATTTCATGAATATTTTCCCATGCAGACCTCATCCCAGCCCTTGAGATAGGAGCCATCCCTGCTTTGCAGAAGAGAAACAGGCTCAGAGATACCAACCAGCTGTCACACTGCCCCAAAGTGGTGAAGCTCGGATCTGAATCTGCCCAGCTGGGGTCCAAAATCTATACACTTCTCACAACAGTCAGCACCTCTCAGCCCATTATGCCCTTTTCCATCTTTTCTGCATTTGGAAGTCCTACCCATTTATGAAGGCCCAAATGTCACCACTTCTGAGAAGTGTTCCTGGAATCCTCCTGAGAGGGCTGCTTCTTTTAGATGCCACTGAAGTCCTTTCTGAACACCCCTTTCATGATACTTTGGGTACTTACGCTCTCCCTCATTCAAAAAGCCCAAAGGAGCACATATCCAGACAAAACTCTAATTCAAAAAGATACACGCACCCCTACGTTCATAGCAGCACTATTTACAATAGCCAAGACATGGAAACAACCTAAATGTCCATCGACAGATGAATGGATAAAGATGTGGTACATATATACAATGGAATACTACTCGGCCATAAAAAAAACACACAAAATAATGCCATTTGCAGCAACATGGAAGCAACTAGAGATTATCATACTAAGTGAAGTAAGTCAGAAAGAGAAAGACAAACACCATATGATATCACTTATATGTGGAATCTAAAATATGACACAAATGAACTTATCTACGAAACAGAAACAGACTCACAGACACAGAGAACAGACTTGGGGTTGCCAAGGGGGAGGGGTTGGGGCAGGGATGGAGCGGGAGCTTAGGTTTAGTAGATGTAAGCTATGGTATATAGGATGAATAACAACAAGGTCCTACTGTATAGCACAGAGAACTATATTCAATTTCCTGCGATAAACCAAATGGAAAAGAATATAAAAAAAGAATGTGTGTGCATATATATGTGTATAACTGAATCACTTTGCTGTACAGCAGAAATGAACACAACATTGTAAATCAACTATACTTCAATTAAAAAAAAAAAAAAGCCCAAGGAGGGTGTTAGGCTACTTCCACAAGCTGACCCTGTGCTGCAGGTGGGTGCAGAGTTTCAGTTTCCCTTCCTAGTTTGTGAGCTTGCTGGGGGAAGGGATTGCATCTTAACAATCGTTTTAACTCTACAGCCCATAGCAAACACGTGAGGGATCATGGCAGAATGCTTAAAAGCATGGATTTTTAAAAATCTGCATTAAAATCCTGGCTTTTACACTTCCTCGCTATGAGTCCTCGGGCAAGTTAATAGATTCCTCTCTAAGCAAAGGGGGATAATAGTAACTACCTATACCTCATGGAGTTGTGGTGCGAAGAAATGCAATAATACATGGAGAACACTTAGGACAGTGCCTGACACCATGATAGGTGATCAGAAAAAGGTAGCATATATTGATTTTTATTTTTGTGTATGGTGTTAGGGAGTGTTCTAATTTCATTCTATTTTACATGTTAGCTGTCCAGTTTTCCCAGCACCACTTATTGAAGAGACCGTCTTTCTCCATTGTATATTCTTGCCTCCTTTGTTAAAGATTAGGTGACTATAGGTACGTGGGTTTAGCTAATATTAATTGAAATAGAAATATTCTTAAACCACAATGAGCATTTATTGGTTTATCTCTCAGCCATCTTTTCCTCTGAGGCTCTCATTACTTCCCTTTTGTGTGGCTCACAGTTGGTTGTTGGTTCTCACTCCAGAGATGGCCCAGGGACTCTTGCTTGGCCAATCTTAGAATCCTATTAGTCTGGCAACAGTGACTGGTCCAAGGCTGGGCATGTGACCCAAGCAGGCCCAAACACAGAGATCTCCCTGTGTTTTTTTTAAAAGGAAATTGGGAGGAGGATACTCTTTGTCATCGCTAGGGCTGCTAGCCATGTTCTCTGCAGATGTGAGGTAGAAATGTGGAATGGGTGGATTGTGTCTGGAAGAGTTGAATCCCCAGTTCCAGCTCTGCATTCCATTCCGTGAGCTTTCCCTCCTGCCTTACATTTACTGAGTACTTACTGTGTATGAGACCCTGTTCTGATAGCTTTACATCTATTAACTAATTTAATATTCACAACTTAATATTAACATTATCCCTATTGTACAGATCAAGAAGCTGAAGCATGGAGTGGTTATGTTAACTTGCTGAAGATTGTACAGCAAAGTGGCTGAGCCTATACTTGTACCAGGCAGTCTGGCTCCAGAGCCCGCGGTCTTAACCACTTCACTACATTGCCTTGCAAACTCTGTTTAAGTCTGGTTTTTCCTCTCTTGCAATGGAAAGGGACCCTCTCCCTTGCTTTACCTGTAGAAGTCTCAACTCCCAGTGGCTTCTCCTCTTCAGGCCAATCTCCACTCTCTGAGCCCTGGAAAGAAAACTCTTCCAGGCTGGAAAGAGACTGTAGCTCCTTTGGGGGTGTTCTGCATGGGGTGCTGTTGGTGCTGATGACGGCTGACACGCGGAGTGGCACGGACACAGCAAAGGGCTTGGAGATGTTCAGGGCCTTGCGCTGGTGACGGGGAGAGGGCTCCATCTGGAAGAGGCTGCTGGTAAAGACAGATTTGCTGGGGCCGTCGTTTGAGGTGTAGAACATGCCCAGCATCTTCGGGGCTGTTTGCTCGCTCTCGGGATCCTCGATGGGTCGGAACACCTTCAGCTGCTCAGGTGGGGCCCGGGCCTGAGCGCCCTGCAGCTGGCTTCGGTCACTGCTCACGTCAAAGCCCCCCTCGGCCCCCGCCGGCATCCCCTCCTGGCTCCACTCGCCCTCTTGCTTGCTGAGGTCACATGAGCTGCCAGTGTTAGTCGAGTGCATTTTCGCTGCTGGGATGAAAAATCCACCAGTGGTGACTGTTCGATTGAAATTTCCTTTGGTTTCTTTCCCTAGTGAAAAAGCAAACAAACGTGGTCAGCTGCCTGAGCACACGTATCACTGAGCAGCCTCCCAGGAAGGGCAGGCACACAATACTTGCATACTGGAAAGGCATAGCGTGATAATAAGGGCATAGCTATCCTAATAAAGACAGATACCTAACATTTGGTTGACAAGAGGAAACATCTCCTTATGTGCACAGAATTTTGTCATAATGCCCTGATAGAACCATTTTGTTGTATCATCTGTATCTGTTTTAAACTCCGCAGGTAGAGCAGTTTCCAAAAGAAAGACACTGCTGAAATTGCTAAATAGAGCAGTCATCCACCAAGCATTAAATGTGGATCATGAAAAAATAAAAAAGAAGATGGGAGATGACAGAATGATGTTTGCTCAGAATGAAGATTAAAAAGGCCAAAATAACAGAATCTTGTTTCATTTTAAAACTTTAAAACTTATTGTTTTAAGTCTTCTCTGGCAGATGGACCCAAACAGGGGTTTGATTTCCCAGCAAGGAAACAAATGCTGTTCTCAGCTAGACCTTTCCGCCTTTTCCCAGGCTTCCTCCTGCTGATTCAGAGGATGAGAAACTAGAAATGTAAATGAACTAAATGTTAGAAAGCACAGTTGTGAGGAGTGAGTTCCTGACTGACTTAGAAGTGAAGGCAAAGAAGAGGAAAAAATCTGTGTGGGAAATAAATAAGCTGGGAGACAACAACTGAATTGCCAGGGATCTGGAAAATAATTCCCCACTAGGCACTAAGTGCTACATCTTAGGTAACGTTAGGTTTAAAATTCTTAGGAACCACTCTGTAGGAGAAGTGTAATTGTCTCCCTTAACAGATGAGGAAACCGAGACTTGAGAGGTTAGATAACCTGCCCAATGCCCACGGAAGTGGTGACCTAGCTTTTGGTGTTTTTTTTGTTTTGTTTTTTAGCTTTTGAAATATTAAATCCTGCCAAACTGGGCAAGAACTGCCCCCAAGAGGTTTCAAAACCAAGCAAATTGATGAATATAAAGGTGAGAAAATGCTAAAAGGATTGAGCCAGCTTAAAAAGATCTCATTGAATATTTTACAAGTTTAGTATTATTTTTTGAAAGTTGTTCTAAAGATTTTCTGTTTTGTTTCAGGCTGCCTCATTTATCAAAGAGCAACATATCTTGTATTAAAGGGATTCGAAAGTCATGGGACAATCATGGGGGAGTTTAAACAGTCTGCTGCTAGGGAAGCCCTGTGTCTTGCTAGTTGTAGAAGTGCTTGTTGGCTGCTTAACAAAAACAGAGAAGCAAGGGCTACAGGCAAGTCAGTCCTTAAGGCTGGAGCTGTAAGAACTAACATGGTGAGGTGCCGCTTTGGTGATGGGTGTCACCTGGCATGCAACTGTACGTACATCTGCTCCAACCAGCAATGACCAGCTATGTGCCAGGCTGGTGCCTGTCAGTGTTTATTGATGAATGAAGGAATGAATGAATCTACCAACTCAAAATCATGACTTGACAAACACAATGAAGCTAATGCCTATGGAAACACCTAAATTCAAAACTCTTCTTTATGCCCCAGGGGGAGCCTCTTCTGCCTTAGTTTTCAGGTGTTGACCTTTTACCTGGCTCAGGATTGAATGCAAGGAGGCTGCTGTCTCCAGCTGTGGGGAGACAGGCTGGAGAAAGAGGCCTCGTGGAGTAGGGGAGGTTACTGCAAGGCCTGTGTGCGCCCCTTGAGTTCCAGAAGGTCAGGGAGGGATCTGGGCCTGGGGGATTGTGTGTGGCCATGACTGGAGATGAGCAGGGTCTGCGGTTTAGGAAGGCAAGTCTGGTGTGGGAGCGCCAGTCTCCCAGTTGTAATCCCCAGTTCCAAATCCAACTGAAAAATCTCACCTTCCACGGGCACTGAGCACAGCGAGTCCATGCTTTTAGCTGGTCGGATAGTAGCCTTTTCCACTAAGGACAAAAGAAAAAACATCCCTGATGAATGCTTGTTCGGAGAAAGTGTTTAGAACAATAGGTCAGGCTGTAAGTACAAAAAAGAAATTTCTTTAGGAAAGTTTTTCAAGTATTTATAATTTTCCCCTTTGGAAAACATTCCCCACTCCACCTCAGATGTTCCTACTTTCTTGGTGGGACTGACCTTATAAAAATAGGGCATTTGTAGATCAAAGGTTTATTAACATTTTACAGATAAAGGTAAATTACAATTTTGTCACATAGCTATTAGCAAATGAGGAGTCCTGAACCCGATTTTATTGTACAGAAAAGACTCAAAGATTCATCCATGGCGTAGAATCCACGGGGCTCCAGGCAACCCCTCCTATTTGACAGGCCAGAGAGCAGAATTCTTGGCTGCAGCCACATCGCTCAACACCCAGGGATTTGGTACAACAGGTGAGAGAGAGCCCAGGGGTACTCTTCTCCCTTTCTCCCGTGTGTCCCCTTTCTCCACGTTCAGCTCTGCTCCTTGACGTCTGCAGCCTTGTTGCTCCCCCAATGCTCTCACCCACCAGCCTCACCCTGGAGCAGATCCCAACCACACGAACCTTTTTTGAGCCCCTGCTGTGTGCCTGGTGGACTCTATGCATCTTTGTAAGCCACCTAGGTAGGTTTTCAGAAGAGTATGGTTTAAATAAATCAAAACTTATTATCTCAGGCATAGGCTTAGGCACTTTCACAAACACCATCATGTCTTTTCAGGAAGGCTTCCAGGGCAAACTTGCTAGGAGGGGAGAGAGGGCAATTTAGAAGCCGACCGGGAGCCCCAGGACTTGTGGCTTTAGGGTAACTCTGGATCCAGGCAGATCTGGCTTTGAATCCCAATTCTCCCACTTTTGGGCTGTGTGACCTCAGAGAAGCAACTTACCTTTTGGAAACTTCAGTTTTTTGGCATGAAAAGGAGGAACCGTAGAGCTGTTGTGAGGATGAAATGAGTAGTGCATATAAAATAGGTTGCATTAACCTAGAATAGAGTAAATGCTCAAGAAGGAGTAACTATTGTTTATTGTTGTTGTTGATGTTACTCAAGATAAACTAGGGCTCAGCAACAAGGGTAAACCCAGTAGATGGTTCTAAAGGAAGCACTCAGTGTTGGCCCTGACCCAAATCGGGCCCTAACTCACACTTGCTTTGTCCCTCTTTTAAAGTTCCTTTTCTCCTTCTTGCTCCAAACCCTGCTCCTTCTGAGAGGCTCTGAATTAGCCCCTTGGCCTCCCAGGCTCAGGGCTTCTCTCTGCCTGGGTCCCACTGGGCTCTGGAAGGACACAGCAACGTTCACGCAAAGCCTTGGTGACGCCAAGATTGCCTTCCACCTCCTTACTTCCAGAGGTAAGCCAGAATTCTAATTCTTAGAAGATTGACTATTCCCACAAGTTTACAAAATGACTTCTAAAACTGCCTGGCCAGCCTCCCTTCATTCGTGTATTCTTTTTTTTTTTGGCCACACCACGCGGCTTGCGGGATCTCAGTTCCCTGACCAGGGACTGAACCCAGGCCATGGCAGTGAAAGTGCCGAATCCTAACCACTAGACCACCAGGGAACTCCCCGTTCGTGTATTCTGAGACAAGATTTTGCCTTTGTTTTCCAAGAGCTGCACTTCTTGGCCTCCCTCTGGGTTTCATGTATCACCCTTCAGGGGTAGTGACCAGGTGTCACTGAGTGTCACGGAGGATGGGTAAGAGTTCTGGTTGCAGGGCCATCAGTGTTCACCTTTCCTGCTGGACCCTCTTTCTGACAACACAGCTCCTTCTGGTCCTGGTGGCCACAGTAGCTGTTTTTGGGAACAGTCTCCAAGAATTCCCTGGCTCCTTGTCTAGATAAAAACTAAGCACTCAGGACTCCTTGGCCTATGACTACACAATCGTCCTTGGTATTTTTGGGGGACTGGTTCCAAGACTGCCACGGATACCAAAATCCATGGATGCTCAAGATCCTTATGTAAATGGTGTACTGCAGTCGGTCTTCCCTATCTATAGGTCCTGCATTTGCGGATATGGAGGGCTAACTGCATTTAGATTATATTTTTCTGTCTGGGACCTTGGCCTCATGGAAATGCATCCACCAGTTTTCTTTGGGTCCTTGGGTTCCCCTCTCTTGGTTTATCTCTATGGCTTTATTTCCCTACTCAAAGGAGTTCACTTTGGAGGGTTCCCTAGAATCTTCCTGTTTGATAATATACAAATTCCAGTACACCAGTGTCTGGGAGACTCCAAAGTTTATGCATCTCCATTCAGTCAATACCCAAGTTTTTCTTATCCTTTAGTATTTCCTATTTCTGTTCCATTTTCTAAACATGGTTAAACATCCCTTCACCTGCCCCCGCACCAAAAAAAAAACCCCAATACTATATACATGGCTTCCCTGGTGGCACAGTGGTTGAGAATCTGCCTGCCAATGCAGGGGACACGGGTTCGAGCCCTGGTCTGGGAAGATCCCACATGCCGCGGAGCAACTAGGCCCGTGAGCCACAACTACTGAGCCTGCGCGTCTGGAGCCTGTGCTCCGCAACAAGAGAGACCGCGATAGTGAGAGGCCCGCGCACCGCGATGAAGAGTGGCCCCCGCTCGCTGCAACTAGAGAAAGCCCTCGCACAGAAACGAAGACCCAACACAGCCAAATAAATAAATAAATAAATAAATAATAATTTAAAAGGTGCTAATAATTAAAAAAGAAAAAAACCCTTCACCTGCCCCCGCACCAAAAAAACCCCCAATACTATATACATGGTGAATCAATTTTTAAAATGCTCTTAAATATGGAGTTTTAAAAAAAGATTTTAAAAATTATTTATCAATAAATATGTTAATCCACTGATTTCCTTTCTTCACACGCATATTTCAACATAGCAAGCCCACGTGCCATTTACAGTGACCATGCTGGTGGGTTATGACCAGAAGGCTCCCCACTCCCTACCCCCAAGTCTTTAGCTTCTAGGGATCCAGCAACACTCTTCTGGTGAAAAGCAGCCACTCGGGCAGTAGTCAAGGTCACAGAGAGCCACTTATATTGACACCGATGGTTCTTTAATTTCACCCCCGCATCCCATCAAAATGCAGCCAGTTTGATGAACTATCTCTGATTAGCTTATTCATGAGATAGCAGTGGTATTCAACACCGGCTGCATATCAGAATCACCTGGGGAGCTTTTTAGAAATTACCAATACTCTGACTTCACTGCAGAACCCCTGAGGCAGAGCTGCTGTGGGTGTGGACCACACTCTATGGGTGATTCTGAGGTGCGGCCGAGCTGAGAAGCTGGCCAGGGACATCCTGTGCATTCTGTGAGTTTACTGCTGTTTGATCCAGCACCTGGGGCTTCTTCCTTTTGAAAACCACATGGGGGTGGAAATCTTCATAAGTCAAGATCAAAGAAAATCATTTAATCTATTTTTACTCGATTGTTTTGTTCTACTTTTTTAAACTTTTTGTTACTTGGGGAAACTCTTTCATTGTGTCACTGATTCTGTAACTGAAGGGCTCTCTGATGTGCTTCAGCAAATCTATTATTAGATCAGGGGTTTCCTGCCAGGTACTCCCCCTTAAATTCTCCGTTGAGAATCCTAATTTCTGATTTGTATGTGCTCTACCATACCTATAGCAACCTGCCCTCTTCACCTGGCCATCTTGCCATTTTGTGAAAGACATTTTTCCCTATATAATGAATATTGTAGATGCCTACCCAGAATCCATTTCCCTTTCCCCTTCTCACAGAGCCCTGTACATCTTGGGTGCATCTCATTCCTCACACAGGGGTGTAATGCCATTCCTCATGCCAGTGATTGGTTCAGGAACCCAGGCCTAAGCCAATCAGCACAGGGCACTCCTGTAGCCATAGGGATTGACCCATGTGACTCAGTGAAGGCTACTATTGTGGGGCGGAGGGAGGGGGGCAGACAGACACTTAATTGGGGTTTCCGGGAAAGAAGGGTCCCTGCCCTTAGGAGCAAGCTACCAGAAATGATGTTCTTTCTCCTTCTGGATATAGTGAGAGTCAAAGGTAAAGCCTAGAACTATTGTAGCCACTTTGTGGAGGCACAGGAAGCCAGTCTGGGGATAAAGCTGACCTACAGAGGAGGGCATAGCTGAGGAAAAAAAGGAGAAATGGAGACAGAGCCACTGTACTAAACCACCGCTGAAGCCTTCCCTACATCTGGGTGTCCCAATAAATTCCCTCCTTGCAGAAGCCAATTGAGTTGGATTTATCATTACTTACAGCCTAAACCACTGTACTTGCTATACCCTGTGACATCCCTCATTACTCCAATAGGCCAATGTGACAATTTCTAACATCTGTGCTTTATGATCCTTGGAGTACAATTATCACTGGGCTTGAGGAAGGTCCTTAAAAATATTACCTCATTTTTTCCTATTGGCATTAGTTTTCCCTCCCAAATCTTTATTATTAAGAATTTCATACATTCAGAAAAGTTGAAGACCTCTAAACCTATCACCTAGGTTGACAATTTGCCACATGTCTGCTGTATCTATCTCTATTTATCTATCTACCTACATACATATGTTTTGCTGAATCATTTGAAAGTGAGTTTCAATATTTTGACACTTCATCCTTAAATACATCAACTTTAGCATATGTCTCCTAAGAACCATCAGCACACTATGAGAATGTACTATTCTTCAGTATCATCTAAAATCCAATCTATTTGTCCCCCAAATTATCTTTTTTTTTTTTTAATTTTTAATTTATTATTTATTTATTATTTTTATTTTTGGCTGTGTTGGGTCTTCGTTTCTGTGTGAGGGGCTTTCTCCAGTTGCGGCGAGTGGGGGCCACTCTTCATCGCGGTGCGCGGGCCTCTCACTATCGCGGCCTCTCTTGTTGAGGAGCAGAGGCTCCAGACGTTCAGGCTCAGTAGTTGTGGCTCACGGGCCCAGTTGCTCCGCGGCATGTGGGATCTTCCCAGACCAGGGCTCGAACCCGTGTCCCCTGCATTGGCAGGCAGATTCTCAACCACTGCACCACCAGGGAAGCCCCCCAAATTATCTTTTGTAGTCCTTTTTTTTTTTTCAAACTAGTATTCAATCAAGTTTGCTCATTACATTTGTACATTTACCTTTTACTACTTGCTTTCATAACAATTGCCCTCATTTAAAAAAAATCATGCTTTCAATTTATAACTCTAAATGTCTTTGTGGCAAATTTCTTTGGCCTCCGCTTTCTGACACAATATTCAGCCGGACTGGTTATATTCCCCATTATATAGTGGTTCCCTCAGTTCCCTCCTGCATCAATTCCTATTCACTACTCAGATATAATTCCCACAGGGCAGCATTCCTATTTAAAAATCATGACCCTGGGGCTTCCCTGGTGGCGCAGTGGTTAAGAACCTGCCTACCAATGCAGGGGACACGGGTTCGAGCCCTGGTCCGGGAAGATCCCACATGCCGTGGAGCAACTAAGCCCGTGCGCCACAACTACTGAGCCTGCGCTCTAGAGCCTGCAAGCCACAACTACTGAGCCCATGTGCCACAGCTACTGAGCCTCCACTCTAGAGCCCATGAGCCACAACTACTGAGCCCATGTGCCACAACTACTGAAGCCCACGTGCCACAACTACTGAAGCCCGTGCACCTAGAGCCAGTGCTCTGCAACAAGAGAAGCCACCTCAATGAGAAGCCTGCACACCGCAACGAAGAGTAGCCCCTGCTCGCTGCAACTAGAGAAAGCCCGCGCACAGCAACAAAGACCCAATGCAGCCAAAAATAAATTAAATAAATAAATAATTTAAAAAATAAAAAAATAAAAATCATGACCCTCACCCTGGGGGAAAAGGGACAGGTCTTCCTTACA
This sequence comes from Balaenoptera physalus, assembly GCF_965194825.1. Lineage (NCBI taxonomy): Eukaryota > Metazoa > Chordata > Mammalia > Artiodactyla > Balaenopteridae > Balaenoptera > Balaenoptera physalus. The sequence continues at coordinate 80,913,272 of NC_138891.1, forward strand.
GTAGAGTTAAATTAATAAATGTAGAAGGAATGATGGAAATGGAGAATGACCATTTGGCAAACACCACAGTAATAACTGTCGCAGGCAAGAACCACTGATGGATGTTAAAATGCATGGATGAAAGTATGAAGAAAAAAGGATATTTGCATAGTCTGAAAATATCTCCCACAAGATACTTATTAATTGCAAAGGAAAAAAATAGTAACTGTACAGGAACAAACCTTGTAGATAGCACTTTAACTAAGTGCTCAAAATTGACATCAACAATAAAATGTTGACTTCATGTGCCCCCTGATATGACACATTGAGACATAACCTCAATCTAACCATGAGAAAACATCAGACAATCCCAATCTGAGGTATATTCTACAAAATAAATGGCCAAAACTCTTCCAGAGTGTCAAGGTCAGAAAGACTGAGGGACTGTCCTAGGTTGGAGGATTAAAGAGGCATGACATCTAAATGCAATGCGGGTTCCTGGACTGGATCCTGGACCAGAAAAAGGACATCAGAGGGACAACTGGCCAAATATGAATAACGTCTGTGAATTATTTAATAGTATTATATTGATATTAATTTTCTGGTTTTGATCATTGTATTACAGTTATCTAATATGTTAACATTTGGGGGAGCTGTGTGAAGGGTCTACAGGTTCTCTGTGTACCATTTTTGCAAATTTTTTGTAAATCTAAAGTTATTTTAAAAAACCAAAAAGACTCTTCAGTTAATTTATAAGTTTCTCTTTCAGGGTTAGTGAGTTTGACATAATCAAACCAAAGACTTAAGAAACAGAACTGAAAAAAAAAATCTTATAAATATAACTGCCATTGATTCTTACCTGAGAGCCTCTGTCCTCTCACAAATACACTCCCATTTCTACTCAGCTTTGATTTAGAGTCTGATCCAGAACGTCCCAGGTTAAATATTGATTTCCACTTCTTTGATTTACTGGAGAGCTTTCTTCTAAAGGAGCCAAGCCACAGGGGGTTAGTTTGGTAACTAGCTATTTCAGTGGGACTTTTAAACTAAGAAGGAATATCCCAAACATGTTCTTAGTTATGAACAGCTCTGACATTTCAGGAAATTCCTCTCTAAAATCCAAGTTGAGCCTGACTCTCACCCTGTCTGGGGATGCCCATGATGACCAAGCTAGGTTTTCATGAGTCAGAGTGAAGGACCACATTCCCCAGGGGAACGGACAAAGATGTGCTATTACAGGCAGGGGAGGGGGCAAACAGAGACAGGGGTCGGTGGCAGACTCAGAGGTCTCAAGCAACCACAGCTCTGGGAATTCTGGTAGGAATTCTGGTAAGCACTTCAGTCCTGGGTTATCAAAGATACTTATTTTTTTTACAGGAGTAAACACTAAAGACCAGAGACCTCAGTCCTGTTATGCTCCTTGCACTGCAGCCACACTGCTGGGACATCCATAGGCGAGGAGGGGGCTGGGGTAGACTTTGGTGGACCGGAAAGGGGGTGGATGAGAAAGCAACTTAGGAGAGAGCCTGGCCTGGGAGAGTTGCAGGCTGCTGGGTGTGGTCAGCGGTCACTGCAGAGAAAGGCAGAGGGTAGTCACTGTGTTTCTGGCTTTGTCTCTCATTTCTCTGATGAAGCAGGGAAAGTTGAGTGCTAGACTGGGCCAGAGGGCCTGGTGCCACCAGGGTTCATCACAGAGGCCTTGCCTGGCTCTAGCCGGCCTTGCTATCAGACTTCATAAAGTTCCAGGATGAAACCCTGCAACCTGTGGGCTCCACAGAGGACCTTTTCTCTGCAGGGTTCTCATAGAACATCGAGGTCTCAAGCGCAGCATGATTTTACAATCCATCAGAGATAGATGTGCAGTGCTTAGTGGTTTCTATTGAATCTGGCCTGATGTTTTCAAGCACTAGGTCTTGGGGTGGATTTGACATAATCACATACCTTGAGGTATGGTATGAAGGCACAGAGAAAGTGAACTTGATTGTCCTTCAGAGGTACTCTTCCTGATCCCTGAGTGGAAGTCTTATTCTCCAGGGATTTAGGGGGAGGGGCAGTGGGGATCAGTCTTTCGAGACAGAGAGAGAGAGAGAGAACCATCCATGCACTTCAGGAAACAGAGGGGTTTCTCGCCAGGTGAGTTCCAGGTGCCCTTCCCAGAGCACACAGTGCGACAGGCGCCCCCTACCCCTGTGCAACGTGGCAGCACTCTTTCTCCCTCCCCAGGGGGAAACAGCCTCGCCATTGTGAGGAAGACACTGATAAGAGGTCTGAGAGGTCTGTTTTCATACCTCCTTTCACTGACCAAACAGCGAGGCGGACACTCTCCAGTGAAAAGATTGCCTTTCGGTCCCTGCACCTGCTGTCTGCCTAGAATTTCGGACCCCTGCTTCAGTCACTGCCTCCTTTTTACAGTGGGGCATGGGGGTGGGAGAGGGATGTGTGGAGACCAGGGTTACCACACAATACGTGAGAAGGAGAAGGGAGGGAAGATGTGAATGAGAATGGTGTTTGGTTTTGGAGGGGAGGGAGGGCTCCAACAGGTAAGAGAGGAGGGACAGAAGCCAGGATGCACGTCCCCAGGCGCCATGTTCCCAGAGCTCCCAGTCCAGAGCGGTGCTCTCTGTCAACTTGCCCTCCGCTCTTCCCTACGCCTTCCATAGGTCCCGTGGGAGGTGCAGGGTGGGAGGAGGGGGTCAACTTTTTGTGTTTTGCAACCTTCCTTTTGAAAATGTCAAGCTTATTTTGTCTCAGCTAAGGAGTAAACGGTTTTAGTTCTGATTCTTGACACCTATGAGCCCCACCCACACCATGGTACTAGGGATCTCCGGTGGGAGCTCAAGGTCTTGATGACTTTGGGGCAGTGAGTGAAGGCGTCAGCCACTGGTGAATGTCGTGGAGGCAGCTCCCTTCTCTTCCGGAATGCTTCCTTACCCCCCAACCCAGACCACACCCCCAGCCCATGCTGCCATCACAGCCCTGAGACTCTATCGCTTCCTCCTCCATCCCCCTCCGCCTAAACATCTCCCAGAACTTGGAAGAAGGACACTTACTTGTTGTCTGGTAACTCAAGGACAGTGTGGAAGAGGGTGCCCATGGGAGGGACGATCTCAGGCAGGCTATTCTCTCTCCTTTCCTTCCGGGCAGGGTGATTAGTAGCTAGGCTCCGGGCCTGAGCTTCTTCCAGACTCACCAACTTCATGGGCAGGGAGAGGGCTGGCAACGTCAGGCTCTTCATGATCGGCCGGTTTTCTGTAAAGAGGAGAGAAGAGCTCATAGACCTCCTGGGAGGAGGCCTGGGCACTGGCTCCAGCCAGAGCCCCCATCCACAGCCCCTCCATTCCTGACCTCCTGACAGGGGCTTCTCCTGGGCGTGGTGGGGTCTATAGGGCAGAGACTACACTCTGGGGGATCTGACAGCTCTCCTGGCTGGACCAACCAGAGGGCACACAGGGGCTTCAGAAAGTAGCCTGCATTCCTGTACTTTTCAGACTATTCATTCATTCATGCACACAACAAATATATTGAGCACTTACTGTGGGCCAGAGTGACAGTGGTGGGTATTTGCCCCTGGGAACTGCCTAATGCTTTGGTCAGGCGGGAATGTGCGTTCAGCCACAGAGGCAGCCTCACTCAGCTAGGGTAGGGCAGGATACTGCCGCTCCTCTCCGCAGCTGGAGAACACAGGCTCCAGGGGCACTGAAGGTTGGAGCCTCGACTTTCCTGAAATTACCTAGCCTTGGATCTCTGCAGTAGAAAGACATTTTATGGCTATGCTATTCGCTAAGAGATAAGTGGCTTTTTATTCACTACCTAATCATCTTCAAGTGTATGCAAGCCAATTCTTTCCTTGTAAGTTTTTTTAAAGAATGGAAGTGATGATGACAGATCAATGGTGTCCACGATTATCTCTTTTCTCCAAGTCAATTTTTTTTTTCAAATTGGGGCAATCTTGTACCGCCTGTCTCCAGCCAGGGACATTTGGCAATGTCTGGAGACATTTTCAGTTGTCACAGGTGTGTGGGGGAATGCTACTGGCGCCTAATAGGTAGCGCCTAGGGATGCTGCTAAACATCCTACAATACACAGGGCAGCCCCTCGACAAGAGTTATCCAGCGCTAAATGCCAGCAGGGCCAAGGCGGAGAAACTCTGATCTAAGTAAAAATATATCCTAGATATATAAAAATGTATCTACCTCCAAAATATATCCTGAATCCAGCCACTTTCCTCCTTTCCACTGCTAACATGCACAGAGAGTCCCCAACTTCAACAGTGGTTCAACTTACAATTTTTCGACTTTAGGATGGTGTGAAAGCAACATGCATTCAGTAGAAACCGTACTTTGAATTTTGATCTTTTATCAGGCTAGTGATACTCTGTACAATACTCTCTTGTGAAGCTGGGCAGTGGCAGGGAGCCTTAGCTCCCAGTCAATCACGCGATCACAAGGGTAAACAAGCAGTTAAACTTATAACCATTCTGTTTTTCACTTTCAGTACAGTATTCAATAAATGACATGAGCTCGTCAACACTTTATTATAAAATAGGCTTTGTGTTAGATGATTTTGCCCAACTGTAGGCAAGCGCAAGTGTTCTGAGCACGTTTAAGGTAGGCTAGGTTAAGCTATGATGTTCAGTCGGGTAGGTGTATTCAATGCATTTTCTACTTAACGATATCTTCAACTTATTGAAGATACGTGTATTGGGACGTACGTTGAGGAACATGTAGTCCAGGCCACCATGATTTCCCTCCTGACTTCTGCCATAGCTCCTTAACTGGTCTCCCTGCTTCTAGCCTTTCTGTCTCTGCTCCACACAGTGACCCAGATGCTCAGATCCCACATGCCCTGCTCAAACACCTCCAGTGCTTTCCCCAGCACAGAGGACAAACCAAACTCTTAGCATGACCGACCAGGACCTTCCATCTGCTTTCCCTCTGTCCTCTTTGCCCACTGACACAGTGGTCTATAAAAATATGCAGTAAAATTTTTTCAATGTATACTCCCATTGTATACACATATATATAGTTGTAAATTATACATATATACCACTGTATTTGTTTTATGTGTAATAGAAAACATACAACATCATAGAAATTACAAAGTATACAATAAAACCAATGGAAAAGAATTCTAATAGATTCTTCTAACACCCATACTTTGGTACTTTGGTCTTTGGCATCCCCTGGGTGGGGCACCCCACTTTGGAGACTGCATTTTTGTAGCTACACTGGCTGACTTTCTGCCACACGATGAGCTTCTTTCCACCTCAGAGATTTTACACTTCCTGTTCTCTGTGTTTGGAACGTTCATCCCCCAGATCCTCACATGACTGGTTTCTTTTGTCATTCAAGTCTCAGATCAAAGATCACTTCCTCAGAGGCCATGTCCACTCTGTACCAAAATTACACCCCCAAGTCATTGACCATCGCATTATCCTGCTGTACTTTCTTCCTGGCATTTATCGTCTTTGAAGTGATAATGTATTTATCTGTAAACTTATTTATTGTTTGTCTTTGCAACCAGACTATAGCTCTATGCAGGGCAGCGGCTTTGCCATTTTGGACACTGTCCCCAGTGTCTGGAACAGTGTCTGGCACATAGGAGGTGCCCAATACTACATATTTATGTTTTAATAAACCTTGGCATATCACAATCTCTCTGGCCTCATTGCTCTCATCTATCAATTAAAGGTGTTGGATTCTATGACTTCTAAAATCTTTCCGATTTGAAGTAGAACCCTATTTCTAAATCTCAAATTCCAGAGTGTATGACTTATTCCATTTTGTGTAAACATTAAGTATGGTACTGAAGTCAATAAGAATTCATAACAAGAACATTTAAATGAAATGCATTGAATAATAATTATTGGAGGCAATCAAGAGTTAAAGGCTCAAGAGGAAATTGGATTTCAATATGCAGGACAAAAGCTGATTAAGGCAATGGTCATAAAAAGAACAGGCATTTCCAGGTTGGAATTAGGAACATCCTTAACATTAACAGTCATGAATGGAATCTGCTGTCAAGAAGGACATTTCCCAAGAGTCATTAATTCTCCACAATGGTTTATTTATCTGTTTAACTATTTTTTCCTCTAAAAGTCAGCACAAGGTAAGGAAAGAGCACAGGCTGGAAGATTTAGGTTCAGTGTTCAGTCCTACCAGACACTAAGCTTTTCTGGTTCTCTGGTTCTTCATGTATAAAAGAGGGTTGATAACTTTATGATGGTTGTTGTGATAAGACCATGAGATGATATATGTGGAGTGCCCGCCATGGTTCCCGGCACAGAATAAGTCCCCAGTAAATTATTGGTTGACTCAAAAGGATGAATGAATGAAAGCATATTATTTCTCATTTACTTTCAAAAAGGATTTATATGCTTACAATAAAAAATACATCCGTAATGTGTGAGTTAAAATAAAGATAAAAGAAACGTCAGCCACTCCTAAGTATATAGCCAAGAGAATTGAAAACATATGTTCACACGAAAGCTTGTACATGACTTCACAGCAGCATCGTAATAACCAAAAAGTAGAAACAACCCATATGTCCGTCAACTGATGAATGTATAAATAAAACGTGGTATATCCATACAATAGAATATCATTCGGCCATAAAAAACAGAAATACCGATACATGAGAACATATGCTAAGTGAAAGAAATCAGTCACAAAAGACCACATATTGTGTGATTCCACTTATATGAAATGTGCAGAAGAGGCAAAATCCACAGAAACAGAAAGTAGATTAATGGTTGCCAGAGTCTGGTGGGAAGACAAAATGTGGAGTGACTGCTTAATGGGTATGGGGTTTCTTTTTGGAGTGATGAAAATGTTCTGGAATTAGATAGTGGTGATGGTTGCACAATTCTGTGAATACACGAAAAACCACTGAATTGTACACTTTAAAATGATTAAAGTGGTGAATTTTATGGTATGTGAATTTTAAAAGAAAGATCATAAACCACATGGAGGACAGGATGGGGATGGGAACAATTACACCAGAAATCAAAATCTGATATTAATTGCAATTGATTACTTTGATGGTTATACTTGATTTTCCCAAGTATATTAGCCAAAGTAGAAAAGAATGTTTTGATCAGCTAATACAAATATTTTGCAGATACAGCTCTCATACACCACTGGTTTCCAAGTGTGGGCCCTGACCAGCAGCAGCTCCATCACCTGGAAACGTGTTAGAAACACAGATTTTCGGCAGCACTCCAGACATGCTGAATCAGAAATTCTGGGGATGAGATCCAGTAATCTGTGTTTCAATAAGCCCTCCCAGTTATGTGATGTATGCTAATACTGGAAAATCACCTTCACACAAATGGTAGCTACCAGGCTTATTGATCAGCTGGATTTTTGATTTTTACAAATTAGGCTCATATGAGTTCAATCAGCATAAACCAATACCAGTGCATTCCTAGGGTTAATTATGTTATTATGAGACTACAGGACTGAAACATCATATCTTGCATCTCATCACATCCAGCGTGAAATAGCTATATTTTTCTTGTATATAGTGGGTTTCAATGCTAGCTAGTCTCTGCATACACGCACCCACACACTCATTGCTCTATGCCTAGTGCCCTATGCAGGGCAGGACAAAGTAAGCACTCAAGAAATGCTTGAGAAAAAGACAAATATTATATGATACCACTTATATGTGGAATCTAAAAAATAGTACAAATGAACTTATTTACAAAACAGAAACAGACTCACAGACATAGAAAACAAACTTATGGTCACCAAAGGGGAAGGAGAGGAGGGATAAATTGGGAGTATGGGATTAACAGATACACACTACCATATGTAAAATAAACAACAAGGATTTACTGTATGGCACACGGAACTATATTCAATATCTTGTAATAAACTATAATGGAAAAGAACCAAAAAAAGAATATAGGTTCATATATGTATATATATATATATATATATATATATATATATATATATATACACACACACACATACACATACACACACTTCGCTGTACACCTGAAACTAACACAATATTGTAAATCAATTATAGTTCAATTATTTTTTAAAAAATGAAATGCTTGCGAAGAGAAGGCATTCTGAATATATATGTGAGTATGAATAGGACGCCTCTTAATTCATTCACTTAAGACTTCTGAAATATCATACTGAAAGTAAAGATGAAACCTAATAGTCGGAGGAATATTGCCAGGGTCTCTAGCTAATAACTGGAAGAGTTTAAGTACTCACTAAAAGCAACAGAAGGTATTCCAGTTCACCACACCACATTCGTGGGATAGGCCATGTATGCAACTGATCAGAAACATGCTAGAGCCACACGCACACATACCACACTTTTGTTGCACAGGCACACATGTATGTACACATGATCCCCAAACACATGCAGTGTAGTCAGCACACACACACAGTTGACACCGACAGCTAGATCCCAGCCCACCCTAACTTATTCTTGAGCCCCATGCCTAAGGCAAAGAACGGTGATTGGTAGGTAGGGTGTATGCCAGAAGGAGCCATTACCATCGTTCTCCAGAGACCCGGGTGCACCGTTGTTAAAGATTTGATCCACGTGATTCAGTATGAATTCAATCACCACCTGCTGGACCCGGACTGCAAGGAAGGCTGCATCTCCATTGCAACCAGTGGCTTCAATTTCTTTGGACCTGAACCGTGGAAGAAACACATTCAGTGAATGAGCCTGCCCTAAGCATAAGGGGGGGCCAGTGGGCCTTTTGTACAAGCCCCCAGTTCCTAAATGTATAGTTTGTTAATTTGTATTACTTTAACTATTTAAGATCAATTAAAGGGACTCTCCAAACAAACTGAACAAATTCGAAACAGTTACCAGGTATTATACATTGCAAAACTGTAAACACTATATTAGTGAATATATAGGAATCGATTTTTTTCTTCATAGGATCTTCTTCCACCTCCACACAATTGTTCTAAGGGCAGGTCATCATTTATGAAGTCACATGAAGCAGTTGATTCAGGTTATAGCCAGCTAGGACCCCACCAAAACCAACAAAAGCAAAGGAAGCCCCAAAGACCCAGAAAGGCCTTTTCAGGAAATTATAACATACAGACCCATAACATTGGCCACATCCTGGTAATAGACAGAAGATACCTCTGGGTTCCAGAGTTTCCATGGTTAGCAGGCAAAGGCTATTAAAAATCACATTTGGGCTTCCCTGGTGTCACAGTGGTTAAGAATCCGCCTGCCAACGCAGGGGACACGGGTTCGAGCCCTGGTCTGGGAAGATCCCACATGCCGCAGAGCAACTAAGCCCGTGCGCCACAACTACTGAGCCTGCACTCTAGAGCCCGTGAGCCACAACTACTGAGCCCGCGTGCCACAACTACTGAAATCCGTGCAGCTAGAGCCCGTGCTCTGCAAGAGAAAACACCGCAATGAGAAGCCCATGCACCGCAACGAAGAGTAGCCCCCGCTTGCTGCAACTAGACAAAGCCCGCGTGCAGCAACGAAGACCCAGTGCGGCCAAAAATAAAATAAATTTATTAAAAAAAAATTTTTTTTAAAAATCACCTTTAATTCCGACGTGCAACAACCACTTAGCCAAAGGTTTGTCTACAAGGGGCTTCGGTTTTGAAGAGTCTAGTCTTCGTTTGAATGGGGGCTGCTTTGAGCTCACTGGGGTAGTGAGGTGAGGGGTGGTGGTTACCTGAGGAGGTTTGGTGCCCACACCAGGGCCAGGTTCCTGGCATGCATGTTTGTCTTGCTGCTGAAGGAGGCGATGTGGGCCAGGTGTCGAATCAGGTATTCCAAGGTCCTGTAACGGTTCATTTTTTAAAAAGCAAAGTAAGAAACTTCGGAGCCTGTGTGAAGCCTGAATCTGGAGATAATTTCTAAAGTTTGAGTTTAAGAGACTCTAAAGTATTTCTATCTCATGAATTTTGGAGGACTATCAGGAAGATATCAAGATAGATGGAAGCAATTTCCTTAGCCTCAGGAATACTGGCTGTGGGTGGGGAAGAGGTGGGTTTGACAGAAGTCAGCTGAGGCCCTTGGAGCACCAGCCAGAGACAGACTAGGGGACTCACCTCCCTTGGCGCCTGTGCCTCCTTTCACCCGGGGCAGCACTGCCTCATACTGTCTTGAAATCGGGCCTCATCTCAGCTTTTATTGTAATTCTCGCACCTACGGGGACCCTGGCACTTGTTAGGGAGCTCATTTGATGGATGAATAACATCTGTTATTGCTGGGAAGCCCTTATACCACATCAAAACCTGCCCCCCTGGTAAAAGCTGGGCAGGCTTAGGGAGCAATGGGAAAGGTGGTAGGATTAGGGGCTACATTGTGAGAATGAAACGAAAGGATGAAATGATGGAAGGGATGGTACTGATGAGCAGACAGAGAGATCAGTCAGCCAAACGCTCAAGAGCAACAGTCAAAGCCTGTTTAAAAACCATCTTGGTTTCCATAGATTTGGTTATGCTATGAACCTCGGTGAGAACCTAGACCATCTCTGTGAGGCTGGCTTGTGTGATCAGAATGATTCTTGCGGGACTCTGAGGAGTGCTCTGAAAGTAACTTAGACGTGGGCTGTCCCTCCCGCCAACGTCTCTGGTCAGGCACCAACTCACTCTGATAAAAGTGACCTGTTCTCTCCCCTCAACCTGCCCCGGGAAAGCCACTGTCCACCGAATTTGTTCCCTTTTATGATGCTAGCCCGCATCTATGGTATTACATCACATTGAGAGGCTGTGAATTTCTTTTACCAAGGATTCTTACCTGTAATGGGATGGGGGGAGCTCCTGGATAACATTCTGGATTCGGGCCAGTTGGCCTTCTTCCGGGCAATGGGACACCGCCTCCTGCAGAGAGGAAATGAAGCAGTCCAGTGAGTGCTCGAGAAGGGGGACACCCACCTGCGTCTGCGGGTTTTATTTAGGCTTCTGGTACTCCAGCCTCCCAACCATGCCTAGAGATGGTGCTTCCAGGAGGCATGCTTTTCTAGAAAAAACAAACCACCTAAAATCTCTGAGGGTTCATGATGGGAGGTGTCTAACAATGTGGGCACACGGGGTCTCTGTGCCTCCTCAGATGTTCGGTAGGTATCTGGTAAAAAAGGTGTGGAACCTTGGGTGTGTCCCGTGTGGCAGAGAGAGTCACGGAGACTCACCCTGGGAGAGAGAAACAGAGACAGGGAGACAGAGTGAGATGGAGATGAGAGGTTGGCTCCCTGTTTACTCAGCCAGCTATCTTCTGGGGTGCAAAGAGCCACTCCCCACCTAGCCTGAGACTATCCCTTGACCCGGCTGCCTGTCGTTGATGCTGGGAAGCAGGAACGAGGTGAAGCCGTGCCTTCTCAGCAGGATAAGAGCTTTGCCCCTGAGACCTGGTGGCCTTGTCCGGACTTGCTCTCTGGTTGTTTCCTGTGTGGGTATTTGGTTGCCCCCTCAGCCCAGGCCCTCAAGGAGAGGCTGGGGCTTCAGTAAAGGCAGTGTGGTCACAGTCCTGCCCGGGGCTCCTGCACAACACAGATGTCCCTGGGCAGATTCCCCTCTGCCCCGTCCTGAGACTCTGTCCTGCCCGTGCTCAGGCTCAAGGGCCCCTCCCAGTGCAGTGGCCGAGTGCTCAAGACTGCCAGCATGGGAGCCATACCTAAGTTCAAGGTCAAAGGTAATTACATCTTTTTTTTTTTTTTACTGAGGTATAGTTTACATATATTAAAAATGCACAAATCTTCTGCTACAGCTCCCTGAGTCCTTTCATATGCATAATAACTATGTAATCCCACTCAGGTCAAGAGATACTTGAAAAGGGGCTCCTAAACTCACTTCAATCCTTGTGATCCTGAATTCATAGGCATATGTGACTTACACAGTTTTGTATTTCCTCACAGTGCTGGAAACTTGCTTTGCATTTATATATAATGAAAAGTATAATCAGAAAATATATTCTCTTTGAAGATCCTAACCGTGGTGTGGTTTTCTTATGTTGTTCAGTCATTACTGTCATTTCTTGCTTGAATGCAAAGGCTGAAGTTCAAACCCTCAGTAATGAGAATTTTGAGGCACAGAAAAGTGGAAGGAAATGAACTTTTTGGCGCACCTTCTGTTTGCTGGACCCTATCCTAGGCCACACTTGCTGTGTCTGTTCTGGTCTCACTTGGAGGAGAACTCCAACACGCTCCCCCAACCCAGACCTTCCAAGCCCCCTCGCTTGTCTCCATTTTTTCCCACAGCACTTGCCATCATTACTTATACATGTAATGTACTTATTTATTAGGCTTATTGCTTGTTGTCTGTCTCCCTTGCTAGATGTAAGGTCCGTAAGTGCAGGGACGTGATGAGTCCCAGTGCCTAGAACGTGCCTGCCACACAGTAGGAGCTCCTTGTCGATCTGTTGGATTACCCATGCTCCATTTCCCTAAGTGGGACATCATGCCAGAGCTTTGACCACCAAGTTGTTTTTGTTTGACTTTTCTACTTAATTGAAGTAAAGCATTCACAGAAGCTAACAATTTTCAAAGGCAATCAAAAATTTCTATGTGGGAAAACTAGATTTCATTTCCTAATCAGAAGTGGGGAGAAATTCGGGGCTGGGAGGGTCACAGTCACAGGTGTCTCAATCTTCTGGTGGGTTTGCAAGCCTGTGAACAGAGCCGGCATAAGCATGATCTCTGTGGCAATCCTTGCTTTTTGAGACGTGCAGGATGTAGAGGGTGAGGACAAGCATGGGGCCTGGAGTAAACACTTGATACCTCTGCCCTCTTCCTGGGAGCTGTCATTTAGAAAACAGATTTGTGGAGAAGACCCTGACTCCCAAGACAGGGAGAACCTCATAAAGCAAGTGAAGGGAGAGCTCAGGGGAAGGAGGGGCGGAGGAATGCGGGCGTGGACCCTCCCGCATTCTATCCTGCGAACGGGGAGGAGAGGGAGGCCTCTCTTCCTCTCTCGGCAAAGCTGGGATGAGCTTTGCAAAGCTTTGCACACACCCCCTTCCCAAGCCTCCCCCCTTTCCCCCGACTTTCTAAAAATGTGTCTGGGGAAAAGAAGGTATAGGTCAGTTCAACAGCCCTCATGGAAAGTTCCTTTAATATTTTAGGAAGATGTTAGTCACCTTTGTTCTGAGAGGCTGGGCGGGCTCACCCCTGATGCCTGCAGGTCCCATTTGGGATTGGTGTTCATTTCACTATTTACAGCCTCTCCCCATCACACCCCAATCCTATTTGGAAGCTCTCTAGATCTTTGTTTTTCTCCCAGAGGGTCTGCTCACTGCAAAGCTATTTTTCGATCTCTTTGTGTTCCCCCATTAGGAGAGCAGAATCCATCAGTGGGGAATTGAGGGAAGGGAGTTGAAATTTTGCCCATCCCAATTTTTTGCCTGAAAGAGAATTTCACTCAACATTAGCCAAGCCAATCTTGCTAATAGCTAAACCTTAAAAGATCTAGGTTGACTCTGTGACTATTTGTTCTCTTCCAATCAGTATCCCTAAGACCAGCTTCCTGCCCTTTGAGGACTCTAGCGAAGGCCGGACTCCAGTCCCCTCTGGCGGGGCCCAGGCTCTACTTTCCTCTGCTTACCTGAATACCACCTCTACCCCTGCCGCCCGGGCAGGCCCATCACCAGGGGGGACAAACAACCCATGGCTGTCCCTTCCAACTGCGCCCAGCCACAACTCAGTTTTTACCCTTTATTTTGTATTAATTATTTAAAAATTATTATAAAGCCACCTTTATTATTTTTAATTATTTTAAGCTGTTAGGTTAAAAAGTAATTCATGCACATGATTTTAAAAATGCAAAGCATTCAAAGGAGTACACAGAAGAAAGTTAGTCTGCCTTCCAACTGCAGACCCTGAGTCTCCAGAGACAACCACTGTTCTCTTCCAGACAGTCATTATACCTACCTGTCTTTGTCACACCCATGGCAGCAAGCACAACTACGTGACCTGGCCCATCTGCAAATTCCCTGTCTCCCATCATTTCCTCCTTGCCTGCTCCCTATGGGCCATGCTGGCCTCCATATATTCCCTCAAGCAAGCTCGGCATGTCCTTGACTAGGGCCTTTGCACCTGCGGTTTCTTCTCGGCACCCTCTTACACCAGATATTTGCACAATTTGTTCCCTCACTTCATCCTTGTCTCTGTTTAAATATCACCTCATAGAGAGACCTTTGATTATCCTACAAAATAGCAGTCCCTATCATTCTCTGCCCTGTACCCTGCATTAACTGGCTTCGTAGTGCTTATCAACAGTTCAGATTATAGAGCTATGCTTTAAATTCGTTTATCATCTATCTCCTTCGTTAAAATGTAAGTTTCACGAGAGCAAGGATTTTATCTGTCTTGCTTACCATTAAACCCCCAGCACCTGGAACTGTGCCTGCCTGGTATACATAGCAGGTGTTCAACAGACATTTGTTATATGAAATGAGTAAGTGAATGAGTCCGTATTTTGCTTTGCATTTGAAAATGCCAGAAAGCCCCATTTTGGCCACACTTCCAGGACACTACCATCGAGAACCAAACCTCCTGAGTGAGGAGCACCAGCTTTGCCAAGACAATTCCCCTCAACTTTTGGCTCCTGGCAGGGTGACCAATCAGCACAGTTTGCCTGAGATTGAGGAGTTTCCTGGGACACAGGACTTTTCAGAGTTAAAAGTAGGGCAGTCCCTGGCAAACCAGGACAGTTGGCTGCTGCCCCGTTGGCAGACATCTTGAGCTCACAGCCAGTCAGCCTCTGCCTGATGCCACACACCAGTGGTCCACCCCCGGTGACACTTCAGATGACATGTGTGGGTCAACCAACCTGCCAGCAAATGTTTACTAGGTAATAGTCACAACATTCTCCAGTAGCTGGAGAGCAGGGAAAGGAAGCACAATAATGAATAAAATAAATACAGTTTCTGTCCTCAGGAAGCTTACAGTTTAATGAAGGAGACTGATACACAAAGACATAATTTCAATATACAATTTAATACCTCTCTAAACTGCCTTCTCTAAAAATCCTAAATCAGCAACTTTTCTCTATCTTGGATGTAATAATTTTAGCTGAATCAATCTGACCCAAATTGAATTTTTCCTAAAATGAGCTTTTCTTCTGATAAAAATAAAATGTAGTATAGTAGGTTGAATAGTTCTTTCCAAAGATATCAGATCCTAATCTCTAGAACCTGTAAATGTTACCTTATTTGGAAAAAGAGTCTTTGCAGGTGTGGTTAAGTTAAGGCTTTCGAGATCAGGAGAGTCTCGTGGATTATCCAGGTGGACCCTAAATCCAATCACAGGTATCCTTAAAAGAGGGAAGCAGAAGGAGATTTGACACAGACAGGAGAAGGCAGTGTGACCATGGAGGCAAAGATGGGAGTGATGCAGCCACAAGCCCAGGCATGCTAGCAGCCAGCAGAAGCTGGAGGAGGCAAGGAACAGGTTTCCCCCTCGAGTCTCTGCAAGGACCATGGCCCTGCTGACACCTTGATTTCAGCCCAGTGAAACTGATTTCAGACTTCTGGACTCTGGAACTGTGAGAGAATAACTTTCTGTTGTTTAAGCCACCAAGTCTGTGGTAATTTGTTACAGCAGCCTCATGAAACTAATACATGTACTCGAAGGAAATAAAAAGCACCCGCTATCTCACCACCCAGACATAACTACTATTAACCTACTCACATGTGAAGCATTAAAAGAAGCAATCTGTCCGGGCTCCCCAGCACCAAATGTGAACACTGGCATCATTTCCTATTTAGTTGCCTACACTGCTTTTTTCCATTTAACTTTACATTGTGGACAGCAAATAGTCTTCAGAAATATGACTTTTCACAGCTACACAGGATTGAAAACAAGAGATTTATTATCATTTATTTAACCCATCCCTTAGTGTTAGACGTGTAGATACTCCCCAGTTTTGTTATTGTAATATGGCAGTGAAATATTTGTAAATCAATTATTTGTGTGTGCATCTGATTATTATCTTAGAATGGAGTCCTAGAATAGAGTTACTGTATTAAAAAATATGAGCATTTTAGGACTCTTGATAGTAATTTCAAATGACTTTCTGCAATGTCCAGCCAATTTACGCTTACTTGCAATAGAAAACTATGAAAGAGCCAGTGTCACCACAGGCTAGGCAGCATGAAATACTAACATTTAAAAGATGTTTCTGGGCTTCCCTGGTGGCGCAGTGGTTGAGGGTCTGCCTGCCAATGCAGGGGACACGGGTTCGAGCCCTGGTCTGGGAAGATCCCACAGGCCGCGGAGCAACTAGGCTCGTGAGCCACAATTGCTGAGCCTGCGCGTCTGGAGCCTGTGCTCCGCAACAAGAGAGGCCGTGATAGTGAGAGGCCCGCGCACCACGATGAAGAGTGGCCCCTGCTTGCCGCAACTAGAGAAAGCCCTTGCACAGAAACGAAGACCCAACACAGCCAAAAATAAATAAATTAATTAATTTAAAAAAAAGTCACTCCATTAAAAAAAATGTTTCTTTAATATGCAAATAAATTTTTCTAATACATTTATATTTTTTAAGTTGGTTTTTATTCATTTTTTAAAGTTAATTAATTAATTAATTTACTGGCTGTGAGGCTTGTGGAATCTTAGTTCCCCGACCAGGGATTGAATCTGGGGCCTCGGCACTGAGAGAGCGGAGTCCTAACCATTGGACTGCCAGGGAATTCCCCAATTATACTTTTTAAATAATTATATTTCTTTTATGAATTGTCTGTCGAGGTTCTTTGCTCATTTGTTTTGCAGGGTGTTATATGCTTTTTATTTTTTATTGATAGGAGTTTTATATAATTAAAAATATTAATCTCCTGTCATCTTTATTGTAAATGTTTTCCATAGTCATTTGCCTTTTAATTTTGTTAATGTATTTTTAAATAGAGAAAACAATAATCTATATGTAGTTTAGTTTGTTAAATTTGTCTTTGGTGATTTTTTTTTTCCTTTGCTTTTATTCTTAGAAAGCCCTTCTCCACCCTGAAATTCGCTAAATGGTAAGAATGTAACTTGACTTCTCCCCTTTCCCAACACTTAGCCAATTTTCTTAACATTGTTTATAGAATTGTTCCTTCACCAGTTTGGGATGTTTTCCTTATTTCATATTAAATTATTTAATACCTGAGCCTATTTAAGAGCTGTTACATCTATTTTGAAAATAGTGTGGTAGTTCTGAGACAGAATGTTAAATCTTTACTTCCATTTACTAGCTGTACAAACCCAGGCAGAAGTCACTCGGAGCCTCAATTTACTCATCTGTAAAAGAGGCAATAAAACCTACTTCACAGAGTTATTTGGGGATTGAATGAAATAATATTTGTAATAAGCTTATCATATAGTAAGCACTCAATAAGTGGCAGATATCATAATTATTATTATTCTATTAATATTTTTCTAATTCTGTTACATTCCATTGAAATGTTATTCTACTTCAGCTGTGCAAGTGAGTTTAAATAAATCATTGTAAGAATGCGTGACAATGTAATAGAGCTGTTCCCATGTCCCTGGAGAAGGTTTGCTTATATTTTCATAATTCGTCACTGTGATCAAAGCAGTCTACTCAATGATAAATTTTTCTACATAGTTAACATCACTAGGTCCTATGTATGTAGAGCTCAGTTGTCACAACAGAACATTTTTGTTTTATTTCTTAGTGTCACTAAACTATGTTTAAATACAATGTTAAGTTTTCTTGAGACTTGACGACCAGCGGACAATAACACTGCTTTGGTATTTTTTGTCGCTGTGGGAGATAGAATGATTAGCAATGTCAGGGAACACAAGTGGGGAGAGATCAGCATGGGTTTTCTTCCGAGCCTCTAAACAAGATCTAAGAAGAAACTTGTATTTCTCAACTTTCTAGACATGAATTCCTATCTACCCCCATCTATCATAAAATGAAATTTAGTTAAATTAGACTCATTCAGTTAGTTAATGTGATGATATTGTAGTCTTATTCAAGGATGAAACTGTATACTGATAAGAAGACTAAAACTATGCAGAAAACAAACACGAAAGTCTTATGCACAAATTAAAAGAACAGTAAGATATATTTTTGGTTGACTGAGATTGTCAAACAGTTTAACAAATTGAAAATACCCAGTGTTGGCAAGGCTGCAGGAAAAAGAACATTCTTGTCTCTCTACAGAACCATTTGGCAACATGTGACAATTTTAAATAAGCACTTTTTACTCAGTAAATCTTCTGTGATTTTTTTCATAAGGATATAAATAGACAAAAGTATAAAGATATATGTACAAAAATGTTCACTATAATGTTGTTTATAAAAAGCAAAGTGTTAAGAAACAAAAAGTCCTGGGACTTCCCTTGCGGTCCAGTGGTTAAGACTTCCACTGCATGGGGCATGGGTTTGATCCCTGGTCGGGGAACTAAAATCCCGCATGCTGCATGGTGCAGCCCAAGAAAAAAAAGAAGAAGAAAGAAAGAAACAAAAAGTCTAAATGTCCATCAGTAGGAAACTGGTTTAAGAAATCATTGTGTATATGAGAGAATACTCTGTAAAAATACTGCCTCTCTGTATTTGTTATCATGGAAAGATGGTCACATTGTTGAATTAGCACCATTCCAAAAGAGCAATATGTAGTATTGAGGAACAAAAGTTGGGAGAGAGAACGGGAGAGACAGAGAGAGAGAGAAAGACAGACAGAGAGATCTGTAAGGATGTCTCCTGAAATGTTAATAGAAAATATGCCTAGGACGTGAGATTTCAGGTGATTTATACTTTCTCCTTTATATTCTTCTGGATTGCTTTAATTTTTACAATAAAAATTTAGTTTGGTTTAGAAAAACAGAACACAACAAAAACACTATGCAAAGAGTAAAAGAATGAAGGAAATAACCCTGTGTTAATCGTAGTTGTCTTTGGTCTTTAAGAAGAGAGACCAAGGGTTCCTTTCTACTTTCCCCCATTTTCCAAATTGTCTTTTATTGAGGATGATTATTTTTATTGAGTATTATATATCATGATGATGATGATAATCTGACAGACACACGAGACCCACAACCTTTCCTCCTGGTTCCCGGGAAAGACTCCTCTGTGGTTGGAGGGTCAAAGGCTGCCGTTATTAATGACTTAGCCATGCAGAGTGGAGGCTCATTTGCCTTCTGCCTTAGATCTCAAGGTCCTCTTAGATCTTTAAGAGTCCCCTCAGCTGGTTTACGTTGGCTTTTCAAGTGATCAACATTTATGCCCACTTTTGTTTGTTTGTATGTTTTGACCTAATTTTTTTAATTAAAAAATTAATGGGGGGCTTCCCTGGTGGTGCAGTGGTTAAGAATCTGCCTGCCAATGCAGGGGACACGGGTTCGAGCCCTGGTCCGGGAAGATCCCACATGCTGCGGAGCAACTAAGCCCGTGCACCTCAACTACTGAGCCTGCACTCTAGAGCCCGCGAGCCACAACTACTGAAGCCCGCATGCCTAGAGCCCATGCTCCGCAACAAGAGAAGCCACCGCAATGAGAAGCCCGCGCACCGCAACGAAGAGTAGCCCCTGCTCACCACAACTAAGGAAAGCCCGCATGCAGCAACAAAGACCCAATGCAGCAATAAATAAATAAATTTATTTATTTATTTATTTATTTATTTTTAAAAAATTAATGTATTTTTAGTGGATAAGATTTTGAAAGTTGGGCTTCCCTGGTGGCGCAGCGGTTGAGAGTCTGCCTGCCAATGCAGGGGACACGGGTTCGAGCCCTGGTCTGGGAAGATCCCACATGCCGTGGAGCAACTAGGCCCGTGAGCCACAACTACTGAGCCTGCGCGTCTGGAGCCTGTGCTCCGCAACAAGAGAGGCCGCGACAGTGAGAGGCCCGCTCACCGCGATGAAGAGTGGCCCCCGCTTGCCACAACTAGAGAAAGCCCTCGCACAGAAACGAAGACCCAACACAGCTAAAAAATAAATATAAATAATAAAAAATAAAAAAAAAAGATTTTGAAAGTTAAAGTATAAAGAAGCAGGGAAAACTATCTATAATCCCGTCATTGAAATAAATAGCTATTAATCTTGTGAACATCTTTCTTTTTAATCATGTCTTAATATACAACTGTGTACCTGCTTTTTCCAGTTATCATAGTGAGTGTTTCCCGGTATCACTGAAAACTCCTAAATCTATTTTAATGGTCCACACCCAATTTTTAAAAAGCATTCATTTATCCCTATATAATTTCAAATTGAAGTACAGTTATATGCTCAAAATAAGTTCATTACAAGAGCCATAAGAAAGATTCCTTCCCATGGTTAGAGCCTAGATCTGGTCCTTACCAATAATTGCAACTCCTTCATAACCTTAATTTCAAACATCCCCTCTGACCACCCTACTCCAACAGTCTGCTGACCTCACTGGGATGAATGACCCATTGATCTACTTTTTCACTGTTACTCACCTGCCTTAGGCCCTCATTTCCCTTCTTATCTAGACAAAATTCTATGGTCAATTATTTCAATCACTCCCTTGCACACACTCTCATATCCCTCCTCCTCTTTTTCTAGCTGAGCCTCAACCTTGGTTAAACCCAACTCTTCACCTACTGTGCATCTCCCCACCTGCAGCCAAATGTCCAAGCCCTATTTTTAATGCTGTCTTTAAAGACATGCTCTAAGGGTGGGAGGGAGGGAGACGCAAGAGGGAAGAGACATGGGGACATATGTATATGTATAACTGATTCATTTTGTTATAAAGCAGAAACTAACACACCATTGTATAGCAATTATACTCCAATAAAGATGTTTAAAAAAAAAAGACATGCTCTAAGCATTTATTCTCCTTTCTCATTTTCCTTTGGGGACCCTATTTGGTGACCATACAGCTGCTATATAGGTGTTCTGCTCTTGCCCATCCATCCTCCACCAATCCAACTCACTGGCCTAACCTTCACTCCCTCTCGGCTGCTTTTCCCAGAATCTTTTCTCTTCCCAGCTTTCTGACCTCTCTGTTGACTTCTGTTTGTTCTCTCTCCCTTCTCTACCCACCTACCTCTTTGTGCAACCCCCAAAAGAAACACAGAAGGACTAGCCTGAAATGAATTAGCCATGGGGGTAGCATCTGGAGCCTCAGGTTCCTGTCCTGCTAGGGGGCAGAGTGACCTTGGGCCAGTCACTTCATTCTCTGGTTCTTAGTTTCCTCCCTATGTAATGACACGCATTTGGTTACATAAATGTGGAGATGATTTAACCCAGTTCTTACACACAAACAAACATGATTCTGAAAATTTAAGAAAGGAAAAATTTAGCAAACAGTCCCCCT
Source organism: Balaenoptera physalus (assembly GCF_965194825.1). NCBI lineage: Eukaryota > Metazoa > Chordata > Mammalia > Artiodactyla > Balaenopteridae > Balaenoptera > Balaenoptera physalus. Next base: position 80,934,484 of record NC_138891.1, read on the forward strand.
ACCCTACTTTCCTCACTGTACCATCCTACTTCCATCACCAAGATAATGGCAACCATCTGGTGAGTATTATTATTGTAATTTTAGTGCTGAAACTTTCCTTGGCCCATCCATGCATCCCACCCAGTAACCATAACGGAAATCCAAACACTCACCGTGAATTTCTCATAGAGCTCATAAGTCAGGAGGGGGTTGGGCAGCTCCCTAAAGTAGAGCTTGCAGAGGGAGCCCACACAGTGGATGTCCTGGAGGTACACTTCTCTTGTCAGATCTGGACATTGATCTGAGCCAAACTCTTGCCTGAAACAACACAGACAGAGACATAACAATCCCAGGAACATGTGTTCCATGTCAGCAGCTACTTGGCTGCTTAGGGGGGTAAAAAGACCCTAAACTGCTGATTTGACCATATTTTTGACCTTGATTCAAAAAGACCTTCTATTTCAGGCACAAGGAAGCTACAGGAAAGATTTCCACTTCAGGTCCGGATCGTCCCTGCAGAAGCTGCTGTAATTAGAAAGACATAATCCCATTCACAAATGGATTTCCCATGGCGTTCTGTCTGTAGTCTCAATTATGGACAGTGAGGAAATATGAAAACAATTTTCCAAAAACCCTGTTGAGAGTTCAGTTTTTCCAAAATATTGTTTTAAATGAACTTCTCTTTCTTGGAGGAGAGACCAAAACCAGGGTGAGTCAGATTGTTATCGTTCACGTCCACATATTCATGTCAGCAAACTTGTTTTATCTGGAGACTCAAACTCAAGGTTTGAGAACTTCAATCAACTCCTCTCTCTTTGATGCTGAATGGAAACTTCTAGGCTGCTTGATAGTGACTCCCGCAGGACAAATGAGCTCATAAATATCTTCTTAAACAATCTATGGTGGGGTGTTTGGGAGCATCATCAGATTCCAGGCCTCATTTCTAATTAAAAAAACATTTACTAACAAGGTTACATGAATATACTGCCTCAAATAGTATATATACTTACAAGTTAAAAATCTATTTAAAAGATGATAAATCTGAGCTTTAATGCAGAAGAGAAGTTAGCTTTCTTGAGAGTATTCATTTGGTCAAACATGTAGTGGTGACAAAGTCAACCGGACTCTCAGAACCAGCATCTTGAAACAGCTTGCTGCCCATTCTCCTGTAGTCGGGTTCTGCCCCTTTAATAAAGGGAAGGGAAATCCCTGATGCTGTCAGAACCTGACAGGAACTGAGTGAGGCCTTGAAAAGAAAACCATGCAATGGCCTCAAATTCATAGGCATGTGTTTTTCTTACGAGGGCAGAACACAAACAATCTAGAGCTTATTCATTTAGTTAGCCAGAAATTTCCCTTGTCAAGGCTAAGGTCAGTCCTTAAGTGAAAAAGAATTGGCCATTGTCCAAATGTCCTTCCACGATACCAGCTACTGTGTAGTATGTTTCAGAGCTAAGAGTAAACCGTTAAAAATACTTGCTGTTGAAACTCTGAAAAATGTCACATGAGTAAATTAGTGAAATGATGTAAGCACATAGATTTTTAAAAAAATTTTTTTTTACAAAAATTTTTTTTTTAAACAAAAAACCTTTGGCTGCAATAAACCAGTTATTTTTTTTAGCAGCTATCACTTCTCTGGGAGTAAAAAGAATATTTTATTCCTTTGGTATAGTTTCATGACAATTGAGATTTGAGGAGGAGGGGCAGAAAACTAAATAGGAGGAAGAAGATAAAAAAATGAATTACCTGCACAATGTAAATTTTACATATTAATCTTGTAACAAGAATGTTTTACTTGAAAAGTCTACATTTGTAACTAAAGAATATATAATAAATATATTAAAGTATGTTCTTTTTGTATTAAAGAACAATATTCAAAATACATAAACCTATTCTTTTAGTCATAGAACAGTACATATGTTATATATAATGTATATACTCTATATATACACACTATATACACTCCCTTTATTTTACAGATATAATACATATAAAGAAGATTAGTGTCCTCTTAATTCAGTGTGATAGAAATTTCTTCCAAAAAATTCTAGGATGCATTTTAGAATTGTTTAGGATAAATCCATAGAATTGGAAATAGTTCCTCTATCAATAATTTTAAAAGTACAGGCATCAATTAGAGAAATGCACAATCATGCAGACTTCTGATTTCTCGACCAGATGAAATATCAAATGTTGAGTGTGTGCCAACAGAAAAACTCAGGATGACCTGCAAGTTCTGAATACCATGTAATGGGGATCTGAGCTGTGGGTAGGCAAGTGAGTAATAATAAATCATTTTTTCCAACTTGCAGTTTAAATCATTTGAGTTCAATTGAATCCACCTAAGAGGGATAAATCTGGTGCAAGACATAGGAACTGATGAAAAGCCCTCAGGAGTTTTTGTTGGAAAGAATTACATCAGACTGGAGAGCTTCCTGATTAGATTAAGAAGAGTTAGGCATCTGAAAACATCAGCACTTGATCTTCTGCCCTGTCATCCTTCCCTCAATCCCTTCAGTTTTTAATACCCCCAACACCTGCAGATAGAGGTATGAACAGAGGAAAGATCATGGAAGAATCCTTTGGGGGGCTGTTCTTTGGCTTACCTTAGCCGTTGTATGTTTGAGGTGACTCCTGAAAGCCGATAAATTCCATCCACAATGCCGTGAGTCTCTATAAATTCTGCACAGCTCTTCAATACATATGGAACTATGCAAAGGAAAAGAAAAAATAAAGTATTAGGGATAAGTCTGACTGTCTTTTAAAGATAGCCTTTTAAAAATCCAGGTAACTTCAAAGAGAAGTAAGTATGGAATGCATATGAGCTACAAGTGGAAACAATTACTTGTAAATGGTAGATGATGTTCTTTGATATTTAAAAAAAAATCATAGGGTTTTGTTAAAGTTTGGAAAACCCATGTGTTTTAAGAGTTAGGACTTTTCTTTTTGTAAGAATTTGTAAAATATGCTAACACTTAGATTTTTGAAACCAGCAGTGACCTTGGAAATCCCACAACACAATCTCCTCATGTCACTGGTTCTCCCAGTGTGGTCCCCTGATCAGTAGCACCAGCATCTCCTGGGAACTTGTTGGGAATGCAAATTCCCAGGCCCCACTCACACCCACTGAATCAGAAATTCTGGAGGTGGCGCCCAGCAATCTGTGTCTTAAAAAGCCTTCTAGGTGACTGTTGTGTGATAAAATTAGAGAACTCTTGCCTAGTCTACACATGAAGAAACCAAGGGGCAGGTAAATTTATTTACCTCACTCAAGAGTACTTGTTGCTTATGAAAAATAATTAACACATGGAAAAATGCTTATGATGTAGGTAGGTAAAAGAAGAACAAGGCACAAAATCAAATATACCCTGTGAATTCAGCTATGTTTAAAAAGCTGCAAAGGGAAAAATGACTGGAAGAATATCTGCCAAAATGTTAAAGGTGATTTAAAGGTGTAAGTGTTTTTTTTTAAAGGTGAGAACCTCCCCCCACCCCCCGCCGGCACCACCACCACATGGGTCAAACCAGTCATTGATAGAATGGACCTCATATAAGGGACCAACATGGCCTCTCAAATTCCTGCCACTCCGGAAGTCCAGTGCCTGGGTAGAAAGGTCTGGCTATGCTGTTCTCTCCTCAGGGCTGAACCTGATCAGCCCAGCCAGCTCAGTGACCCAGAATGGCAGCCACAGGCCTTCTGGATGGCATGGAGAGAGTGGCAAGTCACTTGTCACTTTGGTCTTTGGACAGATCCACCGGAGGTCCCTCTGTGAGAGTGTTGTAGATGGTCTGGAACTACCAAAGCCTTGGGTGCTGAAGTCCTCAGGCACAGAGGTGGTATGGGAACTCCATGAACCAGGGCTTGGGCTGGCACTGTGCTCACTTCCCCAAAACATACTCAGTCCATTAATGCCTTGGATGAGACTAAAGCCAATCCATTAATGCTTAATGCACACGATCATACCCACACACAATACTCAGCTGGACTGGACCTTTACATGGGTCGATACTAGGTGTTCAGGCTCAACATTCTTCCTGGATTCTCTATTACCATACTTTCTAAACAACTCCCCCATCATTTCTTTCAACCACTAACTATCATTTTAGGTGCTGAGTAAAATTCATCACACTTAAAGTATTCCACCCACCTCTCACAGGCTGTGCCTCCCCAGAGCCTTTCTTCTCCAGGACACGTCCATGTTTTGCCCCTGTCATTCATGACCAACTGGTGAGAAGCTTCTTAGTTACCCAAGGTGGAAAGAGGGCAGGAAGTGAACCTGGGATTGGAAATATTGAGGCCAGAGACCACAGAGGTGGAACTATTCCCTGTGAGTGAATACAGGGTAGGAGTGGGTGTGGTGGAGGAGGGGCTGTGAGTGTGGGCAGGGGTTCAGAGCCCCTTCCTGGCTTCAATTAGAAATTTATGCCTCATGCCTCTAAATAAATTTTATAAATAAATAAATAAGCAGAGTTCCCATGCTTAAAAAAGCTGTATTGTTTAAAAAAAAAAAAAAATCCCTATTGTGCACAGTAGGTCGACTCTTTCCCAACCCCAACAAGATGTTGTTCTGTAACCTGCCATGCAAGGTCATCGTCAAGAGCACAGGTTTGAATGCCAAATTGCCTTTGTAACCTTGGGCAAAATATGCAATAATTCCGTTTCTTAGTTTCTACATCTGTAAAATGAGGATAACAGTGATATTAATCTCATAGCTAGGATTGAAGTAATACTTGTAAATACTTAGCACAGACCCTGGCATATAAGCAGCATTCTACAGTGACAGTTATTTCTTTTTTTTTTTTTTTTTTAGTTATTTCTATTTGAAGCTTCTATATGATGTAAATTTATCATTTGTGACATTCAGTCTTGGTGAAAACAGTTTGCTGCCTCCCAGCTGATGGGCAGTTGGGGTAGAGCTGACCAACCTCTTACAAGTCAACACTCACCTCCCTATTCAGAATGGCTTTTGTGTCCCTCTCTGGTTGAGGTCACTTTTCTATGCACTGAGGTGTACCTTCATAATACAAAGGCAGCAGTCCTGACCCAACAGTGTACAGATTTCGTTAGCAGTCTTGGAACTGTGCTTGACCTTGATGTGTTTCACAATGTGAGTCTGTACCAAGGTATATGGCTGTTGAACGGCACAGGTGGCCTTGAGAGCTCGGAGCATTCCCGAAGAGGACTCAAAGACAAAAGCCTCAGCCTCAAAGGGCTTCTATAAGGAACACTCCACAGACGGGCAGTGCAGCGTCACAATCTGTCCTATCCCATTCTCAAAGACCCACCTCCCAGTACCATGGCTCTCAGTTGTATAAACTGAGGCTCCGTTTGTTTTAAAGGTGAGGAAAACACATTCCCGGATGGAGCCTCTGCCATAAATTTGGTACAGAGGCCCCAGAACCTCTAGTCCACAGCTCTGTTTAAACAGGAGGCAATATTAAAACAACCCAAGGGAAAAGGCCATGGTCCTGGTCCCTGAGGCGTGTTAGCTTTCTTGGATTCTTGTCTTGGGCTGAGTTGGAAGACGTAGGAATTCTCCATCATACTCAGTAAATGAGAAAGGATCCACTTGATCTCTGTAATCATCCAGCTCTAGAGCCAGAGCAGTGGTTCTCAGACTGTGGTCCCTAGATGAGGTCCAGCAGCTGCTTCCCAGGTGATTCTGATGCATGCTGAAGTTGAAGAACGACTGTCTAGACCAGAGCTTCTCATATTTTAATGTGGATACAAACCCCCGGGATCTTGTTAACATGCACATTCCAATGGGAGGGTGGAGGGGGGGAGTCAAGAATTTGCATTTCTAGCAAATTACCAGGTAATTTAGATACAGCCAATCTGCAGCCCATACTTCGGGGAGCAAGGCTCTAAAGGTAATACTGGCTGGTGGTGTTGCAGGGGCTGCCGAGAGTATCGTCTCAAAGTCTCAGAATTCTTTAGACTGTTGTTCCTGGGGCCCAGCCAAATTGGGGACACCCTAGGATTCTGGACAGGATAGAAGCTTGATACAAAATGGCTGAGTAGGTATAGATGGAAAGAAAGCCTCCATTGCCTGTTTAGGTTGCTATAGAAGGTTTGAGCCATAGAACTAGTTCTGTGGGATTTATCATAGACCCAAAGAACATTAAGTCTCCTCCTACAGAGGTACACACAGTTGCTGATTATGATATAACATTATGACTTCTTTGAATTTTCGCACTGATGGTTCTCTAAGTCCCTTTTTTGTTTGGTTTGGTTTGGTTTTTCCTGGAGCAGCGATCTTTAACTTTAACTTTTAATCGGAGCACAAGATAAATCCTGAGGTGGTTTCTGACAGAAAAGAAGGCTTTGCCTTTGATTTATGCTTTACAATTTACAAAACGTTTTAAAGTCCTTTGTTTCATTTGGTCCAACTTGGTACAACTAAAAGTCATTTTATACCATAAATAACGTGGTGGTACTTCTTTCTTCAATTCCAAACTTTTTCAAGGGTTTAGGGCAGAAAAGGCCAGCAATCAAATCATTTCTCTGAATCCCCCCAGAGGCAATGCCTGCTAAGCTGCCCCACTTCCCTGTATGGCTGGAATCTGATCAGATCTGGAGATGGAGATTGGAACAAACACAGTTTTATTTGATCAGTTATGTGATCATGGCAGCCTCATTTTTTCACAGTGCAAATTGCATTTGTGTTTTAGGGAAATATGGCACTCCTCCCACCCCATTCTGGATTTTTGTTAAGGTCCTGTACTGGTCATATTTCATTCCCTCTCTGGGTCCTGCATCCCTAACCATCAGGGTAAAGTCTAGTGGTACATATATACAATGGACTACTACTCAGCAATAACAAGGGATGATATAGCATATGGGCGATAGAGGCCATTCTATAGAAGAGTACATGCTATATGATTCCATCCACATAGAACTCAAGAAAATGCAAACTAATTTATAGTGGGAGAAAGCAGGGAAGAGGCAGGAGGCAGGAGCTGCGGAGGGGCCGAAGAAACTTTTGGGCATGATGGATATATTCATCACCTTGACTGAGGTGATAGAAAGGACCAAGGATCACTGGTGGATGAAGAACTGATACTTGCAGGGGGAGAGTCAGAGAGAGACAAGCCGCTGAACAGGGAAGAAATCTTTGAGAATCTCCTGCTGTGCACAGGGGAGAGAGTGAGGGCTTCAGGCAGCTCTGCCGTGCTGTGAATAAGCCTGCTCTACTACAGCATTTTTTAAGAGATGAAGTAAAGATTTCAATCACTTTTCTATTATTTCTGGTTGTCAGCAGAGAACTTCCCAGCTTTCCATTCCTCAGGAATCTGTCATCACAGTGGCTCCTGTACCTTCTCCCTCTGCCAGCTCCTGCTCTGTATTTCTGTCCCCTCCTTCCTCGATCCTGCAACTCCATGTCTCCCGCGCCTCCATGTGTCCCGCGCCTCCATGTCTCCCGAGCCTCCATGTCTCCCGCGCCTCCCTCTCTCCCGAGCCTCCATCTCTCCCGAGCCTCCCTCTCTCCCGCGCCTCCATCTCTCCCGAGCCTCCCTCTCTCCCGCGCCTCCATGTCTCCCGCGCCTCCATGTCTCCCGCGCCTCCCTCTCTCCCGAGCCTCCATCTCTCCCGAGCCTCCCTCTCTCCCGCGCCTCCATCTCTCCCGAGCCTCCATGTCTCCCGCGCCTCCATCTCTCCCGAGCCTCCATCTCTCCCGCGCCTCCATGTCTCCCGCGCCTCCATCTCTCCCGAGCCTCCATGTCTCCCGCGCCTCCATGTCTCCCGAGCCTCCATGTCTCCCGCGCCTCCATCTCTCCCGAGCCTCCATGTCTCCCGCGCCTCCCTCTCTCCCGAGCCTCCATCTCTCCCGCGCCTCCATCTCTCCCGCGCCTCCATGTCTCCTGCGCCTCCATCTCTCCTGAGCCTCCATCTCTCCCGCGCCTCCATCTCTCCCGCGCCTCCATCTCTCCCGAGCCTCCATCTCTCCTGAGCCTCCATCTCTCCTGAGCCTCCATCTCTCCTGTGGCACGCTCCTCCCAGCCTCTGTGGGCCTTGGCTTGCCTGAGGGGTCGCTGTCCTCCTGCAACTCTCCCTCTTTGATTCTTCTTTCTCCTCCCTGTTTTAACCTCTTCTCTCTTCCTCCTGGCCTAATGTAGAATTATAGAAAAGTCTGAAAAGTCGTGGTGTTTATTTCTTAAAGTATAATGTTCTCTGTTCTTTACAAAAAGCAAATTAACTGCTTTCCAATTTTCCAAGGAAAATTGTTTTTTAAATATTTCAGGATTTAGCCTGTCCTCCTTGGAGTAAAGTTTCTTTTTCTGTTTCTCTAAACTTTAAAAAAATTGAGATATAAATCAAATGTCATAAAATTCACCCTTTTAAAGCACATAATTAAGTGGTTTACACTATATTGACAGTTAAGCAACAATCACGTTTCAGAACATTTTCATTATTCCAATTCTAGAACATTTCTATATCTACAAGGTTATTCATTGCAGCAATTTTTGTAATAGCATGAGATTGTTCATCAATAGGAAACTATTTATATAAATAATGGAATATCCATATAATGGAATACTACATAGTCATCAAAAAGAATGAGGAAACTTTCATGTACTGATATACAGCAGTCTCCAAGATATATTGTTAAGCAGAAAGAATGAGGCACAGACGAGTGTAATGGTATATGAGCATTTGTTTTTTTAAAAAAGAGAGAATAACAGAACAGCTATACAATTCCTTTGTATATGCATTAAGTATCTATGGAAGGATGTATAATAAAGTGATAACTTTAGTTGTCTATTTGAAAAGAAACTGGGAAGCTGAGGCCAGGGCTATGAGTAAGAGGGAGACTCCTCATTATATACTCTTTTATACTTTTGAGTTTTGAACTATAAGAATATAATACCTTTCCCCAAATTTTTTCATTAAAAAATCCAATTCAGCAAATACTTATTGCAAACCTGCTCTTATCCAGCACTAAGTGCTAGGTGTTGCCTGAACCTATGTCATCTCCATCACTAAGTTGTGAGCTCTTTAGCGACAATGAGGATAGTTCTGTCTCATTCATCTAGAATAGCCTTGAAAACACAAGCACTTGAAATGTTTTGCTAAACAGGGGATTGGTCATTACTCTCCAGATGGGTTTTCAGTCCTCCATTGGTATCTGTGTCCTTCAAAGAAGAAAGCACTTTTTATGTGCCAGGCACTGCATGAGGTGCTTTTTTTTCTCTCTCTCTCTTTTAACGGCATTCTCCATGCTATAATCATAGCCAATCCACAAAAGACATAAAATTCTCCATTTTGAAAATGTGAAAGCTGATTCTCAGAGAGGTTAGGCAAGCTGCCCAACATCACACAGCTAGTAAGTGCCAGAGTTGGGATCCAAACCTAGGTTTGTCTGACTCCAAAGCTCATGCTTTTTTCATGGTACCACACTGAGGAGGAAGTTTAGAAAAAGCCCCAAGCTATACCTACCTGACTCAAACCCTCCCCATCAAGAGGGCAGATCCCATGAGTTAGTGGCCAGGTATGGAAGCACCATTTAAGGAGAGCTGTTTGGTTCCTTGCCCTTGACTACCCATATGCCTGAAACTCTACCACTGCAGTCCCTACCTTACTGTGGTGATGGCTTTTAGGTGTTCAACACCTAGTGGTTAACATCTATTTTTAAGTTCCTTTTGAAAAAGTTACAGAAGCAATATATACTGATAAAAAAATGAAAAACACTTCCTGACTTCAAGCCATACTATAAAGCTATAGTAAACAAAACAGTATGGTACTAGCATAAAAACAGAAAAGAAGATCAGTGGGAAAAAACCGAGAGCCCAGATATAAACCCAAGAATATATGGTCAATTGTATTTCACAAGGAAGCCAAGAATACTCAATGGAGAAAAGACAGTCTGGGAAAATTTGTGCTGGGAAAACTGGATATTCACATGTAAAAGAATGAAACTAGACCTGTATCTTATACCACTCACAAACATTAACTTGAAATGGATTAAAGATTTATATGTAAGACATGAAACCATGGAATTCCTAGAAGAAGACATAGGAAAAAAGCTCCTTGACATGGGTCTTGGCAATGATTTTTTTGTCTATAACACTTAAAGCACAAGCAACAAAATCAAAAATAAACAGGCAGGACTACATCAAACTAAAAAGCTTCTGCACAGCAAAAGAAACAATCAACAACATGAAAAGACAACCTATGGAATAGGAAAAATATTTGCAAATCATGTATCTGATAAGGGGTTAATATACAAAAGATATAAAGAAGTCAAACAACTCGATAGCAAAAAACCAAATAATCCAAATAAAAATGGGCAAAAGATAGACACTTCTCCAAAGAAGATATACAAAAGGTCAACAGATACATGAAAAGATGCTCAACATCACTAGTCATTAGGAAAATGCAAATCAAAACCACAATGAGATATCACCTCAAGTTAGAATGACCATCATCAAAAAGACAAGAGAGAAATGCTGGCAAGGATATGGAGAAAAGGGAACCCTTGTGCACCGTTAGTGAGATTGTAACCTGGTACAGCCACTATGGAAAACAGTATGGATCCTCAAAAAAATTAAAAAGTAAAACTGCCATATGATCCAGCGATCACACTTCTGGGAACATATCCAAAGGAAACAAAACCACTAACTTGAAAAGATATCTGCACCTCCCAGTTCATAGCAGCATTATTTGCAATAGTCAAGACATGGAAACAACATGTGTCCATCAAAAGATGAGTGGCTAGAGAAGCTGTGGCAGGGACTTTCCTGGTGGCACAGTGGTTGGGAGTCTGCCTGCCAATGCAGGGGACACGGGCTCGATCCCTGGTCTGGGAAGATCCCACATGCCTTGGAGGGACTATAAGCCCATGCACCACAACTGCTGAGCCTGCGCTCTAGAGCCCGCCAGCCACAACTACTGAGCCCGCGTGCCTGGAGCCCGAGCTCCACAACAAGAGAAGTCACTGCAGTGAGAAGCCCGCGCACCGCAGCAAAGAGTAGCCCCTGCTCACCACAGCTAGAGAAAGCCCGCACACAGCAACAAAGACCCAGTGCAGCCAAATAAATAAATAAATCTTAAAAAAGAAAGAAGTTGTGGCATATATGTACAACAGAATAATATTCAGCCATAAAAATAAGGAAATCCTGCCATTTGTGACAACATGGATGGACCTTAAGGGTATTATGCTAAGTGAAATAAGGCAGAGAAAGACAAATACTGTATGATCTCACTTATATGTGGAATCTAAAAAAAACATGAAGCTCATAGAAAAAGAGATCAGATTTGTGGTTACCAGAGGAGGGGGTTGGGGAGGTGGGGAGCAGGAATTGGATGAAGGTGGTCAAAAGGTACCAACTTCCAGTTACAAGATAAATGAGTACTAGAGCTGCAATGCACAGCATGATGATTATAGTTAACATTGCCGTACATTATATACGAAAATTGTTAAGAGTAAATCCTAAGTGTTCTCATCACAAGGAAACATTTTTTTCTTTCTTTTCTTTCTCTTTTTATCGTATGTTTATGAGATGATGGGTGCTAACTAAACTTACTGCGGTAATCATTTCAAAATAGATTTATGTAAGTCAAACCATTATGCTGTACACCTTAAACTTATACAGTGGAGTATATCAATTATATCGCAATAACACTGGGGAAGAGAAGAATAAAAAATGAAAAAGATACACAAATATAAAGAGCAAAGAGTGACTGTCCCGTTTATGCAACCCTTCACCATCTCTCAAGTGATAAAAGACACACACACTGAAAGGCTAATAGTATGTTTTTGCTTTTCTATATTCTTTATTTTGCTTTTCTGAATTTTCTATAATGAGGGTGAGGTAGAAATAATTTTTTTAAAGAAAAAAATAGGTTTTTAAAAAAACAAGTTTCATTAAAGAAGCCCAAGGGCTTTCTAAAGTTAGGGAGGCAATTTCTATGTGTGTTGAAGTCCTTTCCAATGACCCTGTGAGGTAATTACTCCTTGTTAAATAGAAGTATTTGCCTAACCTGCTGGCCTGGTGTGACCAAGGACCAGCTCTGCTCCACTGCTGGGTGAGGCTCCTGATGGAAGACTGTATCCTGGAGTCCCCTCCCCTCCTCACTTCCAGGGTTTCAGATGCCAAATCAAGTCAGCTCTTTCCCACAGAAGTGCCCAGGCCCTCCCTCTGCTCCACACCCTGACTCATCCCAGCTGAGCTCTCAGGTCTCTGTCATCCATACACCCACTCCTCCCAATGACAACGATTCTCCTTCTACCAAAGCAGATGTACCGCAGGGCTATCCAGCCCAAGGGACAAAACAGTGAATAAGATCTTTGCCCTCTAGAAGCCAAGAGGGAACGGACGATTACTGTGTACCTACTACGTGCCGACCCCTGAGCGCTACACTTTCATGCATGATTTGTACCCAGTGCAGTCCTCACAACCACTTTCTGAGGAAGGTATTTATCTTTGCTTTGTAAATGAGGAAATTGAAGCCCACAGGTATTAAGTAACTTGGCCGGTATGAAACGATCACGCAAAATATGTTAAGGGCCCTTGAGAGGCACAGAAACGTGACAGAAGTTCTTCTAAAAGATTACACAATGGTGGGGGAAGTCAGGCAGGGCTTTTAGGTGTTGAACAAGAACAGGAAATTGTGTACATTATAGAGAGCTGACAGTATGAGAGGGACCTTGTTAGAGAGGGCTGAGGCAGGACCCTCACTCCGGGGACGCACGATGCTGTGAGATTGATCAGTGGATAAAGGAGGACGTACAAGGCTATGCAATAAGAACTCAGACACTGGTTCCTAGGGGGTGATTTGAGATGCTGTGATGTGATAAGATACAATGTGATGCAATTATATACTGTGATACATGTAGAAAGCTTAAATAAGCTTCCGGCATATAATAAGCACTTTGTAAACATCACTCACTTTCTGATGCAGCTAGAGCAGGGAATGGTATAAACAAGCTGGGAAACAAGAAATAATGTGGTGAATTCCAGGAATGCTGACTAGACCAGTCTGGTGGAAGAGAAGGTAAATTCAGGTAAATTGGAGTTTTGACAGCCTAGGAAGACTGCATTCTAACTTGAGCTCCACTGCCAAACAAATCTTTCTAAAACACTATGGAAAAGCTCCCCTATTCCAAAACATTCACTGGCTTCCCATTACCCTTAGAATACTGTCCAATCCATGCAGCTGCCTCAGTAGGGGTAACCCTGGAATTCTTCCCTTCAAGGGAACAGGCTTTTGAGAAAGGTGGGTGGAGGAGGGGATAATATTAAGGAAAAGACTTGCCACAAACATATCGATCCAACAAGGGAAAATAAGGTGTCCCTTTAGGGTCAGTGCAGAGGACCTCGAATGCTTTGCCGAGGATGAAAGGGGAGGTGAGAAGCCTCACTCTTTTCTAGTTGCTTCCGAAAATTTCTTTAAGAAATATAAGTGCCTTTGTGACTCAAAGATAAAAGGCTGGTTGAGGGCAGTGAAATATCTGGGACCACACATCATCAGTTAATGAGCGAGTGGAAACAGCCTAGGAGGGACTGTGAAAGGAGCCTCCGGGGTGTTTTGGGTTTGGGGGAGGGGAGGGTTGTGACCACGAGGGAGGGCAGAGCTGACTGGGGAAACCAGGTGGGGTGTGATGAGGTTACACAGAGAACAAACCTGGAGAAGCCCTCACATGGCCTTGGGCTTAGAGCTGGCCCTGTTCACCTGGTACACAGGAACGGTGCAGAAAATGTCCCTTTGCTGAGAATGTCCCTTTTGTCCCTTGCTGAACATGGAGGCTGCTAGGCTTTGTATAATTTATGAAAACTTTTTTTGGCTCGTGCTTCCTACTGTCTGACTTTGCTCTCAGGGGAGTTGTCGGGCAGACATCACTCACTCCATAAGGCTGCTTGCGGACGCCAGAAAGCTCTTTCAGGCATGCCCCAGCACACTCCCAGGCCCAGCTGTGAGCATCAATTCCCTTATCGTTGCCAACAAGCCGTTTAACTCCTCAGTAGAACTGCGTTAAGACCACAGTCAGCTTGGATCACCCAATCAAGATTTTATTTCCCGGACTAACAGACCCTCTCTTTCTTGCCACCTACTCCTTGAGATGCCACGGATGGAGGCTCTTCTGCAGTGATGGATAAAGAGGATGGCCACGTCTGCCTCCAGAGAGAGTCCCAGAAGGAGAAGGGATGGAGCTGAGCAGGTTAATGAGACAAAACAGGGAAAATAAACCAGCTTCTTGAACTGTATGGGTGACTAACACCAATCATCTGAAGAATGAGGACAATGTAAGTTTTTTTCTCGTCTGAGTGTATCCAGGCCATTTTTTTTTTCTTTTTTTGCATGCCTTAGTAGGTGGTCATGGGATGCACTAACCAAATGCTATGTGGGGTCCCATGCTTAACAATCATTATTTCATTTAATTCTCACAACTCTGAGGTGTAGACATTACTATTCCTATTTTATAGATGGAAAGCTAAGGTTTGGTGTGGTTGGATGGCTTGCCCAAGGTCAAACAGCTAGTGGCAAAGCTGGGGTGCAATTATGAGTCTGTCTGAATTCCAAGTTCATGCACTTTCCAGTATGTTTTATAAGCCTAACCTCCACACCAGGAAAACCCAGGCACAGACCAGGCATGGGGAAGACCAGAAAGCCACAGAAAGCTGAGCTGATTTCATGTCTAAGAGCATCTTGATGACAGAGAAGGACTTAACAACAAGGAGTTAAGGAACCTGGGTTCTAGTCCTGACCTCCAGGTACTAGATTTCAGACCTTTGAGGAGAGTAACTGTGTTCCTCTCTGAGTTGCCCGCAGGTGACTCACAGGTACCAGGTGCTGGGTACCTATCAGTGAAAGCAACATGAACCAGCTGTATATCCTTGACCAAAAAAATAGCTACTACCAGCCTCAGATTTTCATCTGCACTAGGTTCAAGTTCTGGATCTAGACGATTGCTAATGTTCCTTCCAGGTCTAACATCGCATGACCTGTGAACTTCCTGGATGAAGCTGGGGAGAAGCTGGGCTAGAAATGAAGAAGGCGGATCTGACTTCTACCTGCAATGTTCAGGTCTTCGCTCCTACTGGTTCTGGTTTTTATCTAGGTCTTCTAGGGCAAAGCATTGGCATTCTTTTTCGTTAGTTTTGGTTTTGTATTGTTAATTGACTCCCCAACTTGTCCCACACATAAGAACAGAAATTTGTGTTAAATAAATATAAACTTCAATCTCAGGAGGTTTACACGTATCTCCTTTGGTATGGCTGGACTCCTATTAACCCCAGTGCTATTTTGATTATTATGGAGCCTGGAGTCCTCCAGGGACTTGGCTTTAAATGGTGCTGAGTTCATCTGAAGGTACCCACCCCCCCGACTGAAGGGACCGTGCCCTGAGAGCAAGAAATACCTTCCCTTGCTTATTGTACCTTCTGGTTTCCTGGGAGGCTTAGCTTCCTAATGGTTTCCAGACCTGTGGCACCATGGGTTCTTTTCATTTCTGTGTTTTCCTAAAATCATCTTTGCTAATGAAAGATGGGGAGCGTTTAGAAAAACAACTTCCTCATTGGCCTGCTAGGCCTAAGTGAAGAACAGACAGGGAGCGCTTATCAGCTCCTCTGGCACACCCCCTCCCAGCGTCCTTTCATTTCCTGCCCAATATTCCCGAGCCACAGGCAGCCATTGTTTCGAGAACCGCTCTGCTTGGAAGCCTGGGTACTGCGGCCTCCCAGAGCTTCCTGTTGTTACAAGGCCCCGCTTTCCTGCTGAAAACAACGGCACTTCCCTGGCTGTGTAACCCTTTTGGGGCAACTCATTTCTTCCATGAGCTTGTTCCGTGCTTGCAAATACTGGATGCTCATTAAATTTATCTTATTTAGCGTTTTCTTTTTTCTTAGTATACAAGTACTGCAAGTAGAAAAAAATGTAAATACAGATGAGCAAAAGAAAAAAAAAAATCACCAAATCTCACCCTCTTCTATTAGAACTTGAAACCTCTTTAGTGTTCATGGTTTATGACTATTCATCAACATACACAGAATTTACCCTGGACCCAGGGCCAACCATCCCCAATGGTTGAAACGGAGGCAGGGAATCCTGCCTAGAAACCAGCCTCCTGGAGGTTCTCATACATTGGTATGCAAAAGAGGCTCTCAGCAGCTTAAGAAACGTGCAGCTTCCCAGAGATTCCCCTGCAAATTCTCGGGACTACTCTCGGAGAAACTCTGAAAGAGATCCTCTTAAAAAGTTTGTTAAGGGCTTCCCTGGTGGCACAGTGGTTAAGAATCCGCCTGCCAATGCAGGGGACACGGGTTCGAGCCCTGGTCCGGGAAGATCCCTCATTCCGCGGACCAACTAAGCCCGTGCGCCGCAACTACTGAGCCTGCGCTCTAGAGCCCGCGAGCCATAACTACGGAAGCCCGCGCACCTACAGCCCATGCTCCGCAACAAGAGAAGCCACCGCAATGAGAAGCCTGCGCACCTCAACGAAGAGTAGCCCCCGCTCGCTGCAACTAGAGAAAGCCTGCGCACAGCAACGAAGACCCAACACAGCCAAAAATAAATAAATTAATTAATAAAAAAAAAAACCCACTGATCTGATTGCGTTTGTCCCTAGCGAAGACCAAGAGCCACATCGGGGCACGCTCGGTTCTTCGTGATCCCTTCGCCCACACTACCCTCTCTAGTCACAGCAAACCCCCCATGGGTCCCTGAAGCCCATGCTTCATGCCCTTGCGTCCTCCTTCTTCTGACTGAGATGCACCCCCCATGCAGATGCTCCACGGTCCTTCAGCACACTACTCTAGAGCCTTTCCTGTAAACTCAAATAGAGTAAATCGCCAAAAAACAGGACGCAAAGCTCTGCTGTATGGTCTAGAATTCTGGACATTAGTTTATGATGCAAATCAAGATAGTCTAATTTCTTTGAGTTTCTGTCTTTTGGCCTCAGGGAACATAGTTGAGGGATATGATGTAGAGTATTTTGGAGACTAACACTCCTCCCTTCCCCACCTTTGTCTCTGAATCTCTGACACATCACAACAAAAAGATATGCTCCTCCCGAGACTGCACCTTTTCCTTTGCAGGGAGTGCATTATTCTTTACGTAAAATCAGGCAAAATTAATGGCGATCTGCGGTTTGTTAAAACAGCGAGGGATGATGATATTCAAGCTTTTATCCTGAGGTTTTGCAGCTCATGAATTACTTAGTATTCTCTGAACGTCTCCTGTGCAGAACTAGCTTCATTCAGAAGCCAGATACTATAATTCCCCGAGCCTGATCACTCCTTCCCTTACCACTCTGCAACTCCTCCTTTCAGCTCTGTTTTTAGACAAGATCCTCACCAGATCTGTCTAGGACTAAGGCTAAATGATAAAGATGGCACGAATGATTACTGTCAAAGTTCTGGGCACTTTCTCAGAAGAGGAGCAGTCATAAATAATACCTAAAGAACAGACTATTAATAAAGAAAATGCTAGTTTACCGTGCAGACACTTACTTCTAGAGTTAGAGAAGCTAGATATCAACCAGCTTTCTATGCTTTTAATTCCTAACTTTTGGGGAATTCCCTGGCAGTCCAGTGGTTAAGACTCGGCACTTTCACTGCTGTGGGCCTGGGTTCGGTCCCTGGTGGAACTAAGATCCCATAAGCCGCGCAATGCGGCCAAAAAAAAAAATTTTTTTTTTCCGAACGTTTTTTCTCCTCACCTTTTCCTTAACAGCTTCAAAACTGGAATTTTCTGCTGCTTGTTTTTTGCTATAGAAAATGTCAGTGGTCAGATCTGATCCAACGGTAGCCCAAGAATGGGCAGTTTTTAAATGGTAAGGCTCAGGTTCTGATCCCTTTTCTTGGGTACCCAGAAGGGGTCAGGGAAGGGGTCAGGGATTCCACCCTGGGTTCTCTGGCACCAGAGGGCAACAGCCTGTGCTGGGAGTAACAGCCTAAAGAGGCTCCAAATGGGGACTGAGTCTCTACCCAAGCTTGCACACAAGGAGGCCACTGTAAAGCTTCCATGAAGAAAACCATGGCAAGAAATTGGTGTTTTAAAAGATCTGTCAGTACTAATTACAGTGAGGAGAACCTAGAAGCAGAGAAACCTTCTGGGAGAGAATCTAGGCACAGGGTGACTCACCACCAGGTCACCTCTTCGGGGAAGCCATCCCTGATCCCCAAAAGGACGGAGTACTTGTTATATAGTCTTAGAGCAACCTGTACAAAATTCATACTTGATTGAGTAGGTTTTGTTTCTGTGTTTTTAAACATCTGCATTTTTTCTATTCCATAAACTCCATGAGGAGCTATGTCCATCTTACTCAATTTATAAGACACCGCCCATGATCTAAGCTCATAGTCTAGTCCTCAAGCAGCACGCAGAACAAAGCAAAGTGCACACAAGGATGGATGACGAAAAGAAAGGCGGGGCCAGGTGCGTGAGCATCAGTGGACCTTACGTAGGACGTGGCAAGATGACATTGTCCTAGCAAGGACCAGATTAGATGCAAAGTACACATTTGTTTCCAGGGCTTTTTTTCCTCCCAGCTCCGTATTTATTTTCTCCCTCTCAGCCATCCCATCCCCACCTGCAAGCACCTGCTCCATACTCCATTCCCGCTTTCCACTGGTTGGTCAACCAGAATCCTGGAATTTTGGACTGCCAGAGTTGGAAGGGACCATAAAATCACCTGGTTGAACCTGCTTGATTCAGTGTCAGGAAACTGAGGCTCCAGGAAGTTTGGGGACTTATCCAAGGTCACTCAGCTGGACAATGGTAAAGCCCTAGCGTTAGAGGGAGACTGAGAAAAGGGTACAGGAGTGTTGAAAAGTCATTAGGGTTTCCTTTCTTTCCAGTTTTGAGGATTAGGGTTTAAGTGCCTGGAAGGCCTCTCTCTGGTCCAGACTAACACTTTGGTGTCAGAAGTAATTTAGGGTATTTAAGCTGAGGCGCACTCTTAGCAGTCAAACCAAATTAAGTATGTTTATTGGATCTTCACGTGTAAAACACTGTGCCAGATTTTGGGGATTCAAAGAAGTATCTTATAAGATGCTGCCCGTGACCTCAGCTTATAGTCTAGTGAGTTCAATTACATGCAGTTAAATTGTGGGTAGAACAAAAACGTCAGGAAGAGTTCTTTCTTGTTGGTTCTCCATCTGTCAGGCAGGAGTCAGCTGGGTTTAATGATATCTTTCTGGAGAGAGAGGAAAAGGAGGCAGCTGCCAGAGGCTTGTCTCTCCCCTTCTGAAAATGTGCTTTCTCTTCTTAAAAAGTGAGTAGCTGACCCTGAGCAAGGAGGAGGGGTTTAGTGTCTTAAAGACTCCATGATTCCCGTTTAAAGAGGGTGTGGCCTTGCAGTGGCTTAAATTCCCTGAAGAGAAAGAGACGGAATAGCAGCCTTTCAGGGCGCTCTCGCAGCAGTGTGGCAGGTGTGGCCTGGGGACACAGAGCAAAGCAGGCCTGAGCTGGTTGAGGAGGCTGGGGAACCTACAAGGAGGATCAGCTCTATGTGGAGGATAGAGCAGCTCTGGTACCCTGTGGAGGACCCAGTGGACAGCAGTCGACTGCTCAGGATCCAGGCCACGTGACGGATTCTCAATCCAGGGGATCTGAGAGGGATTGGAGAGGACAGGCAGTGGACGCCCGGGTGTCCACATAAAGGAGGTGGGCAAGGGCTGACAGAGCCCTTCATGACTCAGTCTTGAGAGCAGACTTCACGGTGTTATGTCGCGACATCTTGGTTTGGAGTCACTTGCTTAGCTCACTTAGTAGTCCTCTCTCACTTACCTTCTCTCAAGCATCTGGGAAGAGGGACAGATCAAGGGAAGAGAACAAGGTCCCTGCCCTAGTCTTCTACATTGTTCAAGCTGTGCTCATGTCCCACCCCCACCATGAAGGCTTCCAGACTCATCTGTCCATCAGGTATGTTTTGGCAGCCACTCTATGTTTTGGGTGCTGCATGCTAGTCGTCAAAGATGCCACGGAAAGCAAAACAATAGGGACTGTAAGAGGGAATTCATCTAAATGAATCTCCTCCTCTACTGTTCCTGCTTAAGGGGACGAGGTCTGGAGCCATCATGCATGGATTCAACTCCTCCCACTGCCACTTTCTGCCAGTGAGATGTGGGCACATCTAGAGGTCGATGCCATAATCCTAGTGTGCCGGCTGGGTGCCAGGTTCTGCCTGTCATCCTGTGTAATTACAGATAGTAACCCCTTTCACTTTACAATGTTTCCCAATTTGGGTAAAGAATCATATGCTTATAAGGTTCAGTTTCCTTATTTGTAAACTGGAGTTAATAATAAAGTCTGTCTCATAGGGTGAGATTTAAATAAAATAATCCGAAAAGTGCTTGGAACAATATCTCAATAAACTTCCAATACATATTGAAAGTTGCCATTGCTGTTTGTATAGTGACTATCATCCCATTGGACTTGGTCGTCTAGAGTGAGTGGATCCTTATATCCAGGACTATTTTACTCCTCTCTGGATCCCTAGCGCCCAGCACCATGCCCTGCACAATGGTAATTTTGACTCCATGGCTTCCCAAAGGAATTGTGTCACAGACTTTAGCCACCCAAGGGTACACTTGCAGGATAGCTGATTGGTGGCCTGTCCAGAAATGCTGCTTCCTATCTGGTATCAGACAGAATCACAGGAGAATGGAGGATGTTCTCCTAATTCCCTTTCTGAGTAGGGTTGCCAGAGAAAATACAGAGCACCAGTTAAATCCGAATTTCAGATACACGATGAATAATTTTTAGTGTAAGTATTTTCCCAATATTGCATAGGATATATATTAGAACATGATTTGTAATTCACCTGAAACTCAAATTTAGTTGAGTGTCTTGTATTTTTATTTGCTAAATATGGTAACCTTGTTTCTGAGTGCATCTCCTACTGTTTGCTGTCCCTTCCCCAAAGCAGTGTTCCCTTTAAGCCTCACACTCACAAAGCCACATCCATAAATCTTCCCTGACTCCTATTTACCCTATTGACCCACCTTAGGCCTATCCATGGGATACCTCTCATGATTTAGCTCCCCCCAACAAGATGACGAACTGAGAAAGGGGTGGGGCAGCCCCAGGTGTGCATGTGTCAGGGAGCCAGAATCCTCACTGGGTCAGAGGCATCAGGATGTCCAGAAGTGTGGGTGGGCTCCCCTCCCAGTAGAGATAAGCGGAGGCTATTTCCCCACCTGGTCTCTCGGAGAAAAGGGAGAGAGAACAAGGATGAAGCCAATCTTGACAAACTGATCAGGTTTCTCTTCTCATAGGTTTCTTTGTCTTCTAAGCCTGCCTCCGCATGTTCCCACCTCCTGGTGGCCCTTCTCCTTGGCTAAAAACTATATTTTTGACTGTATGAGTGGGTGGATGGGTGAGGATATTTTTGCAGCACCCTTTTAGAAAAGGTGGGAGCAAGATACCAGGGTATCTATGACTTGAGGGAATATAAATTTTTGGAGTACCACCTCCTTTTTCCTTACAACATTTATTGTGTGCCAGGCACTGGGCTAAGTATCTCATATGTATTACTTCATCCAGTCCATACAACCCTGCAAGGCAAGTATAACTATCCTCATTTTACAGGTGAGAAATCAGGGGCTGAGAGAGGTTTACTGCCTTGCTGATCATCATTTGGTTTGCAAATAGTGGAGCCAGTATTTAAGCTGAGTCTCTCTGACTCTGAATCCCTCTCTTAATTAGCTTCCTATTATTGCTCCTTTTTCAGAATACACCCTGGCACCTACTAGGTGCTCAATTACTATTTCTTGAACGGATGCTTGACTGAATGTATGAATGAATGTATCTAGACTCAAGGAGCCACACTTAATCTCTGTAGACTCACCAGACAACGATCACCAAAAGAATGATTTATCATGATGTGTCTGCATATTTTTGATTTTGAAAATTCATCAAAGTGTAATTTGTGATCAAATATTTCATGGTTACTAATTTCATTACAATATTTGGTGTATTTGTTTTTAAATGGAAATATTTTGGTTGTGGGTCCTGAGTTCCACAGACCTTGATGCTCCTAGTTATAGTTTGCATTTATTACAGTGTTCTGGGGAAACATATTCCCTGTGTAATTCAGGAGTCAGCTGGATTTTTGAGGAATCATCCTTGTGGGATTCTCAAATCATAGCCTCTGGCTGGTCACAGCCTTTTTAAGAATTTTACTGACACATGCTCTGACCTTCAATTTTATATGAACCAGCAGTAACCAACGGTCTCTGCATAGCTCTGAGTATTCTATTGAGAAATTTATTTTTTCTTTTGATCTTGATGTACATTTGGTATTAATTTTTTTCTTGGTGTGTTTCCATTTACACATGAATGACCTCAGTTTGTTTTTAGCAGAGCATTGCTACAGCTGGATGAAGATGCAGGGCTTATTAAACAGAAAAAAATTCTTGAAGCTGCTGGCCTAGGACAGAACTGCTTTTTCAAAGCACATACAGTCATAGCACACATTCTGTTACATACAAATACACACACACACACACACACACACACACACTGAGTCAGAGGACATCAGGCTGTGAAACACAGAGGGACTTTACTTTGAGGAATGTGACAATGAATATAAAGAAGTAAAACAATCATCATCTTAAGAAAAAAGTGATGGGGACCAGGTTGGGTACAAGCTGTGCTATGCAGTCTGGTATGGTTTAGATCATCATTCCAGGAATGCCCAGAGCTTCTAAGTCTTGTGTTAGAAAGTGAGAGGACACCTGGGAGACCCCTGAGAGGTAGCAGGAATGTCTTGTGCACAGATTTCTGGTTCTTACATAACATCAGCGAGGGGCTTTTCAATTGAGATATGTGCTTGGACATGCATTAGCATACTTCAGAGAAGAGCAAGGCAGAACAATATGTATGGGATTGTCTCATATTCTTGGCCATATGGTCAACAGAATTAAACTGTTCCAGAAAGAGAGTCACTTAAATTCCTCCTGGAGACTGCAGCCTTAGCTTTTGTGTGAAAACAATACCCACACTCACACTGAGAACTAGGATGGATACCTCATATCTGTGAGTTTTGATCTGATCCTCACAACACCCTGCAAGGTAAGAATCATCATTCTCATTTCCAGAGGAGGAAACCGAGACTCAAAGAAAGAGGTCCCTTGTCACATCCCACAACTGGTAAGAGGCCCAGGCTCTGTCCACCCCATGTAACTATTGCTATTCGACGGCTGATGGGGTCAAATGGCGCCAATTCTCATAGACACTAGAGCTACTCCTATATCTAATTAGTCACTAAACCGTACTGGAATTATATACCGCATTTGGAAGAGATACCTCTGGAGACTTTTGTGGAGCTCCAAATTTGGAGATACCACTAGAGCACTGAATTTATATGATAAAATGAAAAGACAACAAGTCACCTTAAGAGATGGCCACTGGGGTGAGCTAAGCTCTTTTGCTGGCTAAATTATTAACTTCTATACACCAGACCCTCAGTGTCTGCCATAAATGTGTGGCTCAGCAAAATTAAAAACGACTACATGACAAGTATCTCACTGTGGTTTTAATCTGCATTTCCCTAGTGGCTAATGATGGTAAACATCTTTTCATGTGCTTATCCATCTGTACATCCTCTTCAATGAAATGTCTGCTCATATCTTTGGTCTATTTTCTAATTGGATTGTTCAGGGGGTTTTTTTATTGCCAAGGTTTGAAAATTCTTTATATATTCTATACACTAGTCCTTTGTCAGATATGTGGTTTGCAAATATTTTCTCCCGCTCTGTAGCTTGTCTTTTACCTCTTAACCAGGATCTTTTGCAGAGCAAAAGTTTTTAATTTTGATGCGCTCCGATTTATCAGTTTTTTCTTTTATGGATCATGCTTTTGGTGTGAAGTCTAAGAACTCTTTGCCTAGTCCCAGGCCCCAAGGATTTTATTTTTTTTCTAAAAGTTTTATAGTTTTGTATTTTATATGTAAGTCCATGATCCCTTTTGAGTTAAGTTTTGTGTAAGGTTTAGGTGGAGGTTCATTTTTCAGCCTGTGGATATCTAATTGCTCCAGCACCAGTTCTGGTAAAGGCTATCCCTTCTCCATTGTATTGCCTTTGTACCTTTGTCAAATCTGTTGGGTGTACTCATGTGGGGCTGTTACTGGGTCCCCTAGTCTGCTCCAGTGGTCTATGTGTCTATCCCTTTGCCACACTACCTTTATACTGTAGCTATGTACTAGGCCTTAATATTGGGTAGAGTGATTCTTCCCATTTTCTTCTTCTTTTTCAAGATTGCTCTACTATTTTAGGGCCTTTGTTTTTCCATATTAATTTGAGAATAAGCTTGTCTTTGTCTACAAAAAAACTTGCTGGGATTTTGATAGGAAATGCATTAAACCTATAGGTCAATTTAGGGAGAAATTGACATCTTTCCTATACTGAGTTTGTAAGAACCTTTTGATTTGTTCCTTCTCCACTCCTGTAACTCCCACCCAAAGGAGAATGTCATTAGTTCATATCTGAATTTCCTGACTAACTTATAACTCGCCTTTGGATTGTGTTCTTCTGTTGTCCCCATTCATCTTGTATATTGCTGCCAAAATAATGGACCTCAAGCCCTCCTCCACAAAGTTCTTGCCTGGGAGTCTCAAATGGCTTTCTACTCCAGACCCAGGCTCAGGTTTACCCTCTCTGCAAACTCCCCAAACTTCCACTTCTCACTCATTCTTGATATACCCAGTAATTCATGACTCTGGACCTTTCCCTATTCCTAGAACTTAGCCAGGAATTCCTTCCACACTGTGAAGCTAATCTGTTTCCATTTTCTTCTAACAATTCAAGCTTACTCCATGCAAGAAATATTCCCTAAATAACCCGGTCACCTTGTACGTGCTCATACACAACAGCATGCCCAGCATACCCAACATCCAGAGCAGGTCCTTCTTAATGCCATCTTCCTTTATATAAAGGAATTATTTTCAGCAATAAGCATAGAATAGTAATACAGTAATAATTGTTCATTGTTATTTTCTTATTTTGTTCTTTTGTTTTAAATCAATTTATTTGAAAAGGAAAAATTGAATTCTATTTTAAAGATATTCATATTCGGGCTTCCCTGGTGGTGCAGTGGTTGAGAGTCTGCCTGCCAATGCAGGGGACATGGGTTCGAGCCCTGGTCTGGAAAGATCCCACATGCCACGGAGCAACTGGGCCCGTGAGCCACAATTACCGAGCCTGCACATCTGGAGCCTGTTCTCAGCAACAGGAGAGCCCGCGATAGTGTAGGGCCCGCGCACCGCGATGAAGAGTGGCCCCCGCTTGCCGCAACTAGAGAAAGCCCTCGCACAGAAACGAAGACCCAACACAGCCATAAATGAATAAATAAAGAACTGATTGAAAGACTTTATAAAAAAAAAAAAGATATTCATATTCAGTAAAGTGTTTCATGCATGAACTAAAATTTGCACTTATGAAACAAAAATATTATACCTTGTAGTTTACACTCTATTTCACTATTTTAAATTTTGGCCATAAATAAAAACCTCAAGATCTCATATAATGACTTAAGTTTTGTTTCCCCCTATTTGTAATCACTCTGTTACTGTTGTTTACTTGACACCTACTGTTTAGATGCAGGAATGTGTAGAGCCACGGGGTTGGAGACACAAGCTGCATCTGAAACAAGCTCAAACAATTCAAACCAATATGAACCGATTGTTAAAGTGAACACCTGTAGTCGAATCCACATGTGTTAGGGGGTGGCTGTACAAGTTGGAGGTCTCCAGGCTAACGTCCTTGTAGAATACAATGTTTATTAAAGTACAAGTATTAAAAATGTACCAACATACCAGATATGTTTGCACATATATTACTAAAACTCACAGTCCCTCAAAATATTAAACATAGATTTACCACATGATCCAGCAACTCCACTCCGAGGTATATCTACCCAAGAGAAATACAACATATATCTGCTCAAAACCTCATACATGAATGATCACAGCAGCATTATTCATGAAAGCCAAAAAAGTGGAAACAACCCAAATGTCCATTAACTAACGGATAGATAAATAAATGGTGGCATGTCCACACAAAGGAATGTTAATCGACAATAAAAAGGAATGAAGTACTAATACAGGATACATGGGTGGGTCTTGAAAAGAGTCTGTTAAAAATAAAATAAGGGGCTTCCCTGCTGGCGCGGTGGTTGAGAATCTGCCTGCCAATGCAGGGGACACGGGTTCGAGCCCTGGTCTGGGAAGATCTCACATGCCGCGGAGCGACTAGGCCCGTGAGCCACAATTGCTGAGCCTGCGCGTCGGGAGCCTGTGCTCCGCAACAAGAGAGGCCGCGATAATGAGAGGCCCGCCCACCGCGATGAAGAGTGGCCCCCGCTTGCCACAACTAGAGAAAGCCCTCGCACAGAAACGAAGACCCAACACAGCCATAAATAAATAAATAAATAAAATGAAAAAAGAGAAATAAAATTTTATATAGTTAAGTGAGTCTTCTATAGACCTTTTGTTCGGAAATCACTGTTTTTAAACTCAACCCCAGCATCTAGATTCCCTGTACAGTTGATCAACACAGAGCGCCCTCTACTGATGAACTGTGAACAATCCATAGATATGTCTGCTGCTCTTTCCAAACCCATAAGCAGTAAGAGCCCCTGTTCCCATGGCTTTGGAGACACTAGCCCTGTGGTTATCCCACCTCCCAGCCACGGCCCAAGGCCGCTGCTCCTCTGAGTCCAGATTCCCACGGCAGCATGGCTACCACATATGGCCCTTCTCCTGACTGAACCTCCAAACCCTGCGGGAGCCTATGTGTTCTCCCCCTCCAAACCCTTCTCCTCCTGTATCCCTCTTCCCCCCACTCACAATGCCACCAGCTCCACCTCGGGAGGACACATTTTCCCAGCGGCTCCCAGACCTGCCCACTACCCCACCCAGCTCACAAGAGATTTTGTCTCCACTTTGAGGGTCGGAGTTAGGGTTCTTGGAAACCTCACTTGCCTCCTGGCAATGTCATAAGTGGTTGTCAGTTCTTATAGTACTACAAGTGCTATTTTTAAAGGATTTTCAGGTACATTGTCTCCTGTGATTCTTGCACTTTTTACAAGCTAGACATTATTTCTAGCTCCTAGAACATTTTCTAGACATTTTTGCAATTTTGATGATAAAACCGAGGCTCAGATAGGTTAAGTAACTTGTCCCAAATCACACAGCCAATAAGTAAAGGAACTATGATAGAAACCTATGGCTTCTGCTTCCTATTCCAGTTCAGTATTACACAGAGGAGTAAACCACAATGAAATTATAGTCTGCATAGACTTTTGTTGATTGGCCTTCGAACCTAACCACCATTTTAGACCTTCTTTTTTCCATGGGAAAATGCATTTCAAATTCTAAGCATTCAATGTGCAAGTGTTCCCCTGCAGCATAACTCATTTTTAATTTGGGGGCTGACTCTATCATCTCTCCACCAAAGTTTCATTTTTATTGATTCCATTATTACACTGGTCAGGACCCAAAGGGAAGATTCAAAACAAAGATTTTGGAGTCAGGCTTGGGCCCGCCACTTATTAGATGTCACCTCAAGCAAATTACTGAACCTTTTTGAGCTTCAATTTCCTCCTCTGTAAGATGGGGGTAACATTATACATATAGGATTATCATATGTATATTACCTGAATAGGCAGGTGTGTAAAGTGCCCAGTGTGGTGCTTGGCACTGAGTCCATCTGCAGTAAACGTGTAATGTTGCTTTACAGAGTGACTACAACCCGGAATATATCCCCACTGGCCAGGAAGGGCCCCTGTTTATCCAGTTGTGCAGGTGAAATTAGTAATAGTGCCCCCTTCCATTCTTCAGGTGCTCCAGTATGGATGATAAATTACATGGTTACCTTACCTGCAGATGGCTGGCCGGTAGGGCCCAGGAATGGTGACTTTAGGAGAATCACACGGCCCCAAGGCCGGAGCTCCCTAATTACAGGAAAATCTGGCCTTTGTCAAGAGCATCTCACCAGGGAGCTGAGAGCTACTGTTGGGATGTTTCCAGAAGCAGAGTCGAGGGTCTGAAGCCAGGAAGAGAGCTTGCAGGGAATAGGGAGCTCAGCCAAAGGAACCAACAGTCACGCAAGTGTCTGGTCTGCCAGGACTCCTGCCAAGGAGCCAGGCCACAAGGGCAGGGTGGGAGTTGGAGAGGGGGCCAAGACGGCAAGCCAAACAGGAGGTGAGGGTGAACCAGGAGACGAAGTGTCAGGGACACCAGTAAGGGAGGTCAGCAAGGTGCCGGAAGGGCGATGGGTCTCACTGTGCATGGAGCGGGTGCCTGGGCATCAGGCCCCCGTGGTATCTGGCTCCATCCTTCCTCATCTTTATAGGGGTTGAGGCACTGTCTAGGGCACATCCAGGTTGTACCCTCTGTGACACTGCATATATGCCAGGGTTGATCAGTGACTCTGAGACTGCCGGTGATAACAAGGACCAAACATAATGTAGGCAGTGCCATTTAAACCTCCAAAGGCAACGTTTCCTCCATCTGCTCGTGTCAATTTGCCATGTTCGATAAATAAAATTGGCAGCTTATTTCAGTTTTACCTGAGTACTGACTTCTCACAAAGTCCTGACTTCTCACGAAGTAGCTGTCTCATAAATGAGGTGTAATGATCAAAAGGCCTACCAATTAAGAGGCAAGCTTGATTAGAAAGAAAGGAATAATGGGGTGGGAGTCGGAACTTCTATCCTGGTTCTGCTTCCTTGTGATCTGATTCTTGAGATGAGTCATTGCACCTCCCTCCCTCCCTGGGCTCATTTTCCCCAGCTGTCCAGGAGGAAATAATTGTTGTGAAGGTAAACAGAGAGTATGGGTACACAAGCATTACAAAGACTGTGGAGTGCTATAAAAATACAAGCTAGACATAGCTCCAATATAATAATAATGTAGCAATCTCTCCTAAAGCAGCCATTTATCATCTGTATTAAGAAGCTCAGAAAAATAACATTATGTTTAAAAAAGAATATACCTGGGGTAGATGTAATGAACAGATTCCAGTATACTAGAATCAGGACAACTTCAAATACTAAAAAAATACTCCTTTACATGCTCCTTGAATATATTAGTGGGAGTTGCTAACCTCACCTCCCTCTAGAAACATACAACAGTTAGAAAACATAAATATCTTCCCCCAAAGTTGGGATAGATACAGGGATGATAGGCCCATACTAGAATATTCATACTAATGGAAATTCACAGTCCCCTTTTGAAGAAGGAAGGACAACCTTTTCTTTCCAACAAACACTCCTGGTTCAAACCGGAATGCTGAGTTGATCGGTTCTGGTCCAATATTTCAGCAGATGGAACAAACCGCACCTTTGACCAAGGCAGCATAGTGTTATAGAAAACGTGTGGGCCTGGAATCTGACGAGCCTGGGCTCCTTACCAAGCCGGCCCTGACTGCTTCTCTATGACTTTAGGCAATTTATTCAGCCTCACTGAGCCTCGGTGCACTCACCTGGAAAATGGAAGTGGCAGTAGCTACCTAATCGAGTTGCTGTGAGGACTGAATTAAATAACATCTACCACATTTCAAGTATAGCACCTGGCACAGAGGAGGGGACTCATTGTCACTATGAGAGCACCTTGACCTCTGCCCTGTGCTGCCAGGAAGCCCGGGACAAAGACCATGGCAATTGCCTGCTACTAGTCAACGTGGGTGAGCAGTGAGACAAGGCTGCCAGAAAAGCTAACCCACCCCAGGCCTTGCAAATGGAAACATAGGGTCTCGAACTTGTGTGTGTGTGTGTGTGTGTGTGTGTGTGTGTGTGTGTGTGTGTGTGTGTGTAGTCTGCTCCAGTTAGAACACATCCCACATCTGGACCTCTGGCTGCAGCTTGCAGAAGCCCATCTTAAAATACAGGGCATCCAGAGGAAGGTGAAGAGGAGTCCAGAGGACCTGAACACTACCTCATTTGAAGAGTGGTTGAAAGAGCTGGCGGCGGGGGGGCCTTGAACCCAGAAAAGAGAAGCCTTGGACAAAGTGAGAACTGTTTCCAAATAAGTGAAGGGTTTCATGCAGGAGTAGGTGAAGACATATTCTCCGTGACCCTGGAAAGCAAATCACGACCCAGAGGTAGAAATGACAGACTCACTGTGTGGCTCAAACGCAGGAGGGGCTCTGGATCACGGGGAGCTCTCCACCTAGGGGAACGTCACTTCCCGCAACTCCTGGGGTCCAGGATACCCGCGCTGGGCTGGGCGGAGATTAGCTGCCCTGTGAGGCCCCTTCTGAGTCAACAGGGCCTCAGCAGAGCCCCGGATCTTACAATCCTGTTATAATTTTTTGGTCCTTATTAAATCATATTTTATAAATCTCAAATTTTTTAAAATGGTTGATCGAGGTGATTATGCCTGAGACATGTTAAAAGCCAGAGGAGACAGTGAATATGTTAGAGTTGTTTGCCTTTGGTTATTAGGTTCAGAACACTTTTGATGATTTCCATTCCAGTCTGGAATTAGAGAATACTTCCTGAAGTGCAAGGAGCTTCATATACATAACTTCCCTGACTCCTCCTCTCCACTCAAAGTCCATTCTGGAGTCAGAGTCTTATTTATTACTGCTTTACCTGAAAGTTAAATTATTTTCAAATTTAAAATCTAAAAATAGTTTATATCACGTTCCTTAAGCCCTTCCATCTTTATTCTTTTCTCTCAAATCGTTCTAAAGTTCAGAACATATTTGTGCAGAAATACTATACACACACGTAGAAGGAAACTGATTAAAGAGCCAGTTTTGATCCTCTTTCTCCCCCAAATACAACTGTGTAAATGACATTTTTTTATCTCGTCTCAAGCATGAAGTGCTACGGAAGTACGATTCACTGCTCACACAATGTTCAATTATTCAGCGCGGGACCCTGGGGCTAAAGGAGATCTGGGAACCCTAAGGTCCTAGCCAAGCACCCCTTGAACTCATCAGAGCAAGGGCAGACCATCAGAAGTGAACGTTTGAAATATGTCAGCAGTTTCAGAGGAGCACCCAATGACATTTTAATCTGAAAAATTATAAACAACCCCACTCCCACCACCAGCCCTGCCACCTCCTGAGGAATGTGCAGCGTGGTGGATCTGAAGGAGCCATTGATAAGCAGAGCAGCTTTAAAGTGCCCTGGTGAGGGGAGAGTTTGACAGCAGAGATTATTTCTGATGCTTTCAAAGGCGCACACTTTATAAATGTTTTGCACATATATGGCGTAGGTCTGTTTCTAGGCATGGCATATATACATGACTGTCTATTTAAAAGCATTTCAAAGCTCATTTAGTAACGGCTTCTCCTAAGTGCTGCGGGGCGAAAGACGAAGAGATAAAGAAGGCCAGGTCTCTCCCCAAAGTACTACAGAATGCCCTATCTGCCAGCTACTTCCACGCCATCTCCATCTTCCTCATTTAACAGATGAGGAAACGGGGATTCCAAGAGGGGAGGTGTTAGGGTTGTCGGAAAGTTAAGCCTAGGCCCAGGTTTCTTGATTCTAAACCTAGAGTTTACTACGTGATGGTGGAAAGAAAATATCCACACTGTAAACCACAAAGCAATGCTAAAAACAGGCAAAGCCAGTGGGGGCCTGGAGCCCTGGTTTTCATCCCAGCAAAGAAAGGCACACCCTGCCCCATTTTTTGGCCACTGCGATACAGACCACAGGGTTCTCACCCTGGGTCACAGAACAGTCATGCCGCTGACATGCAATGCAAGACGGTGGAGCATTCCTACGAAGCTAGCAGGCTGAGCTGCTGGCATCACCCTGCCTGCAACGAGCAGAACTAGCCAGGCCACGCCCCACCCCTGGTGCAGCCCTGGGTTCTCTGTGATTGCTGTTTCAATCCACTAAGGATTTGAAGAGGCAAATGGGAAAAGACACAAACCCCAGCTCCTAGATTTCGCCAACGTGAAGCTCTTGCCTTTCAGTCTGGTTTGCGCCTTTCCTGAAGGCTCAGACTACAATACTAACCAGAGAGATTAGATCAGTTCAGACATCAGTCAACTGAGTGGAAATATCTACCACACCAGTTGGGTTTATGAAGCAACTGGCGGAGTTGCTGATGAGAGTGGAAAAGCCGCTCGCCTTAGACACAGCCTCATTCTCCTCTCCATGGTGACCCCCTCAGTGTCTCTGTTTGTTTACCCAGATGAGGTCTTCGTTTACCGGTTTCTCGGCCCCAGTGAGGACCCGCACAACGAGGTCTGGGGACACTGCGGTGGGGACACTGCAGATGCGGCGCGGCCCCAGAACAGTCCGTCCTTTCATGGCTGCTGTGGAATGAGCGCGGCTCTGCTAGCGGGCACGCGGGGCATCTTCTGTCTCCCGGCCAAGTCCGGTTTCCAAGTTCCCTACCGTAACCTTGGATACGGCTGGATGGGGGTGGCAAGGCCCTGTGAGGGGGTCTTTGTTTGTCACTGGAGGCTCTTTAGAAGGAGGGTGTGGATAGCTGGGTTCTGGGCCTGGCAAAGAAGGAGGGAAGTGAACGGGAAAGAGAGAACGGAACTGCTGCAGACCGACAAAGAAAGGATCCCGGCCGGGACAGATCCACCACATTAAGCTCTCCGTGTCTCTAGCTCCCCTTCACCGCCCCTTGTTTCCTCTTAGCTGCTCCCGCGCACACAGGCTGCGAGGATTTTACGCAGGAGGGAGCATGTGGGGTTTGCAGGGCACATGGTTCTGGTCCTGCAGCGGCACCGTCAGGCAACCTTAGGGGACTCGACGCAGGCTGTGCTGACCTGTGGCTCCAGAGACTAAGCAGCAGAGAAAGAAGAGCTCGGTGACCGTCTGCCACCACGACGTAAAAGGCAAAAGTAAAAGTGGCAGGGACCCCCAAAGTTCCTAACTCAGGGTGTCCTTTGGGGACTCTATACCCTGGGCTCATATTCTCAGACAGACTTCCTTGTCATAGGCTTTTTAGGTGCCTTCCAAGGTATGTGATCATGTCATGAAGTCTCATCATGGGTGATTTAATTGTCCAATAGATATTTCTTGGAATAATAAGTATTATTATTTTTCCAGGAGCTATCATTTCAAGCATCTATTATATGCCAGACATCTACATACATGATTTCATTTCTTCTCCCCAACAATCCTGAAAAGTGGGTATGATAATCCCCTTTAATAAATGAGAACACAGAGGTTCAGAGGTTAAGGCTGCATGACGAGGAAAGTGCAGAGGTGGCTTGTCTGTCTGACCCCAAAGCTTGTATCTTTTTTTTTTTTTTAATTTTTATTGGAGTATAGTCACTTTACAATGTTGTGCAAAGCTTGTATCTTTATAATAATAAATATAGATGAGAAAGTAGTAGGGAAATGCCGCATTCAATTTTAAAACTTTTTATAAATTTTTTTACTGCCATATAACGTGTATTCACTTTTGAGTATCACTTTTTCATCCCCGAGGGCACAACTCACTGCCCTGCTGTTTACACCAGTCAGAGAGCACATGACTTCCAAAGTGAGATGTGGCTGACAAGGACAATGAAATATCTCAGGCTGCATCACCAGAAAGCACAGTGTCTAGAAAGAGAGAGAACACCACTCTGCGCTCCTCAGTTGACACCCGGCGCATCAGGTCTCTTTTTGGGGAACACAGTATAAGAGGGGCACAGGCAAACTGGGCCAGGTTCAAAAGAGTCTGACCTTGAAGTTCAAGTGGACCCTAAACAATGTCCTATGCAGAAAAATGGAGGAACTGAGGTTATTTGGCTCGGAACAGAGATGGAGTTTCTGGCAACATGTAGGAAGTGGGGTGGTGGGGAGGAGAAGGGATTCAGCAGATATCTTCAAACTTTGAAATGCTGTCCAGAAGAAGAATTCTCCAGTGTGATGGTAATGAGCAGTTAGTCCTTTATACTTGCATAGTGTAAGAACGTTGCCAATGGCTCAGCAGAAGGAAGGGTTTCCAATATGTGGAGCTGTTCACTGACAGAAGTGTCTGCTTTGTGAGGCAGTGAGCTTACCATCACTGGAGAAAACAATCATCCATGACCTTTAAAGTCACTTCTAACCCCTAAATCCCACAATTCACCGGTACATTTACCGTCGTAAACATCCCCTCAGATTCTATATTCCTTCCTCCTAACAGCTCATTTGCATTTAATCTGCTATACTTGGTGGACTTTACTTTTTCCCTTCACTTGAATTAATTCTATTTTTTAAATACTTCAATATGAAATTAATAATTGATGGTTGGGCTTCCCTGGTGGTGCAGCGGTTGAGAATCTGCCTGCCAATGCAGGGGACACGGGTTCGAGCCCTGGTCTGGGACGATCCCACATGCCGCGGAGCAACTGGGCCCGTGAGCCACACCTACTGAGCCTGCGCATCTGGAGCCTGTGCTCCGCAACAAGAGAGGCCGCGATAGTGAGAGGCCCGCGCACTGCAATGAAGATTGGCCCCCACTCGCCGCAACTAGAGAAAGCCCTCGCACGGAAACGAAGACCCAACACAGCTAAAAATAATAAATAAATAAATAAATAAATTTTAAAAAATAATAATAATAATAATTGATGGTTTTATGAGGTATCCTTGAAAAAACTATTTTTTTTCAGATACTTGACCTTTTTGATCAGCCAAACATTTAATCGTAGATTTATAATACAGGACATCTAAAGCAGATCTCTTGTCCATCAAGGAGGGCAGCTTATCTTTATGGACACATTATTCCAAATTTTCCTACCTAGTGACCAAATACTGTCATCATTTCCCCTTCTAAAACGGGACAGTAGCAAGATCAATTCTTTTGGTTTCTTCTGCCCCGAATGTTGAAGTTATTTGTGTTGGCAACAGCGTTGTATATGCATTCAATTCGGTTCATTCCTTCATTCATTCATTCAGTCAATATTTGTGGAGTGTCTAATATTGTCCTAGGCACTGGGAAAAGGCAGTGAATAACACAGACAAAATTCTCTGCTCCTGTGGAGCTGCCTTTTTTTTTTTTTTTTTTTTTTTAATTTATTTTTATATTTCTGGCTGTGTTGGGTCTTCGTTTCTGTGCGAGGGCTTTCTCCAGTTGCGGCAAGTGGGGGTCACTCTTCATCGCGGTGCGCGGGCCTCTCACTATCGCGGCCTCTCTTGTTGCGGAGCACAGGCTCCAGACGCGCAGGCTCAGTAGTTGTGGCTCACGGGCCTAGTTGCTCCGTGGCATGTGGGATCTTCCCAGACCAGGGCTCGAACCCGTGTCCCCTGCATCGGCAGGCAGATTCTCAACCACTGCGCCACCAGGGAAGCCCTGGAGCTGCCTTTTAACGGAATGAGACAGACAGTGATCAAGGTTTTTTTTAAAAGTAAATATATACAAAATAAACGAAATATACATTAGATGGTTCTCTTTAGATGTACTAAAGAGAAGAATAAAGCAGGAAGAAGTGTATGGGAGCGGTGGGCAAAAGAAAGGATGTTTCCATTTAAATAGGGTGGCCAAGTCCCTTTACATATTGTTTAAATAGTGGGAGCCCCACTATGTAATGTGACAGTTGAGTTTAAAGTCTGAAAGGAAGTGAGTGAGTGAGCAGGGTAAGTATCAGAAGAACACTCCAGGCAGAGGGAATAGCAAGTGGAGATGCAAACCCTCAGTCATGTTCTGGACACCTGCTGTGGGCTTAGCATCGCATGTGACAAAAAGAAGTAAAATACAGGTCTCTAGGGGCTTCCCTGGTGGCGCAGTGGTTGAGAATCTGCCTGCCGATGCAGGGGACACGGGTTCGAGCCCTGGTCTGGGAAGATCCCACATGCCACGGAGCAACTAGGCCCGTGAGCCACAACTACTGAGCCTGCGCATCTGGAGCCTGTGCTCCGCAACAAGAGAGGCCACGACAGTGAGAGGCTCGCTCACCGCAACTGGAGAAAGCCCTCGCACAGAAACAAAGACCCAACACAGCCATAAATAAATAAATAAATAAATACAAGTCTCTGCACAAGGATCTTGAAGAGGAAAGCACACATGTGCACCTGAGACAATAGGCAGTCAACTGCCAAGGGCTAAATAGTGTAGATCAGTTCACTGAAAAACTTCTCCTCTTTAGTTACAGTGGACCAGCCATCGTCCCCCAAAGCACACCTTGCATGTTTCTGACTGTCCACCACACAGGCCAGAATGCTTCTGCTCTAGATCTTACACAACCTTCCAAGCCCAGCCTGAACTCGTCCTCCTCCATGGAGCTCTTCCGGGCCTTTGGATTGTATGGCTAAACGATAGCAGGCCTCGCCCTCCACCTACTGAATGAGAACCCCCATCTTCACAAGACCCACGGGTGATTCCTGCGCACACTGAAGTCTCAGGAGCTCAAAGTCACTCATCTTCAAATGTGGCTGCACACTGTAAAACCCTGG
Source organism: Balaenoptera physalus (assembly GCF_965194825.1). NCBI lineage: Eukaryota > Metazoa > Chordata > Mammalia > Artiodactyla > Balaenopteridae > Balaenoptera > Balaenoptera physalus. The sequence goes on from NC_138891.1 coordinate 80,970,749, forward strand.
GGAGCTTTTAAAAATGCCAAGGCCTACTTCCACCTTCAGAGATGCTGATTTAATCAGCATGGGGCGAGAGCTGGGCGCTGAGATTTTTTTGAAATTCCCAGGTGATTCAAATATGCAGCAAAGTTTGAGAACTACTGGTAGCTCTTCTCTCATTTCCCTCAAAGTCCTCTCCCCACTGTCTTTCCCTGGCTGTCAAACACCCCGCCCTCAGGCCTGGCCATTTTTTTTCCTTAGGTGGATTCTTAGGCATTGGCACCAGAAGTGGCTTCCCCTCTACCCTTTGTCCCCTGGCTCAACGGCCCTGTGCTCACCTCCCTCCCGGAGGTCTGCACAGAGTGAAGATGACAGTCGAAGGAGATGAGGGCAGTGGGAGGGGCAAACTCTGAGCAGACTTGACACCTGGCAGTGTGGCCTTGGGCAAGCCGCTTAAAGTCCTCTGTGAAGAGGGAGCAACAGTTCTCTCCAGTCTGCCTCATGCAGTCACAGGGTCTTGGGGAAGATCAACAGAGGTCGTGCGTGAAAGCGTTTCCAAAACTGTACGGTACTAATGTGCCTGAAAGCTGGCACGGCTTCCTGGCCAGGAGTCCTAGGATGTTCATTTCAAACTTAAAAATCTGCCTTTCCCCTACTTCTCAAACCTAAGCAAACAATTTTAAGCAAAATTTGATCTTTAACGTCCCAAAGGAATGGCTATGACTGTACAGTGTCTGTACTGACGTGGGTAAGTGCCATTTAACAGTCAGACCTCGCTGCACCATCAGTTACCAGAAGGCAGTGATTCTGTGGCTTGAGGATATTTTGATTAGCACCAAACACCCTGTGAGTGTTCAATAAATATTAACCAATGAGGCCTAATTTAAGATGGGACGATGTTAAGACCACAGTACGCCACTATTGAAGTGAAGAGTACTTACTTATCACTTAACCACCTGACCGAATTTTCACCTTTTAAGGAAAAGCATAGCACCTTCATTAACCTTTTTGCTGATGCGCAAACTGAAAGACCAAGAGACCCTGGCACATTCAAAATAGGTTCTCTGTTTTACTAAAAGGAGTGGTCCACCGAAAGTCATGCTAATTGCTAAATGCCAGAAGTTAAGAAAAGATACAACTGTACTGCCTTTAACTAGACCAAGTGCTAGCTGTTGAGAGAGTCTAGAAAGGCCTCTTTACCATATATTTTCCTCACATCTCTCCTTAGAAATTCTTTGAGGTTCTCATTCTGGCAGTTTCTTTGAATAGATACAAATGCCCTCGGGAGGGGCAACAAGAAGGCCCTAGCATCTTGGTGTGAACCAGATGTTGAACAGAACAATGGTGCCCAGGCTTTCTGGTTTTCATGAATCAATTTAAAAAGATTTCAGGGGACTCACATAGGTTTACTGATTTTTTAATTTTTCTGAGAGAGGACATCAACTAAAACCAATAAGAACCATTATTATTTAGTAGTAGAATGGACAGTTCAAAATAAATAAAGTTATAAAGAACATAATTTCAGAATAAAGGAATGTCCTTTACCAGAGAGGACAGTTGAAGTCTTACAATTGCGATGATACCACAGATAAACACATTACATGGTCCCTACTTTTCCTATGGCTCTGCATTTGTGCTAGGAGGATTTGAAGTGAATTCAAAATATTTAGTGTCCTGAAGATGGGTGGGGGGCTAAAGAAGGTGGCATATTCTAAAAAGGTGGAAAGAAAGAAGAGAGGAAAGCTCTACAGCAATCATTTTGCCTCGGATTACTTGCAGATACAGATAACAGATCCCTATCACGTTGTTCCTGCAGGGAACTTCATCCCTTGGTTAAAAAGCAAGGATGGCAGGAACCTCACATATTATACTTGAAGAAAGAATGCTCACAGTGGCAGAAGGTCCCTGGTGCCAACTTTTCTTTTTCATTCATGAGTGTACCTTCTCTGTCTCCTTGGGGGACCCACCTGGACAGAAGGGCAAGGATGAAGGAGAGGAAGCATGGAAACAGCATCAATAGTCCAAACCTACGTTAGAATGTAACTAAACTGCAAGGCGGGGAGAGCAAAAGGAAATCTCTCACTATAGCTGAAGACTTTCACCATGAAGTTAATCCCTCCCTTTGAAAGGATATGAGCCGCAAAGGTGATATAAACATTTTGTGATAAAAGATTCGCTCGAGCCGCAAAGGTGATATAAACGTTTTGTGATAAAAGATTCGCTCCATTTCGCCCGAGACCCTGAAGCTCAGAGGACCTGCCCGAGACCCTCCAGCTGGTGAGATCCAGCCCCGGACCCCGCCCTGCCCCAGATGGCCTAACCAGGCCTTGAGCCAGCCCCCCCACCGGTGTTTCCACAGGTTTCCCTCTCTCAACTGATACTATGTCACATGAGGCAATTAAAACAATTTCCTAAAGTTCTGATGTATCCTCTCTCTTTCTTCCTCTCCTGTTATCTGACAGGTTTCCCTTCTTCCTGGATGTGGTTAAGAAAACAAACAAACAAAACCCGTGTTTGATGTTCAGGGCACCCCTCCTCCCTCTGTTCTTGCTCTGGGTGCCGGTTTGCACCCTGACCCTGGGTGAGGACCCCACCCTCTGCCGGGGCCGCACCGACGCGAGTTGCCCGGGCGGAGTCGGGGCCTCCGGTGGCCGGGGACCCCGGCTGGCTCCCGGGAAGGCGGCGGGAGCGAGTGGCCGGGCTGCGCCCAGGAGTCCGCCGGGCGCCGAGTGACTCAGTGTGGTCCGAGGGGTTTCGGGAAGCGGCAGGAGGCGCGCGGGGGCGCAGAGCTTTCCCCGAAGCCGCAGGGGGTCGGGCTCCGGCCGCCTAAAGGGGATCAGAAACCCGGGGGCGGAGCGGCGGGAGAGGAAGCCGAGGCGCAGGGAGAAGAACCCTGCCTCATTGTTTCTTTTGAGAGGGATCCGAGGGAACCTGGCCTTGACGTTAGGAAAGCTGAAGAGGCGGCCTGAAGGGACCGAGCGCGGCTGTGCGCCCCCGGGTCCCAGGGACCTTTAGGGAGGAGTTTCCGTCTCCCCAGCTGGCGGGGGGTTGGGGGGGCAGGGCTGGGGCTGCGGATTGGAGGAGGGGAAGGGAGTGGCAGGGGGAAGGGGAGGGGGGGGTCTCAGGACCCCGCCGCCTGGGCCGGGCTGGGCCGGTGCCCCTGTCCCCTGTCCCATCCCTGACACGGAGCCCGGCACGGGTCTGACCTAAACCCAGGTCAGCAAGCAAACGACAGAGGAGCAGGCAAAGAGGGAAATGGAGTGAAGTGAGGGGCTCTGCCGGAAAAGAGCGCCCGGCGCACCTCCCCTGCTTGGCCTGTCCTTCCCGAACCAGCCGGTTCTCCATCAGAGATTCCTTTGTTTTCCACGTTGGCCTCCCAGCACTGGGGTGGGCGGCTGGGGTGGGAGATGGCTGGGCAGGGCGGTCCGAGTGGAAACAGAGATGGGGGTGTGAGGTGCAGGAGCTGGCGGGCACGGGGGAGACATCCAAGGAACACAGCCGGCCAAACGGAGAAAAGGTGCCAGCAGGAGTGATGGGTGAAAGCTAAACCACCACGCAAGGCAAGTTGATAAACAAAATCTTGGCTCTAAAATAAAGATGTAAGATGGTGCAGGGTTGTCACTGTGGGTTAGGCACTTGAATTGCATTATATCTGTTTTCACTTATCTCTGTAAGATAAATGCTATTATGCCATTCCAGAGACAAGAAAAAATCAGAAAGCTACAATTCCAGCCTCAGGCTCCAGCTTCCTGAAGCCAGCACCCCCAGCCCCTACCCTTGCTTTTGCTCAGGTTTGCATATATGAATCAATAACCACCAGCCCCTTTTTTTCTTAGTAGTTTGAGTTCCTTCGCTCCCAACCAAAAAAGTCCTAATTATACACCTTTTAATCCAGTAATTATACCTCTAGGAATCTCTTCCAAAGAAATATTATAACATAACCAAAGAGCCATATGCCTCGAAATAGTCACTGTCGCCTTCTTTGTAATATTAAAAAATATATAATCTAAATGTCCAATAATGGGGAGGAGTAAATAAACTGGCACATTTACATGATAAAATATTACAGAGCCTTAAAATAATGTTAAAAGTACAGTTTGATGACTAGAATAAAGACAGGTTATAATGCTAAGGGAGAAAGCAAGACACAACATTAGATATATGCGATGTAATCACAATTATGTGGAAAATATACATAGAAAAAATCCTGGAAATAAATTATATCTTTGTGTGGTAGGATTAACCCAAGTACTTTTTTCTTTCTAAAACACATATTTTCTAATTTCTGTACAATGGGGATAAGCATGTATCATTAATTAAAATATTGAGACATTTATTTCAAAAACTTTACATATATAATGTATGTTTTATGGATATATATATTCTTAAAGATATAAATATATATATTCAGTAGCAATTTCATTCGTATATGTGTGTGCATATATATATATAGGAAGTCACCAGGCCTGGGTGAAAGGAGATAAGAGGTACTTGAGCAATTTTCCCATTAACTGAAAGATTTTCCACAATTTAAAGGGTATGTGGGAGTTAAAGGGGATGCGTAATTTAAAAAAAATTTTTTTTGTTGAAACAGTTGATTTACAATGCTGTGCCAATCTCTACTGTGCAGCAGAGTGACACATATTCTTTTTTTCATATTCTTTTCCATTGTGGTTTATCACAGGATATTGAATATAGTTCCCTGTGCTAGACAGTAGGACCTCGTTGTTTATCCATCCTATATAGAATAGTTTACATCTGCTAATCCCAAACTCCCAGTCCTTCCCTTCCCCACCCCCTCCCCCTTGGCAACCACAAGTCTGTTCTCTATGTCTGTGAGTCTGTTTCTGTTTTGTACTGGGTTGGCCAAAAGTTCGGGTTTTTCCATAACATCTTACAGAAAAACCCGAATGAACTTTTTGGCCAACCCAATAGATAGGTTCATTTGTGCCATATTTTAGATTCCACATATAAATGATATCATATGGTATTTGTCTTTCTCTTTCTGGATGATGATCTCTAGTTGCATCCATGTTGCTGCAAATGGCATTATTTTGTTCTTTTTTTATGGCTGAGTATTCCATTGTCTATATATACCACATCTCATTTATCCATTCATCTGTTAATGGTCATTTCAGTTGTTTCCATGTTTTGGCTATTGTGAATAGTGCTGCTGTGAACATAAGGGTGCATGTATCTTTTTGAATTATGGTTTTGTCCAGGTATATGCCCAGGAGTGGGATTGCTGAATCATACGGTAATTCTATTTTTAGTTTTCTGAGGAACTCCACACTGTTTTCCATAGTGGCTGCACCAACTTACATTCCCACCAACAGTGTGGTAGGGTTTGGGGATGGGCAATTTTTATGCATCCAATACATTAATGAAAGGGAAGGACATGCCTCCGATAGCCAGAGGAGGGGCAAATATCTGAGTATTAGAATACACAAAAAGGAAATGATGTGATTGATCGTAGCTGATTCCTGATTGGCAAGGACATGCTGATTCATGGGCGGAAGGGAACAAGATTGGAATACAACTCTTAATGGCAAAGGAAAGAATACATTCATAAACACAATTACTTAGGAAAGGAGATAAGGGAGTAAACAGTAAGGTAATGGCACCGTGAGAATTTCTTTTATAATAAATATATTTATCGGGAGAATATTTTCTAATCATGGAGATTAGATGTGCAAAATGAACTCGACATGTTCCTGTTTAGTCCAAGGCTGTTGATAGCAGTATTTTGTATCTCAGCTCAAGCTGATGATTATGGATTGAGAAATGCTTAAAAAAAGGTTTAACAAAATGGGCTCCCTTATTTGGAGACCATTCCTTTTCCATAAGGAGGGGAATGGGAGAAAACCAAGAAAGCCTCATATCTACATGCTGTGTGTTCCTGAGATCCTTATGCAGCAGTGAAAATAAACACTAATTAATAAAAGCAGGTTTCCTTTGGTTTTGTGTGAGGATCTGGTAGAATGAAGAAAACAGAAGTATCCTGCAAATAATCTAACACTAGATACTGTATGAAAACAACTGATGGAGCTGAAATTATGTTGAAACTATGTTAGGTAGAAGGCAAAGCTCTTGTTCTAGGATTGAAATCTAGGTTTCCCTGGGTGGTGAACACGGAATTTACCAAACCATACACAGAAAGCTCTCTGTTTGGGCTTAATGATGTCTTGGGTGATTCCAATTCCCCTCCCTTGATTCTTCCCCTGCCAGGGGAGATCCCTTGCTGATCTCACCTCTCTTGCCGTTCTCATCGTGTGCGGATTACTTCTCACTCCCCCTCCCCCCCACCTAATGAGGTGGGAGAACCCACTCAGTTGAGGGCTAGAATCTGGACCTTCGTGGATTCACTGTCTTCCCCTAACAACACTCTAATCTCCCCTACATCATCACCCTCCAGCCTCCCCAACTTTATCACTCTATTTCCATCCACTGGAATAGCTTAGAGTGGGCAGGAAGAACCAATTATGGTTCTTTTCAAACTTTCACAGTTAAAGGCTAACTAGAGCCAGGAGATAGGATGTTTCAGCACTAGGACAATGGTACGATTTCTACAAACACTTGTTGGTTAAATGAAGAAATAGGGAGCACGATGTTTGGGTTGCATATGACTTTGTATGGGTACCTAGATGGAAGGTGGGAACTGTCTTGTTTGATATCCTGCAACTCATGGAATGCAGTGAAATTTAGCGTCTTAAAGAGTCTTATGCTACAAGGTACAGTGATTTCTTAATATCTTCCATCAAAAAAAAGAAAAGCAGCAGAGAAATCATCTTATTTAAAAATTATAATAGTGGAACAGAAAGCACTTCTGTTTACTTTGCCTAAAATCCAAACACCAAACATAAGCATTTATATGACACTTGGGCTCACAAAATAGAAGAACTTTTTGACCCTGTCCTAAAACAAACACACAAACAAACAAAAACCCTCTAGACTGTTTTATAAAAACATGTGATGAAATCCAGAAGGTGCTTTTATCTCATAACACCCATACCAGAAGATTAATCTCTGTGGTTGGGGTCTTGTTCTGGTTGGGGATATGTCTGAGCCCAGCTTTGGAATCTTCTTCAGTTAGAACATCTGCTCCACAGTTGTTAATGTTTGTTTGGTACTGCCCAAAAGAAGGCAGCAGAAGTGAAGAATTTTTTAACAATGAATCCCAAGATAGACTAGATCAGCAGCATCGCTTATTTTGAAAGGCATTTTTTTGGGAGCAATGTGACCTGTACGTAAAAAAAACAAAACAAAACAAAACAAAAAAATGGGCATGTCGTTGGACCAAGAGATGGATGTCCATCCAATACTGGAATGTAGTTTAGCTTGTTTTCATTACTTCTCAAATTTTCTTCCCAGAAATATTTGCTCATTGAATTATTACTACATTCCACAAAACTAGCTGAGCTTAGTTTTTAAATTTTTAGACAGAGATTTGAATGTTTAACTCAAAATAAATCATAAATGAGAGACTGATTCCACAGCATTCAATTAAGAGTACGCAAGTATAAAAAAGACCTAGCTGTCTTAGGAAGTCTAAATAAGACATGTAAATAATCTATATCATTTGGAAATTTGCTACGTTAGGCAAGAAAAAAGGACAGTGTCATTTGTTTAGGCTCTGTGAAACTAAATTAAATTAGTTGATCAATAAGAAAAATATCTCATTTTTCTAAATAATGTGAGGTTCATGAAAAATCAAGCGTACTTGCATTTGCAGAGTGGAAAAGTTACATTCAAGGCAAAATTCAAATTATTAGATGATTTTTTAAAAAAGATTAGAGCATAACCCCTCTGTCAATAGTGTTATCTTTAAGTTATTCTTATCTCAAGAGTTATTATTCAAGAGTTCCAATGGAGGTAGTTTATATCAATTTTAAATTCTACCTGGTAAAAAACCGTTGAGACCTAGCATTTGAAAAACTGTACACACAGCTGGGTTTAGTTTCAAAGCTCCAAAATTAAAATGAAAGAGGGAAAGACCCTAATCCTTGAAACCATCTGTTCAAAGAGCAGTGAAAAAAAAAAAAAATGATGACAGTCTTCAGCTGGGGAACAACAATGGCCTCTTAACTGAAATCTGAAAGTCCCCTTCCTATTCACAGTTTCAGCCGATCCTCACAACATCCCTGTGAGGTCTATAAAACAAATATTTTTATCCTCATAAAGCAGATATGTGTTACTCCATGTCACATGGAGTACTTAACCCCACATCACACAAAACATCATTAGCAAAGGCAGGACTTCAACCTAGGTTGGCTGCTTCAAAAATTCTAAAGTTACTTTTCTGTACCAACTTCCAATTCCATTCTTCCTTCCTATCTCCCTTCCTTTCTTTTTTCCTCTCTTTTCTTCTCTTTCATTAAACATTCATTGGGATGCATCTGTAGTGCCAGAAATTATGCTTTGTTGCCAGTGTTCACATAAGAAACATTTACATCCACAATGCCAAAAAAGCCAGAAACTATTCATAGATATTTAGAGAAGTGGCATTAAGGCCAGCCCTTCAGCTCTGCTTCATTTCTTTACTGTTTCCATTGAAAATGGAAACTTCTCACATCATGTAAAACACAAAACAGCACGTTACATATCAGGGCAGCCTCCCCGCTCCCTCACCCCCAGAACTGACTTTGCATGTCGATTCTGAAGGCTCTGTGAAATGTCTTATCTCCAAACAAAACAAGACACAACACCTGGACTGCCCAGAGGAAAGGTTCCAGGGCAAACCTAAGGGCAGCAGATCTCAGAGAGGAGGTATTAGTGAGGTCAGAAGGGGGCATGGGAGATAAATAGTTGGCTGGGTGGGTGACCATGAGACAAAAAAAGTTTTGCTGATTTGCAGATTTAAGTAGTAGTGGTTTTCAGACTTTTCTTCTAAGCATGAAGTGCTTTGTTCAGATAAATTTCACCCTGAAGCATAAAACAAAGAGCGCTGAAGAAAGCAGAGTGTTCTGGCTTAAGCAAGGTGGGGGACCCCCAGAGCCCTCCCTTCAGGCCTCTCTAGTGGCCCCTGCTATAAGAAAAGCATAGCACAGATATTTTAAAAATAATTAATTTTTATTGGAGTATAGTTGCTTACAATGTTGTGTTAGTTTCTACTCTACAGCAAGGTGAATCAGCTATACATATACATATATCCCCTCTTTTTTGGATTTACTTCCCATTTAGGTCACCCCAGAGCACTGAGTAGAGTTCCCTGTGCTATACGGTAGGTTCTCATTAGTTATATATTTTATACATAGTATCAATAGTGTATATATGTCAATTCCAATCTTCCAATTCCATAGCTCAGATTTAAAGCTATTTGTACTTAAATAGCCCTCAAAATAAGCAGGCAAGCTCAGTCTCTTAGGATTAAAGTACGGTCCCCCAAGCAACTATTTCAGGAAGAGTCCCTAACTCAAGCCCACTCCAACCCAGGGGATTTAGAGAGAAGAAGCAGCTGGTCAGGGATGCCTGTCTTTCCTGGAAACCTGATTACTTATCTTCAAAGCAGAGAATCTACCCGAAGAGGGACAGGGGGTGTGAAAATAGAAGGTTTGGGTTCCTAGGGAGCTGGCTGGGGGTTATTGGATTGTTGTGGACTGTATTAAGTTTATCCAGTCCTAAAATAACAGTTCTCTTTAGCAAAAGTTACTCTCAAACACATATCCCTCAGTACCACACTGGGAAATTAGTCATACTTTATAATCCTTTAGCAATTCACTATTTTCAAAGCACACTATTTTCACGTCCATTGTCTTGTCAGATCCCCACCCCATGAGGCAAGCTGGACAGGTGTTATTAACCCCATTTTACAGATGAGGAAGCTAAGGTTCAGAAAGATGAAGGGAATCCCACAAGGTCACATGACAAATACCCAGGTCTTCTGATTCCCAATCCAGAGCTTTAAACATGTACGCGATGTACATAAATCTTGTATCCTAGTGAGTAGTAAGCAAAGGCCACAGATTTGGCATGATTAGTTTTGTGTCTTTTGGGAACAGCAGTGTCCTTGTTATGCAGCAGGTGTAATGATGACCTGCTTCATCTAACTCACAGGACTGTGAATCACAAAAGAGATGATTTGGTGCAAGCACTCTGTAAGGTGCCATCTAAGGGTTTGTTACTCCCCAACCCCCAGTCCCCTGCAGTCTTGGCAGGTTCTCTGTCCTTCTAGTAGCTTGGACCTCACTTTTACAAGCCCCCCCCAAAATGTATCTCACACTCTGTTGGTATCATGCAAGTCTCTTATGAGTGTCAGCCAGGGGCCAGAGCAGGCAGCCAGCCATGATTTTGTACAACCTCAAACCAAAGCTCTCTCCCTACATTGGGGCTTCAGGGATGCGATGCCAAAGGTTTCCAAGACTGCTTTACCCTGAACCTCAAGCAGTGGCCATGAGGACTGTAGGTCCAGCTGATGTTTAGGGAGGGACTCGAGAGGTGTGTGCATGGGCCTCCGTGGAGTCATCACAGGTAGGAGGGTCTTTGTCTTCTTGGCAGAATCAGAGCCTGAATTTGGCAGGTTCCTCTGAGAGTGATCTGTCCTCTGCAACCAAGTTCTGAGGGGACGACTTTGTAAAGTCAAATGGCAATGTCATCATTTTTTATAGGAATTCACAATTGGGTCTAGGCTCTATATAGATGAGGGCCTTGCATAGGAGAGCAAGCTACAGATGACAAAAGGTGTCTGATGAACACAAAATCAGAGTAAAGGAAGTTGAAATTTAGAGAATATGTATGCTTTTACAAAAATGAAAATACCTTATTGTTTTTTCAAAGTATAAACATACATGTTCATCATTTAAAAAAAAATTCAGACAGTAGCAACACAGCAAAGTATACAGAAGAAAGAGAAAAGGATCCATCCAAAGAAAGCCATTGTTAACGTTTTGAGCATATTCCTCCAGAATTTTTCGTACATGTATTGTTACCAAAATGGAATTACATATACTTTAGGTGTTGTTTTGTAAACTCATTTACTTAAATATTGTTGGACATTTTTCTATGCCAGTAAATATATGTCATCCTTTTAATCAGCTATATAATAAAGGATATTTTCCTCAAGCTGTGAGGCAGTCTTATGAATCCTCTTTCTCTCCTAAAGGCATCATCATCTGAGCCTCTTCTCCTGTCTCAGGGATCCCTGATGCTGGTTGGTTCTGAGAAACATGCTGACCCATGACTTCTGGCCAACACCAATGAGCAGCCAGAAAACCTCATTGGACCAGCTGCATCTTTTCGGGCAAACAACTGTACTCTCCAGGGCCCCAGGTTCTCCATGTGTTAAATGAGAGGTTTGGATAGATAGACTTCCTAAGATTCTTTCAGCTCGAACATGACGAGTTGGCTTCTGGTTCACTTATCTCTGTGTTTGCCTTGGTACAGGATGATCCTGGTGCTGAGTGAACGAGGTGCCACTGGAGCCCCAGCTGTGCACCTGCATGACCTACTTCAAGACCCTGAAGACCCTCTGCTGGGAGCGGATGGTTGAAGCTGGAAGGGCTGGGGGAGGCACAAGGCTGTGTGGTAGGGTCACATAAGGGAAACAGCTCTCCTGATTTCCTTCCAGTATGGCAGTGAGTGATATCTACAAGGAGGCATCAGATTCACAGCATATCAGTAAGTACAGCCTTTAGGGCCATTCAGCCCTTTCTGAGCACTAGTGTCTAAAGCGTAGCATAATTTCAGTATTTATTTTCCATTTTAAAAGCCCTCTTCCATATATTATCTCATCAAATTCTCATTCCTGTCTTTTAGATGAGGAAACTGAGATTCAGAGAGTGGGATGACTTGCCCAAAACCAGATGATGCTTATTTGCCGAATGAAGACTCCCTAAGCTCCACCAGTGCTTCACCAAGCTCAGCCAGCTCCTCCTGCACCTCCACAGTCTCCACATTGAAACACAGACACATGACAGATGCACACACATGTGCAAAATACTCATGCAGAACACACCCTCCATCCCCACCCCACCACCACACACACCCAAGACAGCATTGCCCTTCCCTGGATCCATCCACTCATTCAACACATATTTGTGAGCGTTATGCTAGGCACCAGTGGTAAACTGATAAACCAGGAGACATGGTTCCTGATCTCACAGAATTGATCCAGGGTCAGCTAGAGTCTAGACTGAGGCAAGAATAGGGTGGGGGTGAGAGTGGTACATTCAGTACAGGGTACAATGGGAGCACACAGGAAGGGCCCCTACCCCCTCCTCAGAGGGATCAGGGAATGCATCCTGGAGGACGAGACATCCAAGCAGAGACCCAGAAGATAGGTTGGAGTTGGCAAGACTGAGGTGGTGGAGCTAAAAAGAGAGACAGGGAGAGACACGGAGGGTGGAGCATGTACAAGCACGGGGAGGCAAGAGGAGCATGGCACTTTTGAGGAACCACGAGAAGTACAGCGTGGCCAGGGGACCTGCTCAGGTGGGAAGGTGGTGTCCATTGAGGCTGCAGAGGATGCAGGTGTCTGAGTGTGATGGGCTGGTAAACCTTGTTGGTATTTATGGAGTCGATGTTTGTCTCGAGGGCATTGGGAAGCCATTGAAGGGTTTAGTGAGTGACGTTGGTGAAAAGCTCTCATCAAGACATTCTCCTTGGGGCTTCCCTGGTGGCGCAGTGGTTGAGAATCTGCCTGCCAATGCAGGGGACACGGGTTCGAGCCCTGGTCTGGGAGGATCCCACATGCCGCGGAGCAACTAGGCCCGTGAGCCACAATTACTGAGCCTGCGCGTCTGGAGAGGCCGCGATAATGAGAGGCCCCGCGCACCGCGATGAAGAGTGGCCCCCACTTGCCACAACTAGAGAAAGCCCTCGCACAGAAACGAAGACCCAACACAGCCATAAATAAATAAAATAGTGTTTAAATAAATAAAAATAAAAATAAAAAGCCAGCTTGTATATCACCTGCTCTTTAAAAAAAAAAAAAAAAAAAAGACATTCTCCTTTTGGCCACTGTAAGAATCTATGATCATAACCAATTTCAATCCTACTTTAAGATACACTCTGGCTTTAGTTTCTGCAAAATATATGTATGATCAACTTTAGGATGCTTTTCCTGTTTAGGCTGCCACCTCCATTTCACCTGCTTTTGCTGCTCTTCCTGGGTCTCTGTGGTCTGGGCCAGGTTGGCTCAGATGACCAGAGCACTGTGATCAAGATGCCATGGATATGCCAGCAAATAGCTTCTTACTGTTCCCTGCTCCCAGCCTCAGCCTTAACCTGGGGCCCGGACTCCACGCTGACAGAATATGGGCTGACCAACCAACATCCCTCAGGAAGACTGGAAAACAAGTTTAAAGTATAATAAGAAGTAAGTGAGCTAGGAAATTCTACCCTCATCATAAGCAAAGGGAAGCAGTATTACTATTCAATAAGTTACAGATAATAGAAATTGTCAACGAAAATGATGCATGGCCCATACAACACAGTCAATAAATGCTAAATCAATTGAACAGTATTTAGACAATAAGAGAAGCTTTATAGGAACTTGTAAAAAAGAGGAAGATTTCTATATAAAGAAATGGTTAAATAAACTATGGTATTTTAATGATATCACATATATGTGTAATCCAAAATATGACACAAATGAACCTATCTATGAAACAGAAACAGACTCACAGACACAGAGAACAGACTGGTGGTTGCCAACGGGAAGGGGACTGGGGGAGGGATGGAGTGGGAGGTTGGGGTGAGCAGATGTAACCTTTTATATATAGAATGGATAAGCAACAAGGTCCTATTGTATAGCACAGAGAACTATATTCAATATCCTATGATAAACCGTAATGGAAAAGAATATTAAAAAAAGAATGTATAGGGACTTCCCTGGTGGTGCAGTGGTTAAGAATCCACCTGCCAATGCAGGGGACACGAGTTCAAGCCCTGGTCCGGGAAGATCCCACATGCCGTGGAGCAACAAAGCCCGTGCGCCACAACTACTGAGCCTGCGCTCTAAAGCCCGCAAGCCACAACTGCTGAGCCTGCACACCTAAAGCCCATGCTCTGCAACAAGAGAAGCCACCGCAATGAGAAGCCTGCGCACCATAACGAGGAGTAGCCCTTGCTTGCCACAACTAGAGAAAGCCTGCATGTAGCAACGAAGACCCAACGCAGCCAAAAATAAATAAATAAATAAATTTATTTTAAAAAAAGAAAAAAAAAAAAAGAATATATATACACACACACATACACATAAAAAAAGAATGTATATATATATATATATATATATATATATGTATAACTGAATCACTTTGCTGTACAGCAGTAATCAACACAATGCTGTAAATCAACTACAATAAAAAAATTAAAAAATAAATTATGGTATTTTATAAAAAGTATATATATATTTGCTTGTACATGCACAGAATATCTATGAAAGATTTCCAAGAAAATTAACACTAGTTTCTTCCCAGGTGAGGAACAGGTAGGATGAGGACAGGAATAGAAGGGAGATTTTTTGCTATAGCTTTTAAATTCTTTTACAATTTGAACCACAGGAATGTAATACCTGATTTTTTAAAAAAAATTAACTTTAAAAACCATCCATTCAGCAGAATCTCAGGCAGTAATTAAAGAGAGTGAGATCGAACTATACTTACAAAAATGGATCATTCTCCAAGATCTATTGTTATTTAAAACAGCATATTTTAGAACATATGTATGTTGTAACTCTAACTTTGTGGGGAAAAAAAAAAAAGAGAATCATTCAATAAGTGTATTTTTTAGTACATACACAGAGAAGGGACTCTGTGTTGTTTGATGCAGTAGTCATGAGCCACATGTGGCTACATAAATTTAAATTAATTAAAAGTTAAAGTTCAGTTCCTCGGTAGCACTAGCCACATTCAAGCGCTAACAGCCAGATGCGGCAGTGGCTGCCATATTGGATAGTGTAGATAGAGCATATTTCCCTCAGTGGGAAAGTTCTCCTGACAGAACTGGTCTCAATGAATCCAGCCCAGACCGTGACCTGGCAAATGGGACTGCAAGGATGTGAGAAGGGACTTTGTACTTTATAAATCTCTGCATCCTTTGGATTTCTTTATAACAATTACTTTTATAATTTTACAAGAGTAGAGGATGGCTCACACCTGTAGCAGGTATTTATTGCTCATTAAAATCGCATCCTGCATTTTTTCATGACCCCTGCCATTCCTACTCAGGAGCCAAGGGATGGCAGAGCACCGCTAGAGGAGTTACCGTAGTGAAGGGGGGAGAGAGATGCCCGTTGTCCGCAGTGAACACAAGCCCCTGTTGCCCCCTCAGGCAGCAGCTGACCATGCTGCCAGTCTCACTCTCTTCTGGGCCTCTGCGATTCAGTCACAAGGGACAAAATCAGTTTGAGTGCCTGCCAGCAGGAGAAGCAAAAACTGAAGTATTTTTAGTTCTTGGAGTTCTGGAATTTGGCAAGGGCAAGGCGGGCACAAGACAGGGAGGCCCACCTCCAAGGGACCCTGAGGTCTCCTCTGAGATGGGACCTAGGCGGGTGGGGTGGGGGGGAGAGCGCTCTGAGGTGGGGACAGCCAGCCCAGAATGGAATGGGAGCACACGGGGCCAAGCTCAAGAGGGCACCCGGGAGTAGAACCGGCAAGAACAATAGGTCTGATATCTGCTCTGTGGTTTCTTAAATTGGGGGATGACAGAATGAAGAGAAAGCTGGAGGGAAAAAGAGATGGGATGGAGTAGAAATGTGAGCGGGAGGCAGGTGGGAACGACTGTCACAAAAATGTTCATCTCAAATAAAACGCGGATTTGAAATGTTAAACATCACTCTGGTTACCAGCCATAAGACAGAGAGAAATGAAATTTCCTAAGATGGAAAATAAATAGATGAAATAAACTCTGAAAGTCTGAGTTACAGCTGCATGGGGCACCTCACTTTTCCTCCACCTGAAGGAAGTTTATTCCTAGACTGGGGTCCAATTTTTTCTCAACAGCAACAATAGAAACAGCAAAAAGGACACACACTTTAAATGTGGCTCGAGATTCTTCTTCCTTTCTCAATCTGGGACTTACTATAAACCTTATCCAGGCAGGTAGGTGGCTCAGGCTTCAACCTCGTTCCCTTTGTTCTTCTTTCCAGAATGTTGATCCTGCCATACTGTTTTACACCTTGACACCTTTACTTATATTGTTCCCTCTGTCTGGAATATCGCCCCTTCAGGCAGAGGCTACTTAGATTCCACTCATCGTAGAAGATCTAGCTCCTCTGAGTCAGAACTGATGATATCCACTTCCTCCTGTGGTTTGTGTGAGACTCAGCAGAGGATGTGTCCATCCCCTGCATGGGATTGTGAGCCCCTGCAGGAACAGACAATGCCTGCCTATCCCTGTGTCCCAGCTGCCCCCGTGCCTGGTGCATGGAAACTGCTTAGTAAATGCTGATGTCCATCTATTCCTCCACTCTCACAGTCACCACCCTATTCCCTTCATTCACATTATTAATATCTATGGAGCCAACCATGTGCTGTGGGGGAAACAGACTGTGGTAGGTTGAGTAATGGTGCCTCAAAAATGTCCAGGTCCTTATTCCTGGCATCTGTAAATGTTGCCTCATATAGCTAAAGGGGATTTTGCAGATGTGATCAAACTAAGGATCTTGAGATGAGGAGATTATTTTGGATTATCCCATGTAGTCACAAGGTCTTTATAAGAGAGAGGCAGGAGATCAGACAGAAGGCCATGTGAGGACGGACCAGAGGGAGCAAAGATTCTTTCTGAGAGCCTCCAGAAGGGAACCAGCCCTGTAGACACCTAACACACAGGTGAACAGAGAAAGGTCAGTCTTCAAGGAGCTCATTTCCTTTCTACTCAAGGAAGGAGACAATTTAGGAAACCATGACAGTCGTTGGAGATGAGACGTAATAAAGGTCTAAACTTCACCATCCTGATCACCTTCTCAATATACTCCTGTGTATAAGCGTCCAGCTTCAAATGGAGCACTGAGAAATGAACACAGACTCCCTATCTGATTCAACCTGTGAAGAGTGCAATGTGGATCCCTTGATCCACACCCTCTACAGCCTAAGATGCTGTTCATACAGCATAAAATTGAGTCAGATACACCTCATTCAGTCAACTGTCAAAATGCAATTGTGGAGCAAAGAAATAGGCACATGTGAAATGTCATACAGGCCAGCTAAAACCCCGGCTTTACACTGTTCCATCAACGACAGAAACAGACTAATTTTCCAGATTTATAACTCTCCTGAAATACAGATGGAAAGTAGAAGGTTGGATGGCGGTCACCATGATTATAGCCTTTCGCCAGAACCCATAACCCTCATTTTATTTCTTTCCAGTTTTGTTTTTAAATTGTTTTCTTTTTCTGATTACTAAAGAAATGTAAAATTTAGAATGTTTACCACATTCCCACCCCAGAAATATTTATCAACAGATATGAATCTTAAAACCAGCATTTTTATGCATTCAACCAAAGAAAATAAATAATTATATGTATATAAGCGAATTAAAGAAAAAAAAAAAAAGAAAGAAAGAAACCCCTAGGGATATATGGGAGACTTGGAATATTTGTTCTCATCTCCTTCTCAACTTCCTTGTCTGTAGCATTACTCAGGAACCACATTCTGAGTAATGAGGCTGAAACAGGATAAGATTTCTAATCACCAAGGAAATAAGAACCACAGTTAACACGTACGGAAGGTTAACTAAATTCCAGGCAGTGCACTAGTTTATTTAGTCCTCATAATGACCCTGTGTGATAGGCACTATTATTCTCACAATCCTCACTTTATAGGTGAGTAAACTGAGGCACAGACAGGTTTGGTAGCTTGTCCATGGTCACACAGCTAGCATGGGGTAGAGCTGAGACTTGAACCAAGGCAGACTATCAGCATAAAAGCCACATACTAGCCTCTCTGCCACAGGCACTGCTTCTCAGAGAGGTTAATTGATTTCACTAAACTGCATCTATTAAGGCAGGATACCAAACTAACAGGTTTTTTGAAGATTATGTTTTTAAATAAGGAGTGGAACAAAAGGGCTTTATGAAAAATTCAATGAATCAAGATACCACGATTCCATAATAATTTTAAAAGATTTTTTTCCCCTCAATTTAAGTAGTAAAAATCCATGTTAACTGTTGAAATTTTGGGCAATATAAAAAGTATAAAGAGAAAAAAGAATCATGTGGTTTCACTTAGCTGCTGCTTTTTACAAGCTAGTCAAAGTGAGATCAGTAGGCCAAAGATATCACAATGGCCTGGAGCTCATCTTCAAAATGTAGATTCCTAGGCCCCATCGCAGAGCAGAATCTCTGAGGGACTGACCTCAGAATACTGACCTGCAATGGCACTTTACAGCTTGCAGCCCTATAAACTGTAGAACTCATTCCGTGGGATCGTGTGTTCTCCACAGACCCAGATACTACCGGACCTATGCAAATGCCCATTTGAAACTTTTATTAGATGTCCATTTTGTTTCAAGGAGTCCAAAAGGGAATTTAAGGAGTATTTCTAATACTCCTTAGAGTGTACTAAAATGTAACCAATATTTCTCCAATTCTGAAATTAAATTTTAAATGAAATTAAATTTTAAAAGTAAACACTCCAGTTTTAGTCATCCTGATGCCCAGTAAAGTTTGAGTATCACTGCTAGAGCCTTAAAAAGAGAGGTCCAGAACTCTTGGACCCATAATTCAGAACTCATACTCTCCCCTCCCACCTGCCCCCAGAACAGCCTCCCTCCTTTCCTTTCTGAAACCAAGTTGACTTTAGGAGCAGTAAAAAAAAGGGGAACTGAGGAAACCAAGTCTCATTTGAGAGTCAGGCTTGGGTGAGGGAAAACAGGTTACTGGATGGATATATTTTCCTGACCTTCAGCTGCAGGCTCTGTGTCCAGGGTCCAACAGCTATAATGCAGCCCCTGAGAGCCCTCGAGTGGGGTTTGTGCCCTCAGCTCTGAGCCGGATTCAGAGCCCTGCGTCCAGCTTTGCTTTTCCAGAAAGCAAAATGGCTTCTCTCTACTAACACCAGGCCCATACTCTAGCTATTAGCCAAACAAAGGATTTTCCAAATATGGACCCAAGAAGCATGTGCACTTTGAAGGCCACAATGAAGCTGAAATAGCTAAAACATATTAAAAAGAAAGCCAACAATTGACGCCAAAAAGCGTGAGCCCTTAAAGAACAGAACAGCAAGACAAAAGCCAGAAAGAAGAACAAAAATATGCATTGTAGGGGAGGGGCAATAGGGAGGTGTAGATTTATATGGAAGAGGTGACATCATTGTTTCCCAATAATACTCAGCATGCAGGAAGCAGATGGGAAAGCAGTGGTGGAAGGGGCTACTTATGGTAACAGGGCATGCTCTCTGTTTAGAATCCTGCCATTTGGAACCTAAATGTTTGACTTTGAAAAACTGGGGATGGGAACTCCATTGCCAGCAGTTTTGTTAAAGTTGAACTAAATCCTGCTGAACTTATCACCTTGGCAATGCATGGTTAAATGGAGCTCTGTGTATCAGACCCTGATTTACTGCCAGCATAACTGCAGCTGTTTGGGTCCAGAGGAGACACAGCTATGAAAGCGGAATTTAATGTCGGACAGACATGGTTTGACTTCTGCTTCTCCCAGTTCCTAGCTGGGTGATGTTAGGCAAGTTGCTTAATCTCTCTGAGTTGGTTTTCATATATAAAATGGGGGAGGGGGAGGAGCCCTGGTGGCCTAGTGGTTAGGATTCCGAGCTTTCACTGCCATGGCCCAGGTTCAATCCCTAGTTGGGGAACTGAGATCCCACTAGCTGTGTGGTGCAGCCAAAAGTAAATAAAGTTAAAAATAACAATAAAATAAAATAAAATAAAATGGGGGGCAAAAGAGAACTTTCCACACGCAGTGGGGAGAGATCGAGGCTGCACATTTATGCACATTTAGATTTAATCAAGAAACATACTTCGGGTGGTCAGTTGACATCATTTTAAAAGTTTTACCTTCTAACAGAATCTCCCATTCCCCTGCTCTTGGGCCGGGCACAGACACAGCCAGACCAACTGCCACACTTGTGATCAGCTACAGTGCCTTCTCCCGACAGTAGGATCACTCCCCTGCCACTGAAGACAGCTTCTGTCACCCCAGCCAGGGTCCCCCCTCCAAGCCTGGCCATTCCAAGTCACTCTCAACTACCTTTCCCACAGTTTAAGCATCTTGTCCCCCAGGGCTCAGGAGGGTGTGACCAATTACAAGCATCAGGCAAAACCATGTGGTTTCCTGTCTGTAGAAACCAGCCACGCTATCTCCCCGTATCTCCGTCATTCCTCACGGGTCAGATGATGTTTATTGTTTTATTGATTTATTTCCCCCCTTACAAACAACCCACTCATAGTTCTCTTTCACTCGGTTGCCTTGAATGTTAACATCTCCCGCTTGCACCTTCTCTAGAGCCCTCATTTCATTCTTGGTACTCTTTTGGTTATTTTCCTGTCTTACACAACCCACTAGGCTGAGAGCAACTTGAGAGCATCTTTGTAAACCCCAGATTGTCTGGCATATTAGAGTCCCATTAAATATTTGTTGCACTGAATTGAAAGCCCCATACAAGACGGTTTCTGAATAAAAACATGAAAAGAGCCAGGGAAAGAAATATGCATAATTACACAAATTAGCTCAATTCACGAAGGCTATAGATTTATTTAGTTTGCCAGACTCCTACTTTTTATGTCAGGCTGTTTTCTGCTGTCTGTAACAGCAAGAGCTGGTATTAGTTCCTTTTGGGGAGGGTGACATTCACCCCTCTCCCTCTGGGGGTGGTGGCGAGGGGGCCCCCAGAGGCATACTGGGCCAGCCTCAGGCCATGGGCATGGCACCAGGGCATGGTATGCATCAGCCAAGCTTGAACTAGAACAAAGAGTGCCTGAGACTCGATCCCAGAAACTCAGTTGGTTCTGGGGCCCCGCCAAGAATGTGGTTCATACCAAGGAGTGACTGGTGAGGCACTAGGGAAAGGCAGTGTTTCTGGGGCACCCTGTGCAAAGCCTGGGTCCGTTTCTAACTGGGAGTAGCTATGTGCCCTTGTGGGGAACCTTGAACAATCTTGGATTCCTGCTGTTCCAGCGCATCAGCAATGTCCCAGGTCCTGAGCTTCCTAGAAGGGCTCTAACTCTGGCTTCCTGAGGAGGAAACAGGGTCGATCAATCATCTGCTGTGTGTTAGCCTCAGGGAGGCCAGCGAGCTACCCAATCTGCATGAGCTGCCCAAGGCCACCCGCCTTTAGCCGAGCTCAGCGTCCACTTGCAAACGCAAAGCCAGGTAGAAAACAGAATATCAGGTACAATGAGGATCAAATTGGGTGCCTCTGACTCTAAGGCAAGGGCTGTTCCAGGAGGGAAGGAGGATTGTGGCTGCAGTAGGCAGGGAGGGACTTGAAAGTTAGTAGGTGGGGTTAGAGTAGGTGCGTGTGAAAAGCTCCTGGCAGAGGGTGAAGCGCTACGTAAACGTTAGCTGTTATTATTACTATTCTCCATCTAGGCTGGGGGAAGAACAACGCAAGGGAGAAAAGGCTACTTTTTGCAGGTTAGTTCTTTTTTTTCTTTTGACAAAACTGTAACATAAATGTCAAATTATGAAATGTGCTATTTTGGGAGATTGTGTTTGTGCCTAAGACAGGCATGGCTTTGGGAGTCACACTGGATCTGGATTTAAATCTTGCCTCTCTTATCTCTACAATCTTGGCAAGTGATTTAACCTCTTGGATCTCAGTTTCCTCCTCCGTAAAAAGGGTAAAAATGCCCAATTCTTACAGATTTCGAAAATATTACTTTGTATGTATAAAGTGACTGGCACCTAGTAAGCAACGAATGCAGACTGTAACTCTACAAATAAAAATAACAAGCAGGTGTGGTTTGGGGCTCAGCTTTCGTTTCTGGATCCCTTCTCTCCTTCCAAGACACCCCCCCTTCCTCCCCCTTCCTTTAGCAGCCTAATGTTCTCAGCTTTCTCTATCAAAAGCTGTTCTTAAAAAAATCTAGCACCAGTATCTGTCTCTTCTGAGTTGAAGTCAGCATGCTTTCTCAGGGGTTCCTTATTTTAAGGCTTACCTAAAATTGCATACTAGGGGGAAGATTAGCAGGACGGTGGGGGGCTGCTATCTAGACGCCTAAAGTTCCATCAGGCTGTGGCTCCACCTCAATCAGGACTTGCGGACAGTCCTTTGAGGGAGGAACACCAAAACCTATGAAACTGAAGGGTGACATTTGTGTTGGGGCATAGAGAGAAACAGAAAATCAGGTGGGAATGCACCTGTAAGCAAAAAGAAAATTAATCTGAAGTGTGACAAGTGGGAAAATGCCACCTTGGCTTCAATACAGGGCAAGCAATGAGTGAAAAAGAAAACAAAATAGAAAGCCGAAAGAGCTAGTAGCGCCATGTTCCTGGGCCTCAAGACTGGGGTGAAGGAACCAGACCGAGGAAAGTGGAGTCCTGAGACCCAGAAAATGTGGGTTGTGGTGGTGGGGGGAGGGGGGAAGGTGCCCGGCAGCTCACACTGACTAGCCTGTTCTGGAGGAAATAAGCACTGGATAGTCCCAACCAAAGGGTCTATCACTACTTTGGTCCAGAAAATTTTAGCTACAATATCTAATGGAAGAGGAGTTGGGGGGCACTTCTTATCCCCAGACTGAGTCCTGGACCTCTCAGCCCTGTCCTCCTCTTCTACCCTCCGCCACAAAATCCCAGGAAACTTTCTGCAGGCAGTTGAGTCCCAGGAGCAATCGGTCCCTAGCAGGTGCTTCAGAACTGCCTTGGTCAGTCAGCTTCTGGAATTTAGAATGTGTTCTCCCCTCATCCTCACTCCCACAGGAAAAGGTTTCCAGGCTAGCCCACAGACGCCTAATGGATTAAGGGGGGAAGTAAAAAGAATGTATCCAAAACTACAGCTCTAAAGGCATTGGGGAGCTTATCCACCACTTACAGCATCATCTACGGGAAAATGTGCTCCCAGTTCCAACTTGTTTCTCTCTGCCCCAGCAGATGGTCCACTGGGCTCTAGGGCAGGTCTGGGGCAAGAGGGCCGAGGGCTACCTTAGCAGTCCCAAGGCCTGGGCCTCCAGCGGCTGGAAGGCAGCTGGGCAGCTGCCAGTGGGGGTGGTAGAGGTGGAAGAAGGGCGAGGCTATGCCTGTGGTCAAGGGGCTCCTGGCAGAGGTCTGGAGACTGGGCAGGAGGGAGGGATGTGGGTAGGCGGAATGGCCGTTTCCATCCTCTGGGTGGGTTGCTTGCCATATCCAGACCATACACAGTCAGTTACAGTTTGGCTTCATGCTATCAGTCAGCTTGCTCCAGGTTTAAAAGCCTTAATTCTCCTCTTTTAGTTCTTCCTGTTTCACTGTGGGAGCCCAGATTCGGGGCTGCCCCTCTGAACTCAAGCCCATGAGGTGGCCGCTCTGTCTGCACAAACTCCACCTCCAGGACCTGACTTCTCTTTCAGTTCCCTGCAGGTCCGGGAGTGGCTGGGTACCTTTCTCGATCTTTTTGAGGGCCCTTTAGTTTCAGGTTGACATTTTGCTCTCCCACCTCTGTATACTGATGGTCCACTCCCCAGCGGCTCTGGGAAATCCCTCCGTGAACTCTCCATTCAATGGGACAACTAATCTGCTTCCTGTCTCTCTTGGTGCTTAATTAACCCATCTGACCATATCATTTACTCGCTTCATCGGAGCCCTCATGCATTCAGTTATGGATAGTATGTGGTTATGCTAGGGCAAGTCCAGGGTGTTATGATGATAACAGCTACATTTAGAGCTTACATTACACATGCCCTCTGCTAAGTGCTTTGCCCATAGTAACTCATTTCTCTTCACACCAGTCCTCTTATCCTCAATTCACAAATGAGGAAAGTGAGACCCAGAGGGGGTAAGTAACTTGCTCCAGGGTCACTCAGCTGGGAACAGGCAAAGTTAGGATTCCACCCCAGGCTGTAGGCTTCCAGAACTTCTAATGGGAGCCCCCAGCAGGGGGCACCTGACTTGGGAGGATCAGGGAAGGTTTCCAGAAGCAGCTGAGACCCAAAGGATGAATTAGCTAGGAAAGGTGTCATAACGATGTGCCAGGCAAGACGCTGGGAAGGAGACCACTAACCCAAAGAGAATACCCCTGCCCTGGGTCTCCATTCAATGTTAAATCTTCTCTTGAACAGAAAAGTATTCACCTTCCTTGCTAACACTTTGCTTCTGTTTATGTTTGGATTTTTTGTCTATTTAATTGAAGATAAAAGCTTTTGCATTTTCTCCTTCAGTCATGACAGCTAACTTCAAAGCTTAATTGAGCCATTGGTTTCTGAAAGTTTGTTCACATCCCTTAGACTGTAAATTTCTTGAGTCTGGAGTGCCTGTTTCTTTCTCTCCCACCGTACCTCCACAGCGCCTTATACCGGTTCGTTAAATAAGTGAATAAACAAAGTGAGAGAATGACTTAGCTTCAGAAATGTAGAATAGCTACGCCTCAAAGTTCCCATTGCCTTATCCTTGCTCTTTGAAATGCTGGGGCCATCTTACTCTCATCAAACTTAAAATTATATTTTGTAATGGGTGTTTATTCGTTATGAACCTTTTGTAATCCCTCAATTCAAATACATATATATTTTTTCTTTTCAACCTGATAAGAACTAGAAAAAAACCTTCAGGAATAAGGTTCTTATCAAACATTCAGAGGGTACATTCTGAATAGTCAAGGCTGCTTATCCAGGGAGAAAATGATCTGTAAACCCCTATGCTATAAGCAGTGGTTCTCAACTCTTCCTGCATACCAGAATCATCTAGGAAGCTTTTAAAACATACCCATGCCTGGGCACCAAGAGATTCTGATTTAATTGTTCTGAGAGGGGGCCTGGACATCAACTTTTTTTTCATGCTCCCCAAGTGATTCTATTGTGCTACCATCATGGCAAACCACTGCATCGACAATTATCCCTTTTTACCAGGGAGTGAGTCGATGGCAGAGATTGTTGGGAAGGGTGAGGAAGTCCTCAGCCCTTAGAGTGGGACCAGCACAGAGGCAGAAGATGGCTTTCCTGTAATGTCCTCTTACTGGTCCCTTGAGTCCTGGCCCCAGCATTTCCAAGCACTGTGGGAAGACCCAGAGCACTTGATTCAGAGGGGAGAGGTAGGAACTGCTCATGGATGCACTCTGGCCTCACAGGGCTTCATCCACAGCCTCCCAACTGCAGGTGACACAATGAGGTGGTTTTCATCACATAGCTGCAAGAAGGGGTCTTCGTATTCAGCGGTCAAAAGGAAGAAAAAGAAAGCTATACTATTTTCAGCATCAGGAGTGAGGAAGGGATGATCTTCTCCCTCTATTCCAGACAGGAAGAGAAAGTTCTCCGGTTCCCAGGGGAGAGCTAGGGGTTGGGGCAGAAGCCACCGTGCTGGAGGGGAAGGGAAAGAAACACTGGCCAAGTTGGCCAGGAGCAACTTCATGCCATTCTTGGGTGATCTCACCAGCCTGGAGAAAAGTGGCCAAAGAAGAAAAAGGGGGAAATTGGCCATTCGTATCAACCCTATGTGCAGCTTGGGACGACCAACAGCAGGGCCTGAACATGGCATCTGTGTGGATGCCTGAAGAAACTGTATACACGATTTGTGTGTGTGTGTATGTGTGTGTTTCTAAGGAAAGGTTTCTGTTTTTCATCAGCTTCCTAAAGATTAAGGACAACACTGGCCCCGAGCAACGTCTGCTCTAAGCTAAACACCTATTTGTCACCCTGCCTCCTTAGATTTGTCCAGTTGAAGGTAGCAGAACTGGGTTACAGCAGTTGGCAGCAGTGGATGACATTTTTCCTCTGTGCTCAGTCCAGGGGTATAAATTCCTCATGTTCAGGTGGTCTGAGCACAGCTAATTGTCACCAGCTTTGCCTTGCACCCCAGCTCAGGGATTTCCCTCCCTCCCCAAACGCATGGGTTCTCTTGGATTCCCCACATCTCTGTTCTTTCCTTCTGCCCTTGTGTTCCCAGACCTGAATCCATTTTTCTGTCTCATTCTATCCTTGACCTCCAAAGTTGAGTAACTGTGATGTCAGTCTTGTGAGGCCCTCCCCAGCCTTCTAGATCCTAGCTACCATGCTGACCTGTCACCCTCAGGATTCTGGGCTGAACTTCCAAGGTGGTGGGCAAAGGGGCACTGCCCAGGTCAGCTTTTCCTCCCTGGGGGCAGAGTCCAGGCCTTGTCTATTAACCAATACATGTTTCAGAAAGTCCATAAGGAGGACACATCGTTTTAGAGAAAACATTAGCACTGACTCTATTTATTGATGCTACACTAAAGGAAAAATAAGAGACAACTGCTTGACTAGTTTTAGATGTGGGAAAAAAGAAATCCTAATTATTCTCATTTATATAAGCTGCTTATTATGCCTGCCTAATTCCTATGTGGCACAATGATGGTGTAAGGATCATTACGTGGGTCAATTTCCTTCTGTTTCAAAGGAACTTTATTCAGGTATGTCAGTCTTGAAAGTTTGCTGATCCTGGGGCGGGGCTGTCTGCTTTCCATTAACGGGAAAAAAAAATCATTAGAGGAGAATGTTGGCCTAGACAAGGATGCCAGGGAGGGGAGAGGAGCCTAGTGGGCCAGAGCCCTCTGCGTCCTTCATGATTGACTGTATGACCTTAGGCCGGTCACTTTACCTCCCCGGGCTTCCCTCCCTTCTCCCCAGGGCAGGAAGCACGGGGTACTGGTTTCAATTTTTTTTTTCTTTAAGAGTAGCCCCTTTTCTTTTTTTTTCCTGAACGAAACATACATAAAAACCCAAAATATAAATCAGGTGAAAGAGGAACTGTTTAAAGCTGCCTCTGAGGAGTCTTCACAGAACCCTGGGATTCCTTGCTCATCCTAGGATCTGTGACATTGTAAGAATGAGTCAGGACTGATAAGCGCCTCCATGCAACCCTCAGCTTTGGAGCGAAGGCCCAGAAGAACACCCACTTGGTGGGAGGTGGTATCCACAAGCATTCATAAGTGAACATGGACATGAACCTGAAGGCCCCCTGCAAAAACAGGTGGAGGAAAACATTTCACTCTGAACTTCTGAGGGTAGTGATTAAGATGCATAGTTGGAGTTCTCTCACACTCCAAAAAACTCAACCCAAGGATGTTATTTCAAATCTACCTCTCCGGATTGTTGGAGAGGATTACATGAATTGACTCCGTTGTGTCCCAGTTTCAAAAGAGGCAGTTTTGAAACCTGTGGTCCCCCAAGCTGTAAAATACTAAGCCATCTGTCCTAATGACATGGCAGCCCCTGAACCCAAGGACACCACAGGAATAGCACACCACTGCAAATTACTAGGTGGTGCTAAGTCCTTAAAAAAATGAAATAGAAACAAAGGCACTGCTCTGTTTTTGAGATGCACATTTGATATGAGCTAATCAGATAGTTTTTGAGATTATTTTCCTGGAGGCAGAGTTATTCTGCAGTTAGCCCTTCAGTTTCCCCCCTTTGTTGTATCTATCTATGTATAAACACAAGGCCCATATAGCGGACTTTTTTCTCCCTCACTGAAATTTCTGAAGACAAGGCCTTTTTGTCACGGGTAAGTGCAGGGCCAGTCAACCTTAACAAAAGCAGTCATTTAACGCTCAATTTCCTCAACTTTCCTTTGATTAAAAACTTCTCACTTCAAATGCTGTTACTGTATTCTAGATTTTCTTTCGCCCTTCCCCCCCAACAAATGTTTAATAAGTTGTCTCTACGCTGGAGGATTCCCCTTTTTTTTCCAATCCGACCTTGAAAACAGACAGTCTCTCCTCTTCATGTACATACCCTAAACTATTTTAAAATCAAGGCCCTCTGACCTTTTTACAACACTCTTCTTGTCAGACACACCAAACGCTAATCTGAAAACCAAGAGGAGGTAGAGGGTCTGAGGGGTTGGGAAGGGGAGGGAGGGAGCTACTATATATTTGGCATCAGTTCAGAAATTCAGAAAATGTTTGTGCAACCACTCCCCCGGCCAGGATCCACCGCACCCCCGCCTTCCAGCACATTAATAAAAAAAGATGTGAGCGGATGAAATCGGAGAGCCCGGGAGGGACACCTAAGGCAGTCATAATTACGTACCCAGAGAATCCCACTGAACACCACACCACAGATCCAGCCCTCCTCCCTCCCCTCCGACATCCAAAGTTTGGGAACAGGACCTCTCAAGCCCCCCACCCCCAAGCCCCAGAGGTGGCCGGCTAAACGTGTAGCAGCACCGCCCATTAATGGCTTGGGTGACACAAACGGAAGGGCTGACACAACCTCTGCACGTCGGGGTGGCAGCGTAACGCACCTTAAGAATCATGTATGTTTAAAAAAAAAAAAAAAGCACAGTGAGCGCTCAGGCCTGGAATACATTAACTTGGGAATTGAAGGCAACACGCCCTACGAGAGTCCCTCTCTCTCTCTCTAAAACAAAAAGAAGCGGGGTGGGGCGTGGGGGGGGGGATGGGGGCGAAGGCACTTTACCATCCTGTCCTGAGCTTTCCAGATACTCCGTCAGGTCACAGCCAAAGGCGCTGGCGGCTCCCTTTCGTTTCAGCTTCTGCTTGGCACCCTTGTTCTTCATGAGTTAGTCCCAAAGAGGTTGCCCCTCCGTCTCCCCCTCCCCGCTGCTTGGCACCGCGCCTGCGATGGTCTCCGGGGGAGGTTAGATCAGTGGTTGCGGCGCGGCGCTGGGGGGCCGCATGGGCGTGGGGAAGAGCCTGGGCCCGGGGCAGCGCGCATGGAGCCCGCGGGGCGCGGAGCCCGGCGCGGGCGCGGAGCCTGAAATCCACGGCGCTCTCCTCCAGGGCCGCGGTGCCGCAGGCCGTGCGGAGCTGGCAGCGGCGGGCCGGCGCGCTGGGAGTGTCACTTCCTCACTTGGAGTCCCAGGGACTTTCACGGGCTCCCGCGGTGTCTTCGGGTGTTCTCCTCCGCTTCGGAGGGACGGCGAGCTCTCCGGTCCGTCTTCTAGAAGCCCGGGAGTGGCCGAGAGCGCGGGGAAGCCGGCGGCGGCCAGGGGCGCGGAGACAGCCCGGGGGCTGCCGTAGGTCCTCTGCCCGGCGCGCGCTGTCCTGCCTTCAGACGGCTTTGGTAGAACGAAAAACAAGCATCCTGTCTCTCTCGCCCGCCCTCACGCCTTCCTTTTTTTCCTGTCTTACAAATCCTAGGATCATCCAGCTCAGGAAATGCTGGAAGGAAGTTAGCTAGGGAGGGGGGTGGAGGGTGGAAATTTTTGGCAGCTCCGTGCTGGTGTGTGTATGGAGCCGGAGGAAGTAGGTGGGTGGGTTGAGGAGGACGGGGTGGGGGAGAGAACGCGCGCTCTTCGGAGAGCTGCTCTGCGACTCTGGAGATAACTGGGCAGCTCGGGAGGAAATCGCCGCTCTCCTAGGGGCACCCGCAGCCCGAGCCGCCCGCTTCCTGCCCCACCGACGGCTCTTTGAAGACAGCAGGAGGAGGCGCGCTGGCAGAAAGCGTGGAGGGGGTTAGGTGGGACTGAAAAAAAGTGGCCTGCCTTGTTTTTATCGTCATTGTCATCATCTCTTTGACACTTTCTATTTCGGTGCCTGTCTGCTCCTACACAGACACTTAAACAGTAATGACAGAAACAAAGACAGGGATTCCAGCGGAGAAACCTGACGGGGAGCGGTTTTCAGCCGGCCACTCCCAACCTTCCATCCTCCTTTCCGGCGCCCAGGTACCCCCAACCCAGGCAAGTCCCCTCCCAAGCTGAGGGAGGGATGGAGGCTGCCGCTTTGTAACCACTGCTCAGGAAATCAGAGTTCTGGTTAGAGATTCAAGCATGCGCGCGCGCGCGCGCGCGCACACACACACACACACACTCACACACACACACACACACACAAAAACGCACACACAGGCGTTATTGCAAAGTTTGCTAAATGGAAGTGATTTGGGGGGGAAGTCTCAGATTTAAGGTGACTCTGATATTCTGACCAGATGTGGAGAAAGCAGTCTCCCAGGTTATTTCATAATTTGTCTCAAGTTTTCAGGAGGGCATGTTTTTTCTTCTCCAGTTAATTTGAAATTCTTTGACTTCTGTGTACTCAGAACACAATAAGCACTCAAATTCTTGTTATTTAACCATTTTAGGATTAGATTAAACTTCCTGGGTAAATTCAAATCCATATAATGCCTGAAGGGTAGGGACAGTCATATAGCTCAGAAGGCTGGAAAAAGCTTTAGGTATAGTATTTTAGTCACTGAATCCCTTTACAGTCTCTCATCTCCCTATGTATCACCAAGACAGTTTATGAACTTTGACCCTTGACCTTCTCTCTTTGTCAGAGCTTACAATTGATAGCGTGCCTGCCAAATCTGGCTCACAGATGTGTTTGGTTTAGTACATGCGATGCTTTAAAATTTTTTAAAATTAATTGCCAACATTAAAGAGTTAACATTTTTCCGCATAAGAGATCTGGATTTCTGGCTTCTCTTGAAAAAATGGAAGATCTGGTCACACCGAAAGGGCATTACCTCATGGCAAGGACCGCTGATGCCAAGTTGTAGCAGCCCGCATGGCGGCACCACCTTCTTTAGAGAGTGAGCCCTCCAGTTTTGAAGCCCCCCGTGCCCATCTTACCCGCTGGAGTTTGCAGCCCAAGCTCTGTGTATGGTCTCTCCTTCCTTCTATTTTCCATCGGTCTCTCGGTGACACCAGCATTACCCCAGTCATCTTGGCAAGACATCTTCAAGTAACCACTGACTCATTTCTCTCCACCGCCACCTCCAGTCTAGTCCCGCCCAAACGGATGAGTCCTTCAAAATGCCTCTCCTCTGGGCTTCTTCCGTCCAGTCCCATTCAGTGAGGACCATTCACTCCTAAATTATTAGAATAACTCCTAGTGGGGTTTGCTGAGTCCGGTCTCTTCCCACTTCATCCTGTGCACTAAAGGCCTGTTGAGTCTTCCTGAAGTGTTGCTGTTGTTGTTTGCCTGCTTTGCTCAGAACCTGTCAATGACTCCCTGTTTCCTACTCCCACGACAGCAATTTCTAAGCATCTTGTAAGCTACTTGGAGAATATTTGGTAGGGTATTTAGTATAATGACTTGTTCCTTTATTTACAGAGAAGCATCTCCACGTGAGACTATAATTATTACTATTAATATTTATTTAGGAGTTTACTGTACCAAAGACTTTCATATTTGTCCTACAGTGCATTTCATCATTTTGGCAGCAAAGGAGAGAGGCTAAAGGGTTGCTCTTTTCCTGGGTCCAGGCCCCTAAGCACAAATTATGGATAAGTTGTCAAGCCCTGTGAATTACCTTCTAAAGCTTTAAAAACATTCTTTTAACTTTTTATGTTGAAGTAATTTCAGCTTATAAAAATTTTTACAAGAAAATAGTCAAAGAATTCCCATACACCCTTCATCCAGCTTTCCCAAATATTAATGTCTTATATAACCAGGACACAATTATCAAAGTTAGGAAATTTATATCGATACAATAATATTAACTAATCAGCAGACCTTATTCAAGTATTAATTAATTTTTAATTATATAAATTTTTTATTAAATATGGTCTTTCTGACAATAAAGTTCACCAGTTAAATAAACAGTAATTTACAAGTAATTCTCAAAACACTTCACTTTATAACATTAGCTATGTACCAGATCCCCTTAAGCACCAACAAACCCAGCAGGTGTAGGTTGTCACGAAACACGGCTGCCTAGATGAACCATAAAGCTAATGACTGACTCAGCCCAAAGATTCTTCTATGCTTTACTAGGGATTCCCGAAAGTGACACCAAAATCACAGAATTTTCATTCTGGAACAGCCTGAGACCTTTCAGCCCCTGCTGCGTGATAAGCTGGTTTCAGGTTGTTTAGGGTTCAGAGTTGAGGTAATACTGAACAATGGACAAGGTGTCTGTTATGTCTGGACCGACTGAACAAACTTTATTTGAAATGTGTACATGGTGGTTCTTTGTCTCTACCTGATAGCTCTCAACTATCTACACCTTATGGTGGGAAGAACTCACAATTTATCAAGCTGGATAATGAAGCTACACGGTGACAGCCTGACCCAGGGAGCTGGAAGGTCGCCCTCTCCCGGTTTGCTCCCTGCCCCCTCTCATTGCTGAGTAAGCCCTGTGATAATTGCCGAATTTAAATCTAGCCCTTGTTCTGGCCACTCTCCTTCTATTTTTCTTTCTCTTCCCATTTTTCTTTTTCTCTTTGCTTACTCTAAGATGTGTACCTTCCTCTGGGTCTGTGGAAGGAAGTCAGATTTGGGTTCCAAGGGGTTTTTTCGCAGGGCTGAGGATTTCCCAGGAAGCAGTTTACATGGAAATAGTGTAGGAATGTTAAACAGGAGGACTAATTAAGCTATCTGGTGATAATATAAATTATGCCTGTAGCAGATTATCATGGTGCAAAAAGCACTTAGCTCACATGGAACTCCCACAGAAGAGTTCTGTCCTTGCCTATGATTTATCTTATCTGCAATTGGTTAAGACTGATGCTTATCAAAATGTGCCATCTGCTTCTTTCACTCACCAATGTTGGTAGCAATCTTCTCTGCTGTAAATAAACAGATGCAGAAGACCAAGAGTGAATATTGGGAGATTTTTTTTTAAATTGAAGCATAGTTGATTTATGATGTTGTGTTAATTTCTGCTGTACAGCAAAATGATTCAGTTTGTATATATATATACATTTTTTTTTCATTCTTTTTTATATTCTTCTCTATTATGGATAAGAATAGCCTTCTCATAGGATATTGAATATAGTTCCCTGTGCTATACAGTTGTTATACATGACCTTGTTATTTATCCATGCTTTATGTAACAGTTTGCATCTGCTAACTCCAACTCCCAATCCATCCCTCCCTCACCCCCCACTCAGTATTGGGAGACTTTAATGTCACCTGTGATTTAGCCTTTTCTTTTACCCAGTGGGCCCACAAAGCAGAGTTAGAAATCAGCAGTTTTAGAGTTCTCCCTCCTCTCCTCGTGCCCAGCCAATTAAATATTCATATAACTCCTTGTTCATGGACTGTGGTTAATATGCTCTGAATTCTTTGTTCTGGGGTACATCCTTCTGCTACGTACATTTTCTCTCCCCCTTTCTTCTCCCCCTTTCCAGTTTAAAGATGCTCGTGTTGGGATTTCCCTGGTGGCGCAGTGGTTAAGAATCCGCCTGCCAATGCAGGGGACACGGCTTCGAGCCCTGATCTGGGAAGATCCCTCATGCCGCGGAGCAACTAAGTCTGTGTGCCACAACTACTGAGCCTACGTGCCACAACTACTGAAGCCCACGCACCTAGAGCCGGTGCTCTGCAACAAGAGAAGTCACCGCAATGAGAAGCCGCGCACCACAACGAAGAGTAGCCCCCACTCGCCACAACTAGAGAAAGCCCGCGTGCAGCAACGAAGACCCGATGCAGCCAAAATTAAAAATAAAAATAAAAACAAACAAACAAAACAATAGTTCTCTGTTTAAAAAAAAATAAAGATGCTAGTGTTGTCACTGATTGCTGGGTGTGATGGGCTGAATTGTGCCCCCCTCCATGTTCATATGTTGAAGCTCCAATCCCCAGTCCCTCAGAATCTGACTGTATTTGGAGATAGGGCCTTTAAAGACGTGATTAAGTTAAAACGAGGCTATTAGATTTGGCCGTAATTCAATCTGACTGGTGTCCTTGTAAGAAGAGATTAGGACACAGAGAGACACCAGGGATGTGTACCACAGAGAAAAGACCATGTGAAGACACAGTGAGAAGGTGGCCATCTGCAAGGCAAGGAGAGAGGCCTCAGGAGAAATCAAACCTGCTGACACCTTGATCTTGGACTTCCAGCCTCCAGAACTGTGATTCTGTTATTTAAGCCACCTTCTCTATGGTATTTTGTTATGGCAGCCCTAGCAGACTGATATATTGGATGAGGTTCTTCCATGAGAGAGGTCTTGTGCCCCTTCTGAGCCCAGCCACCACTATTCTGAGGGTTTGAAGCCAGTAGAGGATGAGGATGGCCAGAGCAAAAGGGCTTCTAGAAAGTGATGTATCCCAAACTCATTATTGCATTACCCTGTGCTATGGGTTCCCAGTGTAGGTTATAATGCAAATTGTTGCTTCTAAGTGTCCAAATGAGATTGGAAAAGCATCCTTAGTGGGGTTGAGGGAGGTCCACATTACCAATCTCTAATCAAACAGAACAAAGTGGAGGAGAGGTCAACTCGATGGGAGAGAAGGAACGAGAACCAGAATCAGTCTCCCCATCCTAGAAGCAGGAATAACCTTTAGCCTGCAGGCTGTACATCCTGAAACATGGCAGCTGACCTCCCATTGCTCCACCACCTCTGCAACCATGAAAGCCAGTTTTGCTTCTAAATGGGCTTCTAAGAGCAAGCAGGTGTGGTGATAACGAAGAAGGAGGAAGGCTTTAAATGGTCCCACTCCCAACTTAAAAGGTGAGACAGACATAGTTATTATTGTAAGTGATATTCTCTCTCTCTCTCTCTCTCTCTCTTTGTTTCTGAAGCATTGTGTATTTTAGTTCCCTTTCAGTTCCTAGAGTTGCAAAACTGTATTGCTCAGGGCAAAAAATAAATAAATAAATGAAAAAACATTGGGAAACACAGCTTTACAGCCTCAGTTCCCTAGCTGAGAATGTGATTCAGTTGCTTCCCCATCAACTAGGCATTTTGGAGTAGAAAGGGCAGAAGGTGAGGGAATAATGAGAAAGAAAAAGACTTGGTTTCAAAAAAGAAAGTCTTACTAACTTTTTATAATAAAATTGCATCGATCAGTGCCCCTACCCGCTAATTCAGAACCTCAGACTTTTATTTAAAAGACGAGAGGTAGGAGGGGGTAGAGTCCAAGATGACTCCAAGTTTATCGGATTGGGGGCTGGTAAGGGTAAACACTATTTTCTGGAGAAAGATAAAACATATTTGTCAAGGGCCATGTCAGAGCTTTCAGGAGGAAAAGTCCTTTGATAGTGTAAAATACAGGACTGGGTAGAAGTTGAGAGGTTAGGACTAGAGATTAGATGAGACACCTGCACACAGTATTTGAAATTATTTGAGAAATAAGTTTTCCCCTTCCAATATTTTAGTTACATTCTAATTTCTTTGCATTGAATGTTGTTCAGAAACAAGAGGTTTGGAGATCTTTTGTGTCCTGCAGAGTATTTTAAAAACCGTAGCCACGTTTGACCCATAATGCACAGTGTAGCACTAAATGAATCTTCAGTGTTTCAGAAACGATGAACAAACCAGGCAGCACAAGACCCTCTTGTCCCACTCCACGTGGGCGCTGGACTCAGCCAAACAGCAGTGGGAAACTTCCTTCCTAGAGTCACATGCAGAGCAGAGACTTCACAAGGCCAGGGGGAGAGCCAAGTGCCCTGGGTAGAGTCACTATTATACCGACATGGGAATCCGTGCAGGGTCTTTTTTTTTTTTTTTAGTTCTTTTTAAAATTTTATTTTATATTGGAGAATAGAGAGTTGATTTGCAATGTTGTGTTAGTTTCAGGTGTATAGCAAAGTGATTCATTTATACATATATCTATTCTTTTTCAACTTCTTTTCCCATTTAGGTTACTACAGGGTATTGAGTAGAGTTCCCTGTGCTACACAGTAGGTCCTTGTTGATTATCTATTTTATATATAGTAGTGGCCTTTGTTTCTAAGTCTGAATTTGGATCCCTTTGGGTGGAGGTGTCTGTTTGGTGGCCCAGAGGGAAAGATGTCTGGGTTGGGGGGTGTGGGGCGTTGCTGGAACCGGCAGCCCCCCGGAGGCCTGGCTGGGTCTGTCCTGAGGACCTAGCAATAGGTTCTGGGGTCCCTCTCAGCAGCTGGGCTTGGGATCACTTCGCTCACTCCCTGCTCTGTATCTTGGGAGTTCCTAATCTGAACAGAGACTCTGGGAAGAAAAAACTAGATTCCTCATAGAATTCAGGAGTCCTTGGGATAGGGGATAACTTAGCTATCTGGCTGATTTCATTTATCTTAGTGTCTTGTTTGTTTTGTTTTGTTCTGTTGCCTCTTATTTTGCCTCTGCTTCCCTCTTTACTCTGTTCTGCACCCCTTTGGGAATGTTGCCTACTTTCTGGCTCGCTGATAAAAGGAGCAGAGATGGTGGTTCCAGCTCCATCTGTCTCCCCCAGGGTCTCTGAATACTGAAACGAGTGATTTTCTTAGGTGGGTGGGGATCTGTCTCCACCCCGCTCATTGTGTTCCAGAGTTTCCTGTGCATTGCCTGTAACCCTTTACCAATCTGCCAGGAGCCTTTTAACACAAAAGGGAGGAGATGGGGGAAGGGAGTACTGAGGAAAAACATCCCTATAAATAGCCCTCTTGAACAAAATTGTTTTCCCAGTACACAGTTGTTTTTAGGCCTCCATGCGCTGTGATCTACCTCTGCACTCTCCTCCTCATACATTCCAGCCTTCCTCAACATGCCCGGTGTTCCTACTCCATCCTCTCTGGATGAGGATGCCCTAGAGGCACAGGGTAGAAGCTTCAGATGCCCCATAGGCCCCTCACCAGCTCTGGGTGCATGGGCTGTGGTCTGGGGCTGAGCTGGGTTGAACAAATTTCTTAACCTCTTTGAGCCTTAGTTCCTCCACCCGATAAATCAAGGTCATAATAACTACCTTGTAGGGTTGTTGTGAGGATTAAATAAGATAAGGAAATAGCCTAGCACTTGGCCTGTATTTAGGCCAGTGCTCAATACACAAAGGAGAGTGATTTTTTTTAAATTGAAATATAGTTGATTTACAATGTTGTGTTAGTTTCAGGTGTACAGCAAAGTGATTCAGATACTTTTCCCATATAGGTTATTACAAAATAACAAGTATAGCTCCCTGTGTTATATAGTAGGTCCTTGCTGGTTATCTATTTTATATATAGTAGTCTGTGTAGGTTAATCCCAACGTCCTAATTTATCCCTCCCCTGCTTGCCTCTTTGTTAACCGTAAGTTTGTTTTTTATGCCTGTGAATCTCCTTTCTGTTTTGTAAATAAGTTCATTTGTACCTTTTTTTTTTTTTTTAGATTCCACATATAAGCGATATCATATGATATTTGTCTTTCTCTGTCTGGCTTACTTCACTTAGTATGGTACTCTCTAGGTCCATCTATGTTGCTGCAGATGGCATTATTTCATTCTTTTTTTATGGCTGAGTAATATTCCATTGTAGAGAGTGATTTTTATTATCTTCTCACTGAGCAATGTTTCTGTTTCCTCCATCATGATCCAGTTCCTTGGGATTATTTTTCCCATTTCCCCATCCTGGTCCCATTTCCCATATAAAACACATTTATAAGACTTTATTTTATTTTCATTTATTTATTTATATCTTACCCAGTTCCAACACGGTTTGAGATGATTTACTTTACATTTAAGTGTTTAGAACCAGGAAACATTTTCAGAAAAAGTAAGATGATTGCCTCTTGTTAAGCAGTTTTCTAACACTGAAGATATATTGCCTTTTGTGGGCAATTTGGGAAGCAGTTCTGATTGTGGCTCCGACTTTTCTTACATCTCTGGTGTCCCCAGACCTGTTTTTACTCCTATCTTGAAAGCACAATATGCAGAAATTAGTTTGAGGACAGGAATTATGAGAGCTTACAGATATAAGTTACCTCAGTATAGAATTGTATCCCCCAAATTGTAAACATTTGGAAGTTGGACAATATATTCCTATTGTTTTTCATTATACCTTTTGGATATGTTTTCAAGGTCATGGGGGTTGGCAGTGGTGGGAAAATGGTACCAGTTTGTAAAAAGGATTATACTTGAAAAATCTTACATCTATTTCAGGGAACATTCTGCTTTTTTCAATCCTCAGTACACAAGTATTTAATTCTCCACACGGATCCTAAAAGAACCTAGTCAGATGTACACAAATATCATTTACTGGTGCGCTTTTTCAAAGTAAGATTGTGTGTGTGTATATCTATCTATCATCTGCTTATCACACATTAATTTAATTGGGAAGTCCTCACAGATTTCGTGGGAACTGATTATTTAAAGCAGCTGCAGGTTTCTGCTCTAATTCTATCTATTTAGAAGAACTTCGTCAGTTGGATATCTACCTTGTGGTGTGTTAAAACCTTTCAGATTAACATGCACATGCCTGGATTTACTCTTAAAATATCCTCCCTAAACCCCTACATTTCCCAGACAGTCCTGATTTCAAATATTCTGCCCCATCGTCAAACCACATGCCAAAGGACGTGTACTGATTTTTGCTTTAGAAAATATGGCCAATGTTATAAGATGAATTGTGTCCCCCACCAAATTCACGTGTTGAAGTTTTAACTCCAGTACCTCAGAATGTGAACTTCCTTTGGAAAGAGGGTGGTTGTGATGTAATGAATTAAGATGTGATCAAACTGGAGTAGAATGGGTTCCTCACCCAATACAAAAGGTGTTCTTAGAAAA
Source organism: Balaenoptera physalus (assembly GCF_965194825.1). Classification (NCBI taxonomy): domain Eukaryota; kingdom Metazoa; phylum Chordata; class Mammalia; order Artiodactyla; family Balaenopteridae; genus Balaenoptera; species Balaenoptera physalus. The sequence continues at coordinate 81,009,104 of NC_138891.1, forward strand.
GGGGGAAATTTGAACACATTCATGCACACAGGACAAATGCCATGTGAAGATAAAGGCAGAGATTGGAGTGATGATTCTACATGCCAAGGAATGCCAAGGAATGCCAAGTATTGGCAGGAAACCACCAGAAGCTAGGGGAGAGGCATGGAACAGGTTCTTCTTCACAGCCCTTAGAAGAAACCAACCCTGCCAACACCTTTATCTTGACTTCTAGCCTCCAGGACTGTGAGATAATAAATTTCTGTTGTGGAAGCCACCCAATTTGTGGTACTTTGTTACAGCAGCCCTAGTAAACTAATGTAGCCAGCATAGTAAACAAGCAGAGTTAGCCCCCAGTCCTGCGTTGGAAATTGTTACTCTAATGATCAGATTGGTAAGAGTCTAAGTAAACTCAGAAGTCTCTTGGTGGAAATATCTGTATCTTTAGCTGGCACTAATGTTAAGCACTTTTATACAGAGAATGCTCACTTCAGCAAGGAGCTCCAATGGAGGTCAAGGAGAAGAGTTACAGAAGTATACAGGGTTTCACCTGATTGTAGAGGATGGGTGGGATATGGGAGACTGGCGGAGGTGGGGGGCGGGCTCCTTCCCACATACCTTAATGTTTTGAAGCATGTTTGGGGTACCAGAGAAAGGAAGCTCTGTGGGGCCTCTGTGATGGCGCTGTGGCCTCTTGAGTGGGCCACTCTGGCTCCGGCTCCTTGCTCTTCCATCCCTTCTCACACCTCTGCAAGGGATCCAGGAAGGAATTACCTTCCTGAAGGCTGGAATTTTCAAGAGTCTGCAAAGTCTATTTACACTCAGCATTTACTCATTTATTCAGCCAGTCAAATTTCCTGAGCGTTCTCTACATGCCAGATACTGGGTTTGGTGCTGAGGACACAAAGCAGAAAAGACTCCATCCATGCCCTCGGGAGCCCTCACCCTAGTGGCAAGACAGCCAAGCACACTGGCAACTGCAATATCAGGAGATAGATGTCACAATGGGAGCCCTGAAGTCGGAGTGACTGATTACCTGGCTGAGTCGAGGGGATATCCTAGAGGAGGTGACTCTGGTGGAGGCTTGAAGAGTGACAATTTCTCCTGCAGATAATAGGGGAGAGGATTTTCAGGAAAACAGGGACAGCATTTCTAGGGACACAGACGTGTGTGAGACCAGGACTTGTGCAGGGAGTGGAAAGCATCAGAGTGGTTGAGTGTGGGAGAGATTGGTGGCGTGGCTGGCTTGTGCCAGTCCGGAGTTGATCCTGCAGTGGGAAGTTCTTTAAAGAACTTGGAGCAAGGCGGTGTCAGCCAAGCCTGGCAGAGATGTGGGGGTCAGGACAGGGACAGAGGGAGGCGGCAAACTAGGGGGAAGGGCACCAGCATCCTTCCTTGCCTACTCTCTCACCTTACTGAGAGGTGGAGATGTATCCTGGTTGATGCCTAGTTTCTGAAGTTGAACTACTTGGGGTCAAATCCTGGCCTTGTCACTTGCTTTAGTCCCGCAACTAGTTCATTCTGAAGCCTAAATATGAAATCAGATGGTCTATTAAGGGAATTTATCTGCACTAATACTATATTTTGCACGAAAAATAAGTCACAATAGATTCTAGAAACTGTGGAACTGTAAGTTTAGCCTCTCTCCCTGGGAATTATTTGTAAGAACATTATCACAAAGTTAATTTGCATACGCCTTAAACTGTATATCATACCCTGGCCTTAGAGGAATTTGGCTTGAATTATTAAAATGCCCACAAAGGGCATCCCAGTTACCGTTAACGTCTGAGATGTGGGTTTGCCCTCTAGTGGGCATTTGTGAGTGTGTATGCATTATAGATACACATACAGCACACATACACACAGAGTTTCCATCAATGGTTCATAATCTTCCTCCCCTACCCTCGACACTTAAAGGTCAAATGGTATTTTGGACACATCAGTATTTGTAAAAGTGTCTTCATTTATATGAGTCAGGGTTACGAGAATGTTTTATTATGTGTGTGCTTGCACACACAGTGGGGAATAATAGTCTCACATGGAGGTTCATTTCAAATTACATGTACTTATATAAGTATATACATATATACACATGTATAACCAAATCACTTTGCTGTATACCTGAAACTAACACAATATTGTAAACCAAGTATACTTCAATTAAAAAAAAAACAACAAAAAAAAAACCTTCAAAAAAAAAAAAAGCAACAACCCACATGTTCTCCTCCACATCTGCTTTTCTTGCTTCTGTTTGAGAATTACTGATCCAGAAGAGAAAGTAGAAATATATATCACCACCATAAAGGTATAGTGCCTGCCCCATAGTAGATACTCAGTAAACATTAGCTTTCTTCCTCTTCTTTTCCCTATACTTTCCCATAAAAGCTATTCCAAATTATAATTCAACAGTAAAATGTGCATTTGGTGTGAAGCATTACTCTGTGTGAAGCATGCTGTTGGCTCCTCAAATACAAAGATGAATAAAACTCCACTTCTAGCTTTAAGATGCTTACAGTAGAGAAACTTATAGCTTGTAACTAAATTCCAGCAGGATATGTCTCAAATATTTGTTTGGGGTAGATTTTGGGGAAATTAGAATTTGGTTTTCTTTTAGAAATAGCATCATAATAATGCCAGTTTCTCCCGACTAAGAAGAAAGACCCTTGTGGTAAAAGATGAAATGAACATCAGGGGAAGGTTGATTTCTATTTGAAAGAGTAGAGACTTAGAATAGGCCCAGAAAGAAAGGGGAGTAAAGGAGACTAGAGTCAGCGTGGGAGGTGTTTTCTTGAAGTTTGAAGAGGAGAGAGATTTGGGAGCAGTTACCATATGATGTGAGACATTGAGAGAGGGGCAGGGAAAGAAGATTTGAAAAGGTTTTATAATGTATTGTGAGTGGAGACCCCTTTGATGTTTTCATGACACTGCAGTAAAGATTTAACTTGCCTTTCTGTTATTTTTGGATGTGGGTTAGCGTTTTTCTGTTTTTTTTTTTTTTTTTTTTTTAAATCAGACCGTGTGGAGACAGGCTGTGAAGTGTCTTAGGTTTATCTGGAAAACATAAGTGATCAGACCATAAAACTTTAAAAATAGGTACATTATAATTTCCTCATGTGCCTTAAACCTAAAATTAAACAAAACTAAAATGATAAAATTGTATAAGAACTGTTTATGATAAAAGTAATATATGCACTTGGTTAAAAAATTCAAAAGGTATGGAATGGTATTCAATGGAAAAAGAAAAAAGTTTCTTGCTTCATTCCTTAAACCTCTCCCCCACCCGCATGTCTCACCACCGAAAGGTAACCACCTTTAAGAATTTGTTTTTAATTCTTTTGATGGTTAGCGCTATAATTATAAACTCTATGCTTATATCACTATTTCTTAATTTATATACTTTATCCAAGGTCTGTTAACCCCCAAGCTATGAATGATAATAAATCTAGTTCATTGAAACTATCTCTCCATTTCTTTTCCCCTTCATGTGCTCTGTTAATGATATTATTTCCCATGTATCTTTTGGTTATCGTTATAAATTTAAATACCATGATTAACCTTTGAATTCTTGCTCCATTAAGAATAGGTAGTGACTCTTGATTCCCTATTAGGTAGCAAGAGAGAAATAGCACCCTCATATTACTCTTCACCTCTCCCCTTCCCCTCACTTCCACCCAATCTCTGTCTGTACCTCTCAATTTCTATCTTCTCTACCTTTACATTTACAATGTTAGGGTTTATAGCATTTTCATTTTGTTCTATAAGTATTATTAATTTTTCTGTATTTTATCTGTTGATTTAGTTTAAAAATTGAAATCAGTAAGTTACTCTGTAGCATAGTTTGTGCTTATGCAAATATAATTTACTATAGAATTTTGAGTCGTTGGCTCAGAAGATTAACATTCAATATCACCAAATCTGAGCAATTCAAAGGAGAATGAAACAAGCATCAAGGCCAAGTAGATTCTTCTTTCTTATACTACATAACTTGCTCAATTCATATCATATTTCATGCTTCATTTTTTAATTTTATTTTTAAAAAATATTCATTTATTTATTCATTTACTTGGCTGCATCGGCTCTTAGTTGCGGCCCGCGGGATCTTCGTTGCAGCTTGCTTGCGGGATCCTTTGTTGCGGTGCGCGGGCTCCTCATCGCGGTGCGCCGGGCTTTTCTCTAGTTGTGGTGGGCTTTTCTCTAGTTGTGGTGGGCGGGCTCTAGAGCGTGTGGGCTTAGCTGCCTCTAGCCATGTGGGATCTTAGTTCCCCCACCAGGGATCAAACCCGCGTCCCCTGCACTAGAAGGCAGATTCTTAACCACTGGACCACGAGGGAAGTCCCCCATGCTCCCTTTTTAAAAACTTTCTTTTTTTGGTTTTACTTAGAGTTTGTAATTGTTCTTTTTCAAAATTGTTTTTCAGAGTCCTAGGTCCTTTGCATTTTCATATGATTTCTAGAATTAGCTTTTCAACTTCTGAAGGAAAACAATCTGCTGGGATTTTGATTGGAAAGGCATTGACTGTACAGATCAATTTGGGGAGAAATGACATCTTGACAATATTGAGTCTTCTGACCCATAAGCAAAGCACATATCTCTATTCATTTAGGTCTCTTGAATTTCTCTCAACAATGCTTTGTTATTTTCAGTATGACCTTTTACATCTTTTGTCACATTTAGCCCCTAAGTTTTTCATATTTTTTATGCTATTATAAGTGGTATTTTAATATTTCAAGTTCCAACTGTTCATTGCTAATATACAGAAATTCATTTTTGAATATTCATCTTTTTCTTGCAAACTCACTAAACTCATTAGTTTTTGTAGCATTTTTGTATGTTCCATTGGAATTTTTATAGAAACAATCATGGCATCTACGAAAAAAGACAGTTCTTTTCTTCTTTCCAATCTGGATTCATTTTATTACTTTTTTAGAAATATTATTTCATCTGATTTTTCTTTTTAGTTTGCTCATATGATGAATTACAGTGATATTTGAATTACATTGATTGAATGAATTACATTGATTGATTTGTGAATCCCATTCGGTTATGATGTAGTATCCTTTCTATATGTTGTTGAATTTGATTGTTAAAATTATGTTTAGGGGGGCTTCCCTGGTGGCGCAGTGGTTGAGAATCTGCCTGCTAATGCAGGGGACACGGGTTCGAGCCCTGGTCTGGGAAGATCCCACATGCCGCGGAGCAACTAGGCCCGTGAGCCACAACTACTGAGCCTACACATCTGGAGCCCGTGTTCCGCAACAAGAGAGGCCACGATAGTGAGAGGCCCGTGCACCGTGATGAAGAGTGGCCCCGGCTTGCTGCAGCTAGAGGAAGCCCTCGCACAGAAACAAAGACCCAACACAGCCAAATAAATAAATAAATAAATAGATAATAATTAAAAAAAAAATTATGTTTAGGGTTTTTGTATCTACATACAATGTTGAATATAAGTAGTGACAGAAGACATCCCTGTCTTGTTCCTGATTTTAGTGAGAAAGCATTGTCTTTCATCACTGAACATGTTGCTAGCTGTAGATTTTTGTAAATGTCTTTTATCAGGTTGAGGATGTTCCTTCATATTCCTAGTTTGCTAAGAATTTGTCAGTAATGGCTATGGGATTTTGTCAAGTGCAGTTTTTGCATCTATTGAGATTATTATGTGGTTTTTCTCCTTTGGTTTGCTAATATGGTGAATTACTGTTTGATTTTTTAACATAAAGCAATCCTGCATTCTTGGGATAAACTCACCCCTCTTGGTCATGTTGCATTATCCTTTTCATACTGTTGGATTCAATATGCTAAAATTTTGTTTAGAATTTTTGCTTCTATGTATATTTGAGATATTCATCTGTTGTTTCATTTGTTGTAATATTTTTGTCTGGGTTTGATATGAGGGTAATGTTGGCCTCATGAAATGAGTTGAGAAGAATTCCCTGCTCTTCAAATTTTTGGACAATCTTGTGTAGAATTAGTATTATTTCTTCTTTGTGTAAAATTGGTATTAGTACAAATACTAATTTGTGTAGAATTTGTGTATTATTTCTAATCTTGTGTAGAATTAATATTATTTCTTCTAGCTAGTGAATTCTATAATTCTATAATTTACTAGCTATCTGGGCCTTGAGATGTCTATGTGGGAAGGCTTTTAAGTACAGTTTCAATTTCTTTAATAGATAAAGAGGTGTTTAGTTCATCTATTTCTTCCTGTGGGAGCTGTGGTCATTTATGTCTTTCAAGGGATTTGTCCATTTTATCTAAGTTGTGAAATTTATTGGCATAAAGTTATTCATAAAAATCTATTTTTATCCTTTTAATACCTATAGTATGTGTGGTGATGTCACCTCCCTAATTCCTGATATTGAGAATTTGAGTCTTTTTTCTTTTTCCTGACTAGTCCAGCTAGAGCTTAATCCATTTTGTTTATCTCAAAGAAGGACAAATACCATATGATATCACTTATATGTGGAATCGAAAACATGACACAAATGAACTTATCTATGAAACAGAAAGAGACTCACAGACATAGAGAACAGATTTGTCGTTGCCAAGGGGGAGGGGGGTAGGGGAGTGATGGATTGGGAGTTCAGGATTAGCAAATGCAAGCTATTATATATAGGATGGATAAACAACAGGTCCTACTGTGTAGCACAGGGAACTATATTCAATACCCTGTGATAAACCATAATGGAAAGAATATGAAAAAGAATGTATATATATATATATGTATAACAATCACTTTGCTGTACAGCAGAAATTAACACATTGTAAATCAACTATACTTCAATAAAATAAATTTAAAAAAGAATAAAGTCACTCTCCTGTATAACCACAATACAAGGATCACATGCAAGGAATTTAACATTGACAGAATATTATCATATAATATATGGTCAGCTTTGATTATCTATTGCTATGTAACAAATGACCCCAAAATTTAGAGGCTGAAAACAGCAATGTAGTACTATTATATCTCATGGGTCTGTGGGTCAGGAATTCAGATATGGCACAGTGGGGAGGGCTCATCTCTGCTTTGTGATGTCTACGCCTCAGCTGGAGGTGAATCTGAGTGTTTGTTGGCTTCTTCACACGGCCAGTGTGGGCTTCCTCATAGCATGGTAGCATCAGGGTAGCTGGGCTACTTACATGGTGGCTCAGGGTTCCAATAAAAAGTGATTCTAGAGATCACCAATAATAAAAATAGGTATCACACATAAGGCGATGTTTGAGGACATAATATCATCTTTATCCTATTTCTGCCAAAAATGCACAATTTGAATCCAATCATGAGGAAACAATCAGATAAGCCCAAATTAAGGAATATTCTACAAAACAACTGGTCTGTAAACTTCAAAAATGTCAATGTCATGAAAGAAAAGGATAGATGAGAAACGATTTCAGATTAATGGAGACTGTTTTAGTTAGCTTGAGCTGCCATAACAAATACCACAGACTGGGTGGATTAAACAACTGAAATGTATTTTCTCACAATTCTGGAGGCTGGAAGTCCAAGATGAAGGTGTTGACAGGTTGGTTTCTTCTGAAGATTCTCTCTTTGGCTTGCGGGTTGCCACCTTCTCCCTGTGTTCTTGCATGGTCATCCCCAGTCTGTGTTGTCTCTGTCCTAATCTCCTCTTCTTTATAAAGACACTGGTCATGTTGGATTATGGCCTACCATAAAAACCCTATTTTAACTTAATGACCTCTTTGAAGGCCCAATTTCCAAATATAGTCATGTTCTGAGGTACTGAGAGTTAGAGCTTCAAAATCTGAACTTGGAGGAGATTCAATTCAGCCCATAACAGAGACTAAGGAGATTTCTTTTTTTTTAAGATAGAGTTATTTATTTATTTACCTATTTATTTTTGGCTGTGTTGGGTCTTCGTTTCTGTGCGAGGGCTTTCTCTAGTTGTGGCAAGCGGGGGCCACTCTTCATCGCGGTGTGCGGGCCTCTCACTATCGCGGCCTCTCTTGTTGCGGAGCACAGGCTCCAGACGCGCAGGCTCGGTAGTTGTGGCTCACGGGCCCAGTTGCTCCGCGGCATGTGGGATCTTCCCAGACCAGGGCTCGAACCCGTGTCCCCTGCATTGGCAGGCAGATTCTCAACCACTGCGCCACCAGGGAAGCCCCAGGAGATTTCTTTATATGTGGTCTTAGATTGGAAAAAAGTTGTTTTGAGGTATATTATTGAGACAATTGGAAATGAGTATGTACAGCATGGTAGATTAAAAATAGCCTCAAATTCTTTGACAGTCCTCTCACTGAGAAATGGGGCTATATTGCCCCTCCCTTTAAATCTGGGCTGGTCTATGACTGCTTTGTCACATGGGAGAGAGTGAAAGTGGAAGCAGAAACTGCCTTTAAAAGGCTGGGCTCAGAACTGGCATAGCTTCACTTCCACTCTCCTTTTTTTAAATCTACCATGGTGTGCATACTCATTTCCAATTGTGTCAATAATATATCTTGTAATAAAATTTTTTTCCAATCAAGGAGTTTGTTTTTTTTAAAGATTTATTTATTGTTTATTTATTTATGTTATTTATTTTTGGCTGCGTCGGGTCTTAGTTGCGGTGCGGGCTCTTCGTAGTGGTGCGCGGGCTTGTTTCTAGTTGTGGCATGCAGGTTTTCTCTTCTCTAGTTGTGGTGCGGGCTCCAGGGCGTGTGGGCTCTGTAGTTTGTGGCTTGCGGGCTTCTCTCTAGTTGAGGCGCGCAAGCTCAGTAGTTGTGGCACGCAGGCTTAGTTGCCCCACGGCACATGGGATCTTAGTTCCCTGACCAGGGATCGAACCGGCGTCCCCTCAAATTGGAAGGCGGATTCTTTACCACTGGACCACCAGGGAAGTCCCAGTCCAGGAGTTTTGATGTCAAATCTCCTCAGTCTCATTTAATCTGAAACATTCCTCATCTTTCCTTGTCTTTCATGACATTGACATTTTTGAAGTGTACAGGTCAATTGTTTTGTAGAATATCCTTTAATTTGGGCTCGTCTGACTGTTTCCTCATGATTAAATTCTAGTTATGCATTTTTGGCAGGAATACAATAATGGTGATGTTATGTCCTCAGAGCATCACCTCATGTGTGATGTCAGTTTGAACTATTGGTGAAATTAACTTTGAGTACTTGGTTAAGGTGTTATCTGCCAGATTTCTCCAATGCGTAGTATATCCTCTTTGTAACCGGTAAGTAACCTCTAGGATATTGTTTTTTCTTTAAAAATTTCAAAAAGAGCTTTCCTGTATCCTGTGTCAGACAATTCCAGTATCTGATGTCCTTGGGGGGGTCTAAATGTCTTGGGTATTAGTTCTGCCGGCTGTCCTTACGTGTGGGCCTCCGGTGCTTGGTGATTTTTTAAAAAATTGTTTAAATTGTTTTTTAAAATTGAATTTGTTTGAGTCCTATGGAGTGTGTATTGAGGATACATCCTCTAAAGTGTGTTTCCATTGCTCAGAGCACAAGAGACTTGGGAACTTCTTAGTGCTCTTCCGCAGCCTTGGCTTGACGAGGAAGGCACAGGTTTGGCTCTTCTCATGTCGGTCCCAAATCAGTGTCTGCGGAGACTTTCCGTATGCCCTCAGCCTCAGGTCTCCTGCTTAGAGTCTAAGGATCCCAGCACTGGTTCTTACCATGGTTTGTTCCTTTTGGGGTAGGGGTGGTTCTTGGAGGCTCTTACTTCCCCATTGAGTGGAAGGGTTTCTTGGAGAATCTAGTCTTCTATCCTGCCTGCCTAAGCAGAACCCACTCTTTGATTTTTCACTCTAATCTTTAGTATAAATATGATTCTGCTTGGCTTTTTGTAATAATATCTTTGAAGAAATTTGGATGTCTCACAACTGGTTCAGTTAATATTCTCAGTAGTTCTGTGAAATGGGAAAGTCAGTTAATTTGGTACATTGTGCAGCTGACAAAGTTGAAACCTGTCAGGGTAATGTAAGGTAAATTTATTAACTTCTAAAGCCTCCGTTTCCTACTGCGTAAAATGGGAAAGTTCCTATCTCCTTCCTAAAGCTCTGTGAGTATTTACGAGGATGGAATTTGGGAAGCGCCCAGACCCTAGCGCAGTATTGGCACAAGGCTTTATTAAGATCACCCAAAGGACAAGCTGTCCTTTTCCCTCCAGGTGCTCCTTCCATCGCCCGGGGAGGGTGGCCGGGGTGGGGGGCGGTGGCGGAGCGGGGAGCGGGGAATCCGTCGGGCCGGTCTAGTGGAGGACCGCGCAGACTCGCCCCCGGGCCCGGCCGAAGCGACTCCCAGGGCGGGCGGGGGGCGGAGCTGGCGCGCCGGAGCCGCCTCCTGGGCGGCGGGGGCGGTCCCCGCGGCCGCTTCTCACCGCCTTCCTTTTCTCCGGGAGGTGCTCGTCGAGGCCGCGCGAGGGGTGAGTTAGTGGGGCCTCCGCCCCGCCGGCGCCCGGGAAGCGCAGTTCCGCGCGGAGGGCGGCGGGCGCCGTGTGGGCATCCCCGGGCGGCGGGCCGGGTCGGTCCCCCGCGCCGAAGCCGAGCGCGGGCCGGGCCTTCGGAGGGCCGTTCTGCCTCCGCCCAGGCGGCGGGGCCGGGCAGGGGCCTGCGGAGGCCGAGCCCGGCGGGAGGCACCGGCTCAGGTGCGGGCGGCACCGCGGCGCTCCCAGGAGAGATGCTGCCAGGTGGGAATTCAGGGGTCGGCCCCCGAGGCCCCGCGTCGCGGTTCTGGAGTCGTCACCAGCACCTCTCTCCCTGCCGGGAGAATCAGCGTGAAGAAGCCCCTTCCTCCTTGGAGCCCTCTTTCCCCAGCGTTTCTACTGGGAAACCCATTGCTGATCCCAGCCTGGGACCTTCAGGGGCCGACGAGTGGTGAGGGTCGACAGGATTGTAAAGTACCTCAGATACCTGCCCTTAGTCTGGCTCTGCGTCCATCCAGTGCCTGTCAATCCATATCTGTTGGTGGTCGGTCTTCCATTAGATAAGGGCTAACTCTAGGTTTGAAGAAAAGAGAAACGTCCGTGAGTACTGGGACTGAGAAAAGGCCTTTGGGTTGGTAGGCTCAGGAGAGCAGTTACCAACAGGGTGGGCGTGTGCCGGGGTTGCAGAGTGTTCAGGAGTGGGTGAGGGACGAGGACGTGGAGGCGGCCGGAGCACAGGGAGACCTCTCCAGCCGTTTGCTGATGAAAGGGAGCAGGAAGAAGACAGAAATTTGAGGGTTGAGGGTGTTGTTTGTTTGTTTGTTTGTTTTTAATTTCTAAATTTCTGTTAAGAAAGGAAAATAACATTGAGGATGCAAGAAAGTCAAGGAGTCTTGGTTAGAGATAAATAAGATTCAGGGTCCAGGCTGAGAAAGTGGGCTTAAAAAGAGGGGCCCAGGGCTATCCTAGGCACCTGGGCTGGGCTGGTGGGCCAGAGTGCTTTAATGTGTCTCTGGGGGAGGAGATAATGCTTAATAGGACCATAGTTTATCTTTTTGGAATTTTATCTTCTAGAGCAGGGTTGGCCTTTAAACTCCATGAAATTGCAAAATTTTCATGTGCCTGTTTGTGTTGTAGGGGAGAAAAATGTTTCTTCTCGCCCCTTCTAGGTTCTTTGGCTGGTCTAATAATTAAATTGAATTGACATAAAACAGTAACAGGAGAGAAACATTAAATTTCGTACCACTGGGATCCCATAAAAATATGAGGCTCAAGGAAGTAACCAAAGTAGGCAGCTTTTATATCTTTTACACAAAGAAACAATACATATGTGAAGAATTGGCAAGACAACTTGCTTGTTGTGCGCGCGCTTTCTCTAGTTGATACAGTGCTTTCCACCTTGAATTCTTTTTTTTTTAATTTATATCTTGGCCGCGTTGGGTCTTCGTTGCTGCACGCAGGCTTTCTCTAGTTGTGGCCCGCGGAGGCTACTCTTTGTTGCGGTGCGTGGGCTTCTCAGGGCTTCTCATTGCGATGGCTTCTCTTGTTGCGGAGCACCGGCTCTAAGCATGTGGGCTTCAGTAGTTGTGGCACACGGGCTCAGTAGTTGTGGTGCACGGGCTTAGTTGCTCCACGGCATGTGGGATCTTCCCGGACCAGGGATCCAACCCATGTCCCTGCCTTGGCAGGCGGATTCTTAATCACTGCGCCACCAGGGAAGTCCCTCCACCTTGAATTTTTATCTCGGATAATAAGGATGCCTGATCCTGGTTCCCTCCTCGTATAGAAAAGGTACCTTTCACATGGGAGATTTATTTCCTGCTTTCAAGGGGAGAAAAGAGGGTGAAAGTGTCCTTGCACTGGCTGTTTCTTAAGTAACTTTAATTCAAAGTAATCAGTATGCCAAAGTGGCATATTTTGGTGTGGCATATTTTGCTTCCCTTCAGTGTGCAATTTTAATCTGATTAAAAATGTCTGTTAAAGAGAAGTACTGAACTGTTTGACTACACAGTCTTGGAGGGGGCAATAAAACTAACTCTCTTAGTATATTTTATGGGCCACTTGATAGGATAAGTATTTAGTATCTACTTTAAAATGAGCTAATAATAATGTGTGTTTTTTCCAGAGATGCATGCAAGACTTGAGAACTAACCATTTCTTTGAAGATCTTTAATTCAAAGTGGAAACATTCAAAGCAAGTCAGTGGTGGTGTTCTTCTCTTTTTTAAAAGCCACCAATGAACAATGGTTTCTCAAACGTACCTAGGTTCCTGTTGAAAATATTGATTACCTGGCCTCACGTCAGGCCTTGGAAATAAAAATCTCTCAGGGTGGAGCCTAGGAATAGGAATCGCAAACAGAAACCAGAATTCTCTGGCATGGAAAATTACTGACAGCCTATGAGGTATTTCTTTAAGATTTGGGCTTGTTGAGACCTATTTAGAACAGATTTCCTTAAAGGTTATGTGAATGAATTGCTACTAAACTTAGGTAAATTATAATCCCTGTCTATTGTGTCGTCTCTAAATTTTAATACACTTTAAAGGAAAACTATAGTCATTTTATCAGAAAAAACAACATTGTTTCTGATCATAAAAAAACCCTATTTTAGAAAAAATAGAAGATTGAGAAGAAATAAAATTTCTCTAATCTATAATTAAGAGACAACTACCAGTGATTCTTTCTGGAATTTTATATATAAAATGCATGCACACCACACATACAGAGCATAATTTGTATTGTATTCCATGCACATTTTTTTAAAATTAATTAATTAATTTTTTTTATGTCTGTGTTGGGTCTTCGTTTCTGTGCGAGGGCTTTCTCTAGTTGTGGCAAGTGGGGGCCACTCTTCATCGCGGTGCGCGGGCCTCTCACTATCGCGGCCTCTCTTGTTGCGGAGCACAGGCTCCAGACGCGCAGGCTCAGTAATTGTGGCTCACGGGCTCAGCTGCTCCGCGGTATGTGGGATCTTCCCAGACCAGGGCACGAACCCGTGTCCCCTGCATTGGCAGGCAGATTCTCAACCACTGCGCCACCAGGGAAGCCCCAGTGCACATTTTTATATTCTGGTTTTTTTTTTTTTTTTTTTTTTTTCACTTAGCTATCATGAGTACTTTCCCATGTAGTTGTTTAAGCACCATTTTAAGGAAAGCATGTGTTCCATTTTATGTAGGTATTGTAATTAATTAAATCAGCTCCCTATTGTTAACATACTGATTCTTTTGAATTTTTGGTTATTTTAGTAATGTTGGTTCGAATATCGTGGTCTACCTCTCTGATTATTTCTTAGACTAAGTTTCTAAATGATGGAGTTGAAAGCTATTCAAATGCATTTTAAAAATCTCCTTTTCACGTATCTTCTTACTGCTTTTCCTCACCCAAAGGAAAATGAACGTTTCTGAGGGATCTGTTGCATTACAGGTCCGATCTCTTATTTCAGTGGTTCTCAAACTTTAATGCGTATAAGACTCAACTGGGGAGCTTGTTAAAAATTCATTTTCCTGAGTCCCAGGCCCAGCTGTTCTGACGCATTAGCACTGGAGTAGGGCTCAGGAATCTACAATTTTAACAAATTTCCCTCTGTCTTTGATATAGGCACTCTTGGAACCACACTTTGAAAAATGTTTTTAAAATAAATGGCAAAACGGAATCAAATTTAGGTCACTTGCCCAAAGCCATTCATGCATCTGGTAACCAGATTTGTACTCAGCTCTTTGTGACTTCAAAGCCCTTGTTTTCTCCATTACCTCAGACCTTCAGACCTTCTCAAGCCTTCTCATTGATGTGCCTCCAATAACTGCAGAAAGGGAACTTCAAGTGACCCCACTACAGGATTCTCTGGGATAGCTGAGAATAGCACATAAGTAAACAATGAGCCTCCATTAAAATCCCCCATTGGAAATTCTTAGGAATTCTTTCATGCTACATAACAAAGACTAAATAAAATAATTTCAGTCCCTTGCTTGTTAAATTGATTTCATGTTTCCTGACTGTTTCATGCCAGCCCTTGTTGTAAAACAGGTGATGCAGGACCAGCAGGCAGCTCTTGCCCAGAGGCAGGGACACTGCTCTGGTATGCTCTGTGGGTTCAGGGAGGAAGTGGCAGGCTAGACAGCAACTCCTCCCAGAGTCAGAAGAGAGGAGTACTGCTTTTGGAAACTCAATGACGGAGAAGCAAAAGGTGGTGGGCATGACTAAGAGAAAGGGCCATTTATTAGAGATGGGGCCCTCTGTCCTTAGGAGAGCGTTGGTATTAGTAGACCGAAGGGAGCTAGCATGGGGGTGAGGCTTTTTCTTTTTTAACATCTTTATTGGAGTATAATTGCTTTACAATGGTGTGTTAGTTTCTGCTGTATAACAAAGTGAATCAGCTATACATATACATATATCCCCATATCCCCTCCCTCTTGCGTCTCCCTCCTACCCTCCCTATCCCACCCCTCTAGGTGGTCGCAGAGCACCAAGCTGATCTCCGTGTGCTATGCGGCTGCTTCCCACTAGCTATCTATTTTACATTTGGTAGTGTATATGAGCCTTTTTCAATTTTAAAAATCTTCCCCAAATGGAGTTTTATACCAGTTAATTTTTCCCCTTCTTTATTAGTCTTTATTTTTTCTTCTTTTATACCATGTCACATTTATTTTAGTAACCTGGGATTATTGTGTGTCCTTGTGTGTTTCAACTAGTATATCCTAGAAAGTCATTCATTATTTACCAAATTTAGCACCTACTATGTGTCAGGTCAGTTTGAGGCACTAGGAATACAAAAAACAGTGATTCTCTTTGAGAATTAAGTTAATTTTACTGCTGTATGTTGACTTGGATTATACACAGTCTTCGACTTTTTTTTTTAACTTTTAATTTTAATTAATTTTAGACTTAGAGAAAAGTTGCAAATATTATACAGAGAATTCACTCAACTTCCCCTAATATTAGCCCCTTACAGAACCATTGTTCAGTTATCAATACTATTAACTAAACTATAGACTTTATTTGAATTTCATCAGCTTTCCTGCTAATGAATTTTTTTCTGTTTCCACTGGCTAGCAAGGATCTTATCTTGCATTTAGTTATTTCTCCTTAGTCTCCTCCAATCTGAGATAGTTCCTCAGTTTTGCCTTGTTTTTCATTATTTTGACCCTTTTGAAGAGTCCCAGTTAGTTATTTTGTAGAATGAAGTTATTCTGTAGAAAAGTACTGATTAGTTATTTTGTAGAGTGCAATACATCACTGATTCATGAGGTTGATAGGTCTCATCACTGGTGATATTAACCTTCATCACTTGGTTAAGGTGATATCTGCTAGGTTTCTTCACTATAAAGTTACAAAGTTTCCATTTGTAGCTAATAATTATTTGAGGGGAGATACTTTGAGACTATGCAAACTGTTTAAACTCAAATTTTTACCTACTAATTTTAGCACCCATTGGTGGATCTTGTCTGCAACAATTATTTACAGTGGTGTTTGCCTAATGGTGATTTTTTCCCCCCATTTCCTGCCTCCTTATTGATTGGAAGTTTATTGTAAGAAAGAGCTGCCCTTTCCCATTTATTTATTTGATCATTTATATCAGTATGGACTCATGGCTATTCATTTTATTCTGTGCGTTAAAATACAATGCCTTCATTATTTTCTTGCTCAAATGCTTCCAGTTTTGGTCATTAGGAACTCAGTCTGAGTTTAAATGACCTGTACACGTAAATGGCTGTCACCATTTCTATCCCACCCTTGCCCCCTGCCCAGGGAACTGTTAACCTAAAACAATAAAACAGCCAGTTATTTTACAAGCAAAATGGGTTTATTCTGGAGCAGCAAAGAATTGCAATTTGGGGCATGCAACTATGGCAAACCACATGCAAGTCCAGTAAAGCAAAGGAAAAGAAACTTTTTTATAGAGGAGAAGGGGAAATTGGGAGGCTCTGTTATAAACAAAAAGTCCATTGGAGGAAACTAGGAGATCGAAATACAGTGGCTTTTCATTGACTGAGTTGTGACAGTCTGTCATTGGCTGAGGTGTTGCCAGGCAAAGAGAAGAGCTTCTTCCTCCTGCTGGTGGTAGTAAAGTGGGGTCACTTCCTGCCAAAGATGCAAGGTAGGTCTCTTCCTATTGGGGTCTGTGTTGATGTGATCTGTATCTCCCCTTCTGGCCTCCCAGTTCCACTTCAGTGAGGTTTCCCTTTATTAATTTTCACAGAACCATTGCTTCTTTAGGGTCTGGGCAGTGATCACTCAGAAGCCAGGTAAAGGAACCATAATTGGGAGAATGAATACCAGAGGTCCACGGAAGGTAGGACAACGTGTTTGCAAATAGTCAGCTCTCAGGAGCTCTGCAGGAGTAAAAGGAGTAGCAAAATATCAGCCTTTTTATTGGTGCTACCCCAGAGAGGCCCAAGGGAATAGGACCATGTGCCGGGGCCACATCTTGCCCACTATGAGACATCCAGTGTCTGCAGGATTACCAGATGGATTTAGAGACATTGAAATGCTGATTTTAGTGCTCTCGGCTGCTGAATGAAGACCACATCCTTTCTCCCTGGTACTAGGTGCTTAGTGAATATTTATGGAGTGACACCTGGTGTCCTCCCCTGACCTCCCATGGTGGTGTAAAAATGTGTGCATATAGAGATTCTCTGAGAATGAGAATGATACTTGGCATTCATGCTGATATACCCTTTGTTATAACTTGTCTTCCATGCTAGATTTTTGTTTATGGAAAATTTCAAGCATACAAAAAAGTAGAGTGAAAAAGAAAATGAACTCTCAGATACCTATCACCTTGCTCAGTACTTTTCAATATTTTGCCAATTTTATTTCAACTAGTTCCCCCATTTTCAGGGTTGGAGCTGGCGTATTTGAAAACAAATTGCAGACCTTAAAATCTAAGGAAGGACTGAAATAAACTCTGAGTGCAAGGACTATACCTTAATTCCCTTGGTGCCTAGCACTATGCCTGAAAATAGCAGGTGCTCAGAAAAGACTGGTTGAATTGAGAGGAGGAAAAACAAAATGATGAGAACATCGTCATTTTGAACTAACCCTAGGGCAGACCTAGAAAGGAAAAGGGTGGTGAGTCTTGCCCTAAGATAACTTCTTTCATGTTACCTGAATTTGTTCTCTATAACCGTGATTCCCCTGTCACCTTAAGACAGCCTTGACTGAAAGAGAAAATTCTTTTTAGGGAGAGTTCAGGGTCTCTCATTTATTTAAATGTTTTTACGAAGAAGTCCAATCTGATGATGTTTTCCCAAACACCAACCAGGAGTGACCTGCCCTAAAAAGAGCCCTCTTTAAAAAATCATTATTATTATTTTTTAATTATAAGAGTGGTATATACTCATTGAAAGAAAAACAGGAAATTACAGAGAAATAGAAAATAAAATTATTCAATATGTATTTCAATATGTAATTCCAGAGGTAACATCTTGGTTAGCATTCTGGTAAAATGTGAGCATGAATCATATTGGTAATCAGAGTCAACAGATATTTATTGTGTCCTTGGGAATGTACTAGGTGTGTTTGCTGTGTCATCTCATTAAATTCTTGTAGCCATGTTGTAAATTAAGTTAATTTTTAAAAATCGTTTTATAGCTGGGGAAATGGAAAGGTGGGGAGAGTGTTTGCCTTCGATCACTTAGCTGATAAGCAGGCCAGGCAGATCTCTCTTGAAACATTATCCCTCTATAAGCAGCTCTTAGAAAAACAATGTTCCCTGTCTAACTTTTCCAAGACTGAGATTTTATCAAAAACTATTGCCAGTCCTAGCATTTAAGCCTCCTGCAATTAAGTCTGCAAGAGGGGGGCTTCCCTGGTGGCGCAGTGGTTGAGAATCTGCCTGCCAATGCAGGGGACACGGGTTCGAGCCCTGGTCTGGGAGGATCCCACATGCCGCGGAGCAACTGGGCCCGTGAGCCACAACTACTGAGCCTGAGCGTCTGGAGCCTCTGCTCCGCAACAAGAGAGGCCGCGATAGTGAGAGGCCCGCGCACCGCAATGAAGAGTGGCCCCCACTCGCCGCAACTGGAGAAAGCCCTCACACAGAAACGAAGACCCAACACAGCCAAAAATAAAAACATAATAAATAAATAATAAATAAAAATTAAAAAAAAAAAAAGTCTGCAAGAGGTAGTCTGGCTCCAAAAAACTGCAGACTTACTGTTACCTGGAGGGAAGAGAACAGACCTCCAGGAAACTATTTCAGAGACAGTTCCAAGGAAAGGGACAGGAAGAGACAGGTAGAAGGCTGCATGTTTCAAGGGTTTGTGCCGGGCACACCCAGGTACCAAGGGGAGGAAAGAGACTGAAACGTCCATGTGAAGGATGTGGCAGAAGCCCAGGCTTTGGAGCTGAGCACGTGGGCTCAGACCCCAGCTCTACCACTTAGTAGTTGTGTGAACTCAGGCAAGTTCCGTAATCTCTCAACCTTCATTTTCTCCTCTATAAGATGAGGAGACTAATAATTCTTACCTCACAAAGTTGAGATGAGAAGTAAGTTAATACAGGTGGTTTAGCCCCAGTGCATGGCACAGAGTAAAGGCACAAATGAATCACTCTTCTTATTAATGATTAATCTTCTAATTAGTATTACTGCCTTCAGCAAGACCCTAAACAAGGCCTAAAGACCCTAAACAAGACCCTAAACACAGGCCATAGTGTTTAATTGCTTCCTGGGCCAAATCTTCTCTCCTGTGGTTTGATCCAGGAACCTAACCTACGTTTATAACATGGTGTCTAGAGAGAAATGTGTTCTAGGTTTCCCTCAAACTCATGTAGAGCTAAAATTTTGGAATACTACCCTTTAGTAAGTGAGAGGCTATCTTGAGAGTTGCTAAGGGTGTTTTTTAAAAATTAATTAATTAATTGATTAATTAATTTTTGGCTGTGTTGGGTCTTCGTTGCCGCACGCGGGCTTTCTCTAGTTGCAGCGAGCGGGGGGCTGCTCTTTGTTGCGGTGCACGGGCTTCTCATTGCGGTGGCTTCTCTTGATGCAGAGCACGGGCTCTAGGTGCACGGGCTCAGTAGTTGTGGCTCACGGGCGTAGTTGCTCCGCGGCATGTGGGATCTTCCCGGACCAGGGCTCGAACCTGTGTCCCCTGCATTGGCAGGCGGATTCTTAACCACTGCGCCACCAGGGAAGTCCGGGTGTTTTGGTTTTGTTTTTGTTTTTCACAGTAAATTACCACATCCCCACATCTCATTTATTTATTTATTTATAAAATATTTATTTATTTATTTGGCTGTGCCAGGTCTTAGTTGTGGCATGCAGTGTGGGCTCTTTGTTGCGGCACGCGGAATCTTCGTTGCGGCCTGTGGGATCCTTAGTTGCAGCATACAGGATCTAGTTCCCTGACCAGGGATGGAACCCGGGCCCCCTGCATTGGGAGCACGGAGCCTTATCCACTGGACCACCAGGGAAGTCCCTCACATCTCATGTAAAAAATCAACTTTGTTTTCATTACAAAAGGACAAAAGTGTGTCATACTTTTACAAAAATGAAAGAAAAGGGTAAAAAGTACCCCTGGCTAATCCCATACTCCTAACAGAATTATTGCTAGCTTTTGGTCATATTTCTTTCTAGAGTTTTCTTAACTCTATAATTTTAGTGGTAATCATATGCAAGAGTTTATTCTCTGTTTTTCTTTTTGTTACTTAAGATTTAATCATACATGTTTTTGTGTTATTTTGGCACAGAATATATTTTGGTCTCCATTCTGTCCATTTAATTGAGGATGTGTTTGCTGTGGAGATTCTGTGTCCTGGCTTTAGCATCTCCCACGCTCTTCTGATAACACGTTTAGAATTTGAGGAGAGACGTGGTTTTGGTAATGCAGAGAGGATGTGGGGCCTTGCCAAGTAGCCTTCGTCATCTTAGTGCATTTACCATGGTCCAGGGAGGGCCCTCAGCTATGTGGCCTCAGAAACTGGATTTTTTCAGTAACTAAGAGCATAGCCACCTCTCACAGGTGAATCCATACTATCCCACTACATGCAATTGAAGTATGAAATCAAAATAACAACCCATCAACTGACAGAAATACAATACAGTAGAGTGGTGATTCTGGCAGCCACCAGTGTGTCTGCCTGTAGGTCATCCCTAGTGTAGAGTCATTTAATGTAAAGTAAAATAATGTAACAATCACAACAGTGATGGTCACCACTTAGTGGGTGCTTACTGTGTATCAGGAGGTGGGCTAACACTTTATGTATTAATATATTAGATCATCCAGTCCCTCAATAACTTCTCTAGGAAGGTACAATTTTTATCCCCATTTTACAGGTAAGGAGACCAAGGCTCAGTGAAGTGATGGGCTCGAGGTTTCATAGTTTCTGTCTAAACCCAAACCCCAGATCTTAAACACTGTGCTGTAGTTCTCTTATTCTTACAGATATTTGGCCTCCTGTGTTGACATCCTTTTATGTTCCTTGCTGTCTCCCCAACCTCTTGGGATGTGCCCTGTGCCAATGTCTCATTGTGACGATAACACTGATAACTGAAAAATCCTTGATTTTTCATCCTCTGTTTCAAGGAACATGTTTTTCCAGCTCTCACAGAGGGAGAAGAGCTTTTGTCTTTTCCCTTATTTTCTCTTTGGGTCAAAATATGCCCTAGAACAAGAGTTCACCTTCCCTTAAAGCTGTGCCAGGAAGGGGCAACTAAGAAAGAGAACCATTAGGACTGAATTTTGGGCTGTGCCAGCTCAGAACTGAGGAGGCATTGACCTTCTCTTCTTTGCTGTCTCCACCGGTGCAGCATCTGGAAATGGCTTTTCTTCTGGGGTGAATGACAGCTAGGGTGATAACCCAGAGAGAACTCCTGTGGTGTATAGATGGTTGGACCCTTCTACCTCCAAAATCTCTGGTTTTCTGGTCTCTAAACTCTCATTGGAGAACTCCCACTACTGTTAATCAAGATCGGTTGGGGATAGGTTTTCAGTTTGTGCTAATGTGAATAATTTCAGGATAGGATTTCCATCTGAAACAGCATGTCTTTGTGATTGCATTTTAGGGATTGCTGGAGCGAAACTACCAAGCAGAAGCAGGCATTGCACTGTCAGTTGTCATCAGGTTTGCAATCAGATTGGAAAAGCTGAACTTGAAGCTTCCTGCCTGCAGTGAGGCCGAGAGATAACCTGTTGCTCATAATAAAAGACATGAGCTTCAACGTGACTTTCCACCTTTCCTACAAATTCCGATTATTGTTGCTTTTTACTTTATGCCTGACAGTGGTTGGGTGGGCCACCAGTAACTACTTTGTGGGTGCTATTCAAGAGATTCCTAAAGCAAAGGATCTCATGGCTAGTTTGAACAAGGGTTTAGTTTTGGGAGAGAAAGGAACTGTGACAGAGGAAGCCTCTGTGAAAAAAGCAAACCTGAACAACTGCTCTTCTGTGTCTCCACACCTCAGTAAGTATTTATTTTTTCTTTTTAACAAGTAGTACATACACTTTTTATTTGAATATAACAAATGTACAGAAAAGTACAAAAATCAGAAGTGTGCAGCTCACTTAAGTTTCACAAAATGAACACACCAGTGGAACCAGTATGTAAATTAAGAAATGGAATCTTCCCAGAACCCCAGAGATGCTTCTTTCAGTCACGACTCTTACTCCAAGCTTATATTCCATCCATTAGATTTTTTTGAACTGTACCTAATTGGAAACATACACTATGTACTCTATTGTGTCTGGCTTCTGTTGCTCAGCATTATGTTTGTGAGCTGTGTTTGTATTGCTGACAGATAGTATTTATTATGTGAACATACCCCATTTGACCCTGCAGCTGCAGAAGTCTCAGCAGGCATGTCAATAGGCATGTGTGATGGGCTGGGGGTCGGTTGACCCAGGCCGGTGGCTCTGCTCCACGTGTTTCTCATCCTCCTGGGACCAGCAGGCTAACCTGGGCATGTTCTCCTGGCATCTGCAGGGAAATGACAGCACATCCAAGCTTCCACTCATGTCCTATCTGTTAACGTCCCCTTGGCCCACCGTATGGAGCCGAGGGACAAGATAGTATGTTTTCAATGTTGTCTTGGTTTATTTCTGTGTTTATTTCTTAAATATGTTGTATGTTTTGATTCTCCTTTGACATCTGGCCTTTCAATTTAAATGACTAAGAAGTTGGTCTTAGGGAGCACATTAATTAGGAAGGACTCCACAGTGATATTCTATGTAACCCACAAAGGTTCTACCAGACCTCTAATTCTCCACAACATCGAAGTGCTTATAGTTCTCCAGATAATCCTTGGAGTGTTTTTCCAGAATGCCTTTCCTCAGCCCATGTGTGTCTGGCGGATTCCTGTCTAGTCATCAGAAATCTAGTTTAGATCACTTCTCTCCCAGAAAGGTTTCTGGGACTGCCCCAGAGTGAATCTTAGGCTCACTGGGTGCCCACCTTTGTTTCTGTTGTTGTACTGGTCAGTGTATTATTTACATGTTTGCCCTTCTTCCCCAGGAGACAGTGTGCAGGCAGGATGAAGGCACGGTGATCCTTTCCAGCTCTATGAAGTCCAGAGCTCCTCCCTGGTCCTGCAGAGGTGGCTCTCTGCGTACACTTAATTGGCTATCTGTGGGGCAGTCTAGGGCTCTTCAGAGGCTTCTTGCTCTTAGAGGCACAAAACCTGCAGGTCCTTTTTCCTGATTGCATCACAGACTTGTACTGTGCTCATACTGGCATGCTGCTTCTCTTTACTCAGTCATGGAAGAGCCAAAACATTATTCCGGATTGTTCAAGGGAGATTGTTCTGCTCACAGATTACACAAGTTGAGATAGCAAAATGAGTTATTGAAATGCAGATCTGACTGTATCATCCCCCTTGTTCAGAATTCTCTCAACATACTTAAGCAACAAATGCATTCATGAAAACAGATGGGCAGTGACACAGTACTGAGTATGGATCCAGAGGGCGACATAAGTAGCGACAAATTAAGATGGGCCATTAGTGACCCAAGAAGGAATAAAACTTGAGAAAATAATCACAGGGGCAGTAAGGGAGACTGCTAGAGTGAGTGGAAGCAGGCACCCGAAGATTAGGCACATAATAAGCTACTACAATGAGGGAGTGAGCAAGGGGACTGGTTTACGTCAGACCTGTCGCATGGGGCTCTTTCCGGGGCCAGGAGCAGAGACACGGTCAGGTTAATTCAGATGATGGGGCTTATGAACAGGCTACACAGGAAGACATCTCAACAGCCATCCCATCGTTTCCCAGCAGCTCTGGTAGCTTGCCTTTCCTTGTAACTCCTTTTCTTGTTTGTTTTTAGGGATTACTGCCTGCTGACTCTATGTCTTGTGTGTAGACCCTTGTGGAAAGGCACTTGTAGGTCAGTTCTTTGCTCTTGGTGCTGTTGGGCAGAGTCTTTCAGCCATGTTGTGGACAGTAGAGCCTGGTCTAAACAGCCATGGCCAGGGTAGGAGGTGGTCACATGGAGCAAGGCACAGTGACATACATGGGAAAGGTGGGTGACTGCTTTACTCAGAAGAAGATAGCTCAGTTTGCAAGTATCTTGGACAGTATATGTGGAGTTTTTCTTGTTTTTGTTTTTTGTTGGCCACGCTGCGTGGCATGTGGGGTCTTCGTTCCCCGACCAGGGATGGAACCCGTGCCCGCTGCAGTGGAAGCGCGGAGTCCTAACCACTGGATGCCAGGGAGGTCCCGAGTTGTAAAAAGCGTGTTCCCTAACCAGAGCTCTGCCTCCTCTCCTACCAGTCAGTATTCCCTGTTCATTCGGGTCTGAGGGGAGGGTCAGTGGCTTCAGCCTTATCTTTAAAGCCTTGCATGAGATTGGTTACCATGGATGGTCTTGCGTTTCATCCAGTCAGGCTGTGTCCAGACTCACTGAGCAAATGCCCCATTGGGGATTTTGCCTCGTGGAACAACGGGAGGATTCTTGCGGTGTTGCCCATACCTGTTGCTGCTGAGTTAGGGAGGGAGGCTAGTTTCTATTTCCTTTCGCTGCTTTACCTTCAGGGAGTTAGAATAGCTCTCAAGAGCTTAGGGAAGGACCTTAGGGAAAAGCGCCTTGTCCGTGAGCTTGATTCCATGGAATGCTCTTGATCTTTAAGAGACTTCACCCTCCTTTGGAATTTTTTTTTTTTTAATGACAACAAATAAAGTTGGATCGATTGATTCATTCATTCCGTGGGTGAGGCTTCCGGTTTTTTTCCGCCCCCCCCTTTGGAATTTTGAGAAGGAAAAGAGGTTAGAGCAAATCTGAAGTCGTTCAGTCTACCCCTGACCTTTGCTCTTCACCAGGGTCCTCAGAACAGAGTGTATTTTCTACTTACGGGTGAATCATAGAGCCAGGACTGGTTACCCAGCACAAGAGAATGCTCTTGTATGTCATTTGCTTGTTTTTGCAGCCAGTAACCTGAGTCATAGATTCTGTGGTTATAGTTCGTGACCAAATGAGGCTTTACGATAGTGCTCACTGTGTGCCAGGCAACTAGCACGGAGTGTGTGACGTGTACTAGCTCCTGTAGGCCCATCAGCCTTTGATGAGCTTTGCTCCTGTTAGTTCCTGTGTCCTGTTTTTATTGTAGAAGGCCAGAACAAGCTCGTTTTCAAACCAGATCTCACTCTGGAAGAAGTACAGGCAGAAAACCCCGAGGTGCACAGAGGCCGGTATCACCCTGAGGAATGCAGGGCTTTGCAGCGGGTCGCCATCCTCATCCCTCACCGGCACAGAGAGAAGCACCTGCTGTACCTGCTGGAACACCTTCACCCCTTCTTGCAGAGGCAGCAGCTGGAGTATGGCATCTATGTCATCCACCAGGTGAGTGTGTGGGCAGACCAGGCCTCTGCCCGCCACACCCTCCTCTCTGTGAGGCGCTTCGTCTGTCTTGGGTAAAAGGGCATCAAACTATCATCAAAGGTGAGAGGCGCTTCGTCTGTCTTGGGTAAAAGGGCATCATACTATCATCAAAGGTGAGGTCTCTTATCTCATTTATCCTTGAAAGTAGTAAAGGCACTTCTCTTCCCAGAGTGTGGAATAATGGGATAAGTGCTGGGAAATTTTACTGGCTCTTAAGTGATCCTCTGGAGGAAGCCTGTTTTCTTTCGTGAGCCCTTCCATGTCAGACAATGACAGCCCGAAGATATTCCCCTGGGACTGACCTTATGTTGCCTTCTGCATTTGCTATACACTACACAGTGAGATGTTGGAACTGTGCTTTATTATTGAGCCTGGCTATTCAATGGGGATCTAGACAGAGGAGTTGACTACTGTGTGTTAATCGCCATGGAATTCTATGACTCTCTCCACCTTTCTGCCTTTAACTTTGCCACTATCTATTATGTAGAACATTATGTTTAGTTTTCACTTTTTTTAAAAAAATAAATTTATTTTATTTATTTATTTATTTTTGGCTCTGTCGGGTCTTCTTTGCTGCGCGTGGGCTTTCTCTAGTTGCGGTGAGCGCAGGCTACTCTTTCATTGTGGTGTGCGGGCTTCTCATTGCGGTGGCTTCTCATTGCGGAGCACAGGCTCTAGGCGTGCGGGCTTAAGTAGTTGCAGCACGTGGGCTCAGTAGTTGTGGCTCACGGGCTCTAGAGCACAGGCTCAGGAGTTGTGGCTCATGGGCTTAGTTGCTCCGCGGCATGTGGGATCTTCCCGGACCAGGGATCGAACCCGTGTCCCCTGCATTGGCAGGCAGATTCTTAACCACTGTGCCACCAGGGAAGCCCCTAGTTTTCACTTTTATGATTCACTTTTTTGGCTTCCAAAAGCATGATTTAGTAGGAACACGGTAAGTATTAGTGTAGCCTGCTTTGAAGAGTTTGGCTCTAAGTGGAGTGGGTGATTTAAGGTGCCTCTATCTGGTATTAACATTTATTGAAAGAAAAATAAGACATCAACAACTCTACATGGCTATCTTTTCAAAATTGTCCTGGGCCGTCCAAATAATTCCCCCTCAAATCCTTACAAATGCTCCGAATGCAAGGAAAATCATTAACTTTATGCCTAATATTGGTTATAACTGGTAATATTTGTTTTAGGAAAACTTTTGACAGATCAGAGGATGCTGTTCTACAATGTATACTTTATAATAAACTGGGGCTCTTAAAAATTAATGTGTATATATATATATATTACATCTATCCCCATTTTGTGAGGATTTGAAACAAAGTTTAACTGTTATATTGGTTTATCATTATTTTTGTTTTTAACATTGTTAGTCATTCAGAGTTCTTACTCAGGACAGCAACCCCCAGCATATATTTTTATGAATAGAAAAATATGTCTGTTTTATGTTATTCTTTTCAGGAAAGTACTGTGGTGAGTTCTGAGAACTGCCTATACTTTTGTTATGATAAACTGTTTATTGAACTGGAATTTATTCTTAAGGAATTTGATCCAAATAGCCATGAAAAAATTACTACTGTAAAAAATTGTTCCATACTATAGCTTTGATTATATTACTGGTTTATTTGTGTTCTTTCCTTACCCAGTAAGGAATCTCCTCTGTAAGGCCACTATGAGGATTAGTGTCTGCCATGAAGTTTTAAATCCAGGTTCTCTTACAGTGATTCCACAAGACTTTTAAGTAGCTTAGGTATATGAGCAGTAACCTTCTCTGTTTATAGGTCAGGATTTCTTGATCCTTTCTGGCAAGCTATATTTTTGGGGGAGCTTAGTGTAAATTTGTTACATGGGGTAAGATTGGGATTAGCTAAGAGCTGAATAGTGAAGCAGTGATTCTACTTGGCATGACTGGTATGTAAGAAAGGTTTTGTGGTTTTACATGGAATAAATAAAGGTATGTTTAAAAGTTTTTTAGAGTTATCTTTATTAGTATTTTAAAACTATGTTTTTTTTTAAAATTGTTGTAAAATACCCATAACATAAAATTTACCATTTTAACCATTTTTATTGTAGAGTTCAGTAGAGTTAAGTTTGTTCACATTGTGCAAATAATCTCAACTAATCTTTCATCTTGCAAAACTGAAACTCCAAACCTATTAAACAACAACCCTTCATTTCAAGGTGTTTTTAGTTATGGAATACAAGTATGTATGAAGCGTAAAGAAAAACACAAAGGGCCTGTTATTGTTATTGCATCTACTGTGTCAGATTTTCATGTCATATGTATACTCTTGTGCATTAGCAAGAATAATACCAGCTTCTGCATGTGAACTGAACAGGGGAACAGTGTGAAATCTTGTCTCAGGAGCTTTTCAAGTTTTAATTTCCATATCTATAGGCTGGAAGTAAAAAGTTTAATCGCGCCAAACTCCTGAATGTGGGCTATCTAGAAGCTCTCAAGGATGAAATTTGGGACTGCTTCATATTCCATGATGTGGACCTGGTGCCCGAGAACGATTTGAACCTTTACAAGTGTGAGGATCAGCCCAGGCATCTGGTGGTTGGCAGGAACAGCACTGGGTACAGGTAAGGCGGCTCTGCTCACAGCTGCCTTAGGTCAGAAGCCTGGCCTGTTATCATCAAGGCTGTGCAGACACTGTGTCCAGGGTGTCTGCAGAAAATGAGAAATAGGAAAAATGGTCCATGATATATCACTCGAAGTTCAAAACAGGAATTAGAGAAATTCGATTTTTTTTCTTATTAGGAAAAAATCCTCCAACAGCCTTGGCAGAGGATCACAAGGATAAAATGGGAGAGAGGAGGGGAGGGAAAATAGTCCAGGCTTTGCAAATGGCGGCCAGCCTCGCCTGCAGGGCCCGCCTGGTGGAACTTCTGCAAGGGCTCCCACGCTGAGTAGAACTCAAGTAACTTATCTATCTCTCCGTGCCTTCTGCCTCTAAGAGGCAACAAGAGTGTGCCTCCAGGTCAGCTTTTAGGTCTCCTTTGTGAGACTGTGATGTCTCTTTCCAGACCGAGTCCGGAGGGAGACTGGGAAGGGGCACATCCATCAAGTGGTCTGCTCAGGAGCCAGGACACCCAGGACAAGTTCCTTTCTCTCAAGGTCACTGTGGGAAGAGCCAGGCACCGTCATTTCTGCTTTCATAGCCCGCACCCGCCCCCCCCACCCCCGCCGCCCCATCCCACCCTCTACCACACACACACACACAGAGGCATAGCTGCTTTTCAACCTTATTTTGTACCAGTTCCTATTTGAGAACAACTGAGGGGAATTAGTGACCAAGAAAGTTCTCCACAAGGGAAACTATATGTTCACTTATATGTGTGCACACTTACCTGTCAGCCTCCACCAAGCCCTGCCCTTCGTGTGTGCTCACACGTGGGGTGCTTACTGCACTAGGGGCCCTGAGACCAATCTGAATGAGGCCAAGTGCCCCTCCTCACGGCACTCCCTGGTGTGTACTGCTCCGGGGAGACAGGCAGCTGCAGTGGGGCTGTGTCAGCTTTGCACTTCACCTCTGCAAATTCAACTAGGAGCACGTGCTAATGAGAGGGAGAGTACGGGGTGGGTGTGAGGCCGAGGGAGAGAGAGAACTGTAACACTATAAAATAAAATGGGAGATTCCACCAGTGTCTACTCTGGGAAGTGAGCATGAGATGCAAACCCTGAATCTCTTTTTGTGTGTGTGTGAAATATTCTTATTTTTTCTCAGTCATTTAGAAAAGTAAAAACCATCCTTACTTCACAAACCATACAAAAACAGGTGGTAAGCCGGATGAGGCCTGCGGGCTATAATTTGTTGGTCCCTATAATAGCATGTCAACTGGGATGACAGGATCAGATTTGCATTTTCAGCCAGTGAGTCTGGAATTCAAATGTGCATATGAATCATCTGGGGATTCTGTTAAAATGCAGATTCTGTTGTGAGATTCTGTGTATCTAACCAGCTCCCAGGTGATATTTTGGCAGCAAGGTTTGATCTGTGAATTACACCTCGACTACCAAGGCTTTCAAAGATCCCAGGTTGGATCCATCCATGGAAGAGAGCCTGGATTGGAGAGCGAGGGTGAGGATGGAGGGGAGAGCTGTAACATCAGTTAGGAGTCTTTTGGGAGGTTGGCTCAGCAGGCCTTGGTTGCTGGGAGGAAGTGAGAGCTGGGAGAGAGGGAGAAGTTGAAGATGACAAGGTTTTGTTGGTTAGTGCTGCCGTAAGCGGAGATCCCAGTGATCTGTACAAAACTGGGTACAGAATAGTGCTAAAGAAGTTTTTGCAAACCATGAGTCTCTTGATGCCTCCCTTGCTCTTGGTTTCCATGTTGCTCTTATTGTGTAGGTTTCTCACTTTGGACTGTTTAAGAGATTTCCAAGAGTAACGCTGACTGCAGGCGATCTTTGCGTCAGGTACAGACTTTAAACCTAGTCCCTGTGTAAAGCGTGGGATATAAACAAATACCTAGAATAAGCCACAATGGGTGAGAGCACACTCTCTTTAAGAAACACCTAGGGAAGGCTTTAAAGCTGTTGTCCAGGAAATGTGGCATCTTCATCTTGTGGAATCAGTGGGAGCTTCCCCGCAGAGTTCCAACATGTGGAAGCAAGAGAGAACATGGCACAGGTTTTGAGGAAAGGCGGGTAGTTCCTTAGTGCTGGAGAATGAATGTCTGAGACGGTGGAGGGAGGAGACGCTAGAGATGAGGGTAGGCAGGGGCCAGATTAGGCAGGCGTTGTTCAGTCTGGTAAGGAGTTTGGAGTTCCTGTGGAAGGAATTTAGAGTGCTGCTGACACATGGTTACAGCCAGGAATGACAGGAGAAAGGTCAGTTCAGCTGGCCTTTAGTGTGTGGGATGGAGCAAGGCAGGAGGGGAGAAGATGAGAGGCAGATGCCCACTCCTGCCTCCATGCTCCAGGGGCAGTGGGGCCAGAGGGCAGGAGAAGGGTCTGGAAGAGAATCCAGGACTTTTTCTTTTGGGGAACTTGATTATTATCTGGAGGTTTTGCTTTCTGGTCCGTGAGCCACCTCTGCACTTAAGAAAGCAGCATATCATGACCGGGTACCTTGGTATTTTCAGAAGCATGCTAGCCATCTGCTCACTCATTGGTATTAAGATGTCACTCTCTACGACGTAGAATACCTGTACTTCAGACCCTTGACATGGGTGATAACTTCCCATTGCCCAGTCTTTCTAGACATCTGTGGTGAGAAATGACAATCACACAGGATTGTTTTCTCATTTGTTTGTTTTTGGAGTATGGATACACAGGATTGTATCAAGGACAGGCCTTTTGTTGGGATTCTAGATTTTATCTTTGCATTAAGCTGGACCATAAGAAAATGAGTTTTTAGGCATTCCTGCTGGGAACTGATCTTGAGTAAAACTTTGGTGTGATGATCGTGGGTTTTATCAGATGCCACTCACTCTGAAAACAGCCCCTGTACGAATCTTGCTGTTTTAACTTGCTATTGTAATTGGCCAGACGTTTCTTTTATAACTAGAACTCAGGGAGCCTTTGTCTTCCTTGAGTAACTGACAGTTTTCCTAATGTAAACCAGGTGACTGAATGTGTCTCCTCTTTTGATCTGGATGCAAGAAGCTCAGAGTCAAATCCATGACCTTCTTTTAGAAGCTGAAAAGAATCTTATTTGCAGATCAGAGTTCTAGTATATTTCCTATTCTAATCTTCTACCTGATTGAAGTTTTCCTCTAGTCCTGGTTTGTCATTTATGTTTTTCTACTTTATTGTATGTATCATGTAAACTGCCTCATCTTCTGTGGTTTGGGGGAGGTTTGCATAGGTAACGTAGGAGTTGTCTTCCTCCTCCTTACTGCCCTTCCTCCTTTGGACAAAATCCCTCTAGTTGCTGGCAGGTGCAGTTGCAGGTGGCTAAGTGTCTGCCCTCTGCTGGTAACTGTGTGTCCCTGCACCACAGAGCTTAAATCAGCACACTATTCATTGTCACAACTGCCCCATGAGTATGCAGGGAAGCGCAAGAAGTGTTTTCACTTTACACACATGCAGAGGGAAGAAGTTAAAGTAACTTGTCTCAACTATCTCAGACTCTGATGAAGACAGAAATAAATCTTGTTTATCCCAGTGATTATGGGTCAGTGATAAAGATCTGTACTGGCCTGTGGGAAATTTTATTGCCAAGAATTCCTTTGGTACCTGCCTGCTTTCTACAAGGACTTTACTGTTATTTAATGACTCCATTTTCCCCACCCTTGGGCCTTACAGGCCTTTAAAAATAAGTAAAACTATTTCAGGGCCAATCAACTATTTATGCTTTTCTAGATAAGAAGAAAAACCAGAAGGAAAGATCAATAAACATGTAGATATTTGGCACCTAAGAGGCAGCTGAGAAACTGATACTTCTTTAACCTTTCTTTCCAACTGGTCTCCTCCTGCACCTCCCACTGCAGCTAAACTGGTCTCTCGGTGCTCCTCACACAGCCTGCACTTTTCTCCCTCTCTCTGCCTTCCGTCATGGAGTTCTGATCACCAGGAGTTCCCCCAGTTTTCTACCTGTCTGAATCCTCCCAGGCCCACCTGCCCTGACGTGTGGCATCTCCTTCCTCAGAACCCTGATAACGTTCACCTCTCTTGTTGGACTATCAACTGTGTGTGAGGGCAGGGCCCACTTATTCTAGCGTTTAGCCAGCTGCTTTGCACACAGTGGATAGTCGTTACTTAATAGGTCACTACCAAGTCATCAGTGCTGGTTCCCTCCTGGTGACCCCTTTTCGGCGTGTGGCAGGTTACGCCTGGGCAGTGGTTCCACCCAGTGTTCTGATGAAGCTGCTAGTTTTCAGGTAGTTTAGGAACCCCTTCCCAGCCAAACAGAGTCCAGTAACTATGGCAACAAGTCACTGCAGTCAATGTCTTGGTCAGTAGTAGCTGCCTTCTGAGCACTTTGTTCTTTTTGTTTGTTTTAGGTTGTTATTTTCCAGAATTTTAGGTTGGGGGTATAGGAGGAAATCTGTTTCCATTGTGGGTTAAGCAGGGTCCTCCCCATCTGTACTCAGAACATAGAAACAAGCAGCTGAGCTACAGATTAACTTTTGGGACTCCACCTATTAGATGGCAAGTGTCTCCGTGATTATTGATCTTTCCTTTTGGTTTTTCTTCTTATCTAGAAAAGCAGACATATTTTATTGGTCCTGGGATACTTTGAACTGACATTAATTAAAGTTAGAAATCCTCCATATATATTCACATCCTCTTATTCAATAACATCCAAGTTATTAAGCTGCCTTTATTTGCATTTCTGAATTGTTACAGTGTTCTATTCAAGGGGACATCTTTATTTCTCAGATTTGTTAATTTGTCTACCAATAATCCATGAGTCCTAAATGAGTGGGAAGCGCTCTCTGACCAGGACCTCTTGACCGCGTTTCTTTCCCCTTTTCCTTGTTGGTATCCCCACAGCTCCACCCTTTTTACTCTCCTCTTTTCACGTACTGCATTGTCTTCGGGCAGCTTTCCCTACCCTTGTGCCTTCAGGTACCACCTCTTGACAGCTTATTTCCAAAGCTGTAGCCACTCCTCTGTATTGAACTTGGACCTTGTATCCTTTTTCCCACTGGCAAAAGCCCCAAGGGTACATCATATTCAGTTTATCCAAACCATAATTTGTCTTCTTCTCAAAACCTAATTATCAGTTTGTATACCCTGTTTTTGTGAGAGGCACTGTCATCTACCTAGTTGCCCAAGCTGGAAACCTCAGGGTTATTAAGGTATGTTGGGTTCTCCAGGAAACAGACTCTGAGACGGAGATTTGTATGCATATAAGTGGAGGTCTGCATACAAAGTGTGTACAGGAGCTCTCTCCTGCTCTCCACCCCACTCCCTAAAAAAAAGTAAAAGTAAAAAGCCACTCGTTCACGCCGAACCTGGATGCAGCCTCAGAATGCTCTTAACCCAGAGCCCTTGGCAGCCACAACTATTCATTGGGTTGGCACATGAGATGAAATCTATCATCCAGATCTGATATTATAGTGCACATTTACAGGTACCTCTGTAGACCTCTGCACACAAACACCAACAATAAAAGGTGGGTGGCACCTTGCTTAGTGAGCAGATGTGAGAGCTTGTGTAGACAGAGGACAGAAGGCCAGACAAGGAAGGCCAAGAACGTGGGAGCTGGCTGTCAAGCAGGAGTGGATGGGTGAAAGTTCACAGTCTTCACAGTGTTCCTAGAATGCCCGCCCTGCAGTCCGAGACTTCTGAAGCACCTGTGGAGAGCAAAAGGACTTTGCACTAACATTCTTACCATTTCTCTCCTCTCTTTCGCTCCAGGTTACGTTACAGTGGGTATTTTGGGGGTGTTACTGCCCTAAGCCGAGAGCAGTTTTTCAAGGTGAATGGATTCTCTAACAACTACTGGGGATGGGGAGGCGAAGACGATGACCTCAGACTCAGGTGAACAACAGAGACAGGTCCCCTCCACGGGGCTCTGCTAGCAGTGGTTGTGTATGGTTCCTGTGGATGCCAGGCCAGCAGGTCATGAGGCTCCGACTTGGGCTTGGAGGGTGGCAGGGGGTTGGGGGTGAGCAAGGCGGCCCAAATCGCTCTTTGCCACTGGCAGTTCAGAAATGATGGAGGGTGGTCTAGTCCTGGCTAATGGGTGTCCGGGGTCTGGGAGTGTTGATGGAGGTCTCCGTGGACTTGTCAGCAGGTATTACCTACTGAGATAGAGTCTCACCCGTGAATGGCAAGTCCCAGACCAGAGCGTCTGCAAAACTGCCACCTGAGGAAAGTGGCCAGAGGCCTGTTCTAAGCCTCTGCTTTCTCTCAGACCCCAGGCGACCCTGGTAGTTCCCAGTGTGCAGAGCAGGGAGTGCCAGCAGCCTGTGAGGAGTTGCACGCCCCGAAGCAGGCCAAGATGTCCTCTCCTTATACACGAGCCAGCCCCGCACTCCGTGGGAGCAGCTGCTGGCCTGACTCCCTGGCCTGACTCGGGGCTGCTGGCATGACCCTCAGATTCTCTTGGGCTCTTTTCTGCTCTGGGGGATTCAAAGGGGATATGCCTGGTCTCCCCTCTCAGCCCCCTTCCCTGAACTTGGGTTTCATGGCCAGATAGTTATGGGTATCCCTAACTCCCAGAAATAAGTAATTATTCAATAGCCTGGGGCCAGTATCTTCATACTTGTAACAACAGGGTCTTTCTATTAGGAGACCCCCTTTCCTCCTGTTGTTGCCTCTTAGAAAGAAAATTTCTCAGCTGGTGTTCTGAATTAATAGATGTGTGGCTGCCAGATGTTTTCCATTGCTTTTCCATTGCTTCAGCATGAAGAAGCCGGGCTCCATGCTGGTCTCGTTCCCAGGTCTAGGCTGAGAGTCTCTGGAATGTTTCTGGCAGGAGGGAACAGATCTCCCTGACCAAAGGCTGCATAGAAATGGCCGTAGTGATGGGCAGCGGCACTTCATGGCCCAGCCCATCAGCAGCCTGTGTGGCCGTGTCTTATGAAGTGGACAGAGGGTACCTGCTAGATTTCAGGGCAGGAATAGCAAGGGCTCGGAGTCAACCGTATCCATCATGTTCCCCAAATCCATTTCACTGCCCAGATGGGACGGTTAGTAGAATTTTACACTGATGATGTATCTTCACTCTCTTTTTTCCTGTTGCTCCTCGGTTTCAAGGTAAAGGGGAGCCCCAAGTTTTGCTTTCATTTGATAAGAACATCATGGCCTCCAGAGTGGTTCTTGACTAACGCTATGGATAAACCAACTGATTTGAGCATAAACATTTGCTGAAGTTTCTTTACTAAATACTTATTTACTCACCTGTGCAACAGGCACCACCCTCTTTCTGCTTATATAGTACATTACAGTTTGCAAAGAATGTTCCACGTGGGCAGTCTCATTTGAGCCTGTCAGATCAACTCTAACACCATTGCCATTTTACGGTTCAGGAAACCCAGGCCTGGAATAATGAATTGACTTACCAAGGTTGTAAATAACAGAGTCTAGATTTGAACCTAGGTTTGTGACATTTAACAGTCATGACTTTCCCTGTTAAAAGAAGGAAACACTAAGTAAATTAGGGATCCTAAGAGACTTGATTTTTTAAAGATGTATTTTCTCAGTTGTTTCTGGAAAATGACAAAGTATAAATTGACACATCTTCTTTGTACCTCAGTAGTAAATGTTAAGGGTGATTCTTCTATGGACTTACTGCCTGAGGCCCAACATAAGAAAATTCTTTTTTTTTTTTAATACCTAAATAATCAAGATATGTGTATGTGCACTTATATGTAAATTTTTGCAAATGATTCTTTTTTAAGTGCCTAGTGGTAGATAATCGGGATAGAATTTTTTTTTAAACACCTCTGCTATTTTTCCAGGGTTGAGCTTCATAGAATGAAAATAACCCGGCCACTGCCTGAAGTGGGTAAATATACTATGATCTTCCACAAGAGAGACCAAGGCAATGAGGTGAATGTAGAACGGTAAGTCCTGGATCCACGTGCCTGGCAGGCTACCTGCGTAGTCTCTTCTGTCAGCAGTCCTATGCCAGATTTGATCAGATAAGCCAGTTTATTTTGTTCAAAGCTTTTTATTGAGGTAATTTTTGGACAGACCCAAAAGCAGAGGGAACAGTCCATTGAATTCACATGTACACGTACCACATTCCCAGTTTCAACAGTTATCAACTCATGGCTTCTCTTCTTCTCCCACTTTCTTCTCCTCCCCCACTGGATTCTTTAGAAGCAAATGAGATATCGCAGCATTTCCTGTGTAAATATTTCAATAGTATCCTTAAAAGAAGTCTTAAAAAAAGAACTGCAGAGGTGCTGCGTGGAGACCCTCTGCACCCCTGCGAACACGGCGCTGCGGGCCGTGCGGAGCGTGTGGGCCATCTCTGTGCCCAGCACGCCCTGCCCGCCACGACCCTGGGGACTGCGGGCAGGCGCCGTCCGGGCGCTGCGCACCAGACCCGCTCTGCTGTCGGGTCCTAAATTCACAGACAAACGTGAATGGGTAACAACAGAAAACGGTGTTGGAACAGTGGGGATCAGCAATTTTGCACAGGAAGCTTTGGGAGATGTTGTTTACTGTAGTCTGGCTGAAGTTGGGACAAAATTGAACAAACGAGGAATTTGGTGCTTTGGAAAGTGGGAAAGCTGCTAGTGAACTCTATTCTCCTCTATCAGGAGAAGTAACTAAAACTAATGAAGCTCTAGCAGAAAATCCAGGACTTGTCAACAAATCTTGTTATGAAGATGGTTGGCTGATCAAGATGACACTCAGTAACCCTTCAGAACTAGATGAACTAATGAGTGAAGAAGCATATGAGAAATACATAAAATCTATTGAGTGAAAATGGAACCCCTAAATAAACTAGTTTGACACAACTTAATCTAGCATAGTTGTCTTAAATTAGTGGTGGATAGATTTTTAAAAAGCAACTTTTAGCAAAAGAAACTAGTTGCAACGATGTTGCCTGAAGAAAATACCCGGTAACTTCCTAATGACTTCAGATAAACACTATGCATCTTTTTCACAACACCCGATGATTTTTAGGCTAGTCTCCAGTTATAATATTCAGAATTCCTGAAATTATTTGTGGTAAAACTAGTTACGAAAATTATGTAATTCAAGGATAACATTGTTATCTTAACCTTATATAATATTGTAACTTGCTTACAGCCATCCCTGGATTTGGGTCAAAATACTCAATGAACTTCCCACTGGAAATAAATGGCAGTGGAGAAAAGTTTGTTAGTTGTATAGTGTCCAGTGAAGAACATTACTCTCTTAATTTTGCAACATACTGTGTTTACTGGTGCTATTTTTATACAGTGAAGCAACAGCCTTACAGGAAAATAAGAAACAGTTTACTAATAAAATATTCAACTTCCTAATTAAAAAAAAAAACTGCAATACCATTATCATACCTAAAATAAAATTATCAATACATCCTTAGTGTCATCAAATGTCCAGACAGTGTTCAGATTTCCCTGATTATCTCATAAATGCTTTAATAAATTTTTTTAAACAGTTGGTTTATTCAGATCAGGATTGTAGACAAGGTCCACACATTGCATTTGAATGATTTCTCTGAAATCACTTTTAATCTGTAGGTTCCCCCTTCCCTCCTTTTTTTTCCCCCTTGTAATTTATTTGTTGAACAAACCAGGTCATTTGTCTGATGGAATTTCCTACATTGTGGGTTTTGCCAGTCACATCCCTGTGCTATAACTTAATTTGTGCCTCTGCATTTCCTTATAAGCTAGGTCTTCGATCTGGAGGCTTAAACAGATTCCGGTACTATTTGGGGGCAAGAACACTTCCACTATAGTGCCATGTATCTCCTTTTGTATCCCAACAAGGGGGCATGATGTCTGGTCATGTTTTGGTGATGTCAGGATTGATCTGTGGGTTCACGTGTTGTCGGCCTCATACAGTCTTCACCTAATTATTTTAGCAGCCATCGGTGATCATTGCCTAAATTTATTATTCAGTTAGGGATTGCAAAATTATGATGTTCTGTCAATCCTTCTGCATTTATTAGATAGATTTTTCTACAAAGAATAATGTGCCTTCTTCAGCTGTCTGAGTACCTTGGGGTACGGCTCGTATAGAAAAGGCAGGATAAAAGGAAAGAATCAGCATTGATTTTTTATTTCAAAATGATGAGTTGATGCTTCCTACATCCTTCTGGGTGTAGTTAATATTCTTTTCGATGCTCAGATTGTCTTTGGCAAATGTTATCTTTTTCCAGCGGGCTCCCGAATCCTTTGACGTAACTGCAGTCATTTTGTGAGCTTTTTTCCCTTTGCGCTGGTGTGATGAGCTCATCTTGTGCTCCTGCCCCAGGAATTAACCCTTTCACCGAGAAATCCTGGCAGATAAACCAATTCTTTGGGGGGCTATGTCTGAAAAATCTACATTTCTTTGTTCTGGTGGTTTTTTTTTTTTTCCCTAATGTTTGAAACTGTATTAAAGGGCCTTTAGCCTTTTTGCTAGAGTCTACATTTTAAAACAATATTAAGAGACTTTTAGCCCTTATGTTAGAATCTACCACTTTAACAAAGCAGTTATTTCTATTTTCCATGTGTCTTTTGAGCCTTTGCCCATAGGTGTGCATTTTTCCCTCTAAATTAAAATAATAATAATTAATGAATAGATACAAAAGAATACTTACCAACTGTATGAAGAATCTGAAGATTCTTGATACCATGACCACTGGTCGTGTCCTCTAGCCAATTTATGCCCTTTACCTGTGTGGCCCTTCCTTATCCCATATCTTCCCCCCACCCCAAGAGGAAATACTTTCCTGAATTTTGATGATAATTAAAATTATTTTTGCTGTTTCTGGTTTTCTTATTTTCCCATGCGTTTGTATCCATATACAAAAGATTGTTTAGTTTTGCATGTTTTTCAATTTTATATAAATGAAATCATGCTGTATTATTTTTCTCTGTCTTTATTTAGCTCAACTTTATGCTTCTAGTCTCCGTCCACATTGTTACTGTAACCGAAATGCATGCTTTTCACTGCTCAGCTCCTAGAGACCAATTCAGTTCAACACCACCCCTCTCCCTGCATCCTCGGGCTCCAGCCACACAATTACTTCCTCTTCTTCAAACACATCCTTCTCTTTGACATGTCTCTGTGTCTTGCAGAGGGTGGTCTCTTTTCCTGGGTGTCCCTTCCCTCATCTTCTCTGCTGTGAATTTCTTCTCTTTCAAACCTTGTTCAAATTTACCTTCTCTATGACCCCTCATAGTCCCTCATGAAGTTAGGTGTCACTTCATTCAGCCTCCTCTGCATACAGTTTAACTTTATTTGAAGTTCCTATGAGTCTCTTATGAGTACCCACCCTGCCTACAGACTCAAAGTTCTCCCAGCAACATTGGAGGATTCATAGGTCCCCTGAAGCTTATCCAAGGACCTGTCAGCAGTGGATGAGATGTATCATTGTACATCCTTCTGTCCTGTAGACCGGGGGGGCTCACTGCGTGAAGGACTCTTCTGATCATTGGTCCTCAGGGTCTTCCATGGGGTTTGCCATGTGAACACATGGCTATCGTTAGTGTCTGTTACCTTAGATGGGGAAAATAAACTTCTTTTGCAGCAGGAAACCCAACAAGTGCAATAATTTACAAAGATGCGTTTGCCAAACTTTGTGACAAGGCAAAAAACAGTGGAAATAGATGTTAAATTCTTATCTTTCACATTTGTTCTTTATCTTTAGGATGAAGCTCTTACATCAGGTGTCACGTGTCTGGAGAACAGATGGGTTGAGCAGTTGTGATTATAAATTACTCTCTGTGGATTACAATCCTTTATATGTCAACATCACAGTGGATTTCTGGTCTGGCCCGTGACCCTGGCTCTTCTGCTGACATTTGGAGGAACTGAATATTTGATTGCAATAACTTTGGCCTAGAGACTTCCCCTAGTAGCACACATTAAGAACTTGTTGCAGCCAATTGTTGAGCTGATTCTCCCTCTTTCGTATTTTCTTAGCAGAACTCCTGGTGATACGGAATGTAAAACAATTGTTTTGATCATGAGGGTTAAATATTGTAATGTAGATGCTTGAAGGACTAAGTATAAAAGGACCACTCAGAAGATACCATGAAGGCTATCTGAGAACTCTTGATTGAAGAAGGTTTATTTAAGTTTGAAGTGACACATATTTTCTGGGATAAAAAATGCCACAGGAGATAAGATTGCTGAATGTCCCGGAGAACCAGGATTGTTCTTGTCCGAGCAGGAAAGGGTTGAAGATATATTTCTGTTACTCATTTATCCTGCATGGTCATCTGGGAAGAGGCGGCTCCCAGGTGAGAAGAAGGCCGAAGAAGAGGGGAGAAAGGTGAAGAATGAAGATGCCGCGAACTTGGGACCAAAGAGGTGGCAGAAGGACCGCATCAGGTGGAGAGCAGCTGCGGTGGTTGTACTGTTGCTATGGCTGCTGCCCTGCGGCAGGTGTCACCTGCCCAGGTACGCCTTCCAGTAACATTTTATCTACTAGTTTTCAGAACATTTTTGTAAAATGATTTTGTACGTATAGGATATGAAGTAGCAGTTTACAAATTACATATTAACTAATAATACATCAGAAGTACCTCTGTAGTAAAATATGAAAATGCTTTGGGTGTTCAATCTTGTTTCTTACTGTTGTTTTGTCACCAAACCAAACTTGGGTCCGCTTGCCCACATGCAGTGAAGCCAATCTACTGACACTGGGTTGTGGTGAAGGAAAGCGCAGCGTTTACTGCAGGCGCCAAGCAAGGAGTCCAGGCAGCTAGTGCTTAAAAGCCCAAACTCCCTGAAGGCTTTCAGGGAAAGGTTTTTAAAGACAGGGTGAAGGAGGGGTTGTGGGATGTGTGATCAGCTCACGGACAGTCTTCTGATTGGCTGGTGGTGATGTAATCAGGAGTCAACATCAACAATCTTCTGGTTCCAACTGGTCTGGGGTCTATGTGCTTGTGGGCAGCATACAGTTAACTTATTCCACCTGATGGGGGTTTCAGTATCTGCCAAACAGCTCAAAGGATATGGCTCAGAATATTATCTATAGCCCTTGAGAAGGAACTAAAGGTCCTTGACTTTGTCTAATGGCTAAACTATTATTATTTTGTCTTGTTAGACTGTTTTCCTTTCTTTCTGCATTTTCTCACTTCTCCGATTAAATTTACTCTTTGGAACTCAGGGAAGGCCTAGGAGGCTAAAGTTTCTCTACAGACAAGACATGGGGGAGGACATGGGGGTGGGTCTTTTCCAGGAAGGCCCCGTAGGGTCCTGCTCAGTTCTAGCTTCCAGATGTATTCATGTCAGTAATCCTACGGCTTAAAAACAAAACAGATGAGACTAAGCCTTCCCCCTCTCTCCCGCCTTCATCCTTCTGTTCCATCCTGTTCTTCCGTGCACAGCCTCCTTGTGAGGCAGCTCCAGGCCTGTGGCAGGTGCCTCTGAGTCTCGGCTCCTGGGCCGTGTTGTGTTTTTGTTCTCTTCATCCTCCTGTGCTTGTGATCAGTAATGGGCGCAGCAGGGCTGCCTCAGGGGCACACCTGGTTGGTGAGAGGATAGGAAGGGGTGGAGCCAGGGCTCCTGAGGCCTTTGATTTGGAAGGAAGGTGGGGCCATGGCACTGATTTGGTACTGCTGAGCTTCCTGGGAGAGGGGCGGGAAATGTGGGAGGATAATCTAAGGAAGGTAATCGGAGATGGATACTGGCTCAGAACAGAAATAAGAATATTTTGTTCGCCTAAGGGAATGGATACAAATAATGTAGATGTGGATGTTTTTGAGCATGTATTATGCAACTGTGCCCCAGGGTTTCTCAATCCATCATTATTACATGACACTTAATTTTTAAAATTCAACATGAGTGCGTGCCAGCCAGTTAGTGTAAATAATATCCTTCCCAAACAGCAAGAGGGAGGGAATAGGAGGATTTGGGGCTTCCAAAAAGACAGTAGTCACCACCCAAGTGGGGAAGGAGAAGAAAGGAAAATGCATTTTGTGGACGTGACAGGTTTACCTAGGGCTGGCCTGGTTTACCTTTAACCCAGTAGGGACAAGTAAATGCTGTGTTTTTTCTTTATTTAGAAAAGAAATAATAATGGTTTTATTTTTCCCCCACCCTCTTGTCTCCTCTGCAGAATCTTCCTCTAGCTTTCCATCCCGATTTTTTAATTGAGGTATAATTGATTTACAATATTGTGTGAATTTCAGGTGTACAGCATAGTGAGTCAGGGTTTTTTTGCAGATTATGTTCATTATAGGTTATTACAAGATATTGGGTATAATTCCCTATGCTGTACCGTACATCTTTGTTATTTATCTATTTTATGTATAGTAGTTTGTATCGGTTAACGATCCCAATTTTCTTAATTATAATCTAATGCAGACTGAGCTATTGTAATTGCCAACAGCCTATGCCAGGGGCCTCCAATTTGGAGGCTGTGGGTCCCTGGTCATGGCTGGGGAGGGTAAAGGAAGAGAATAGTGTGTGCAAGGAATTTCAGGATCCATACTGAGAACAATTTCTCATTCAATGGAAACAAAATACAATTAGTACCATGTGGGAACTCCCTATGTATTTTCAGCTATTAACAAGGCATCTGCATTTTTTTTAAAGGTTCGAAACCACTGTCCTATACCTATTGATATTCTTCAGGTAATTCTTTCAACCAAGATAAAGTACAAGTCATTTAAATGACTCACTATGAAACTTCTTGAGGTGGAAGATAGTTTTTTAAGACCTTTATTTTCCCTCTCTGCCACTGTACCTGCAATGGGAATCGAAGCCCATGACCGGCAGGAGGCATATGGCTGCCTGCTTGCTCTGCTGGGCAGTTTGGCCTCAGAGGAACCGAGCTTTCCCAATTTCCCGCCCTGTGTGTCTCTTACTGTTATTTGCCACAAAGAGGCCAAGCTTTCTGAGTTTTGTAGATAAGCCTACAACACTTGCTGAGGATTACATGGATGCAGGTCTGTTTGAACACCACAAATACTTAACATAAGGAGTGTACTACTTTAAAAGTTTTTATTGCTTTTTTTCACTTATAGTACCACTCCTTTTTATAGTGCTTTATGGTTTATGACATTTTTATACACACTTTATTGATT
This sequence comes from Balaenoptera physalus, assembly GCF_965194825.1. Taxonomy (NCBI): domain Eukaryota; kingdom Metazoa; phylum Chordata; class Mammalia; order Artiodactyla; family Balaenopteridae; genus Balaenoptera; species Balaenoptera physalus. Next base: position 81,051,857 of record NC_138891.1, read on the forward strand.
AGAGTTAAGTAGGGTAGAAGAGGAAGTGGAGGTTCCATTACACCATATTGTCTCCATCTGGGCTTTTCTCAATTCTTTTTTTTTTTTGGCCGTACTATGCGGCTTGTGGGATCTCAGTTCCCCAGCCAGGGATTGAACCCTGGCTCCAGCAGTGAGAACGCCGAGTCCTAACCACTGGACCACCAGGGAATTCCCTGGGCTTCTCACATTCTTTAAGGAAGGTTTCCTGACTCTACATCCCTGTCCTAGCTCCTAGAGAAGTTTGGTACCTTCTGGACTTGAAAGTGCATTCCATTCTAGGAACTTCCCTGGTGGTGCAGTGGTTAAGAATCCGCCTGCCAATGTAGGCGACACGGGTTTGATCCCTGGTCTGGGAAGATCCCACATGCCGTGGAGCAACTAAGCCCGTGCGCCACAGCTACTGAGCCTGCAGTCTAGAGCCTGCATGCCACAAGTACTGAAGCCCGTATGCCTAGAGCCCGTGCTCTGCAACAAGAGAAGCCACCGCAGTGAGACGCCTGCACACCGCACCAAAGAGTAGCCCCCGCTCACCGCAACTAGAGAAAGCCCATACACAGCAACCCAATGCAGCCAAAAATAAATAAATTAATTTAAAAAAAAAAAAAGGGCATTCCATTCTCATCTAGTCTCTAAACATTTTTCCAGACTCCCTCCCTGGTTTTTCTGCCCTTTGCCCCCTCACTTCCACTCAAGCCCCTGGGGGTTTCCTGGGGCCCCAACTGCTCTGTGAATGGACTCTTGGGAGAGAGGAAAGACATTTTCTGCTGGACTAAAAACCTCCACTTTCCCCAAGTCCTATACATATATAGTCTCTCTCAAAAGCCATTAGTATATCCCACAAAATGGAGCATATTCAGGAACATTTCATAAGTTCTTTTTTGCCCATCACTTTCCAAAAAAGTTTTTTAAGTCTATTCCTTAGTACTTTAAATGCTTAAGCTATTGCCACCTTCATTAGTTTTAAGTCCACTGAAGACCATCTTATACTTGCTGAGAGGGCCAGACCAGTCTCTCAAAGATATTCACAGAGGAGGGTGTGTGATGCGTGTGTGTGTGTGTGTTTGTGTGTGTGAGATCTGGGGCCTTGGTGGAGAGGTTGGTGAAGGGTGACGCACACTAATTGAATGCTTGCTCTGTATTTCAATTTGCCTTGGTTTTTAAATTTTAACTTTCCAATATTCCTATAGGTGTGTATGTAGTACTGCAAAGAAAAAACAGATTCAAGTTAAGTAACTTCCCGAAGTTAGTAAGAGGAAGAGATAAGATTTGAACCCAAGTCTCTTGGCTCCAGTGTCTTGTTTTTTCCCCCCAGAATATCACATTGTCAGGAGATTATGAGATTTCTTTGTGAAGGCAATAAGGGCAGAGATCTCATTTGTAGCTAGGATTCTGGAAATAATGTACAGAACTTGAGATATATCCATTAAAATGCCTTATCTTGATACCCTAGTACGTTCTTCCACTATTGAATAAGAGTTTTGCTATTACTCACAACTATTGTTTGAGGGCCAGTGAATTTGGACCAGTATATTTGGTCATTAAGCTTGTTGCAGTAAATTGAAGTAACATGATATTAGTTGGCATGTTCCCAGGGAATACAGGCCAAGCAGAGATCTTCAGACCAGATTTATGGTATAACTTCCTGTTGGTATTTCTTACAGGCTGTTAGCTGTTCTAATGCATTCTTTACATATCTTACGGAATCCTCCCAGTGAGATCTGTCTCCCTGAAGCAGGTTCCAAGAAGCTGACTTGCCAAAGTCATGCAGAGCTGGGATTTGGAGCCAGGTTTTTGACTCCAAAGCTCATGTGCTTAACAACTTGATGGTATCGAATAAAACAACAAATACACAAAGAGAGGCAATAAGGGTGGGCAGAGTTGTTTGGATATTGTCTATCCCCTTCAACCAAAGATACCCGGGGACACGCTGGCAGATACGTGAGTCAGATTCTGACTCATTGCAAAAGCTCTTGAGAACACACCATGGGGAAGCTCGAGGTGTCTCAGGGAAAGGAAGTCAGACAAAGTCTATGAGAGCGTTTGGGTTTGGGGTGGGTCATTTGGGGAGGTTCTAAGCCAGCTGGATGTGTTCTGTATTGGACGTTGTCAGAAAGCAAAGACAGTTCTGATTTACCCACAGGGAGGGACAAGAGGAAGAATAGAGCTGTAATTGTGAGCATGTAGCAGTCACTTATTTTAGCAAAAAAAAAGGTGTGTTTGGTATTTTGAGGGTGGCACGGTGACCTTGTTTTTGTGCTTGGACAGAATTATGAAGTGGCCTCGCTTTGCCTCATTTTGTGTGACCTTATCTGAGGCTGGTATTCTGTGAATTGTTTACGTCTGGCAGGAGAATAGCATGGCTTAGTTGTGAGTGCCAGGCTAGCTTCTGGATGTCAGGGGCTGCTCTTTTTCCAAGAGGAACTCAGGGTGGAGGCCACTAGAAAGTAGGGCATGATGGCACCATTTAACTCCAGGATTTGGCTATTTGTCTTTTTCAAAGGAGGGGTGTGTGTGTGTGTGTGTGTGTGTGTGTGTGTGTGTGTGTGTGTGTGTGTGTTTTGGGAGTTGATTGGGGGTGAGGGGGAGGGTGGGTTAGAGAAGGGTCTGGGAACTATACATTTCTCAGCAATGCGCCTTTTCCCAAGATGTTTTCGGATTCCCTCATTGGATGTGGCCATTCAAGCCTTGTGATAAAAATGTCACATGTGAAAGCAAACTCAATAGCTTACAACTAGTCTCCCCTGGGTTTCTTCTTTGATTCAGTCTCACATGTAGGAGATGATAAGGATCTGCGTGAGGTGAAAGGGGAAAGGGAAATGACACAGGACGAAGGAGGCTGTTCATTCTATAGAAATGAGAAAGCAGCTTAGTTTCCAGTTCCTCAACCACAGCCCGGCTTGTCAGTCACGTGGATGGGGGTGGGGTTTTAGAGGAGATGCGATTTTCAAACTCGCGTGACTGTTACTATTCCTTCTTTCCTTCATGGGTAGTCAGAAACTACCTGGTCTGCTGCTTCGAATGGGAGCAGTCCCTGTTTATTACAGCTGATGTGGGGAAAAAGTTATAGGGCCAAAAAACATGAGCAGAGGGCTTCCTAACGCTCAGGGTGAACAGCCTGCCAGGAACCCGAGTAACAATCTGGGGAGGAAAAAGCCAGCCGAGGAGCATGATGACCCGTCTCGTATTGCAATCAGGTAAAACCTACCCCAGAGTCAGCCTGACCCAGTTTTCCGTGTTAGGTGGTAATTGTTCTTCGCCCACCTGATAAGCAGGCCTGTTGCAGAACTGGGAGATTTCTCGAGATGGTTTTTTCTGGGTGTGTCTCACCCGCTGGCCTGGTGGGGCTGGTGAGGGCCTCACCCTAAACAGTGTGGCTTGGGTCTCGCAGTGAGCCCCACTTCTGTCCCAGAAGCCAGATGGAAGAGGGACAAGGCTGGGCTTCCAGGGAAGGTGGAGAGGATGGAAGCAGAAACTGGGCAGAGCAGGAGCTGCCCTGAGATTAAACTGAAGACCCCCGTAGCAGGAAGTGCAGGAGTCCTGAACGGCTGGACTCTCTGTAGGGAAGTCCTCAGGCCCGGGTCTGTCTCAGCTGAAAGGTGTGTCCTCCCCAACTGCTGGGGGCTGGACATAGTGAGTACCTGGGTTCAGGGTCTTATTTTGTAGGAAGCTAGCTGGAGAGGTGGCAGACGGTAATGACCAATTGAAGGCCCGTTGTCTTTCTAGTTCGTGGTAGAGAAGGCAGGTGCTAAGATTTAACGAGCAGCAGGTGGGCCATCTTCCTCCACAATAGCTTGTTCCTGCTCCTACTGTTGCACTGGATTCCGCCAACTGAGATCAATTTCAGTTATTAAGGAAAAATCTGCAGAGAAGATTAAGAGAGTGGGGACTAGCTGTCCCTCACCCTTTAGTATGAATTAGCTTGCAAAAAGGCTTTCCCTTAACCTAGCTGAGATCAAGTCACAAGGAGAATGGAATCTTGTAGGGAGAGAGAATTTTGAAGCTCCGAAGCCTTGGAGGGGGAAGGCAGGAGTGGGTCTGGGACAGGATTTGCTCAGGCATGAGGGCACTGGAAAATCCAGTTGGCAGCAGAAGAAAAAGGCACCAGAACCCATGAGAGAGGATGGACAGAGAGAAGGGAGAGAGGTGCTTAAAGCTTTGCCCAGAGTAAGCTCTTTCCTTCTCCTCCTCTCTTGAAAAAGACCACAGAGAGAACCTTCTCAGCCAAGTGCAGGTGTCATTTATCTCGACACCCCAAGCCCTGTCCTGGAGAGGCAAGCGAGGCAGGGGAGGGGCAAGCTGGTGGTGTGTCAGAGCAGGAGCCTTTGGCTCCCTGTCCTGGGAATCAGGGATCCAGCTGCTGCCCCCAGCTTTACCGCCCAGCTTTACTGCTTTACCAGGCTAAAGCGCCCTCCCCTTCCTTGTCCCTCCCTGCCCCGGGGCTCAGACTGAGGCACAGGAACCTGGGTCTAGGCCTGGGAGTGGGCTACTCCATGTGACTGAGTCGGCTGTGAGTGGGACCCTGAAGTGACAGGTACATTTCCTTCATAGGGGACACAGTTGAGCAGTTGGAGTCAGAGATGCAGGGGGAAAGGATTTGAGGAGCAGCAACTCCATCCCCACTTCAGGGCAAAGGGTAGCAGGAGCAAAAAGGAAACTTGGAAGTTCCAATCATTCAGCTGTACAGCAGGGTTACCCGGTATCCAGAGGGAAGCCACGCCTTACTGCATTTTCCATCTCCTAAATTTTAATTCCCGTGAGCCTACTAAGCTCTTCTGTTGGAACACCCATTTTGCTAGCCTCATATATGACCAATTATGACACTGGTAAAAAGAAAAGAAAGTGAACATATTTAAAAGCCCTCTTTATTTATAAGACTAGACAAATGTTGTTATAAGAACTTCCTTCAGGATCACAAAAGGAAACAGAGATCAGAAGGGAAATATTTTGACAGTAAAAAAAATCACCATAACTCACCTATCTAACAGCGGGCTTGCTTCTCCCTTATTTGAAAGGGGCTTTCGGATGAGATTGGTAAATATATAACAGGTCCCTCCTTTGTCCCCCAGAGTCCACATAATTTTAATTAGCGGGAGAATTGAGGTTACTAACACCTATCACCCTGCAATGTCTGAGAGGAAACTTCAACCATTGTTAGCTCAAGATCGGGCATTGTCCTGGAGAATAAAAGGATCCCCAGGTGGCATTAAGAGAATCACTTGAGTCTCTGTAGATGGGAGCCACCATAGAACAAAGGCAAAAGATATATTTCAGCAGTCTTTTCCTTAGTTCTCTCACCTGGACAATACTGAGATGAATGAAAGCCTTTGAAGGTTTCTTTTAGAAAGCAGAGAGAAATGCAGGCAGATTCGCTGTCCAAATACAGACTTGGCTTGCTGTGATAAGACAGGCTCCTGTGAATGTCTTTGTGCCCCCAAATTAAAAATAAACAGAGATGGGAATAGTTATTATCTACTATACTGAACTCTCCCTTTCCTACGGTCTATAACAATGTTGCAGAATCCTAGATCAGGGTGCAATCACTAGTGGTGAGAATTTCAGGAGTCTGAGAGCCTAAAGAGCCTACAGAAACTCCACACCAACTGACTTGGCAATTTGAGGAAGAATGCATAATTTCCCGGGGAGCACAGAGGTGGAATATTAGGAGTTCCAGCGCCAAATCCAGAGTCGCTGTGGAGAGTGGTATGGTGGTTACACTTATTCTTAATATTCAATTCTGCTCCAGTAGAACATGGTACCCAGGAGAACCCAAAACTAGAATACAAAGGAAAAGAAAAATAAATAAGGTATTGTTTTAGAAACATCTGGTACTTGCGGAAAAATGATATGAGGTTCGTTCAGGCTTAGGTGACACTGGATTTTTAAGAATGATCTTGCCTTAAGCATCATCATGGGGGCAGAGGTGACTCTGAGTCCATCCTGTCACACAGTGAACCAATATTTTCCCAAATGACCAATGCATGATGTTCTAGAATCACGAATGGGTAAAAAATTTATGCAAACTGCAAGACAAACCAATGTAATGTATTTTAATGTAACAGAGTCCTAAAAGTTCTTTGATGAAGTTTCAGATTTCATATTGCAACTAACCTTTAAGAAACTACTACTTAGCAAGTTTTGTGTAGTACCAAAGGAGAATATTCACAATTATTTTTAGATAAGGCTACCAAAACACTTCTGTTTTTTCAACTACATGTCAGTGTGTAGGATGGATTTCTTTCAAATCCTTCAACCTAAGCAACATATTATAACAGATTATATGAAGAGGAAATATGAGAAGCCAGCTGTCTTCTATTAAAGCCAGACATTGCAGAGATTTTCAAAAATGTAAAAAAAACTGCCACTTTTCTCATATCTTTTTGTTTGGGAAAATAGTCACCTTTTTCCCACAGAAATATATTGTTAATAGTAACGTAATTAGTTTGTTATTGTTATTTTATATGAATTAACACGTATTTTTAAAAATTCTGTGTTAATTTCCAACAGGGTAAATATCAATAGATACAGCCCTCCATAGACAAAAGCTTTCTGGAGTCCTCAGTAATATTTGAGAGAGTGTAAAAGAGTTCTGAAACCAAAAGTTTGGGACTGCTTCCTGAATGCAATGGCTCTTAATCCTGACAAGTTAGAATCATCTGGAAAATTAAAAAAAAAAAAAAAAAAAAAAAAAAAGACCTGGGTCCTGCACCTAGATCAACTGAAATCTGAATCTCAGAGGTTGGGGTTCAGGTATGCTTTTGTCCCCCAAGCTGCGCCATGAGGTTTAAATGTGCATTCAGGGCTGAGACCTACCATTCTACCCTCTTGCTGCATGTGCATCACATAAAGTGGTCAGAAGGATGAGGTGAGACTGGTGAAGGCAGCTCTTTGGAAGGAGGGAGGCAGGTTAGAGGAGGCATCTAGAGAGATGACAGTCTTTGATATCTACTTGAAATGAATTTATGAGATCTGGAGAGATGGAGGAGCACACAAGTGCATCCCAGTCAGCCAGAGAAGGATCTGGTTGGTAGGGGAAGTTCACGCCCTACCTCCCGAGGGAATCCACTGTCCTTGCCCTGGTGCCAGCAGCTTCCTGACTAGCCTTCAGGTCTGAGCTTTTGTTTCGAGTCAGTCTAGTGTGCTTGGGTTAACCAGGGGCAATCTCAAGTTCTCTCCTTATCACTGTCCTCCCAGAAATGAAACATGTGATGGGAAATACTCACAGTCCAACAGAGAATGGCAAATCCAAACCACGCAACACCCCAGGCGTGTCGGTTCATTGGTCCAGAGATCAGTTCATAGCAGCCCTGGAGGAGTGGGCGATTCCATATCCACATGAAAGGGACCAGAAAAAAGATGTAAGAGATGGGTGGGAAGCTGATTTGAATCAATGCCACCCCAAAATCCAGTTTAACATAACCAGGCTATTTCTACATTCCTGTGGACAACCAGGTATTAACTGTGCTGTACTGAAGAAATAGGAATAATCCTGATGAAGAACTATTCTGTATCATATTTATTTGTGTTTTTTCATTCAATCTAACTAACCGAGGTGCTGCTATTTTAGCATAACATTTTTCTCATATTGAATATGTGGCAATGTCAAGTATTCTTAACAAAATTTGAGTTTTTTTCCTCTCCCCAAAGATTTTATTGGTGATTTGTTTGAGGGCAGGGTCACTTTTTGATTTGTTTTTCAATAAAAGTGCTTCCAGTTAGTGAAAATTAGAGGCTTTATTTTTTAATCATTAAAGGAACTCCTATACCATGCTTTCTAAATTCTCATTTGACATCATATTTCAACATATCTTTATAGGATTCTAGAAGAGCCACGGGGTGCGTGCGAGAGAGTGAATCATTCTTTATTCATCGAGTCATTCATCCATGCATGCCATAATCTGGTAAGTTTTATACGTAGCACGTTCTGTTCTAGTCTCTATGCAAAATACTGGAGTGATACACACATATAGGGCTAGACCTGCCATCTGAGCGACGTCCACTAAAGCCCTTGGAATCACAGGAATGCCTAGGAGATGCCATGACCAGGCTGGTTTTATGAACACTGAGATCCAGAGAGAAATGTCTTAGAAAGGCTGACCTTGAAGTTTAGGCCCCGCCCAGGGTCTCCAGGTACCCACTTGAAGTTCTGTCCTTTCTAACCCTGCCCCAGTCCCTAGTTCATCCACTTGCATGTCCTGCCTTTGCTACATATGCCTTGATCTCTCCCCCATTTACACCTCTCCATCTACCTGACTCCCCCACTCACCTAGATGCTCAAATGAAAAATCTTGGAATTATCCTTAACTGTTTTTCTCTTAAGCAAACCCTTTTGGGTTTAAAATATATCTCAAATCCAAACACTTATTACTTCCTGCTACCGCCTTGGTCCACCACGGCCTCACTTCAGGATTCCTACAATCGCCTCCTGGCTGGTTCCCCTGAGGCCCGAGTCCACCCACGGTGCCCTACTAGTCTTCGTACAGTGCCAGAGGGATCCTTGTAAAACATGTCAGATCACTTCACCTTCCTGCTCAAAACCCTCTGAAAGTTTCCCACCACCCTTAATATGAAATTCTAAGTCTTCACAATGGCTACGAGGTGCTGTATGATATGGCCCTGCCTCTCTCTCTGTGACCCCAGCCGCCACCAGAGGAGGTTGTTTCACTGCAAAGCTAATGAGCTTGGGCTCAGGGCTGCTTACTTGCAAGACCATTTCAAAGTCCTGTACCTAGTTTTGCATGTGTAGTTTAAACTGTTTTTCCTGAGGAGAACCGCCCCCCCCCCCCCCCGCCCCACAAATCTGGTAAGCTTCAGGCCCTACAAAATCTAGATTCATGCTTGCCTCCTACTCTTCCTTCACTTGTTCCAGCCTTGCCATACGGATTGCCTGGATGTTCCTCCAAAAAGCTAAGGCCTCCACCTCAGGGCCTTTGCACTTGCTGCTTCCTTTTTTCAGAACTCTCTTCTTCAATCTTTTTTAAATGAGGGTCTCCTTTCCTCACTTAATTCAGAACTCTGTGCAAATATCATCTTAATAAAGGCTTTCCTGACAACCATAGAGAAAAATACCTTTCCCCCCATCATTTTCTATATCCCGCTTTATTTCTGCTCATGGCACTTATCACTACCTGGAATTTATTGTGTATTGGTTTGGTAACTTGTTTGTGGTCTGTCTCCCATACTACAGTGCAAGCTCTATGAGGGCAGGGATTTTATCTTGTTCATTGTTGAATCTCTAGAACTTAGAACAAGGGCCTGGCACAAAGCAGGCACCTGATTAGGATGAATGGAATGTGATAAGAAGTAATAATTACAACGATATTATTTGTGACACACTTGATGGTTCACAAACACTCCTATATCCATCACTCATTTGATCCCCCTGACAATCCTGGGAAGTGGTCATTTGTCCAATAATATGTATAAAAACCCACTTATGCCAGGTGCCAGGCACTGGGCTGGGCATTCAGCTGTGACAAGGCAGAAATGGGTGTTGCCCTCATGAAGCTCACAGACAAAAGCCCCAGTTTTTCACCTCTTCTCATTTAGTGCCTTTCATGATGCTTTTTTCTCATTGTGGTGGTGCTTACCTTGATCTTCCTTAGTTCCATCATAATGCTCTTGAGGTGTAGTGATCAGAATTTGCACATAGCATTTTGGGGGCAGATGAACCATGATGTAAGAACATATATATTTGCGTCTGACATGCTATGTGACATTTGGTGGGTTTCTATTATTACTACACTTGTGACAACTTCCCTAATTTTGTTAGCCTTTCTTTGTGCATTGCAGATCTCACAAAGCTACAATGTGGATGAGAAAAAGAGTCATTCACCTCTTCATTTGCCCACCCACCAAACATTTATTGATGCCTGCTTTGTGCCAGGCATTATGCTAAGTACTGAAGATACAGAACTGAAGGATGCATGGTCCTCAAGGAGACTCATAGAAAAAATAGGCTTGCAAACAAATAATTATATTTCAAGGTATCAGCTGCAATAATAGAAGTAAAGTATGTGAGGTACTGGGGTGCCATACTTTGCTTTGTGGAAAAGGATTGTTATAGGAGAATTAGCGGGACCTGTAACTCAGAGAGAATGGTGGCGTGTGGGAATCTGGGAGACCAGGGTAGGGAGAAGCAGGAAGGATGAGTAGATAAGAGATTATGTCAGGGGTGACGAATGAGTGAGACTGAGAAAGTAGGAGCACAGGGAGTCAGGGACAGAGAGAAATTTCAAGATGCAGGAATTTGGTGTGGGAGTACTGCTCAGTGACATGACTTTGTAGTTGTGGTATAGCTAGTGGGTAGAGGAGGCGGTGAGGCCAAGGACTGTTAGGGAGGGTGTGACAAAAGTGTCCCTCATTACTAGAATGTTCTCTGTGTGAGGGAAAATAGTGTGGCTGTGAAATAAACCAATCATCTGATGGCAAACATCCTTTTTGGTCTCTTTCAAAGATATGATACAGTTTGTATGGAATCACAATCCAATCAAGATACGTCTGCATGGACTGGTTCCAAGGTTGAAGTGTTAAAAGCAGTTTATTATTCCTCAGAGTGATCGTTATATTGCATATTGTGATTATAGGCAATAAATTTAATTTTTTTAGCAGTCTGAATATAACTAAAATGTTGCTAAAAGGCTAAATGAGGGTTGCTCTGAACAGCTCTGCAAAATAATCTACATCACTCCCATGTCCTTTTCCAGATTAATACAACCAATCCTAGTCTAGGCACCCTTCCAGGGGTGGCATGATGACCAGCAGTGCCGTGTCATTCATTCTGAAAATGCATTTTGTGTTATTTCCTGCCAGACCAAAGAGTCTGGCATTTCTCAATTATTTAATGTACTGGCACACAACTAGCTTTCCTCAAAGTGGTAATGCACAGCAGTGTAAGCATTTCAGAGGCTGACTTCAAGTGTGTGAGGATTCTCTTCAGGGCTTTTTGGGATTATTACCAAGTTCTTTCTTGGCTTAGAGTCTGGGCTCTGGAGCCAGGCTGCTAGCATTTGAATCCTGACTCTTCCACTTACCAGCTGCATGACCTTGGGCAAGGCAATTATTAGCATCTCTGTATCTCAGTTCCTCTTCTGTAAAATTAGGATCAAAGTGGCACTACCCACTGAGCCTTAAATGTATTAATATCTGTATGGTACTTGGAGCAGTGTCTGGCACTTGATAAGTACTCAGTTGATGTTTGTTTTCATGATCATCATATCATTCTCATCAGGCTGGAAACACTTTTTCAAAAACCACTTGTATGTGAATTGGCTTCTACCCAGACCACCAATCTAATATTTTATTAAGACTATCCTACATTACCACTGAATGAGGCAGGTGGGTGTATCATTACTGCATCTACCCTCAGCAGTTGCCATTGCTTTGGAACTGGCAAAACATTCCTTTTTGTATATCATCCCTTTCAATTTACATTTTGCAAAAATAGAGCAAGTCTTTGTTTGATATAAATATTTTTCAAAATACTAATTCTATACATTATACAAATAGTGTTCATTTAAACAAAATTGGATTCTGCTATTGCAATTCTCGCGTTCTGTTCATTTATTAAAATGTAAATTTTCCCAGATCAGCCCTAGATTAGCACTTACATCTTACTAACAGAGAAGGAAATAGTTAACATGAGGTTTAGGAAAAAGGATGCAGAATTCCTTAGTGAGAGACCATTACCTACAGTTAACCTGTATTTTCTTCATAAAGAGCAGAAGAACCTCCTGGCAGGTCTTGGGAGAAGCAAGGACTCACCTGATTGTGATAGTATCCAGGTACCCCTAGTTTGCAGGCGTCCAGGTTGAGAGGTTCTTTAAGGTTGTTCATAACACAGCACTGACGAGGCCAGGGGGAGTCGGCATCGTTATTCTCAGTCCGGAAGGCAGAGGTGTACTTCTGCCAGTCTGACGGTCCATTTACACCACAGCAATTGTCCTGTCAGCACGTGAGAGAAACAAAATTCTCTTCCATAATCCTTGCTAGAGCCACCAAGGTAGCAACTGAGATTTTATGGAGAAAGAAGATATGGAAATTATACCATATCTTATGTTTACTAAAAATCCCCTGATGAGAGCTGAAGGTGTTTTTAAGGTATTACATTGTAGAGTTTGCAAAATACTTTTTACATTTATTACCTTACTAGCCATTAGTGAGCTCTGTAGCCTTTGACGAGTTAAACTTTCTAAGCCTCGTTTTCCTTCACTGAATTGGGACAAATATAGTACCTACCTCGCAGAGCTGCGTGAGGAATAAATTAGTTAATACATTTAACACGTTTAGCACAATGCCTGGCCCATAGTAAACCCTTAAAAAATGTTAATCATTATTAGTACTAATATCTTGATACAATCATGTGAGAGAGTTATAATTATTCTCATGTTACATATGAGCAAATCGAGAATCCGAAAATTAAAATTTTTGTGGTGAAGAAATTATGAGTAATTCTTCTTGTTTTACTTTTCTGTATTTTTAACATTTTCTGGAGCAATTATGTATTATTTTTATAATGGGGGAAAATGAACTGGAAAAAATAACCAAAACCCAGTGGCACATGGTTATGCCTCTACATAGGAAAGGAAGATCACTTAACACATAGCTCATATTACTCTGGATAGAATTGAGGATAGAGGATAAAACACAATTCACATCACTTTCCTTCCATTTTATAAATTCTGCTAAAATGTTTCAAGGGAAGAAATAAAAACTATGGCATCTCTCAACTTTTAAGATAAATATATTCAGCAAACTTGGTGATAAAGCAACTATCTTAAAAGCATGTCCTGTTTTGCCACTGGATTATGGAAAATATCTCACCAAAGAAAATAATCATTCTGTAATTTGACCTGAGCATTTCGGGGGGAAATGGTTAAGTTTGAACCAGACTTATTTCAGACTGGGCTTTAAAAAGTTGGTAAGTGGATTTTCAAATGTGTGAGCATTCACAGTTTCATTTGAAAAGCTTAGTTCTTTGCTAACATAGTGGGAAAAAAAATACTTGACTTAGAAGAGTGATAGGAAGTGAAAAAGTGGCCAATAGATTGGAGGTCCTAATGGGCTAAAAAAATATAGAACAGGAATATTAGACTAAATGAAGGAAATTTTAGAAGACAGAGGGTAGAGAGTTCAAAGAAGGGGTGGAGGCTATAAGGGGGTTTGCTGATGAGGGACTGGGAAACAGGTGGTTGGGTGGGGAGGGGGTCGGGGGGGTGGGAGAGTTGGGTCACACGAGGGCTTATGCAGGGATAAGAATTCACATACGGCAGTGTAGGGGTGATAGTGGGTATTCTGAAAGACTTGAACTTTTGATGGTATTTGAGGTAAATGCGGATATAAGGTTACGATTGCCAGTTAGAGAAAAACAGGTGATCAAATCAAGTCATAGCCTCTGGTCCCTAACAGGACTAGCCCACAGGTGTGAAAAGGTACTAAACAAGCAAAACAGACAATAATTGCCACTTGAGTTCATCGTGGGATGGAGGCAACATTTTTTTTAATGTAAGTGATGCTTGAGTTCTAAGAGGCAGAGTGTGTGATTAATCTAAATTTCTTACCAATGTCATTACTCCTATCAATGGAAGCTAATCAACATCATAGCTTAAAATAAAATATAGATCTAGGGGTCCCACTGAGTCATGTGTACACCCCCTAGTCCCCTGCCAGTAAATGAGAGGAATAGAGGAACTTGCCTATGTCAAGTCTCTTTGTGAAGGAAGCCCCCTTGGAGGCAGTGGTCCCCACACTTTAACTTCATTCCTAACCATCCATATGCCCTTGGATACTGGTTTAGGTACCGAATGGCGTCTCCCCAGGACTGCAGGCATTACCTGGAGCATAAGCCTGTCCCAGGTCTTGGTGACTCCATTGTTTTTCCACTGGTCATCATTGTTCGGAGGACTGTTGTTTTGGTACCTCTCCAGCATCTGCTTCAGGAAGAGGTTGGGTGTGAACTATTATGGGAGGAGGCAACACAAGAGGAAGAGTTAGCCCAGTCATCCTCAAGGAGGCGAAGTGATTTGCTCGGCATGTTGCTGGGGGCCCTGAACATTGTCTCCTGGAGTAAAACTGAGCTCAGAGTCACTGAGTAGGGCTGGGGGTGGGAGTAAGGCTGCTCTGGGTGGCCGAAGTCCCCCTTGTAGGGAGAAGACCCCCCATCTCCAAAGAAATTCCAACGAGATAATGGTAGACAGGCATTGTGGGGTGGCCTAGGCCAGGGAATGGAAAAAAGGAGAGAAAGCAGGATGCTGAATGGGAGGATGTCTCAGATGTGGTGGATTACTTCTCATCCCAGTGGAAGGCCAGTGGCTGCGGCAGAGTAGTGAAGAGCATGGTGGTGCAAGCTTGGGCCCTGGGAATCACACGGCCTGGATTCAGGATTCCACTTTCACTTACCAGCTGCATAACCTTGGACAAGTTACTTTATTTTTTAAGTCTCATTTTATTTTTATTTATAAAATGAATACCTATTTCATAGGGTTACTATGAGGAGAAAAATTATATATTTATTATTAATGTGCATATTACAATGCCTGGTACAGGGTAAGGGCTTAATATGTGTCAGTTATTATGGTGTTATGATGGTAATGATGATTCATAGGGTCATTTCTGCTCTGCCTTTTGAGGTTGTACTCACAAAGTCTCGTTGTGTTGCTGCTGTGATACAAGATGCCACTTCAAAGCCATATACAATAAACATCAGAATGAAATACTGGAAGGGAAACAAATGGAATACAAGAATTACATCTACCTCCAAAGAGAGCTTTTTGTTTTGTTTTGTTTTGTTTTGTTTTTACAAATAACTGTTATGTTTTCTGCAGCACACTCACCTAAATATAATTATCTGATCATTTACATAATTATTCAACAAACCCTCGTTGATCAGCTGCTTAGAGCCAGACTTGGTGCTAGGTGCTAATCAGATCAACTCTTCTCCTTTCCCCAGAGAACAAACGACTTTTGAACACAAAGCTTTCTCAGTTCAGTACCCTGCATTTCCATTTTAACTGGGAAAAACAGACAAGAGAATGAACTGGTGTGTGTGTGTACGTGTGTGTGTGTTCGTCCAATGGCTGGCAAGAGAATCAGTGTATCACACACTATGTAGTGCCTCGTAACTCCCCTCTCATTGGGAGACATTTTCTTTCTGGTTTACTGAGAATTGAGGATTACCGAGGTCAAAGATGAATAGGGCTGCGTTTAATATCCGTCTTCCCTCTTGGCAGCGCCCAGTCTTACCAGAGAGGAGCAGGCAGCCTCCAGGTACGCAGCTCTTCGCCGGCGTCTCCTCTCACTCAGTCCCACTCCAGTTGCATCAGGTCAGTTGAGTGAAACAGCGCATAGTGTGTTTTGTAGCTGTGTGTGTGTGTGTGTGTGTGTGTGTGTGTGTGTGTGTGGTAGGTTGCGCATGCACACGTGATGGCTCCACAACACTGTGCCCCTGTTTATGGCTGGCAAATATCTGAAGGACAAATGTTCTCCGAAGCTGGGACGGGGACTATTTGCAAGAGTCCTGTCTCCGCTGTCCTCAGCCTTGCGCAGACGCTTACGGTGCTTGGGTTCTTCGGCGGAAGGGGCGCTGCGGCGGTGGGCGGTGTTAGCGGAGGAGCGCAGGGGAAACGGTTCTCCCTCCCTGGGCAGGGGCGGTTCTCAGAGCGGGACCCTCTGCTGCCCGTACCATTCCGCCCAGAAAAAGGCTTCGGCTACTGTTAACTCTCAGTTAACAGCAGGAGCCCCTTCACAGGCCTCATAACGTTGCCCCCCGCTGTATTAGCGGCTGCCTTGCTCTTCGTCGAGAGCTTTGCTGGCTCCCTTTCAAGAGGCTCAGAAGCCCCTTAGAGACGCTCCAGAAAGGAGGCACAGGGTGTAGGTGTTCTCTCCTCCAGCCGCGTGGAGGGCGCGCTGCTCCGTCTCTTTGCCAGGCATGGTGAAGGATGTTCCCGGCTGTGCGAGACACACGTGACTGGCCCAGAGTGAGGCTGGGATGCAGCTGAAGCTCGCCTCTAAGGACACCTGCCCCTTCTTTACCTTTCCCTGCATTCCTTAACCCCACCCTGAAAAAAGTGGGTTCTTTTGCCCTGGAACTAACTCACATTAAAGACCCAGAGAATGTAAACATTCTGCATTCCCTAGGTACCAGGATGATGTTAGTTCACGGGAAAAGCCAACCAACAAGCACCTTAGCTTGCTGGACTCGTTCCGTGAAGGTGGAACTCAGGTCCTGCAGCCTTTGGCTAGGAGAGTTATTTCAGGTAGGGAGTGGGGATGGGGCCCCATCACAGGGCGAGGAACTGCTGTCCTGAGCACGGGGAAAGGGAGTAGAAGTTTAGACCCAACACCGAGGGTTCTTAGCCCGGCTGGCTGCACATTTGCTCCCATCTGCAAAGGCAGGGCACAACCTGCTGTCTGAGGTTTGGGGCAGAAGCCTCCCAATGGGTACACAGAGTTAGAATCTCCACAGGCAGGTGGGAGCTGCAGCCGTTCTCTACATGTTGCCCATCAAGGGTTTCTAGGGTCCCTAAAAAGCAGAGTGAGTGCATGAAATGGGAGGTGTAGGCCATCCCACAACATCCTCAGCCTTGAGCTCAAAAATATCTACAAAAGCTCGTGCTTTCTCTTAAAAAATCGTGCATATTTTGTGATTTATATCCTAACATATCAACACTTGATTACTATTAAAACAATATTTTAAACTACTTACTCTCAAGAGAAAAAGTCTAATTATCAAGTTCTCACTGTCTCTCCTTTGGCCTGTGTAGCTCCTGGCTGTATCTGTTGGGCCCATGCAGACACCAGTCAGAGAAGCAAAGATCTGGAAAATACTCAACAGGTGACCCCCAGGTGTCTCCCCTTCAGCTTCTCTGCGCTGGACTCTTCTGGACTTCCAATAGAGGAGAGCATCTTTGACCCCACTTGGATGATCTTCACTGCGGGGAGGGTCTTCCCCTCTACTCCCTCCTCACCTGGCACTCTGTGCTCCCACCTACCCCACTGAAAACCAAAGCGCTGTGCTCAGGGAAGAAGAAACAATCCATCAAAACTGGTCCAGGAGAGCAATGTAGAGAGTTTTAAGGTCTTACCACCAGAAGAAGTTTCCTGTTGGACTTCATGATGCCTACAATGCCCAGGACAGACAGGCAGAAGAGGCAGATGCCGACAAACATGCCAATCCAGGCTGCCCCATAGATGTCGTCATTGTCAGTGGCTTCAAGCAGCGGGTAGAGGCTGTGCTGGTCGGATACAAAGAAGATGCACTCTGCAGTCAGGGCGATGCCGCACATCTGGGGGCAGAGGGGGTTCTGTCAGGCTGGAGGCCATGAGAGCAGCATTGAGAAAGGGATAGAGGAGTAGGGGCGTGGTGGTAAGAGAGACTAACTCTGTCCCCTGCATAGGCTTTAAGCAACTGACTTAAACTCCTCATTGCCAGGAAATCAAACGGCTCCTTCCATCCTACGTGTTGGTTTCATGCCTCCTTCCACATTTCGCTCTATCTTCTCGCTCTTTGGGAGGAGACCCAGACAATTTCAGACCATCTATAAAACCCCTGGGGCGTGAACCACTCAAACAATGACTTCTTGTACGAAGATAATCTCTCACTCCCGTTCCCACTGCCCAAATTCCTGGATTGTAATATTTAAACTGGTCCTGGTCATGTTCTCTGTGCCAGAGAACCATGGAACATTAGAGCTGGAAGGAACCTTGGTGGTTATCTTTCCTGCCCCCTGGATTTCATAGATGAAGGATCTTGGCCCTGAAAGGCAATGAATGACCTGTCCGGAGTCACGCAGAGTCATAGGGCTGGGCCCAGAGCCAGCGATCCTGACTCCTAAGTGCTCTCACCACACTGTGCCCACGCAGCCTGGCCTCTGAGTTACTCTTACATCCCAGTACTGGCCCCCTGTGTGACCAGCACAGGAAGATGCAAACATCTGTCCCCAACAACCTTAACAGTGGAGGCTGTGGAAATCAAACCAAGGAGGGATAGGAAAGACACACCAAAGCGCGTGTGTTGAGAGTGCTTGGAAGCTGACTATGGTTAGCATGGCTGCTTTTAGATTCTTGTGTTTTAAAGTTGGGAGGGAAATCTCTCTTTTTTTTTTCCCCACATGGTCTTTTGATATATTACATAGTTATATAGGATTATTTATATAGTTAACTTCTAGTTAGCATGTTTTACTAACACTTCTTAAAAGGAAGAAAAGATGTAGGGAACCAGTCCTTCTATCATTATTTCCCTTTTAAACTCTCACTTTCGATTGATCTAAAATCATAATTACAGGAAGAGCAGAATTTCCTGGAACATACTCATTACTTACACCAATAATCACATTTCCAAAAATCAGCAGGCCCTGGAAGCAACGAACGGTGGAGTCCTCTTTGGCCATCTTCACGGTTTCCCACAAGCTGAGGACACAGCTGAGAACATCACAGCTCGTTAGGAGCAGGGGATAAAGACTGAGGCTGCAAGTTCCATAGCAGAACTCAGTCACACTGTGCACTGCCTTCTCGTGTTCCAGAGCACCCAGACCAAGTCATGTGATCATTTAGCCATGGAAGAAGTTTGGTTATTCAGTTCAGTGATCACAGTAATTTTATAAAGGAGAAAAAAAAAAAAGTAAAGCCAGCCCGAGTCTGATCACCAGCTTTCAGGAGTTCTTTAGGGTATGGAACATACAGACTGCATCCTTCTGAGTGATGAACTGAGGCCCCATAGTCACCGAGGGCAGACCGGAGGTGGTGATGAAGCACACTGAAGGTCCCTGGTATGGCTCTTCCTGCCCTTGGTCATGGCAAACTGAAGCCCAAAGGATAAACCTATGGGCAGAGGGGGCAACTGGTTCCCATACGGACTCTGGGCAGCGGTTAAAAACCATCATTTTCAGAATGTATTGTTATCTTCAAATATAGTTGGCCAATTAAAAATACCCTGTCACATAACGGGGTGGGCGAGGAGAGAAAGAGGGGCTAACATTAGTTCCTTCTCTGTGCCACTCTACTAGGTAATTTACATACACACATGTCATTCTCATAACCTAATTAGGTAGAAGAAGAGAAAGGGTGAGAAGGCTCCAGTTTGCAGATGAGGCAACTAAAGCTTAAATTGGTAAATTAAGTTCCCTGGGGTCATACAACCAGTAAGTGGAAGAGCTGGGCTGGAGGCTTTGGTGTGCATGACTCCAGAGCCCAAGTGCTTCTCCCCAGCCCATGCTGGCTCCCAGAAATTATGTGCAAGGCTTAGCGCTGTGTCTGGCACTTTAAAAAGTGGGTCTCTCCCTCCCTGAGGATTCTCTGGAAGGAATACAGGGTAAGTGTTTGGGTGAATTATTTTGGCCTTTGCACTTGAATTACCTTGAGATAAGCCATCCACATCTCTCAATGTTTTGCTAATTAATTAACTATCCACTTCATGCACTCAGGCTCTAAATCAAAATGTGTTATATGACACAACTTGCATTTTGAGGGATACAAAGATATGTAAGAGAGATTGTTGTATTCTAGAATTTCAGGCTTTAGTAGGGAAGCTGTGTTCCCAAATCATTAGAATGCGTCTAATAAGACCCTAAGTATCGTGGGAGTTCTGAGGAGGGAAGAGGTAAGGCGTGCAGAGTATATATGGTTTCGATGGGTCAAGAAGAGGTGGGTGGGAGTGGGAGGAAGATGGGGGTGACATTCCAGGTAAAAGGAAAGGAAAGGTCAGGGAGTAGAGGCTTAGAAGAGCGAGGAGCCCAGGAGATAACAAACTAGCCAGTTTGGCAGAAGTCCCGGTTTGCGTGGGAGGGAAGCCTTCTATTGGACTCAGACCTTGCTAAATTGTAACTTCATTGTTACACTCTAAAGTAAGTATTCACAACCTTCCAAGTAATCTTAAACATCTCTAAATATTTTCCCTTACCTGTTCCCCTGGGCAGTGGTGGGAACTGGAGTTGAAATTTATGAGTGTTTTCTGTCCCGGAACTGGGCACATGGTGTACTCCATCAGTGTTTGCCAAGTGAATAGAAGAAATGGGGCCATTGTTACAAGATCCCTCTGCGTAGCTTCTGCTTAGAAATGCCATTCATTTCTTTCCGTTTGGAAATGTCACTTCAGGCTTAGAAATGTCATTCATTCTTTCCCGAGATAGTTGCACACTAGACGGAGTGGAGCCCGAGCGCCCCGAAGGAGTTAATGCACAACCTCCCCCAGAGGGGAGCCTTACGTAGCTGGATCAGCCACATTATAAAGTTCCTCACTGGAATGCACAGATATCGCTCCTGACCAGTTGGGTTACTGTCTAAACTAGAGACACAGATAAATAGACCATGAAAGGTAGAAGTTCAGACAACACAAGTACATAGAGAGAGTAAAGGGCAAAAGAGGCCAAAAGCAGCCCCATTATCACCCAGTACCAATTAGGACCCATTTGCAGATAGCAGCCTATTTATGGTCATTAGCTGGGCTTAAAGAACAGAAAGAAGACAATTTGTTCTTTCAGGGAATTTAAAGTGTGATTGTAGCAACATGGATGCACGGCAAAAATGACTGTACACCGTAGAATAAAGGAGGAAAGTAGGGCTATGGAGAAAAAGGAAGAAGGCAGGTAGGTCACCAAAGAAAGAGGGCTTTATCGGTCCAGAAGGAGCTGACAGGACCCTGAACAAGAGAGCTGGCCCCAGTGACCCAAATATATCCCGTAAGGATGCATACTTTCCCGAAGATGACTCTGCCACACAGAGTTTTAAAAAAGGGGAAGAGACATAAGAATACTCTGTGGGAGAATTGCAAGTCAGAATTAGGGTGGGGAAATGCAGACCAGAGTGGGAAAAAAGAAGGAAGGAGACAGGTGGGAACTTGGTTTGAGGAAAAAGGAGAGTAAAGTGAAGAAATCTAGACAAGCATGAGGTAGGAGGTGCCAGCGAGGGGCATCTGATTTAGGAAGGCAGGACTGTGGACGGGCACGGAATGCTGAAGCGGCCGCTCACTAGAAAAGGATGTTTCTCCTTTTCCACTACGCGCTCCTTCTCCTCCTCCTTCAGCCGTGCGTAATAACTTAGATTATGGCACAAAATAAAGTGATGGGGAAAGCTGTCATTTCATGTCCTTAGCACATGCTGGCACTCTGTGTTCATCCTCTCAACAGACCTGAGAGATGGGTATTCTTACCAAAATCTGTACTGGTTTCTTATTGCTGTTATAACAGATTACCACAAACTTAGTGACGTCAAACAGCACACGGAATTATCTTACAGTTCTGGTGGTCAGAAGCATGAAATGAGTCCCACGGGGCTAAAATCCAGGTGTCAGCAGAGCTGCCCTCCTACTGGAGGATCTAGGGGAGAATCTGTTTTCTTGCCATTTTGCAGATGCAGAAAATGAGGCTTAAAGAGATTAATTGCTTTGCCCAAGGCACAATTTTAGAAAATGCAAAAGCGGAGACTCAAACCCAGATCATTTAGTTAACACTGCAGTTTGTAAAGACCTGCCATATGGCTAATACTTTCAGTAGAAAAAGAAACACCTGGCTTGTTTCCTCGCCAACTCTGGAGCAGAGAGAGTAGGTACCACTTTTCCCTGCTCAGGTGATCCTGCCTTTGCAAAGGTCAGAATCACTGGGCCTCTCTTCACTCACTTCTCTAAGTTCTTGCCTCCTTAGCCCCTCAACACTGCACTCATACTTGCACATTTGCCCCAAACCCAGAGCTGCACCCACACGTTGTTCCAGAAAATCTGTCTAGATGTATCCCAGACCTGCAGCTTTCTCACCCACCCCTTGGGAACAAAATTCTTAGAAGAGGTGCAAATGTGCAGGTCAATGTGAGAGCCAGCATTTCATAGCCTCTCCTCGGCCACTTGTAGTTGACTAGGTTGTTGTCTAGAAGACCTAAAATATTTATTGCATCCCCCAAACAGCCACAAATGTCAAGAGGGGTGGCAGTTAGACAGCCAAGTGTAGGCTTCTGGCAGCTCGCAGGGTGGTCTACTGGCTGGGGTCTAAATGTGAGCACACCAGACTTGGTGTTAGAAAGCCAAGGTTCAAACCCAGTCTTGCCCAGTCCTTACGGGGTAACCTTGGGCAATGCCACTCAGTGTCTATTTCCTCGTTTATAAAATGGGTGAAACACAACTTGTTGATGGGCTTGTTGTTATCACTGAGATAAAAGATGTTGAAGTGATTGGTAAACACCAAGATCATTTACAAGCATAAGAAATTATGAATGATAACTAGAGGAATATTTAGGAAGGGCAGGCTATTGGGCTGTGGCTTTGCTTTATGTTCCAGTGACCCCTGGGGCCTAGGAGGGAGGTTTTAATGGTTACTGATACCACAGCCAAAGGCATCTAGGTTGCGGTGAAGCAGCCTCTTTCACCTTCCTCCTGTTCCCTACTCAAGGGCTGCTCTGTTGGAGGGTGCTAAGAGCCTTACCCATCTCGCATCTGTGCCCCTTTTTATTTTCCATGGAAGGATTCATTGGCCGGGGGGTGGGTGGGGGAAGCTCTTTGGGAGGGGGAAAAAAGCTTCCCAGTTGTGCTTGGGGTATGGCCAGAGTCAGGTACCAAACAGCAGGTCCCTATGGCAGGGGCCCTCTGCACATTGCACCAGCATTCCTGAACAGTTAACACCGCCATTGGGCCTCATCCCTAGGCTTTGGCCAGCTCTGGAGCCTCTGGTCTAGACTATGAGGTGATGCAGAGATGACCCTTGAGGTTCCCCTCTGTCCTGGGGCTGCTTCCCCCCGACACAGAAATCACTCAGGGTGGACTCTGCTCTGCCCCCCTTGTGCATTCTTTCCTCCTGGTATCAACCTATGAAGGGCTTCCTGCACTTTACTGCAAGAGTCTCCAAGGCAGAAGGCAGCCCTGGGGCCCTGTTTTATTTGTCTTTTTCAGTCCAAAGTGGCACAGAGCTTTACATGTGGTAGGCACTCAATAAATTATTTTACTCAGTAAAAAGGCAGATGAAGTAAATTTTAAAAATGTATATTTGAATGAGAAGAATATATGAGTGAATTATTTGCCTAGACCTTTATTGCAGAACAGGTTAGAGTATGGTGAAGTAGAAAGAGAATGGACTTTGGACAAATCTAGGTTTGAATCTTAGCTCCACCACTTAGAAGTTTTGTGGCCTTTGGTAATTACTTAATCTTGTGGAGCTTTATCTCTAAATGGGTATTGTAATACTTAACTAAAAGGGTTACAATGAAAATTACATGAGAACATGTGTGAAGCTCTAACACAATATTAGTTACCCAACCAATATTCATTTTCTTTACCTTTGCCTCAGTTTCTTGAAGCAGACAGACCAGAACAAATAGTGAATGATGAAGGCACCTAAAACTAGCGCTTTAATTTTGTTTTAAAACAGAGCCACATTGGGAATGTAAATTGGTGCAGCCACTGTGGAAAGGTTTCTCAAAAAACTGAAAATAGAACTACCATATGACACAGCAATTTCACTCCTGGGTATATAACTGAAAAAAAAGCCCCACTAATTCAAAAAGGTAAATGCACCTCAATGTTCACAGCAGCATTATTTACAATCGCCGAGATATGGAAGCAGCCTAAGTGTCCATCAACAGGTGAACGGATAAAGACGTGGTATATATATACAACAGAACACTACTCAGCCATAAAAAAAGGATAGAATTTTGCCATTTGCAATGACATGAATGGACTTGGAGGGTATTATGCTAAGTGAAATAAGTCAGACAGAGAAAGACAAATACTGTATGATGGGACTTCCCTGGTGGTGCAGTGGTTAAGAATCCGCTGCCAATGCAGGGGACACGGGTTCAAGCCCTGATCCAGGAAGATCCCACATGCCGCGGAGCAAGTAAGCCCATGAGCCACAACTACTGAGCCCACGTGCCACAACTACTGAAGCCGCGCCTAGAGCCCGTACTCCGCAACAAGAGAAGCCACTGCAATGAGAAGCCCGCACACCGTAGCGAAGAGTAGTGCCCGCTCGCCGCAACTAGAGAAAGCCCGTGCACAGCAACGGAGACCCAATGCAGCCAAAAATAAATAAATAAATAAATAAATAAATAAATAAATAAATAAATAAAATACTGTATGATATCACTTATATATGGAATCTAAAAAAATAAAACAGACTAGTGAATATAACAAAAAAGAAGCAAACTCACAGACATACAGAGAACACACTAATGGTTACCAGTGGGGAGGGGAAGGAGAAGGGGCACGATAGGGGTTGGGGACTAGGAGGTGCAAACTATTAGGTATAAAATAAGCTACAAGGAGATATTGTACAATATGGGGAATATAGCCAATATTTTATAATAACTATAAATGGAGTATAACCTTTAAAAATTGTGAATCACTATATTGTACACATGTAACTTATATAATGTACATCAAGTATACTTCAATTAAAAGAAAAAAAAACCAGAGCTACATTTTCAAAGGAAATATGGAAATATGATTTCAATATGAAACTCTCACATATAAACTCAGCTCAAAATCTGGCTGAAAAAAGAGCCAGGAGCCTGAGACTCCCAGAGCTTCCCCTCTTCAGCTCTAAACTTCCTAACTACAGGGCTAGCCCCAGAGTGATTGGAAACTACTATTTCTAGAACTAATAGACAAGAAAAATGTAGGCAGATCACTAAGCTCAGGAGGCAGTTACCCAAGAGGTCAGAAGGCGCTCAAGGGTGAAGTTGGAAAACCCTGGTCAAATTGTGTAGGTTGATATTACATAGTCTCTCAGTGGAAAACTTTTGGAAAGGCTCCTGGAAAACTGGGGCAAGTGAGTTGACTTCCATAGTAAACCAGCTGGAGGAATCTCTAGGAGGGGTTGTGTTCCTGATACACTTAAAGGAAAGGCAATGTGATTTCTGTGAAAGGAAAGAATCAGACCTGGCTAATCACTTGGGGTTCTTTGAAGGCTATTAAATGCCTGTGCACAAGGACACACGAATAAACTTATTTAGGTTGAAAAAAGATAAATTCTGACAAAGTTCCCCACTGATGGCTATTAAAAAAAAAAAGATATTATGAATTTGTTGACCTTTCCAGAGAGGACAGGCATGGAGAGAGACCAAAAGAGAGGGACAAATGGGCTCTTTTCTACATACAGAATATAAACTGTGGTGGTCTCTGGGGCCTGGAGTAGTTGTGCCTTAAGAAGTTAATAACTTCTTGGGACTTCCCTGGTGGCACAGTGGTTAAGAATCTGCCTGCCAATGCAGGGGACACGGGTTCGATCCCTGGTCCGGGAAGATCCCACATGCCGCGGAGCAACTAAGCCCGTGCACCTCAACTACTGAGGCTGCGCTCTAGAGCCTGCGAGCCACAACTACTGAGCCTGCATGCTACAACAACTGAAGCCCATGCGCCTAGAACCTGTGCTCTGCAACAAGAGAAGCCACTGCAATGAGAAGCATGCGCACCGCAACGAAGACCCAGGTGCTCCCTACAGCCTCAGTTCACAGGAGAGCCCTCCAGAGCCCCTGCTCCACCACAAGCTCAGCCATAGGCTCCTTTTTGCTTCCTGGTGCTGGATGGCTTTATTTGTCCACATTCTCTCCCGCTAACCAATCTCTCCAAATCCAAATTTCTCCTCTCCTACTCTGTTGCGCTTAAATTGGAGAACTTTTTGGCTTTTCAGCTCTTAGAGACAGACTAATGACTTCCCTTTCCCTGTATCTACAGTATTTGTCCAGACCCAATCATTTTGTTCTCTTTCTGGCCCATGGAGGGGAGGCTGGACAACTAAGGAGATAAAGCACAAACTCCTCGGCTTATATTCAATCAGTACCAACCAGGCTCCAAATGGCCAGCTACTTACCTTCCTCTGCTCCTCTGAGTGGTCTCTCATTTCTTCTTCTTGAACTCTTTACCACCTTCCGAAGCTCAGCTAAAAAACGTTTTCTTTCCCCAACTACCTTTGCCCAGAATTATCCTTCCTTCTCTACCTACCTCTCTTGCCCCAAGCAAACAGCTCTCCAAGGGAGCCCACACTGGGTCCTGTTTGGTGGATGTGTGTGTGTGTGTGTGTGTGTGTGTGTGTGTGTGTGTGTGTGTGTGTGTGTGTGTGTGGCTTTTCTTCCCTACTGGCCTCTGCCACGGCAATCTAACCTGGCACCTCATTACCATTTTTCTTTTTCTTTCTTCTTTTGTTACTTCTTTTCTTTATCCAAGTTTGTTAATAAGTTAATTCTGAACCCACAAAGGAATATATTGCTGTACATTTAAAAAAGTCATTTGACAAATAATTGCAGTAAAGAAACAAAAATTATGAACTTCAAATTACTTGATGAGTGACACACTTAAAAGTCAGTGACTACACTCCTAGTAGTTTTTGTCTTACTGAGAAGGTATGTGATTAGGGAGAAATTAAGATGTCATTTATCCCAGGGCCATTATTGACCATGTGCCCTTTCATAGCATGATTGAATATCAGCTCTGGCTGCAAACCGAGAGCCTTCATAGTCAGCTCCGTCATGGTGCAGACAAGGAAACCAAAGCTCTGGGAGGGAAAGTGACTTGTTCAAGATCATCGATGTGTCATTTTCAGGGTCAAGATTTCAGTCCTGATCTCCTGACTCTTAAACCAGGCCTTTGTGTTGAATTTGTTGCTGATCTTTCTTCTTTTTAAGGAAGGGAGATACCACCTCCCTTTATGTTTCTTTAAAATTAAGAGGTACCCCCAATGCCCTGCCCTTTTTCCTTACAAGTTTAGCCAGAAGGGGAGTCACATAAACAAAGCTGACAAGGTGAGAACCTTCTACCCTCAACCTCCATTCAAAGTGTTCCTCACTCTTTACTCTAATTTCCAAATTCCCACAACTCAAGAATCACTCCTTTGCTCCTGGTTAAAATGCAAATACCTATAAAAGAGGCACCGTGAGCCTCATGAGCCATCGATGTCAATGCCTCATTGTGAATGATTTTAGGAGAAACCGTTCTTGTATTTCCAAAGGGAGAGGGAAGACACCCTGAGAGGGAAAGAGGCCTAAGGAGAGAGAAGAGACGAACAGTTGAACTTCCTAACCCATGATTTGGGGGCTTGGGGCTGTGAGTAGAGACTGACCCCTGATAATATGGTGTATCTGCCCTTCCCCCCTTCCTTTTTAGCCCCCAGTATGGATGAGCTTTTCAAATATGGGGTTTACTGAAACTTTCCTGTGTTATTCCAAAGCAGTGCTTCCCTCATATATATTTGAGTTTTTTCTTTTTGTTGTTGTTGTTGTTATTTGGGAGGGCTAGTAAGGAAGTGGATGGGATGGGGTGAATTTTAAAAAATGGGATTGGTAGCAGGCAGAGGATGGAGTAGCAGCTGTCCCCCTTCAGAGATGACATTGCCCCTGCCTGAAAGAGCACAGCTCACCTCAAAATGTTTTCCACACACAGGAATAGCCCCTGTGAGCCCCGCCCTGTGGAAGACTGCCCAGTGGCCTGGCCCCATGATGATTTATTCAAATTGCACAACATCCAGGGAGTTCCTTTGCTCTGAGGAGTACAGATTTTTGAAAGGCTGGAGTTTTCTTTATGTATTTTTCTTGTGTCTTCATTCAGTTTGTTTTCTTCTAAAAATTATTCATCCCTACAGCGTTGATGTTTCCAGACACATTGACTAGGTCTAAACACCATTGCTCACTAAACAAACCAATTTTCAAAGCAGGAGAAAAAGAAGTGAGACTCACCCATCAAGCATGAGATCATTTTTTCAAGTTCATTACCTCTTTTCCTCACCCAAGTTTGTTGGACCAAAGGACACACAAACCACACCTCACACTTTAGCCCCTATTAGTGAAATTTGTATTGACAAAAGAAAAAAAAAAAAAAGGAGAAATAGGAGAGAATGAAACAGATAATAGGCTATTGCCTTAGCCCAGATTCTGAAACCCAGAACAAGATTAGACACTTGTATGACTCAGAGATGGGGATAAAGATGGCTGTGGAGATTAGATCAGGGCAATTGCTGGTCTGCTTACACTTAGGTTATGATGAGGCCGTGGGAATGATGAAAGGAGGAGCTTTTTCCCATGGCCATGACCCCCATGGCCCACAGCATCTATTTGTTTTTCTTGCTTTACAGCTCTTAACCTGCTCTGACCAATGTGGTGACTAGTAGAGGCTTGTAGCTATTTAAATTCAAATTAATTCAATTAAATAAAATAAAAAATTCAATCCTTGAGTTGCACTAGCCACATTTCAAGTGCTCAATAACAAATGTAGAATATTTCCGTCTTTGTAGAGTTCTATGAGACGGCACTGCTTTAGATCCCTGACGCTTGCTGTGCTGGACTGAGTCACTCACCCACCTGAAGTCATGGACTAAGATGTAAGCAATGGCTCAGTCATTCTCAGCCAAGTGAGGACCTCAGGTGTGGGCAATGCCAGTGGGATGCCCAGCCCCAGGGCAGGAGTACCATGGAGATTCCTTGGGGGAGGTGAGATTAAGGCAACTCCTCATGAATTTGGTCTCTGCCCCAGTTAGGGAACAGTGACGCATCAGGGGTGTGGGTAGCCTTCATGGCCATGAGGCTCAGATTTCAGCATCAAGGGGAAGCATATTCTAGGGCTGATCAGTGTTTGCTCTTCGTAAGAATGTAAGCAGGAGAGGTCAAAAGAAATTCTGAGTGTTCATTTGTTTTTCTTGACTAGATGATGTCTAAGATCCCCTGTGTACTTACAAGTCTATGATTCTTTCCAGATAGTTAAAAAAAATATAGGTGAGTTGATTTTTAAGCCCATTGTTGCAGAAAGCAAAAAAAGTCTGTTGTAGTAGAAAGAAAAATAAGAAAATTTTCTCCTCATTGAGAAAGATTAATAAAAAACAAGCCAAACATTTTTTTACAAGGTTTGAAAATTATACGACCCAAGTTATATATATAACTGAAAAATATATATGTATAAAATCTAAGTGAGTTCTTTCTTCTTATGCTTGGTGATTCTATTCAGGCAAAAGTGATCAATAAACATTATCTTTAATTTAAAAAAAGACATTAAAATTCATAAAAATTCAAAATGTCATAAATATCTTTAAAGCTAGTTATAAGTGGGGTTTTAAGCTCATAAACATAAACATAAAATGATACTATTATTATTTGAAATTTAATCTGTATTATGTGTAGAAATGTTGTTAGAACGAAAAAATACAACCTGCAAATCCTGGTGGAAACACCAACTGGTGAAGAGTAAAAATAAGTTATGTAAAAATAACATTGTGTAGATAAAAGCTGATTTGTTGACCTATTTCAACATTTATTAAGCAGAACTGTTTGCCGAGAAGAAACATGAGTAAATTGCCTCACAAATCCCATTACGAGTAGACAGGACCAAATGATTTCTGACAAGAAGATTAAGAAACTTTCTCTCTACTAGGCTAATTTTCCTTTTGCTTTTTTAACTCTACATGGAAACTGGAGGTCCTCAAAGGTGTCTGTCTATCTGAGATTTAATCAGGAGATAGAGATTTTCCCAGGGTTCTTGGATTTTTCTTGGTCTTTCTGTGAAGAGGTGGAAATGTGAGGTGGAAATCAGGATGTGTGAATAACACCCCCTGGAAGAACTTTATCTCAGTTCTGAGAATGGACAATATTAAAGGGGTTAAGAAAGCAGTTTGTACAGTTTAAAGAGAACAGAACAGTCACAATATCCTAAATTACAAAAAATGACAGACTCTGTTCATCAGGAAATGAATTTCTTCCCCTCTCCCTTTCAGACAGCTCGCTCGCCTCCCAGGAAAGCAAGCCAACCCCTAAGAGTGCAGTTCTCTTCCCTGCCCAGTGGAATGGGTCTACTCACCTGCCCTCTCCTCCTCCTCCTCCTCCTCCTCCTCCTGGCACTGGGCCGGCCCACTACGCACACTGCTCTGGCCTGAGGTGCTTTTCTACCCTGTACCAATCCTTTGAACCTCTGGGACCAGGGAAGGGTGGTCTGTGATTGGGAGGAGGCATCTCACGTGGGCGGAGCCCGATGCTGCCTGAGCCTGCCTCTCTGAGACCGGAAGTAACAGGAAACTCAGCCAGTAGATTTCTGCTACTTTGGAATGTGTGACTCTGACAGATGGAAGCACCTTCTGGATTCCTCGTAGGTCTGGGCTTCCTCGAACACACACTCAGGGCTTTTGTTTTGATTTTGATTTGATTTGTTTCTATTAGTGTGATTTAATGCTTAATTCTGCTCTTGTGCATTAAAAGGCCTATCCACTGTCCCAATTCTTCACAGTCATGCTGGTACACATTTATGTGTCCAGGGTCATGTCTAATTTCAGTTTCTATATATTGCAGACTCTATGGGGATAGTACTTGCCCAAGTAAATGCTCCCACTGAGTTGGTCCAAAGACTAATAAGGGGCAAGAGATCTGGAAACAAAGAGATTGCGAGATAGAGAGAGGGCTCAAGCAATCATCTGATGTTATTCAATTAATTTCTCCCCTCCCTCTCTTCCCTTCCTTTTTCTTTCCTTCTTCCCTCTGGAGCCGCCATGTGTCATAACAGCACTAACAACGTCTAAACAAAACAAACATTTCTTTCAATGGCTGCATAACACATCACGGATATGTGCATCACAGTGTATTTAGCCTGGCATGAGCCATGGGTCCTGGCAGTACTGTCAGGATTTACTGAGTGCCTTAATCAATAGACTTCGGGAGTTCTCATGGGTCAGGACCATCCCTGTAAGAGGTTAGGTTTTTCAGGAACCGACTCTGAGACAGAGTACAGTGTGCCGTATATTTATTAGCGAGTAAACACCCATGGAAGGAAGAGGGAAGAAATAGGACTGGGCAGAGAGGGAAGTTGAGCTGCCATGCAGCGGGGACAGCCCCAGGAAACTCTAGAGGAAGATGCCCTATCACAGTCGCTCTGCCTTGGGGCCCTCTATAATCAGTCCTTAGATGTGGGTTGCCCTGGGAAGGTGCTTGTAGCTAAAGCAATCCCTGAAGGGGGCTGGTAGTGGAGGCTGGAGATGCCAGTACTCCCAGCAGCTGGGCAGCATGTTCCCCCTTGAGGGGGCCTGCACGGGGCATCTCTGTGTCCATCACATGCCTTATTCCTCCTCAGCTCTGCAGGGCCTGGTTAGAGATAGCAAAGTTCACACAGTGGAATCCTATGCAACTGTGATGAAAAAAATGAAGCCACAGAAAAATACTTCATGAGCAGCTGCATCCCATTGGGAGATCAGCTCGGTGCTTTGTGACCACCTAGAGGGGTGGGATAGGGAGGGTGGGAGGGAGACGCAAGAGGGAGGGGATACGGGGATATATGTATACATATAGCTGATTCACTTTGTTGTACAACAGAAACTAACACAACATTGTAAAGCAATTATACTCCAAGAAAAATGTTTAAAAAAAAGAAAAATACTTCATGACATGGAAATATGTTCAGTTATTATATTCAGTATTTATTTATATAACTATATAACTAGAACTTATGATGTGCCAGACACTCTTCTAAGTGCTACAAGTGAAAAAAGCAGGTTACAAAATAGTGTGTACAATTTGTCACGCTTTTATTTTTTTAAGAAGTGTATCTATGTATATATGAATTAAAACGTTAGGAAGAAATTAAATATCAACAGGGTTATATCTGGATGATGCGATGTGGATGACTTTTTTTTGTAGTTCATATGTTTACAAAAGATCTATGTTACAGAGAAATCGGTAGTTATTAAAAATGTGTTCTTTTGGAAATCTTTATGGTAAAGTAGCGAGGATGCAGACAAGGACGTATGTTTCCATTCGTATCTTAGGCATTTTATGTTCTATTAAAATAGACAATGTGAACACAAAACCCATAACAAGAAACCAGAGACTAGCTAGGAAAAAGAAGATTAATTTTCAGACAATATCTGTAAGTGATTAGATGAGGCATTTCAGGTCCTGAATGTGTAAGTATGACTGGTTTATTTTTCCAATACTGTTAAGTGCTTTCTAACTGTGTTCTGCTAATCTCTCCTTCCCTCTGGCTCGGTGGCTGCCTTAACTATATTTAACCCCATTCCAAAGCTCATCAGTGAATTCTCATTACTAAAAATCTCAGTTCAGTTAGAAAGACTTAGATATTTTCTTCCTATCATTCCAATTTAGACTTGAGACTCCAGTGGTTTGGGAGGATGGGGAGGAGATGGGGGGGGTATCTCCCAGGTAATCCCCCTTCAGATTCCCCATATACACTCCTCTGAGAGTGAAGTGATGCTGTCTTAAGTGACCGGACTGGGAGAGGCTGCGGCCCCTTCCTCTTGGTCCTTACCACCATCCACCATCTGGCTCACTGACAGGAACCTCAGTGTAGGCAGGGGGAGCTGTACAGACCTAGCTGATGACGATGCTCGCCCAACCCTAAACAGCTCCCCTAAGCTCAGAGGATGCTCTGCCCCCTTCACTGGTTTGCAGCCAGTTGCCAGTCTCACCTACACTCCAGGACCCCAGTTCTCAAACTGGATCCATCTTCAGTGCACCTCAGGAACCTGGAATTAAAGGGAGGTATGTGTGCCCAGTCTCTGCCTGGCCACACCACTGCCCCATCACCCTGCATTGCTTTTCCTTCTCTGTGGTAGTTCCAAGGCAATTTAACCAGTCTGGTGACTAATGTGATTTCTAACTGGACTACCGGATGTTGGTCCTATACACACCCTCAAATTTTCCAACCCTCATGGGGCTTCTCTCCCATCTTTGGAACAAAGAACCACTGGAATGTTTCTGTTCACAAACACTGCACTCCTTAAACAGAGCCCTCACTTAAAATCCACTTTTTAATGGGGGAGGTGGGGAGCTGTAGTGTAAACTGGGTGGGAAAGAGACTGGCTCCCTATCTGGAGTTCTTTGAAATACGAATGTGGGTTATATAAAGCCTTTTGCTCTAATCACCAATTTCAGGGGAAAGAAAGACTTATCCAAACCATGATGTTGTCTGCCATGTTTTCAGTACTTACTAAAAGTCCCAGGCATTGTCATATTTCCTCTTCACTGTGAAGTATATACTATTACTAAGCCCCGCTTTATAGACGAGGGAGCTGGAGGTTAGGGGAGAATAACTTGCCCATGGTTACAGAGCTGTTTAGAGGGAAAGACTCTGGTTGGTCTGTCCTCACAGCCTGTACTCTTAACTACTAGGATATACTGTTTGAGTGTAGTTAGACAATCAGTGTAACTTTTTAAATGTTATTAAAGCTCAGCTTCTACATTAAAAAACAACTGAGCCAAACCTTAGAACAGTGAGCCTGCAAGGCCCAGGTCCGCACAATTCTCTAGTGCTGCTAAAAATGGCTTTTTCTCCAGCAAGTCTTGACTCTCTTTGCAACTTTTACTGAAATATTTAAATTCAGGCTTTCTGACCTCTAATGGGTCCTCTCTCTAGCTCAGCAACCCTTCTGTTCAAGTTAATTGACGTTCTCATTTTTTCTTCAGCTCCTATAGACGATGAATGCTTCACTTTGTTCATATTTTTTAGATGATGGTCACCAAAAAATGACTTCAAAAAGCAAGTCTAACCCTTTCCCTGGAAAAGGACATACCAGTATTAATAGACTCTTAGAACTGGAAGGGACTTTAGCCCATTTCAATAACCATTTATGGTTATTATAAGGAACTATTATATGGAATAATCATATTCCAATAAAATAACAAGTTAGTCCAGTTTTTCACCCAATGAAGAAAAGCCTCTATATTATCTCTGATGTCTGATACTAGGAGGCAAGTCTATGAAACTTGTTGTGTTTATTGCAGAGGTATTGAGGATGTTGTGTACAATCTTACATGTTGGGTCTGAGAGGTCCCAAGGGAAAACTTTATCTCTGGTCTCAATATGTGGAATGAGTATACTTTTCCTAATCAATTGGTTTGTTTTGATCTATTGGACACTGTTAATCTTCAACCAAATTCAACCTTGCCTCCGTTCTTACCACACCATTGAAACTGCTTGGCAAGTTACAAACAACCTCTATTTTGCCAAATTCAGAGGACTCGTCTTTTTTTTTTTTTTAATATAAAATTTTTTATTTATTATTTATTTTTATTGAAATACAGTTTATTTAGTGTTTCAGGTGTACAGCAAAGTGATGCAGTTACATGCATATACTTTTTCAGATTCTTTTCCATTATAGGTTACTACAAGATACTGAGTATTGTTCCCTGTGCTACGCAGTAGGCCCTTGTTGTTTGTTTATATACAGCAGTGTGTATCCGCTAATCCCAAATTTCCAATTTATCCCTAAGCCCCCTTTCCTCTTTGGTAACCATAAGTTTGTTTTCTATGTCTGTGAGTCTGCTTCTGTTTTATAAACAACAGTGGACTCTCCTTTGTCTTCATTTTACTCAGTCGCTCTGCAGCAGATGATACAGCTGATGACGCCATCTTTCTCATACTGCTTTTCTCTTCTGGCTTCCATCATACCATATTCTCTTTGTGCTTCCATTTCTCTGGTTGTTCCTTCTCAGTCCCCATAGCTGTCTCCTTCTTGGCCTGACCAATTATGTTAGAAGACTCCAGGGCTTGGGTCCAAGTCTCATTTGGGAATCTAGCTCTGCAATGGCACCTCTGTCAGGAGTCAGCTGGCCCCCTCACTCATTCCCACTACTTCCTGGTTAGAAGTCCAAAAAAAGATGAAGCAACGCTGTCTGGATGTAAGGGTAAGAGTAAGAATTGTAGACCTTTGTCTTCTTACAAATACAGCTGTGTTTCTCTGCTTTCCCCCCAGAAATTTCTTTTTCTTTCCCTGGCCACCAGCTTTTGAAGAAGAGTGAATAGGTTGTGGCCTCTCAATTTGGTATTTACTAAGTATATATACTTTTGATTTTTAAAAGTTTTTGTTTGTTTTATTAGATTTTGGGGGCAGAAGATTCTGTAATGCAATTTAAAGCTACCCTCTTAATCAGAACTGTTCTGAGAACTTTTAAGACAATAAATCAGATTTTGTCATTCCTTTGTTTAAAAAGTCCAGTAGTTCTCTCTGCCCTCAGCATAAGATCCAAACTCCTTATCATGGCTTACAAGTTGCCCACGTACTCTTCTCCAGCTTCATTAGGTACTACTTTCACCCTATGTATGTTCCAACCACAGGGTTTTTGCACTTGCTATTCCCATTAGTGGAAACCCATTTCTCCTAATGGTTCCCATCAACCTTGAAGTGCAGCTCAGCTCTCACTTCCTCTGAGAAGCCTTTCCTTATCTCCCTACCTAAAGTACCCTGCCTTCTCCATGCCAGTGACTTTTTCTCATATAATCATGTTTTATTTCCTTCAAAAAATAATCACAGTCGATTATTATCTTGTTAATTTATTTGTTGTCTTTTTTCCTCTTCCCTTGTTGCTTCACCAAAACTAGAGTAAGTTTCAAATGAATGAATGAATTTCTGATCCGGGAGGTTTAGGGTGAGTTAGATCTACTCAGTCCTGAGGAAAAAAAAAATCATTTTATTATATAGTGTTTGAGTAGAGCCACAAGCACAGGACCAAAGTGCCAATTATATGGAGGTATCTGAATTTCTTTTTTTTTTTTTTTTGGTATCTGCATTTCTTTAAGTATTGCCCTAAATTATTCTCTGCTTTAAAAACAACATTCATTATTCTATTCTGATAACAAAATGAATGAATGTTCATTGTAGAAAATAAAAATCACTATACTTCCTAACTCAGTGATAAACACAATGAACATTTTGGTGTGGAATCATCCATTTAGGAACTATTTGAGGTACTATTACGTGTCAGGTACAGTACTAGCCGGAATAAAACATGGCACTTACATTCATGGCACGTTCAACCTTTCTTCTTTACATTTTCTCCCAAAATAATTGGGATCATACTTATTTACAGTCTTCTAAACCAGTTATTTTTACTTACAATACAGTGCAGACATTTCCCTATGAATTTATTCTACAACATAATTTTAGTGGATGTATTGTATCTCACCATATTAATATGCTATTATGTACTTACTGAATCTCTCAGGTTGAAAATTCAGATTTTCAATTTTTCAATATTATGAATAATGCTATGGAAAATTTTAAACACATTTCATTATTTTCTTCATACAAATTCCTAGAATTAGAATTTCTGGCTAAAGGGTATATTCATTTTAAAGTTTTTGGATTCATGGGATCAAACTGCATTCCAGAGAGGTTGTAAAATATATACTCCCCACAGGAGTATAAGAAAGTGCCCATTTCTCTGCACTTTAAGCCAGGTTAGGTATCATCTATGAAAGGTTTTTTTTGTTTATAAAAAATATTTAATTGGTATCTAATTTTTGTTTTAATTTATATTTGTCTGGCTATTTATATGTTATCTTCAGTAAGTTTCCCACTCATATTCTTGGCCCTCTTCTTTGACTGGAGGTATTTACAGTTTTAAAAACTGATTTCTGGGAATTTGTTACATATTTAGGATATTGACCTGACATATTCATTGCATCTATTACTCTCAATTAATCGTTTGCCCTTTTGCTAACTTTTTCTCATACATTTAAAAATATTTCATGTCAGTTATATAAATATTGTCCTTAATAATTTCTGCCTTTGGCATTACGTTTAAAAAGAGCTTTCCAACTCAAGATTTCATATTTTCCTATTCTTTTCTCTCTTTCAGTCTGTCTGTCTCTTTCTCTGTTTAACTCTTTATATGTAAATATGTATATTGTTGTGTATGTATGTGTATGTTGTTATATGATACGGGGTAGATCCAACTATACTCATCCAAATAATTAAACAATAATTACAGCAATGTTAATTGGATGCATAGAATTTCATTGCATGGATATGCCACAATTTATTTGATCAATCTGTGGTTGGTCGATTTTGAGGTTGGACAATTATCCCCACTTTTCTCTCATTCTAAAAATGTGACACAAATCTTCTCTATAAAATTCTCCAGGTTCAGTGTCATTTCTGGAAGTGTAATTTGACTATATGTGTGATTTCATTGTGGGACAGTTTTGGTGATGACAAGGTGTGGCTCCAGTGGTGGGTGACTAAAATAGAGTCTAAAGGTCACAAGAAAGGAGGAGTCCTTTGTTACTCGCAGCTCACTCCTCTCCCCCGTACCTGCCCACGCCGACTGTGGAGCTGTCTGAGGTCTGCCTGGAAAACATCCTGCACTTAGCCGCTTCTGTGGGTTCTGAGGTGGGTTGTCCGCCCTAATTTATCCATTATTGTTGCCCCATCTGCTTTCCGTTTACAGAAATCATAAAAATCTCTGGTTTCCCTCCCTTTTGCTTTGAGTATTAAAATGGATTTACTTCTTTTTGTAAATATTTACTGTAATTTTAATGGAGTTTGAGGAGGACTGCTTTGGCTTTTTAAAAAAAATTAAAACACAGAATTAGGCAGACAACTTAACTCTACCCATTGAAATCCTAGTGGTAGAATAAACCACACTACCACTGTCTATCTGGTGTCAACTTGTTGCAAATTCTGCCAACACTGCAGGTAAAAAAATAGCCTTTTGAGAGCCTAATAAGGCATTGGCACACTAATATTGTTTGCCACTCATAACAACACTATTCTCTTTATCTGAGTTTTAGCCTTACAATGTTTCCAATCAAATAATTGGCATAAAGATTCAAGCATAGGTACACAGCCATCTGGAACCATACCTGTCCACACCCCTATTATACAAAAATATATCTGGACAAATGTGAGCACAAAAACATCAGCAGACATAATTATAATTATACACTCACAACTTCTTATTCACAAGAGTAGGTGGTTTGCATGGGACTTCCCTGGTGGTCCAGTGGTTAAGTTTCTGTGATCCCAATGCAGGGGGCATGGGTTCGATCCCTGGTGGGGGAACTAAGATTCTGCATGCCACACGATGCAGCCAAAAAAAAAAATAGAAAAAAAAAATAGGTGGTTTGCATAGTGTTGACATAAAGGCTGATGACCTAAGAGCAAAAGAAGGTAAGTGGAGGAGAGGGGGTGAGTAAAACTGAGAATAAACAGGTCAAGAAATAATAGGAGGCTTTATCATGGAAAGCATCTCCCAATATATATATATATCAAATCATTACATTGTACAGCTTAACCTCACACAATGTTATATGTCAATTATATCTCAATGAGCTGGAAACACACTCACATACATATACACACAAACATGAAATAACAGGAGGCCAATTTAAAAGAAAATAAAGTGTATGCAAGAGACTGAAGAGTAAAACAAGGGGATTTGTAAAGAATGGGGGAAGTAGAGGGATGATTCTGGAAGGCTGGGGTATTCCTGTTTCTATTGTTTCTGAGTTTCATAGCTATTCTCCTTCATTCTCCTCTGTCATAAAGTGGACTTAAAAATATTTATCTCCACATTAATTTTTTTAAAACAGCTTTATTGATATATAATTCATATACCATAAACTTCACCCTTTTGAAATGTACAATTCAGTGCCTTTTAGGACAGTCAGAGTTGTGCAACCATTACCACTATCTAATTCTAGAACATTTTCATCACCCACGAAAGAAACCTCATTCTCATTGCATTCACTCCCCACTACTCCCCCTCCCCTACCCCTGGCAACCACTAATTTACTCTCTATCTCTATGGGTTTGCCTCTTCTGGATATTTCACATCAATGGGATCATATACTATGTGGTCTTTGGTGACTGGCTTCTTTCACTTCACAGAGTGCTTTTAAGGTCACCCAAGTCATAGTCATATATCAGTACTTCATTCCTTTTTATCAGTAACCAAACAATATTCCATTGTATGGATATATAACTTTTTTCATTTTTAACTTTTTAAAATTGTGGTAGAAAACACATGCCATTTACCATCTTAACCATTTGTAAGTGTATGGTTCAGTAAAGTATATTCGCATTCCTGTTCAACAGATCTCCAGACCTTTTCCATTCTGCAGAAATGAAATTCTATACCTATTAAACAGCTCCCCATTTTCCCCTTCCCCCAGTCCGATAACCACCATTCTACTTTGTCTCTATACATTTGACTACTTTAGCCGCGAAGCATGTGGGATCTTAGCTCCCCGACCAGGGATGGAACCTACACCCCCTGCACTGGAAGGCAAAGTCTTAACTACTGGACCACCAGGGAAGTCCCTGAATTTGACTACTTTAGACACCTCATATAAGTAGAATCACACAGTATTTGTCCTTTTGTGACTAGCTTATTTCACTTAGCATAATGTCCTCAAGGTTCATCCATGGTGTAGCATGTGTCAGAATTTCATTCCTTTCTAAGGCTGAGTAATATTCAATTGTATATATAAACCACATTTTGTTTATCCATTCATCTGTCAAACATCACACTTAAAAAATCCATTCATCACTTGATGGGCATTTGTTTCCACTTTGGGGTTATTACGAACACTGCTATGAACACTCTTGTACAAGTTTTTTTTGTTTTTTTTAACAGTTCTTAATTTTTAAAAAAAATTTATTTATTTATTTATGTATGTATGTATTTATTTATTTATTTTTGGCTGTGTTGGGTCTTCGTTTCTGTGTGAGGGCTTTCTCTAGTTGCGGCGAGTGGGGGCCACTCTTCATCGCGGTGCGCGGGCCTCTCACTGTCGCAGCCTCTCCTGTTGCAGAGCACAAGCTCCAGACGCGCAGGCTCAGTAGTTGTGGCTCACGGGCCTAGTTGCTCCGCGGCATGTGGGATCTTCCCAGACCAGGGCTCGAACCCGTGTCCCCTGCATTGGCAGGCAGATTCTCAACCACTGCGCCACCAGGGAAGCCCCTACAAGTTTTTATATGGCCATATATTTTCAGTTGTCTTAGGTATGTACCTAGCTGTGGAATTGTTGAGTGATATGATAATGTTTAACTTTTTGAAGAATTGCCAAACTGTTTTCCAAAACAGCTGCACTATTTTACATTTCCACTACCAGTATAACTATTGTAATTTCTCCACAGCCTTGTCAACACTTGTTAGTGTCTGTCTTTTTGATTATAGCCATCCTAGTGGATGTGAAGTAGCATCTCATTGTGGTTTTGGTTTACATTTCCCTAATGACAAATGATGTCATGTTTATTCTTTAAACGGAAGAGAGGAAGGGATATGCCCAGGAAAACTGTTCTGGTAGCTTCATTCTCTATTACTGTGAGGAGATTGGGGCGGCTGGGGAACGCAGTGAGGGAGCATCACCAGGATTGCTCAGGTAAAATCTAATATCAATACTGTTGATAATACTACTACTAAAATAATAAGCGCTTACAGTGCCAGGCACTTTTGCAGGTGCTTTTACATGTCATCTCATTTAATAACAGGTGAGACACTCACACCTCATAGCTATAGGAATAACTCCTTTTTTTAGAAGCGTCCTTGGGGGATTCCTTCAAGGGAGATCATATCTTCTGATCTCTGCTTGTTCTGACATTGAAACTTTTATTCCCATTACCTTTATATTCCATGTGTCCATCCATGTGCTCTGTCAGTTTTACTCTGAAAATGTTGGGACTCCTCTTCCTCTTCTAGTTGACAGCCAGCTCCACCTAGAGTCTCACCTTTACTCCTGGTCTGGGACTACTTCCTACCACTTAGGGACAAAGAACTGAATATACTTTTCACTGACTGATCTTGTGCACTATATAGACCTTTTAGTAGAGAGCCTGGGTCACTGAGAGCGAGGCCTGATCTCCATTTTCTCCCTTCTCCTTTCGGTCAAACATGTTCAGACAGGATCACTGGACCATACCAAGCCCATCCCCTCTGGTCCACTGCCTCACTGTGAAAGGTCAAAATGACAGCTCTGAAATGCATCGCAGAATGCCAAGGAGAAGGGCTGAAGTGGCTGAGGTGGACTAGTTTGAGGTGTTCTGCTTTAAGAAACATAGTAAAGTGTTAGGGCTGAAAACCAGTGAACTAAATTCAGTATTTAATTTCAGATGTTATTGATAACATCCAAGTTTTTGATCACTAATGATATTGTTGACCCTTCAATATTTGGGTTATTTTGTTCTATCAACTGATTAATTATAACCTTAGCCATGTCACTCAAAGTTTTCTCACAGGTTCACTGTAAGTTTATCAGCTTTTACCTAGTTTTGCCAGCCCACAATCAACAGAAAGGCTGCTTATCCGCCTGGAGAACACTTATTGAGTCTGGGCACTGGCACATTTTGTGGACAATTGAAGGAAAAACTAAAGAAGCTTTGAAGTTGTAAGTAGAGATTTTAAAACTATAATTATTGGACATGAAATTCAGGTATAAAAAAAGGGATTTGTGCATGATTGTTCAAACAGAAGCTTAATTCATTGCAATACACCACATAATTATACCAAATCGCCAGGGAAACAATATGAAGAATCAAGTCTGCTATAATGTTCAAATATAAATTAAATGAAAGGTTCAGCTCACAAAAGTAGTATCAGATGATCATCTCAGTTATGATTGCTGGGCAGATACTCTCATACCAGGTAGACCACGTTGAGGCTTTTTGCTTTTAAATACCAGTTCAACTGGCTACACATTCCACACGATGCAGACACTCTTCAGAGGATAAAGGTAATAAGGAAGTGACATTCTGCCTCTCCCACAGGTGTATACAGAGTAGTATAACATGTTTGAGTTTTGCTTTAGGTTAAAAGTCAGAAGAGGACTATCCCTCGGAATAGATTAAATCACTTCCATTAATGTCAGAATATAACAGGCAGGGTCAAAGAGGAAAATAGTAAAGATTTGTTGGAGGTATTAAGAAACAAGAAAAGAGATCTTACAACAGTTACCTTCCATTAAGAGAGAAAAAAGTGCTGTTACGAATTATTTTCCGCACATTTTCCAATTGAAAATTTTATAAACAGTTTTGAGACATGATGGGTGTGTATGCTTTTGGGAACTGTGTATAAATTGCTAATATTCTTTTCTTGATCCTCTATGGGATTTGTGAACATGTTTCTGTTCAGTGCTTTGGAGGAATGAGTACTGAAATATCAATGCATGGATAAGTATATATGCCTATGTTTTTGTGTGATGAGCCAGAGGTATCTGTAACTGTTATGTGAATTTTACGAAGCTACTCAGTAGATTTTTCCTTAAAAAATAAGAACACATTTAGGCAGAGTCACTACTAATGACCATTCAAAAATGATTTTTCAGAGTGGGAAACAGAACATAGTGTTGACACTGATGGTTGTAAACA
Organism: Balaenoptera physalus; assembly: GCF_965194825.1. Lineage (NCBI taxonomy): Eukaryota > Metazoa > Chordata > Mammalia > Artiodactyla > Balaenopteridae > Balaenoptera > Balaenoptera physalus. The sequence goes on from NC_138891.1 coordinate 81,093,916, forward strand.
GTGTTGAGGAGAGATTCATTCTTCGTAGGTTTCACTTTTCTTTCTGTTTTGTATCATTTCCTGTACCTGAGGAGAATGAAAAAGAATTTTTTCCACTTGCAATTTCGGTCTACTTGGAGTTACCTTATCTTGTAGGGTTAAAATATATAGACATTTAAAATACTGAAGTCCTTTTAAATTTTTGCTATCTTGTGGTTTTACATATTATCTTACTGTAAATTTAATTTGCAGGTTTCCTGACTGTTAAAGATGCTCAACAGATTGTCATGTAAAAAAAATAAAAATAAAAATAAAATAAAATAAAATACAGAAGTCCCTGTACTGACTTGGTACAAATAATTTAGACTTTGATAAGTCACGAATACGTGTTGTAATATCTAGGGACACCATTAAAAATATTAAGAAGGTTATTAGGGCAGTGACCTTATTCTGTATGATACTTAAATTATAGATACATATCATATACATTTGTCAAAACCTTTAGAATGTACAACACAAAGAGACTTTATGTAAACCATGGACTTTAGTTAACAATAATATATCAAACCGGCTGATCAACTGTTACAAATCTACCACACTAATGCAAGATGCTAATAATAGGGGAAATGGGGGAAGGAGCGGGAGTAAATGGGAACTCACTGTACTTTCTGCTCAAATTTTCTGTAAGCCTAAAACCATTCTAAAAAATAAAGTATATTAATTTTTAAAAATCAACCCAATGTGAAACCAAAAAAGAAAAAAAAGATTAAGAGAGTGTAACTTCTAAATAGAGAGAAAAATGGAACAATAAAAGAAGATAAAAAGTAGAGGAAAAGAAACAAAGCAGGCAGGACAAATAGCATATGGTAGGACAATAGATTTAAACCCAAATATATCTTTAATAACATCAAATATAAAGGGACTAAATGCTCCAATTAAAAACTTATCAGATTTGAATAATTATAAAAATTATAATACATGCTATATATAAGAAAGATATCTAAAAGACAAGGACAGAGTAAAGTTAAAAATAATAAATATATACCATTTAAATATTGACTAAAATAAATCTGGTATAGCTATAACAATATTGAAAAGAGTAGAGTTCATGTTATACCTTTTAATGATAAAAAATCAATTTACCAGAAAAATATAAGAACTCTAAATTCATACGCACCTAATAGCCTCAATTACATATACACAGCGTAAATTGACAGAACTATAGGAGATAGGCAAATTCACAATAATATTGGATGACTTAAACAACATGTTTAGCAAACCTGATCTAGTGGGTATATTTAGACACTTCCCAATAATTGCAGAATAAATATTTTTTCAATCCCAATTAATTCATTCATGGCAATTAGCCGTATGCTGCATCATAAAGCAAGTCAACACATTTCAAAGATTTGAAATCTTGCTCTCTGAGTAAAATGCAATTGACTTAGAAATCATTAACCAAAGGGCAACTAGATATCTAATATTTGATAATTTATATAATCTAATGTCAAAAAATCCATAAGTTGAAGAAGAAATCATAATGAAAATTAGAGACTATTTTGAATTAAATAAACTAAAAACATCACACACTTAAATTTATGTGATAAAACCCATATGCATATATTATATATTAAAAAGGAAGATCTGCTTCCTATATGCAAGAGTAAGCAATAAAAAAAAATGAATTCTGCAAATAACAGCTATGTATTCATGGATAAAATACAACCCCCTCCCCCACAAAAGAAAAACCCCACAAACCGAAACAAAACAAAAAACCTCACAGCTACCTGAAGGTTCTGGAGACTAAGCAAAGACAGGCAGATTTTGGAGAGGAGTCTAAACTTAGAGCAAGTGACCAAATGGAGCGAATTTCTCATTTTTTGTAATTTTGACCCAATGACAGTCATGACTCACAGACATAGCTATGGCTGCACAAGAATGCCTCAAACTGTGACAGAAAGCCCACTATCTTTCTGGATGGAAAAATTACAGGAAGTAGACTGGTCAAATATGGCTAGATGCTGAAGAGTGAGGGGAAATCCTAGAAGAGGGAAGGAGATTCCTTAATTCTGTGCATGAACTCTGCACAAGCCTCAGGTTGACTTCTGAATCATGCATTCATAGGACAGATTCAAAGTAGCAGTAGGCTTAAGGAATTGACCTGAGCTATGACCACAGAAGGCAAGACAGAGAGCTTACAATTCAAATCTAACCATGTTAGCTGCCAGCTAAAACAAAAACGACACCATCACTTGTCAGAGGAGTATGACAGAACTCAAGTCTACACAGCATAATATTCACAATGTTAAGGATACAGTTGAAATTATCCTAGTTATAGAAAACCAAGAGAATGCTACTCATTTTAAATAGAAAAGATAACTTTAACTTCTTCCTTTCTGATTTGGAAGCCTCTTATTTTTTATTTAAAAAATTTTATTTGTCTGTTTGTTTATTTATGTCTAATTGCTCTGGCTAGGACTTCCAGTACTATGTTGAATAAAAGTGGCAAGAGTGGGCATTTTGTCTTATTCCTGACCTTAGAGATAAAGCTTTCAGGTTTTTACCACTGAGTGTGATGTTGGCTGTGGGCTTTTCATATATGGCCTTTATTATGTTGAGGTAACCTCCTTCTCTCCCTAGTTTGTTGAGTTTTTATCATGAAAGGGTGCTGAATTTTGTCAAATGCTTTTTCTAGATCTCTTGAGACAATCATGTAATTTTTATCTTTTATTCTGTTAATGTGGTGTATCACATGAATCGATTTTCATATGTTGAACGATCCTTGCATCCCAGGGATAAATCCAACCTGCTCATGTGGTATGATCTTTTTAATGTGCTGTTGGATTTGGTTTGCTAGTATTTTTGTTGAGGATTTTTGCATCTATATTCAACAGGAATCTTGGCCTGTAATTTTCTTTTCTTGTGTCTTTGTCTCTGGTATCAGGTAGTGCTGGCCTCACAAAATGAATTTGAAGTGTTCCCTCCTCTTCAATTTTTTTGGGAAGATTTTGAGAAGAATTGATATAAATTCTTCTTTAAATGTTTGATAAGAGTTCACCATGAAGCCATCTGGTCCTGGGCTTTTTCTTTGTTGGGAGGTTTTTGGTTACTCAACCTCCATGCTAGTTAAAGGTCTATTCAGCTTTTTTATTTCTTTATGACTTAGTCTTTTTTTTTTTTTTTAACATCTTTATTGGTATAATTGCTCTACAATGGTGTGTTAGTTTCTGCTTTATAACAAAGTGAATCAGCTATACATATACATATATCCCCATATCTCCTCCCTCTTGCGTCTCCCTCCCACCCTCCCTTTCCCACTCCTCTAGGTGGTCACAAAGCACTGAGCTGATCTCCCTGTGCTATGCGGCTGCTTCCCACTAGCTATCTTTTTTACATTTGGTAGTGTATATATGTCCATGCCACTCTCTCACTTCATCCCAGCTTACCCTTCCCCCTCCCTGTGTCCTCAAGTCCATTCTCTACATCTGCGTCTTTATTCCTGTCCTGCCCCTAGGTTCTTCAGACCATTTTTTTTTTTTTTTTTAGATTCCATATATATGTTATGACTTAGTCTTGGTCGGTTGTATGTTTCTAGTAATTTATCCATTTCTTCTAGGTTATCCAGTTTGTTGGCATATAATGAATTGTTCATAGTATTCTCATAATCTTTTTTATTTCTGTGGCATCAGTTATAATGTCTCTTCTTTCACTTCTGATTTTATTTGAGTTGCCTCCCTTTTTTGTCTAGCTAAGTGTTTGTCAATTTTGTTTATCTTTTTTTTAAAAAAAACTCTTGGTTTCATTTTTCTATTGTTTTCCTATTTTCTATTTCATTTATTTCTGCTCTAATCTTTGTTATTTCCTTCCTTCTTCTGACCTTGGGCTTAGTTCTTTCTTCCTTTCCTACCTCCTTGAGGTGTAAAATTAGGTTATTTGAGAGATTTCTTTCTTAATGTGTTTATTGCTATGAAATTCCTTCTTAGAACTCTTTTTGCTACATTCAATAAATTTTGGTATGTTGTGTTTTCATTTTCATTTGTCTTGAGGTATTTTCTAATTTCCTTTTTTATTTTTTTAATTGAATGAAAGATTCTTTAAATTCTATAGTGCTTTACAATTTTCAAAAGTTTCACACACATGATTTCATATAATCCCAAAATAACTCTTTCTCCCCCACCCATGTATTGTCCCTCCCCACTTCTCACTCCCCACTGGTAACCACAAGTTTATTCTCTATATCTATGAGTCTGCTTCTTTTTTGTTTTATTCACTAGTTTGTTGTATTTTTTAGATTCCACATATAAGTGATATCATAGAGTCTTTCTCTGTCTGAATTATTTCACTTAGCATTATACCCTCCAAGTCCATCTAGATTGCTGCAAAGGGCAAGATTTCATTCTTTTTTTTTATGGCTGAGTAGTATTCCATTGTATATATACCACATCTTCTTGATTGATTCACCTGTTGATGGACACTTAGTTTGCTTCCATATCTTGGCAATTGTAAATAATGCTGCTGTGAACATTGGGTGCATGTATCTTTTCAAATTAGTGTTTTTGGTTTTTTTTGGATGTATATCCAGGAGTGGAATTGCTGGGTCATATGGTAGTTCTATTTTTAGTTTTTTGAGATACCTCCATACTGTTTTCCACTGGCTGCACCAATTTACATTCCCACCAACAGTGTACAAGCATTCTCTTTTCTCCACATCCTTGCTAACATTTATTTGTCTTCTTTTTGATGATAGCCATTCTGACAGGTGTGAGGTGATATCTCATTGTAGTTTTGATTTGCATTTCTCTGATGGTTAGTGATGTTTTCATGTGCCTGTTGGCCATCTTCATTCCCTCTTTGGAAAAATGTCTATTCAGTTCTTCTGCCCATTTTTCAATTGGGTTGTTTCTTTTTTTGATGTTGAGTTGTATGAGCTGTTTATATATGTTGGATATTAACACCTTATTGGTCATATCATTTGCAAATATCTTCTCCCATGCAGTTGGTTGTCTTTTCGTTTAAGGTATTTTCTTTCTTTCTTTCTTTTTAAAAATAAATTTATTTATTTATTTTTATTTATTTATTTTTGGCTGCATTGGGTCTTTGTTGCTGTGTGCAGGCTTTCTCTAGTTGCAGTGAGTGGGAGCTATTCCTCACTGCAGTGCACAGGCTTCTCGTTGCAGTGGCTTCTCTTGTTGCGGAGCAGGGTTCTAGATGTGTGGGCTTCAGTAGTTGTGGCAGGTGGGCTCAGTAGTTGTGGCTCACGGTCTTAGTTGCTCCGCAGCATGTGGGATCTTCCTGGACCAGGGCTCAAACATGTCTCCCCTGCATTGGCAGGCGGATTCTTAACCACTGCGCCACCAGGTAAGTCCCAGCATGTGAGGTATTTTCTAATTTCCTTTCTGATTTCTTCTTTGACCCAATGGTTGTTCAAAAGTAGAAAGGAAAAAGTAAAATTGTTCCTGTTTGCAGATGACATGGTCTTATAAAAAGCTCTAAATACTCCACTGAAAAAACTGGTAGAACTAATAAATGAATTAGATACAGTTGTAGAATACAAAATCAACGTACAAAAATCAGTTGCTCCTCTATAAACTAATAGCACACTATCTGAAAAGGAAATTAGGAAAACAATCCCATTTACCATAGCACCAAAAAGAATAATATACTTAGGAATAAACTTAACTAAGGAGGTGAAAGTCTTGTATACTGAAAGCTATAAAATATTAATGAAATAAATTAAACAAGAAACAAACAAATGTAAAGACATCCTGTGTTCATGGATTTGAAGAATTAGTATTGTTAAAATGTTCATACTACCCTCAAAAATCAATGCAATCCCTATCAAAATCCCAATGGCATTTTTTTTACAGAAATAGAAAAATATTCTAAACTTCATATGGAACCACAAAAGACCATGAATAACCAAATTAAGCTTGAAAAAGAAGAACAAAGATGGAGGCATTACACTTCCTTATTTCAAAATATATTACAAAGCTACAGTAATCAAAACAGTATGGTACTGGCATAAAGACAAATAGACCAAGGGAAAGAACACAGAGCCCAGAAATAAATCCATACATATAGGACGTGATCTTTGACAATGGTGCCAAGAGGGGGGAAATGACAGTCTCCTCAACAAATGGTGCTAGGAGAACTGGATATTTACTTGCAAAACAATGAAACTGGACTCATATTATGCCATACACAAAAATCAACAAAATGGGTTAAAGATTTAAATGTAAGACCTGAAACTGTAAAATTCCTAGAAAATAACATAGGGGAAAAAAATCATGACATTGGTCTTGGCAATAATTTCACAGATATAACACCAAATGCACAGGCAACAAAAACAAAAATAAGCAAGTGGGACTACATCAAACAAAACAGCTTCTGCACAGCAAAAGAAATAATCAACAGAGTAAATAGGCCCTCCTACAGAATGGGAGAAAATATTTGCAAAACATAAATTTGATAGGAAGTTAATCTCTACAATATATAAAGAACTTCTACAACTCAGTAGTAAAAAGAAAAAACACTAATAATCTAATAATCTAAAATTTTAAATAATAAATCTAATAATTTTAAAATGGGCTAGACTTGTAATAGACATTTTTCCAAAGAAGACATACAGATGGTCAACAGGTATATGAAAAAACACTCAGTGTCGCTAATCATCAGGGAAATGCAAATCAAAACCACAATGAGATATCACTTTACACCTGTTGGGATGGCTACCACCAAAACAACAAAAGACAACAAATGTAAGTGAGGATGTGGAGAAATTGGAACCTGTGCACATTGTTGGTAGGAATGCAAAGTAGTCTAACCACTATGGAAAACAGTAAGGAGGTTCCTCAAAAAATTAAAAATAGAAGTACATATGATCCATCAATTCCCCTGCTGGAATTGCTCTATTTATCCAAAAGAATAAAAATCAGGATCTTGAAGAGATATTAGCACTCTAATATCCATTGCAGCACTATTCATAACAGCCAAGATATGGAAACAATCTAAATGTCAATCAACAGATAATGGATAAAGACAATGTGATATACACATACAATGGAATATTATTCAACCTTAAAAAGAAGGAAATTCTGTAACATGTGAGAACATGGATGAATGAGGACATTATGCTAAGTGAAATAAGCTAGTCACAGATAAAAACTGCATCATTCTACTTTTATGAGGTATCTAATATGTAAATTCATAGAATCAAAGAGTGGAGTGCTGGTTGCCAGGGGGGAGGGGGGAGGGGAAAATGGGGTGTTATAATGGGCATAAAGTTTCAGTTAAGCAAGATGAATAAGCTCTAGAGATATACTGTACTCATTGTACCTATAGTTAATAATAATGTGTTGTGCACTCAACAACTCGTTAAGAGGGTAGCTCTCATGCTAAATATTCTTACTATGTTAAAATATTAAAGATAGGAGGACCTTCAAGATGGCGGAGGAGTAAGACGTGGAGATCACCTTCCTCCCAACAAATACATCAGAAATACATCTAAATGTGGAACAACTCCTACAGAACAACTACTGGATGCTGGCAGAAAACCTCAGACTTCCCAAAAGGCAAGAAACTCCCTAGGTACCTGAGTAGGGCAAAAGAAAAAAGAAAAAACAGAGACAAAAGAATAGGGACAGGACCTGCACCTCGAGGAGGGAGCTGTCAAGGAGGAAAAGTTTCCACACACTAGGAAGCCCCTTCACTGGCAGAGACAGGGGGGTGGCAGGGGGGAAGCTTCAGAGCCACGGAGGAGAGCGCAGCAACAGGGGTGCAGAGGGCAAAGCAGAGAGATTCCTGCACAGAGGATCGGTGCCGACCAGCACTCACCAGCCTGAGAGGCTTGTCTGCTCACCTGTTGGGGTGGGTGGGGGCTGGGAGCTGAGGCTCGGGCTTCAGAGGTCAGACCCCAGAGAGAGGACTGGGGTTGGCTGCGTGAACACAGCCTGAAGGGGGCTAGTGCACCACAGCTAGCTGGGAGGGAGTCCGGGAAAAAGTCTGGAACTGCCTAAGAGGCAAGAGACCATTGTTTCGGGTGCGTGAGGAGAAGGAATTCAGAGCACTGCCTAAACAAGCTCCAGAGACGGGCACGAGCCGCGGCTATGAGCACCGACACCAGAGACGGGCATGAGATGCTAACACTGCTGCTGCAGCCACCAAGAAGCCTGCGTGCAAGCACAGGTCACTACCCGCACCTCCCCTCCCAGGAGCCTGTGCAGCCCGCCACTGCCAGGGTCCCATGATCCAGGGACAACTTCCTCAGGAGAACACACGGCACGCCTCAGGCTGGTGCAACATCACGCCGGCCTCTGCTGCCGCAGGAGAGGAGGCTAAACAATACACTACTAAATAACCAAGAGATCACTGAAAAAATCAAAGAGGAAATCAAAAAATACCTAGAAATAAATTACAACGAAAACACGATGATCCAAAACCTATGGAGTGCAGCAAAAGCAGTTCTAAGAGGGAAGTTTATAGCAGCAATACAAGCCTACCTCAAGAAACAAGAAAAATCTCAAATAAACAACCTAACCTTACACCTAAAGCCATTAGAGAAAGAAGAACAAAAACCCCCCAAAGTCAGCAGAAGGAAAGAAATCATAAAGATCAGATGAGAAATAAATGAAAAAGAAATGAAGGAAACAATAGCAAAGATCAATAAAACTAAAAGCTTGTTCTTTGAGAAGATAAACAAAATTGATAAACCGTTAGCCAGACTCATCAAGAAAAAAAGGGAGAACACTCAAATCAACAGGATTAGAAATGAAAAAGAAGTAACAACTGACACTGCAGAAATACAAAGGATTATGAGAGATTACTACAAGCAACTCTATGCCAATAAAATGGACAACCTGGAAGAAATGGATGAATTCTTAGAAAAGCACAACCTTCCCAGACTGAACCAGGGAGAAATAGAAAATATAAACAGACCAATCACAAGCATTGAAATTGAGACTGTGATTAAAAATCTTCCAACAAACAAAAGCCCAGGACCAGATGGTTTCGATGGCCAATTCTATCAAACATTTAGAGAAGAGCTAACACCTATCCTTCTCAAACTCTTCCAAAATATAGCAGAGGGAGGAACACTCCCAAACTCATTCTATGAGGCCACCATCACCCTGATACCAAAACCAGACAAAGATGTCACAAAGAAAGAAAACTATAGGCCAATATCACTGATGAACATAGATGCAAAAATCCTCAACAAAATACTAGCAAACAGAATCCAACAGCACATTAAAAGGATCATACACCATGATCAAGTGGGGTTTATCCCAGGAATTCAAGGATTCTTCAATATACGCAAATCAATCAATGTGATAAACCATATGAACAAGCTGAAGGAGAAAAACCATATGATCATCTCAATAGATGCAGAAAAAGCTTTCGACAAAATTCAACACTGATATATGATAAAAACCCTCCAGAGAGTAGGCATAGAGGGAACTTACCTCAACATAATAAAGGCCATATATGACAAACCCACAGCAAACATTATTCTCAATGGTGAAAAACTGAAACCATTTCCTCTAAGATCAGGAACAAGACAAGGTTGTCCACTCTTACCACTATTATTCTACATAGTTTTGGAAGTTTTAGCCACAGCAATCAGAGAAGAAAAAGAAATAAAAGGAATCCATATAGGAAAAGAAGAAGTAAAGCTGTCACTGTTTGCAGATGACATGATACTACACGTAGAGAATCCTAAAGATGCTACCAGAAAACTACTAGAGCTAATCAATGAATTTGGTAAAGTAGCAGGATACAGAATTAATGCACAGAAATCTCTTGCATTCCTGTACACTAATGATGAAAAATCTGAAAGAGAAATTAAGGAAACACTCCCATTTACCATTGCAACAAAAAAATAAAATACCTAGGAATAAACCTAACTAAGGAGACAAAGGACCTGTATGCAGAAAACTATAAGACACTGATGAAAGAAATTAAAGATGAAACAAACAGATGGAGAGATATACCATGTTCTTGGATTGGAAGAATCAATATTATGAAAATGACTCTACTACCCAAAGCAATCTACATATTCAATGCAATCCCTATAAAACTACCAATGGCATTTTTCACAGAACTAGAACAAAAAATTTCACAGAACTAGAACAAAAAATTTCACAGTTTGTATGGAAACACAAAAGACCCCAAATAGCCAACGCAATCTTGAGAAAGAAAAACGGAACTGGAGGAATCAGGCTCCCAGACTTCAGACTATACTACAAAGCTACAGTAATCAAGACAGTATGGTACTGGCACAGAAACAGAAATATAGATCAATGGAACAGGATAGAAAGCCCAGAGATAAACCTATGCACATATGGTCACCTTATCTTTGATAAAGGAGGTAAGAATATACAATGGAGAAAAGGCAGCCTCCAATAAGTGGTGCTGGGAAAACTGGACAGCTACATGTAAAAGAATGAAATTAGAACACTCCTTAACACCATACACAAAAATAAACTCAAAATGTATTAAAGACCTAAATGTAAGGCCAGACACTATCAAACTCTGAGAGGAAAACATAGGCAGAACACTCTATGACATAAATCACAGCAAGATCCTTTTTGACCCACCTCCTACAGAAATGGAAATAAAAACAAAAATAAACAAATGGGACCTAATGAAATTTAAACGCTTTTGCACAGCAAAGGAAACCATGAAGAAGATGAGAAGACAACCCTCAGAATGGGAGAAAATATTTGCAAATGAAGCAACTGACAAAGGATTAATCTCCAAAATATACAAGCAGCTCATGGAGCCCAATATCAAAAAAACAAACAATCCATTCCAAAAATGGGCAGAAGACCTAAATAGACATTTCTCCAAAGAAGATATACAGATCGCCAACAAACACATGAAAGGATGCTTGACATCACTAATCATTAGAGAAATGCAAATCAAACTACAATGAAGTATCACCTCACACCAGTCAGAAAGGCCATCATCAAAAAAATCTACAAACAATAAATGCTGGAGAGGGTGTGGAGAAAAGGGAACCCTCTTGCACTGTTGGTGGGAATGTGAATTGATACAGCCACTATGGAGAACAGTATGGACGTTCCTTAAAAAACTAAAAATAGAACTACCATACGACCCAGCAATCTCACTACTGGGCATATACCCTGAGAAAACCATCATTCAAAAAGAGTCATGTACCAAAATGTTCATTGCAGCTCTATTTACAATAGCCAGGACATGGAAGCAACCGAAGTGTCCACCGACAGATGAATGGATAAAGAAGACGTGGCACATATATACAGTGGAATATTACTCAGCCATAAAAAGGAACGAAACTGAGTTATTTGTAGAGAGGTGGGTGGACCTAGAGACTGTCATACAGAGTGAAGTAAGTCAGAAAGAGAAAAACTAATACCGTATGCTAACACATATATATGGAATAAAAAAAAAAAGAAAAAGGTTCTGAAGAACCTAGGGGCAGGACAGGAATAAAGACGCAGACGTAGAGAATGGACTTGAGGACACAGGGAGGGGGAAGGGTAAGCTGGGATGAAGTGAGAGAGTGGCATGGATATATATACACTACCAAATGTAAAATAGATAGCTAGTGGGAAGCAGCCCCATAGCACAGGGAGATCAGCTCGGTGCTTTGTGACCACCTAGAGGGGTGGGATAGGGAGGGTGGGAGGGAGACGCAAGAGGGAGGAGATATGGGGATATATGTATATGTATAGCTGATTCACTTTGTTATAAAGCAGAAACTAACACACCCTTGTAAAGCAATTATACTCCAATAAAGATGTTAACAAAATATTAATGATACATGGAAAGGACAATCAACAGATGTCAACTCCAAGATTATTCAATGCTGAGATTATGTGATAAGCATTTAAAACCAGCTATTGTAACTATGCTCATTGAAGTAAAGGAAAATACACTGGAAATGAAAGGAAACATAGGAAATCCCAGAAGATAAATAGAAAATATAGAAAAGAACCAAATAGAAATTTTAGAACTAAAAAATAAAAAATTCACTGGATGTGCCTATAGTAGCAGGAATATATATGACAGAGCAACTAGTAACTGAACTTGAAAACAGAGTTAAGGAGTTATTTGATGAAAGGAGAGAAAACCTGAAAAAGATGAAGAGAACTTTAGGGGTCTGTGAAATAATATTAAAAAATCCAATATAAGGTTAATTTGAGTCTCAAAAAGAGAAGGAGAGAAAGAGAATGGGGCAGGAAAAATATCTGAAGAAATTCTGGCAGATGACTTACAAAATTTGGTGAAAGACATAAGCTTATAGATTCAAAAAGCTCAGCTAATGCCCAAATAAGTAAGTTCCAATCAGCATGATGATAAAAACCTCTGGAAACTAAAGAAAAAGAGAAGATCATGAAGGCAGCCAGAGGAAAATGACATATTACATAGAGGGGAATGACAATTTGGATGACTGTGGACTTCTCATCATAAATTATGAAGGCCAGAAAGTAGTGAAACCACATTTTTCAAGAGCTGAGGGAAAAAGTCAATTTAACTTTGTTAAGAATATTTGACATAAGATTTATCCTCTTAAGAAAATTTTAAGTGTACAACACATTACTGTTGACTATAGGTACAATGAGTGCAGTAGATCTCTAGAGCTTATTTATCTTGCTTGACTGAAGAGTCAATAATTTTATAAATAAAAAACAAACTAAACAAAACAATCAGGGAATACATGGAAGAGCTGAATAACATTATTAATCTCCTTGATCTACTTGATATTTATAGAACACTGCATCAACAACAACAAAATACATATTCTTTTCAAGTGAATATGGTACATTAACCAAGACTGACCATATACTGGGCCATAAAAAAAGTTTCAGTAAATTGAAAAATATTGAAATTGTACAGAGCACAATAAAACTAAACTGGAAATCAATAACAATGACATATCTAGAACTCTCTCAAATATTTGGAAATTAAACAACAGAATTCTAAGTAAATAACTGGTCAAAGAAGAAATCACAAGACAAATTAGAAAATATTTTGAATTGAATGATAATAAAAACGTGACATATCAAAATTTGTGAGATGCAACTAAAGCAGTGCCTAGAGGGAAACATTTTTAAATGTCTATATAAGAAAAGAAGAAAGGTGTAAAATCAACAATCTAAGGTCTGACCTTTAGAAGCTAGAAAAAAAGAGCAAAGTAAACCAGAATTACTAAGAGGAAAGGACATGATAAAGATAAGCACAAAAAGTAATGGAAATAAAAAGATAATAATCAACAAAGCCAAAAGCTGGTTCTTTGAAAAGATCAACAAAAGTGATTAATCCCTAGCTAGATTGATTAAGAGAACACAACTCACATGAGAAGGATTCAACCTACTGTCCTTGGCTTTGAAGATACAGAAGGGGGACCATAAGTCAAAGAATGTGGTGGCCACTAAAAATTGGGAAAGGTCCTCAGCTTATAGCCAACAGGTAATGGGATCTTGGTCCTACAAACACAGGAAGTGAATTCTGCCAATAACCCAAATGAGCAGGAAATGGATTCTCCTCTTAGAGCTTCCAGAAAGGAACACAGCCTGGCCTGCCAACACCTTGATTTTATTATAGGTAGACCTGTATCAGACCTCTGATCTACAGAACCATTAGAAATTTGTGTTGATTGAAGCCACTAAGTTTGTAATAATTTGTTACAGCATCAAAAGAAAACTAATACAATACCATACACAAAAAATAACTACACATGGACCATAGACCTAAGCTTTAAAGTGACGATGATAAATCTCCTAGAAGGAAACATAGGACAGTATCTTTGAAATTTGGATTAGGTAAAGATTTCTTAGATAGCACTCAAAAAGTAAAAACTCTAAAAGGAAAGATTGATGAATCATATTTTATGAAAACTAAAAATGTTTGCTCTTTGAAAGACACTGTAAAGAAAAATCAAAGGAAAGCTACACAATGAGAGAAAATATTTGCCATACACTTATCTGATAACAGACTGGCATATCCAGAATATATAAAAACTGTTATAGTTCAATAATAAGAAAACAACAACCTAATTTAAAAATGGATTGAAGATTTGCACGTACAGTTCACAAGAGGAAATATATAAATGGCCAAAAAGTACATGAAAAGCTGTTCAATATTTCTGCTAGGGAAAGGCACATTAAAGCTACAATAAGATATTAGTGTAATGGCTAAAATAAGAAAGGCTGACAGATCAAGATTTGATGAGAAGAAATGGCTGCTTTCAGATTTGGGGCAGGAAAAGTATAAGTTTCTTTCTAGAACATCTTGCTATAGCACAAAGCAATGAAGAGATCCAAGATTACGAGGAGTGTTAAAAGTGCTAGGAGTCATCCTCAGAATGTTCCCATTGGCTTCAAACAGTAACATTTGAGCATCATCAAGAATAATAACTGCAAGGGATTGAAATACACAAAACACATTTAAGTCTATGAGTTGATAATAATACTAAAAACATGGGTTACCTTTAGACAATTCTATGAAAGATTTTTATTCTGAAAACTGGTAAATAAAGAGAAATAGTTAAGTATTTTCTCTGTTTTCCTATGTAATCTGTGTCTTAGGGCAACAAAATAGTTGATGAGATGTATTATGACCAATAAATGAAAAAAGAATGATAAAATTAGAACATCACCATTTTTCAATCTCTATTGAATTAATGGGTCAAGCAATGATCATCAATAACTTCTTACAGCAAAAAGATCATCAATGGCTGGATCATTATGCACCGACTTATGGAGATAGACAAGAACATTATGGTGTAGTCTTTATAAGACAAAAAAAATTGAACCTGAATTTAAAGAAAACATTAGATATAACTATAATCAGCAATTTACAGAAAATATAGGGTTCCGAAGAACATGATAAGTGACATCATTAGAAAATAATCAGCAAAATCCAGACTAGGAAACTCTTTAGTACAAATAATCTGGTTACTTCAATAAAAAATACTGTAAAATATATATATAGAGAGAGAAATGAAGGGTGAATCTTTATATAACCTTTATAATGTCCTGGATCTAATATATATATACATATTAGATCAAGGACATTTATCAATCAGTCAAAATTTATGGACCTTGTTCTGATGGAGTTAGAACAACAAAAAGTAGACAATTGGTGAAATACAGACAGTGACTTGTTATTTGATATTAAGGGATCACTGAAAATATTTTAGGTGATAATAGTATTGTGATTAGCTTTTTAAAAATTAATTAATTTATTTTTGGCTGTGTTGAGTCTTGGTTGCTGCGCGCAGGCTTTCTCTAGTTGTGGCGAGCGGGGGCCACTCCTCGCTGCAGTGAGCGGACTTCTCATTGCAGTGGCCTCTCTTGCTGTGGAGCATGGAGTCTAGGTGCGTGGGCTTCAGCAGTTGTGGCACACGGGCTTAGCTGTTCCATGGCATGTGGGATCTTCCCAGACCAGGGCTCGAAACCGTGTCCCCTGCATTGGCAGGTGGATTCTTAACCATTTTACCACCAGGGAAGCCCCATGATTAGATTTTAAAGTCCTTATATTTTATAGATATGTACTGAAATATTTACAAATGACATTATATTATGACTAGGATTTACTTCAAGATAATCTGGGGGGGAGGAAAGGGGGTAAGGTATATATCAAATAAGATAGGCTTGTGGTAATAGTTATTAAATAGGAATAATGAGCACATGGAGAGTAAATATACTATTCTCTATTTTTGTGTATGTTTGAAATGTTCGATAGTTGAAGAAAATTTTGAGAAATAAATAACATACAAGGAATCTCCAGCAAATATTCTGTCACTTGAAGGAGAAGAGAGAGGAAAAAAAGGGATAGAAGCAATATTTGAAAAAATGCTAGCTGAAAAAATTTCAAAACAGATGAAAAACATTAAAACACAAGGGTCTGGAACTTCTATTTCCTCTAAAATCAGATTTCCCTCTTGTTTGAAACAACTAAAAATGGACAACATATAAGAAACAATGGTTTTCAAGATATCAGGCAACAAAGGACAGTGCTCTGTGAAAGTCAGGAAAGAAATGAAGTGAGCCTTATGATTGCTCTACCCTACTGTCTTCAGAAAATTTCCTAGCCTCAGAGTAGGGAAAGTGAACCTGAGAGGAACCCTGCAGACCTCTGAGTTGAAGAGATGGAGCTGAGATCCTGGGGAAAGCAAGGCAGCTATAGTTCACAGGACAGAGTGCCAGAGAGGAGAGAACTGCACAGAAAGAACTCTGGAAATCTGCAGAAGGTCCCCTTCAGGTAATCCCCTGTGTATAGATCAGTACATGTGTGTGAGGAAACTACCTGAGGCCATGGAAAGAACCAAGCCAGGAATACTGCCTATTATCACCAGTCAAACTGGAAAACCTTGTGATTCACGGGGCACTGGGTAGAGTACTCAGAAGGATTTTGCCTCAGTAGTGGGGAATACTTAGCCCTAGATGAACACTGCTCTGTTTCACTCTAAAAAAATCTTAAAGCAAAATTGGAAAAGATCAGATTGTTTCCAAGTAAATTAGCTGGGTCCTGAAATATAGCCCAAGAATATACATGAATACAAAAAAATCCAGCACCTACTAAGGTAAAATTCATAATATCTTGCACCAATCAAAAATTACCAGGCATACACCTAACTATTACAATGTTATATGTCAATTATATCACAATTAAAAAATTACCAGGCATAAAAACAAGCAGCAAAAAGTTATTATAACTATATTCTCTTAAGTTCAAAAAAGTTAAGTAAAGATACTGACACTATAGAAAAGACACAAATAAACTGGGGGTGAAAACTACAAAAATTATAATGTATGTAATGAAAAATACACTGGCACTTTATTATTAATGGTACTGTAGACATTGCAGAAGAAAAGATCAGTAAACTTGAAGACATAGCAATAGAAAATATCCAAAATGATATAGAGGGGAAAAAAAGAATTAAAAAACATTAACAGAGCATCAGGGAGTTGAGACAACTTCAGCTGTCCCAATATATGTGTAATTGGAGCTCCCAGAGGAGAGGGCTGGGATAAAAAAATGTTTGAAGAAATAGTGGCTAACAAATTTCCAAATATGCTGAATACTGTAAGCCCACAGTTCTTAGAAGTTCAAAGCACCACAACACAAGAAACATGAAGAAAACTACAACAATACCACTTTAAGTAGGAGTGTAAACTGGTGTGAGTACTTTGGAAAACTTTGGGGCAGCAATCTTTTAAAGCTGAACTTATGTCAATAACCTGTGACTTAGCAATTACATTTCTAGGTCTGAACCCAGTAGAAATGCATGCACTTGTGCACCAAGAGACAAGTACGTGAATGTTCACTGCAGCATTATTCATAACAACCAAAAAACTGGAAACAACCAAATGTCTAACTCATAATAGAGAATACAGAAATGAAAAGGAATGAATAATATGCACAAGATGAAAGAATCTCACAAACATACTGCTGCTCAAAATAAGCCAGCCCCCAAATAGTACAGTGATCTGATTCCATTTATACAAAATCTAAAAAAAGTCAAACTAAAAGTCAGAATAGTGGTTATTTTCTGGAATAGAAAGGGTAGTGATTGGAAACAGGTACCATGTGGTATTCTGAGGAGCTGGTAACTTTCAATCTTTTGGTGGTTTCATAGCTCTATTTAATTAGTGATAGTCAAGTTGTACAGTTTTGATCTCTGTAATTTTCTGTATGTGTGCTTGAAAAGTTTTAAAAATGCAAATAAATATATTTCACCACATTAACATCAGAAGGGAGAAAAATCATACAATCATCTCAATAGATATAGAAAAATAATTTGATAAAATTTAATAATTCATGATAAAAACTCTCAGAAAACAGACTATAAGGGAATTGCTCTAATATGATTAGTAGTATCTATAAAACACAATAAACACCATAGTTAATGGTTAAATAGGGAACTTTTGTTCTTTTTTTTTTTTTTTAAGACTGAGAGCCAGCAATGTGAACCACTGTAGCTATTTCTTTTTTTTTTTTAATTTATTTTTATTTATTTATTTTTGGCTGTGTTGGGTCTCCGTTTCTGTGCGAGGGCTTTCTCTAGTTGCGGCAAGCGGGGGCCACTCTTCATCGCGGTGCGTGGGCCTCTCACTATCGTGGCCTCTCTTGTTGTGGAGCACAAGCTCCAGACACGCAGGCTCAGTAGTTGTGGCTCACGGGCCTAGTTGCTCCGCGGCATGTGGGATCTTCCCAGACCAGGGCTCGAACCGGTGTCCCCTGCATTAGCAGGCAGATACTGTAGCTATTTCTATTCAACATTAGTTCTACTGGAGATCCGTAACCACTGTTCTATATCAGTGTTCCAACAGGAACAGCACTTTAAAAATACAGAAATTCAAAGACAGTTTATTCAAAAAGGGACTATTTAAAAATAATTAGGCATAAGGTATTCACAGGAGATAATGCAATAATCCAAAGCTAGTAAAAACTGAACTAACTTTAGGACTGAAGGTCAAGAGGAGGGAACATTACTATAATTCAGAAGCAAAGAGTTATGTAATGTAAGATACCTTAAGAGAAGCAGTGATTTCCAGACAACTCAGGACAGACAGACTGTGGGGAAAAGGACAGGGGAATAAATCTAACTTCACCCTCTTTCCTCCTTCCAGTCTTTCTCCATGGTTTCCTACTGGCTTAACCCAACTGGAAGTCAGAAGGAATAAGAGCCTATTGATCTAGTCCATATAGATTAGCTTCTCTGCAGGGTAAAGAAGAGAGGAAGGTAGATCTGAAGGGGCAAAGAGAAGATAAATAATACATGCAATAAGACAAAAAGAAAGAAAAGGATAAGGATTGGAAAGGTCAAATAAAACTGTCACTATTTGTAAATGATATGATTGTATATATAGGAATACCCAAAGTATCTACAAATGCATGATTATAATAAGTTGAGTTTAATAAGGTTGCTGCATATGAGATCAACAAAAATGAGCTGTATTTCTATATGTCAGAAATTAGAACCTGAAATTTTAGAAGTTTCTACTTATAATAGCATCAAAATGATAAAATACCTATGGATATGCCTATCAAAAGATATGTAAAACCTTGGACTTCCCTGGTGGCGCAGTGGTTAAGAATCCGCCTGCCAATGTAGGCCACACAGGTTCGAGCCCTGGTCCCGGAAGATCCCATATGCCGCAGAGCAACTAAGCCTGTGTGCCACAGCTACTGAGCCTGCGTGCCACAACTACTGAAGCCTGTGCGCCTAGAGCCCGTGCTCCGCAACAAGAGAAGCCACCGCGATGAGAAGCCTGCGCACCGCAACGAAGAGTAGCCCCCGCTCGCCGCAACTAGAAAAAGCCCGCGTGCAACAACGAAAACCCAACACAGACAAAAATCAAATAAATAAATTAAAAAAAAAGATATGTAAAACCTTTATGCAAATAATAACTATACTGGAAGAAATTAAAGACCTAGATAGATGGAGAGGATAAAGTTTGTTTCAAGCTGGTACTTCTCCCCAAATTGATCAACAGAGCCAATGCAATCCCCCCAAAATCCCATCAGCGTTTGCTAGTGTGTGTGTGTGTGTGTGTGTGTGTGTGTGTGTGTGTGTGTAACCTGACAAATAATTCTAAATGCTGAAATGGAAATTCACAGACCTAAAAACATCCAAGATATTTTAAAAGAAGAATAAGATGTGTGGACTTGCTCTGATAGATACTAAGACTTATCATGAGGCATTCTAATTAAGAGATTCTTGTAGTGGAGCAAGGATCAACAAATATACTATAGGAATCAAATAAAAAGCAGTGCGGAAAGTACTGTCTTTTCATATAAGGTGCTTGGTCAATTGGATGTCTGTTTGGAAGAAAATAAAACTTGACCCCACCTCACATCCTACACAAAATCAATTCCAGATTGATTGGATATAAATGTAAAAGGCAAAAAACAAACAAAATTTAAAAACAAAATAAAACCAAATGCTCCCTCCCCCGCCAAAAAAAACCCATAAACAAACTTCTACAAGATAATACAGGGACTAAGATGAGGAGCTTGGGCTAAGGAGAGACTTCTAAAATAGTACACCAGAAGTCATAAGATTACTAAATTTGACTATGTGAAAATTCAGAATTCCTGTTCATCAAAAGATACCTTTAAGAGATAAAATAGAAGGCAGAGAGTGGGAGAAGATACCTGCAACAAAGAGTTCATAAGCAGAATATATAGAAAACTGTTACAAATGATTAGAAAAAGACGAACAATACAATAGAAAAGAAGTATTTCCAAATGGCCAATAAACAAATGAAAAGGTATGCAACTGCTTCAGTACTCAGGAAACACAAGTTGAACCTGCCATGATTTATTACTGTTCATCCATTAAAAAGGCTAATGCTGAAAATACTGATACTACTAAGTGTTGGGTGTAAGTGAAAAGGATGTAAGACAACTGGAACTCTAAAATACACTGCTATTGGGAGTGTAAATTGGTACAATTGCTTTGGAAAATTGTTTGAAATACTCTACTAGAGCTGATCAAACACATACCTTACAATCCAGCATTCTCTCTTGTGGGTATGTACCCAAGAGAAATGTGTGTATATGTGCACCAAGAGACATGCACATGAAAGTTCCTAGGAAAAATTTTTGTAATAGCTCCAAGCTGGAAACAACCTGAAGGTCCACATCTATCACAGAACGGATAAATTGTGGCATTTCATACAGTGAGTACTATACAGCAATGAAAACGAATGAACTACAGCCACACACAACAGCACGGATTAATCTCACAGACATAGTTTTGAGAAGAAGAATGAACCAACGAGTCCCTTCTACATGGTTCCCTTTATATAAAGTTTAAAAGGTTGACAAGCCTACACAGATATAGAGAACAAGCTAGTGGTTACCAGTGGTGGGGGGGCAAACTACTGGGTGTAAGACAGGCTCAGGGATGTATTGTACAACATGGGGAGCAGAGCCAATATTTTGTAATAAGTGTAGATGGAAAGTAGCCTTTTAAAATTGCATAAAAAATTAAAAAAACATTTTTAAAGTCTCAAAAGTAAAGCGTTTTGGCTCTAGAAGTCGTGCTCTTAACCACCAAAAAAAAAAAAAAAAAAAGAAATTAAAAAATAAATTTAAAAAAAAGCTGACAAGTCTAAACCAAAGTGTTTCATGATTCATGTTTCATGGTAGAATTATAAAGAAAAGTCAGAATGTCATTATTGTAAAATTCAGAATAACAGTCCCTTTGTGTGGAGTGATAACCGTGAAGAAAAGAAAGGAGGCTTCTCGGATGCTGGCAATGTTTTAATTTTTTTTTAACTTGAATGGTAGTTCCAGATGTGCTCACGTCATGATAATTCACTGAGCTGTATATGTTTTGTACACTTGTATGTGTGCTATATTTTATAATGAACGGAATAACAAGCTTGTTCTTTTTTTCCTATTCCATACCTGGCACAGCATAAAACTCAGGGGGTCCTCTGGCTTTTCATAGACTAGGTTTTCAGTGATATGCTGAAAGAGAGAGAGAAAGGCATCACATTATGGTTCTGAACCAAAGCTATATGGTCAGGTTATACCTGAAGCAATCTTTTACATTAACCTAACATGTACCATAGCATTTTAAAGAAATTCGTATATCTCTACATAGTGACAAATTACTTTCTTACTGCTGATAAGTTTGGGCAAATTAAGGTAAAATGTGGAGGGATTAAAAATTTAGGAATAAATAGCAATGTATATTTTTCTAGTTTCTAAGATCAAAGAGTTTTGGAGAAAGATTTTGAGAATTGTGATTTTGCTAGACTGAGAAATCAATAAATTATTTGCTTTGAAGAACAGTCAAAGAAAAAGTTTTGAATAAAAATTTTAAAACACTGTATGATTTTTACATAGAAACTTCCTTCTAAGGCATTTGATTCTAAAAGGTGAAAATGATGTTCAGCATGTGTAATAATAAATGAGAAAGAATATAAAAAAACTTCAGAGACCCACTTCCATACGTTTTGCTGTTGTTGAATAACTCAAAAAATTATAATAAAGCAAGCAGAATTCTCACTTGCAGGGAATAACAATAGGGCAAATTTCTGGTATAAAATATTCTGGTCTGTTTAATGTACCCACGCTAATTAATTATTTCATATATGTTTCTACTGAACACATATTTATAACTAATTTTTCTGATAACAATGTTCAATGCATAAGCATTGTTTTTTCTTGACAGATAAAGAAAATTACTTACAGAACGATTAGAATTCTACTTTCTACAGCTTTCATCCTTGAGTTTAATAATTAGTATTTCTTTGGTTAAAGCCAGAAAATCCAGCCATTAGCATTCTCCCACAAAATGACATTTTAAAGAAAGAAAAGGCATACAGCAGTGTTAATAAAGCAAATATCACTTATTTCTATTTTATGAGGAAACTGAGATTCACAGAAGTTACGTAATTTCCTCCAAATCACAAAGATGAGAAGGGACAAAGTTAGCTTGGAGCCCTGGGCTAACAGATTTTAAAATTTGTGCACTTTCCTCTATTTCCTACTTCTTTAAACTTAAATTCTTCCAGTTTAAATGCTTTCATTTGGGGTGGGCCATTCTGACTTACAACTTTCTAACCACAAAGTTACTTCATGTATATATGTCATTATATATGTATATATACCTTGCTGCATTGTAATATTAACATAAAAATACACATGTCAGGAGAACAGAAACAAAAACAACCCACAAAACAGCAAAAACTTTATAAACGTGATAATATTTTATAATTCTGTATCAGCCAAGGAATGTCATACTTTAAAGAACATTCCAGCCCCATATCCTGAGGTCAATAAAATTTATAATTTCTAGAATTAGAAGCAACTTTTAACTATGTCATTTTTCTCCTGAAGAATGTGGTTTCTTAGATGGTCACAGGTTGGTCATCTTTTGAAAGTATTATACTCCTGCCTGGAAAGTCTTTTTCTCTCCTTTTCAATTGCCATTATTTTGTCCTTCCTTCCTAGTCTGGTTCAAACTTTAACCCTGGGCCAAATTTTTTCCCTAGCAACCAACCTATCAGATCTCTAATTCCTCTGAAGGGCTTCATATCATGGTACGAATTATTCAATTGGTGTTTATCATTTACTACTTTTGGTTAATACGTCTTAATGCACTTACTGACTCCTCATTAAGATTATATCCCTTTTATAGCAAACGCCCTTTCTTGTACCTCTTATAAGCCAGGTCAAAGTTTGTCGTTTACATTATAATTACTTTAAAACTCACAATTAAAAAAGAGGTTGAGAGGTTTACCTGGAATATTTGCAGAATGTGGTGTTTCTCCATGTATTGCAGTGAAACTTGATAAGGATCTTCATATACTATAGGAGGGAACCGCTTCTTAGAAGGTTGATTGTATGCCTGAAAACTCCTTCTTTCCTGGTATTCTGAAATATCAGCCTAAAATGGAAATATCCCCCAAGAGAGTCTTTAATGAATTGAAAAGCCCCAGGAAGTTTTGTTGCTATTGTTGCTGTTATCAGTGGAATCTGGTATTGATGGGATCTGAACACCAGGAATTAAGAGCGAAGACATTATTATGAGAGACCTGGCTGATTCTCCAGGCAATGTAATGCACCTTAAGTCCTGGGAGGTACCTTAGACATCTCCAATCTACTTCAAATACTTTTCCCTTCACAGAGATTTCCAACTGACTCCAAATTCCTTTCCTTTGGTAGAAGCCCAGAGGGGGAATGACTTAGTGTCCCAGTGTTAGCAGCAGAACCAGGACTTGAAACCCAGGTCTCCTGAATCCAGGTACGTTGATCCTTCCTGAATGGCCTTACTTAGTGTAGCAGAGAAGGCAATCCATCTCTTTATTTCCCACCCTTCTCCTGCCCTTCCTGAATCCTATGGGTCACACATACCACAACCTGTGCCCTCTTCCTGCATTCTGCCAGGCCCCTGGCTTAACCTCCAACCCCCCAGGTGGGTATCAAATGCCCCTTTAACCTACAGGCTTGGTTTCCACGGGTTGAGTTTTTTCTTGACTGATGATATAGTCCAATTTGGATGAGATGGAGGGAAATCTTTGGGAGTAGGCTTGGTCTTTTGTTTGGAAAGTACTGGTCAATCTGTGATCAAATGGGATGAATGCTTGCAGATCAGCTACACTTTCCGTTTCAGTTTCAAGGGAAGCCTTGGATATGCTGCCATCTGTCTGGCCAGGCTCAAATTTGCAGGGTTGTACTCTGAAGTCGGCCTCTTTGTCTTCCTTGCTGTAGCCAAGCTGGTCGAATAATCTATCATCAGAACGGCTACGTTCTCCATAGTCAAACAGGTTGTCTTCTGTGTAATCATCCTCTTCTTCCACTAAGTCGTCAACCTGGTCAGATTCACTGCCAGCCTTGTCAGGGTCAGCAGCCTGGTGTTCAGCTGGTTTAGTAGCTTGGTCATACACTTTGCGGTGCGTCTTTACAGATGTTCTGTGGTCAACTTGGTCAGACAATCTATGATCAATCTGTTCAGAAGTTTTTCGCTCAACCAGGACGGACAATCTACTGTCAATCTGTTGAGAAGTTCTTTGGTCAGCCGGGCGGGACATTCCGTGATCACTCTGCTCAGAGGGTCTTTGTAAAGATGGGACAGATGGTTTACGGTCAATCTGTTCAGAAGCTCTTCTCTCAGCCAGGCTGGACATTCTGTGGTCACTCTGTTCAGAGGCTCTTTGTAAAGATGGGACAGATGGTTTACGGTCAATCTCTTCAGAAGCTCTTCTCTCAGCCAGGCTGGACATTCTGTGGTCAATCTGCTCAGAAGCCCTTCGTTCAGTCTGTTCAGAAGTACCTTGTTCAGGCAGAGCAGACATCTGGCTGTCAGTCTGTTCAGACTCCACACCCCCAGCTTGGCTAGATGCCTTGCTGTCCATCTGTTCTGACATGCTTCGGTTAACCTGATCGGATGCTCTACGATCGGCGACATTAGCACGGTTGGATGCTCTGAGGTCAGCCTGATCAGATGTTCTTTCTCCCATGGATTCATATGCTTTGTGGTCAGCTTGATTAACTACGTTGGGTTCAGCCAGGCCGGACACTATCTGGGCAGCCTGGTCAGCTGCTCTGTGATCAGTCCGGTCATCTGCTTCCACTTCATCCTGGTTCTGCCTGTTGTCTTCCTGGCTGTCTGTGTGGCTGTCATTTGGGGACTTGGCTGTACTTTGGTTTTCCGATGATTCCGCCGGAGCCCCTTCTGGAGGCTCTTCCATTTTCTGCCTGGTACCAGACTGGTCTAGATTGCCAGACGCTGTGGGTGGGGCCGGGCCGGGTAGTCTAGGCGACCTTCGGAGCGCACGAGACAACAATACCCGCGGGCTTTGTTTGGACCTCCGAGCTCCAGCTCTTCCGAGCGCGCGGGCGGATGCCGGTGGATGCCGGGAGGTGAGCGGGGGAGCCCCGCCGCTGCCTGGGGAGGGGATGCCTTCGGGCGCCCAGCGTGGATGCGAGTGCAGGGGCGGACACCCTCTCCCAAGAAGTGGTGATGCCCGCAGGCTGGCGTCGCCACCGCCCAGTGACCGGGCCTCAGGGCTCTGTGAATCGGTGCCTTAGAGCGGTCCCCTCCCCGTTTTCTTACGGAGGTCCACAGCTGTGTGTGTGAAATAGGATCCAGCAGGTATCACTCGAACCAACAAAATGTTAGCGATGAACACGCGTCCAACCACACGAGGGCGGCAGACCTGAACAGAGGTTACTGTTGCCATCAACCAAATCCACGTTTCATCGGCTACTGTCTTTTGTATAACCACAGTTGTATCTCAGAGTATGATATTACTGCTGGGCATGTGCTAGTAAATGGTCCTGCTAAATGTTATTTTTCTTTAGACTCTAATCAGTATTGGGGTGATGTGGACACATTCTGTGGTTTTTCTTTTAATTAAAAACAAAACAAAACAAAACAAAAACTTTTAAAAGCCAGCCTTTACAAAGAGTGCCCGTACTGTTTTCAGTGGTACCAGGAAGGCTTTAGTCCTTCTCACACTCACATTACCAAAGTCAAACGTTATCTTTCTTTCTTCACAGTAAGAGTGCAGAGAGCAGAATTTTGCCCTCCTCCTCACTCTCACCCCGACACACCCCTTGGCAGTTCATTGCTGCAGGAGCATCTTCTTCTCTGTCTCACGGGACAGGTGAGCAGCTGTTTTCCATCTTCTCTGGGAAGAGCTGTCCTGACTGTGGAAACTCAAGCTCCAAGTGTTTTCTTGCTGAATTAGTCATCTATGGTTGGAGGGCTGGAGAGAGGAGAGGAGATCCAGTGACAATGGGTTCTAAAATCACCCCATCCAATGGTCTTATAGCAGAAGGGAGGGTTAGGGTTAGGAGCCAGAGTTCCAGAAAGAAAAGGAGTAAGGCAGGTGGGGGAGAGACAGGAGAAGGAATACTGAACGGGTGAGGAATTTGCACTTGATGGTGGTGGCCAGTGGGGTACAATGTTTTGAGATTTGCCCCTCCGTATTTGAAACAAACCTTAAGAATCCTCTTCAGGCCAGCACGCTTTCTACTCTCAGGAGCAGGGTAGTACAGAGGTGGTGAGGCAGGCCAAGGATTGGTAGTATAATGCCAGATATTCTTTTCTTATGGGTTTAATTGCATTCAATAATTAGAGATAAGACTTCAAATCCAAATGCAAATAATAGTAATTAAGGAGTGAGAGGGAGAGTGTGTACCTTTGGTGCCATACTTAGGAGCAGCAGGAGAATTTAGATGCACTGAAATAAAATCATTTACCTAACAGTACCTAGAACATATTTGGTGCTCAAGACGAGTTTGTCGGATATAAATAAATTAAAGATTTGCCTTATTTATTTATCTAAAAATGTGTGAAGCAAATGGATGCTACGTTTGAAGTAAAATAGGTGATGGTCTATGGTTTGCAACTTCAAAGGGGCATTGGTTTTGTAGATTTGTTTTTCCATTTATAAATAAAATGTAATTATTGTAGAAAAGTAAGAAAAACAAGCATAAATTAAAAAAAATTCCCCAAACACCCCAGGGATAACCTTTATTAACATTTTCATGTATACCCTTCTAAAATTTTTCCCATGCAAATCTATACATCTAATATCTATAGGTATGTGTATATTTTACAAAATGGAATCAAACCATGTAACTGTTCTATAAACTACATTTTCATTTAATGCTATGGTTTAAATGTTCTTCCATGTCAAGAAATGTAATCTAAATTAAAGAGCATTGGCTTTTGGAGTTAGACCAATTTGTTTTAATTCCGTTTCTGCCACTTATTAGATTGTTGAGTTTGAGCAAATCTCATTATTTTTCTGAGCTTCGATTTTCTCATCTGCAGATGAAAATGGGAATAATATAATAGTTCTCAGAATCCTTGTGAAAACTAAATGAGATAACAAATATAATTAGCTCATATGTGCTTCGTAAAGAATAGCTATTTTAAAAATATATATATAATTTATTATATGAATTTAGTTTGTTGCTTTTAACAGTGCTGCATTGACCATCATTGTACAAACATTTTACAAGTTTGTCATATTTTTTCCTTAAGATAAATTTTCTGTTGTGGAATTGCTTGGTTAAGGACGTGTGCTCATTTTGGTGTTTTGAAAGTACTATATTTAAAAATGCCTTCCAGAAAAGCTGGGACAATCTCTAGCTCCACCAGTAATATATGAGAATGCTATTTCCCTATACCAAGTCCAATTCTGTATATATTTTTCATTTTTGCCTATCTGATAAGTGAAAAGTAGTATTTTGTTTTACTTTGTATTTTTTAAAATATGTTTAATGACTTTGGATTTCTTTTTTTGTAAATTTCCTAGTCTTGCCTTTGTCTTTTCCTTATTGATTTGTAAGAGCTTCTTACCTATTAAAATACTTAATTCTTTGCTATATGAAGACTATATAAAACTTTGCAAATAAAGTTTTCTGGCTTGTTTGCCATGTAGTTTTATATTTTTTGGTTTATGAAGTTAAGTTTATTTTTCCCTTTCTAGTTTTTTTCTTTGGGGTCATGTTTAAGAAGACCTTTGTTATCACTTACGATTATACAAATATTCCCCACTTATATTTTCTTTTAGTACTTTTCAGTATGTGTGTATTTCTTTTTTTCTTACATAGAGTTAAGTGCACAAAGTTAAGTGTGCAGCTTGATGAAGTTTTACACACATATACATCTGTGTATACATTGCCCAGATCAAAATATAGAATATTTCCAACATTCCAGCAGGTTCCCTCATGTCCCTCCCCAGTGACTACCCCTCCCAAAGTTAAGTACTGTCCTGATCTCTGTTTCCGTAGCTTAGTTTTTCTGGTTTTGGAACATCACACAATATGATTCTTATTCTGACCTCTTTTAGTCTACATTATGTCTGAGATTAAACCATATTCTTACACATAGCAGTATATAGTTATTTTTCATTGCTCTGGTATATTCCATTGTATGATTATACCACAGACTATCAACTCTGATGTTGATTGACACTGGACTGTTTGTAGCTTGGAACTATTTAGAACTTTCTTGTACATGTCTTTTGGTGGACCTAAGTGCTCATTTCTCTTGGGATAGACCAGTGTGGGATTCCTGGATCATAGGATAGGCTCATGTTTGGCTTTAGTAAATACTGTCAGATAGATGTCCAAAATGGTAGTACCAATTTGCACTCTCACCAGCTATATATAAAAGAATTCAAGTTGCACCACATCTTGCCTCTTACTGTTGGCTTCGGGTGTATTGGTTAGAGCCTTGACGTGTGAATTTGAGGAGGACATAATTATTTAGTCCATTACAGTCATAGATGTGAGGGCTTATTTCTAGATTCTCAATTCTATTCCATTAGTCTATCTATCTGTCTTTATGCCAGTAACACACTGTTTTGATTCCTATTGTTTTATAGTAAATTCTGAAATCAGGAAGTGTGAGTTATCCAACTTTGTTCTTTTTCAATATTGTTTTGAATTGCTAGGGCCCCTTGAAGTTGTATATGAATTTTAAGATTGGCTTTTCCTTTTCTGCAAAGAGCTTATTAGAATTCTGATAGAGAATGCATTGAATTTGTAGATTGCGTTGGGTTAGTATTGCCGTTTTAAGAATACTAGGTCTTCTAATACATCAGCATGAGATGTTTGTCCATTTATTTATGTCTTCTTTAATTTCTTTCAGCAATCTTTTGTAGTTTTCAGTGTACAAGTCTTTCACCCTCTGCTTGGTTTAATTTATTCCTAGCTATTTTATTCTTTTGGATGATATTGTAAATGAAATTGTTTACTTAATTTCATTTTTTGGGTTGTTCATTGGTAGTGTATAGAAATACAGCTGATTTTTGTGGGTTGATCTTGTATCTTGCAACTTTGCTGAATTTGTTTATTATTTTAATAGTTTTTTGTGAGTTTTAAAGGATTTCCTATGTATAAGATCATGTCATCTGTGAATAGGGATGGTTTTATTCTTTTTTTCCAATTTGAATGCATTTTATTTTTCTTGCCTAATACTCTTACTAGAATTTCCAGGACAATGGTGAGTAGAAGTGGTGAAAGTGAACATCCTTGTCTTATTCCTGATCATAAGGGGAAGGCTTTCATTACTGAGTATGATATGGGGTTTTCATCAAAGACCTTTATCAGATTATCCTTGTTTTTGAGTGTTTTTATCAAGAAAGGGTGTTGGATTTTTAAAATTGCCTTTTATGCAGCAGTTGAGATGATTATGTGTTTTTTTCTCTTATTCTATTAATGTAGTGCATAGCATTGATTAATTTTTATATGGTGAGCCACCCAAACAATCCTGGGATAAATCCTACTTGGTCATTGACTGTGATGCTTTTTTTATTTTTTAATTGAAGTATAGTTGATTTACAATGTTTCAGGTGTACAGCAAAGTGGTTCAGGTAAACATATACATATATCTATCTATTCTTTTTCAGATTCTTTTCCATTATAGGTTATTACAAGATATTGAATATAGTTCCGTATGCTATAGTTCATTGCTGTTTATCCATTTTGTATATAGTAGGGTGTAGAGTGTGATGCGTTTAATATGCTTCTGGATTTAGTTACTAATATTTTCTTGAGGATTTTTGCATCTATATTCATAAGAGATATTAGTCTGTAGTTGTTTTTTTTTTCTTTTTTTCTTGTGTTGTCTTTGTCTGGCTTTGGTATCAGGGTAATGCTGGTGTATAGACTGAGTTAGAAAGTGTTCCCTTCTCTTATTCTTTGGAAGAGTGTGAGAAGGATTGGTGTTAATTTTTCTGTAAATGATTGGTAGAATTCATCAGTGAAGTAATCTATTTCTGGGTTTGTTCAGTTGTTGTTGTTGTTGTTTTTACTTTTGTCGATTCAGTCTCTTTATGTGTTATAGGTCACATAAAAAAATAGAGATTTTCTATGTTTGTTTTTTTTTTGAGTCAGTTTTGGTAGTATGTGTGTTTCTAGGAATTTGTCCATTTCATCTGGGTTATCTAATTTTTTTGCTACACAGTTGTTCATAGTATTCTCTTACAATCCTTTTTATTTCCATAAAGTTGGTAGAAATGTCCCCACTTTCATTTATGACTTACGTTATTTACTACTTCTCTATTTTTTGTAAGTCTAGCTGAAGGTTTGTCAATTTTGTTGATCTTTTCAAGGAACCAACCAACAAACCAACTTTTTGTTTTGTTGATTCTATTTTTCTATACTCTATTTCATTTATCGCTGATCAATTCTTTAGAATAGAATATCTTTTCATCTTCTAGCTTGGGTTTAGTTTTCTCTTCTCCTTATAGTTCTTTACGGTATAACGTTAGGTTGTCAACTGAGATCTTCTTTTTTAAGGTAGGCATTTACAGCTATAAATGTCCTCTGGAGCTTTGTGTTCCCTGTATCCCATAAGTTTTGGTATGTTGTGCTTTTATTTCCATCCATTTCAAGGTATAATCTCAAGGTATACGTTTCCCTTGTAACACTTTTTTTCATCCATTGGTTATTTAAAACTGTGGTTTAATTTCCAAATATTTGTGAATTTTCCAGTCTTCCTTCTGATATCTAGCTTCATTCCATGGTGGGTATCAAAGAAGATACTTTTTGGGATTTCAATCTTTTAAATTTATTAAGACCTGTGGCCTAACATAGGGTCTATCTTGGAGAATGTTCCATGAGAAGAATGTGTATCTGCTGTTTTGGGCAGAATGTTCTTTATGTATCTGTTAGGTCTAGTTGGTTTATAGTGTTGTTCAAGTCCTGTATTTTCATACTGATCTTTTGTCTTGATATTCTATCCATTAGGCATCTTGTGTCAGTCCTTCAGGTAAAAGCCCTCAGACAAGTAAAAAAAAGACAAACATAATTCTTTGAGAACAAGGTGTGTTCTGCTCCCTCTGGAACCAGGAGCTATGGTCCCACACTGTGAACATGGGCTGCTATCTTCAAAACTGTTGCTGAGTTGAGAAGCTGGGAGCAAGGACAAGTAAAAATGCTGCAATATTTTCCTACTCTTTGTAAGTGCCTCTTTCTTGACTCAGCATTCATTAGGTTGCTGAAAACCTTTCTAGGATCCTGACAAAGCTGACTGACAGTTTTTGCTTATTTTTTCATTGTTTCAGTGGAAGGACAGGCCCCCAGAGCTACCTACTCTGCCATGTTCATCACTCCCCACCCCTCCCCCTTAAAGTTTTGAAAATGGAACATTGTATATCCACATCAGATCTCCAGTTTCTTTTTAAGAATGGGAAAATCTGCCAATACTGGGCTCACAGTTCCACATATCAACAATTGCCTGGTGAGTAGTAGTTTACCAGTTCAGGGAGGACATACATTCTTCAGTTGCCCCACACTTTCCCTTCTGCCCCTTAATCATTTAAGTTACCTGATTTGTTCCTCCATCCATTTTAATTTTCAATCTCTTTAGTATTACATAGTGACTAAGAGCTCAGGCCTTGAGCCAGGCAAAACTGGATTTGAATGTTGTCTTCACCATTTAAATACTGTGTGTCCTTAGGTAAGTGGTGTGTCCTCTGTGATCTGTAGCATCTTCACTTGTAAAATGAAGATAAACACAACTACTCACTGGGGTTGTTGAGATGAGTAAATGACATAATATTGATAAAGAATTTAGGCCAGTGCCTAACATTCAGCAAGTAAATAATAGTGTTTATATGTTTTAATGTAAATTTCTTAAGGTCATCTTTTATGTCCTTTGGTAATGTTTGGATTTTATTTTTCTTATATGTTGAGTGTATTTGTTTAAAAAGTTATTCTTATGTAGTTTATGAGTTTTATTATTGCTGTGAATTGGATTTGTTTCTAATATATTTTCTAAATGGCTAATATGTAGGAAAGGTAATTTCTGTTTCTTTTATACAGCCATCTTTTTTGTTTTCTTATTAGATTGAACAGATTTTCAGATTAGTTTGATTTTTCGTAATAGACAGTGGTAATGATAACTTTTCCTCTTCCTTTATAATATTTTTACCTCATTTGTTTCTTTTCTAATATTGAATAAGACTGCCAAACAATGTTTAATAATTATGAAGATTATAGATGTCTTCATTTTATTCCTGAATATAATGAGAATGTCCCATTAAATACAAAGCTTAATTTTGGTTTCTGATATTTATAAGAATATATATATATATATATATATATATATATATATATATATATATATATATAGTTTCTATTTCTGTTTTATAAGAGATTTTAATTGGCTTTTGAATTTTATCAAATAATTTGTAGCATCTGTTGAAATAATCATATGATTTTCTCCATTAATTTATTCATGTGTTTATATCAAGAGATTTTTAAATGTTAAATCAGTTATCCATTCCTGGAATAAACCTTACTTGGTCATCCTATATTCTCCTTTAAAATGGACTTCTGGAGTAAGTTGCTAATATTTTATTTAAGGTGTTTGTACTTTATTAATCAGTAAGATTGGTCTATTGTTACCTTTTCTTGTTTTATATTTGTTAAGTTTTGGTGTCAGGATTATGCTAGCTTTATAAAATAATTTAAGAAACTTACTTTTTCTGTACATTGTAATAGTTTTTATATGAACCATCTGTTCTTTAAGCTTTGTTAAAACTCACCTATAAAATCTCATGGTCTGGTCCTTGTAGGGTGCAGGGGTTATGGTTGTGGTGTGTAGACATCTTTTATAGAATTTCCAATTTTTTCTATGGTTATTGGTCTACTTAGATTTTCTCCCTTTACTTGAAAAAATTTTGATAATTCGACTTTACTAGAAAAATATTTCATTTCCTCTCAAATTTAAAATTTATTGAGCATAAAGTATTTTCTTACAATATTATTTCAATCTTCTCTATATACACTTATATTTCCTTTTTAATTTCCAATACTGAGTCCTCTTTCTTTCTTGGTTACTCAGTTATACTCTAATATTTTTTTTCAATATTTCTTTAAACAGCCTTTTAAGAGAAACACCTCTTTTATTTATTCTATTG
Organism: Balaenoptera physalus; assembly: GCF_965194825.1. Classification (NCBI taxonomy): domain Eukaryota; kingdom Metazoa; phylum Chordata; class Mammalia; order Artiodactyla; family Balaenopteridae; genus Balaenoptera; species Balaenoptera physalus. The sequence continues at coordinate 81,127,293 of NC_138891.1, forward strand.
TGAGTTGTTTCAGGGTGTTAAGGCTGTAATAATATAAACAGTGTACAGTTTTGTGCTCCTCTGACTTGTAATATCTAACTCTGTGTGGACCGCCAAGACGACTAAATTTTGGGTGTGCATCCATGACATACAAAGGGGTCAGTAGGGAGCCATGTCGACCCTCTTGCATCCTTTCTCATTTATATTCTTTACCCTATATATGTATTACTTTGTGAGAAAACGAAAGTGAAAGCAACTCTAAACCTAGTTCAAGCTGTCATTCTTGCCTATCCCTAAGACCAGTTAAGAATCTGTGGTTTGGACTAGGGAAGACAGTTTTCTCTTGTTTTTGCTTGTTTTGTTCTTTTTGGTTGGTGTCTGGGAATTTATTGTTCTTTAAGCATGAGGCTGAGTTTTTAACATAATTATGTATTTCTAAAAATAGTTTTATTAAAATATATTTCACATACCATAAAATTCACTCATTTAATGTGTGGAATTCAGTGTTTTTTATATATTCACAGAGTTTTGCAACTGTCACCACAATCTAATTTTAGAATATTTTTAACTCTCTAAAAAGAAGTTCCATACACATTAGCAGTCATTCCCCATTCCTCGTCCTGCTCCTCCCCCACTTCATCCCAACCCGAGGCAACCACTAATCTATTTTCTGGGTCTATGGATTTGCCTGTTCTGGACATTTCACAGGAGTGCAATCATATGATCTATATCTGGATTCTTTCACTTAGCATAATGTTTTCAAGGTTTAGCAACAATGTAGCCTATATCAATACGTCATTTTCTTTTTAGTGCCAAATAATTTCCATTATTTGGATATACCACATTTTGTTAATCCATTTGTCAGTTGATGGAATTTAAGTTATTTCTACTTTTTGGCTATTATGAATAATGCTGTTATGAACATCTGTGTATAAGTTTTTGTGTGGATATATATTTTAATTTCTCTTTGGTATATACCTAGGAGTGGAATTGCTGGATCATATGATAACCCTCTTTGTAATATTTTGAGGAACCACCAGACTGTTTTCCAAAATGGCTGCACATTCCTACTAGTAGTGTATGTGGGTTCCAATTTATCCACATCCTTGTCAGCTCTTGTTATTATGTCTTTATTATTTTAGCCATATTCATAGCTGTGAAGTGGTATATCTTTGTGGTTTTGATTTGCATTTCCCTGATGGCTGATGATGTTGAGCATCTTTTTATGTACTTATTGGCCATTTGTATGTCTTCTCTGGAGAAATGTCTATTCAGAAACTTTGCCCATTTTAAATTTAATAAAGAATTAAAAATTACTTGCATTTACTATTGAGCTGTAAGAATTCTTTATATATTCTAGATATAAATCCCTTATAAAATATATGATTTGCAAATATTTTCTCCCATGCTGTGTGTTGTCTTTTCACTTTCTTGATGGTATCCTTTGAAATACAAAAGTTTTAAATTTTAATGAAGTCCAATGTATTTTTTCTTTTGCAGCCTGTGCTTTTGGTGTCACATTTAAGAAACCACTATCTAATCCTAGATCACAAAGATTTAGACATGTTGAAGAAAAGCAGTAAATGCTGTCTTCCAAGTGAAGAGACTCAATGTCCCTGTGATTGCCTAATCTGCTTGTAAAGTGCTTGTAACCTTTAACTCTTTTCTGATTATGCAGAGGAGCCAGAATTTACTAAGGAAGATTGGATGAGTGTATTACTGTTCTGATAGCTTGTTGAAATTCATGTAGATGACTTACTACAAGGAGTGATACAGGACAGAGGAAGGTCAGAGCTCCTGGATGGTGGCAGCTTTGACAGAGAAGTAGCATCCATCCTACTACCCTGATTTATGTTGGGACAACTACAGATGATCCCATACAAATCTAAATTGAGTTAGCTTTAAGTAATCCATTCTTTTTTAAAGGTTTGTGTGTGATTCAGTGGTCTAATAGAATGGGTCCCATCCTAATATTTGTACTGGAATCATATATCCAAAGAGGACTTTCTAAAAGCAACTACTTTTTAAATTTTAAGATATGAGATTTATTTATTCTAATCTTCCTTTCTCCTTTTCCTCACCTCTCTCAGGTAAGAAGAGGACATGTCCCTGGTGGGACTTTTGCTCTGGTGGGACTACTTTTCTAGTACTGGTGAGTGACTTGGCATTGATAAGGTTTTAATAGTCTTAGCAGTTATTATCTCTGATGACCTAGCTGAGGGAAGGGCTTTTTATGATTCTGACCTCTTGTCACATTCTCCTACATATTAAAAAAGAGTCTCCCATTTTTCAATCCTGGGAATTTCAAAAAAAAATGTATTGAGCACTTGCTGTGTGTCAGGGAAGGTGGATACAATAGGAAACAAGACAGACACAGTTTTTAACCTCAAGAATCTCATATTCAAGAAGGCATCTCTGGTAAGAAAACAAGAAATTGTAATACTGTGCTAAGAGCTATGAAGGGAGAAGTACAAGCAGCTGTTGGTGCATGGAGGTGAGGCAATTAACCCAAAGCTGAGGGGTGAGGAGCAGTGACATAAGAGTGGCATAATGTCAGCCAGTTTGTTGTTGTAGGACCTTTGCAGAGCTGCAGTCTAGCTGCAGCTCCAACATCTACTAGCTTGTCACCTTGGACACATTTCTTAATCTTTACCCCCTCCAGTTTCTTCATACTTGAAATGGGGATAATAATAGTAGTCATCTCATTGGTTTTCTATGAAAATAAATGAGTCAATACATATAAATTGCTTAGCACAGTACCTCAGTAAACAATAAAAAGATGGTAACTCATTATTATTCTGAGAGCTGAAGGGTTATCAGGAGTTAAGAAGTAACTGAGTGGTTTGTGTCAGGAGAAGAATGTTGCAGGCACAGAGAAGAGCACATTGCATGCCTGGAAGCAGAACGGATCACGAAGAGTTTGAATAAAGAAATTCATTACGCTCCAGTACTGTGTATGATGGGGTTGCAGAAAAATAGATGAGGCAGGAGAGGTGGGCAGGGGCCAGATCACAGAGATGTTTGGCCTTTATCTCAAGAGTGTACAGAGTCATGAAAGGGTTACTTGCAGGGTACTGACATGATCAGATTTGCATTTTAGGTCATTCTTGTTGTAACTGAAAAAAATGGATTGAAGGATAAGATTGGAGGTAGGGAGACTAATAAAATTCTGTTACAGAGGCTTCTATATTTTAAATGGCCAAGTAAAGATGGCACTAAACTCTCCTCTCAGAAATCAATGCAAGGTAAGAAGAACAAAAGACAGAAATGCAAATGCAATCTTTGAAAAAAATTAGATGAAATCTATAACCCTGAACCATAATATATGAGGAAAAGCTACTGAGAGCAGCTGTGGTTAAATAAGAATATGAATAGATACAGAAGGATGTTGTATCTACATATGTCAGGCAAAATTGGCAGAGAAAAGTCTTCCAGAAAAGACACTATACCCTAAGGGGAAAACCCCCCCAACATTTCCTTATTCTGAATAATGGGAATGTGCCATTATTGGAGTGAAGAGGAGAGTGAAAAGGAAATAGAAATATATAAATTTAATAGTTGCTGATATTATGGAGTAATAGATACTGTCCAATAAAATAGATGATTAATATAAGTTTACAGTTATCCCACAGATATACTTGTGAATGTGAAAAATAAAGTTTGTGAAGAGATATTCATTGCAACATCATTTGTAAAAAGCAAATGATTGGGAATAGTATAAATGTAATGTATATCTGTAGAGTACAGCTATTGTAAAGAATGAGCTCTATGTATACTTACATGCAATGATCTCCAAGATGTATTATTAAGGGGGAAGACAATATACAAAACAAAGTGAACAGAATCGGGAAAGAAAACCAACATATATACATATATGCTTGTATATGTATAAAATATCTCTGAAAGGAACACAAAACTTTGGTTAGCTTGGTTTCCTCTTATTAAGGGAATTGTGTCCCTGGGGGCCTGGGGTGGGAGGGAAATGTTTATTGTATACCTTTTGGAAATTTTTGGATTTTGTAACATTACTTTAAAAAATAACTTATTTTTCTTAAAAAGAGGGTATTTAAGTCACGTATGTAAGAGGGGATGGTAGCGAAATGGCAGTGGGGATGGAGAGAAGTAGATGGATTGGAGGTATTATCAGTTAGAATGATGGGTAGTGAGGAAGAAGGGGTCAAAGATGGCACCTAGGTTTCTACTAGCTTGGATAACTGGATAGGTGTGTCATTCCACAAGATGAGATACTCAGATTCCCTAAAGATCTGTCCACAGGCTTCATCCTTTATCTGTAGAATTCTGTTATTTCACACCTTTCTACCTTTCCACCACTTCAGTTTTCACCTCTTTGTGAACAATTTTTATATCTTTTACAAACTCTACATTACCTGGATCATCAGGCGCCAACTAGATATTAATTCAAATACATACCCTTAACTAATTTTTGGACTAAAGAATCATAAAATTTAGATCTAAAATGGACCTTAGAAATTTATCATTGTCTCATCATTTTATTTTACCAATGAAAACCCTAAGGCACAGAGGCAATATGTGACTTAGATTTTTGTTAAAAATTTATATAAGTTGGAGCATGAATTTACATATTTTTGATCTCCCTTCTCTTCCTGTATCTTTCTTTTTTATTTTACTGTAGTACAGTTGACATACAATATTATATTAGTTGCAGGTGTACAACATAGTGATTCAACATTTTTATACATTACAAATTGATCACCATAAGTCTATAACTACCTGTCACCATACAAATATATTGCAATATTATTGACTGTATTCCCTATGCTGTACATTATATCCCTGTGACTTACTTATTTTATAATTGCAAGTTTGTACCTCTTAATCTCTATCACCTATTTTGCCGAACCCCTCAACCCCTTCCCCTCTGGCAACCACAAGTTTGTTCTCTATGAATCTGTTTGTTTTGTTTTGGTTTTTAGATCCCATATATAAGTGAAATACAGTATTTGTCTTCATCTGTCTAACATATTTTTCTTAGAGTAAGACCTTCTATGTCCATCCATGTCACAAATGGCAAGATTTCATCCTTTTTTTAATGGTTATATTCCATTGTGTATGTACCACATCTTCTTTATCCATTCATTTATTAATGAACATTTAGGTTGCTTCCATATCTTGGCCATTGTAAATAATACTGCTATGAACATTGGGGTGTATGTGTCTTTTCGAATTAGCATTTTCATTTTCTTTGTATAAATATCCAGAAGTGGAATTGCTGGATTGTATGGTAGTTCTATTTTTTAGTTTTTTGAGGAACCTCCATACTGCTTTCCATAGTGGCTACACCAATTTACATTCCCACTGACAGTGTACAAGGGTTCCCTTTTCTTCACATCCTAACCAACACTTGTTTTTTGTTGTCTTTTTGATAATAGTCATTCTGACAAGTGTGAGGCAATACTTCAGTGTGGTTTTGATTTGCATTTCCCTGATAATTAGTGATGCTGAGTATCTTTTCATGTGTCTGCTAGCTATATGTACGTCTTCTCTGGAAAAATGCCTGTTCAGGTCCTCTGCCCAATTTTTAATTGGACTGTTCAGTTTTTTGATGTTGAGTTGTGTGAGTTCTTTTTATATTTTGGCTATTAACTCCTTATTGGATATATCATTTGAAAATATCTTCTCTTATTAATTTGTTTTTTGTTTTGTTGATGGTTTTCTTTTTTTTTTTTTTGTGGCCCACACACCCCATATATATATTTATTTATTTAATTAATTGAAGTATAGTTGACTTACAATGTTGTGTTAGTTTCAGGTGTACAGTGCAGTAATTCAGTGATTCAGTGGTTCATATATATATATAATATATAATATATATTATATATAATATATATTATATATAATATATATTTTAAAAATATATATATTCTTTTTCAGATTCTTTTCCCTTATAGCTTTTTACAAAATATAGAGTATAGCTCCCTGTGCTATACAGTAGATCCTTGTTGGTTATCTATTTTATATATAATAGTGTGTATATGTTAATTGTTAATGGTTTTCTTTGCTGTGCAAAAGCTTTTTAATTTGATGTAGTCCAGTTTGCTTATTTTTGCTTTGTTTCCCTTGCCTGAAGAGACAGATTCAAAAAAAATATTGCTAAGACTGATGTTAAAGAGCATACTGCGTGTTTTCTTCTAGGAGTTTTATGGTTTCAGGTCTTACATTTAAGTCTTTAATCCATTTTGAGTTTATTTTTGTATATAGTGTAAGAAAGTGGCCCAGTTTCATTCTTTTGGATGTACAGTTTTGCCAACACAATTTATTGACGAGACTATCTTTTCCTCACTGTTTATTTTTGGCTCCTTTGTTGTAAATTAATTTCCCATATAAGTGTGGGTTTATTTCTTGACTCTCTTTTTGTTCCATTGATCTGTATCTGTTTTTGTGCCAGTACTGTACAATTTTGATTCCTATAGCTTTGTAGTATAGTTTGAAATCAGGAAGCATGATACCTTCAACTTTCTTCTTTCTTAAGATTGCTTTGGCAATTTGGGGTCTTTGTGTTTCCATACAAATTTTAGAATTATTTGTTCCAGTTCTGTGGAAAAATGCCATTGGTTTTTGATAGGGTTTGCACTTAATCTTTAGATTACTTTAGGTAGTATGGACATTTTAGCAATATTAATTTTTCCAATCCATTAGCATTGTATATCTTTCCATTCATTTCTGTTGTCTTCAGGTTCTTTCATCAGTGTCTTATAGTTTTCAGAGTCAGTTTGATATTGATGAACTCTTTTAGCTTTTGCTTGCCTGAGAAGTTCTTTCTCTCTCCTTCAATTCTAAATGATAATCTTGCTGGATAGAATATCCTAGGTTGCAGGGTTTTCCCTTTTAGCTCTTTGAATATATCACGCTGCTCCCTTCTGGCCTGCAGAGTTTCTGCAGAGAAATGAGCTGATAGCCTTATGGGGGTTCCCTTGTATATGACTTTTTGTTTTTCTCTTGCTGCCTTTAGAATTCTCTCTTTAACTTTGCCATTTTAATTATATGTCTTGATGTGGGTCTATTTGGGTTCATCTGTCTTGGGATCCTCTGTGCTTCCTGTATCTGGATATCTGTTTCTTTCTTCAGGTTTGGAATGCTTTTGGCCATAATTTCTTCAAATTTTCAATTCCCTTTTCTCTTTCTGGAACCCCTATAAAGTGAATGTTGGAACACTAGATGTTATCCTAGAGATCTTTTAAATTGCTTTCATTCTTCTTAATTAGTTTTTCTTTTTTGCTCTTCTGTTTGGGTGATTTTCTTTTTTTTTTCTTTTAAATTTTTATTTATTTATTTATTTATTTATTTATTTATGGCTGTGTTGGGTCTTCGTTTCTGTGTGAGGGCTTTCTCCAGTTGCGGCAAGTGGGGGCCACTCTTCATCACGGTGCGCAGGCCTCTCACTATCGCGGTCTCTCCTGTTGGGGAGCACAGGCTCCAGACGCGCAGGCTCAGTAATTGTGGCTCACGGGCCCAGCTGCTCTGCGGCATGTGGGATCTTCCCAGACCAGGGCTCGAACCCGTGTCCCTTGCATTGGCAGGCAGATTCTCAACCACTGAGCCACCAGGGAAGCCCCTGGGTGATTTTCATTATTCTGTCTTCCAGATCACTTATGCATTCTTCTGTTTTATTTAGTCTGCTATTCATTCTTACTAGTGTGTTTTTTTAAAATTTCTGATGTTGAATCATTTATTTTTGATTGGGTCATTTTTATATTTTCTAGATCCTTGTTCAAATGATCAGTGTTTAGATCAATTCTTTTCCCTATATCAGTTAACATTTTTATTACCAATGTTTTGAATTCTTTATCTGGCAAACTGTTTATTTCTGTTTCATTATCTGTCTTTTCAGGGATTATCTTTTGCTCTTTCAATTGAGAGTAGTTCCCCTGCCTTTTCATTTTACTTAACTTTCTCTGCTTCTATGAATTTAGGTGAAACTGTTACCTATTGTGGTCTTAAAGAGGTGTTCTTATGTGGGAGTGGCCCTATACAGACTGTGTGCCCAGTGCCTTCGGTGGGAGGGCTGGATTTGATGTGGACATCAGTCATGTTTTTCCTCACTGTGTGCTGGCAGCTATCACCTTGGTAGGAAGTGGGGCTGGAGATGGAGAGGCTAGAACTGGCACTGGATGTGAGGCGGGACTTCCTCTCTTCACAGTGGCTGTCACCACCCTGTCAGGGACAGGGTCTGATCTCAATTTGCTGGAGCAGAAGCCCTGAGGGTCAGGCTTGAGCTAGCTCTATTCCCTTTAAGTGTGTATTTTTTCCTCTCCCTGCACTGGGGCCTTTGCCCCAGAGGAGGGAGGGGAGTGCTAAAGCAAATGGGGCTCATGGGCATACAGGGATCCATGGCACTGCCTGTGGTTCCACTTAGACACCGCTTATTGGGAGTCTCTTCCCAAGTCCTGGCTGCCCCAGATCCAGTGCCGTAGGGCTGGAATGTTCACTGGGTTTGGGCTGGGGCAGGAAATTCAGCAGCCACAGGGCAGGTCTCTCTCTGCCCTGCCTGGGGGGCAAGACCCCTTTGTGTCTCACAGCTGATCATTGTTCCCAGCCTCTGCCATTCCTGACCTGTCATGGAACTGCTCTACAGGGGAGGCGAGGTCTGTGTGGTTTCATTGCATGTATTAGGGGGTGAGCTGTGGCAGAGCAACTGCTGTCAGAAGTCTGGGCTGCTTCTGGGGCACTGCTTGAGTAAGCGCCAACAGGGCCATTGCTGCCCCACCCAGGGTCCGCCCCAGAACTGAGTTGCCTCTGAGTCCCAAGGTTGAGTTTTCTCCCTGGTCCTTGTTGCCTCAGATCCAGTGCTGCACTGTGACGTGAAGTGAGCAGGGCAGGAGCGTTCGTTCGGCTCAGGTTGGGGCTTGAGACGGAAGTGGGAAATCCATCAACTGCTAGACCTTTCTCACCAAGCCAGCCCGTGCACACTCCTCATAAATAGAGTCTAGGCTCCTCCAGCCTTTCTCTCTGTCCCAGTGGTTCTCTGGCCAGCCAAGGGGGCTTGTCTCCTTCACATAGGACCCTTGGCTTGGGATGCCCAATCTGTGACTTGACCCACTCACTCCCCGGGGCGAGTGTCTGCCCATCCAATCTCCCTTTTCCTCTGAGACCCCTCCCAGGGGCACAGGTCCTGACCTAACCGCTTTAATTCCTGTCCGACCCAATTACATGTGTATCTTTCTTACAGCCTTGGCTGTATAGGAGTTCTTCTGACAGTTGCCAGTTAGTTTGTAGTGAGAATTGTTCCACATGTAGATGTATTTTTGATGTGTTCATTGGGGGAAGTGAGCTCCATGTCCTTGTACTTGCCATCTTGATCTCTCCTTTCCTGAAGCATCTTATGTCAGTATCTCTATTGCCATTATTCCAGCTGGAGTTCAAATTCTTTTGCCTGGACTATAGCAGTGGCCTTTAAACTGATCTCCTTAGTGTTAGGCTTTCTCTTTTTTAATTTATCTTCTGAATTACTGTAAAATGTTTCTTTCTAAAAACGTGGGTCTTATTGTGACCTCTTTTCATTAACTGTCCTTGGCAGATAAATGAAAGTACAAGTTTCTTGGAGGCCATTCACGGCTTCCATGATTTGTAGCTAACTCTTGTTTCTGACTTCATTTCTGAATATACCTGCCATTGCAGTGATACTTGACTAGTCATCTTTTCCAAAATTCAGTCTGTATCCTTCCACTAACATTATTAGTTCACTTTTTTTTTTCATCTGAGGTAACTTTTCCCTTGTTTATTTTTGTTGAAGATTTATCCATCCTTCAAGAGCCTGTTAATTTACTACCTACTTTAGGAAGATTTCCTAGGGCAAACATTTACCTTACTTGCATGTCTTTGCTTTGTACCACCAATAGAATAGTACTCTGACAGTTTTCTTTCCATTTTATTGGTATATGTGTCCATGTACTTTTCTCTTTTCATGCAGAGACTATATCTTTTTCATTTTGGTGTACTCCATCAAATTTTTCTCTTTCCCAAATTTTGCACATTCTAGATGCTCAGAAAAAAAATTTGGGATTGAATTGAGGGCTCTTTGTGTCTCCTCTGCAGAACTTCAGTGATCTGGACCTGGTTTGAAAACTGAGGTTAGAAAATGGAGGGATCAGTCATGAATATTTAAGTAACAATAGAATAGAAGTACTCTGAGTGACTTGTTATATTTCTAAGTGGCATTCTTCACTTGTGACTTTTTTGTTGCAATTTTCTCATGTCTATTTATTTTGCAATTTATTACCAATTGGTGCAAATTTTTAAAAAGTGAAACGTTGCACTTAATATGACTGACTTCCCAAAGGGACTAAATTATGAATACAAATAAATTTTTTACTGGAGATAATAATACAAATTTTGAAACATTCAAAAATGTATACGAGTATTTGGAAAAATATTTGAGTAGAAAAATTGTTTTATTTCTTCAGAAGATTAGTTGCTTAGCTGATAAGGATGACCTTTATGTGCACTACACTGTGTCTTCCACTAGAGGGTAGCAGTGACTCATGATTGCACCAGGCAATAGTAAAATGCTTTGGGATTATCCTTGGATTATAGTTTCCAATGCAAAACTGGACAAAATGCATTTGCCATTAATTTAAAAAACATATATTTTATTTACTTTCTGTCTAGGTGAAAATTAAGCCCTAGTATTAGCTGTTAAGTTTAGTAGACAAATTGCATTTTGTGTTAGACCAATTTTCTCACTTTCGTTTTCAATTTCATTTCTCATTTCACATATTCATGTATTAAGCTCTGTTCTGTGGCAGGCACTGTGCTTTTCCTAGGAATATAAAGTTGGATAAGACATATCCTAGCTTCAGAGAACCTTGTTTTATTAAAAATTGTTTTAGTATTCCTATACTAAATACAATAGGGGATACAAATATGTATACGACATAATAATATAGAGAATGCATTGAATGTTTACAATGGGAGAGGCACTGTTCTATGTGCTTTACTTCTATTATGTCACTGCTCACAACTCTAAGAAGTATTAGGCATTATATTCCTGTTTTACAGGTGTAAATGGAGGCACAAAGAGGTTAAGTACCTTGGTAAGTATCACAGACTATTTAAATGGTGGAGACAGCATTTGAACTTAGGCAGTATTAATATGACACCTGGACTCTTCATCACTGTGCTACGATAGTGTTTCCCGCAATAAGCTCTGTTCTCAGAAAACAATCACTTATGCGGAAATGAGACATCCTGGGGAAATAAATAGCATCATATGAATTAAGTGCTTCCTCCTGAGGTCTATGATAGACTGTCAGTAAAGGTGCTCCTCTTTCTCACCTGGCTTCTGAACAGTTTAAGGAACAAGAAAAAGAGTTGGGAGATGGGGCCAAAATATCACCTTTATTACAGATAGAAGCCAAATTGGAGGATTTGGCTTTAGGTCTATTAGGCAAATGGGCTTGCTGATACTGAGCTGCAGAATTAGCAGGTTTCTCCTTCACCCTTCATGAAGGGAAGCCAGGCTCAGGTAAGCCTTACTCCCAACCCTCCATGCAGCACCTACTCCCACAGGGGCAGAGTCCCTGGACGAGCAGTGAAAAGAGTGCTCCCTATACGTACCTCACCCCCCAAAAGAAGGCAGGCTCTGAGCCAAGCACGCCTAATTTATTCTTCCCAAATTACCTACCAGGTAAATCTCTCCATCTTTTTGGAGCAGAGAGAAGCCAGTAATTACAGTGAGTGAGCTTTCCCTGGGAAGTAAATACCAGAAGTAGTGCTGAGGCATACCTCCCTAACATTGTCTAGCTCTTGTCAGCTACTTCCTAGTTACTATTTTTGACAAAGCCGTTGGGGTAGACGGAATAACGGTCCCCCAAACATGTCTACGTCCCAATCCCCGAACCTGTGAATGTTAGGTTGCATGTCTAAGGGGGATAAAGATGCAGATGGGATTAAGTCTGCTATGAGAGATTATCCTGGATTAACCAGGTGTGGTATAGACTAAATACGTTCCTCCACGATGCCTATGTTGAAGCTTTAACCACTAACGTGATGGTATTTGGAAGTGGGGCCTTTAGGAGGTAAGTGGTTTTGGATTAGGCCATGAAAGCGAGGCTCTCGTGATGGGATTAACGCCCTTAGAAGAGGAGGAATCTCTCTCTATGAGCACCCACGGAAGAAAGGCCCTGTGAGCATAAAGCATAAGGAAGGCAGCCACCTGCAAGCCAGGGAGGGAGCTCGCACCGGAGCTCGCCCGTGCCGGCACCTGCTTTCAGGCTTCCAGCCTCCGGAACTGTGAGCAAATAAATTTCTTCTGTTTGAGTCACACAGTCTGTGGGGGATACACACACACACACACACACACACACACACACACACACACGCCGCACTGCGCAGCTTGCAGGATCTAAGTTTCCCAACCAGGGATTGAACCCATGCTCCCTGAAGTGGAAGTGCAGAGTACTAACCACTGGACCGCCAGGGAATTCCCTGTGGTGTTTTGTTATAGCAACCCAAGCTGACTAAGACAAGGTGGGTACAATCACCCTTAAAAGTGGAAGAGTCACACAGATGGCAATGTGATAAAGACTAGGCCCCCAAATTGCGAGAAAACAGACCTTGTGACAAAATAGTATTTGATAAATGTTGCACTTCTGGTCCCGAAGAGGATATGGTATGGATCAGAAGGAGTAAAGCTCAGTGAATTTAAAAGCAGGAACTCCACGGCTGCCTGCCTACCTAAGACCCCAGGAGGTGAAATGGGGCCTGTATGACACAAAGTTATAGCCAATCAAGGTCGATGTTACTCTCTCTATTTCCCTTATGATATGCCTTAGCATTTAATAAAGGCATGAATGTCCAGTCTTTCCCATTTATGCTGCTCGACATAAAGAAAAGACACATTTGTGCAGCTTGGGGTAGACAGTTAAATGCAAAGTAGTGCAACTTTCCAGCCTAGAGGCAAATATGATTATGGCATTAGTCATCTGCAAGGAGACAAGGGGAAGGAAGAATTTCATACAGGGTCAGGAACTGTAATCTAGTTGCTTTCGCCATTTGAAATGTCCTTGGAATGTCTGGACTTTATTATAATCAATAAAGATTGCCTTTCCTTTTAGGAAGTAAAAGCCATCTCTATGTCCATTTGTCCTACTTACACATATATGCCCAAGAGTCTAGGCTGTGAGGAGTAGGCCAGTTAAGAAAGCGTTGGGGACAAGCATGCCCACCAAGAGGTGCTTTCCCACCAAGGAGAGTGCTTAAGAGATGTCACTATAACCATGGTAGATTTTATTCAATACATCCCTTACTTATTTGGTGACCCCCTATAAAGTGCTAAACATTGCACTAGGTAGTTGCTAGAGATAAAAAATATAAACAGATAGTCCCTGTCCTTAAGGAGCTCAAAGTGTACTTGGAAAAAAGACATGTAAATGAGTAGTTAGAACACAATATGAGTAAAGAATGAAGATGTTTATGAGGCAATCTTCCATGGGCCCTAAGCACCCCTGTGTGTGCTGGAAATTACAAGAATTCCAGGCCTGAGCTCCCTTTACCTGGACCACTCCTCAGAGCTGGGCTGCAGCAAGCAATCTTGAGGGTAAGGCGATGTCTCCCCGGGACAAAGAATTGCGTATTACTCGCTGTAAAAGTGGTGAATCTCCAAGTGCAGTGTTTCTCTCCTGTTATGCAACCCACTGCATATGTAGACAACTATCTAGACCCACCTGTGTCATCCCTGTGAGACTGGGAGGACCCAAGGAGCTGGCACACACATGAAGCTTTGGCTACTACTTTTGTCATAATGAAGTCCTTCGTCTCTGATCTAGGAATCTCATGTCTTCTGCCAGCACCATGAAACAGTAATAAGCTAGCTTGTTAGCTTATAAGTAGGTCCTTCACAATTTCTGACTGTACTCTGCCTTGGGCAAGTAACCTGAGACTTGAAGAAGGAATATGGATTTTCTAGGCTGACAAGAAGGTCAGATAACACTGAGTCAGGCAAAGCTGCCCTCTGAAGGCTTTAGCTCTCTTATTAATTCCGACCTACATAGATCTACTTGGTTCATTGGTTTTATTCTTGGAAACATTATGTGCATATTCTCTTTGCAATAGATCTTTAATAGTTCATGGTTCTTAGTGTAAAGGAGAGGGTATCAACAAAAAGAAAGATTACACATTCTCCAACCTAGACATGAACCATAATCTGAAGTGTGTGTGTGTGTGTGTAGTGGGGGGGGTGGTGAGAGAGATAGAGGGATTGAGTCAGTTCCTATTGTCTTTTTTAAATAATAATTTTGTTTGGGTTTTGACTTTGATACTTTTCCTTAGCTTATTTTAATGTGAACATTTCCTGAACCTTTAGAATGAAGTGGGTTTCAGGAAAGGTTTTTGTTTGTTTGTTCGTTTGTTTAATTTCACAGAGCTTTGTCTTTTGTGTGGTGTTAAAAATATGGTGGCTTTCTGGCTTTGTTCACCGATACTATTTTGATCCAGATATTCTTATTCCTTTTCCCCTATTCTGCTCAATTTTGATTGCACTCACATCTGTTTCTCCTCATTGTTCTGCCCTTTCCTAGCACTCCTGACTCCATATCAGCATCTCCTTCCTGAAGGACCTGAACTGATAAAGGGGTTCTGTTGTCAAATCCATCCGAAGAGGCCTACTTTCTGCTTTGTTTTCCCTACAAAACAGACACCAGTACCGTACAAGTTTTGTGGTTATTAATGGTTTCCCTGCACACCCATCTGTGTTTCGTGGTTTGTAAGCATATCTTGTCATTCAACTTTTAAATAAATGTTGTTCATGGGTTTTTGACTTTGCTGTCTAGTTGCCCTTCCTGTTTCTATGTGAGGATTTGAAAAAATGAAAAAATTATGCTGCCACTGCCCCTTCTTCCTGGGATCCATATTAAAATTATTATCAAGTATAACTATTGATAGTATTAACTGAGCCACTATAATCCTGCCAAATGCTGTCCCTGACGCATATACCTGAGGCATTTTACAAGGGTACTTCAGCTTTATGGAGGTACCCTTTAAAATGTCTTAGGATCATTTTCCTTATTGTATCTAGTCTATCTTCTGACCTTAATTTGATTTCTCCCTTGGAAGCAATATTGTTGATTAGCTGAGATGAATAAATACCCTTGGTTGTTCTATTATCATGAAAAATTATTTACATATTCAATTCAGGTTAACCCTTATTTTGGTCCCATTGTTTGTGCCAGGCGCTATGAGCTAGGCACCAGAGACACAGAGTTGAATAAACCATAGACCCTACACTGAAGGAGCTCACAGGTACATTCGTTTGCTGGCATTAGGGATCTGTCCTTACCTCAGATGATGTCAGACCCCTAAAAACAACCTCTGATGTGGAGCAGGAATTTGGACACTCTGACTATTAAAGCCTTATAAAAATAACTAGTAGAATTTCTGGGAGGTAGAAGGAAACAAACTGTTACTGAACCTCGAATGTGGAGGACAAGACTCTGAGTATTGATATTAAAAATTCCTGGTGTTTGTTAATAATCTCAAAATATAGTTGGATAACATCATTTAATGACCCAAGCTTTCCTAAGAGGTAGGGTCAACCAGAGTAATTTTTAACAGTCTGGTGAGAAAAGGCTGCAGAAGCCCAAATATATGAATGGCCAACAGTTTCTGCAGGGAGCGATCCACCGAACAGTGCAGTGTCTGGGTCTGTCTGAGCTCATAGAGCTGATGCCGTGGAATCCCTGGGAAGCATTCCAAAAAGTGCAGTACTAATGACTGAAGGTGAGATAGATGAGCTTTGCAGGCAGAGGTAGCTTAGCAATCTTCAGTTTCCTACATAACATTAAGACAATTAGTGTGTGGATTGTATGATCCAGCATTTTCACCCCTCGTTATTTACATTTTATTATATCTTTGTGATTTTATATATATATATATAATGGATTGAATGTTTATGTCCCTCCAAAATTCGTATGTTAAAACCCTAACCCCCAAGGTGATGGTATTAGGAGGTGCGACTTTTGGGAGATAGTAAGGTAATGAAGGTGAAGCCCTCGTGAATGAGATTAAATGCCCTTATAAGAGAGACCCTAGAAAAGACCCCTTGCCTCATCTACCATGTGAGGCCACACAGTGAGGAGATGGCAGTCTGTGAGGAAGGGAGCTCTCACCAGACACTGAATCTGCTGACACTTTGATCTCAGACTTCCCAGCCTCCAGACCTGGGAGAAATAAATTTCTGTTGTGTATAAGCCACGCAGCCTATGGCGTTTGTATAAGCCACCCAGCCTCCCAAACAGACTAAGACTATATATATAAAATCTTTGTGGTAAGAGTGCTTGCCCTATAGATCAGTTAGATCACTTATTCCCAGGAAGGCTAGGAGAGGAACTGGGAATATATGATAGAGAAATAGTCCATGAAGCTAACTGGGGGCAATCAGTAAAAGAATCCACAATTTATAGTGCTACATTTGTATTTCAATTGTCAATTTAGGCTTCTTTTTTTTTTTAATAGTTTTAAAAAATTAATTAATTAATTAATTTTTGGTTGCGTTGGGTCTTCGTTGCTTTGCTTGGCCTTTCTCTAGTTGCAGCGAGCAGGGGCTACTCTTCACTGCAGTGCGTGGGCTTCTCATTGCGGTGGCTTCTCTTGCTGCGGAACACGGCTCTAGGCACGGGGGCTTCAGTAGTTGTGGCGCATGGGCTTAGTTGCTCCACGGTGTGTGGGATCTTCCTGGACCAGGGCTTGAACACGTGTCCCCTGCACTGGCAGGCGGATTTTTTTTTTTTTTTTTTAAGGTATGCATTTTTTTTTTTTTTTTTTTAATTTATGGTTGTGTTGGGTCTTCGTTTCTGTGCGAGGGCTTTCTCTAGTTGCGGCAAGCGGGGGCCACTCTTCATCGCGGTGCGCGGGCCTTCTCACTCTCGCGGCCTCTTTCGTTGCGGAGCACAGGCTCCAGACGTGCAGGCTCAGTAATTATGGCTCACGGGCCCAGTTGCTCCGTGGCATGTGGTATCCTCCCAGACCAGGGCTCGAACCCGTGTCCCCTGCATTGGCAGGCAGACTCTCAACCGCTGCGCCACCAGGGAAGCCCGGCAGGCGGATTCTTAACCACTGCGCCACCAGGGAAGTCCCTAGGCTTCTTAACTACAGTTTTATCTTAAAACATAATCCTAACAATTGATATTGAAGCTGTATTATCCTTACCTAGTACTATTCTTTTCACACCCCCTTGAGAAAGGATAGTTTTGTTTGTTTATCTTTGAGAACCCTGCTTTTCTTTGTAGTTTTGGTCACAGAAGCATGCTAAGTTGACATTTTCAGAGAAAGTTTATCATGTCTTCCAGATCCTTCTCTTAGGATTTCAGTAAAATTAGTTTTTTATCATTATAAATATTTGAACATAGAAACTCTGAAGACTAAACATAGATGAACAGAATTTTATGTTGTAATCAATGAAACTTAAAATGACATCAATTAATCTGAAATATTTAATGATTAGCATGATTACTACTGTGCTTCATGAAATTTAAGGACACATGGTAAGCACTGAAATTTGGCATTAAAGTATTTATCTGTTTAAGGACAGTATAGACATAATCCATAAAACATTATTGCATTAACTGTAAGGATGATGTTGAGGTTATGATTTAATACATTATACACTATTTTCTGTATTAGTACTCCTGGAAGAAACTTCTCTCTGTTCTTGGTACCTGGAATAGTTATGCTGCTCCTAAACTACTGTTTTGTTTACCTTTTAAGGACACTGTACCTTATAACTGATCATGTTCCTCTTTGCACTGCCTGCCAGGAAGCTCAGAGTCAAATTTATGGCTGACCCATAGTAAGTTTGGGGGATATTATGGCATACATTATCTGTCCTAACCTCACACTTCATCTTACTTTCACCCTGCCATTATTTCTTACCTATTAATTTTTGTTATAACATATTATATTGTTTTATTTATTTATTTATTTGGCTGCGTTGGGTCCTTGTTGCTGCGTGGGCTTTCTTTAGTTGCGGTGAGAGGGGGCTAGTCTTCATTGCAGTGCACAGGCTTCTCATAGCAGTGGCTTCTCTTGTGGAGCACGGGCTCTAGGTGCACGGTTTTCAGTAGCTGTGGTGCACAGGCTTAGTTGCTCTTCAGCATGTGGGATCTTCATGGACCACGGATCGACCCATGTCCGCTGCAACGGCAGGCGGATTCTTAACCACTGTGCCACCAGGGAAGTCCCTATTACATTGTTTTAATTTTTGGATGAGCCTCTAAATTTTAATTAAGAGGTCTGAATAAACAAATAAAGTGACTAGCTCATATAAGTAATTACAGGTGATAGGTATTTACATAGTCAAACTCAGTTGTGCTGGGTTGGTACTGAACATGGGCAAACTGGATGAAGCAGGAAGTTGCTCTGAGCTCTATATGACGAACTCAGGACCCATAATGTAGGAGGAAACAGGAAATCAGGCTTAACAATTTCTCTCATTGGAGCGTCCCACATCTCGGGTGTTCTAAGGACTGTGACTTCAAACTCTCTCCTTTTTTTCCCCCCTCGTCTCCATGTTCAGTGCTTGCCTTCGCAGTATAGACACAAGAAGTGTATTACAAGGGGAGATTTCTTGCCCCCAAATATCTTCCTTGTTGCCTAAAATTCCACCAGACATAGATTTATTTGGACAACAGTAAATGCCTATGGAAGGACTAGGAATTGGATCTTCCTACTTCCTTCCACAAATAGGTGTGGGTAAGTAACAGTGTTATGAAACTGAAAGGAATTTTAGGGAGCCCAAACAACTCTTCTTTTTGAAATTAATTAATTAATTAATTAATTAATTAATATTTGGATGTGTTGGGTCTTCGTTGCTGCATGTGGGCCTTCTCTAGTTGTGGCGAGCGGGGGCTACTCTTCGTTGCGGTGCACGGGCTTCTCATTGCAGTGGCTTCTCTTGTTGTGGAGCACGGGCTCTAGGCATGCAGGCTTCAGAATTTGTGACATGCAGGCTCAGTAGTTGTGGCTCGAGAGCTTTAGAGCGCAGGCTCAGTAGTTGTGGCCTACGGCCTTAGTTGCTCTGTGGCATGTGGGATCTTCCTGGACCACAGTTCGAACCTGTGTCCCCTGAATTGGCAGGACAATTCTTAACCACTGAGCCACCAGGGAAGTCCCAACTCTTCTTTTATAAATGAGGAAATTGAGGCTCCCTGAGGTAAATCAATTTGCCCAAGGGCATACGGTTTATAAATGTTAAAAACCAGGACTGGAATTCCTAACTCAAAACCCAGTGTATGTGTCAGAAAATAGATTTTTAAAAGAACTGTATGGCATGGTATAGTGCTTATATATACTTAATATATACTTAGCATATAAAAATACTCTACTGAAGAAGCGTCACCTTTGGACCTGGAGGGGAACCACCCAGCACTTGTGGAGTCAGTATTCATCCAGGTATTACGGTCATGAAAATGAGAATAGAGATCCAGTAGAGCATGAAAGAGACTGGGAAAAAGAATACGTGAGAACAAGTAGCAATAAACAGCAGAGGGAAAAGGAGTAAAGAAAAAGACTATGAGGAGAAGCAGAGGCAGATGGGAAAGATAGAGACAAAAATAGAAGTGAAAGAGACAGAAAAAGGAGAATAAAAATGAGCAAAATGAAAACAGACCAAAAAATGGGACTATGAGAATGAAAAGTGAGTAATAAAGACGTAGGAAAGAATAAGACATAAAAGAGATGAGGAATGCCCCCCATGGGCAGTCAGATGTTCAACCAGATGTTGTAAATAGCAGATGGAACAGTACATTAAATGCTTAATATTAAAAGAAACTGAGTATTTATTTGACTTTCTAAGTTGTTGAGAGGCACCAATATATTGCCCTAAAATGAAAACCAATTCAACATTTAAAAAAGCAAAACCAACAAATAAAACCCAAAACTTTCTGGGTAAAATTTTAGAAGGAGGAAATTCATTAATACATTAATATATTAATAGATTTTTACTCTGCAGGGAAGTAGTTACACTGGGCTATTAAAAACAACTGTCACCCTAGGTAGGGTCTATCTTCCTTTAAAGATGCAAATTAAGCATGGACTCTCAAATGTTACTTAGGATAGGAAAGTTACAATTATCTGCTCTTTGGTTCTTGCTTTATTTCACTGTGGCTTTAATTAAAGGCCTAGTGATGCCAGAAATTCACATTAATTATTCATCTGCAAACATTTACATAAACTTGCCTGCTCCCCTTCAATAAATTATCAACTTCACATCTCCATAATTTAATCAAAATGACTAAAAATACACCATCTCCAGCTTCTGCCCCTCCTCTCTGGGCTTTGTCTCTTCAGTGTTATTTGTTACTGGAGAAGACTTCCCGCTGTTATTAAGAAAGAAGAGAAGAAAATCTGTCTGCTGAAATTGTGTGGATAGTGTTTACTTTTTTCCACACTGTCATACTGATTGGTATAAAGCTGTGGTTTGCAAATGTCCATAATTTTTTTGGAGCAGGATAAGAGGTACCATAGAATCATGCTATTACTAAAAGCCAACATGATGTTGGGATATGTTAATAGAAGCATAGTATTTAAGAATAAAGCAGCAATTTCTCCTATAATCCTCAGAGGGTGAAGAATCAAAGCTTCAACCACTAAGCATATAGAAAAATCATAAAAAGGGAAACTTCTAGGGGTTACAGCTAAGGACAAGAATAAGTATAGTTAAACAGCCAAATGTAAAATTAGAAATGCCACTTAAGAAAAATTACTCAAGAAGGCAGATGTACAATTTGACAAGTTACTTAGTAGGTCTACAATTTGGCCTAACTCTTAAAGGTACATTGGCAAATTGTTAAATCCAAGGACTCATAGGAGAACTCCTTAAATTGATCTAGAGATTCACACAATTCCTATCAAAATTCCAGCTCTTTTTTTTTCTTGCATAAATTGTCAAGCTGATTCTAAAATTCACATAGAAATCCCAGAGACCCAGGATAGCTTGAATGATTTTGAAAATAAAGTTGGAAGACTTAAACTTCCTGATTTCAAAACTTAATACAAAGCTACAGGAATCAAGACAGTGTGGTTCTGGTGTGAAAATAGACCTATATATTAAGTGGAATATAATTGAGAGTCCAGAAATAAGTCCATACATATAAGGTCAGTTTATTTTTGACAAAGATGCCAGAACATTCAATGGTAAAAGAATAGTCTTCTCAATAACGGACACTGGAGCAACTGGATATTCATGTGCCAAAGAATGAAGTTGGACCCTTACCTTACGACACTTACAAAAATTAACTCAAAATGGATCAAAGACATAAAGCTAAAACTATAAAACTCTCAGAAAGAAAAATAGGTCTATATCTTCATAACCTTGGATTAGGGAATGGTTTCTTAAATATGACACCAAAAGCACAGGCAACAAAAGAAAAAGCAGATAAACTGGACTACATCAAAACAAAAAATAGTTGTACATCAAAGGATACTATCAAAAGAGTGAAAACACAACCCACAGAATGGGAGAATATATTTGCAAATAATTTATCTGATAAGGGTCTAATATCCAGAATATACAAAGGACCCCTGCAACTCAGCAAGAGAAAAAGTCTCAAAAAGACAAACAACACAATTTAAAAGTAGGCAAAGGACTTGAATAAACATTTCTCCAAAGAAGATATACAAATAACCAATAAGCACAGGAAAAGATGCTCAGCGTCATTAGGAATCAGGAAAATGCAGGTCAAAACCACAATGAAATACCACTTCACAAAAAGAGAAAATCATAAATGTTGGTTAAGATGTAGAGAAATTGGAACCTTGAGACACTGTTGGGGGAATGTAAAATGGTACAGCCACTTTAGAAACAGTCTGGCATTTCCTCAGAAAGTTAAACATAGAGTTGCTATATGACCTGGCAATTCTACTACCAAACTGTACTTTGGTATATACCAAAAAGAAATGACAATATATGTTCACACAAAAACTTGTACATGAATGGCCATAGTAGCATTATTAGTAATAGCCAAGAGTGGAAATAGTTTACATACCCATCAATTGAGGAATGGATAAACAAAATATGGTATATCCATACAATGATTTCATAAAAGGAATAAAGTTCTGATACACATTACAACATGGATGAACCTTGAAAAAAACTATATTAAGTGAAAGAAAACTGTTACAGAAAACCACAGATTGTATGATTCCATATATATGAAATGTCCAGAGTAGGAAAATAGATAGAGACAGAAAGTAGATAAGTGGTTGCCTAGGGATGGGAAGGGGTTGGGGGATGGGAAATGGGGAGTGACTGCTAATGAATACGGATTTTCTTTTGGGGTGATGAAAATTTATTGTGGTGATGGTTGTACAACTCTGTGACTATACTAAATACCATTGAGTTGTGTATTTTAAATGGGTGAATTATGTGATAGGTGGATTATGTCTCAATAAAGCTGTTTTTTTTAAAAAAATTCATATCTTCTGACTTGTAGTGACTCTAGCTTGCTTACTGGGGGGCATGAGGGAGGGATTTAATGTAATACCTAAGTCTCCCAAACTGGGTCATAGCTTCTCAAAAATGGAGTGTGAGAGCAACTGATGGTTATTTGCCAATACAAAAATATTCTATATATCTCAAAATTGGGAGGATTCAATGAGACATGAGAAGCACCAAGAAAAGTGCCTAAAGTTAGCTTTCACTTCTTGACAGATTGAAACCACCATTATTAGATATATTATAATTCTTTGTGGCACGGTTGCCCAGTAAGGTCAGACAAGCCAAATCTATGGCAAGTTCGCCTATGGCAAATCGTTTACAAATTCTGTATTCTTAGTTTTGAACTTTTGATAGGGGGTGAACGATTGAGTTTATGTAGTTAAATTTGATACTCTGATTTCTAATAAAACTTCTACTGTATGAGTGTGATTTTTCACATAAGCGCTGGTCTGTGGCCTCAGTCTTAACCAGATCTCTCGTCTGACTGGGGCATTGTGCTGGTCATGAACATCAGTCATGTTTTCTTGTGTGTTTCCTTCGAGAGAGTAGCCATGAGCAGGTAGCAGCTCCTGCATGGTCACCTCAGGGACTTCTGATTATGTAAACTAAGCCTTTCTCATTAGTATGGACATTTATTTTGATATCAGTTTGCTTATATCCCTGGATCATGTTAACTGGATTAAAGTAGATCAGATCTTATTATAGTTATGCACTTTTGCTTGGCTCCATTGGTGACAGAGAACAGAATGCATTGGCACCAGTTGCTTTGACAGGGCCAGAAGTATCTCTGTAGCCCACATAATCTCTCAGAATATACAAAATTGCCTAGCAGCTCTGAGAGCCAGGTTCCGGATGATATTAAACACTTATGCAGTAGATAAATATAGGGCAGTACTGCCAGTACTTCTGCATCTGTTGTATACATGGTTTATTTTTAATAGGCTGCTTTCAGACTACATGTTGTAACCACTTCATGTTATAATAGGTAGAATGGGAGAGTGGAAAGAGGACTGAATTTATAGTCAGATAGGCTTGTATCAATTCCCCATTATTTCTACAAGTAGGAATTGCATTCCTTGTATATGTTACTTCACCTTTGCACAATGAACATAATTCTTCTTCCTAAGTTGTGGTGAGGAGTAAATTGTGTAGAACCATCCTGCACATCCTCTTGCTGAGGACCTAGGGTGAAAAGTTATACTATTTTCTTCTTTGGTCTGGAAGAACTGTGATATAGGGGATACAGCCTGTGCTCTAAAGTCAGAACATCTGAATTTCAACTTCACTGCTTATGTATGTATTCTTGGTTAAGGAGCTTTAATGGACCTCAGTTTCCTCCTTTGTTAATTGAAGATACTTCCCAGTATTGCTGTCAGGGTTAAATGAGATAATGCAAAGTGCCCTGCACCTAGCAGGGCCTCAACAATCGTTACTCCTCCTACCCAATGCCTTTTCTTCCAGAGTTGTCTCATACTTTAGCGAATCATTGCTATATGGAATTTCAGAGCTGGAAAGATAGAGGTCTCCATTTCCATTGCCATGACAACAGAATCAGAGAAGTGAAAAATTTCCTCTCAAAGCAGTGAGCAACTGTTAACAAAGTATAGCACCTTTTTAATTGGTGGCAAGTATGTGATTTCTTTCCTTTTTCCCTCTTTGCTTTATTTAACTAGGGTCCCTAATCCTATTTGTTTACTCTGAAAGGACCAAAAGGAGAGGTTGGAGATTGATTTTCTGATTACTAGGTAAATGTTAACAACGATATCTAATACATTTATACCACCTACCTCCTAACTGCTGCCTGCAGAATATCATGGAAGGTACCTGGGGTTTTATTATATTATCTGAAATTAGACCTTTTCAAAATCAATGTCTGCATTTTTCAGATGTATTTAAGTTATACCCTATAATCTCAAAAAGTTACAGTGGTCGTCTAGTCTTTCTTTCAGTCTCTACAGTATCATTTCCAAGAGGAACTTTTCTCCTTTTTGATTTGTTGTGCCTAAAGTTGACTCAGTTGATTTCCATGGTAATATATTTCACTCCCTCATAGCTTTTCTGGTCTTAATTAGGAACCCAACCTACTAAAACTTAAGCCTCTTCTCTCTCTTACCAATGACGTAGATATAGATCATCGTCACTAACATATCTTTATATGCTCTATTAAGAAATATTACAATTACAATCTCTTCTTTAAGATAAACTGTTGTCCTTTATTACATTACATAGTACAAAGCTATTTTAAAATAATATATTCCACTTAAAACATATTTTTAAAAAGTTGCTTTGAAAGCCTGATTCCTTGAAAGCAGTTTGGCAGAAATCTGTGACCGAGGTCAGGCTTCAGAGATCAGTAAAGAAGTCATTTACTGAAAATTTCTTATTTGAGGGAAGAACTGAGTGAGGTAGAAACATGTTGCCAGTAAAATTATTTCCTTCTCATTGATAAAAGATCACTACAGATAGGGAAGTCATGCTTCTTCCATGCAAATATGAAATTATAGGACTCTCTTTGGGCTTTTGATAAGGTATTTGGAACAGAAAAGTTTTCTCGTGTCCCATTATAGAGTTTATTAGTTAGATAAGAAAGAAGATAAAAGAAGGGCTAAGAATGGAACTGTAGCAGAGATTGCTAGCTGCCCACCCAATATCCATTCTTTCCTTTTTCCTTACTAAGGGAAGTCCAGTTTTCTTAGGGGCAACATTGTATTCAGGTTAACAAATATTACATTTTCCAGCTTCCCTCGTGGACAAGTGATACAGTTTGGGTCAATGATGTACAAATGGAAGTTTAAGTTAGAACTTCTGGGTCTACTTAAAAGTGAGTGATCCATGGCTGGTATGACTTTTCTGTTGTATGGACTTGTTCCTTTTTCCTCCATGAAACATGAAAGACATAATGGATAGGGGTGATTTATCTTGTAGAGATGAGGGAAAACCATAAGAATCACAGGTGCCTCAACCCAGACCTCAATCTTGTAACTGTTTCCAGCTAAATCTAGTTCTCTGAAAAAGAAAGTCTTGATTTTAGTGATACAACTGATTGCCATGGTGTAAACACTATTACCATAGCTATTTCAAGCTATTGATGATTTAACAGATATCTCACAAAATTCCTGAATATTTAACAATTCACTCTGGCAAGCTGGTACAAGCTGACTCCAGCACACCCTTCATATGAATCATATGCAGATGGTCTTAAATATGTTAGTTAGAGACCCAGAGAAAGAGAGAGATGAGAATGGGGCAGAAGCAACATTTGAAAAGGGTATAACTGAGAATATTCCAAAACTTCTAAAGTAAATCAAGCCATAGATTAAAGAACTCAGCCAACTGTAAGCATCATAAATACAAAGAATACTACATCTGGGCACATCATTGTAAGACTGTTGCAAACCAAGTGTAATGGGCTGGATGGTAATCCCCCAAAAGACATATCCACACCCTGATCCATGGAACCTGTGAATGTTACCTTGTTTGGAAAAAAGGTCTTTGCAGATGTAATTAAATTAGGATTTTGAAATGATGATTAATCCAGGTGGGCTCTGTTCTCCTACTCCTGTCCAACCATTGTAAAAAAAAAAATACAAATTACCTACATAAGTTATAAAAAAGGTGACATTACCATGGATTTTACAGACATCAAAAATACACAAAGAGACTATTATGAACAATTTTATACCAGTAAATTTGGATGAAATGGATAAATTTTTGAAAAATTCAAGTAACCAAAGCTGACAGAAGAAGAAATAGAAAACCTGAATAGTGTTATATTTATTTAAAAGGTTGTCCATTAATAATTTTCCATAATGAAAATCCCAGGTTTGATGGATATAAAAGTGAATTCTTACAAACATTTATGGTGAGATAAAACAAATCTTTCACAAATTCTTTTGTAAAATAGAAAAAAAGGAATACTTCCTTACTTTTTATGAGACCAACATAACCTTGACTTTAAAATGTGACAAGGAAATTGTAAGAAAATAAAATTACAGATCAATTTCTCTCATAAGAGTAGATTCAAAAATTCTTAATAAAGCATAAAAAAATCCATTTATATGTAAAAAAGATAATACATCATGACTATTGGGATTTATTTCACAGACAAAATGGTAGTTAAGTATTCAAAAATCAATTAAGGTAATTTACACATGGCCAAGAAAAAAAAAAAAGACAAAATCCATAATCATTGCAACAAACAAAAAGAAAGCATTTGAGAAAATTTAAGACACATTAATGATTTTAAAAAATCTTGGTAAGCTTGGAATAAAATGGATTTTTCTTAATTTGATAGAGCAGTAGATAAAAATCTATAGGAGACATCATAATAAACAATGATATATTGAAATTTTTTTCCTCTGATATTGACTAGAGACAATGAGGCCTGCTACCAGCACTTCCATTCAACATATTTTGGATGTCTTAGGCAGTATAATAGGTAAGAAAAATAAGTAAATAAGAATTGAAAAGGAAGAAATAAACTTATTATCTTCAGATGATATGATTGTCTATGTAGACAATTCAAAAGAATCTATAGATAAACTATTAGAGTCAGTAAATGAATTTAATGAGATTGTAAGAAACAAGTTAGATGTACACGAGTTAATTTTTTCTATACACTAGCAATAACCAAATAGAAAACGAAATTTGAAAAATGAAACCATTTACAACAGCATCAAAGAATATCACATACCTAGGAATAAACTTAACTAAAAATGGACGAGAAGCTACTAAATATTATTGTGAGAAATGAAAGAACCATAAATACATTGATTGATGTGATCTGTTCTTGGATTGGGAAACCTAAAATAGTAAAGATATAATTTTTCCTAAATTAATTTATAGTTTCAATCCCAATCCCAACACAATCCCAATCAAAATTCCAGGAGATTTCACTGTGGAAATTGAGGTGTGATTCTAAAATTCACAGGGAAATGTAAAGCACCAAGAGTAGCCAAGGCACTCTTGAGAAACAAAGCTGATATCAGATATCAAGACTATTATATACCTATAGTAATTAAGACTGTATTATTTTAGCTAGGATAGAGAAATTGATCAACAAGAACAGAATAGAGGCAGAAACCCCACACATACTCAATTATCTCATTTATGCAGGCTACACTGTAGTTCAGTAAGGAAAGGATTTTTCTTACTTTGAGTAAATGGTACTGGGTTAACTGGCTATCCCTACTTCACACTATACACAAATATCAAACCCATATGGATTGCAGATATAAATGTGAAAGGTAAAACAATGAAGCTTTTAGAAGAAAATGTAGGAGAACATCTTTCTGACATTGGTGTAGTCTTTCCTCTGTGGTCATTTCATTCCAACTGCAGGGCCCTCTGGCACACCAGTTTTCTTGGCATCTCAGAGTGCCCTCCCTTCCCTTCCCTGAACCAAGAACATGAGAACCCTAACCTGTCCTTATGCACTACCATAATGGAGTGCGTGCAGCTCTGTGAGGTCATCTTCTTGCCTACGTGTCAAGACTTTGCCGCAGCCATTGTTCTTCCACCATCCACTTACCTAGCTGCAGTAGTACCTCCCTGAACTGCTAACCACTACAGGGAAAGTGAGGACACTCCAACTTGGCTTCCTGCCCTTCTCTCTCTCTCTCTCCCTCTCCCTTGGTTCATCTTTGAAAATTTTCCCTTACCTTTTTCCTAGGGTTGGAACCTCACTTATATGATATCCTCTGACCTGTCTTAAGGGTGACTTACAGTGAAATCTTTTTGTTTGAATCCATCTGACTTATCTCTTGATACTTAAAAAGGAGCTATTGGAATTAAAAACAAACAAAACTACAAACAATAATGACAAGAACAACAATAAAAGTAGGTAGAAATTTCCCCTCTCTTGAAGCTTGGCTACAAGAAAGTAGCTCTGCCATAAACTCAAAGAAGTAACTGTCATTCTCAAAGCAGAAGAATGACATTTTCTCCCCCTAGGGGCCTTTTCTATCCTTCTCTGCGCACAACAAAACTTATGGCTTGACCTAGGGGAGGGGGTATTGCAGGAAAATGTGATTTACAAAGGGGGATTAAAATGCATAGTTTTAATTGTTTCAAAATACCCCCATTACACATTCTATTGCCTGTGCCAGAAATTACCTATTTCCCCTTTGCCTGGTCAACCTTTCAATCTTTGTAAAGGAATCATTTTTTTAGGGAAATTGTCCCTGATCTCTTTAATTACATTAAATTCTGTTTCAATCCCACTTAACATCCAATTTCTCTCCTTCATATCACTGTCACATTTATTTGTAGGATTATGTGATGAATTTCTGCCCTTTCCACTTAAAACGGAGACAGAGCCTGGGAGATGGTATACTCTTAAATACTGTAGAACCAATCCTATTATAATATGCCCCATCAATAATGAGAATTAGTATATAATGCAATTTACAATTCCTGTTCTGTGTTCAGCCCTTTTTTTCACATGGGGCGGGGGATGAAGGGAGTGGAGGCTAAAGTGTTTACTTTCTAAGGGAGGATTTGGTGGGGTGAGTGAGTTTAGAAGGTTAAATAGCAAGTACTTCTGTCTTAGGAAGCAGAGGGTGTGTCCCCATATGTTATGGCCCAGCATTCTTGCATCAAACTGATGAAACAAGTGCCAACTCACTGTTCCTGGAATCACCAAGGCTGCCCTGGAAGTACCTATCAATACAGGACCCAGAAACATTCCCAATAGCTGAGCTTTAGTTTGAGGTGCCACCAGGTGGCGCTAAACCACAGCTAGGACAGGAATAGACAGGGATCCAGCAACAGGACCTCTGGAATTCCTGGCCAGCTAGCCAATTTATTAACCCAGTTATTTTTTTAACCTCACAATACTGTGGCTGTGCATTTTACATGATATAACTGTTTATTTTCCACTCAACAATCATATCTGGGTTTTTCTATACCTGTTAAATTGATGAGGGACTGCATGGAAGCTGTGAACTTTCAGTAATGGGGGAAGGACAGGGTAGGATTGGTTGTGAGGCAAAGGTATTTGTTAAAGCAATAATACCTTGACGTCTCTCATTTTAAAGATCCAGACACAGGTTTGCTCAGTTTATTCTATGGGTATATCTTTTTTTTTTTTTTTAATTAATTAATTAATTAATTAATTAATTTTTATGGCTATGTTGGGTCTTCGTTTCTGTGCGAGGGCTTTCTCTAGTTGTGGCGAGTGGGGGCCACTCTTCATCGCGGTGTGCGGGCCTCTCACTATCGTGGCCTCTCTTGTTGCGGAGCACAGGCTCCAGACGCGCAGGCTCAGTAATTGTGGCTCACGGGCCCAGCTGCTCCACGGCATGTGGGATCTTCCCAGACCAGAGCTCGAACCCGTGTCCCCTGCATTGGCAGGCAGATTCTCAACCACTGCACCACCAGGGAAGGCCTATGGGTATATCTTGATTCCAAACACTAAATGAATTCAAATATTCGCTTATGGCTGTAAAATACAATTAATAAAAGGTTTTTGGTGAAAATACCAAATCCACAAAATGGATATTTTATCCCCATGATGGCAGAGTTTCAAATAGAGTCAATAATCTACACTAATGATAATAATAAAGACAGCTAACATTACTTGCCAGGCTGATTATCTGCCAGGACCTGTAATAGGCATTTTCACATATATTACCTCATTGAATCCTTATAACAACCATGAAGTAGGAAATAAAATAATTTTTATAAAGGAGATAGTTGAGGCATAAGGGTTAAGTGACTTTCCAAAGGTTATTAAAAAATAAAGCAGAGGTGAAACTGAGCATACCTTTCATCATTTAGAACTTCAAATGCAAAAGCTACATTTTGTGTTTGCCTTATCTGATTCTAGATATCAAGAAAGACACATGACAGAAACCTGCCAAGACCTATAGGACAAGAAGAAATGTACTATTCCCAGAAATTTGATGTGCAATATGAAAAGATCTGGCTATTAAAAAGAAACTATAGTAGAATCTTAGTAAGAACTGTATAACAGATATATAAAATTTACTTAAGAGTAGGTCTCTTAACCTGGGTTCCCCTGAAAACTTGTGTCAAGTCAAAGGCTTATGTAGAGTTAGTTTATTTAAAAAGTAATTTCAGAGGGGAAAGTTAATTGATGGGGGAGTGAAAAGGGAAGGCAGAAGAGCCAGTCAAGGCTGTGTTCATTGTCAGCTGGTTACTGTTGATCACGCCAGGACCTTCTGAGGAGCTTGATGAACTAAGAACTGTCTACTTGGAGAATGCAAGGGAGAAGGATTACCCACTGGCGCCCATCCCACATTAGTCAAGAGTGGCCCCGTAAGTGTTGACGTCCCTGAGCTACCGGGTTGCACGAGTCACTACCACCAGATTCCTGCTGGTGTCCCAGGCAGCAGTGTCAGAGAAGCTGCTGAGCAGGGAGAGGTACTTGGTATGGGCCACCATGAAGCAAGTCACTGTCAGGTTATACAGTGAGAAGAGGAGCTAAGCCTGCAGCAAAGGATGGAAGAAGAGGTAGGGCTGAGAAGGTCTGAAACAGTGTACAAGAAGGGTCTCACACTGTGGGGCACCCTTCCTTTAGGATTACAGAGTATTAATATGTGGATTTTGGTAATAATGAGTAGATATATATGGATTTTTCCAAAATGGTATTAAAGCTATAGACCAATTTATTGGAATTAAAATATCTTTTAGGGCATCTAACTTTTTCCTCATTGTGTTACTATAGAAACATTAGTGTGGCTCACTGTTTCTTAATTTGAATTCCATTTTTATGGGTTATTTCTGATTTAATTATTAATGGCACACAAAATCCAGGTATTATTTAGTCCTTCAAGCTCATTAAATATAAAATTTTAGAATAATTTTTAAGGGGGATGGTATCCATTTAATTGGGTAAGTCTATATCTTTTAAGGAAGAATATTCATGAACAGATTCAGAAGACGGGCTAACATCTAAACCAACAATCATTTAATACTAAAAAGTAGCTGAAGTATTATCAGTTCTGAATGTTAATCAGGTTGCCAATTCAAATAGAGATTTCAGGGTCTAGTGGAAAGAGAATTGGCCTTAGAGTCAGAAAGGTTGGGTTTTACTACATAAAGAGTTGAGTGATCTTGACCAAGCATTTCAAAGCTTCTCTGAATCTCAGTTTTCTTCAGTTGAAAACATGGAGTAAAACCACATATCTCACAGGGTTTTTGTGAGGATTTATATGAGACTATGTACACTAAAACACATAGCATGGTGCCTGGCACATAGTAAGTATGCCGTAAATATGGATTGAATTTAAATCTGAAATGTACACCAACTGGCTCTGATCCACACACTGATAGCAACGTGTGGATGTTACCAGACTAGAGGCCATCTTTTTGAAATTTCTGGTTCTTTTCATGGCTTGTTTCTTCATATCTTTTGAGTACTAGCCCAGAAAGATCTTCTCTGATGGCTCTCATCAAGTAAGACCTTCCCCATTTGAAGTATGCGTCATTGAGTATCTCTAACCTCTTTCTA
Source organism: Balaenoptera physalus (assembly GCF_965194825.1). Lineage (NCBI taxonomy): Eukaryota > Metazoa > Chordata > Mammalia > Artiodactyla > Balaenopteridae > Balaenoptera > Balaenoptera physalus. The sequence goes on from NC_138891.1 coordinate 81,159,215, forward strand.
GAAAGGAAAGAACCTCAGAACTCTTTAATCCTAAAGACAGTGTTCTTTGTGGCAAGCAACAGAAATGGATGGTGATTAATTAAAGAAGAAAAAGTCTAGGATGTTGGGTAGCTCGTAGAAAAGATGGGGAGTCTAGAAGATCAGAAAACAAGCAGCAACCCAAGGAAGCTAGGTAGCCAAAATGACAGTGTAGGAACAATCCAGTGAGTCCTCCTGGCACCACCGCCGCTGCCAGCACCACGTACTGGATGCCATACCTGGTTGCCCTGACTGCACTCTGGTTGCTAGGAGGCGGGGAAGCACTTTTGGCTTCTGTAGTGGAGCGTATACTCTACTTCCCATTGAGAATCAAACCTTGGGGAATTCTCTGAACACTGGAAGAGGGTCTTGATGCTTAGCAGTCAAAAAAATGTTTAGCAATCAAAAAATTCCCCAGAGTCCAGCCCTTCTGATATCCAACATCCACCAATACATTTTTCCTTATATTTATACTTAAAAAATACATAATGCATGTATCTTTCTTACAATTGAAAAATCACTCAATTCTTCCATTTTAGAAGACAACCCAAAGTCTAATATTAGTTACATTTTCCAGATTTAAGTCCAGTGGGTTGTTCTTCTGTCTTGATATTATTCAGTCTGTGGACTAACTGTAAAGTTACCTGCCACCATCACATCCTAAATAAAATAGCAGGGTAAAGGAAAAGGAAAGAAACAGAAAGCTAGTTAAACTTGTAAATATATAAATGACCCAGCAAGGAATGAGATTATAGAGGCTACAGACCTTATTTCTGAAACCGATTCTGAGGCCCTGAATCTATTTCAACCCTAAATCTTTGAGGAAACATTATTTTCCACACTCTTAGAAAGCACCTGACTTTCATTCCAGGCCTTGAGCCCAGAATTTAGGAATTTAAGTATGTTACCTTCTTTCTTTAAGCAGTCTAGTGCCATTAAAAGTAGTCACCTACCCCACAGTTCTTCATGCTGATTTTACTGTTCTCCAAGAGCGGAAACCAGATTTCTCAAAGCCTTGCTTTCATGGACACTTAATGAAATGATCATATGATTTTTCTCCTTTCATCTCTTAATGTAGTGAATAGCATTATTTTTCAGACGTTAACCGATCTTACATTCCTGAAATAAATTCAAGTGGTGTGATGCATTACCCTTTTCATATTTGACTGGACTTGGTTTGCTAATATTCATTTGCATCTCTCTAGATGATGAAAATTGGCCTCTTTCCCTTTCTCCCATTATTTTTGCTGATATTTGGTATTCAATATAATACTAGCATCATAAAATGAGTTGAGGAGTGTTTCCTATTTTTTCTGTATTCTCAGATAGTTTGCAAAGGACTGGAATTTTTAATTTCCTGAATATTTGGTAAAAATTGCTGTTAAAATTGTCTGGATCTGAAGTTTTATTTGTAGGAAGATTTTAAACTATTACTTTAATTACTTTATCCATATGAGACTATTCAGGTTTTCTGTTTATTTTTGAGCAAGTGTTGATAAGTTATATTTTTCTAGGAATTTGTTCATTTCTTCCAAGTTTTCAAATTTGTTGGCATAAAATTGTTCATTATTCTCCTTATCTTTTTAGCAGCATCTATAGTGATGTCTCTCCTTTTTTATTCTGATAGTATTTGAGAGCTCTCCCTCCCTCATTTTAATTTTTGATTAGTCTCACCATTTTAGTTAATTTAATTAAGCTTTTCAAGGTACCAACTTTTGGCTGTGTTTATCTTCTCTATTACATGTTCGTTTAATATTTTATTAATTTTACCTCTTTATTATCTTATTCCTTCTATTTTCTTTTTCTTTTTTTAATATGTGTAGCTCCCCTTCTAGTTTTTATTTTATATTTTGGCCATGCCACCTGACTTGTGGGATCTTAGTTCTCCGACCAGGGATAGAACCCGCGCCCCCTGCATTGGAAGCATGCAGTTTTAACCACTGGACCGCCAGGGAAGTCCCCCTCCTTCTATTTTCTTTGGACCTATTTTATTTTTTTTGCCAAACTTCTTAAGCTATATCTTAATTAATTAGTGTTTAGGCTTTCATCTTTTTTTAAAAATTGAAGTATAGTTGATTTACAATATTGTGTTAGTTTCAGGCGTACAGCAAAATGATTCTGTTATATATATTATTTTTTCAGATTACTTTTCATTATAAGTTATTATAAGATATTGAATACTATTCCCTGTGTTATATAGTAAATCCTTGTTGTTTATTTATTTTATATATGGTAGTGTGTATCTGTTAATTCCATACCCCCAAATTATCCCCCTCCCTCCCTTTCCCTTTTGGTAACCCTAAGTTTGTTTTCTATGTCTGTGAGTTTGTTTCTGTTCTGTAAATAGATTCATTTGTATTATTTTTTAGAGTCCACATATAAGTGATATCGTATAATATCAATATTTGTCTTTCTCTGTCCAACTTATTTCACTTAGTATGATAATCTCTAGGTCCATGCATGTTGCTGCAAATGGCATTATGTCATTCTTTTTTTATGACTGAGTAATAGTCCATTGTGTATATATACCACTTCTTTATCCATTTACCTGTTGATGGGCATTTAGGTTGCTTCCATGTCTTGGCTATTGTAAATAGTGCTGCTATAAACACTGGGGTGCATGTATCTTTTTGATTTAGAGTTTTTGTCTTTTCTGAAATATATGCCCAGGACTGGGATTGCTGGATCATATGGTAGCTCTATTTTTAGTTTTTTTAGGAACCTCCATACTGTTCTCCATAGTGGCTGTACCAATTTACATTCCCACCAACAGTGTAGGAGGGTTCCCTTTTCTCTAGCATTTATTATTTGTAGACTTTTTGACAATAGCCATTCTGACCTGTGTGCAGTGCATTATAGTTTTGCTTTGTATTTCTCTAATATTTAGTGATGTTGAGCATCTTTTCATGTGCCTGTTGGCCAACTGTATGTTTTCTTTGGAGAAATGTCTATTTAGGTGTTCTGTGCATTTTTTGATTGGGATGTTTGTTTTTTGATATTGAGTTGTATGAGCTGTTTCTATATTTTGGAAATTAACCCCGTGTTGGGTGCATCATTTGCAAATATTTTCTCCCAATCCATAGGCTGTTTTTTCATTTTTTTAATGGTTTCCTTTGCTGTGCAAAAGCTTTTAAGTTTGATTAGGTCCCATTTGCTTATTTTTGCTTTTATATCTTTTGCCTTGGGAGACAGATCTAAGAAAATATTGCTACGATTTATGTCAGAGAATGTTTTTAGGCTTTCGTCTTTTTTAATGTAAACATTTAAGGCTCTAAGTTTCCTTCCAAGTATATATTCTAGTTGCATTTCACAGGCTTTGATATGAAATGTTTTTATTATTGTATTCTTCTAAATACTTTTAGCTTCCTTTATGATTTAATTTTAGGTTTTGAATTATTTAGTGGTGCCTTTCTTAACACCCAAATGTGTGTGTGTGTGTGTGTGTGTGTGTGTGTGTGTGTGTGTGTGTAAAATCATCTTGTTATTGATATCTAGCTTAATATAATTGTGGCCAGAGAGTGCATTCCAATTGGTTTCAATCCTGTGAAATTTTGCTTCAGTCACTGATTCATCTATTCAAAATGTTTATTCAGTGTCTACTATGTGCCAAGCACTGTTAAAGATACCAAGAATTCAGCAATGAATAAAACAGATCAAAATCCCTGTCCTTATTAGTTCTATTGGGTGATGCAGACAATAAACAAACATGATTATTAAGTAAAATATAGTGTATTAGTGATGGAGTGCTAAGAAAAAATACAGATAGGGACGGGACTTCCCTGGTGGCGCAGTGGTTAAGAATCTGCCTGCCAATGCAGGGAACGCGGGTTCGAGCCCTGGTCCGGGAAGATCCCACATGCTGCGGAGCAACTAAGCCCATGCGCCACAACTACTGAGCCTGCACCCTAGAGCCCGAGAGCCACAACTACTGAAGCCCGCGTGCCACAACTACTGAAGCCCACACGCCTAGAGCCCATGCTCCACAACAAGAGAAGCCACTGCAATGAGTAGCCTGTGCACCGCAACCAAGAGTAGCCCCCGCTCGCCGCAACTAGAGAAAGCCTGTGCGCAGCAACGAAGACCCAACACAGCCAAATAAATCAATAAATCAATAAATTAATCAATCAATAAAAAAAATACAATAGGGAAAGGTATTTTAAAATGTGTTTAAACTTTTTATTTTATATAGAAGGGTCAGCTAAGGCCTAACTTCAGGTGACATGTAAGACTTAAAGGAAGTGAAAGGAGAGCTATGCAAAAACCTAGAGAAAGAACAATTTCAGTGGCCCTGAGGTAAACACGTTCCTGCTTATTCAGGGAACATCAAGGAGATCATTGTAGTGAGAGCAGAATGAGCGAGGGAAAACAGAAGCAGCGATCAGAGAGAAAATGGGGGACTAGATCATGTAGGGCCTTGTGGTAAACAGAATAACGCCCCCTCCCCCACCAAAGATGCCCACCTCCTAATCCCTAGAGCCCGTGGATATGTTACCTTACATGGCAAAGGGGAATTATGGTTGCAGATGGGGTTAAGGTCATTCTTCAACTGACTTGGAGATGAGGAGATTATCCTGGATTATCCAAGCAGGCCCACTGTAATCACAAGGGTCCTTCAGTGTGGAAGGAGGCAGGAGAGAGAGTCAGAGAGATGGCAGTGGGAGAAGGTCTATGTTGATGGCTCTGAAGATGGAGGAAGGGGGCCGTGAGCCAAGGAAAATAGGTGGGCTCTAGAAGCGAAGAAGGAAAGGAACACAGCCCCGTTGCCCTCTTGAGATGAGATGATTGCCTAATGACACTTTGGACTTTTGACCCCAGCGCTATAAGATAATAAATCTGTTTCATTTTATGCCATTACGTTTGTAGTGACTTGTTACAGCAGCAATCGGAATCTAATACAAGCCCTTTAGTTTATAGCAAGGACTTACACTTTCACTCTGAGATGGGAAGCCATTGTAAGGACTTGAGCTGAGGAGTGACCTGATCTGACCTAACAGGATCATTCTGGATGCTGTGTTAAGAACAGAACATACAAGAAGGATTCCTTCCTTCTTCTAGATTTTAGCTTGACTTTTCCATATTTTGTTGTGAGCTCATCAATTCATTTAAGATTGAAAAAATAATTTCACAATTTTTGTAAGTCAAGGTCTCTCATCTATTTTGTTGTCAGAAATGAAAGTCTGATGTATACTCTAAACTTCTATGAAAAACTCGTCAAATTTGAAAAAAATAAGATAATTGATTGCCAATACCCCAATATATAGAATCAAGTAACAGAGTTTGAAGCAGATTAATTTAGATTAGTGAAAACTGGTAAAGAGACTTTGAAGAATACTTTAAAATTATTTTCCTTATAAGAAAGAGAACACAAAAAAATTTCAGGTGACATAAAATGCTTCTTATGCTATTGCCCTTTCAAGTCCTAAAAAACATAGTGGTGCCATTTTAAATTTGCCATTAGAATAAATTCAAAAGCACTTAGTTACACTGGGCCCTGCTCAGAGAATAACTTTGCCTAAAAATAAATGTGTTCATAATGACATGGTTTCAAGGAAAAGGCTAACTTCTCCCAAAATGAATGAAGATGTGAAACTTCACTTCAGCAATATTCACAGTGGTGATAGGGATTGGGCTACGGTGAGGGGAATGGAGATGCTGTTTACTTTTGCGTAAATCTTGTCTAGCAAGAGTTACCAGAGGAATAGGCAGAAACAGATATAAGAAAGACTAAGCTGTCAATATATCTAGGTTACAAATTGATCCAAAATTTGAGAAGGATGTTTTAAAATATTAAATGATCTATTTATGTCTTAACATACAATAAACGCTTATTAGTTTGCTTGTTGCTTTACTCTAATGATTCCACTATTATCTTCTCTACTCCTTTATTATTATTTTAGAGACCTTATTGCCTCTGCACAAAGGGGAAGAGGGAAGAATTCCTCTCAAGTTCTACTTTTAAAAGGATCAGGCTCATAAAAGAAACAAAATAATGCCATTTGCAGCAACATGGATGGACCTAGATATTCTCATACTGAGTGAAGTAAGTCGGAGAAAGACAAATATCATATGATATTGCTTATATGTGGTATCTAAAAAAAGGTACAAATATTTACATATTAAAGAATGAAATATTTATCTCTTATTTACAAAACAGAAATAGAATCACAGATGTAGAAACAAACTTATGGTTATCAGAGGGGAAAGCGGTGGGGGGGATAAACTGGGATATTGGGACTGACATATACACACCACTATATATAAAATAGATAAGGACCTACTGTATAGCACAAGGAACTCTTCTCAGTACTCTGTAATGGCCTATATAGGAAAAGAATCTAAAAAAGAGTGGATATATGTATATGTATAACTGATTCACTTTGCTGTATAGCAGAAACTCACACAACATTGTAAATCATCTATACTCCAATAAATTTTTTTTTTTTAATCAAAAAGAAAAAGCACCAGGCTCTGCTCTAGACTATACATGGTTCTAAGCAGCTAGGTTAAAATAGTTACAGAATGAGTTACTGGCTCAAACAAGGATCAAAAAGATATTTTCTAACTTTATGAATGATGTTCTTATAAAACATTCCATAGACAAACATTCTCAAAAACATAAATTAACCTTTAATTATATACATGAATGGAGAGGGATAGGTGGTATTAATAATTTAAAATAGCTAATTAAAATAATTTATATTTAGCTTTGGAAAGCCTTATGATTCCATCCACAGTTTTTCTTTCCTAATTATGTTTCTCCTAAGCTGATCATAAATTTAATTTTCCATTCTTGAACGCAGAGTAACTGATTGTGGAAAGAGATGGGTCCAGCATTTTGATGGGTGGAGGAGAGAAGCTGGTCTAGAACTAAAATTTGAATTTGGATAATTCCTATTTAAATATTGAGAAGTTGACTGTATTGTCAGGTCATCAGTGTTTTTGATCCAAAATTATTATTCACTATAACAGAGTCCCTTGTCCCAGTCATTCCCCGCTCCTTGGTCAGGTAAGACAACTATAGCCTCCTCAGAGGTGAGAGTGGGGCTCGTCTCATTCAAATTTTACAGCCACTTATGTGCTGGTGGGAGGTGGTGGTGGTGGGATGCTGGTGGGCTGGAGGTGGGATTAATGTTGGGGAGGCAATTGCAGTGTTCCCCACAGATAGCTTTAAGACACGTGGATATAAATTTCTTTAGATGTTGGTCTACAAAGAGATAAAAGAAAGACTTTGTGGTGTGGTTGAAAAAACTGTTGGGTTGGTTCCAGTTCTGCCCATTGGTACTTGCAATCCCTGAGATGTTCATTGATCTTTTTGAGACTCAGTGTCTTAGTGAGTGAAGAGGGGGTAATACTATTTGCCTTACTTACCCCCTGGGGTTGCTGTGAAGATCAAATCAGACAATATATGTGAAAGCTTTGACATTTATAAAGTATTATACAAATGAAAGATGTTGTCTGTTGCTTTACCACTCAGAATAATTGAGATTTAAAGAAAGCCTACTGTGGTCATAAGGCAGATTAGGATAAAAGAGTTGGTAAAACTCATTACGAATAAAAATTTTACTCAGAGTACATGCCTGAGGTATTAGCTCTGTGAATTAAATAGCACACTTTTTCTTTGTTTCCTGTGAGAGTGTCCTTTTGGGTGCCTCTGTGTACAGCGCTTGGAGTTTCCAGTACTCCGATCTGCTTCCTTTGAGTCAGCCATCTACCATCTGCCCCATGCTTCTGGGCAGCCAGATTGCCTCCTGAAATCTGATCATCCCCAGTCTCCCTTCAGAAGCCACACTTCTTTTTCAATTAGAAGGACTGCTCCACCAAACTGTGAGCACTCTGTCCTCTTAATAACTCACTAGCTCCTGTCCGGCAAGGCAGAAGTACACTATGGTGACAAAGAGGCAGGACAGCTCTCTTTCTCTGCTGATTCATAACATTGTAGATATATCCCAAGTGTAACTGGAAGCTATTTAAGGGTGAGGATCGTTTACTGATATTTTACATTTCACCTTCAACCCAGTGCCTTACACAGTGTAGATACTCAGTAAATATTTGCTGAATTGACTTGCTAAGAAGTATATCAGGGAACTTGCTTTATGAAGGCTTTTAAGCCTAGATTATTAGGTTATTTATTTAATTATAGAATCAATATTCTATGTCTATATTTAAATCTGGGATTATAGTGAAGCAAAGTCCTGCTCGGAGTAACACCTTGCTTTTCTCCTTATATTACTTGCTCTTACACCGTGCTTGTGGCTGGGTTAGAAGGCAGGAATATGTACAAGACAAAGTAAGGAACTGGATTGGTTGGAGAAAAAGAATATATAGTTCTTACTCTGGAATTTAAAAGAATGAGAATGATCCCAGTGATGAAATACTTGAAATATTAAACTTCTGTTAATATCAAAAAATTCTATACTGTCATATCATTCTTTTCTTGCCATTAGAGAGGTCTGGTAAGGGATTCTAGCAAATTGGAAGTAGTCAGCAAAGTTGAAGCATTTAAAATTCATAATCAAACTATCTTTTCAGGGTATTGTTGTTAAAGGGGATTGATGTTTCTTAATGTGGTTTCTTTTTTAACTTCAAATTATAACAGCAACATTTTCAAAAAAAGAAAAAGTGCATCCATAATTCCATCATCCTGATACTATTTTAATTTTTGCCTATGTCTCCCAATCTTTGTCCAAATGTATAGATGTTTTATATATTTGTCTTTCTCCCATGCGTGCCATTTTCACTTCTGCGTTGCCCTGGGAGGATTGTACCTGCCAGATGGGGGCTCAGAATTTCTGAATGGCTCCAAGAATTCTAATCTATGCTGCTGTAGAAATTGACCAGAACGGTCTGACATTACCGGGGGAGATAATGTCCTCAAATCTAGAAGGACTGGGTGGGAGGCTGAAGTAGAATGGGACTATGGGCTTTAAGAAAGAGAGCAGGAACCTCATTGGAAAAGGAATGAAGATTAGGTTTTATAAGGAAAGATGTAGGTAAATATTTAAGTAAAATAATTTCAGATGCCATGAAGGTCTCTCTTCCCATCCAACCAAAGCAAGCAAGAAAGAAAAAACAGAAACCCAACCAAAGTAATCAATCACCACAATAAAAGCATCTCTATTTAACATTAAAATAAAAGCATTACTAGTTAACAAATACTTGAAATTAGTTTAAGAAAGCGATAAGGTTTAAAAGAAAAAATTTTAAATATTGTAAGTTGATATAAGTTTTACTAAAGGGTCAAGAGAGGGTGGTCTTTGATAGGAATTGGGAGTTAGCGGCATGCTACAGCCCCTACGCTCTTTTCAAGGAAGAAACGGTAGTCGGAAAAATAAAAGGTATAGGACAAACCTCATCGATTCTTAATTTTGCTAGAGTCAGGTTCTTTTGGGTTACTTAGGGTACAGAAGAAACGATTGAGAGAAAGTGAAACGGCCAAATAGAAATCATCTGAAAACTGCGATAGAAAAGAATCTTGCCTCTTCGGACGCAGGTCGTGGTGAACTGCCTTGTGGAGCTCTCTGGCGCTCAGGACTGTCACCGCCGGTCTGGGGAGTGGTTCAGGGCAGGGGAGGGGCCCTGGCTGCGGACGAGGAGGATGCCCGCCTTCGGTCCCCAGCGCTCGTGGAGGTGTGCTGGGAGCGCGCGGCCCCGCGCACAGGTGGCCAGGGCCGCGCCAGCTGCGCGTCGCGCTCGCTCAGCGGGTGGGCCGCCAGGCGTCGCGCTGGAGCCGCGGTTGCCGGGGAGACCAAGCGGGGCGAGTGGGCGGCGCGGAGCCGAGCTGCAGCCGGGCTGCCGCCCGAGTAGCCGGGCGAGAGTTGTGGGGAGTGGCTCCTCGGGCGGCGCGAGGGGCCGGCGGGTCCTGGGGCAGCGCGAGGTGGCGGTGGAGCCGCGGGGCAAGGCCGGCGAGCCCGGGTCGCGCCTGGTCGCAGCTCAGCCTCCCCGGAGCCGGACGGCGCGGGTGCCGCACTTGCCTCGTTTGCGGGTCCCACCGTCCCAGCCCCGCCGGACGGTCTGCGGCCGGGCGGCGGGTCTGGGAGGTCCGGGCTGCCCCGAGAGCTCAGAGAGCCCGGCCCGCTCCTCCGCTGCCGCGACGAGGAGCCGGGCGGGCGGCGGTCGCGCTCCCTGCGGCCCCGGAATGACTTGTCGGGGCTCCCCTCTGGCGCCTTTGCTGCTCCTCTCTCTGCACGGTGAGTAGCCCTCCCCTCCCCTCCCGGTGGGGCCTGGCGGGGCCGGCGGGCCGGGGGAGGCTGCCTGCGACGCAGACAGCCTTCTCGCCAGGGCCGGTCTTCGGAGCCCAACTTTCTCGGGGGCCATATTCGTTGCTGTCGGCCGAGGCTCCCGCCCCCACGCGGCGGCTGCTGCCCAGCCGCCCCGGTCCCCGCCCCCCGCACGGCTCAGGTGTTCCGATCCAGAGGTAACTACGCCCACCACGCGGTTACCGCCGGTCCTGAACCCGGCGCTGACTCCGACCCCGCTCTTTGCCCTTTATAGACAACGAACTCCCTTACTTACTGGGTCCAGGGAGAAACGGGATTTAGAATCGTTTCCGTTGTCAGGCGGCTGCAGGAAAACTGGAGATGCTTTTAAAATAATTTGGAAAACTTTAAATTGTAGCTTTCCCCAAACCTTTAACGAGCATATGTAGGTTATGACGGAAAATGTGGTCTTTATTTTAAAAAATAACTGCAGTGTGCTACACTAGATTAGAAAATAAGAATTTATTTATTTTTTTATAGTCTAGCTTCTTCCCCAAGGGCTTTAAATCGACCTACAAAAATACATAGGACATAGCAACGTAAGAACAAAAGAAATAAACATGTTTAATTTTCTTATTAACTGTCTTTTAAAAAATCTATTTAAGTTTAATTTTCTAATTTCTACTTAATCTTTCTTATATTTTATTTTCTATGAATAGTCGTCATATTTAGATCCTGATTTTCATTTTATACACTGCCCTTTCTTTGTGTGAGTGTCCTGTCCTGTGGAATCAACTTTTCTGTTCCATTTAATTGATTGTTGAGATTTACTGAGATTTATTCTGAAGGCTTTTATATAAAAAACGGGTTAACTGATTTATGGAGTATTGTGGTTAATACAGTTTCTTTCTGGAGATATCAGTATGTTTCCCATAATTTTAGTTGAACTGATAGTGTACCCATAGATCTTGAAGTAACCTAATTTTAGCCGACTTAAATTGTACAAATTCAATTTAAGGGGTCCGTAGGAGTAATAGAAGGAAATAATCAAAATTACAGATAACTTCTCTGGACTTCAGTAGGTATATATTTAGTGATGATGTGTAGATAATAAAGTGACATCAGTATGTGCATTATGTAAACTTGTACTTTTAAATTAATTTTGTCTGGTTACTACTTTGAGAGGGCCAACATTTTTCTCTGTCCTACTTCCTTTAGGTATGAAATAAGGTAGAGTAAATGGGCTTTTAAATAATCCCTTGGACATAACTGAAACTATTATAAATATTACTATAAGAACAACTGAAATTTTTGGTAAAAAATTGGGTTGTTAACCTTTGTATATTACAATAAATGCCACCCTCTTCTTGTAAATAGCATTTGTGTATGGTTTGTTTTTGAATTGTTAGGCAATACTTTTAAAGAGTTGATGAAATTTGCAGAATCAGACTTACAAGGTCATCTGATGTGTTTCTTTTCCTTCAGCAGAACTATTCCTAAACCATACTAGGATGTTTTTAAAGACTTCCAAGGACATTTCAGCCTTCGTGGTAATCTATTCTGTAGAGGCACTTTTCACCCTCAAAAAATGTGTTCATTGGTTCAGCAAGTGTTTACTGAGTTCCCACTCTGGGCACTTGGGTGTCTGGTGGGGCAGGATGGTGGTGGAAGACAAAGATGCGCAAGAGTTTGTCCACAGCCTGTAAGGAGTTTGCGGTTTTAAAACAAGCTGTAAGCATGCACAAGAGATTTATGATACAAGGAGTATATGATGAGTGCCATTTTTTGTTGGTGATATCAAGGGAGACTTCATGGAAAAGTTTCCTTTTGATCTGGACTTTGAATGAGTAGAATTTGAATTGGCTGAGATGAGAGAGTTTGGCTTTCCTAGCCAAAGGAAGAGCCTGGCTGTAGGATATGAAGTGGAAAGTGCAGGGGCATATTCTGGAAAGGCCAGGCTTGTAGCTGCTGGAGCAGGAGATGTATATGCGAGGCAGAAAGGGCTAAAAAGGTAGTAAAAGGATGGTAGAGAACGTTGAATACTGAGTTTGGGCTTTATTCAGTGGGACATGGGTAGGCCACTGATACTGTTTCCGTAAGGTGGGGAGGGGATGAGGATGAACAGCTGTTGAGTGCCCAGCATAACAGCCTCCAGGAGGGTACCATGTCCTGACTGTGTTAAGTTCTTGAACCAGTCAATGGCAAAGTTGGAGTGAATGAACTAAGGCCCATTCCTAGGACTTGCAATGTGGAGTGAGGGGGAAGAGTGGATATCGGGTGGAACAAAGTTGGTTCCATTATGAAGGGAGAAAAGGGAAATGGATGCTAGATAAATAACCATTATAGCAGTGGCCACTACAATGGGAGAATGCACCAAAGGTAGAAATAGGCTTTTACATTTTTGAGAGAAAATGGTTGTCAAGAAATTTCTGTTTTAATTTCTGTGGAGTAACTTCAAAGGAAATTTGAATTGAAAAGTTGACTTCTGTATATAGTTCTACCAGTGGGTTGGATATATCTAAAGCATTTCTTGTATTACTTATGATTCCTTGAAATAACAGGTAACCTTCCAGAATCTGAGAAAAATATATAAAAGATGACATAAAATGAAAAGAATTATGAGCTCTGATTGTTAGCATTATGAAAAATTTATTGTAAACTCCCATTTCTTATATCTAACTTTAATTATGGAACTGTTTTGGAAGGATTCACTTTTTATAAAAATTTGTAGTTTGACCTACATGAAAGGTGACAGCCACTGGATGAAAATTTTAGAGAAATTAAGTTCAGTATTCAACATGGACTACTCAGGAAGCAATTTAAATATTAAATCACCAAGCGCTTTAAAAATGTTATGCTTAGAACTGTTGTCAGACCCAAGATAATGATGCAGTGGATAAAGACTTTTTCCCCACAGTAACAGTATGTGGCACATTTTCAAATGTGTTTTCACACTTCGATAGTGGAAGCATTTATAATGAAAATTCTCATTTGAATCTTTGTACTTAAGCCATGTGATTTAGTGTCAAACAAGGTGATGTGCTGGTACGTAAGATTCTTTAGTTGCTCTGAGTTATACAGAACACCGGTGTGGAAGTGAAAGTTGGGAAAATTGTGGCATTCCCCTAATTTCTCATCTAGAACTGGACTATTTAGAATAGGGATTCTGAATCTATTGTTATCTACACCAGTGGTACCAGTTTACATGTTAGGCAGTTTGAGGTAGGATTGCTGACTTTCTTGTAGTCTGATGACCTCAAGTGAACACTGTCCCCTCAATTTCCTCCTCCTTTGTTTGATGAGGACTCCCTGGCCCTTACACATCCAACCCCTGTGTTCTGAGGGCAGCCTCAGACCATCTGGTGGCTCTGAAATCCTCCCTTGATCGTACTTTGAGAGAAGCTAGTTTAAGAGACGTTGTCAGTTCTTGGGTGATATTCAAAATGCCATCTGATTTGAGCTGATTTTGGTCTTAAAAGTGGAAAGTTAATTAGTTTACTTATTAGTTAAGCTGATCTTACTAAACTGGAAGGATTTCTTCCTGTTAAAGTTTGGGTAATTGATTTCCTCTGTACCTGGTTTCCTACCATGTAAGAAAGAGACTGTAGTAGTAGTTTCCCTCTGTGATGGTTTTAAAATTTCAGAAATGTGAAGTCAGTCAGTGTTTCCTAATTTTACAAATGGTAGGCTCAGTCACTGATCTGATACCAGTTCATCATTAGCATTATTGGGTACTACATAGGTGCTATATGGTGTGGCTCTGCCTCACTCATGTGTTATAGGAAGGTCACATTTTCATAAATATCATTAATTTCTTATTTTTATAGAACAGTATTAAACCAATGCAATTTGCCAATGTGAACAAGAAGTCTATTCAATAAAAAATTCTTAGAAGTTGTCTACTTACTGGTTTCTTTTCATTTATCATTTTCATCTTGGGAGAGGTAACAAACTGACAAGGTTAGATGCACACTTTTATTTAGAAAAGCATTGTGGGTAAAGAAGTTGAGATCCCAGAAGCGCTGAGTTCAGGAAATTCTTGTAGCACAGAACGTTTTTTGAAAGAATCTTCGGAGAATTAGGTTAACATTAATGGCTAATAACGATAGTGGATCAGGATTTAGGGTTGGGATAGATGGTTAAAGTATAATAGGTTTGTGGGATTGGAAATTCAATATTGTTTTTTCGTGGAGGGTCACAACTATGTAATAACACAGTTTGACATTGTGAATGTAACTCTAATGTAATGGGCCCACTTCTGGGCCATTCTTAAAAGACTCATTAATCCAAATTTTTTTAAAAAAATGAAAAGAAATGTAAAATTCCATCAAAGTCTGTTGAAGATCACACCAGTGGAAGCTTAAGAAATGTTCAAATTTCGAGTTTGAACTTTATCCACCTTTGCCCAAAGTCTCCCTGTTCACAGCAGTAGCTCGTGTAAAATCTGTTCTCTCACTCCTGTTTTCTCATTTATGTTGATTCTTTTCTCTCCTCATCCTCCCCTTCCGTTTTGGAGAATGTTATGTTCTCTTAGTAACATCAGATTCTTCCCAGGTAAATAAATCTAGCCAGTCATAGCTCCTTCCAGTTATCCAGCTCTACCTATTCCAGGATTGACATTAAAAAAAAAACCAAACAAACCCTGCAACCAACCAGACAGAACCAGAAATCCCCTTAGAAGCTAGAATTGGTGGGGGTGTATGAGAGTGTGGACATAGTTCTATGCTAACAGTTTCCCCTTGTTCCACGAGGTTAACTTTATGATGTAATTATGGGTGTGTATATATGTATGTATGTATGTGTATACATTTTCCCTAAAAGACAATGCCATGCCTGGCACAGAATAAGTGCTCAGTAGATAATTGTGACTGAATGAGTGAGTGGTTACAAAAGCAGGTGGTACTCCCGTGTGCTTGGAGTACCTGAAAAGAATGCTTTTTTTTCTTTTAAAGAAAAAGAGAATTTCATTAAAATTTTCCTTAAGGATTTGGTTTGACTGTCAGCTTCAACTAATCTTTAAACCTTGCTGTATGTTTTGTGGAATAGAGGTGATAGAGTTCTATTTTCTTAGTCTTTTCAAATTCTGTGATTTTAGAAGTTTATTTAGAAATGCTGTATTCACATATCTTTTAAAATTGATCCTTAGCTTATCTTTAATCCTGAAACTTTGAAGTTGTCCATCTTGAGATATTTTTTTCCTAAGGAATTTCTGAAGGTTTTGCTCCATGTAGTGAAGAATGATGTTGGACTTTTGGGAATCCATTTAGAACCTCGAAGTTTCCCATTTACGTCACTGGTATTCTTAGTCCTGAGGGCCTGTGTGTTAGAACTAGTCTCCCAAGAATGGAGATAATTAATTAAAATCACTCCTCATGTGGTCTAAGCCCTCTCTCCCCCTCCCCACATCATGTGTATAAAGTACTAGAGAAGCTTTTTTAGAAATAGGAGCATTGACTCAGTCAGCCTCATGTGGGAGGCGTTATAACCTCCTCCTGGTGGAGGTTGCTAGTTGTCTTCGCCGCCTATTCCCTTTCCATCCTTTGAAGGCTATGTATTTCCAACCATAGTTTCTTCCAGCTGTGATTCATTCCTTTATGGACCATCCTCTCAGTCTGCAGTGATGTTTATAGCTCTCAAATTGTCCAAAGTCTTCTACTAATCATAACTGCAACCTCAACAGGGTGCTTGCAGATGCCTTAAGTATCATCATCATTTATTTTTATTTTTTTAAACATCTTTATTGGGGTATAATTGCTTTACGATGGTGTGTTAGTTTCTGCTTTATAACAAAGTGAATCAGCTATACATATACATATATCCCCATATCTCCTCCCTCTTGCATCTCCCTCCCATCCTCCCTATCCCACCCCTCTAGGTGGTCACAAAGCACCGAGCTATCTCCCTGTGCTATGCGGCTGCTTCCCACTAGCTATCTATTTTACATTTGGTAGTGTATATATGTCCATGCCACTCTCTCACTTCGTCCCAGCTTACCCTTCCCCCTCACCATGTCCTCAAGTCCATTCTCTACATCTTGCGTCTTTATTCCTGTCCTGCCCCTAGGTTCTTCAGAACCTTTTTTTTTTTTTTTAGATTCCATATATGTGTGTTAGCATATGGAATTTGTTTTTCTCTTTCTGACTTACTTCAGACAGACTCTAGGTCCACTCACCTCACTAAAAATAACTCAATTTCGTTTCTTTTTATGGCTGAGTAATATTCCATTGTATATATGTGCCACGTCTTCTTTATCCATTCATCTGTCGGTGGACACTTAGGTTGCTTCCATGTCCTGGCTATTGTAAATAGTGCTGCAATGGACATTGTGGTACATGACTCTTTTTGAATTATGGTTTTCTCAGGGTATATGTCCAGTAGGGGGATTGCTGGGTCATATGATAGTTCTATTTTTAGTTTTTTAAGGAACCTCCATACTGTTGTCCATAGTGGCTATATCAATTTACATTCCCACCAACAGTACAAGAGGGTTCCCTTTTCTCCACACCCTCTCCAGCATTTATTGTTTGTAGATTTTTTGATGATGGCCATTCTGACTGGTGTGAGGTGATACCTCATTGTAGTTTTGATTTGCATTACTCTAATGATTAGTGATGTTGAGCATCCTTTCATGTGTTTGTTGGCAATCATATATCTTCTTTGGAGAAATGTCTTATTTAGGTCTTCTGCCCATTTTTGGATTGGGTTGTTTGTTTTTTTGATATTGAGCTGCATGAGCTGCTTGTAAATTTTGGAGATTAATCCTTTGTCAGTTGCTTCATTTGCAAATATTTTCTCCCATTCTGAGAGTTGTCTTTTTGTCTTATTTATGTTTTCCTTTGCTGTGCAAAAGCTTTTAAGTTTCATTAGGTCCCATTTGTTTATTTTTGTTTTTATTTCCATTTCTCTAGGAGGTGGGTCAAAAAGGATCTTGCTGTGATTTATGTCATAGAGTGTTCTGCCTATGTTTTCCTCTAAGAGTTTGATAGTGTCTGGCCTTACATTTAGGTCTTTAATCCATTTTTAGTTTATTTCTGTGTATGGTGTTAGGGAGTGTTCTAATTTCATTCTTTTACATGTAACTGTCCAGTTTTCCCAGCACCACTTATTGAAGAGGCTGTCTTTTCTCCATTGTATATTCTTGCCTCCTTTTTCAAAGATAAGGTGACCATATGTGCGTGGCTTTATCTCTGGGCTTTCTATCCTGTTCCATTGATCTATATTTCTGTTTTTGTGCCAGTACCATACTGTCTTGATTACTGTAGCTTTGTAGTATAGTCTGAAGCCTGGTAGCCTGATTCCTCCAGCTCCATTTTTCTTTCTCAAAATTGCTTTGGCTATTCGGGGTCTTCCACATCATCATTTAAGTATCATCAATTTTAAGTATCATTATACTAATCTTTGTTTCTTTGGACCATGCCCATCACTATCAGTTATACAACTTTTAACAGCCCCCGTTGGTCAAATTCATTTGCCAGAACACAAAATACGTGGCAAAAAGAGAGGCTGAAGTGTAGTGAACATCGCTTGTGGCAGAACATATTCAAATCAGGCTAACATTTTATGCTTTCATTGGTTGAGAAAGTTTGTAGTACAGTTCACTTAGGTGTACTGCCCACATATAAGTACAGATTGCTATACTTGCACTTGTTGGCCAAGACTTAAGGCAGTATGAAGAACACATGAAAAATGTGTTAACAGTACACTGCAAAGATTCTCAAACTTTTTGGCGTTAAAGATTATTGGGACCTTAATGATTATAGAGGACCAGAAGAGCTTTTGTTTATGTGGGTATGACTATCAATATTTACCATATTAGAAACTAAAAGTGAGAAAATTAAAAAATATATATTAATCAATTTAAAAACAACAATAATATATCCATTATATGTTGACATAGTATAATTCTATGACAAGTAAGAATTTTTCCAAAACCAAAAAATATGAGCAAGGAGAGTGGCATTGTTTTACATTTTTGGAAAACTCTTAAATGTCTGGCTCATTAGAAGACAGCTGGATTCTCCTGTCTGCTTCTGTATTCAGTTTATTATGATATGTTGTCTTGGTTTGGTTGAACTATATGAAGAATATCTGGCCTCACACAACTATGTATTTGGAAAAGGAAGGAGTATTTTGATAGCATTTTTAGATAATTTTGGTTATTCTTCTTTGATATTCTACCAAAACACTTTAAGTGGTAGTATCTTAAAGACTGGTTGCAATGAAGAGTCAGAAACCATATCAATAAACACTTCTTACTCTATTATATTAAAGTCCACTTTAATTGATATTAAATATTGTACTTTAAATGGATCTTTTACTCATGCGTGATTTTTTTGTAACATTATTAATTGATTATTCAGTTGAATAATTATTCGGTTGAATAATAATATTCAGAAAATATTGGTTCACTTATGCAGACCTTACAAATGTTGACATGTATTACATTTTATAAAATGTAAAAAAAAATCACGTGTTAATATCACCATTGATCTCACCAGAACAGCCTTTAAGTATTGCGAAGCCATTAAGCTCACAATGGCAAATTCAAGCTTTCCAAATTTTAATATTTACTCAAATTTTGTCTTTGGCAACAAACAGTTATCAGTTATTTCCCTTGAAGTGAGAGTCTTACTTTGTTCAATTTTGGGAAAATGTCATCCAGGTACCTAAGTCTGAATGATTAGTCTGTCAGTTGTTCTTTCAAGTACAAGTCCTGATCCATGGAAATAGCAAATAGTTGAGTTAGCCTTTAGCTCCAGCAGCTGCCCCAGCGCTTCTCCTTGGGACACCATTTGGCTGTGGTAGCCACATATGGGATTCATGTTTCATTCTGCCTGTTCGGTCACACAGAATATTAGAAAAGGTCAAGATGTAATGAAACTGCTGTTGTTGCTTCACAAAGACATTTTTTAAAAACTGGTTTTCCTTTTTTAACTGTGAGAGCGTGACGGTGATGACTACAATAACTTCTCCCACGGTTTCGTGACAGTGGCTTGACTTGTGCCAAGGCACCAGCAGTTTTACCCACCACTGCTTCTGCACCATCCGTGCAAATGTTAACTCAGGCAAAGAGGCAGATAACACTTTACCATTATTAAGAAAAAAGCTTTTATCTCATGGACTTTCTGACAGGATCTGGGAGACCCCCGTGGGTCCATGGACTAGACTTGAAATGCTGGTGTGCTGTAATGGGATGTTAGTTTCTTTTTTTTTGAAAAGTGTTTTAGACACAAATAGCCACACAATTATTCTATGTTATGCGGGATGGCATTAAATGGAGTATGCATACATTTAAAAAAATAAATAATAAACTCATTTAAAATTCTTTATTTTTGTATGATAATTTTTTAAATTATAAAAGTAACATATCCTAAAAATTCAGACAATGCAGAAGTGTTTAAGAATTGACTCAAACCCACCTCCACCCACTGAATTCTCTGCTTTTACTGTGCATTTTTCTGGACCTTTCTTTAATCACAAAGCCTGCATGCACATGTAATTTTTTTAAAAAAATAAATAATGCCATAAATACTGTTCTGCAACTTATTTTTAAAACATAACAATTTAATATGGGTATCTTACCACATCTGTTACATGGATCTACCTCATTCTTTTTAGTGACCATTTAGTATTTCACAGCATGTATATACTGTAATTTATTTAGCTGTTTCCCCATTATTGGATATTTATGTTGTTTCTGATTTCTTGATATTAATGACGTAGTAAACATCTTTGTACATATAACCTATAAATTTGTGTAGGTATTTTTGTAGTCTAGGTTGCCCAAAATGGAATTTTTTGGATGTACACATTTAGCATTTCGGGGGGAGATGAGCATTGTGTAAAAGTTCATGGTTTTGTATAGTCAGACAGGTTGGGTTTGAATTCCTGACTTATTTATTTGTTCTATGACTTTGGGAGTGTTATGATGTCCTGAGCTTGAGTCTGATTATCTTGTATCAATGCATTGAGAAGTACTAAATTAAATGAAATGACACATCTCTCAGCTGTCTAGCATAGTGCCTGGCATATAGAAAATGCTTGGTTAGTAATAGTTACTGTTATAAGGATTGCTAAGCCCCAACTTGAGTCAGGAGGCAAGAGTTGTATCCAGGGTTGTCAATGGAGGTGTGACCTGGGGCACATGATACAGCTCTACAGGCCTGCTTTCATCTGCAAAATGAGGGATTAGGTAAGGTAATCTCCTCTTCTTTTCCAGCTCTGTGATCTCATGATTCTTTAACTTGGCTTCCAAGTATTGAGAATATTGGCAATAAAATAAGCTGGAGATAATATATGACTGGTGTTCACATATTTATAAAACTTTTCCTAAAATAGTTATATGACTTTCCTCTCCCTCTCCCCCATCAATATAATGAGACTTTATGGTGATATCTGTTCTAGGAATTAAACCCATCTTCATCTGTTGTAGAAACTTTATAAAAAGTGGTTTCAAATATAAAGAATTATATTTTAAAATTAATTTCTGTTCACTTTGACTCAGGCTATGTACATACATCTTTATTTTCTTAAATCCTTTATAGCATAGATAGGTATCGTATGTGTCAGGAGCGGGTCAGTTGTGAACAGGCTTTAAATGTGACAGAAAAACTTTTTGCCACAATCACTGTATCCAGGTCCTTTAAACTGATTTTTAGGACCTTTCTCTGCTTTTATCTCATAATGAGTTTTCTTGGTCTAAGCCAGGCATAGGTGTGAAAATTTATCTATACTGGGTTACATGATGAATATAGACACTTTAGTAGTGCTGCTGTTGATTAAAGGTGAAAAGCCTGTGAGCTTTTAAAAAACAATGAGTTTTAGTTAGGGAGGTAGTGATAAAAGCTTTGGAGAGGTGTGGTTGGGCACATCTTAATTCTGATGTATGTCATTGATAGTGTTTCCCAGCTGTTCTTTGTGCATTTTCATGAAAGAGAATGTTTTTATACAAAGCCAGGTGGTCTCCCAAATGGACAGTTAGTCACATTGGCAGAACTTTCAAATTAATTCTGAGATTCATAAACTCACTGCCTACTGTGTTTTCTTGGTAAGTGTGGTCTGTCTTCAGATCATTAAATTTTTCCTGAAACTAAAACACACTAGTAGAGAAGGTTCTTGAGGTTTGTACTCCAAAATAGTTATAGAAACTTAAATATGATTCATTTTCATGAAAATATTTTCTGAAAATGTGACTTTTAATTCTTCCTAATTCATGATTTCATTGTCCTCAGAGCAAGACATGTTTCAGTTGCCCTTTGATATCTCCAGTTTCCGTGTTAACATTTGCACTTCTTTGGACAAATGAATTGTGCTCTTGCCTCCTCCCTCCCTGGTTACTTCAAATTCAGGGGGTTGAGTTGTCTTTCTCATTAATAAGAAAGTGCAATGTTGTGAGCCACTGGGAGCTGGACCAGTAAGGTCTCTTAGAGCCCTTTAATTCCATAATGTCCTTGATCTGATGAAGCCGCTCAGTAAATCTCTTCACAATTTCCACCACCAAGCCATCTGCCTGCATTGAAATAAATCAAATCTGCTTATTCCGTCAACGTCTAACGAATATTCTATAAACTGATGATGATGACCATGAACACGAAAATAATTTGCAATCTTGAGCACTTCCTCTTGAATTCTCATCTCAGATTCTCTTGACATAGTGGAAGTCGGCCTGCCAGCTTTCTCTTTGACTTGAGAAAGAGGGTAATGCAGCCCTTTCCCCGACTCCTTGTGGTGTAGTTATCCCAGGTACAGTGAGTGCACTTCTTCAGCTTTTCCACATTCAGATTAAACTTCACAAAACCTTTACTTGCCTTTCTACTTCATATATGCTTGCTAATATGTAAACACACACATAGTTATCTAATTTTATATGCGGCAGTTTGCATACATACATGTGTGATGTGTGTGTATATATATATACACACACACACACACATACACATGCATATATTTATAATTAAATCTCAGGCAGACTGATTTTATGTGTGGCCCAAGCTTCTGATGTTGTCTAGACTTTGGAGACTGTGGCAGTCATGCTGTACAAGTGCATGATCCCATGGCCTGTGCCTCGGCAAAAATAATTCATTTTTTTTCACACCTGACACCACCGAATCTAAACCATTTCTTCTCAGCGTTCTTAATTTCTTGCTCTCCTTTCTTTCCTCACCACCTTCCTTAATTTATATCCTTATCATTTTAAGTTTACAGTATTCTGACAGTTTTCTAGCGGGTTTTTATTTCACCTTTCTTCTCTTTGATCCATCCTTTCTTCTCTGCCAGGTTGCTTTTCTGTCAAACACTGTTTTCATTATATTTCTCCCTTCCATCAACAGCAATAACAACCGCAAACTCCGAAAATCTTCAGTAGTTACTCAGCCTTTTCCTTTTTGGAACTAAGTTTACAGTAGCTTCCCACTTTCTTCTGACATGTTCCTGCTGCCTTTCTAGAATTTATACGTTGTTCAGTCCACTGAAGAACAATGACATACAGAGTTATTTTTTGGATTATATTTCAAAGTTGCTAAACTTATTAGAAAAGAGAATAGTGACCAGGGCAGTGTAATGTACACAAAAATAGGGTAGAAATATTGAGGACTATTTAGTGAATTATCGTAAGTCATATACTTAGGTAACCACCATCTAGATCCAGTGGCGTGCATTGCCCACACCCAATAGCCCTGAAAGACCGTCTCAATCATCCTACCATTCCCTGCTCCCCAAAGGTAACCACTTTTTAAACAAAATGTTTTGAAGTATAGTTGATTTACAATGTTGTGTTAATTTCTGCCATACAGCAAAGTGATTCAGTTATGCACGCATATACGTTTTCATATTCTTTTCCATTATGATTGATCACAGGATATGGAATATAGTTCCCTGTGCTATACAGTAGGACCATGTTGTTTATCCATCCTATATAGAATAGTTTGTATCTGTGAATCCCAAACTCCCAATCCTTCCCTCTCCCATCCCCCATCCCCCTTGGCAACCACAAGTCTGTTCTCTATGTCTGTGAGTCTGTTTCTGTTGTGTAGATATGTTCATTTGTGTCGTATTTTAGATTCCACATATAAATATCATATGGTATTTGTTTTTCTCTTTCTGACTTTGCTTAGTATGATGCTCTCTAGGTGCATCCATATTACTGCAAATGGCATGATTTCATTCCTTTTTATGGCTGAGTAACACTCCATTGTATCTATACCACGTCTTTTTTATCCATTTATCTGTCGATGGGCATTTAGGTTGTTTTCATGTCTTGGCTATTTTGAATAGTGCTGCTATGAACATAGGGTTGCATGTATTCTTAAAAATTATAGTTTTGTCTGAGAATATGCCTAGGAGTCGGATTGCTGGATCATATGGCAACCCTATTTTTAGTTTTTTGAGGAACCGCCATACTGTTTTCCATAGTGGCTGTATCAATTTATATTCCCACCAGAAGTGTAGGAGGGTTCCCTTTTCTCCATACCCTCTCCAGCATTTATTATTTGTAGACTTTTTAATGATGGCCATTCTGACTGGTTTGAGGTGGTACCTCATTGTAGTTTTGATTTGCATTTCTCTAATAATTAGTGATGGTGAGCATCTTTTCATGTGTTTATTGGCCATCTGTATGTCTTCTTTGGAGAAATGTCTGTTTAGGTCTTCTGCCCATTTTTTGATTGAGTTGTTTCTTTTGTTATTGGGTTGCATGAGCTGTTTGTATATTTTGGAAATTAAGCCCTTGTTGGTCACATCATTTGCAAATATTTTCTCCCATTCCATAGGTTGTCTTTTCATTTTGTTTATGGTTTCCTTTGCTGTGCAAAAGCTTATAAATTTGATTAGGTCCCATTTGTTTATTTTTTGCTTTTATTTCTTTTTTTTTTTTTTAATTTTATTTATTTATTTATTTCTGGCTGTGTTGGGTCTTCGTTTCTGTGCTAGGGCTTTCTCTAGTTGTGGCAAGTGGGGGCCACTCTTCATCGTGGTGTGCGGGCCTCTCACTGTCGCGACCTCTCTTGTTGCGGAGCACAGGCTCCAGACGCGCAGGCTCAGCAATTGTGGCTCATGGGCCTAGTCGCTCCGCGGCATGTGGGATCCTCCCAGACCAGGGCTCGAACCCGTGTTCCCTGCATTGGCAGGCAGACTCCCAACCACTGCGCCACCAGGGAAGCCCCTATTTCTTTTTTTATTTTTTAAAATTAAAAAAAAAAAATTTTTTTATTTATTTATTTTTGGCTGAGTTGGGTCTTTGTTGCTGTGCGTGGGCTTTCTCTAGTTGCGGCAAGTGGGGGCTACTGTTCGTTGCGGTGTGTGGGCTTCTCATTGCGGTGGCTTCTCTTGTTGTGGAGCATGGGCTCTAGGCGTGCGGGCTTCAGTAGTTGTGGCTCGCGGTCTCTAGAGTGCAGGCTCAGTAGTTGTGGCGCACTGGCTTAGTTGCTCCACGACATGTGGGATCTTACCGGACCAGGGCTCGAACCTGTGTTCCCTGCATTGGCAGGTGGATTCTTAACCACTGCGCCACCAGGGAAGCCCTGCTTTTATTTCTATTGCCTTGGGAGACTGACAAAGGTAACCACTTTTTGACTTCTAATACCAGAAATTAGTTTGTTTTTGAAATTTATATAAATAGAATAATCCATATTCATTATGCATTCTTTTGTGTCTGGCTTTGAAAATTCAGCGTTGTTTATGTGATTTATCCATGTTGCTACATGTAGCTATAATTTCTTCATCTTCATTACAGTATAGCATTTCAGTGTATGAATACACCATGGTATTGATTTATCCATCCTACTACTCATAGACATTTGGTGGTTTCTGGTTTTGGCCTATAATGAACAATGCTGCTGTGAACATTATGTGTCTTTTCACGCATAATCAGAGTTAGGTATATACCTAAGAAACAAATTGCATGTATTCAGCTTTTGTAGGTACTGCCGTTTTCCCAAAGTGATTGTGCTGATCTTCACACCTTTCTAGCAGTGTATGAGAGTTCCGTTTCTTCTACGTCCTTGTGAACACCAAGTATTGTCAACTTATTTTACTTTAGTCATTCTGATGGGTGAATAAAGGTATCTCATTGTGTGTGCCTGTTTGTAGGTATTTTGCACTTTGCACTTCCCTGATGACTAATGAGGTTGCTCACCTTTTCCCCTTCTTACTGGCCATTTAGGTATCCTCTTTTGTGAATTGCCTGTTCAAGTCTTTTGCCAGTTTTTTTAAAAAACAGCTTTATTGGGATATAATTAACATACCGTATATTTCACCCATTTAAAGTATACAATCAATGTTTTTTGGTGTATTACATTATTAATTTTTAAGAATTGTGGTAAAATGTTACATAAAATTAGCCATTTTAACGATTTTTAAGTGTGCAATTCAGCGGCATTAAGCACTTTCACATGTTGTGCAACCGTCATTACTGTTTCCAAAACTTTTGTTAACACCCCAAACAGAAACTCTATAAATATTAAGCAATAACTCCCCGTTTCCGCTTCTCCCAGCACCTGGTAACACCTAATTTATTTATATATCTATGAATTTGCCTATTCTAGGTACCTCATATAGGTGGAGTCATACAGTGTTTGTCCTTTTGTGACTGGCTTATTTTACTTAGCATGTTTTTGAGGTTCATCGATGTTACAGGAGGTATCAGAACTTAATTCCTTTTTATGGCTGAGTAATATTTCATTGTTATGTATATGCTGCATTTGTTTATATATTTATCTGTTGATGAACCCTTGGGTTTTTGCCAATTTTTAAAAGTTGAAAGTCTTTATGTCTTTTTTCCCTCTGATTTGTATAGGTTTTAAAAATGTTTGCGAAATACTGGCACTTTATTGGTTATGTGTGTTGCAAAATCTTTTACTCTGTGACTCGCCTTTTCACTTTCATACTTCAGTGTCTTTTAAAGAACGGTTTTTAATTTTAATTAACTTAGTTTTGACATTTTTTTCCTTTTTGACTAGCAATTTTTGTGTCTTGGCTAAGAAATCTTTGCCTGTAATCTTCTAGAAGCTGTACTGTTTATCTTTTATATTTTGACCTGCAGCCCACCTGGAACTGATTTTTTGTGTGTTTGATGAGAACTGGGAGGCAAGGACTAAAACTTACTGTTTGTGGTGGTTTACTTTTTTATATTTATGTCTGGTCTTCTTGGTTAGATGAGTGCTTTGATGTGGTCTTACACTTCGTTTTGCCTCCAAGGTCTAGTATAGTGCCTTACACATAGTAAGTGATCAATAAATGCTTAGTAACAATGGTCAGGCCATAAAGACTCATTTCCCAAAAGATACATAGGGACCCAAACAGAACGGTATCAAATCTGACCTTCTTCTTAAATAGCATTCATTTATTAATTTCCTCTTTACAGCATTAATTTCTTCTCTCCTTTTTTGTTATCTCCCTCTTCCTCCTCTGTTGCCCCTGCCATCTTTGCCATCATTATCTCCTTCTCCTTCATTGATATCATCCTCTTCGTCTGGAACTGAGGTTAGATTCTGAATCTCATGATCTTAATTTTACCATTATATAGTACTCTCCTTTAAAAATAATAATTTTAGTCTTATAATAGTGCTTTATATTGCTAGTACCTTGCATCATAACAACACCACCTTACATTTTTTTTTGTACCAGGAATTTTAACCCATGGTCCAAAAATGGTTTTCAGAGATGTCACAGAAATTTTTGTGTTGTACACATTTGGTATTTTTCTTGGTGAGAATATCTCAACTTTTAAAAGTATATTCTTTCATTTTCCAATAAACTGTTGAGAAACCTACTCTATGTACACCACTGTACGAGGCATTGTGGGTCATACAGAGTATTCAATATGGTACCTGGTCTTAAAGAACTTAACACATGTGTAACTATAGTTAAAACTGTAAGCGCAGTTACAACTTGGAGATTCATGTGAATCAGAAAAGGAGTAATTGTGGAACACTTGTTGTCAGAATCATGTGAGGAAACTGAAGTGCAGATATGTAGTAGTTGAAGTGTCAGGCGCAAGAAGGTAGAGCCAGATAGTTAAGGGCCTTGTGCACTGCCTCTCTGGTCTTCATGCCAGTTGATGAGGCAGAACACCTTTGTTTTTTCTTTATTCAGCAGTTTTTAAGGAAAAAACAAAACAAAAAACGGAGGGCTTATTATGCTCCAGGCATCTGGGGATAGAAAGATGAAAAAGTGTAAGATTCCGTCTTCAGGACTCTGTGAGTTTAGTCTAAAAGACAAACATGATTCAGCTCATTATTATTTGTTACACTGATATGAATGCAGTTTGTCTCCTGCTCAATCCCCATTCTTGTTTTGACCAAGCCATGTCATTTTCCTAGGTGGTATGGTTCTCGGGGTCTTCCAGCTCTGCAACTGGCCACTTTCAACATGTGCTGGAGTGGTGTTGTGGAGGTAGTGGCAGAAGGCAGCTGGAGTCTGAGGCAGTGCTCCTGGTTCCCTAGGGCCTGCATGAAGTGTGTAAGAGACCCGGTAGTGCTTGTGTTATCCTGGTGATAGAGGTCTGAGGTTAGAATGAAGAAATCCATGTGTGCAGGAATTTCAGGATCAGAGGCAAATGGCCAGGACCCCTGAGTAAGGATGGGAACCAGCACGTAGCCACCACTGTTCCCCATTCAACACCACCACCACCACCAGAAGGAACATCCCCACAGAGCACCAGTCTTAACTTACTGGTTATTAGTCTGGGAGTAGCGAGTTAAGATACTCTACAGCAGAGGCCGGTAGAGACCCAGAGGACTTTGTGTGGATAGGAGGGCCAGCTCTCTTCTCTGCCTTGGCGTAGTTTGAGGACTCTGTCCTTCATGCAGTCAGGTACCATCTTGAAGAAAAGCAGGACGAGGGGAAAGAAATCTGAAAGACATTCATCTGAGCCATCCAAAAGAGACATCTATAAGATTACTTAAAGAAGTTGTTCAAATGATTGGATCAGCCTTAGATGACCAGATTGGGCTGAATTGAGTTATCCCCCTCACCCCCACTACCCATCTGGTTTTGGGGTGGGTTGTTGGGAGGTGAGAAGTGGTAAGAGGATCATATCAGTTTGAGAGAAAATAGACTGTTTCTTTGCACATGCTTATTTATTAACAAAGAAATGCAAACTTAACTTACTGCTGTCCTCTTGGTAACATTTGGTTTAGATGCATGGCCAGTCCCACAGAATCTAGGGTCCTCCTCTGGCCAGGTGCGCCCATCTTGAGCTTTGTCCTGGTTTTTAACTTAAGCTGACGTACCAACATGGCAGCAAATGTGTAAACAATTGCAAGAACCGTACAACGGTGGTTTATTGAATCTCGATAAATGATCTTTTAAGAAAAGCCTCTTTATTTGCTTGATCACTTGGAGTGCTTTTTTAAAATACTTGGATCTGGCAGGCTTTTTCGATACTGAGGTGCCCACAGCGAACCGAATGTGGTTAAACAGCTTGGAACACGGGAGTTGAGTAGGCTCTGGGCACATGTGCCAAAGGGTTGGCAAGCCAAGCCGTCCTGCCTCCAGTGCCAGCTCTGACAGGCTTCAGTTCTGCTGCTCTACCACTTCTAGATGCCTCTCTAAGTCAACACATTTCTCCTGCTTTTAGTGTCCCAAGTTTGCAGTCTAGATGTCAAATTTCCATTAAGGTCATAACTGCCATTATTTGGTACCCACCATGTGCCATGCATCACCCAGGCATTTTAGGTACATTTACTTGAAGATCCTTAAGACAAGCCTGTGAGCTAGATGAATATTAGCCCTGTTTCCAAGTGAGAAAGTTGATTGTGTGGTTGGAGAGTAGCGTGAATTTCAGTACCTGGAGTTAAGTGCCTGGAAGAGTAAGATAGTATGTAAAGTGCCTAGTGCTGTGTCAGGCTCAGACAGTCAGTGACTGGATTACATTTTCTCTTTTAAGCTCTGACTTTGTGGTGATTTTGTCTCCATTCTAGGGCCTAACTGGAGAAGAATTTGGGGAACTTTTATATGAGCTGTGTGAGCAGGGCTTATAAAGACCTTTAGAACCCTAAGCACGCAAAGATTATGGTGCCCTTCCTGTGAAACTCAAAATGAATCCTAAACTGTAAAGCAAGAGTAAGCAAGTCGAGCACAGTTGTGATTTTTCCTTCAGGAGAACTGCTTTAATCTTTGTTCTGAAATATCAAATATCAACCTTAAAAAACCCTCTCTCTCCCTCCTGCCTTGTTGGTGCCTTAGGTATTTGTTTGGTGTGCCTGTTGGATAATACAGCATGAGCCATAAAAGAGTTTAGAACTTCGTTTTTATTTATTTCAAATAAGTTGGCATGGTAAATTATAAGTTCTCACATTCAAAGGGGAATGATTGAAAAATAATTATAGCAAGAAGAAATTGTGCTTGGCCTTTGTGTCAGACACTGCAGATGGTAGGATAGAAGTGCACAGCTCCTTTCCTGCCTTCACTGAGTTGACAGTTTTCAAGGAGGGAAGGGAGGAAACATTTTTTTGAATGCCTACTAGATACTAGCCCTTCAAATGTACATTATATAATTAATCTTCATCACACCATTGCATTATTTCCATTTTATAAGCAAGGAAAAGTTAAATAAGGTCACACCTCTAGTGCCTTTTGGTATCAAAAACCTACCCTCTTCTTGCTTCAGGAAAAGGAGAGCAAGAAAGCACTGTCATTTCAACTTGAAATCCCCTTTCTTCCTCTTTCTTCTGGGCCTGGAAAATAAGGCTTATGCTTCCAGACCGAGGTTAGATGTCATCTCCCATGTGGTCTCCCTGAGTTGGCTTTTTCCCTCCCTATCTCCATAGAACGTTGTTCAGACGTAAGCCCATCCTGTTTTCTGTAGTCTACACACTCTGCTTTGTTTAACCCTCCTCTTCCTTCCTTACCTTTAGGCACTGTGCCTGGTACACAGCCAGTGCTTAATAGATATTTGTTTCATAAATCATAAGTGATAATCGTATAGCTCAAGCTGTAAGAGCAACTGGACTTCAAAGAGACTTTATGGAACAGCAGGGAACTAGCAGAGTCTCGCAGTATCTGAATAGGATTTAGCTGAGCACTAGGGAGGCGGGACACAGCAGACTGGGGAGGCTGAGTGTGGCGACAACATCAGAAGTGGTCACATGGAAAGAAGCATTGCTAGCTCCTGTTAGGAAGTAATGTGAGTTAAATTTGGATGCCACGTTTATTATTTCAGCTCTTTGAAAACTGCCCCAATGATATCTCTTTTCTTTTGTTTCCTCAAAATTAATTATCTTTTTGTAGCTATGGCAACTCATTTGAAGCTCTATTATGCTTGTAATCTGTACACATTGAACTATTTGCTTCAGCATTCTAAGCATTTTCCTGCATAGTCAATAATTCTATATTTACAATGTTCTCTTCCTTCTGGTGAAAATTGGCTTTTCCCTTTAGATTTCTAAAGATGATTTAAAAAAGAATTAGGAATGACAGCTTGACTAATGAATTACCATAAATGACCATCATCTTTGTCACTAACATTCATGCCATTATTTGCTTATACTGACATATTTCTAGGCCATTTTTACTTTGAGAGCTTTGAACACATGACGCACACCACCCTGGTTTCCCTGATTCCCCTGGTTCCGAGGACCCCTACACCCTCACCCCCGAGAGTCCTGCACCTCCCACCCTCCCTGTCGGACTCCAGCAGCCCAGCGGGATGCCTTTGGTGCCTCCTGCCTGGCTCTGTGGTCCAGCTGGTTACACTGTTTGTACCTGCTCTTCCCGTGTGCTGCTCATCCTGTTGCTGGCCTCCCCGGCTCAGCCTTTTTTCCTGGTTGTCTTTTATGTCCTGCTTCTTGGAGGAATTTTGCACCTGCACCCCAGCTCGCCTAGGTAGACTAGATGGTCAGGTGGTTCCATGTTTTCTCCTCTTCTTTGGTCAGAGTATTGTTTAGCCTTTGAATCTTTTTCTTCATTGGAAAGTGAGGCCCATGACACCTACCCCACTGAGTGATGAAGAGATGGCCCTCACACACGTGGTACATAGAAGAGTCTGTAACTCTAAGTCCCTGTGCCGTCTTGAAATGCTTGTTCACTTATAATGTAGTGGTAGGTTAAGAATAATGTAACTGACACAGAAAGAAATTATGTTAAGAACTTAAGTTTCCTTAAGTCATGGTAAACGTGCTTTTTAAAGCTTTTACAACCTTTGGGTTTGTGTTTATGTTCTCCAGATAGACCAGTTTCTTTAGTGAAGTTACAACCTGTGCTGGGTTTCCGTCTCTGCAACACTTGCAGTTAGTTGTGTTAGATAAGCTGGATCTTAACACAAGAATTTGAAACGAACTCCCGTTAGTTGTATGGTTTTTATTTCTAATTAAGTGACTCCCTGTTGCTAAGAACAGTAATAAAAACTTTAACAATTTCGTCTGAGACAGTCATTGCTTAGTATTACTTATACCACAGTACCTTACAGTGGGAAGGTGTTCAGGAAAGGTTTATGGACCCAGGAAATGTTTATTTCATTAACTGAGAAATAAACTTCTTTTTTGGGGGCTTTATTAAGAATTACATCTGATGTTTATCACCAGTAATAAACATCATCCTCGATAATGCTTGTTTTTCTTTTTCTTTTACCTTATTTTTGTACTTTAGAAATGTAGAATTGTCCTGTTTGAATTGTGTTTATTTTAAAAATACTTCTAGGTTGTTTTAGTATTTACTAAATATTTGTTTAACTTCCAATGTATATACTCATACATTTTAGGGGTAATAAAAAGGTATATAAATAAATATTGATCCATTTGCTTCTGGGTTTAATGTTGCAAATTTCAGACTAGAAGGGGAAAACTTCTTATGCTTACGGTGGCTTTTTGTGAACATTTCTGCAGCTGTCATACAGTTCCAGAATTGTATATCCGGAAAACACCTTTAGTCTCTGGTTTCTCTTCTTTGCTCACCTCTTTCTTCCTTCCCCTCTTGCCTCTATTCTGGTTGTATAATAAGAAACCCAGAGAGGTAAAATGTTAAGTGGCAAAGTTTGGACTAGAATCCAGGTTAATGCTCTCTCCAATAAAGGCAAATAATACAGCCAAGCAATGTTTCAGTTACTTTTTCTGTCTTGTTCACACTAATTTTAACTGCTTTAGGGTCAAACATCATCTCTTCCTAAGGTCTTTCCGTCTCTGTCACACCACCACCTCAACAAAATATTATACAAGAAAATTGTACATATACCATGAGTGTACACAGGTGTGTACAAATAGTGCATGTGTTTGTATAATTGTGGTAGGATTATTTAAACACAGTGGAGGTGTTGTGTGCACATATATATATATATATATATATATATATATATATACACACACACACATATATATACATATATGTGTGTATATATATATATATAAGATACCCTGCCCTTACTACAATTATGCTTCTGTCATGTCCTCCTATTCCAGACTGGGTAAGACAAAACAGACAAGAAAATACGCAAATTTCATTTCAGAATCTGTAGCAGCTGGAGTGAACTCAAACAGATGGGCTTTTCCACCCTGATTATCCTAACTTCCTAAATTTAGAAATACATGCTTTAAAAAAATGTAAATTACCCCAGGGGGTGGTGTAGCACATGCCAGGCAGTGCTAACCAGTGCAAATAGATGTCATCTGCTGACTTAGATGAATCTCAGCTCCCACTTCTGTGTCTCTGTTATTTCTTTCCCTTTAGATTTGTTTTATGTCACTGCTTTCCTTTCTGAAAATGTAGTGTCAAGCCTCTTTTCACATATAGGTTAATATTATTTAAAATTGGTGAGATTTATATAGTGTCTTAAACCAAAATAGTGTTTAATCTGTCTTATTACTCAAAGTTCCTTCGAATTGGTGGAAAAGGATAGGAAAGAGACATTAGATGAGCAGTTTCTTGTATCTTACCTTTGCAGCTAACTAGCTGGGTGAATTTGGACAAGATACTTACTCTGCCATCAAATGGGTGCACTGGACTCAGTGGTCTCTAACGTACCTTTCAGTTGTAAAGTTCTTTGTTTCTGAAAATTATCTGTACCTATAAATTATTTTGTGCAGTGTTGTGGCCTTAACATCTAGCTCCGTGCCTGGCACATAGTAGGTGTTTAATAAACATTGTCAAAAGAATCAGTACAGCCTTATATTTTCAGTTTTACAAAATTCATTGGGCAAATTGTTTTAGAGCTAAGTGTTTTATAGTCACCCTGTCCTATGTATATTTCTCTCCTGTGTCTTATAGTTAAGTTGAGGAGATCAGCAGTCATCCAAGGACATAAAAAGCAATATCCAAATAAGTGAGGAGGTTTGTGAATATGCACATCACCTCCATTGGAATGTGAGTTGTATGGGGAATCATATCTCATGCAAATGAATATGTTGATAGAATCTCCTTTATTCCAAAGTTACAGGAGGAAAAGCAGAAAACGACCTGTAAGTCCATCAACCAAGGGAAGTGGAATGATCAAGTTTGCAAGATGAGGTCAGAAATGAGTCCAGAAGCTTCATCTTAGGTGATGAGTAGGAGTTCAGGAAGTAAGGGGAAATGTTGAAGGGAGGGGGCCTGAGAGGGCCAGCCCTCTGGCAGAGAGAGTAGATGAGCAGAGTAACAGAGGCATAAAGTCGTCTGAGAGCTACGAGTAGTTCTGCATGCCTGGAGGGTAGGGTTCCCCTGGGAGCAGAGGCCAGAGATGGGCCAGCAGGATAGGCCAGCACAGGGATCTGGACTACCTGGTGAGCAGTGGGAAGCCATCCCAGGGTTTTCAGGAGGAATAACTTGCTCAGCTTTGCTCTTTTAGCAATTTGACTTTAGCAGCAGAGTGGAGGATGGATTGGAAGTGGACCAGGAGGGAGATGGCGAGGTCAGCTAAGAGGCTGTTGTGGAAGCTCAAAATCATGTGAGGTTCCTCCTAAATGTTGATAAATTAAGTCCAAGAAGAGAGAGATACTCTCAGTAAATCTTAAAAAAACTCGAAGCTTCCCGCCCCACGAAATGAAGACTTGTAAAGAGAATATTTTCTTCTCAGAATGGGGGAAATGTAAGAAGGAAAAAAGTGTTAAGTTTGTGGGAGTTTCATTAATATATGGATAAATGTGAATAATTGAAAGGTTATTAGTGTTGTATTGAGCCTGAAATCTAGGCATTTGTGTCTATGTTCTAGTTCTGTGGTTGGTGACCAGGCCAGACCTTAGAAATCTAGATAGCATGGTAGACGAAGAAACTGTTTCAATAAAACAGTATCCATCTGAGCACAAACTAAAACAAACCACTTTTTTACAGGGGGTATACAATTATGAATACATCAAATAAAGCATGTAGAATCATTGTGTAGCCCTTATTTGGGAATTTCGTAAGGTTTGGGAAATGTCATAATGAATAATCCTGAGAATGGGAGGTCTTCGTGGTTTTTCTTTTCTCGAATTTGCCTTGAGTCACAAACCACTGATGGTTTGCCAGGTTCTCTGTATTTCTCAGAGGTCCCCAAGAATTTCTGGCAATCTCTTGGCCTCAAGGCTCTTTTCAAAGATTCTAATTAAGTTGCGTCTTGCACTTCCTGGAATGCATCCTCTCCCATCGTCCTCTCCCTCCTCTTTCCCTTTACCTTAGACTCCCCAGTAGAAGTACATTAAGCTAAGTTAGCCCTTATTAACTGTAGCTTCCTTCCCACACCCCAAGGGGAAATGGTTTTTAAAAATTTACATCCCTTTTACTTAGGGTATTTTTAGTATGGAAATGAAACATAATTTATTTTTTTAGTTTGGTTGATGTAATTACAGCCTCTATTGAACCATGATTTCATGGAAGGTGGTAAGATGGTGAGTTGCCTATGACTAGGTCACTCGTCTTACTACAGAAAAAAGGCCCTCGAAGTGGGCATCGATGATTTTTTTAAAAATCCACTTTGATAAGGTACAGTTTGAGTACAAAAATCTGCATCCATTTTAAAGTATACAGTTCGATGACAGTTGTATAGACATCCGTGGACCCACCACTGCAGTCAAGATATGGAATATTTTTACCGCCCCCTAAAGATTATCTGTCTCATTTTGCATCCCTCCCTCCCTTCTTCTGCCTCTAGCCTCAGGAAACCACTGATCTCCTTGCTGCTACTGTGTGTA
Source organism: Balaenoptera physalus (assembly GCF_965194825.1). Lineage (NCBI taxonomy): Eukaryota > Metazoa > Chordata > Mammalia > Artiodactyla > Balaenopteridae > Balaenoptera > Balaenoptera physalus. Next base: position 81,194,499 of record NC_138891.1, read on the forward strand.
GGTTTGCATTTTATGGAATTTTTGTAAATGGAATCAAACAGTATGTACTCTTTTGTGTCTAGATTCTTTCACTCAGCATGATGATTTTGCCATGTTGTTGCATGCATTGATTTGTTGCTTTTTTATTGTTGAATGGAACCCTTTTGCATGGATATACTACAACTTGTTTTTCCATTCTCCTATTGAGGAAAATTTGAGTTATTTCCAGTTTGGGGACTACTCTTGTATGAGTCTTTGTGTGAACATGTTTTCAGTCTTTTGGGGTAAATAATTTTATGTGGAATGGTTGATGTTTAACTTTCTAAGGAAACTGCCAAACTGTTTTCCAAAGCAGTTGCCTCATTTTTTTTTTTTACCCCACTACCAGTGTGTAAGAGTTTCAGTTGTTTCACATCATTGCCAAGACGTGGTGTGGTCAATCTTTTAAAATTCTGGCCATTCTAATGGATGTGTAGTGGTTTCTTGTGGTTTTAGTCTGTATTTTCATGACGACTAGTGATGTTGAGCATCTCTTCACTTGCTTTAATGACCATTTGTATCATTTCTTTAGGGAAGTGTTTGTTCAGACTCTATTGACAATTTTTAAAAAATGGGTTGTTTGTCTTACTGAGTTATTTGTATATTCTGGATACCATTTTTCGTCAAATATATGTATTGTAAATATTTTCTGCCTTTTTGTGGGTTGCCTTTTTACTTTATTAGTGGTGTCTTTTGAAGAGCAAAAGGTTTTAATTTTGAAAAGTCCACTATAATTTTTTTCTTTTATGTTTTGTGCTCTTTGTGTCATAAGAAATGTCTACCAAAAGTTGCAGATATTTTCTTCCTGTGTTTTCATCAGTGAGATTTATAGTTTTAGCTTTTACATAATAAATGTCTATGATCCGTTTGGAATTAATCTTTGTAATTCAAGGTGAGGTGAGAGTAGATGTTCACATTTATTTATTCATTTATTTTTGGCTGCGTTGGGTCTTCGTTGCTGCGCGTGGGCTTTCTCTAGTTGCGGGGAGCGGGGGCTACCCTTTGTTATGGTGCATTGGCTTCTCATTGCGGTGGCTTCTCTTGTTGCGGAGCATGGGCTCTAGGTGCGCAGGCTTCAGTAGTTGTGGTGCATGGGCTCTAGAGCTCAGGCTCAGTAGTTGTGGCGCACGGGCTTAGTTGCTCTGCGACATGTGGGATCCTCCCAGACCAAGGCTCGAACCCGTGTCCCCTGCATTGGCAGGCAGATTCTTAACCACTGTGCCACCAGGGAAGTCCAGATGTTCATTTTTTTTAATGCAAATATCCAGTTGTTCCAGTACTTTTTGTTTAAAAGATGTTCTTTTCCCCCACTGAATTACCTGATATCCTTATTATTTCTTTTCCTCTATGTAACTTGTCTTTGCTTTTCTTCTAGCTTCTTTCAGTGGAACTGTAAGTTACTGATTTTAGACCTTTCTCTTCAACATAAGCATGTATAGCTTTAACTTTCCCTGTAAACACTGTTTTTCCTGCATCCCACAAATGTTGATATGTTGTATTTTTCACCTGAACTTAGTTCGAAATGTTTTCTAGTTTCCACTGTGATTTTTTTGATCTATGGGGTCCGTAAAGTTATCTTATTTAATTTCCAAACACTTAGGGGGTTCCCTAGATATATTACTGCTACTGACTTAAGTTTAATTCCGTTTTGGTAAGAAAACATTCTGTATGATGCCATTCCTTTTAAATTGATTGCAACTTGTTTTGTGGGAAAACACATGGTCCATCTTGGCGAATGTTCCAGGTGCACTTGAAAATAATGTGTATTCAGCAGTTTTTGGAGGTCACGGTGGTTGATAGTGTTGTTCCAATCCTCTTTTTTCATTATTAATTTTTTTTTTTTAATAAGTTTATTTATTTTTGGCTGCGTTGGGTATTCGTTGCTGCGCACAGGCTTTCTCTAGTTGTGGTGAGCTGGGGCTACTCTTCGTTGTGCATGGGCTTCTCATTGAAGGTGGCTTCTCTTGTTGCAGAGCACGGGCTTCAGTACTTGTGGCTCGCAGGCTCTAGAACGCAGGCTCAGTAGTTGTGGCACACGGGCTTAGCTGCTCCGCGGCATGTGGGATCTTCCCCAACCAGGGGTCGAACCCGTGTTCTCTGCATTGGCAGGCGGATTCTTATCCACTGCGCCACCAGGGAAGTCCTCATTATTAATTTTTTGTCCAGTGTTTCTATCAATTGCTGAGAGAGGGGTGTTAAAATCTTCTATTATTGTGGAATTCTTTGTTTCACTTTAGTTCGGTCAGTTTTTGCTCATGTGCTTTCAGGGTCTGTTATTAGGCTCAGACACACTTATGATTGTTATGTCTTCCTGGTGAGTTGACTCTTTTATTACTATGAATTGTCCCTCTTTATCTCTGGTTATATGCTTTGTCTTTAAGTCTATTCATTTATATTCACTATCTCTCTTTGAGACTTCTTATACTTACTATTTATTTGCATGGTATATCTTTTCTCATTCATTTATTTAAATCTATCTGCGTCTTCATATTTAACACATATCTCTTGTACAATAGCATATAGGTGTGTCTTGCTTTTCAATGTATTCTGATGATTATCAGTTGACTTGTAAGCTATTCCTCTTTACATTATTCTGTTTTTTGGTGATTGCTCTAGAGATTATAATATACATCCTTAACTTGTCGTGGTACACTTAAATCTAATATTGTACCATTTCACATAAAATATAGAAAACCTTGAAAACATAAAAGTCCATTTACTGTAACTCCCGCTGTCCTTTATATGATTATTGATGTATGTTTTACATCTATATATATTATAAAACAAAAAGGCAATTTGTGTGTCAGATGGTCATATTTATTTTAAAGAAATTAAGAGGAAAATATTATTTTATATTTACCTAGATACTAGCCATTTCTGATGCTTTTCATTCGTTCATGAAGATTCAGGTTTTCCTGTGGCTTGATTTCCCTTCAGCCTGAAGAACTTCCTTTAGCATTTCTTACTGTGCAAGTCTGCTCATGACAAATTTTCTTAGGTACATTTATCTGGAAGTGTCTTTGTCTCTGTTTCACTCTTCAAGGGTATTTTTGCTGTATATATTATTTCTAGGTTGGCAGTTTTTAAAATTTCTTCTTACATTTTGCAAAGAATATTGTTCAGCTGTCTTCTGCCTTCTGTGGCTTTGGGTAAGAAGTCTGCAGTCATTGGGATCATTTCTCCTGTGTATGTAAATGTTTCCTTTTCTCTGAAACACTGTCACTTCTTCCAAGGTTAGACTTCCCTTCCAAACACGTTGGATTTTGTTCACTTGCCAGAGCCCTCAGGTAGTTGTTTCTTATATGTTGTCCAAAGTTTTAGTTGTTATTCGTGGGAGGATTAATTTGTAGAAGTTTACTCCTCCGTACTGGAAATAGGCCTCACAATGATTTTTTTCCCCATAACCTCTAAGTAAGAAGGTTGGATTGAATGACTTCTTAGTTCATTTTCTAAAATTCATTCATTCATTCATTCATTTATTTTGGCTGTGTTGGGTCTTAGTTGCAGCATGCGGGATCTTCGTTGTGGCATGTGGGATCTTTTTTTTTAGGTGTGGCACGTGGACTTCTTAATTGTGGCATGTGGACTTCTTAATTGTGGCATGCAGACTTCTTAGTTACAGTGTGAGGGCTTTTTAGTTGCAGCATGCAGACTTCTTAGTTGCAGCATGTGGACTCTTAATTGCAGCATGCAGACTCTTAGTTGCGGCATGCATGTGGGATCTAGTTCCCCGACAAGGGATCAAACCTGGGCCCCCTGTATTGGGAGCGTGGAGTCTTACCCACTGGACCACCAGGGAAGTCCCCTTCTTATTTATTTAATTAAATAAATTATTTATTTATTTATTTTTGGCTGTGTTGGGTCTTCCTTGCTGCACACAGGCTTTCTCTAGTTGCAGCGAGCGGGGGCTACTCTTTGTTGCGGTGCATGGGCTTCTCATTGTGGTGACTTCTCTTGTTGCGGAGCATGGGCTATAGGTGCTCAGGCTTCAGTAGTTGTGGCACACGGGCTCAGTAGTTGTGGCTTGCGGGCTGTAGAGCGCAGGCTCAGTAGTTGTGGTGCACGGGCTTAGTTGCTCCGCGGCATGTGGGATCTTCCTGGACTAGGGCTCAAACCCGTGTCCCCTGCGTTGGCAGGCGGATTCTTAACCACTGCGCCACCAGGGAAGCCCCTTAGTTCATTTTTAACTAGTATCGTTCCTTGAGTTCAAAATTATATTTACTTAAGGTGACCAGATGGCCTATTCTTTGCTACTGTTCTTGAGTATTGAGGTATTAAGAGAAGCATCTTGGTGTTTGCTAACGTAGGAATTGCTCCCATCTTTCTTGCCTTTCCCTTTCTTGTTGTGTTCATTATCTTTATTCCTTTTAAACAAGGCTGCTGGGAATCCCGGTTGAATCTCTGTGACCTCATGCATACTGCTTTGCCAGAGGAAGCCCTATTCTTGGTACACTCTGTGCAGGGATGTCACCTGACTCTAAGTCCAGCTGGCTCTGAAACAGGAGTCTGAGAGGGAAAACTAGCTGACAACACACAGAGCCCCAGAGGGCAGCCTCTGGGATGACTCTTCTCTTCCTAACTTCCTCTACTTTCCCTTCATCCCTCATTCCTCCATTTTTGTCTTTCCCCTTGTTTGTTCATTCCTATTCTCCCTCCTCCCCTCATTGTGCTAATTAAATTATTAGATTAATATTCAAAATCATATCAAAATAGTATCTTATGTTTCCTAGCCAATAAAACATTACCTTGCTTTTTAAATTGTCTGTTTCATTTGAAATTTAGGCATTGTATGTTTTAAGGTAGACGTTAGGTATTTTATAGATCCTTCCCTTCCTCAATTTGTAAGGTAGCTGAAAATAGTGTGACAAAACAGTAGAGAGTGAAGCAAGAAAGTCCATGAACTCCCAATTATGTGAGAATAGAAATACCTGGAGAGGCTGAGTGTAAACAAAATAATCTTTTTATCTGTTAATTCCTATCAGTTCTCTGTTAAAGTCCTAAGTTATTATTGTTACTATGATGGTTATTATTTTGGTAGTATTATGGATGTCTCGAGGAGTGTGCTATGGAAGACGGCGTTGGATGGAGAGAAAGCTTTGGTAGCAGAATTTCAAATATCTTAGCCTAACACTATTACAGCTTAGTCTTTAGAATTTACAGTCTGAGAGACTGAGCACAAGTAGATTACAAGTAGGTTAAGGAACGTACGCTCTTCATGCTCATGGGCATGTTTATTTGTAAAAGAGGCTAAGCTCTAATTCAGGAAAACTCCAGGGACTTACTTAAAATGACCAACAATATCTGAAAGAGGTCTGTAGGGGAAGATGTGCACACTTAGCATTCAGCACTGCTGACAGCTTCCTCCTCCTAGACACTCCTTGCTTCTTATTCCCCTGTTTCTCTTTCTACTTCTCTGACTTCAGTTTCTATGCAGGATCTTTCAACACTCAGATTTAGACTGTGTATTGCAGACAAGTGCATGGCAGAGGGAGGAATAGAGAAAATGAGGAGGAAAGTTGACTTTCCTGAAAAGATTTCACAGTGGAACTTTATTATTTGGTTTAGATGTTTAGGAATTGATAAGGTTCAAGGACACATTCCAAAGCCAACTGAAATGAGCTTTGGACTCTTTGTTGCTATATTTGTATTGACCTTCATTCCAGGTTATAAATGTGGCTCTTCCTTTTTCTTTTGTGGAGATACCTGAAATGATCTTGAGTAGGGGTCATCTTTCTTTAGTTAGTTATCTTTTTTTTTTTTTTCAATCAAGAAATGTGTATTCTTCTGGATGGAAGGCTGTCAAGATTCCAGCCCACAGTGATTCACTGTATAATGTTGGTCAAATTAATCCCTCATGAGTGTCAACTTCCTTATCCATATAATGAGCTAAATGGAGCAGATAAGCTTAAAGGTCTCTTTCAGTTTTGACTCAGTGATTAGGAGGACATTAGGGAACTTTGATAAGGCTATTTTAGTAGAGGATTTGAAATGGAAGCATCCTGAAGGAAAATGGAGGAGGTAACGGATGTGGATAATATTTGGACAGCTTGACTAGAAGAAGGAGAGAAATTTGACAACAGTTAGAGGAGAGACCAGGGTCAAAAGAAATTTTTCAAAATAACAGAATTTTTTGCTTTTTTGAAGGCACAAAGGAAGCAGCCAAAGAAAAGGGAGCACCTGAAATGTGAAGTGGTTGGGTGATGAAACAAACAAGATCATGGTGGAGGTTGAGAGATGCTTTAATTAAGTAAAGGAAGGAGTTACCCTACCTCCTGTGGGATGGAAGAGAAGGGCAAAAGGATAGGTAAAAAGATGGACACTACAGTGTGGTAGAGAGAATTTCTTGAATTTCTTCTAGAAAAGATGAAAAGTGAGGTGTTTGCCAGGAGTTGGAAGGGTAGGATGGGAAAAGGAGTTAAGAAAGATGCATCTTTGGAAGACCTGTTAAAGTCTGTCTGCTATGAACTCAGTGAGAGATGATTAATGGGAATATCTGTTGGAAGTTGGATGGTGAATCAAAAAGCCAACCTTTTTTGTTCATTTTGTTTTATATTTTTAGATTTGTGATTTTTGTTCCCCAACAACTCTGGGTGTCAGTTGGTCACTATTACTTTAGGCAGCTTGCTTTGTTCTCACCGTTTTTTTGACCTGAGACCCTGTTTCTCAAGAACCTCCTTATGAATTAATTGTTACAAAGCATTCTGTCATTTTGGGGCAATGCTAGCTAATGTGGTTAAAATAAAAGTGACCTTAAATGGACATTCTGTTATTAAGTACTATTGCTGTAAAGTTTATATATAATATATGCTTTAATTTAGCATTATAAATGAAGAGACATTTTGACTTTTTTACTTAACAAGTAATGTGCAGTGTGATTAGAAAAATCAAATATTTTCAAAACTTTTTTGCTCAATCATTTTTTATGAGGATTTTTCAAGAAACTCATGTTTTTACTGCCGTTTCCTTGTAGCCCTGAAGGAAACCCATTGTAATGAAATGAAGGAACCCATTGTAGGTACTATTTCAACCATTGATGGAATATAGAAAGGATTTGGGATGAAATTAACTCTAAGATTGCTGTGTTCCATGTGATTCAAGCGGGCGTGTATTGAGCAGTTTTAAGATTACAGACATAATTGTGATAGTTCCTTTTTTACAAAATGGTTTTATCATTCTGGTTATATATAACCTAGTTATTGAATACAATGTTTTTGAAAGTGTTCATTTCTTTTAAAATAATCTTAGACATGGTTTACTTTTTGAAAATGTCATCTATTTTAAACATTTCTATCTTGGAAAAAGGTTATACATTCACATGGCTCAAACTTCAAAAAATATATAAAAGAATACTTCATTGAAAAGTTTCCCTTGACCACATTCCTCCAATATGTCTCCTCCACCGGGCAACCAATGTTAGTTTCTTTTGTTGTTGTTAAGAAATATCATTTTAGAGTTATTTTAAGCATATTCAAATACATGTATAACCCTCCCCTTTTTCCTACACAAATAGTAGCACACTGTACCTGTATGCTTCCTTATTATTTTTTTAATATCTGCACAACATTTCATTGTATCGGTGTACCATAACTTGTCTTCCCTGTTGATGAATACTTAGGTGGTTTCCAAACTTTTACTTTTGTAAGCAACGCTAAGATGAATAAACTTATATTGTATATACATTATTTTGCATGTGTAACAGGATTGCTGAATTTACTTTAAATTAATCACATCAAAGAAAGCACCACTTGTCAAATTTTAAGGTAACAGGCTTTTGGACATGAATATAGAAAGTGCAGATTGAAATTTAAGGTTGTGTTGAGGCATTGAAAAGAAATAAAAACCTTACTTTGTTATCCTGTCTGGTATTTTGTCTTATTTTTTAAAAATTATTTTTGAGACTTTCTTTTTGAATACAATAATAGGCAAAATATTTCAAGCTGCTATTTGTAAGTACTTTTTTGGCAAATAACACATTGTGGGGGCAGTCTTTATTCCCCATAGATGAAAAGCCACTTTTGATATTATATTTTCTGTATCTTTCCTTTTTTTCCATTGGATTTGGAAGTACTGGAGACATTTTGCAAGGGATAAGAAATTTGACCAGATAATGCGATACACACAGCTGGTAAATATCATCTTGAGTTGAAGTTGCAGGATTTAACGTTTGTGTTTTTTTATTGACTTATATTTCAATAATTCTTATGTTTTCTGTATTTAGCCAGTGGTTCTTTATAGATATCAAATAAATGATATATGACTAAATATAAATCAGTTTAAAACCTTAGTACTGTCAAAGTCACCAGGCTGTTGTCTGTGGTCACCTGAATAGTTAACCAACTGACTAGGTCATAAGCCGACCCCTCTTACACTATAGTCATACATGCTCCCTGGATATGTAGAAAGAGGTTCTCAAAAGTTCTGTTTTAAAAGTTAAAATATTTGAATAATTATTTTATTATTGACTTAAAAATTGAATACCATCTTTTTGAACTTGAAGGGTTTGTATTCAGTAGTTACGAAACACTGATATTGAGGAAAGTTAAGGAGGAAAAAGAATTAGGAGGTTGTAATCAGTGTCCTCTACATCTGCATCTGGAAAAGTAATCATTACTTAAAGAAACTCTCTGTAAGCTCTTCATGTTTATTTGTCATGTACAGTATTTTATATTAAATGCTTTGCACAGTACTATAGGAAACCCACTGTAAGTCATAATTTAATTATTATTGTCTAAAAATCCTTGTACCAGCACATTCTAAGGCAGCTCTCTAGCGTCAGTGGGAGAGAGGAAGGGAGATAACTTTTGTATCTGTCGCCTGAACTGTTAACTTAGTCACATGCCCAGACTGAGAAATTGCCTGGTGTAGTGGTCAGGATATGGACTTCCAAGCACGGCCCCAGATGTACTGTCTGAGAGTCAGGAATGATTTATGATTAACTAATAGAGAAGGCATTTGGAAATTGGTGAGGACATCAGATAAGATAACAGAGGTATTGCAAAAGCAGTTTGAAGGAAGTGCCCAAATCATAGGCTTTGCTACCAAATCACTCCTTGTAAAGATCCCACCACAAATCTAGTGCTATCTCAGTGGTTTCTCTTGTCCTTGAAATGCTAACCTAGACCTGACCTAGAGCTGCAGAATTTCAGATTAGAGAGACACTTTAATCTCTTCTAAGAAGCTGAGCTTGCTTCAAGCTTTATTAACTTAGTTCATGATTATCTAAAATAGTCTTAGTCCTGTTTGCCATAGATAACTCTACTTCTGTTAGTTCTGAAATAGTGAAGCCAAATGTCATTGGGATCCAGGCCCATACTGCCAGTTGCCAGTAGGGTAACTCTACTTAGATGTACCATAGGCACCTCAAACCCAGCCGGCCTGTAACTGAATTCATCGTCTTGTCCCAGACCTGATCCTCTCTCTTTCATTCTTTCAATGTACTAGGCACTGAGTATCCCAAGATGAATAAAACCAGACATGTTCTCTGTCTTGGACATTAAGTGCAATGGGAATTCACAGAAGGCTTAAACTACAGAAAACAGTTTTTTTTAACACCTTAAAAAACTAAAAGTAGAACTGCCATATGACCCAGCAATCCCACTACTGGGCATATACCCTGGGAAAGCCATAATTCAAAAAGATACATGTACCACAATGTTCGTTGCAGCACTGTTTACAATTGCCAGGACATGGAAGCAACCTAAATGTCCATTGACGGATGAGTGGATAAAGAAGATGTGGCACATATATACAATGGAATATTACTCAGCCATAAGAAGGAACAAAATTGAGTTATTTGTAATGTGGTGAATGGACCTAGAGTCTGTCATACAGAGTGAAGTAAGTCAGAAAGAGGAAAACAAATACCGGATGCTAATGCACATATATGGAATCTAAAAGAATGGTACTGACGAACCTAGTGGCAGGGCAGGAATAAAGATGCAGACATAGAGAACGGACTGGAGGACACAGCGGGGGAGAGGAAGCTGGGACGAAGTGAGAGTAGCAGTGACATATATACACTACCAAATGTAAAATAGTTAGCTAGTGGGAAGCTGCTGCATAGCACAGGGAGATCAGCTTGGTGCTTTGTGATGACCTAGATGGGTGGGATAGGGAGGGTGGGAGGGAGGCTCAAGAGGGAGGGGGTATGGGGATGTGTGTATACATATAGGTGATTCACTTTGTTGTACAGCAGAAACTAACACACCATTGTAAAGCAATTATACCCCAATAAAGATAAAAAAGAAAAAGGTTATCCTTGTTTGTAGACTGGATTGGAGTGAGTCGAGGAGAGTGGTGAGGAGAGTGATTGAGGCCATTGGAGAAATCAAGGAGTCAGACGATGGTGGTATGAACCAGAGTGGCGGCAGTGGCGATAGAAGTGGTGGATAGATGAACCAAGTTTTGGAATTGGCACTTGGTGATGGACTGAATGGTGGGGGTGTGCTCTGGAGAGCCAATGTCAAAGGTGATTCCCAGGTTTCTGGCTCAGACACTAGCATCAACCTGGTGCCATATACTGAGATAGGAAACCCTACACTGGAAAACAGGTTGGGGAGGAGGAGCAAGAGTTCAATTTTGAGAATTATTAGACTTGAAGTATCTTTAGGAGAGTCAACTCTCTCTTGTACATTTCCTCTTATCAATGACATTAATTCTCTTCATGCAGCCTAGAAGCCCAGAAGTTATCCATGATTCTTTTTCCTCACTCTCTACATTCAGTAAGTCATGAACTCTTGTCAATTCTGTACTTCTTTAGAGTTTTCTGGACTCTTTTCTCCCCTTTCTCCATCATTAATGATTATTTTAAGCATTGGTCATTTTCCCCTGGACTATTGCGCTAGCTTCCTAATAATCTCCATCTCCTGTTATCCTCTCTTTAGTGCAAAGTTTTCCACACCTTCTTCTGCCAGAGCACAAAGGGCTGTTCTGTGGTGGGGGGTAGAGGGACATTGTCCAGGCCCTTCCACCACTGTTTCAACCAGAAGAGCTTTGCTTTTTTACCATCTTGGGTTTCTGTGTAAAATTTCATTTGAATACGCATTAAAAATAATATAGGTCAATAAAAACTGGAAAACATCTTCCCCTAGTGAACCTTCATCCTACAAACTGTTACGTGGATGATATTTCTAAAATGAATCTGATCGTTTCATTCACTGCTTAAAACCTTTCAATGCTTCACTATTACCTTTAGGGTAAGGTTTAAAATTTGTAGCATATCCACAAGATCTTTCGTGATCTGGCTTAATTTCCCCAACTCATCTTCTAACATTCTAGTCTCACCCTTATTTGTTCCCCAGTTTCTTTCAGTCCCCCAAGCCTCTTTGCCTTGATTCTGGTTTGCTTCCCTTCCTCCATCCCCTTTCCCACACCATTCCCTTTTACCAGTCCTTTCAAGCCCTGCTCAGATGTTGTCATTCCTGTGAGACATTTGTGTGTCATCTTTAGACGAAGTTAATTACTCCCTTCTCTGTACCATTTCTCTACCCCCATACTTATACTAGTTTGCACACAGAGCACTGAACTTGAATCATGTGCTTACATGTCTGTCTTAGACTTAAGAAGCTATGAACTCCTTGGGCGTTGGGCCCACTGTATCTTTTGTCTGTGTGTTGTAAACCTAGCCATAGTCCTAGCCTATGGTGGACTTCAGTCAGTGTTTGTTGAAGTAAATGGAACCAAAATTGGCAGCAAGTGCTGCTAGGTTTTGTTAATTCTTAGAGATTCAAGGTGTTTGGAATATAAATATTGCGTCCTTTGGTGCCCCCAGAGCCAGTCCAATTCTAGACCAATGCTTGGGATATGAATGCATGTTGATTTGAGAATAATTGTTCTACTTCAAATATGCCTGGCCCCATCTGATATCAAGTAGCTTGCAGGATGGCTTTTAGGAGTGCATAAAGATTTGCGGTTTTGGCACAATTTAAAAAAAGCTTTATGGAGATATAATTTACATACCATAAAATCCACCCATCTATACAGCAGTTTTCAGTATGCAGATTTGTGCATCCATCACCATAATGTAATTTTAGAACATTTTCAGCCTTCCAGAAAGAAAGCTTGTGTGCATTAATGGTCACTCTCCGCTCTCTCCCACCCCCTCCTAGTACTTGGGCAACCTGTAGACTATTTTCTGCCTCTGTAGAGTTGCCTATATGGTCTTTTATGACTAGCTTCTTTCACTTAGCATAGTGTTTTTGAGGTTCATTCATGTTTTAGCATGTATCAGTACTTCATTCCTTTTGTTTAATGCTGAATAATGTTATATGTGTGGGTGTACAAATTTCTATTTATCCATTCATCATTTGGTGGACATTTGGATTGTTTCTACTTTTTGGCTTTCATAAATACTGCTCTGAACATTTATGTACAGGTTTTGTGTGGACATACGTTTTCATTTTTCTTGCATATATACCCAGAAGTAAAAATTGCTGGACCTTGTGGCACCTCTCTGTTTGACTGCCAAACTATTTTCCAAAGTGGTTGCACCATTTTACGTTCTCCCCAGCAGTGTGTGAGGGTTTCAGCTTCTCCACCTCCTCACCAACACTTGTTACTGTCTTTTTATTGTAGCCATTCTAGAGGGTTTGAAGTGGTTTCTCATTTTCCTAATAACTAATAATGCTAAGCATATTTTCATGTGCTTATTGGTCATTTGTATGTTTTCTTTGGAGAAATGTGTTATTCAAACCCTTTGTCATTCTTTAATTGGGTTTTTTTGTCTTTTTATTATTAAATTTTAAGATTTCTTTGTAGATGCTGGATGCAAGTCCCTTATCAGACATATGATTTATAAATATTTTCTCTCCTTCTGTTGGTTGCCTTTTCACTTTATTGGTGGTGTCATTTGAAGCACAGACATTTTAAATTTTGATCAAGTTTAGTTAGCAAGTCTTCCCTTTTTTGCTTGTGCTTTTAGTACCTATCTAAGAAATCATTGCTTAACTCTGGTGCAATTTCTTCAACTTCTCTTTTTCCATTGAACTTTTTTCTTCAATCCCAAAGTGGCTATGGAATCCTTGTAATTTATCTGTGACTTGTTACAGCCCCAGGATCAGTTTCACAAAGCCAGGTGCATAAATCAGATAGGCCAAAATTGCATGAGTGCTTGGAGGTGGGGGTGAGGATGGTGACTGTTTGTCTTGCCAGTCTGGAAGAGGTATTGGCTAGAATCTGTTAATCTGGTGAATAAAAGCTTTTTAAATGTAGATCCAAATAGTGTATAAACAGGCTTTGTGCTCTTTTACTAAATGTTTGAGGAATACCATCTAAATTAACTATGTGCTGGAATCTTAGATTGTGGTTTACACTTGTATGTATGTAATAAGAGATTTACAAAAGGGGAGTATTTGGGTGAAATCTCCCAGTGTAGGTTGACCACTGGGAGATGCATAACATCCAGACCCAGGTCTGCTATGTGAAATTTTTCAACGTGTGAATAACCCTGGTAGTCTTTATTTTTTATTTGACATTTTGGAATATGGGTTGTTTGTGATGATTCTGGTACAATTCCCTGCTCTTCCTCTTAGTGCCAGTTTAAGAAATTGCTAATTGTCCATTCTTACTGGAAAGTACTGATTTCCATTTGAATATAACAGTCTTTTTGCTAAAACTTTCCTGTGGTTGATTCGAGCAAATACAAGAAGCCTTCTGTTTGTGGACTGAATGTTCAGCCAGCCATGACGTGGCCACTATTCTCAATGAAGCTTATTCATCACTTTCCGTGCTGGTGCATTATACGGGCCTTGCTGAGGATCCTGGGGACTTTGAATGGAGAGCTTCTCCTCTGCTTACCTCCATACACTGTCGGTATTAAGGGATTCTGTTCTTGATCTTTTCCAGACCTTGTGGATAATTAGATCTTTTTGTTTTCCGTTGATTCCCAATAGTGTCTTGCAGATGATAGGCGCTGATTGAGAATTTGTTCTTTTTCTAAGAACGGAATGGCAATTAATGCTCTTAGGAGAAAGTTTTTTGTTCTCTTCTCATACACGTGAACATTTATCTTCGATCCAATGTCAGTTTACACAGACATAGGCGATATGTTTTTATAAAATAAAATGAAGTGGCTGTTGATGATGTTAGATTCAAAGCTCATTACTCTTTAGGTAAATTAAACTTTTTAATGTTTAATCTTGTATACTTGTTGAATAATTAGATTAAGTTTACAGGTTAATTGCTGAATTTCATTTATATAGATAGAGCCGTAGAGATACAATAGTGGTTATTTGTTCCAGTTCATGACTAGAAGGCAGTCAAAGTTGTTATAAAACTAAGCCTATTATATACTTTGATAAAATCATGTGCCCTGAGACATAGCAGGCACTTATTATGAGAGCCTGGTCAAACACCATCAGACCACCATATCATGACTCTTGAGCCTGTTTCACAACAGTAGTGTTAGGATAAGTAGTGTTCCCTGTGTGTGTTAGTTATGGCCAGTGGGGGTATAAATATCCATGATAGAATAATATTTGAATTGTTTTTGACTACATCTAACAACAGGCTTATTTTTTTTTCAAAATATTTCATGAAAATGGTATATGCTTGCTCTACATTCCCCACTCCTGTTGCTTTCTCTCAGGAGTCACTGAGTTTCAGGGACTCACTAGGCCTGTGACCTCTATTCTAAGAAGAAGCCTAGCTCTGGATCTCAGTGGAGTTTATACTGTGTGTGGGAGGGCTGCATTTTCCCTGAAGAGTGGGTGCTTCCAGAGGAGCTGGCTGGCTCAACAGTTTTCATTTCAGGGACTCAAACTTGCCCTGGGGACATTTCAGGAAATATGAATTTCTTCCAGCCAAGGGACCCTCCCTCCCCACCTACCACCACACACACACACACACACACACACACACACACACACACACACACACACAGCCCATACTCTTTAGACATTCCTTGAACCCATAGAATTCTCTTGATTGAAAGTGAATCTTGGTTTGTTACTTACTGAGGTAAGCACCTCAGACCTTCTGTGGTCCAGAACTAACTTCTGGGGAGTCTCAGGAGACCCTAGAATTGCCCTGGGACTAACGGTGACGTACTTCCTCTTATTCCCCTTTGTAGCTCCCATAGTATCTACAATACTGCTCTGTTCATAGAATGTGCAAAATAAATGTGTTGGCTACAACTCTATCCATACTTCTTCTCCACTGATACATGTGAATCTATTTAGATTATTTAAGCCCAATATCATTCTAGAATTTTACATTTCACCCCAGATACCTCCCCTGTTTCTCAGCAACACACCCACTGTTCTTGTGTTTACTGAACTTTCACATTTTCATTCCAGAATTTCCCATTTTATCCCAGTATCTCTCCTGTCTCTCAGTAACGCACTCACTCCACATTCTTATACTTACCGATCTCTCCCTTGTATAATCACTTACTAAGTGAACAACTGTCTGATTACAGATTCTGACCCATATTGATAAGTAAGGAATATTATGCATATTATACCTTTAAAAAATTTCTCTAATGATACAGGTGTGCTCCAGGATGACAGTTATGAACCTCAAGGTTATGTAATTTTCATAAGTTTTAGGTTGTCCACATTATCTCTCTAGGTAGCCCACAAACAGATGAAGGCTTGGCTTAAAAACAACTCTTCCCACAGAGAAATAGGATGTGGCTCTAAATTCCTTGATTTCTCTGTTTTAATTCTGATCTAAATTTATGTGTAATAGTTGATAATTATTTATTCATTTGAGTAGGATCTGTGATATAAGACAAGTGATTTTTTTTTCTTGAAAATAGTTTGCTCTGATTGCAACAGGTCAACATATTCTAGGTGGATTATGCTGAATAAAAACTCCATATTGTCTCTTCTTAAAAAAAAAAATAAAAAAATGAAACATTTCTCTAAGTTATTCTCTCTTGCCTATTTTCCTTGACATTTGCAGGTTTCTTCACTTTCCACCTAGATTATTTTCCAGTATGTTCATAACTGGTTTCTATCTTTCCCTGTTCTCTCTCCCTTCAAATCTACCTACTGTACTTCTGAAAGAATAACTGTAATGAAAATATAAACACATCCTTCTCCTGGTTATAAAAATGGTCAGTGATTCCCTCTTGCGTTTTGGGTAGAGCCCAAAGCCTAAACTATAAAGTCATACAAGTTTCTTTGAATCTTTGTAGCTTAACTTTCTGCACTTATACTGTTTATTACTTTGCCTCAAAGTCTGTGCTGTAAACATACCATCTACTTTTATGACCCCCAGGCTTTTGCAGATGCTCTTCCTCTGCCTGGGATGCCTTCCACGTCTCACTATGTCTGATGTATCCTTTGCAGCTCAAATGTTATCTCCTCTCTGGAGCCTCTCTGAACACGTCATTTGTCTTCGTCTGTGCTCATACAGTATTGTATTATATAGTACTTCTGATATATCACTTTATTGCTTTGTATACCAATACTTTTGTAAAATGTAATAAAAATGAAATAGAAAAATGAGGTGTAAAGAAGACATAGAAAATAGAAACCTCATTTTAAAATTATTAGATTCAACAGACCTAAAATTACTAGGTTTCTAAATGTTTATGCTCAGTTTTGAACTTAACTATGTTTTTATGGACCAACAGCAAACAATTCACAGGTCGTCATTGGTCCACAGGTCACATCTTGAGTAGCACTGTTTTATAACATTTATCAAACGGTTTTACAGTTATTTGCATGCATATTTGCTTTCCTGACTAGACTGGGGTTGTGTCTTTTTTATCTTGTGTTTTCCTTTGTCTGGCTTCTCATCCTTTGTCCCCTAACCTCCCCCCGCCCCCGACACCTCGGTCATCCCCTCCCCCCCAAAACCAGGTCTTAATATAGTACGTGACAGAGTTAATCAGTGAATGTTCATTGAAGGATTTAAGTGTAGCAGTGGTCTCATTACCATATAATCACAACTGGCTTGCATTTCAGTTTGCAAAGTCACATGGGTAGAGCTTTGTGTTAGTTCATACGGGTATTGCTTTGAACTTCGTGATGCCATAGTGAAGTTCTGTTGGGGAAGGGGCTTGCAAACTCAGTCTGAAGTAGATGCAGTTATGTTGTAATCTGCCTAATTTCAGTAGTCTCTGAGAAATCTTGCATGCAACACATGTCCACATTCTTCGCACAAGTGATAAAATAGCTCTCTGCTGTAGGGGAGGAGCAGAGAACTAGTAACACCGCTGAAGCAACTTTTTAGCAAATACTTGTTTTGAGGAGAATGTTTGCTGTCAGTTACAAATGAAATGCTTTTAATTTTTCTGGTTTTACTGACACACTACATGCAGATGCCAGGTCTCCCACCCTTGGGGACATCCAGCCCTCACATCCCTCCTTCCATCCCCATTCACAGTTCATTAGTCAGTTTAGAATCTGCATTTTTGAAAGTTGTAATTACCCAGCTTCAGAAGCTTAGAACTTGTCCCATATCTGTGATTTTGGAACAGTGTTCTGTTATGGTGGAAAGCAGTGGAAACCTGAGTTCCAGCCCAGGCTTCGCTTCTAGTTGACTGCATGACTCTGGGCAAGTCATACTCCCCTTATAACTTGTGTCCTCATTTGAAAATCCAGACTAGATTATTTATAGGGTTGTTTTTTAACTCTTCCCTTTGGTCCTTGTGGGAGTCGACGTTTGCCTGCTTTGATTTTGGTCATTTAACTCTGGCTGGTGATCTTCATATACTGTCATGTACATACTGTGCCAGCAGTTGCCATATTATATTGACATTCTCTTTGCTTTTTTTTCCTTCCCCCCAGTGCGCTGTAGTTTCCTCAAAGTCTTCTTATTCATATTTGTGTTACCTGTTCTTGGCCCAGTGTCTCAATTCACGCCCTATTAATGTTGGTTGACTTGTTAAGCTGAACTCTGTCCTTTGTTTTTGCTACAGAGCTTTGTTTAGCACTATGCCTACCGGGGAACAAGCCTTGCATCAGTTGCATATTTGATATCCAATTAATATATTACAGAACTGTTTCAGGTTGTGGACGTCATGAAGCCCGGTTGGAGTGATGCTGATCAGTCCCGCGACTGTGTAAAGCAGGTGAGAGTTGTGGTTATTCATTCACTGTTCTCCTCTGGAGGGGCTCATTGATTATTAGCTTGCTGGAGGATCTGAGCTGGTAGTCCTCTGTCTGGGCCTTCTTGGCCTCTGGCAGCTGAGAGAAAGATGTGAGTTCTCTGCCCACAGACTGTCCCAGCCCCGTGGGGCAGCCTGCCAAGAGTCTCAAGTCACATGCCCAGGGAGTTGCTGCTACATTTTTTCTTCCTTGTCTTTTTCAAGGCTGCTGTTGTTGGGCTCCGCGCCTGGTGTCCCTGAATTGTAGCTCTTTGAGTTCTCTGGGTGGTGAACTCCAAACATCGTTGAGCAGCCGGTGCAATCTTTATTGGGGCTGGATTACCTCCACCGAGTAGACCAAGCGTGTTTTTATGCCGTCACCAGGCAAGACTTGCAGCTGTGACCCGTACACTGAGCCCACAGTCCCCAGTCCCCACAGCGTGCCCCTGAATATCCCCAGCCCAGGGTGTGCGGGGCTGTGGTGTGAGCTGTAGCTTGTCCTCACCCATGTCCTGGAGGAAAGTCCTCCTCATCCTGTGCGGTGAGCTCATGCACTAACCCTCATGCTTAGCTTCTCTGGGGAGGTATTCCATTGCGCATTCCGTTTGCAGAGCTGAGCCCTGAGCCTCTTTGTAAGATCTTTCATACACCAGAGTGTTCAGACGCCACGAGGAAGGTTAGTACTTGGAGTTGTATTGCAATGGTGGTGATGGATTAAAACTGAGCCCCGACACACGTTTTCCTAGTCTACGTGTTTGTGAAATGGTTCACAAGGTTAGAAGTTTAGTAGATGGATATCTAGTGGAATGAAACTAAGTAGTGCTTAAGTTTATTGCACCACTAGCCTTAACTTTCCTTAACATGGTGTTCTAAGTAACAGCCATGTTTTAGGATGATCCCGTTACCCTGAGTCACCTATTCTGCTGAGAAATATGGAGAAAAGAGACTGTGAGTCTGGAGAACTTAGAAAATTTTCTTTTCTTCTTCTTTGTGTGGCCTTTTCTTTCCATTTAATTTCTGTGTTCTCTCTCTTATGTGAGGGGCACTAACGGATTCATGTAAAACCTGTATTTTAATGTTGACCCATCTGCTTTCCAGTTGTTTAGCCTTGGGAGAATTTATTATCCTCTCTGAGCTATAGTTTCCTTCCTAGTAAAAACAAGATACTGCCACTACTATTTTAAACATTAAGCATCATGTGAAGGTGTGTACTTGGTGTGGTACCCGGCTGACCTGCGGAAGGATGATAAAGGATCCTTGCCATTTTCCTGTTACATTGAGCATACACAATATTTCTTATTATAAATCCCTCATTTGTACCTGTAGCGAAAATGTTACAAATGGCATCAAGTAGAAATCGAGGCACTTAATGAAAAAAGTTTAGTGAATGTTTCTTGGGCACCAGGCACTGTGAGTGGAGGAGAAGACAGCTTCCCTGAGCTGTTGGCAGTCTCACGGGTAATACAGAGAAGCAAGCAGCGTTTGCAGAGGGTGTGATGGGTGCTGTGGCGGTGCGGCTGGTGTGCTCTTCAAGTGCGGAGACAGGGCACTCGCTCCTGAGGCGAGAGGAGCAGAAGGGATGGCAGAAAGTCAGGGGAGGGTTCCTGGAGGAATGGGGTTTTGAACTGTGGCTTGTTGAAGAGAGGAAGGAGGTTCCAGGCTGAGGGAACTACACGTGAAAGGCCAAAAAGTGTAACGTAGCATGGGGCGTGCAGCGCAAGTCGTTCAGGCTGGCTTCATTGTAGCGACGTGTGACGCGGCCAGTGCTGGACGGTGGAGCTGCTGATGGCCGGCGCATGGAAGGCCTTTCTGTCATGCTGAGAAACTTGGTTTATCTCTTGTGGAGAATGGGCTTGTCATCGCAAGGCTCTCGTCTGAGGTGTGGCATGATCAAATTTGCATTTTAGAAGCATCCCTCCGGTGCGAGGGTGTAGAATCTGTTGGTGGGAGACAAGGTGAGGAGAAGGGGGGACATATGCTAAGAGGCTGGTGCAGGGGTTCAGAGGACAGATGATGAGGGTCGGAACTGAAAGAGCAGATGGCAGAAGGGATGAAGAGGAGGACACCAACTGAGAGTAACTGAGGAGGTAAGCATCTGTGACTCCTTCACCTTAAAGAATGAAAAAGCATCTGGGGGAATCTCCTAGGTTCTTGTCTTGGCTGCATAGGAATGGAGAATAATAAAGGAGGAAGGTCAGGTTTTGGAAAAAGATGATAAGTTCAGTTTTGGATAAATTGAATGGGTGCTGCTTGTGGAATGTGATCCAAGGGAAGGGAAAACCAGGAAGCAATTTGATCTATGGGTCTAGGGCTTAAGGGAGGTCAGAGCCAGAAACGTAGCTTTTCACCTTGATCGATTATAACGACATAGGAAACAATAAGTAAAATGGTCGTTTTGTCCTTGCACTGTGACAGAGGGACAGACATTTATAATATATCACAAATGAAGCTGTCATTAAAAACGTACAATAGATCCCCCTCCCCTCCTACTTCAGTGTTCTCCTTGGTAGAGATAGGATATTGCTATTTCCCTTTTCTCTCTCAACTCCCATAGGGCCTTTTGGTTTGAAATACTGCTTTGAAATTAAATAAGGTTGAATTTTGAAGGGTCTTAAATTTTAATATGATACTTTCCATAACTCTAAGCTGCATTTTAATGTGGCTTAGCATAACTTCTGATGCCTCTGGGAGTGCTTCTTAGTAATTTATTATTATTATTATTTTATCATTAGCTCTTAGACAAAAGTTGAGAGAAAATTATTAGAACAATCAGGATGTATTCCCTAGGTTGTGAAAGGGATGAGTGTAAGGTCTCGGCTACAGTGGCTTTTTGTCTTCTCACTCAGCACACCCTGGCTTCTGTCTCCTGGGGGCTCTGCAGTTTTAGATCAGCATCAAGGTGTCGCTGAGTGGCAGCGTTCAGTGACAGAGTTCTTACAGGTCAGCATTTTTTGGATAATCTTCCACATCCTCACCTTTCCTCCTACCATTCTCTCTTCTTTTTTTCTCATTTCAGCGGACCTTAGGAAATCATATTCTTGGATGTTCTCATTCTATTCCTTTGTGGTCTCTACATATTTTCCTTAATTTTCCTCTTGTCAGTATTGAGGTTTATGGTAACCTGTCCTTTTCTATCTTCTTCCATTTGAATATGCATAGAAAATCAACCATGCTCTTCTGGCATCCTTAAAATTATAGCTTTGCCTGTTTTTAATTTTTCTTTCTCTCTCTCCTACTATCCATTGAGATGACATTCTAGGTTCAATCACCGCCACTTCTCCCACCCCCACCCTCCAAATATACCTGTTAAACCTCTGTATTGGTCTAGCTACATGACCAACCACACTTGCCTTAAATACTTCTTATACTGGGAAGTTCGCTGTCTCATATGACTTGTTTCATTTTCAGCAGCTTCAGTTGTCAAAAGGCTTTCTTTATAATATAAACACGTGATACTGTGATATGTTAAACAATGTACTTTTTGTTCCTGGTATTTTCTGCTGCCCTCTGACAGTTTTACTTTTTCTGGTTAGCAGGGGAAGGAAGAGACACCTCAGCAGAATGCAGAGAAGAGGCAAGTGTCTGATTTTTGAATTTCAG
This sequence comes from Balaenoptera physalus, assembly GCF_965194825.1. Taxonomy (NCBI): domain Eukaryota; kingdom Metazoa; phylum Chordata; class Mammalia; order Artiodactyla; family Balaenopteridae; genus Balaenoptera; species Balaenoptera physalus. The sequence continues at coordinate 81,216,154 of NC_138891.1, forward strand.
AAATTACAAAGCCTCGGTCTGACTATAAAACTAAATTTGGAAAAGTCAGGAAAAAAGATTTTGTAGACAAGTTGAGGGAGAGTCAGATAGGGAGTTGAGAGAGCCCAGATATTGGCCTTGTGCTTGAGAGAACCTCTAGGAAGGTTTGATGAATTCTAGAGGAGAGTGAACTTCTCCGTAAGACCTCACAGCAAAACTGCAAAGATTAAGTTTCTGCCTCTCAGCTCAATGCGGGCTCACAATCAAAATTAAGTTTAGTTATTGAAAAAATGAAGAGGATGAAGTTACATTTCTTGCCCATCTGATTTGTAGGCTGAGATTTGTATGTGTTATTTCTATATTGAAAAGCAGTGAGACGTAGTGGAAAATTGCACAGGCTTGGAAGCCAGATTAATTTGGGTTTAAATCTTGGCTCTGCGTAATATCCTAGTCAAGTTACTTAATCTCTCTGAGTCTGTTTTTTTTTTTTTTCATTTGTGTAACTGGAATAATAATACCCACTTTGTGGGAGTGTTTTGATGCTTAGATGAGAGGTACATACAGTGTCTAGAATGATGTCTGGCTTATAATAGGCACTCAGAAATAACTCTCTCACTTAATTTTTTGTCTCAGTACTACCTCTTATTTTGTCCTCTTAAGACTTAATAGAATATGTCTAAATACTTCTTTCATATGATAGGCTTATAAATATTTGAAGACCAATATCCTCAACAGTGCCTAGCACTGTGTCTTGCATATTTGAGAAGCAGTGTGACATAGTGTATTCTGGAGCCCATTGCTTGGATTTGAATCCCAGCTAGGCCTCTTACTAGCTTAGGTAAGTTACTTAACTTCTTTGGACCTCAATTTCCTTGTTTGTAAAATGGGATAATAATAATAATACCTATCTCGAGGTGGTTGTGGATATTAAAGATGTTAACACATATAAAGACTTCCAGATGCATGGGAGTTCGTTAGGCAGAGAGTAAGTGCCTCATGGTGATGGAGACAATGCTACATGATCACCTAGTCCTGTTTTATTTTCCTCTTTAGAGCCAGGTCATGGCTGCTTTTTCTTTCCTTCCTTGTGGGTTAGGTTGGGACCATGTATTCATTCTAAACAGTAGATTATAAGCGGAGGTGACAGGTGTCATTTATGAGCCAAAGCACTTTGCCACGTGGATTGTAGAGACCCTCATGTGGATTGTAGAGACCCTCATATGATGGTTTCACAAGGTCATACTGGACTGAGTCCCTGAGTCACCATTTAGTAGAGAGCTTCTGGATCCCTAGAGGACACTGTGTGAGCAAGAAATAAACTTTGTTTAAAGCTGCTAAGATTTCAGAGTTAATTTGTTACTGAGGCACAATGTAGCCTATGAGGATTAATGTAATATGGCTGTTATGATTGTTGACTGGTTGAATACCAAATGAAAGAAACTGTTGAGTCAATTTTAGCAGAGGCCTTTTCAATGAAGATATTAAGGAGAGAGGAGGGGATTTTTTTTAAAGGAAACACAGGGTTGAGACAGGGACATTAATTTTTCTTTTTGAAAGAGGTTTCATGTAAGTTTATGACTGGGTGATAGAATTCTTTGCCCTTCTTTTCCTTGCCCCATATCCTATAATAGAAATCTACTTGTTTTAAAGCTTCTTGTATCTTGTTAAACTTCAAACAGTTGTGTTCTGGAGTAGTAATTGATAATTTTATTAGTGAATGAGTTTATCAGATAACCATTTGATAGTATTGACGACAGCATGAAAGGAGTTTGAAAAGATAGCTCCAAGGTTAGAGCCGGTTGTTACCATTAGCTAGAAAAAAAATTGGGAAAGCAAACTTATTTTTAAGGAGAAGATGGTGACTTCACTTTTGGACATTGAGTTTAAAGAGTATTAACATGGTGGTTGGAAGTTTGACACTCCATCTCTTGTGAAAAGCTGGGCTAACAGTGGTTTAGATAGAGACTTTCTGTTGTTAGGTTCAAATAACCCCAGTCCCCCAATTTTATATTTGATAGAGCACATCTTTGAGATTTTAGAACAGGTTTGTGGAAGTATACGATTTATTATTTAAACTTCGGACAGACTTTCTGTGAGCACATCTTTTGTTCATCGGGGGTACAAACTTATCTGTTATGTGTAGTAACAGAAACCTACATGAAATGAGTGAATTATTTTTTTAAGGAAAGATACTACTGAAGAAAATAGAAAAGTGGAATGGCACTTAAAAATATATATTTGGCTCTGTGAACAAAATGATTTTTTGATTTTTTTTGTTTAATTTTTCTTTTTCAAGGCAAAGTTTCTTCAGTAAAAGGATGAGAGAGGAGAATTTCTTCTCCGTCAAATTTAATCTGTAGCCATCTGCTGCTGTATCTCATTATGTTCTTCATGTAATTAGAGCAATTAGGATGAGGCTTGCACTATATATTGGTCTTGGAAAGAGGGTTGAGCTGTTTGCAGGCTTATTTTGAGAGACTGGAGATTAACGGCCTAATCTTTTAGGTAAACTGATGGAAACCGAGAAATGTTTAAGCTACTAAAAGAAGAAGGGCAGTTTTTTCTCTTCTCTGTAATGTTGCTTTCCTATCACCATGGTGACTAGGTATCTTGCCAAACATGTTTTTAATGAGATGAACTCAAAAGGTAATAGAGAAGAAAGGTTGTAGAAGAAAGAGAGGAGGAGGGCTCTGTGGAGTGGTGATCGTGGTGGAAACCCCTCTCCAAAATTTTGACACTGAGCTGCTTGGAAGGCAGGAATGGAGAAAAGGAGAAGGAGAATTGAAAGGAGACAGCGTTGATTAGAGATGTACAGAACTCTCTTTTGGGGAGCCAGTCACCTGAATTTGGTTTGTGTACTAAAGAAGGGCAAGGGGGTTAGGTACTGTAACAAAGATGTGCTAAACTATTGTGGGATCCCTCGGATAGGACCGCAGTGCCACTCCACACACCCAGCTAGGATTAGTGTGCCATTCCACATCCTGGAAGGGGCTTCTCACGAGGGCTGACAGTTCTTCCTTCCTGCTCTGTCTCCCTCTCTGCCCTTTCATCTTCATTTCAGTTGCCAATACACTAGTGGTGATCCTCATTACCAATAACTGAACTGTTGCATTATTTTCCAACTGATCTTTATCAAGTCATTGTCTACTCCAATTCAACCTACCTGAGGCCACCAAATGCATTTTTATGAAACATCACTTCATTTTCGTCTCTCTTTTAATTCACGTGTTTTCCGCATTGCCCGCAATGCCACATTTCTTACCCTGGCATTCAAGGTCCCCTGAAAGGCTGCTGACCCACGTTATCAACCATAGCTCTTCTGCACGAACCCTACTATTTCCAGCTAGTCTAGTGTCTTCCCTGTCTTAAGAATGTTTCATGTTCATGTCCACTGCTGCATCTCTGCACATGCTATTGCTCCTTTCTGAAAACCTCTTTATTTCTCTACGTCCTAAATCCTACAAGGTCTACCTCAGTACTTAACTATCCTAATTATTTTCTACCACTATTGTCGCTTATGTTTTTATTGAATAGTCCTTACAGTGCTCAGAATAGTTGTTTATAATATGATAGATGCTGAAAAGTTGGTGGTGATTGAACCATAGCCCTTTAGATGTGGAAGAACTTTAGAGATCAAGATGGCCCATCTTGTTCTTAATTTCAAATGGTTGTGGCACCGAGTCTCTGGGAACTCAGGCAGGCAAATCAGCTTAAAGAAGTGAGTTGGGTCTTTACTGCATTTCTTCGTTTAATCTTCTGTCAGAGCCCTGGTGTCACTGAATGTTTGACAGAGACAACCATTTTCTCCAGTTTTAAGGGGATTTATCCTGGATGCACTGAGTGTGTTTAGCTTCTGGGTGCGTGCCCAGGGCTGTGTGCATGGAACACTTAATTCTAGGGGCTGTCCGTGCTCCACTCTATTCAGATCAGAACTTATTTATGTGTGCCAGGCCACTGCTGAGCTTGGCACATGGTGGTGGGCAGGAGAGGCCTGCTGGTCTCTGTGCATATGACAAGTTCTGCTCCTGCTGGGCGGGGCATATGCCCGGGTGAGAGAGCAGCAGAGGGGCAAAACACTGGGAGGGAGAGACTGGGAGTGAGCGCTAAGAGCAGAAAGAAAAGGAGATATTAAAAAGTGGAGGGGATTGGTATCCACGTTGCCAGTGGAAACAGCCAGGGAGAGCATGGCTGTGATGTCTTTCTCAGTGTCTTGCATCTTTATCTGGGTGCTAGCATCACTTGAAGGTAACTGACTCCAACTCCTTGTTCATTTATAGTGTGATCTATGCCTTATCCCAACTCTACTTTAAGAAGGTGTTAATTCTTCATGAAAGGCGTCCATATTTTAGTTCTCCAGGGCTACTTAACTCTTTATTTTAGTTATGCCAGTGAGATCCTGGTCTGCATATCTGAAACTGTTCCATTTATCCTTGAATTATATCTCCCAAGCATTAAGCTCTAGCTTTTACAGATTCAGTCATGGAGTCTGCCCAAAGTGTCCAGGATACAGCTGTCCAGCCCCGTAACCATACTTCATGTTTCAGGCACGTGGATTTTGTTGCTTCAAAATGGCAAACTTATAGGGTGTCAGGAATTGCACAGACTATGCACATGCATCCATTCAACAGCTATTTATTGAGCAAGTATTCTCTGATATGAAAAACGTGAAGATCCTTGCCCTCACAGAGCCTCCATTTTACAGCAAGGAGAAATAGACAATAAACAGTAAGAAAAATAAGGATAATGTATACTACGTTAGGAGGTGGTAAGTGCATTGGGAGACAGAAAAAGTAGAGAATAGTAAGGAGGTGACTTGAAAATATGTGAATGAGACTAAATATAGCTTAATATTTTCAATTTGGATAAATTTAAACCTTTTTTTTTTTTGGCCGTGCTGCGCAGCTTGCTGGATCTTAGTTCCCCGACCAGGGATTGAACCCCGGGCCCCGGCAGTGAAAGCGTCGAGTCCTAACCACTGGACTCCAGGGAATTCCCAAAACCTTATATTTAAAAAAAATATGTAATTTGAAGAGATTGTACCTTTTCATGGGTTTTTAGGACCATGAGGAGTCGGGCATTCAGATCCTGGTTTCTGGACCCTACAGGAATAATTGGTTGTTTAGTCCTGTAAATTTGGGACTGGAGAGAAGGACAGGAATAAACCCCCAAATCTCAAGTCTGTAGATCACAATTTAGTGAGAAGAAGCTCCAAAGCAAAGAAGACACTGAATGCCCCCTTTCTGTTCTCATGGACTTGGGAGTTGCTCCTTAAAGATAGAAATGCGTCTTGTTCTAATATTTGTCTTCAATGTACAGCAATAATAATTGGAGTTTTAGGTATTTTTGATTAAATACCTTTTTATTGAATAGATTTAAATATGAGTTTAGGAATATGTTATCTTGAATACGCCATTCTTCATTCTTAATTTACACACTAAAATATTAAGGTGCAAGGAAGGGCTTAAAAAGGTGAGTGGAGAAAGGATGCATTTCCTTTATCTACCTACTAGACTTTCAGTCTTTTATTCTCCCTTTTTCTTCTTGTCACTTCTCTTTAGGATAATCAGTGTTACTGAACTGAGGAACTGTATCTCAGAATCAAGGTCTAACCACATGTCCTGGCATAATCCTTAATTTTTGATGTTCTGTTTTTCACGCGCATGCATAAAATGTTTTCCTTTAGGTATTTATTTTCTGTTACCAAATTTTCACTCCCTAAAGTTCGCTAATCTGACTGGAGCTGACCTACTGATTTATAACTTGAAAGTCATTCTCTGCTCTCTGCCCCATCTCTGTCCATGCCATGCATGCCCGTTGTGTGCTTCAGTCATTCAGTGCTTTTTACTCTCAAACACTATAATTGACTCTAGCTATATATTTCTTCAGGTTGTTCTCTGGTCAGAGATTTAGTTAGTGAGGTAGCAGTAGGATCATCTGTCAGTTCCAGGGCTCACCAGGATTCACAGCCCGGCTTTGGTGGGGTGTGGAGAGCTGGGCCAGGCTCGTTTTTGTCAGCCTATTGTTGCCTGTTCTGTTTTAGCTGCCCAGCTCTGTGTGTGTGAAGGTAGCACAGCATTATTCTTGGTTTCTTTTTCAGCTAAATATTTTTTTTTCCAAAGAATAAGTAACCTATGTACCTATTCCTATAAACGAAGAGGCTGTCTAATAGAGAAGTGTGAATGGAAAGGCAGATTTTAGGGTTTGAAGGTTTTAAAAACTTTTTTTAAAAGATCAGTTGTGCTGTCTCTTTCATAAAACTGTGTATCTATTTGAAGTCTGATAGTATTTGAAAACCATAGTAATGAATGTATTACTGAGAAGCAACTCAGTAGTACTAATTTCTAGAATAAGTCTCGAATCCTTTTTTTGCTGGCATTTTAAGTCATCATCTTGAACCAGAAAAACCTATGTGAATGTAATTCAAAACCAAATTCAGAACCTTTTCACTCTAAACTGGTGTCTGTTTTGATAATGCCATTATTTTCCTAATCTCAAAGGCTAGAAAAACCATGGGATGATTTTATTTTCTCTCTTATTCAGTATCCTTTACTTCTGTTAAACATTCCCATCAATTTTTCCTTTTAATATCTCTCACCTTACCTATTTACTGTCCATTTCCAAAGATCCCCTGGTTCAGGTCCTCTTTATTTCCCACTTAGTTTGATGTGATAATGTTTGCAGTATTAACCAGTGGCCCTCCCCTCCCTATTGTTTCTCTTATACTTACCCTTCTTTTCGTTTGGCAGTCTGACTTTTTTTTTTTTTAACATCTTTATTGGAGTATAATTGCCTAACAATAGTGTGTTAGTTTCTGCTTTATAACAAAGTGAATCAGTTATACATATACATATGTTCCCATATCTCTTCCCTCTTGCATCTCCCTCCCTCCCACCCTCCCTATCCCACCCCTCTACTGACTTATTTTTTAACGAAAAGATTAAACACGGCATATTCCATAGTATAAAAAAGTCAAGTTCTTGACTTTTCAATTTTAGAAGTCAGGTTCGAGGGAGAAAGGGAATTGATGTGGAAGATTCCAAATCTGCTCTTCCTGTCCTCAGAAAAGTAGAGCTTGACGTGGTGGCACAGAGATCCCCGTGCCCAGCATGGTAGATGGAGCTGAGATAGCTATGCCAATTCCCATGGCCAGGATAATTTAGATGGCAACAGGAGGTGCCTGTGTGTGCACAGAGGGGTATAAATGTGGCCCGGAGAGAGCCAGACTTGGAGAAGGCTTGTGGGAGGGATGAGGAGGATGAGGGAAGGATCTGGGTAGACCTGTTGGTGGAAGAGCTTCAGGTATTTGCAGGGATAAAGGCAAATGATGGTCTTCACCCATCCTGGCCCCAGATCCCCCAAATCTAGCGTTTTGTAATCCTTTGGCATTTAGATATAACCTTTGAGAAAGAAGAAACCAGAAATTGATTGAGATTACCCTGAATTGACTGAAATTTAGTTTTTACCATTCAGTGGAATGGTAGCTCCCAAACAGAAATGAAATTCAGTTATACAGAAATAAACTCCAATTTCTTGCATGCTTGAGATGGTGCTTTGCAGTATGTGCACCTGTTACTCTAGTTCCTTTCCAGGGCTGCCTTCCTAATGTGGCTGCTTTCCGTGTGTAGGAATCTACCGTCGCTGTTTGCAATACATGGCCTGGATTTCCAGATTCTTCATAGTCGAGTTCTACCCCGTTGTTTCCCACTGTGCTGCAAATTGAACCTCTTCATTTAGGCAGGCTGGTCTCCTCATTAGCCTCGTGTCTGCCAGAGAACTCCTCAGCGTCCCACCCAACCACTCTTTATTTGCTTGTATTTCTCCTCTTTACGTTCAGACAGGGACTGTGCATCTCCTCTTTTATGCCAGTCTAAATCCTATCCATTTTCAAGATTCAGCTCAGATTGCGCTGCCTTTTTAAAAGGTTTTTTTTTTTTTTTAAATTTCAAAATCACAGTGGTCTTGGTTTAAAAAAATTACAATACCGTCTAGCCCTTAGTTACATAGTGCTATTTGTGCCTTGATTTTTGTTCTACAGCCATTAGTCTTTATTTCTCCGACTAGATGATACGCTTCTTGGGAATATGGGTCATACGCCCCCATATTTTTCTTTCATTCTCTTAAATATTAGCACATGATGGGCAAGAGCAGATAATGGAAAATTACTCATTAATTAGCAGGGTAGAAGCCATTGCTGTTTATATTGTGCATGTGAGACAAAGTTTATCTTTACCTGTTTTCTCTGTGTATTTCTACATCTCTACCACTCTAGCAGTTAGATAAACGAAGCAAGCAGTGGGTGGATGCATGCTCCCACAAGTGAAACAAAGCTGATTTGCTCTATTTTTAGAAAGCTCGATGGTGTTCGTTTTTCAGGTGTCACTTAAAAATAGGTAGCTGAATAAGTACTCTGTTTTAATGCAGTCGTATACTTCGGTAAAAAGACCTTTGGAATATGGGCACCTACAGGTTTAACCTCTTTAGTTAACACTTGCTCAGAGTTATTGAAGGGATAGAGAAAGCAAATGCTCTGTCTTGTTTAACATTTTTTAATTATGAAAAATTATGTGGCATTAATGGCGGTCCCTTGTTTATACAACCTCAAAAGAATAATTTTATCACAGATTTTAGTTCTGTATTTCACTTGTTTGCTTGAAAGAAACTCAGCTGGTTTCCTGCCCTGTTCTGTACTTTCCTTTTTATTCAGTATTTGGAGGCTCTTCATAGAGGGGTCGTCCTCCATTAGGTTTTGGAGAGGCTGGGTCTTCCTTTTGCATATTACCTCTCTGGCTATAATAATTCCCTGGAGGTCCAGGGCAGGCAGGAGACCTGGGAAAGGAAGGCAGGAGCTGAAACTCGAGAGGCTTCAGGCATGTTATCCTGTTCCCCCTCCCCAGCAATGCATCTGTTTCCCCCAGTTCCACAGGAGAACACAGAACCCGTTTTGCAGAAGTCGGCCGTATGCCCCTCTTCAGGGATGACCTATAAAACATGTATTGTTTTTCACATGTAAAAGTATATAGTGCATCTAATATTTTTTAAGTCCTCAGATGACCCCTTACAAACAATCTGAGTTTTGTAATACTCTGCTTTTAATGCAATCTTATCTGAGTTGTTTTTTTTAAATTAAGAAGCTCTCAAAAGAAATCATGTGTGTGTGTATACATACACATGCACGCACACGCACACACACACACACACACACTTTTCTACTGGTAATGACCCTGTCACAGTAAGGTTATTCCCGAGTGTGCCCTTATTGTGAGAGAAAGGAAGAAGATGCACTAACTTTGGGCAGAATCCTTGCCCCATTCGGTGATACTGCTTGCCAGTGAATAATAAAAAAATGAAATAAAATAAATAGAAAATCCTCTACAAAGAGAAAACAGTACAACTATATTTATTTACTTGCTTGCTCATGCACTTATTTATTTAACATGTTTCAATAGATGCTGATGAGAAAAAGCACCTGGTACTATGAGAAGGAATGCATAGGAAAGGGGGCCTTTCTGAGAAGGGTGCTTTAAGGAAGTGATGTCTAAGCTGACACCTGAAAAGCAAATAGGAATTAGAGAGCAAAAGGGTCAAAGAAGAGTCTGTTGTCTTGAAGTTGGAAATGGCCGGGTGTGTTGGAGGACCTGAGGGCTGGACACGTGGCACAGCGACTGAGGGGCAGAGTGGCAGGTGCTGGAGGCAGCTTCATTTATTTTTTATTTTTAAAAAATTTATTTATTTAATTTATTTTTGGCTGCATTGGGTCTTCGTTGCTGTGCGTGGGCTTTCTCTAGTTGCGGCGAGCGGGGGCTACTCTTCGTTGCGGTGCACGGGCTTCTCTTCGTTGCGGTGCACGGGCTTCTCATTGCGGTGGCTTCTCTTGTTGCGGAGCACGGGCTCTAGGCGCCCGGGCTTCAGTAGTTGTGGTGCACGGGCTTAGCTGCTCTGCAGCATGTGGGATCTTCCCAGACCAGGGCTCGAACCCATGTCCCCTGCATTGGCTGGCAGATTCTTAACCACTGTGCCACCAGGGAAGCCCGGCAGCTTCATTTAGAAATGCTTATATTTAACTTTTAAAAGATGATTCTTGGGTTCATGATTGACAGCTGTGGAAAGTGAAATAGTTTGTTTTGGGTCATCAGTTTGCCGAAACAGTAGATTCTAATACAGTCATGTCTAACTCTTAATAGAGAATGTAAAGAAAGCCTAGAGGAGAGATTTAACACAGGTCATACTATGATCAATGGCCTTTATAAACCTTGTAATCTTTTACTTTAATGAGTGGAATACCTGGACATTTACTTGACAAATTTCATATATATATATATATATATATATATATATATATATATATATATATATATGTATATGTATATATATATATATATATATATGTATATATGTATATATTTGTCTTTGAGTTTAATGTTTTTGGCATTAATTTTTGAAACTCAGTTTATTTGGCATCCCCTTATGTTTAGTAACCTTTAGAACTTGGGTTACTTCACTGAGAATATAGCAATGTGGTTAAGTTAGAGCCCTCCTTCAGTACCCAGTTAACTTTGGAACATGTGTCCTTTTTTCCCCTTTTCCTTTCCCTTCTCCAGCTTGTCTATTAGGTAGAATTACAGAAGGCAATGGGAGCAGTTGTCTCTTCTAGACGTGGTGCTGTGTTACCACCTCTTGTGCAGGCAGAACCCTGCGCATTCCAAGGATGTCCTGGGAATGGAAATGAGACAAAGGGAGAGGAAGGAACACTGGGCTGGTGGGTTAAGCTGCGGGATACTCAGTTTATGAAAGAATAAACTGGATATAGAGACTAGGAAGTGGCAAAAAGTTTTTCACTTGGCTATCTTACATTTAAATCAAATCTGGCCCTTATTACTGTAATCTGATTGCCTTTTATTTGGGTAAACATGTAGTCCTTGACATACTGTCTCAATGCTACCTTTGTACTCACCTAAGTCTGGAAATCCTTATATTTATCATTGGAGATTCATGATATGGAGATGGAAGTTGTCTATAAGAATGAGTTTGTATAATCTTCTCTTCTACAAGCCTTCATAAATAAGATAGATGTTCTGTTTGTGTGAGGTGGTTTAGAAGTGATCTTATTTGGAGCTAAAATAGGTTGGATTACCTATGAAAGAGCCATATGCTCAGAGCCTTAAAAAAACAAAACCTAACAGCTAGTTAAAAGTATAAAATGTCTTTTCTTCTTTTGGTTTGAACCTTCTCCTCTTGCCTTGCTCTTCTTCCTGCAGGTAACTTGTGTATTTGCTGTAATGTGTGTACTTACCTTAAGCTAGTATTTCAAACCCTTTTCTCAGCCTGTGACATACTGGTAGGAAGTCCTCAACCCTGAGCCCCTTTCCTTTTCTCCTTAGTTCTGCCCATTCTTTAACCCATCCTCTGATTTGCACTCATTATCTACCTGTATGTTAATTGTTTCTGAAACACTGTGGTTCATACACAGTCATAGATATAACCCATCCAACTTTCTGACTTTTTTTTCCACTTGCTATTTTACTTACAAATCTGCAAAGCAGGTATGCAAACCCAGAGTGTAATGATACCCAAGACTCATCTTTCCCAAGGTAGTCCGATATACAGAATGCCACAGATGAGTCAAGAGGGAGTGGCTGGAAAAACTCAAGGGAAACGAGCACATCCTTTAGGCTTCCAGTTGGGCGGGGAGGTGCTAGAGTGATTTTTAGAAAACAGTGTGTGGCAGGCTGCACTAGAGAGCCTCCCAAGGATCTTTCTGGCTCCAGTATGCTGAGACCTAAAAACTGTTGCCTAGTCGGAGACCACTGAAAACAAAAGGTTTCTGTACATAGTGGAGCTCATTGTGCTCCTGACCCAGGATGCTTGGCAGCTAGGCCCATCATAAGACTGTCATTAGTCAATTCAAATCAATACCAATTAGGGAGTATTAATTAAAATTGCTGCCTCCCTAAGGAAAAAAAATTGATTCTCTGTTTCTATACATAGATAAAAACATTGACTCTCTATTTCTATATATAAATAAGTAAAAATATAGTTTTTTTCCCAAATTAAAAGAAAGGCAATCACACTGAGTATCTTTAATGTATCTAATAATAGTAATCTATTGCTTTTAGGTTGCATGACTGCTTTATAGCACCTCAGTACCACCAAACAGAGCTTTTTCTTTTCATTCTTGTTTTACATAGTTCACCTGGCCCTCAGCCCTCATCTCCGTGGTCTCCTGTCTACCCATGAACATAATTCTCCCCCCCCGCGGCTACTGTACTTCCTCAACCCTCATTAGAATGATGGTAATCATAATTGAAATGAGCTGATGTAAATGAAGAGCAGAAGTGTTATCTTTGCCCTGAGTACTTCTGATTATTGTATTTTTATCATGTAGTTTTTGACTTCTGGGTGGATGCTAGTAATCACTGTTGTAACATCCTATTTTCAGAGAGACAAATTACTGAACTACAGAATGTCAGAGGGAGAATGGACCGTGAAGAGCGTATAGTGCAGCGATCCCCAAGTTTTAGTATGCATGGGATTACCTGGGGAGCTTATTAAGGATACCTAAGCTTGAGTTTTAACTCCTTAGGTTCTGATTCAAAGGTCTGAAGTAGGGTCCTTGACTCAGCAGTTTTAAACAAGTGTCTCTGATAATCCTGGTGCATGTGGTTCAGTGACCTTATTTCTGTAGATCACTGGAGCGCAGCGAGTCCACTCTGGTTCACCTAGGGTTAGGAACATGGGCTTCTCATTCTGCAGTTTTATGTTTTAGCAAAATGGCCAGATCTACTACCCTTTGTGGACTGCTTTTGTAAAGACCACCAAAGACATCCTGGTTGCCAAATCCAGTGTGGTTGACATGCAGGTTTCATAATAAATTGACTTTAACATACAAATTGATTTTGTAGTTTTTTGTGCCTGTGTTACTCTCCCCCCGACCCCCCCCCCCACCTTGTTTTTCCCTCCTCCAGGTACTTGCCTTACCCATCCTCATTCATCCTTGTTCTCTTTCCCCAGTTCCCCTTCCTCTGCCTGCCCTTGAAATGTGGTGTGCCATGAAGTTCTGGCTTTTATTTTTGTCTTTCCTTGAATGACCTTTTGTTCATTGTCATGACTTCATGGCCCATTTGTTTGTCTGTGACGCTTAGATCTTGCTCTTTACCCATATTTCCGGCTACATCCTGAGCATTTTCATTTGCTAGTCCCTTAGAAGTTCAAACTCAGTGTCTAAAATTGAACCCCAAATCATTTCCCCCCAAACACTTCTTCCACCTGTATTTCCTATTTTAGTAAATGGTCCCACCAGTGGCCTATCCAGAGTACTTGATAACCAGAGTGGATTTTTTGATACCCTCCTTTTTTATATGACAAAATTATTTTCAGTAATAATCATGAAATGAAACAAATAATAACGGCCAGGAAATAAATTTTTCTCTCATGCCAGTAACAAAATAAATATTACAATGCAAAATGAAAACTTGTAAATTATAATAATGCAATTATATTGATATAATAGTTGAAAAAAGAAGGAAAATATGTGAAGAAACACTTCCAAAAGTGAATTCTGCAAGGTTCAGAGGATGATTTGCAGGTAGAAAGACAGACCTGAAATAATTCAAGCTGTGTTTCTTCCCTTACAATCACTGTGCTAATCACTGTTTATTTAGAATCTACTCTTCAAACACAGGACCATGTAGTTGGAGACATACGTGGGTTGAAGACAGGAACTGCACTTGAAGTAAGCTCCAATTCTTTCAAATAAACATGCATCAGAGGCCAGGCTATATAATTACATATGTGTAAATCTCATATAATTAGTGATTTCTGTGAAATAACTTCCATGTGGAATATAATGTTTATTAAAGGATAAGTAATAAAAATGTGCTAATTCAAAGTTTACGTATATATTATACTACTAAAACTTAATAACCATGGCAAATGTTTAGACCAGCACATTTTCTCAGGGAGTAGTTTATTAATGACATTGTTTAGAATTACTGGTTCATGGTGACAAGAAGAAGCTGACTTTTGTCAGCTGTATTATTATTATTATTTTTAAATTGACTGTAAGCAGTGCACCCCGGTGTTGTCCAGCTCACTCCTATGTCCTTACTACTCCACTGGATCCTGCCTTCACGCGTTTAACTCAAGCCAGAAACCTTAGAATCATGTTAAAAAATTCCTTTTCTATTTTTTTTTTTAGTTTACTTTGTTATTCTTTTTTAAACTTTTGCATTATGTGGTTAATTCATTAATTTTGAGATTTTCTTTTTGCTAATGTGAACATTTTGGGCAAATTTCCCTTCACCACTTTAAAAAATAGCTTTTTTTTGGAGGAGTGATTTATATACAGTACAATTGACCCTTTTTCTAGTGTACAGTGCTGTGAGTTTTGAGAAATGAATATGGTGTGTGAGTGTGAAAGAGCCTGTGGACCTGCAGACACCTAGTGTTGGAGCAAGAGGTCTCTGTGCACGGCTTCACAACCAGAGCCAGCTGTTAGGACCACAGGCCCCATAGTGAGTGGCAGCAACTCTGCAGAATAGCCCAGGACCAGCCACATTTCAGCAGGGACCAGTAGAAGGAAGAGAGCCACCCTATACCTGACAACAGTACTCAGATCAGGGCCCTCTTCTCCCCCCCTCGCTGGAAGGGTCTTGTGAGCCCCCATATATACTGTCTCCTTTGGTCTTCCTGGAGAAGGGGATGGGGTGACATAGAGCTCTGAGAGACTGTCTGAGTCCTCCAAAGGGGACCACTTAAACCAGCAATTTTGTCAAGTCAGATTTTAATAGATAAATATTTAAACTGAAGAATTGTTTAAACTGGAAGAGTTTGAAATATTGCTGATTAGCAAATCTGTTCTCCCACTTCCCATGAGGTGCCTAAGGATGATTAAATCAGCCATGGAAATGAAAGAGGCTGCATTTCTTTGCACACTGAAAGTTTTTTTTTTTTTCTTTTTTTAAAAAAAAATTTATTTATTTAGTTTTTATTTATTTATGGCTGTGTTGGATCTTCGTTTCTGTGCGAGGGCTTTCTCTAGTTGTGGCAAGCGGGGGCCACTCTTCATCGCGGTGCACGGGCCTCTCACTATCGCGGCCTCTCTTGTTGTGGAGCACAGGCTCCAGACGCGCAGGCTCAGTAATTGTGGCTCACGGGCCTAGTTGCTCCGCGGCATGTGGGATCTTCCCAGACCAGGGCTCGAACCCGTGTCCCCTGCATCGGCAGGCAGATTCTCAACCACTGCGCCACCAGGGAAGCCCTGAAAGTTTTAAAAATAGATTTGCAACATTTTACCACAAAAAGTAACCCTTGCTAAAAACAGGTGTGTAGCCTTGCTGTGTGATAATAAGAGTAATATAATAAATGCATGGGAAAAAGATCAGAAATATGTACCAACAGTCTTCGTCTCTGAGAAGTGGCATTACAGGTAATTTTTCTTTTTTTTCTTTTTGGTTTTTTCCTCCTAAATCGTCTGAAATAAATTATATACTTTATTGCTAGGAGAAACAAATGCTATTAAAAATAATAAATTAATCAGCCATCAGAACTAATAATTTCCTTGTCGGATATATATGCATTATTACACGGCCTTATGGTATACATTTTAAGTGTACATATTTGATGCAATATTTTTTATAGAATTTCATATCCTGTTTTTTATCACCTCATGTTAGAGCATGATCATTTTCCCTTTTCCCTAAATGCTTTTCAAAAGCGTTTTTTAAAAAGTTATATAATAGTTTGTTGCTGAACCGTTTCTCTCTTGCTGGACATTAAGATTGTTTTAAAATTTTTATCATTTTAAGTAATCCTGTAGTATAAATAGTTTTTGTAAATCTTTGCATCTTTGAGTGTTTCCTTGAGATAGAGTCCTTGAGATGGTATTACTGGGCCAGAAAATAGGAACATTTTCAAAATACTAGGTAGTAGTTTTATTTTATTTTATTTTTTAATTTTTTAAATTTTATTTATTTTTGGCTGTGTTGGGTCTTAGTTGCGGCACGTGGGATCTTCGTTGAGGCATGCGGGATCATTCGTTGTGGTGCAGGCTCTTTGTTGTAGCGTGCAGGTTTCTCTCTAGTTGTGGCATGCGGGTTTTCTCTCTCTAGTTGTGGCATGTGGGCTCCAGGGTGCGTGGGCTCTGTAGTTTGCAGCATGCGGGCTCTCTTGTTGAGGCATGCAAGCTCCGTAGTTGTGGCGCTCGGGCTTATTTGCCCCACGGCATGTGGGATCCTAGTTCCCTGACCAGGGATCGAACCCGCGTCCCTTGCATTGGAAGGTGGACTCTTCACCACTGGACCACCAGGGAAGTCCCATAGGTAGTAGTTTTAATTTTAGTGATCCTTTAAGCCTTAACTAAGGACTGAGCTACATTATCTGAATATAGCCTTTTCATTTCACGCATATATTATTTCTTAATAAAAACAACAACAGCAACAATTAATACACCCACTTGTATGTGTGCAAGTGCACACACACACACACAGCCGTTCTGTTCTAGCTAATCAAGACTTCCAAGTCCTTACTCTCCTAAAAATTGAGGACACCTATTGTCTGTCCTCTTTGAGGAACCTCTCACTCCTTTTTCTTTTTTTTTAACATTTTTATTGTAGTATAATTGCTTTACAATGGTGTGTTAGTTTCTGCTTTTTAACAAAGTGAATCAGTTACACATATACATATATCCCCTTATCTCTTCCCTCTTGTGTCTCCCTCCCTCCTACCCTCCCTATCCCACACTTCTAGCTGGTCACAAAGCACCAAGCTGATCTCCCTGTGCTATGTGACTGCTTCCCACTAGCTATCTATTTTACATTTGGTAGTGTATATATGTCCATATATACACTACCACGCTCTCACTTTGTCCCAGCTTACCCTTCCCCCTCCTCGTGTCCTCAAGTCTATTCTCTAGTAGGTCTGCATCTTTATTCCCATCTTGCCCCTAGGTTCTTCATGACTACTTTTTTTTTTTTTTTTTAGATTCCATATATATGTGTTAGCATACGGTATTTGTTTTTCTCTTTCTGACTTACTTCACTCTGTATGACAGACTCTAGGTCCATCCACCTCACTACAGATAACTCAATTTTGTTTCTTTTTATGGCTGAGTAATATTCCATTGTATATATGAGCCACATCTTCTTTATCCATTCACCTGTCGATGGACACTTAGGTTGCTTCCATGTCCTGGCTATTGTAAATAGTGCTGCAATGAACATTTTGGTACATGACTCTTTTTGAATTATGGTTTTCTCAGGGTATATGCCCAGTAGTGGGATTGCTGGGTCGTATGGTAGTTCTATTTTTAGTTTTTTAAGGAACCTCCATACTGTTCTCCGTAGTGGCTGTATCAATTTACATTCCCACCAACAGTGCAAGAAGGTTCCCTTTTCTCCACACCCTCTCCAGCATTTATTGTTTCTAGATTTTTTGATGATGGCCATTCTGACCAGTGTGAGATGATATCTCATTGTAGTTTTGATTTGCATTTCTCTAATGATTAATGATGTTGAGCATTCTTTCATGTGTTTGTTGACAATCTGTATATCCTGTTTGGAGAAATGTCTATTTAGGTCTTCTGCCCATTTTTGGATTGGGTTGTTTGTTTTTTTGATATTGAGTTACATGAGCTGCTTGAAATTTTGGAGATTAATCCTTTGTCAGTTGCTTCATTTGCAAATATTTTCTCCCATTCTGAGGGTTGTCTTTTCGTCTTGTTTATGGTTCCCTTTGCTGTGCAAAAGCTTTTAAGTTTCATTAGGTCCCATTTGTTTATTTTTGTTTTTATTTCCATTTCTCTATGAGGTGGGTCAAAAAGGGTCTTGCTGTGATTTATGTCATAGAGTGTTCTGCCTATATTTTCCTCTAAGAGTTTTATAGTGTCTGGCCTTACATTTAGGTCTTTAATCCATTTTGAGTTTATTTTTGTGAATGGTGTTAGGGAGCCTTCTAATTTCATTCTGTTACATGTAGCTGTCCAGTTTTCCCAGCACCACTTATTGCAGAGGCTTTCTTTTCTCCATTGTATATTTTTGCCTCCTTTATCAAAGATAAGGTGACCATATGTGCGTGGCTTTATCTCTGGGCTTTCTATCCTGTTCCACTGATCTATATTTCTGTTTTTGGGCCAGTACCATACTGTCTTGATTACTGTAGCTTTGTAGTATAGTCTGAAGTCAAGTCCGGGAGCCTGATTCCTCCAGACCCGTTTTTCTTTCTCAAGATTGCTTTGGCTATTCGGGGTCTTTTGTGTTTCCATACAAATTGTGAAATTTTTTGTTCTAGTTCTGTGAAAAATGCCATTGGTAGTTTGATAGGGATTGCATTGAATATGTAGATTGCTTTGGGTAGTATAGTCATTTTCACAATATTGATTCTTCCATTCTAAGAACATGGTACATCTCTCCATCTGTTTGTATCATCTTTAATTTCTTTCATCAATGTCCTATAGTTTTCTGCATACAGGTCTTTTGTCTCCTTAGGTAGGTTCATTCCTAGGTATTTTATTCTTTTTGTTGCAGTCGTAAATGAGAGTGTTTTCTTAATTTCACTTTCAGATTTTTCATCATTAGTGTATAGGAATGCAAGAGATTTCTGTGCATTAATTTTGTATCCTACTACTTTACCAAATTCATTGATTAGCTCTAGTAGTTTTCTGGTAGCATCTTTAGGATTCTCTATGTATAGTATCATGTCAGCTGCAAACAGTGACACTTTTACTTCTTCTTTTCCAATTTGGATTCCTTTTATTTCTTTTTCTTCTCTGATTGCTGTGGCTAAAACTTCCAAAACTTTGTTGAATAATAGTGGTGAGAGTGGGTAACCTTGTCTTGTTCCTGATCTTAGAGGAAATGGTTTCAGTTTTTCACCATTGAGGACGATGTTGGCTGTGGGTTTGTCATATGTGGCCTTTATTATGTTGAGGTAAGTTCCCTCTATGCCTACTTTCTGGAGGGTTTTTATCATAAATGGGTGCTGAATTTTGTCGAAAGCTTTCTCTGCATCTACTGAGTTGATCATATGGTTTTCTCCTTCAATTTGTGAATATGGTGTATCACATTGATTGATCTACATATATTGAAGAATCCTTGCATTCCTGGGATAAACTCCACTTGATCATGGTCTATGATCCTTTTAATGTGCTGTTGGATTTTGTTTGCTAGTATTTTGTTGAAGATTTTTGCATCTCTGTTCATCAGTGATACTGGCCTGTGGTTTTCTTCCTTTGTGACATCTTTGTCTCGTTTTGGTATGAGGGTGATGGTGGCCTCGTAGAATGAGTTTGGGAGTGTTCCTCCCTCTGCTATATTTTGGAAGAGTTTGAGAAGGATAGGTGTTAGCTCTTCTCTAAATGTTTGATAGAATTCGCCTGTGAAGCCATCTGGTCCTGGATTTTTGTTTGTTGGAAGATTTTTAACCACAGTCTCAATTTCAGTGCTTATGATTGGTCTGTTCATATTTTCTATTTCTTCCAGGTTCAGTCTCAGAAGTTGTGCATTTCTTAGAATTTGTCCATTTCCTCCAGGTTGTCCATTTTATTGGCATATAGTTGCTTTTAGTAATCTCTCATGATCCTTTGTATTTCTGCAGTGTCAGTTGTTACTTCCCCTTTTTCATTTCTATTCTATTGATTAGAGTCTTCTCCCTTTTTTTCTTGATGAGTCTGGCTAATGGTTCATCAGTTTTGTTTATCTTCTCAAAGAACCAGCTTTTAATTTTATTGATCGTTGCTATCATTTCCTTCATTTCTTTTTCATTTAATTCTGATCTGATGTTTATGATTTCTTTCCTTCTGCTAACTTTGGGGGTTTTTTTGTTCTTCTTTCTCTCATTGCTTTAGGTGTCAGGTTAGGTTTATTTGAGATGTTTCCTGTTTCTTAAGGTAGGATTGTATTGCTATAAATTTCCCTCTTAGAACTGCTTTTGCTGCATCCCGTAGGTTTTGGGTCATCGTGTTTTCATTGTCATTTGTTTTTAGGTATTTTTTGATTTCCTCTTTGAGTTCTTCAGTGATCTCTTGGTTATTAAGTAGTGTATTGTTTAACCTCCATGTGTTTGTATTTTTTACAGATTTTTTCCTGTAATTGACATCTAGTCTCATAGTGTTGTGGTCAGAAAAGATACTTGATATGATTTCAATTTTCTTAAATTTACCAAGGCTTGATTTGTGACCCAAGATATGATCTATCCTGGAGAATGTTCCATGAGCACTTGAGAAGAAAGTGTATTCTGTTGTTTTTGGACGGAATGTCCTATAAATATCAATTAAGTCCATCTTGTTTAATGTGTCATTTAAAGCTTGTGTTTCCTTACTTATTTTCATTTTGGATGATCTATCCATGGGTGAAAGTGGGGTGTTAAAGTCCCCTACTATGATTGTGTTACTGTCAATTTCCCCTTTTATGGCTGTTAGCATTTGCCTTATGTATTCAGGTGCTCCTATGTTGGGTGCATAAATATTTACAATTGTTATATCTTCTTCTTGGATTGATCCCTTGATCATTATGTAGTGTCCTTCTTTGTCTCTTGTAATAGTCTTTGTTTTAAAGTCTAT
Source organism: Balaenoptera physalus (assembly GCF_965194825.1). NCBI lineage: Eukaryota > Metazoa > Chordata > Mammalia > Artiodactyla > Balaenopteridae > Balaenoptera > Balaenoptera physalus. The sequence continues at coordinate 81,236,684 of NC_138891.1, forward strand.
TTTGTCTGATAGGAGAATTGCTACTCCAGCTTTCTTTTGATTTCCATTTACATGGAATATCTTTCTCCATCCCCTCACTTTCAGTCTGCATGTGTCTTTAGGTCTGATGTGGGTCTCTTGCAGATAGCATATATACGGGTCTTGTTTTTGTATCCATTCAGCCCGTCTGTTTCTTTTGGTTCGAGCATTTAATCCATTTACATTTAAGGTAATTATAGATATGTATGTTCCTATTACCATTTTCTTAATTGTTTTGGGTTTGTTATTGTAGGTCTTGTCCTTCTCTTGTGTTTCCTGCCTAGAGAAGTTCCTTTAGCCTTTGTGTAAAGCTGGTTTGGTTGTGCTGAATTCTCTTAGCTTTTGCTTATCTGTAAAGGTTTTAATTTCTCCGTCAAATCTGAATGAGATCCTTGCTGGATAGAGTAATGTTGGTTGTAGGTTTTTCCCTTTCATCACTTTAAATATGTCCTGCCACGCCGTTGTGGCTTGGAGAGTTTCTGCTGAAAGATCAGCTGTTAACCTTATGGGGATTCCCTTGTATGTTATTTGTTGTTTTTCCCTTGCTGCTTTTAATATTTTTTCTTTGTATTTAATTTTTGATAGTTTGATTAATATGTGTCTTGGCGTGTTTCTCCGTGGATTTATCCTATATGGGACTCTGTGCTTCCTGGACTTGATTAACTACTTCCTTTCCCATATTAGGGAAGTTTTCAACTATAATCTCTTCAAATATTTTCTCAGTCCCTTTCTTTTTCTCTTCTTCTTCTGGGACCCCTATAATTCGAATGTTGGTGCGTTTAATATTGTCCCAGAGGTCTCTGAGACTGTCCTCAATTCTTTTCATTCTTTTTTCTTTATTCTGCTCTGCAGTAGTTATTTCCACTATTTTATCTTCCAGGTCACTTATCCTTTCTTCTGCCTCAGATATTCTGCTCTTGATCCCTTCTAGAGAATTTTTAATTTCATTTATTGTGTTGTTCATGATTGTTTGTTTGCTCTTTAGTTCTTCTAGGTCCTTGTTAAACGTTTCTTGTATTTTCTGCATTCTATTTCCAAGATTTTGGATCATCTTTACTATCATTATTCTGAATTCTTTTTCATGTGGCTGCCTATTTCCTCTTCATTTGTTAGGTCTGGTGGGTTTTTACCTTGCTCCTTCATCTGCTGTGTGTTTCTTTGTCTTCTCATTTTCCTTAACTTGCTGTGTTTGGGGTCTCCTTTTCGCAGGCTGCAGGTTCGTAGTTCCCATTGTTTTTGGTGTCTGCCCCCCGTGGGTAAGGTTGGTTCAGGGGGTTGTGTAGGCTTCCTGGTTGAGGGGACTAGTGCCTGTGTTCTGGTGGATGAGGCTGGATCTTGTCTTTCTGGTGGGCACGTCCACGTCTCGTGGTGTGTTTTGGGGTGTCTGTGACCTTATTATGATTTTAGGAAGCCTCTCTGCTAACGGCTGGGGGCTGTGTTCCTGTCTTGCTAGTTGTTTGGCATAGGGTGTCCAGCACTGTAGCTTGCTGGTTGTTGAGTGGAGCTGGGTCTTGGCGTTGAGATGGAGACCTCTGGGAGATTTTTGCCATTTGATAGTATGTGGAGCTGGGAGGTCTCTCGTGGACCAATGTCCTGAACTCGGCTCTCCCACCTCAGAGGCACAGCCCTGATGCATGGCTGGAACACCAAGAGCCTGTCATCCACACAGCTCAGAATAAAAGGGAGAAAAAAAGAAAGAAAGAAAAAGGTAAAATAAAATTTTAAAATGTTATTAAAATAAAAAACAAAAAATAATTATTAAAAAAAACTTTTTAAAGTAATTTTAAAAAAAGAAAGAAGAGAACAACCAAACCAAAAAACAAATCCACCAGTGATAACAAGCGCTGAAAACTATACTAAAAAACAACAACAACAAAAAAAACCCACAGAAAGACAGAACCCTAGGACAAATGGTAAAAGCAAAGCTATACAGACAAAATCACACACAGAAGCATACGCATACACACTCACAAAAAGAGAAAAAGGAAAAAAATGTATAAATATTGTTGCTCCCAAAGTCCACCTCCTCAGTTTGGGATGATTCCTTGGCTATTCAGGTATTCCACAGATGCAGTTGATTGTGTCGATTTAATCCACTGTTCCTGAGCCTGCTGGGAGAAATTTCCCTTTCTCTTCTTTGTTCGCACAGCTCGTGGGGTTCAGGTTTGGATTTGGCCCCGCCTTTGCATGTAGGTTGCCTGAGGGCTTCTGTTCTTCGCTCAGACAGGACGGGGTTAAAGTAGCAGCTGATTCGGGGGCTCTGGCTCACTCAGGCCGTGGGGAGGGCAGGATACGGATGCGGGGCGAGCCTGCGGTGGCAGAGGCTGGCGTGACGTTGCACCAGCCTGAGGCGTGCAGTGCGTTTTCCCGGGGAATTTGTCCCTGGATCACGGGACCCTGGCAGTGGTGGGCTGCACAGGCTCCCGGGAGGGGAGGTTTGGATAGTGACCTGTGCTTGCCCACAGGCTTCTTGGTGGCGGCAGCAGCAGCCTTAGCGTCCCATGCCCGTCTCTGGGGTCCGTGCTGATAGCCGTGGCTTGCGCCCGTCTCTGGAGCTCCTTTAAGTGGCGCTCTTAATCCGCTCTCCTTGCGCACCAGGAAACTAAGAGGCAAGAAAAAGTCTCTTGTCTCTTCGGCAGCTCCAGACTTTTTCCCAGATTCCCTCTCGTCTAGCCGTGGCGCACTAGCCCCCCTTCGGGCTGTGTTCACGCTGCCAACCCCAGTCCTCTCCCTGGGATCCAACCGAAGCCCGAGCCTCAGCTCCCAGCCTCCGCCTGCCCCAGCGGGTGAGCAGACAAGCCTCTCGGGCTGGTGAGTGCTGGTCGGCACCGATCCTCTGTGCGGGAATCTTTCTGCTTTGCCCTCCGCACCCCTGTTGCTGTGCTCTCCTCCGTGGCCCCGAAGCTACCCCCCTCCGCCACCTGCAGTCTCCACCCGCGAAGGGGCTTCCTAGTGTTTGGAAACCTTTCCTACTTCACGGCTCCCTCCCAGTGGTGCAGGTCCCGTCCCTATTCTTTTGTCTCTGTTTTTTCTTTTTTCTTTTGCCCTACCCAGGTACATGGGGAGTTTCTTGCCTTTTGGGAGGTCTGAGGTCTTCTGCCAGTGTTCAGTAGGTGTTCTGTAGGAGTTGTTCCACATGTAGATGTATTTCTGATGTATTTGTGGTGAGGAAGGTGATTGCCATGTCTTACTCTTCTGCCGTCTTGAAGCTCCTCCCTCGTTGTAGTGTTCGGACCTCTGACTCCTGATACTGATTGCTCTCCTTCTGTGAATTCAAGGACAGCCAGCTAAGAATGGCTTCGGTAGTCAGTTCCTTGGTGCAGTCACATTTTCTTGGAATATTATTCCTTACCTATCATTCCATCAACAGTTATGCACGACATGTTTCTCTGAGGAGTTCATTGCTGTTTCCTTTGTCTGGAGTATGGTCCTGTCTCCTTGATGTTTAATTATTCTTCTCCCTGTATTTACAGATCTCACACAAAACTCAGACCATCCACAGTCTTTCCTTTTTGAGTTAATCCCATCAGTCTTTTCCTTTTCTGACATCCAGTAGCATATGTAATCTGAGCCAGACATCTTACCTAGTGGCTTGGATCTTCTCTAAGCAGAGCCCTGTGGCTTACAGTTCATGATAGGAAACATTGAAATTGACTCCCAGTTTAAAGAAAAATCTTCCATACATATTGGAGGGCAGGTAGCCTATCTGCACTTCTTGCCTAATCCAGACATCACCTCCAAAATGCAGTCTTTAACGTCCAGTGAAATCCGGTGTATCCAACTTTATTTATTAGTAAAGTGGTCTTCTCTCACACACACACACACATTTTGCATGTGCCTCTGTAGTCCATAACATTCAGCAGAAGTAAGTTACTGCTGGGAGGAAAGAGGGGAGTTAGCACTTGGAATACATGAAATGGGATGATGACTTCTGTTAATGTAGAGAATCTCATTTGCTGCTTTTGTGTTCCTCACAATGCTTAACTCAGTGCTAAGGACAAAACTTGCCCTTAATAAATATCTGTTCTCTGTTCATCTACACTTCTGTTTCATTTTATTGTTATAATAATGCCTTTTGTGATAGTTAAGTGTTGATGAACATCTGTTTTAAAGTATATTTATTAATATACTTGTCATTAACTCAGCTTTTTACGCACTGCACTTACATCTAGTGTTCTTCATTTTTGAATCATTTCAGTGGCAGAAGCAATCATGGCTATCAAATGTTTACATTTCTTGAGGTTACTGTAGTGAATATTCATGCATCCCTTTGTAATAGTGTACTTTATATTGCTGCTTATGACACCATTTTTATTGTTTTCACTGTTTTCATTAGTTGGAGACTAATGCAGTGCTTCCTACAAGATCCCTAGACACTCATATAAGTCATCTCTGGGTACATTGTGATAAAGTAAGGGAAGGGAAAAATTAAATTACCAAGTTTAGTCACAAAATATGCCTACTTTCCTCCTTGCTTTTCCCTCTAAAGCATGAGTGGTGGTCACAGTGATGGTAATTATGATGGCTTCTGGATTTTGGTTCACTGCCACATTTGTCAACTTTATTTATTTCTCTTCTTCTTTTATGAAAGAACAACAATAGTCTTCATCATTGACAAGGTTAGTTGTGAACTTTAACCCTTCCTTTTTGCAACTTTGAATTTTTTAAAAGTACCATATTCTATGAAATATTACAGAGAACTTTGCAGAAATATTTGATTCGGAGAAATACAAGAAAAGAGGTGGTTTGCAAGTGATTGTGGAATAAGCAGGGTTAAGTTTATGATTTCCTTTTTCTTTTGAATGTCCAGTTTTGGATTGTAGTACCTTTGATTTTAGGAAAAGAGCTGTGCAGCTGCTGTAAACCTCACTCATTAATGACGTTAATGTTAATGTCTCCTAATCAAGTCAGAACTTTGTAACACGCTCAGTAGCCCAGGGAAAGCAGGAAAGGTAAGGAAATTTGGAGGGTGATGTCCTTTCTTGGAGGTAAAGAAAGGAATGTTGGTTTCATGAGCCCTGATAAAGTTTGCAACAAAACCAGCTGTTCCTTTACTCTGGCCTATAGAGAAGGCACTTTCCTCTGAAGCCTCTCCTAGCAGTTGGCTGCTGTTTCAAAGTAGAAATTACTTTTACTCTATAAAACAGGGGTGATAGTAATTGCATTGAAAAATTATGTTTGAAATAAGTTGCTTGTAAAATAAGTGATGATTGGAGGAAGTAAGCTCGCCTGTGAGGCATGGAGAGCATAGAGGTTAAGAGCATGCATGCCCTCTGGAGACAGGCTTCCTGTATTTGGGACTGGGCTCTGTCATTTATTTGCAGTAAGTTGGCAAATTACTTAATCCCTCTCTGTCTCACTTTTCTTATCTGTATAGTAATAGTACTTATATAAAGGTTGTAAAGCTTGAGCTAATACATGTGAAGAACTCAGGATGGTTCTTAACACATAGTAAGTGCTCATTAAAGGGCTAGATACTATTAGAACTATTATTATTTTAAAAAGAAACATCACCTGAAGCTTACTAATATGTAAATGTGTGATGTTTTATGAAAAGGAATCTGAAAAATAATACCACCCCATTTTATAGGAGTACCAAAGTCAAATGCTTGTGTGTGTGTGTGTGTGCGCACGTGTGTTTTTGTGTGTTTAGGGGAATCAAGAAATGTTAGATATATTGGCCAACTGAGGATTACCATGTCTAAAAGTATTTAATTTAGATTAAGAGCAAAAAATGCTGTGATCACCAAACCAGACCCATCTGTCAGCCAAGTTAGGTCCATGGATCACCTGTTTGCAATCCCTGGTGTGGAGGAAACATGCATGATGAACAGTTTAGCTCTATAAAAAAACTAAGAATCTAAAACTGTGCTACCCATTAGCCACACATGGATATTTAAATTTAAATTAATTAAAATAAAAGTTTGGTTCCTCAGTCACACTAGGTACAATTCAAGTGTGCAATAGTCATGTGTGGCTAGTAATATATTGGAGAATGTATATATAGAACATTTTCATCATTACAGAAAGTTCTATTGGATAGAGCTGACCTAATGGTTTATAAAAATATTCACACATTACTGTCTACCCACTTACATGTACCTCCATGAGAAATGGCCAGGCCAAAGGCAGTAGACCAGTAGTTTACAGTAGTATGGGATTGGGAGGAATTGTTTTCTGCTTGGTTTTACATTATAGCTGTTAATCCACTCCCTAGCAGCAGTTTATAAGTTTGTTTTTGAAGTATTTTTAAGAAAGCTCTTTGGTGACTGTAGGCTTCTGGCACTAGGTGGATCTCATTTGAGGAGAAAATTCTATAGGGTAGGGGAATAGAAAGGGTGGTTTTCCCCACAGAACTTCAAAAGATACATTATTAGTGCTTTTCCAGGGATGAATGGGAAAATTGAACTGAGGTATATATGTGTTTGCATTTGTGTGTATTTCCTCCCACTCAGAAAAATACATCAGTGAGAAACTTAAATATTCTTTATAGAATATATAAAATGCATATTGCCTTCGAAATTTTTTACCATCATAATAATCTTGTATCTCAAGTTGGCCATCAATATCTACTATTGCCAGAATAATGCTTTATCATGTATAGTGGGAAATAGCACACTTTTAATCATTTAATGGTGATTTGAAGAATTTTCGCTATTAGAACTACTGGAGGAGGCTTAAACTGGTGGTGGTGTGATGTAGCAGATAAAATTCCTTAGGGCTGTTCAGGTTAGTGGATAGAATTGTATCTCTATTGCCATTCATGATAGAGCCCATGTGTTACTCCTTGAACAAAGAAAGCATATAGAGGGAGTGTGTGTATGGCTATGGTTTCTTTAGGAAGAGCTGGTAGCATCAAATGTGTGTGTCAGGGGGAATTACCAGTTTTTCCTGAACAAATCTGTACTTCCATTCCTGACTCAATAAATATAGGGCAATTCTTTGTATTTTCTCTCTTTATTAAGCTTTTGCATTGGTAACTGTCCCCTCACCTCCCAATCTAATCTAATTTATTCCAAGCCTTGGGCTTGAGGATTATAACACATATACCAATTTTTATTGGTGAATGAATTTCAGATATTACACTCACATTAAAGTGAATGTATCCCTTCTCTAAGAGGTGAAGTATGCAGGGGCATATATTTGAGATGTGTGCGTTTTTCTTTATGTTTGTTATGTTTCAAAAATTTCACATTAAAATATGAAGTTACAGCTAATTTTATCTTATTTGTAAATGTTGGATTTATTTACTTTTGGTAACTAAATACTTTTTCTTGCTAATCCATCAATTTAAAGAACATTTATTCTTCTTTAGTTTTGTTCCTGATTATAAAAATAACTATTATAAATTTTATTTGCTTTATTTTGTTATTTTCTAATACAAGCATTTAGAGCTATAAAGTTCCCTTTAAGCACTAGTTTAGCTGCATCCCAAATATTTCAAGATTATAGAGAAAAATGCCCATGGCACTCCATGGCAAAGCCAAGGGGTTAATTCAAACCTGACTCATCATTACCATAGGGAAGCCCCCTAACCTTGATTATACTTATTTAAGGCCCTCTGGAGGAAGAAACTTAACTAAACTATGATCAGGGTAGAGAGGATCTCCCTGAAGTATGTGAGTAATCACTGAAAAAAACCCAACAAGCGGATACCTGGATACATGGGAAAGAAACAAAAAACTGAATCAGAGATCCTAAATTTGACCCAATTGGAAGTCCAGAATTTACTAAAAGAATGTAACAAAAAGATAAGGCACCGATTGACTTTTGCACCTCTACGACATAGGTTCTGAATTAATTTTAACATCTGTTGAAATGCATTTTCATTTCATGTCTTAATTGATGCTGGGACTCAAATTATAGTTATACCTGAGGATCTTCATAAATTTAAACAAGGTAATCCTGTACATGGGGATCCTACCAAATTTTAATAAGGTACCCCTAATACTCCTAGAGAAGTTACCAAATATGTAATAGAGAACAAATAGGCCTGTCTCACCTTACCCATTGGAATTAATGCCTTGCCTAAATTCCCCATGGTCATAGTATTTATTGCCCTAAAATATCCAAGGTGAGCATGGATGCACTGACCCAATGAATAATACGTTAAATTAAATTACATCTTTGACACTTACAGTTGGCTTGGAAATATGGGACTTGTTTGAATTCCTCCCCACTCCATGATTAAAATAGCTAATATTGCCCAATGTAAATGAAAATAAAGAGACTTCAAGAATTAAAACCCATATATAAGACCTTTTAACAGAATGGGTGATGACTCCTGCTCTTTCTCAGTTTAACAGCACAATCTGACCTGTTTTTAAACTCAGAAAGAACAAATGGTACCTCACAGTGGATTACCATAACTTTCAAGCCATGATCCTACCCATTAAGGCCTCCATTCCTAATATTATGGAAATTACTGACTCCATCTAATCAACAGCTTGTAGTACTTTGCAGTCATAGATTTGGCTAATACGTTCTGTTCAAAGCCTATTTCAGCAACCTCTCAACTGCAGTCTGCCTTCATCTTTGAAGAGTACACCTCTGCCCAGCTGTCCATGGGGTCCATCAATAGTCCTATTATTGTGTACAGTCTTTGCAGGCAAGATCTTCACCACATCCAGCTTTCTCCAGAAGCACAAGTATGACATCACCCTGGTGATATTCTCCTCCAAGGAGATCCACTTGACATACTCATTCAGGACATTCTAATACTCACAAAGGACATGAGCCATTGATTGCCCCACACATAGTACAGGGCCCTGCTACCTTTGTTAAATTCATGAAAATTATTTGATAAGCCAAGAGCCACTCCATCTCTGACATTGTCAAGAAACAGCTCATGGCCCTTTCAGCACCCACAAATGTTAAAATAGGCTCAACGTCTTTCTGGGTTTTGAAGACAACATATTTTTCATTAAAGAATTTTACTTAAGTGAATTTGTGCTGTTACTTCGAAACCAGCCCATCTTAAATGGGACTCCCTACAACAAAGGGCTATAGAATCTGTCCATATTGCAATACAGTGGCACTCCCGTTGGTGCCCCTCCTCCAACCCCAAGACTCTTTTACTACAGAGGCTTTAACAACCTCTTCTCATACCTCCTAGAATCTCTGGACCACCCTTAATGGCCACACAGCATTGACTTTTGATGCGATCAACTGGCCTCCTGGTCCCACGCTCTTTGCCATTAGATACTGAGATCTGGAAACAGAGGCTCTCATAGGCCTGAGCCATAACCTTTTAGACTGTCTCAACCTACAGCATCTGTGTTCAGCTCCGCAGTAGCTCTTCTCTATTGAGCTTCATCGAATCATGCCCTTTGCATGCACAGCTTCATCTTCAGCCAAAGACTTAGGGGAACTCTGTGTGGACATCTGGAGCTTGTTCTTTTTACAGCTCCTACTCTCTCGTGACCTACTTCACAAATTCCACCCACCTCGGTAACCCCAAACTTGAGTGTCTGCCTTTTCAGCTTGATGAGTATGCTGTGCTCTGCTTTGACTCCACTTGTCTTCACTAAGTCTAGAATGTACCTCAAGGCAGAAGGCTGGGACCATCATGGGACTCACCTCGTTACAGTCCTGTATGCCTCTTTTCCAAGTTCTGAAAGCAATTGCTTCATGTGTTCTGCTCAATTTTATAGCTCTTTGTATGCAATGAAGAGGGAGAGTATGATGCTCTTTAGTCTTTTATGGCTGGTAGTAGAAGTTATAATATATTTTTTACTAATACTTGATAGGAACTTTATCCTAACCATTTCAAGTAATATCATCAGCTTTATCCAATGGTATGCTATGTTTTAATTGTACATTATACTTAACTTCGTTTACATAATCTAGACAAGATGTTTTTACTTCGATCACACTCTTACTTCTTACATAGCTGTTGAGTTACTTGTAGGTTTTCTGCAGAACTTGTCTTTAATATTACCAGATTCAGTTGTATATAACTATGGTACATGATATGTATATTTTATGCTTTACACTTTTTATCGAATTCAACTCTCAAAATATTTCAGTAACTTTTAAAAATACATTTGAATTTTTTATACAATGTAATTAGATTATCATAAATAGGATATTCTGGCATTAATTGTAGCCAAATAGCTTTTGTATTTTCCCTATGACAGAGTAAGTTTTAAAACATCTTGTATTTAGTTTGAGTTCATGCAGAAACATTAATACCAATGTTTGATTTTCTAATTTAGAGAATATTTATTGATGTTTTCATGGGGGTTGTGACCTAATATATTAGAAGGTGGGGAGACATGAAACATAGATAATTAAAATGATTGAAATCACCAATTACAATTTCTCCTCTATAGTTTTTTTTTTTTTTTTTTTTTTTTTTTAACATCTTTATTGAAGTATAATTGCCTTACAATGGTGTGTTAGCTTCTGCTTTATAACAAAGTGAATCAGTTATACATATACAATATGTTCCCATTTCTCTTCCCTCTTGCATCTCCCTCCCTCCCACCCTCCCCATCCCATCCCTCTAGATGGTCACAAAGCACCGAGCTGATCTCCCTGTGCTATGCGGCTGCTTCCCACTAGTTATCTATTTTACATTTGGTAGTGTATATATGTCCATGACACTCTCTTACCCTGTCACATCTCACCCCACCCCCTCCCCATATCCTCAAGTCCATTCTCTAGTAGGTCTGTGTCTTTATTCCCGTCTTGCCACTAGGTTCTTCATGGCCTTTTTTTTTTTTTTTTTTTTTTTTCCCCTTAGATTCCGTATATATGTGTTAGCATACTGTATTTGTTTTTCTCTTTCTGACTTACTTCACTCTGTATGACAGACTCTAACTCCATCCACCTCATTACAAATACCTCCATTTCATTTCTTTTTATGGCTGAGTAATATTCCATTGTATATATGTGCCACATCTTCTTTATCCATTCATCTGTCGATGGACATTTAGATTGCTTCCATGTCCTGGCTATTGTAAATAGAGCTGCAATGAACATTTTGGTACATGACTCTTTTTGACCTATGGTTTTCTCAGGGTATATGCCCAGTAGTGGGATTGCTGGGTCGTATGGTAGTTCTATTTGTAGTTTTTTAAGGAACCTCCATACTGTTCTCCATAGTGGCTGTATCAATTTACATTCCCACCAACAGTGCAAGAGTGTTCCCTTTCCTCCACACCCTCTCCAGCATTTATTGTTTCTAGATTTTTTGATGATGGCCATTCTGACCGGTGTGAGATGATATCTCATTGTAGTTTTGATTTGCATTTCTCTAATGATTAATGATGTTGAGCATTCTTTCATGTGTCTGTAGGCCATCTGTATATCTTCTTTGGAGAAATGTCTATTTAGGTCTTCGGCCCATTTTTGGATTGGGTTGTTCGTTTTTTTGTTATTGAGCTGCATGAGCTGCTTGTAAATCTTGGAGATTAATCCTTTGTCAGTTGCTTCATTTGCAAATATTTTCTCCCATTCTGATGGTTGTCTTTTGGTCTTGTTTATGGTTTCCTTTGCTGTGCAAAAGCTTTTAAGTTTCATTAGGTCCCATTTGTTTATTTGTGTTCTTATTTCCATTTCTCTGGGAGCTGGGTCAAAAAGAATCTTGCTGTGATGTATGTCATAGAGTGTTCTGCCTATGTTTTCCTCTAAGAGTTTGATAGTGTCTGCCCTTACACTTAGGTCTTTAATCCATTTTGAGTTTATTTTTGTGCATGGTGTCAGGGAGTGTTCTATTTTCATACTTTTACATGTACCTGTCCAATTTTCCCAGCACCACTTATTGAAGAGGCTGTCTTTTCTCCACTGTATATGCTTGCCTCCTTTATCAAAAATAAGGTGTCCATATGTGTGTGGGTTTATCTCTGGGCTTTCTATCCTGTTCCATTGATCTATATTTCTGTTTTTGTGCCAGTACCAAACTGTCTTGATTACTGAAGCTTTGTAATATAGTCTGAAGTCAGGGAGCCTGATTCCCCCAGCTCCATTTTTCGTTCTCAAGATTGCTTTGGCTATTCGGGGTCTTTTGTGTTTCCATACAAATTGTGAAATTTTTTGTTCTAGTTCTGTGAAAAATGCCAGTGGTAGTTTGATAGGGATTGCATTGAATCTGTAGATTGCTTTGGGTAGTAGAGTCATTTTCACAATGTTGATTCTTCCAATCCAGGAACATGGTATATCTCTCCATCTATTTGTATCATCTTTAATTTCTTTCATCAGTGTCTTATAATTTTCTGCATACAGGTCTTTTGTCTCCTTAGGTAGGTTTATTCCTAGATATTTTATTCTTTTTGTTGCAATGGTAAATGGGAGTGTTTTCTTAATTTCACTTTCAGATTTTTCGTCATTAGTGTATAGAAATGCAAGAGATTTCTGTGCATTAATTTTGTATCCTGCTACTTTACCAAATTCATTGATTAGCTCTAGGAGTTTTCTGGTAGCATCTTTAGGATTCTCTATGTATAGTATCATGTCATCTGCAAATAGTGACAGCTTTACTTCTTCTTTTCCGATTTGGATTCCTTTTATTTCTTTGTCTTCTCTGATTGCTGTGGCTAACACTTCCAAAACTATGTTGAATAATAGTGGTGAGAGTGGGCAACCTTGTCTTGTTCCTGATCTTAGTGGAAATGGTTTCAGTTTTTCACCATTGAGGACAATGTTGGCTGTGGGTTTGTCATATATGGCCTTTATTATGTTGAGGAAAGTTCCCTCTATGCCTACTTTCTGCAGGGCTTTTATCATAAATGGGTGTTGAATTTTGTCGAAAGCTTTCTCTGCATCTATTGAGATGATCATATGGTTTTTCTCCTTCAGTTTGTTAATATGATGTATCACATTGATTGATTTGCGTATATTGAAGAATCCTTGCATTCCTGGGATAAACCCCACTTGATCATGGTGTATGATCCTTTTAATGTGCTGTTGGATTCTGTTTGCTAGTATTTTGTTGAGGATTTTTGCATCTATGTTCATCAGTGATATTGGCCTGTAGTTTTCTTTCTTTGTGACATCTTTGTCTGGTTTTGGTATCAGGGTGATGGTGGCCTCGTAGAATGAGTTTGGGAGTGTTCCTCCCTCTGCAATATTTTGGAAGAGTTTGAGAAGGATAGGTGTTAGCTCTTCTCTAAATGTTTGATAGAATTCACCTGTGAAGCCATCTGGTCCTGGGCTTTTGTTTGTTGGAAGGTTTTTAATCACAGTTTCAATTTCAGTGCTTGTGATTGGTCTGTTCATATTTTCTATTTCTTCCTGGTTCAGTCTCGGCAGTTTGTGCCTTTCTAAGAATCTGTCCATTTCTTCCAGGTTGTCCATTTTATTGGCATAGAGTTGCTTGTAGTAATCTCTAATGATCTTTTGTATTTCTGCAGTGTCAGTGGTTACTTCTCCTTTTTCATTTCTAATTCTATTGATCTGAGTCTTCTCCCTTTTTCTCTTGATGAGTCTGGCTAATGGTTTATCAATTTTGTTTATCTTCTCAAAGAACCAGCTTTTAGTTTCATTGATTTTTGCTATTGTTTCCTTCATTTCTTTTTCATTTATTTCTGACCTGATCTTTATAATTTCTTTCCTTCTGCTGGCTTTGGGGTTTTTTTGTTCTTCTTTCTCTAATTGCTTTAGGTGCAAGGTTAGGTTGTTTATTCGAGATGTTTCCTGTTTCTTGAGGTAGGCTTGTATTGCTATAAACTTCCCTCTTAGCACTGCTTTTGCTGCGTCCCATAGGTTTTGGGTCGTCGTATCTCCATTGTCATTTGTTTCTAGGTATTTTTTGATTTCCCCTTTGATTTCTTCAGTGATCACTTCGTTATTAAGTAATGTATTGTGTAGCCTCCATGTGTTTGTATTTTTTACAGGTCTTTTCCTGTAATTGATATCTAGTCTCATAGCGTTGTGGTCAGAAAAGATACTTGATACGATTTCAATTTTCTTAAATTTACCAAGGCTTGATTTGTGACCCAAGATATGATCTATCCTGGAGAATGTTCCATGAGCACTTGAGAAAAATGTGTATTCTGTTGTTTTTGGATGGAATGTCCTATAAATATCAATTAAGTCAATCTTGTTTAATGTATCATTTAAAGCTTGTGTTTCCTTATTTATTTTCATTTTGGATGATCTGTCCATTGGTGAGAGTGGGGTGTTAAAGTCCCCTACTATGATTGTGTTGCTGTCGATTTCCCCTTTTATGGCTGTTAGTATTTGCCTTATGTATTGAGGTGCTCCTATGTTGGGTGCATAAATATTTACAATTGTTATACCTTCCTCTTGTATCGATCCCTTGATCATTATATAGTGTCCTTCTTTGTCTCTTGTAATAGTCTTTATTTTAAAGTCTATTTTGTCTGATATGAGAATTGCTACTCCAGCTTTCTTTTGATTTCCATTTGCATGGAATATCTTTTTCCATCCCCTCACTTTCAGTCTATATGTGTCTCTAGGTCTGAAGTGGGTCTCTTGTAGACAGCATATATATGGGTCTTGTTTTTGTATCCATTCAGCCAGCCTGTGTCTTTTGGTGGGAGCATTTAATCCATTTACATTCAAGGTAATTATCGATATGTATGTTCCTATTCCCATTTTCTTAAATGTTTTGGGTTTGTTATTGTAGGTGTTTTCCTTCTCTTGTGTTTCTTGCCTAGAGAAGTTCCTTTAGCATTTGTTGTAAAGCTGGTTTGGTGGTGCTGAACTCTCTCAGCTTTTGCTTGTCTGTAAAGGTTTTAATTTCTCCATCGAATCTGAATGAGATCCTTGCTGGGTAGTGTAATCTTGGTTGCAGGTTTTTCTCCTTCATCACTTTAAGTATATCCTGCCACTCCCTTCTGGCTTGCAGAGTTTCTGCTGAAAGATCAGATGTTAACCTTATGGGGATTCCCTTGTGTGTTATTTGTTTTTTTTCCCTTGCTGCCTTTAATATGTTTTCCTTATATTTAATTTTTGACAGTTTGATTAATATGTGTCTTGGTGTGTTTCTCCTTGGGTTTATCCTGTATGGGACTCTCTGTGCTTCCAGGACTTGATTAACTATTTCCTTTCCCATATTAGGGAAGTTTTCAACTATAATCTCTTCAAATATCTTCTCAGTCCCTTTCTTTTTCTCTTCTTCTTCTGGGACCCCTATAATTCGAATGTTGGCGCGTTTAATGTTGTCCCAGAGGTCTCTGAGACTGTCCTCAGTTCTTTTCATTCTTTTTTCTTTATCCTGCTCTGCAGTAGTTATTTCCACCATTTTATCTTCCAGGTCACTTATCCTTTCTTCTGCCTCAGTTATTCTGCTATTGATCCCATCTAGAGTATTTTTAATTTCATTTATTGTGGTTTTCATCATTGCTTGGTTCCTCTTTAGTTCTTCTACGTCCTTGTTAAATGTTTCTTGCATTTTGTCTATTCTATTTCCAAGATTTTGGATCATCCTTACTATCATTATTCTGAATTCTTTTTCAGGTAGACTACCTATTTCCTCTTCATTTGTTAAGTCTGGTATGTTCTGACCCTGCTCCTTCATCTGCTGTGTGTTTTTCTGTCGTCTCATTTTGCTTATCTTACTGTGTTTGGGGTCTCCTTTTCACAGGCTGCAGGTTCGTAGTTCCTGTTGTTTTTGGTATCTGTCCCCAGTGGCTAAGGTTGGTTCAGTGGGTTGTGTAGGCTTCCTGGTGGAGGGAACTAGTGCCTGAGCTCTGGTGGATGAGGTTGGCTCTTGTCTTTCTGGTGGGCACGTCCACGTCTGGTGGTGTATTTTGGGGTGTCTGTGGCCTTATTATGATTTTAGGCAGCCTCTCTGCTAATGGATGGGGCTGTGTTCCTGTCTTGCTAGTTGTTTGGCATAGGGTGTCCAGCACTGTAGCTTGCTGGTCGTTGAGTGAAGCTGGGTCTTGATGTTGAGATGGAGCTCTCTGAGAGATTTTTGCCGTTTGGTATTACGTGAAGCTGGGAGGTCTCTTGTGGACCAGTGTCCTGAAGTTGGCTCTCCCACCTCAGAGGCACGGCCCTGATGCCTGGCTGGAGCACCAAGAGCCTTTCGTCCACACGGCTCAGAGTAAAAGGGAGAAAAAATAGAAAGAAAGAAAGAAAGAAAGAGGCTATAATATAGTGAAGTAAAATAAAGCTATTGTAAAGCAAAGCTATACAGACAAAATCGCACCCAGAAGCATATACATATACACTCACAAATAAAGGAAAAGGGGAAAAATTAATATATCCTGCTCCCAAAGTCCACCTCCTGAATTTGGGATGATTCGTTGTCTATTCAGGTATTCACCAGATGCAGGCACATCAAGTTGTTTGTGGAGTTTTAATCCGCTGCTTCTAAGGTTGCTGGGAGAGATTTCCCCTTATCTTCCCTGTTCGCACAGTTCCTGGGGTTCAGCTTTGGATTTGGACCCGCCTCTGCGTGTAGGTCGCCTGAGGGCGTCTATTCCCCGCACAGACAGGACGGGGTTAAAGGAGCAGCTGCTTCGGGGGCTCTGGCTCCCTCAGGCCGCGGGGAGGGAGGTGTACAGAGGAGGCGGGGTGAGCCTGCGGCGGCCGAGGCCGGCGTGACGTTGCACCAGCCTGAGGCGGGCAGTGCGTTCTCCCGGGGAACTTGTCCCCGGATCACGGGACCCTGGCAGTGGCGGGCTGCACAGGCTCCCGGGAGGGGCGATGTGGAGAGTGACTTGTGCTCACACACAGGCTTTTTGGAGGCGGCAGCAGCAGCCCCAGCGTCTCACGCCCGTCTCTGGGGTCCGTGCTGATCGCCGCGGCTCACGCCTTTCTCTGGAGTTCGTTTAGGCGGCACTCTGAATCCCCTCTCCTTGCGCGCCGCGAAACAAAGAGGCAAGAAAAAGTCTCTTGCCTCTTCGGCAGCTGCAGACTTTTTCCCGGACTCCCTACCAGCCAGCTGTGGTGCGCTAACCCCTTCAGGCTGTGTTCACGCCGCCAGCCCCAGTCCTCTCCCTGCGATCCAACCGAAACCGAAACCCGAGCCTCAGCTCCCAGCCCCGCCCGCCGAGCAGACAAGCCTCTCGGGCTGGTGAGTGCTGCTCCGCGCCAAGCCTCTGTGCGGGAGTCTCTCCGTTTTTTTCCTCTGCGCCCCTGTTGCTGTGGGGTCTGCGGTGATCGCCGCGGCTCGCGCCCTTCTCTGGAGTTCGTTTAGGCGGCGCTCTGAATCCCCTCTCCTTGCGCGCCGCGAAACAAAGAGGCAAGAAAAAGTCCCTTGACTCTTCGGCAGCTGCAGACTTTTTCCCGGTCTCCCTCCCAGCCCGCTGTTGTGTGCTAATCCCTTCAGGCTGTGTTCACGCCGCCAGCCCCAGTCCTCTCCCTGCGATCCAACCAAAACCGAAACCCGAGCCTCAGCTCCCAGCCCCGCCCGCCCCGGCGGGTGAGCAGACAAGCCTCTCGGGCTGGAGAGTGCTGCTCGGCGCCGAGCCTCTGTGCGGGAATCTCTCCGTTTTTCCCCCTGCGCCCCTGTTGCTGTGGGATCCGCGTTGGTAGCTGCGGCTCGCGCCCGTCTCTGAAGTTCGTTTAGGCAGCGCTCTGAATCCCCTCTCCTCGCGCACCAGGAAACAAAGAGGGAAGAAAAAGTCTCTTGCCTCTTCGGCAGCTGCAGACTTTTTCCCGGACTCCCTCTTGGCTAGCTGTGGTGCACTAACGCCTTCAGGCTGTGTTCACGCCGCCAACCCCAGTCCTCTCCCTGCGATCTGACCGAAGCCCGAGCCTCAGCTCCCAGCCCCGCCCGCCCCGGCGGGTGAGCAGACAAGCCTCTCGGGCTGGAGAGTGCTGCTCGGCGCCGAGCCTCCGTGCGGGAACCTCTCCGCTTTGCCCTCCGCACCCCTGTGGCTGCGCTCTCCTCCGTGGCTCCGAAGCTTCCCCCCTCTGCCACCCGCAGTCTCTGCCCGCGAAGGGGCTTCCTAGTGCGTGGAAATCTTTCCTCCTTCACGGCTCCCTCCCACTGGAGCAGGTGCCGTCCCTATTCTTTTGTCTCTGTTATTTATTTTTTCTTTTGCCCTACCCAAGTACGGGGGGAGTTTCTTGCCTTTTTGGAGGTCGGACGTTTTCTGCCAGCGTTCAGTGGGTGTTCTGTAGGAGCAGTTCCACGTGTAGATGTATTTCTACTGTATCTGTGGGAAGGAAGGTGATCTCCGCGTCTTACTCTTCCGCCATCTTCCCGAGGACCTCCTCTATAGTTTTAATCTGTTTTCATCCAAAAACTTTAAAATAACTTAAGTTTTCCAGAAATTATTAGAATGGACTGAGTTCACAGTTATTTCCTTTCTCTCTATCATCTATCATTTGGTAAACAGCGAAATGAGTAATGGAATAACAGTGGAAAAGATAAAGGAACATAAATTTCAGGCTTCTTATTCAGAAATACTTGAGATTTATTCCTTAGTTTTTGAGTTTATGTCTTTTATGCAACAAATCTGATACAGTGGAAAAGACACTGAGCTGGGAATTGAGGATTAGCACTAACTAACGGTGATTTCAGACCTGTGACTTCCCTGTTATGGGGGAAGTTTTTCATTTATGAAATAAAGGGATTGGATTAGATGATATTTAAGGTCACTTTCTACCATTTTGACATTCAGAAAAGCTTCTAATTAAAACAAACAAACAAACATTAAAATGACACCTAAGGGGGGCTTCCCTGGTGGCGCAGTGGTTGAGAATCCTCCTGCCAATGCAGGAGACATGGGTTCGATCCCTGGTCTGGGAAGATCCCACATGCCATGGAGCAACTAAGCCCGTGCTTCGCAACTACTGAGCCTGTGCTCTAAAGCCCATGAGCCACAACTACTGAGCCGGTGTGCTGCAACTACTGAAGCCCACACGCCTAGAGCTGGTGCTCCAAAGCAACAGAAGCCACCTCAATGAGAAGCCCATGCACTGCAATAAAGAGTAGCCCCCGCTTGCCACAGCTGGCGAAAGCCCGCACACAGCAATGAAGACCCAACACAGCCAAAAATAAATAAATGAAATAAATAAATTTATATATAAAAAAATGACACCTAAGGTCTAGGATTTACCCTAAACCTTGATTTTTACATGAAAAGTGAAAGAATCTGTGAGCTCTGTAGGGAATCTTAAGGGTGGCACATAAAACCATCCAAAATAAATACTTTCAAAGAGACTCCGAATGAAAGAAGAACAGGAGAGCAACAGTGGCAAATGCCATCTGGTCACTGACTTTATTTCTGAGTACAGCTTGGGTAATTAATACTTTTAGGAATAGAAAACTCACTGTAGCAGACAGCAGAAGGAAGAAGAACTACAGCCCTGCAGCCTGTGGAACACAAACCACATTCACAGAAAGATAGACAAGATGAAAAGGCAGAGGGCTATGTACCAGATGAAGGAACAAGATAAAACCCCAGAAAAACAACTAAATGAAATGGAGATAGGCAATCTTCCAGAAAAAGAATTCAGAATAATGATAGTGAAGATGATCCAGGACCTTGGAAAAAGAATGGAGGCAGAGATCGAGAAGATGCAAGAAATGTTTAACAAAGATCTAGAAGAATTAAAAAACAAACAAACAGAGATGAACAATACAGTAACTGAAATGAAAAACACACTAGAAGGAATCAATAGCAGAATAACTGAGGCAGAAGAATGGAGAAGTGACCTGGAAGACAGAATGGTGAAATTCACTGCTGCGGAACAGAATAAAGAAAAAAGAATGAAAACAGCCTAAGAGACCGCTGGGACAACATTAAACGCAACAACATTCGCATTATAGGGGTCGCAGAAGGAGAAGAGAGAGAGAAAGGACCTGAGAAAATAATTGAAGAGATTATAGTCAAAAAATTCCCTAACATGGGAAAGGAAATAGCCACCCAAGTCCAGGAAGCGCAGAGAGTCCCATACACGATAAACCCAAGGAGAAACATGCTGAGACACATAGTAATCAAATTGGCAAAAATTAAAGACAAAGAAAAATTATTGAAAGCAGCAAGGGAAAAACAACAAATAACATACAAGGGAACTCCCATAAGGTTAACAGCTGATTTCTCAGCAGAAGCTCTACAAACCAGAAGGGAGTGGCATGATATACTTAAAGTGATAAAAGGGAAACACCTACAGCCAAGATTACTCTACCCAGCAAGGATCTCATTCAGACTTGATAGAGAAATCAAAAGCTTTATAGACAAGCAAAAGCTAAGAGAATTCAGCACCACCAAACAAGCTCTACAACAAATGCTAAAGGAACTTCTCTAAGTGGGAAACACAAGAAAAGGACCTACAAAAACAAACCCAAAACAATTTAAAAAATGGTAATAGGAACATACATATCGATAAATACCTTAAACGTGAATGGATTAAATGCTCCAACCAAAAGACACAGGCTTGCTGAATGGATACAAAAACAAGACCCATATATATGCTGTCTACGAGGGACCCACTTCAGACCTAGGGACACATACAGACTGAAAGTGAGTGGATGGAAAAAGATATTCCATGCAAATGGAAATCAAAAGAAAGCTGGAGTAGCAATACTCATATGAGATAAAATTGACTTTAAAATAAAGAATGTTACAAGAGACAAGGAAGGACACTACGTAATGATCAAGGGATCCATCCAAGAAGAAGATATAACAATTATAAATATATATGCACCCAACATAGGAGAACCTCAATACATAAGGCAACTGCTGACAGCTCTCAAAGAGGAAATCAACAGTAACACAGTAATAGTGAGGGACTTTAACACCTCACTCACAACAATGGACAGATCATCCAAACAGAAAATTAATAAGGAAACACAAGCTTTAAATGACACAATAGACCAGATAGATTTAATTGATATTTATAGGACAGTCCATCCAAAACAGCAGATTACACTTTCTTCTCAAGTGCACATGGAACATTCTCCAGGATAGATCACATCTTGGGTCACAAATCAAGCCTCAGTAAATTGAAGAAAATTGAAATCATATATCTTCTCTGACCACAATGCTATGAGATTAGAAATCAGTTACATGGAAAAAAACGTAAAAAACACAAACACATGGAGGCTAAACAATACGTTACTAAATAACCAAGAGATCACTGTAGAAATCAAAGAGGAAATCAAAAAATACCTAGAGACAAATGACAATGAAAACATGACAATCCAAAACCTATGGGATGCAGCAAAAGCAGTTCTAAGAGGGAAGTTTATAGCTATACAAGCCTACCTCAAGAAACAAGAAAAATCTCAAATAAACAATCTAACCTTACACCTAAAGGAACTAGAGAAAGAAGAACAAACAAAACCAAAAGTTAGCAGAAGGAAAGAAATCATAAAGATCAGAGCAGAAATAAATGAAATAGAAACAAAGAAAACAATAGCAAAGATCAATAAAACTAAAAGGTGGTTCTTTGAGAAGATAAAATTGATAAACCATTAGCCAGACTCATCAAGAAAAAGAGGGAGAGGACTCAAATCAATAAAAGTAGAAATGAAAAAGGAGAAGTTACAACAGACACCACAGAAATACAAAGCATCCTAAGAGACTACTATAAGCAACTCTATGCCAATAAAATGGACAACCTGGAAGAAATGGACAAATTCTTAGAAAGGTATAACCTTCCAAGACTGAACAAGGAAGAAATAGAAAATATGAACAGACCAATCACAGGTAATGAAATTGAAACTGTGAATAAAAATCTTCCAACAAACAAAAGTCCAAGACCAGATGGCTTCAGAGGTGAATTCTATCAAACATTTAGAGAAGAGCTAACACCCATCCTTCTCAAACTCTTCCAAAAATTTGTAGAGGAAGGAAAACTCCCAAACTCATGCTGTGAGGCCACCATCACCCTGATACCAAAACTAGACAAAGATACTACAAAAAAAGAAAATTACAGACCAATATCACTGATGAATATAGATGCAAAAATCCTCAACAAAATACTAGCAAACAGAATCCAACAACACATTAAAAGGATCATACACCATGATCAAGTGGGATTTATCCCAGGGATGCAAGGATTCTTCAATATATGCAAATCAATCAATGTGATACACCATAATAACAAATTGAAGAATAAAAACCATATGATCATCTCAATAGATGCAGAAAAAGCTTTTGACAAAATTCAACAGCCATTTATGATAAAAACTCTCCAGAAAGTGGACATAGAGGGAACCTACTTCAACATAATAAAAGCCATATACGACAAACCCCCAGCAAACATCATTCTCAATAGTGAATAACTGAAAGCATTTCCTTTAAGATCGGGAACAAGACAAGGATGTCCACTCTCACCACTATTATTCAACATAGTTTTGGAAGTCCTAGCCATGGCAATCAGAGAAGAAAAAGAAAGAAAAGGAATACAAATTGGAAAAGAAGAAGTAAAACTGTCACTGTTTGCAGATATGATACTATACATAGAGAATCCTAAAGATGCCACCAGAAAACTACTAGAGCTTATTAATGAATTTGGTAAAGTAGCAGGATACAAAATTAATGCACAGAAATCTCTTGCATTCCTGTACACTAATGATGAAAAATCTGAAAGAGAAATTAAGGAAACACTCCCATTTAGCATTGCAACAAAAAGAATAAAATACCTAGGAATAAACCTACCTAAGGAGACAAAAGACCTGTATGCAGAAAACTATAAAACACCGATGAAAGAAATTAAAGATGATACCAACAGATGGAGAGATATATATACCATGTTCTTGGATTGGAAGAATCAATATTGTGAAAATGACTCTACTACCCAAAGCAATCTACAGATTCAATGCAATCCCTATCAGATTACCAAGGGCATTTTTTACAGAACTTGAACAAAAAATCTTAAAAGTTGTATGGGGACATAAAAGACCCTGAATAGACAAAGCAGTCTTGAGGGAACAAAACGGAGCTGGAGGAATCAGACTCCCTGACTTCTGACTATACTACAAAACTACAGTAATCAAGACAATATGGTATTGGCACAAAAACAGAAATACAGATCAATGGAACAGGATGGAAAGCCCAACGATAAAGCCACACACCTATGGTCAACTAATCTAAAGGAGGCAAGGGTATACAATGGAGAAAAGACAGTCTCTTCAATAAGTGGTGCTGGGAATACTGGACAGCTACATGTAAAAGAATGAAGTTAGAACACTCCCTAACACTATACACAAAAATAAACTCAAAATGGATTAAAGACCTAAATTAAGACCAGACACTATAAAACTCTTAGAGGAAAACATAGGAAGAACACTGTTTGACATAAATCACAGCAAGATCTTTTTTGATCCACCTCCTAGAGTAATGGAAATAAAAATAAACAAATGGGACCTAATGAAACTTAAAAGCTTTTGCACAGTAAAGGGAACCATAAATAAGACGAAAAGACAAACCTCAGAATGGGAGAAAATATATGCAAATCAAATATTTGGATTAATCTCCAAAATATATAAACAGCTCATGCAGCTCAATATTAAAAAAGCAAACAACCCAATCCAAAAATGGGCAGAAGACCGAAATAGACATTTCTCCAAAGAAGACATACAGATGGCCAAGAAGCACATGAAAAGCTGCTCAACATCACAAATTACTAGAGAAATGCAAATCAAAACTACAATGAGGTATCACCTCACACCAGTTAGAATGGGCATCATCAGAAAATCTACAAACAACAAATGCTGGAGAGGGTGTGGAGAAAAGGGAACCCTCTTGCACTGTTGGTGGGAATGTAAATCGATACAGCCACTATGGAGAACAGTATGGAGGTTCCTTAAAGAACTAAAAATAGAATTACCATATGACCCAGCACTCCCACTACGGGGCATATACCCAGAGAAAACCATAATTCAAAAAGACACATGCACCCCAATGTTCATTGCAGGACTATTTACAATAGCCAGGTCACAGAAGCAACCTAAATGCCCATCGACAGATGACTGGATAAATAAGATGTGGTACATATATACAATGGAATATTACTCGGCCATAAAAAGGAAAGAAATTGGGTCATTTGTAGAGACATGGATGGACCTAGAGACTGTCATACAGAGTGAAGTAAGTCAGAAAGAGAAAAACAAATATCATATATTAACGCATATATGTGGAATCTAGAAAAATGGTACAGATGAACCAGTTTGCAAGGCAGAAATAGAGACACAGATGCAGAGAACAAACATACGGACACCAAGGGGGGAAAGCGGCAGGGGGTGGTGGTGGTGGGTTGAATTGGGAGATTGGGATTGACATATATACACTAATATGTATAAAATAGATAACTAGTAAGAACCTGCTGTATAAAAAAATAAAATAAAATTCAAAAAAAAAAAGGACTGGTCATAAATACTATAAGAGATACCTCATAATTGAGGAGTGTATTACTCAGTTTGGGGATTGTGTAGACCTCTGGCCTCAGTGTCACTTTCCTCTTTATTGATCACTTCTCTGGTGAGGTAGTGGTGCCCATTGGAGTTTGGCTTCAAGGAGAGAAGTGGGGTAAAGGAAGCAGATGTTTCCTTTGAGGATATTTTCATTAGGAAATTGGGTTGAGAAAGACAGAGCTGTGACCTCCAATTTCTCTTTTTTTGTGTGCCATGGAAAAAATATTGAACCCTTTGAAAATTGTAGATAATGTGGCAGTCTTATTATTTTTCTGCTGATCTTCAGCTCAACAGCTACTTCCTTCATGCAGTTTTATTAATACTGTTCTTTTTTTTTTTTTTTTTGGTATCCAACCTGGGTAACTGATTTTTATCTCCAAATTTTCAGGTTGTATGTATGTATGTATATGTATATGTGTGTGTGTGTATGTGTGCATACACACACACAGGTGCGTCTATGGTTTTTAATTAATTAGTTACCAGCCATTTTGCCCCTAGTAGTCTCTTTTCATCTGGCTAAATCTGAAAACCCCAGACAACTTTGAATAGCCATGGAGTTGTCTGAAAGGATTAAATTGGAATGATGTGAGACTCTTTGTCTAGTTCACAGGGCACTGAGGGAGTGGCCTTCTTGGGTGCAGGACATTAAGATGGTGTGCACTGTACAAGGAAAAGTCATCAGAGTCTAGGACTACTGCTTCTAGTCTCCAACTGGAAGGTGTTTGGGGGAGGGAGAAAAGGAGAGAAGAGCTTTAAAAATCATATGGAAGGAACGTATTACTCATGTTGTATAAGTAGTTTTAGTACCTTAGATCTGAGAGTGCTTTACAATTTTCAAAGCCCTTTAACTCAGAAGTCAGTGGAAGCACCTATTTTCTTGTACGCAGCTTGTTCCATTGTGACTAGAGTGGAGCCAGATAAGTTTCACTCTCAAGCGGTTACTCTCAGGCAGCAGCTTAATTTTTGCAGAAAAGCGGCAGCTGTGCAGAAAGTTCTCTCTGTCCTGCTTGGTGTCTCTAGTTCATGATCATTTCTTCTCATGCCAAAGAAAACATCCCTCCACCAGGCTGTCTGGGCTTCCTCTGAAAATCAGTTTGATCTAAATTCAACTGAAATCCTCTGTGAACCTGAGACAGCTCTGGAAGGGCTGGATAACCAGAGCGGGCGCCCACACACCCTCTGCACCGGGGCACAGAGTCCTAGGGCTGCAGGAAAGAGTCGTGCCCTTCGGTTCACCCTCTGGGCTGTTGTGTGTCAGTTGCAGACCATGAGCCAGCCCTGGTCCCATGGTATTTTTCCTGAGACCTGAGGACTCAACATTGTAGACAGGCTGAGAGAAATAAAAGTGCATATCTTCTGTATAACAGTTATCACCATTGTGTTTAATCGATTAACAGCTATATTTCCACTAGTTGGTGGATTCCTTGAGGGTAGAAACTGTGTCTCCTGTGTTTGCCACTCGTCCTGGTGCCTGGCATTTGGTTGGCTGCCTGAATTAATAAGGGTAAGATGTGATCAGCCTGGGCTCATGTGAGCCTTGGGGCCGAGGTGGAAGCATGAAGAGTATGGTTGCCCTGTGCTCCCCAGACTTTAGCCCCAGCCAGTGCCTCCTCCTTCTCTCCCCCCAGCTTCCCCCTCCACTACTCACCACACGCACCAGTGCTCCAGCCTCAGTTCCCTTCTCATGCCTGAAAAGAATTAAGTATATTCTTCCCTATTAAACAATAATATACCTGTCATCAATATATTTTCTCCCTATTCTTCCTCCGCGTAACCTGTTTTGTCCAAATCCCTTATTGCCTGTCCTTTTCCTATATTTTAATAACGAAACCCATAAAAATTTATCTTCCTGTGACATTTAAATTACCGGATGTAAATATATGAGCTGAGCCAGTAATAAGACTTCACCATTTAGTGAGAGAACCTAGTGATCATCCTAAAATTCCCCATGCGGAGACCTGCTGGATTCTAGTGTAGGTTGTAACAGGTGTTCAGCACCTTCTGAAATGGTCCCCAGGCACCCAGAGAGTAGGAATGGAAGCAGTGAGAAGATGTAAAATGTAGTCTGTTCCTCAAAAGAGCAGGTCTGGCAGGGGGACACTCATTCATCTAACGTTGTCATTCCCATCTCAACCCTAAGAAGTTCTTTCCCTTTCTATGCAGTGGGGCTCTGGGGGTGCCATGCTTTTTCTGATAACATCATGCTTCCCGACACTTGGTTGTAGGACCTCTTCATGATGAAACCTAATGTTTTATGTGCATTTGTTAATCCTGCAGTTGAACATCAAGGCTAAACCAAAATAGGGAAACAGTGACTGCAAACTAGGGCGAGTTTGTTCCCAGAGAGTTAGTTATTCCAGCTTTTACCTGGCATAAGAGCCCTTGTCAGTGGAGTGACCCTTTCTCATTTTCTTGTTTTTCTAGTTTTAAACTTTTCACCAGCAGTATAATGTGCAGTGGACACAAAGTCACAATCTTATATTACTATCGTAACACTCTTATTTAGGAATAGTAAGTGAGGTCTTGTTCTTGTTCTTGTTCTTGTTCTTCTGGACCAAACATTGGGACATCTGTTAGGCCTCAAAAGAAATTTTTTTTTTTTTTAGTAAAATAGTCTCATCTTAGAGATTAAATTTGTTGTGAAATGCTATATATATGTTACAAATATAAGTGCCAAAGAAAAATGACAAGTATGCTATGTTTGCTTAATTCTGTTTTTTAGTGGTTAATCTTCTACAGAAATTTGAGATTATAGAGGAATGTGTAATATTTTTAAAAACCATTACTGAATTCTGCAGTTTTGCAGGATTTATATATAAGTGTGTGCATGTATAACATAATACGTATATTTTTTATCTTCTCATCTATTTCTTGCCACTGCAGTTCTGTGGTTGCTATGGAGAAAGTTATGATACGGAGAAGCATCAGAAGGTTAAAAGTTCTTCCTGCATCTGGGACAGAAATAACAATCCCCCACGCCCTCTCTTTGTGCCCTCCCACTCATGTGATGATACCCGGTACTGCACCACCTATTGCTGACGGAGGATGGCTTGATGCCTTCTTTTAAAAATTACACAGGGGAGCTAATTCTCCTCTTTTTCACTTTTCAGTTTTATCACGTTTTCATTTTAGCATAGGCACAGAATGAAAGGAAAGAATAGGAACATTAGGGTGAATCGTCAACTCAGTACATTTTTGTTTTGTGTGGGTGGGCTTTTTTCTTCTATTTTATTTGTGTGTTTAAAATTTTAATTTATCCTTTATTTGCTGGTCCGAGGGAGGACAAGCTTAGAGAAAGGACCTGATGTAGAACAGTTGGGATTTGGTTAATCTGCTTAGAAATAACATTAATCAGTGTCTCAGATACTGTCAACAATACAGGGCCTTCTAGCCCCATTATCTTCCCCCATTCTCTTCCTGCTTGTTCTTCCTGCGCCATCTTTGGTTTCATTTAGATTTGTCTTTTTATTTCCTACCGGTTGTTTTCTAATGTTTTTTAAATATTTTTACTTCACATTTAATTTTTGAATTTCACTCCCGCTTTGTCATGGGAAAGTATTCAGTCTTTTAGCTTTTTACTAGGGGCTATGGAGGATATGAATATGCAGTAATACATCTACCAAAAGAAGTTTTCTCTTAACTTAAATATATGCTTAAGCATAACTTTGTATAGCTCTTAGTAATTAAAAAATCACAGTTGTAGGTATATGTCAAAAATAAGTATATGATCATAATTTTCCTGAGTTTCATGCCCCTGGGACAATTGTGAGTCTGGGTGAATATATACTTGCTTTCTTCTCTTCTTTCTTACCGCTTAATGCTACTTTGGGTTATCTTCCTGAGATCAGATTCAATTATTATGCATTAAGGACTTCCTTTAAGCCAGGTACTTAAAGTACACTTCTTCAAAGTGATCTGTGAGGTAGATATTTTTATCCCTTTTCTTAAAAATGCAAGAAAACTAAGGCTCAAAGGGTTTAAGTAATGTGTCTAAAGTTATACAGCTATAAGTAGCCGTGCCTGGATTCTAAGCCCCGCGCCCTTTTCACTGTTACTAGGAGGCCATATGAAGTACTGGTTAGGCAAGGCCAGGGAGTCAGAGTGGACATTGCTTTGAATCCCAGTTCTATCTGGGAATGTGTTTTAGCATCTCTGGACCTCAGTGTCCTCATGTGTAAAATATGATCAATAATCCTGTCATCTCCCAGTCTTGTTTGTCACTAAGCTTATATAAAGTGCTTAGAAGAGTATTTGGCATGTAAGTTCTTGATGAATTTTATCAAATGCATATTGGACATTTACTGTATTATTGGGCATATTGGACCTGGGCATATAGTTTCTACTTAGAATCTGCCTAGAAGGTTTCTGACAATTTCAAGGAAGCACAGGGTGCTGTGGAGGTATGTAAGAGGGCTGGAGGCCAGGGAAATTTTGAAATCTGAAGGATAGGTAGGAATTAGAAGGATCCTGTGTGTGTGTGTGTGTGTGTGTGTGTGTGTTTGTGTGTGTGTGTGTGTGTTTGTGTGTGTGTGTATGTGTGTGTGTGTGTGTGTGGCGGGGGAGTGTATTTCAAGCTATGGAAAGAGGCCATACAAATCCAGGAGAGGCCAGTGTATTCCTGGACCTGAGAAAAGTCCACTGTGGAAAAAAGTGCTGTAAGACTGGTTGGAAAAACAGGAAAAGGCCATATTCAGCAGGGTCTGAAGGTCATGGAAAGTACTTAGACACATTGTGTCAGTACCTAATTCTGATGTGATATTACCTCTGTCTGCGCTCTTAGATTTCTAAGAGTTTCTAATAGGATAGGTAACAAAATTTCCTACTTTCACATTTTTTAGTTGAGGTATAATTGACATAAACATTATATTAGTTTAAGGCGTGCAACATAATGATTTGATACTTGTATACATAATTGCAAAATGATCACCACGGTATGTCCAGTTAACATCTGTTCCCATATATATACAAAAAATTTTTTCTTATAATCAGAACTTTTAAGATTTACTCTCCTAGCTAATTTCAAATATGCAATAAAGTTTATTAACTATAGTCATCAGGCTGTACATTACATCCTCATGACTTCATAAGTGGAAATTTATACCTTTAGGCCTGCTATTTGGCCCGCCCTCCTGCCTTAGGCAGCTAACAATCTGTTTTCTATATCTTTGAGCTTGGTGTTTCTATTTTATTTTTTTAGATTCCAAATATAAGTGAGATAATGTGGTATTTATCTTTTTGTGTCTGACTTACTCCACTTAGCATAATGTTTTCATGGTCCATCCATGTTGTTGCAAATGGTAAGATTTCATTCATTTTTATGAATGAATAATATTCCATTGTACATGTACACCACATTTTCATTATCCATTCATCCATCCATGGACCTTTAGGTTGTTTCCATGTCTTGGCTATTGTAAGTAATGCTGAAACGGACATTTAGGTACAGATGTCTTTTCAAATTAGTGTTTTCATCTTCTTTGGATGGATACTGAGAAGTGGAATTATTGGATCATGTGGTAGTTCTATTTTTAATTTTTGAGGAACCTCCATATTTTTCATAGTGGCTGCACCAATTTATATTCCCACAAACAGTACAGTTTGTAAGAGAGAACAGTGGGTTCTCTTTTCTCCACATCCTTGCCAGCACTTGTTATTTCTAGTCTTTTTCATGATAGTCATTCTGACAGGTGTGAGGTCGTATCTCATAGTGGTTTTGATTTGCATTTCCCTGATGATTGATGAAAGATGAGGTTGAACATTTTTCATGTACCTGTTGGCCATCTGTATGTCTTCTTTGGAAAGATCCTCTGCCCATTTTTTAATTGGATTGTTTATTTTTTAGCTGTTGAGTTGTATGAGTTCTTATTTCCTCCACATTTCAAATCTCTTATTTTTTCATATTGTACACATTGAAGAATGCTTTAAACTAGTTAAAAGTTAAACTGGTACTGACACAAACATATCCCCCAAAATCAAGGAAATTAAAAAAAAATAGTGTTTAGTTTGGAAAGAGGCAGTGTTATTGGTGAACAAGAATAAAAATTTCAGTTGAGTCATTTTTAAAAAAGAATTTAATTGGTTTCAGAATATAACATCCTTCCTGATGGTTTCAGATGGCTTTATTTGTTCATAAATAACTCTACTTTTGATTTAGCCTCTTTTATCATATGAATGCTTCATTAAACAAATGGAGCTCGCTCATTATAGCCAAGTGGGGCTATATTCAACCATTTGGTGACGTTGAGCGTGCGTGGTTGTATTTAACAGTAAAAGCCATTTATCTGGCCTTTTGCCATCTGGAAACTCTAGTTAGTATTTCCCAATATAAATCTTCAGTCTGCTAACCAGATTGATACTGGCATTTAGCTACAGTGTCACAATATCAGAAAGGCCTACCCAAATATAAACTAAAGAACTCTGTAATTTCTTTAGAAAACACGACAAAACTAAGCCAGGAGAGAAAAGTACATTCTTCCACCCTAGTCATTGTCTGGGTTAAAAGCCTACATATTTAGAAGTTCTTTAGAAAGCTAAACAGTAAAAGCATTTTAATTTTTTTCTCCCTGGAAAAGGCCAGTGACTTGCACGTTCAGATTTGCCAAAAGGTTACCCCTGTAATAAAAGGTAACCATGAAATACTGAAAAAATAGCTCATAAACTGTCATTTTTCTCTCCCCATGCCCTGCCCTCTTTCTAAACAGTGATTTCTGAAATTTGAAAGCACAGTGATTTTTTTAAAAAAAGTCTTTCATATAATCCTTGGGACATTCAGATTTATTTTTAGATTATACTTATTCCTAGGACCTGCAAAGGTTTGCAAGACATGCTCTTCATCTACTTTCTTTAAGGCAAGTTAAATACAAATTTGAGACTCTCTTCTTATCAACGTGGCAATAAATTTAATATCGATTTTTATTGGGACTCCCTTCTCCACACTGCAAGGTCTCATGCAGAGACAAAACACTGGGGGACTCCTCTGGTCCTCTGCAGAGTAACTATTAACATGCCCCACGTTTGAGCCCACAGGGTTCATTGAAGTCTTGCTCTGCAGCTCTGTACTGTGTAGAACTCAGGGGATCTTGCAGTGACAGAGCCCCAGTGTCCAGGGGCAGCCATCCTTTTTGAGACACTTCTATTTCCCTTGGCCTCTGAGGAAAGCAGAGCTTGGATCCCCTCTTTTCTGGGAAGTTGGCTAGCATCCGTGCCCTTCCTAGTAGTCCCTTTTCTCCTTTCTTCAGCTCAGAGGCAGCCCCTCCTACCTCCTCTTCCCCCGGACAGTTTCCTCAGTGAAAGCCCAGGCTTTCCCTAGAGATAGCCTGTTTGTCTTTGGTAGTTTCAGCCTTCCACCTTGCAAAAGCCTCTGAGGTGAGGAAATACAGAGTGCTTGACAAAGAAAGGCTTAGAAGAGGTAGGGGAGAGGAAAAAGAAAGAGAAAGAACTTTTAATGTTTTCATTTACTGCTTGTTGTCATCAACATTTGTCCTATTCATGTCTGGCCATCACATGTTGGACAACATTTCTACATTTGGAGAAATTTCCACATCATGAATCCATCTCCTTAGGGTCAGAAGTGAGAACTCAAATTTCCAGCGTCTTTTGCTGCTTGGACTTCACTCTCCCGTCGGAGGCGCTTAGGTGAGACCACGACTTGGAAGAGAACCATGTGAGAAACGGGCTCTGTGCTGAGCGTAGGCAGCAGCAGGAGAGCGTGGCTCTGGGGGATGGTAGTGTTGTAGGGTTGAGTGCCTGGTAGAGACCTGGCATCAGTACTAGTTGCAGTAAGGTTTTGGCATTTAGGGTTTGATGACAGGGACAGATGCAGCAGTTTTCTCATCAAGCCAGTTCTACAGCATAGTTTTGGATGTTTTCCTAGAAGTTTAGCCTTGAGCTTGCTTGTTTTTCTAGTCAGCTCAGTGATTCTGTGAACTTAAAATCAGATTTATTGAGGTATAATTTACGTACAATAAAATACTGTTTTGGGTTTATTGTTTGTTGGGTTTTGACAGATGTTTACAGTCTCCTAATAATCACCACAATCATGATACTGAATATTTCTATCACCCCAAAGAGGTTATGTCCCCATGTAGTCTTCTCTGTGCCCCCTTTCCTCTCTGCCCTAACTCCAGCCCATTTTCTGCCCCTGTGGTTTTCCCTTTTACGTAATACCGAATTTTTTAAAACTGTGAATACATATTGTATATAGTTTTTGTTTCTGTGTTCTTTCACTTAGCATAATGCCTTTGATATTTATCCATGTTGCATATATCAGTAGTTTCTTTCTGTTAATGAGTAATTTTCCAGTGTATGCCATAATTATTTTATCCATTCACAAGTTGCTGGACATTTGAGTTTTTTCCAGTTTTTTTGGCTATTGTGAATAAAGATGCTATATGAACCTATAAAAAAACCTATGCATATAGGGTTTTTTTTGTGTGTGTATGTATGTTTTTACATCTCTTGGATAAATACCTAGGATTGGAATTGCTGGATAGTATGGTTAAGTGTATATTTAACTTTGTTAGAAACTGTGAAAATATTCCCAAATGACTGTACCACTTTGTAGTCCTTCCAGAAATGTATGAGGTTTCGAGTTGCTCTGCATTTTGGGCAAAACTTGGTATTGTCAATCATTTTAATTTAACTCATTCTAGTTGATGTGTAATAGTATCTCAATGTGTGTTTGTTTTTTTTTTCATTTTTAAAGTCTTTATTGAATTTGTTACAATTTTGCTTCTGTTTTATGTTTTGGTTTTTTGGCTGTGAGGTCTGTGGGATCTTAGCTCCCTGACCAGAAATCGAACCCACACCCCCTGCATCGGAAGGCAAAGTCTCAACCACTGGACCTCCAGGGAAGTCCCCTCAATGTGATTTTTTTTTTTTGGGGGGGGGGGATTTTTTTTTTTTTATTCAAACAGAAAGTGACAAAAATTATACTCATTCTCATCAGTTCACTCAGTCCCATGTAATTAATTTTTTTTATCTTGATCTTTTGTTAGCACTTTTATGAGTTCATCAGTTTTTCATTAGAGTTCTGAAAATGCTTATTCATTCAGTTCAGCAGTACTGTCGGTTACCAGAAACCTGTACTTGTCAGTCTTTTCCATGAATTTCTTGAAGATGAAACCCTTTTATAGGAACATATTTGCAAAAGCATCAGAGTACACCCAGAACTGTCTGTAAATGACAAAAGACTTAAAAATGACCACGGTTAAAGATTTGATGAAAGTTCATAATAATGCAGTTGACAAGAAAATTACTTATTTCTGCGATATACATTTTATAGTAATAACTAGCATTATGACTTATAACATCATACCAGAACATATAAGATTTTTAGAAATTTCATGTAATGTCTGAAACATTTATATTAACATATTTCCATACAAATACCCAATGAAAGTTTAGTATTAGTTGTTTTGTTTGTTTGTTTTTTTATACTCAATGTGATTTTAATTTCCATGTTGACTAATGAAATTGAGTAATAAGAATTTTCATATTCTTATTACTCATTTGTATGTTGTCAATGGTGCGCTTAAAAAATTGGGTTGTTTGTCTTACTGAATTGTAAGAGTTGTTTATATGTTGTAAATACAAGTCCTTGATGTGTTTTGAAAATATTTTCTTCCAAACTGTGGCTGGTTTTTGATTTTCTTAATAGTGTCTTTTGAAGACAAGAAATTGTTAATTTTGAAAGACTAATTTATCAATTTTTTAAATAGTTCATGCATTTTGTATCCTAAGAAGTCTTTTCCTAACTCAGAGTCATGGAGACTTTCACCTACGTTTCCTTACAGAAATTTCATAGTTTTCACTCCTACATTTAGGTTTTTGATCCATTTCAGGTTAACTTTTATATAAGGTGTAAGGTAAGGGTAAAGTTAATATTTTTGCATATGGAGGTCCAGTTCTTCCAGCACTGTTTTTTGAAGAGTATCCTTTTCCCACTGAACAGCCTTGAAATCTTTGTTGGAAATCAATCGACCATATTTGTGTGGATCTGTTTCCATACTCTCTGTATGTCTGTCCTAATGCCGATCCTACACTATCTTGATTACCGTAGCTTACAGTAAGTTTTAAAAATCAGGTATCACAAGTCCTCAAACTTTTTTTTCTTTTCAAAATTTGGCTATTTTAATCTTCACTTTTACACATACATTTTAGAAGCAATTTGTTTATTTCTACAAAACAGTTCACTGGAATTTTGATTAGGATTGTATTAAATCAATAGATGAATTTTGGGAGACTTGACATCTTAAAAGTATTGTCTTTTGATTAATGGCCATGGTTTATCTCTTTATTTATTTAGGTCCTTAAATTTTTCTCAGGAAAGTTTTGTAATTTTCATTGTATAGGTCTTGCAGATATTTTGTTAAAGTTATTCCCAAGTGTTTCATCTTTTTGGTGCTATTGTAAAAGTGGTATTATTTTTAAATTTTAATTTCCAAATATTCACTGCTATTATATAGAAATATAGTTGATATTCATATATTGACCTTGACTTCTGCAGCCTTGGTAAACTAATTTATTAATTAGAATTTTTTGCTTTTTAGTAGGTTCATTAGAATGTTTAATGTAGATGATTGTGTAATCTGCAAATAATCTGTACAGTTTTATTTTTTCCTTTCCAATCTATATGCCTTTTGCTTCTTATCTTTGACTTATTGCAATGGCTAGGACCTCCATGTTGAATGGATGTGGTGAGAGCAGACATTCTTTCCTTGTTTCTGATCATAGGAGGAAAGCAACTTTAGCCATTAAGTGAAAGTTGTCTTTTATCATTAAATATAATGTTAGCTCTCTATTTTTTTGTAGATGCTTGTTATCCATTTGTGGAAGTTTCCTACTCTTCCTTGTTTGAAGAGAGTTTTTATAATAAACAGATACTGATTTTTGTCACTTTTTCGGTACCCATTGAAAAGTGTGTGTGTGTATTTTTTTTAGTATATTGGCTTGGTAAATTATATTGATTTCAAATACTGAGTGAACCTTGCATTTAAAAGGGTAAACATCACTTTTGTCATTATTAATTATTTTTCTATATATTGCTGGATTCAGTTTGCTAATATTTTGTTAAGGTCTTTTATGTCTATATTTAGAAGGGATGTCAGTCTGTAATTTTCTTTGCTTGTATTGTCTTTGTTGGATTTTGGTATTAGGGTAATGTAAGCCTCATAAAATGAGTTGGGGAGTGTTCCCTTTTTTTTCTGGAAGAATTTATATATGGAATTGGCATTATTTTTTCATTAACTGTTTGGCAGAGTTCACAGTTGAAGCCATTTGGACGTGGTGTTATCTCGGTGGAAGAATTCTTAAATGCAAATTAATTCATTTTTAAAAAAATGAACATAGGGCTAGTCAGGTTATATCTTTTACAGAGAGCTTTGGTAGTTTGTGTCTTTCAAGGGATTTGTTCATTTCATCTGTTTCCAAGATATTAGCATAAAGTTATTTATAATATCCCTTTATTATTCTTTTAATGCCTCTGGGATCTACAGTTATGTCCTTTCCTTCATAATGGTAATTTGTCTTTTCTTTTATTTTCTTGATAAGTCTGGTTAGAGATTTATCAATTATTGACTTCTCAGAGAACCAGCTTTTGATTTCAGTGATTTACTCCATTAATAATTTTCCTGTCTTCATTTTCATTGAATTCTACTGTTATTTTTATACTTTTCTCTTCTGACTTACTTTTGATGTAATTTTCTTTTCCTAGTTTCTTAAGGTGGGTGTTTAAGTTGTTGATTATAAACCTTCTTCTTTCATACTGTGAGCATTTAGATGCTATTAATTTTCCTCAAAGTAGTGCTTGGTTGCTTGCCTTAAATTTTGATGTGTTGTATTTTCATTTTTATGCAATTCAAAAAATTTTCTGATTTTCCTTGTAATTTGGCCTTTGACCTGTGAATTATTTAGAAGTTGATTTTTATAAATATTTGATGATTTTCTATATTTCTTTCTGTTGAGTTATAATTTAATTCACATTCCCTGTGTGATTTTAATTACTTTAAATTGGTTAAAGTTTATTTTGTAGCTCAGAATATGGTCTGTCTTCGTGAATGTTCCATGTGCATTTGAAAATAATGTGTATTCCATGATGCTGGGTAGAGTGTCCTAAAAAATCTCAGTTATGTTAAGTTCATTTGTACTGTTGTTTAGGTCTTCTGTATTTTCACTGATTTTTTTCTTATTTATTG
The DNA here is from genome assembly GCF_965194825.1 of Balaenoptera physalus. NCBI lineage: Eukaryota > Metazoa > Chordata > Mammalia > Artiodactyla > Balaenopteridae > Balaenoptera > Balaenoptera physalus. The sequence continues at coordinate 81,273,185 of NC_138891.1, forward strand.
ATTTTTATATATTTGTTTTATGTAATTGTCAATGACAGAAAAGTGTTCCACTCTCTAACTATGATTGAGACTTTTTTCTTTTTATCCTTTCAGTTCTATCAGTTTTTGCTTCATGTACTCTGAAGCTCTGTTGTTAGATGCATACACATGACTATTATGTTCTTGATGAATTGACCCCTTTATCATTATTTAATGTCCCTCTTTATTCCTATTTTGGTGATCTAGTTCTCTCTTCACATGCTGCTTCTTTCAGACTCTCCAACAAGAAGGAAGGTCCTATTGGGGTTGCCAGGCACCGTTGTGTTTGGTACATCTTTTGACAAGGATCTTATGACAGCTATCTCATAAACAACCGTCTGGTCTACACGTGACTGATTTGGTCAGGTGCTGATTTCTGGTATACAATCACTTGTAGCCAGGATGTGAATGAGATCCTGTGTTAAAACCATGGTGACCTATGTAAGGAATTGCTTCATTCTGCTTTCCCTGAGGGGAATTTTGGCTGTGGTAGCCACCATAATATCATGTTCATCATAACACTGCAAATCTTGCATCTGCTTTTGTGGCTTGCTTCTTTAGACAGCTAATTATAATCACATTACTCATTTTTACAGAAGGATTTGCAAACACAGATGTTCATAGGAGTCAGGCAGGGATCCTGACGAGAAAAGTGGGCTATATTGTAGATAATAGGGAGTGGTGGGGATTGTGGCAACGTGGAGAGCTCAAAATTTGTGTGAAGGGGCAGCACTAATTAATTGCCATGAGAAATTCAGGCCCACTATTACTCTTACAGTTTTTTAAGATAAGTTGGTAATCTAGAGTTTTGTATTATTTAATTGTAAGTAATTCAAAGTACTTAAAAACTCTGAGTGGGTCATATAATATAGGCCAAACACAATATGTATGTAAATCATCTGTAACCTTGCCAGACTGTAGTCAGCCTGTAAGGGAATTCCTAAATGGAATAGAACAACTATGTCCTAAGTCAGATGTAAAATTAGGGGAGGGTGATAATAATGGGAGACTTGCTGTAGAAGATTCTGATCAAGGTCACATGGAGTGTTAGGAATTATTGCTGAGTAGAAGTCTCCCATATAATAGATATGCCATGGCACAAAGGGGCCGAGTAGGCAGATGTGTATACTTTTGATCACTTGAAAAGTGACAAAGGGGCATGCTAATGTAGAATGTGAGCATTGGTTCAGTACAAGGCCTTGGCCTCCCTCTGGACCTCTGTCTCATCTCTGGACCTGCTCTTTGGAACTATACCTGAGGAAATCATTCCTATACCTGGGTCCCCTGGTGTGCTATTTGCCATTGGCATACTTCCTGAGGGATGTTTGTGGCTGAAGAGGAGGAGCCAGTGAGAATGCACTACAGTGGCATTTAAAGGGGCACCATAATACCATGGAAATACAATACTGTGATATCGTGGGACATGTATGGGGCTACAGTGCTCCAGTCAGAAGATGAGGATGTGTAATTTTATGGTAACCTGCCTTTGTGTACCAACCATAAAGTATGCATATTGTGTACAGAGACTTGGCAGTGGTTCTGTAAATTGATTAATGTCGATGACCAGTGCATAATAAAGCCGTCTACACTGATCAAATTAACCAGATATTTACTCTTCATTTAGTTTAGTGCTGTGTTGATGGCCAAAACCTAATTTAATGTCAGTTAACACAAACATTGTTTTTTAGTTAAAATGGCAGTTAAAATTATATAATAATAACAATTGTAAAGATAATTTCATCTGATTAAAATTTGCTTAAAATATGAAGAGAAAGTGATTTCTTTAAAAATCACTACAGTAAAATAAATAGCTAGTGGGAAACAGCTGCATAGCACAGGGAGATCAGCTCGGTGCTTTGTAACTACCTAGAGGGGTGGGATAGGGAGGGTGGGAGGGAGACGCAAGAGGGAGGAGATATGGGGATGTATGTATATGTATAGCTGATTCACTTTGCTATAAAGCAGAAACTAACACACCATTGTAAAGCAATTATACTCCAATAAAGATGTTAAAATAAATAAATAAATAAAATATTTAAAACTTAAAAAAAATAAAAAATAAAAATCACTGCAATGTTAGAGACTTGTGTTATTCCATAATTTCCTTCAGGAAACGAGTATAGCATACAATTTTTGTTTTTTTGAAATTTATTTCAGTCTGATGGAACTACAAAACTTAATTTGAACAGGTTAGATGGATTTTATAATTTTTATATGCACGAAACAGCACTTATGAAATCATATGGGAATCATATAAGCCAATAGGCATTATGTGACCGCTGATATTAACATTTGGGGCAAAAGGACAGCATAGGTCCTCCAAAATGCCATAAGATCCTGTTGATGCTTTGCTGACCATATTCCTGGAGGGAAGTGGTCTGGCAGTTGAGCTGATCCTGAAACATGAACACATGCTCCATAGACATCAGCAAACACTCTATTTCGACATCTCAGTTAGATTCTTGTGCCAGTCCTGCTTCTGAACTTCAGGTGTTCTGGCTCTGATGGATTTGTAGGGGAGTCCTTGTGTCCTTTGAGTCTAGCCAATCACTGTAAAATGTCCTTTGTCTCTTCTCTTGGCTATGCAGTGTGGATGATCCCTCTTCAGACTTCTAAGGATTCTTTGCTGCCAGCTTCTTTTCCTCTAGCATGTACCTCTTAGTCTGAGAAAATGTGAATTTCTTCTTGCTTTAAATCTTGGGAAATAGAGGTCTAAAGAAAGAGTATACACAACCGTTATTTATGGTTTCAACTCCTGGGAGGAAACAGGGCCATGTGCTTTATGTCTTTCTTGTTTAATTGCTAGGAGTCATTCAGAATTCATGAGTTGACTTAATTTTTCTTGGGTGAACGTACTAAGAAAAGAGTCAAGTCTGCAAAATGCTGCCAATTCAACTCTTAAATTATGCATTTTACATGTAAATATTGCAAATTGTAAGATATTTTAAATGAATTTTTAATTCAGTATTTAGCATTAAAGTTTAAATTCCTGCCCAGAATTTCAAACATGGAAATACACTCTAACAGGAAATAGGGTTTTTAGGTTTTTGGGTTTTTTTTAATAAAATAGAAAAAAAAGAAGCATTTAAAATGTGAAACACACCCATTTCCTTCCTTCTTACTCTTTCTAAGAAATTCTCAATTATATTCAGTTGAATCAGTATGTTACATAGGAATCCTGAGACACAATCACAAAGCAACTTTTTGTCTTCCACATCTTTTAAAATTTATTCAAGATCCAGTTTTTCTTTTTCTAGATGAAAATTTAAGCAGGTTACACAACTTTTCTGATCATTCTTAGGTTAAAAATAAAACAAAGTGGGCTTCCCTGGTGGCGCAGTGGTTGAGAGTCTGCCTGCCAATGCAGGGGGCACGGGTTCGAGCCCTGGTCTGGGAAGATCCCACATGCCGCGGAGCAACTGGGCCCGTGAGCCATAATTACTGAGCCTGCGCTTCTGGAGCCCGTGCTCCGCAACAAGAGTGGCCGCGATAGTGAGAGACCCGCGCACCGTGATGAAGAGTGGCCCCCGCTTGCCACAACTAGAGAAAGCCCTCGCACAGAAACAAAGACAACACAGCCATAAATAAAATAAAATTAAAAAAAAAAAAAAAAGCAAAGCAAGAAAATCTTAATTTATACAGAGAAATATATGTGTAGTTCTCAGAAAGCCAGTGACCCACCCTCTAGTCCAGAGGTCTGCCTCCAGCTTCTTTCTCCTGGAAGACTCATTACACAGCCCTCTGGGACAGAATCTAAGGGAACCCACATGTGATCCATTCAGATGCCCTTTGCCCTGACATATTCAGGGAAGGTAGCCCCTTTTGCTGGGTGGGAATGGAATGGAACTTATAGCACACCACAGCTCTCCACAAAATCTATTTCCAGACATTCATGCCTGACCCATTTATTCTCTGTGTAGTCCTAAAAGTTATATAGCCAGTTTTCAGCTGTCTTTGTACAAATCCTTCAGGGTAGTTGATCTTCAAACTCGCTTTGAATGGGCATCATCAGAAAATCTACAAACAACAAATGCTGGAGAGGGTGTGGAGAAAAGGGAACCCTCTTGCACTGTTGGTGGGACTGTAAATTGATACAGCCACTATGGAGAACAGTATGGATGTTCCTTAAAAAACTAAAAATAGAACTACCATACGACCCAGCAATCCCACTACTGGGCATATACCCTGAGAAAACCATAATTCAAAAAGAGTCATGTACCAAAATGTTCATTGCAGCTCTATTTACAATAGCCAGGACATGGAAGCAACCAAAGTGTCCACCGACAGATGAATGGATAAAGAAGACGTGGCACATATATACAGTGGAATATTACTCAGCCATAAAAAGGAATGAAACTGAGTTATTTGTAGAGAGGTGGATGGACCTAGAGACTGTCATACAGAGTGAAGTAAGTCAGAAAGAGAAAAACAAATACCGTATGCTAACACATATATATGGAATCTAAAAAAAAAAAAGGTCATGAAGAACCTAGGGGCAAGACTGGAATAAAGATGCAGACCTACTAGAGAATGGACTTGAGGATACGGGGAGGGGGAAGGATAAGCTGGGACAAAGTGAGAGAGTGGCATGGACATATATACTCTACCAAATGTAAAATAGATAGCTAGTGGGAAGCATCCGCATAGCCCAGGGAGATCAGCTCGGTGCTTTGTGACCACCTAGAGGGGTGGGATAGGGATGGTGGGAAGGAGAGAGATGCAAGAGGGAAGAGGTATGGGGACATATGTATATGTATAACTGATTCACTTTGTTATAAAGCAGAAACTAACACACCATTGTAAAGCAGTTATACTCCAATAAAGATGTTAAAAAAAAAACCCCAAAAAACAAAAGCTCACTTTGAATGGGCATCATCAGAAAATCTACAAACAACAGATGCTGGAGAGGGTGTGGAGAAAAGGGAACCCTCTTTCACTGTTGGTGGGAATGTAAATTGATACAGCCACTATGGAGAACAGTATGGAGGTTCCTTAAAAAACTAAAGATAGAATTACCATATGACCCAGCAATCCCACTACTGGGCATATACCCAGAGAAAACCATAACTCAAAAAGACATATGCACCCCAATGTTCATTGCAGCACTATTTACAATAGCCAGGTCATGGAAGCAACCTAAATGCCCATTGACAGACGAATGGATAAAGAAGATGTGGTACATATATACAATGGAGTATTACTCGCCATAAAAAGGAACGAAATTGAGTCATTTGTAGAGACATGGATGGACCTAGAGACTGTCATATAGAGTGAAGTAAGTCAGAAATGGAAAAACAAATATCTCATATTAACGCATATATGTGGAATCTAGAAAAATGGTACAGATGAACCGGTTTGCAAGGCAGAAATTGAGACACAGATGTAGAGAACAAATGTATGGACACCAAGGGGAGAAAGCAGGGGATGGTGGTGATGGTGGTGGGATGAATTGGGAGATTGGGATTGACATATATACACAAATATGTATAAAACAGATAACTAATAAAAAATAGCTTTTAAAAAAACTCGCTTTGATATCTCATATCTTATATCTGACATTTTAAGGTGTTGGATGACTTTCAAAATTATCTTTCATAGAGAATTCTGATAGCTAAAGAGCAAAATAGACTTTTTATGTCAAGTTCTGTATACATGAGACTGAGAGTTGAGCAGATATATTTACAATTAAATTGAGTTTTTATTGCTCAGTGTTGGTTCTGTTGGTAAAGAACTATCTCTTCGCCTTAATCATACTACAAGTAATCGTATCATTTGTTTTCAGAGTTATGGTCTGTGGAAGAGTTTGGAATAGTAGAAAATATACTCTATTGGAAGTCAGAAGAAATAGGTCCTATCTTAAGACCTTTGGCAAGTCTATCTCTTTGGACCTAGTATCTTCGTGTGCAAATTGAATTAGATCAATTAAGCAATATATATTTATTGAGTTCATATTGTGTGCTTACAGTAATGGAGTTACTCTGGAGTTAATGTACCTCACAGTATTCTGAGGATGTTATCTTAAATAATCACACTGATGAAAATATGATTACAAGTTTGAATAGTGTTCAGAATAACAAGAACACTGCTTTATGAGACCCTGACCTAAGCTGAGGGGTCAGGAAATGCTCGTCTGTGAGAAAGTAGCACTTGAGCTAATATGAAGAATGAGTAGGAGGTAATATATTAAGTAAAAGATTGGGTGTGGAACAGAGCACATCAGAGGAGAGACAGAGGACAGAGCGAAGGCTGTGATGGAAGTAGTCAAGAGAAATTTTATTGGTAAAATGGATCAGATTTGATCGTGGACTGGGTTTGGGAGATGATGAGAGAGTAGAAGGAATCAAGAAAGATTTCTAAATTTCTGACTTGTCTAACTTGATGGCTAGTTGAGCCATTTGCTAGCACAGGGAATTCTAAAAAGGAGCCAGATATACAGGGGATGCAGGCATGGTGGGGAAGATCAAAAGTCTGATCTTGGATGAGTTATCTTTGAGATTTCTGTGTGGAGATGTCTAGGAGGCAGTTGTATATAAGAGGAGAGGTTTGGGTTAGTTAAATTTGGAAGCCATTGCCTTGTATATGAGAAATGAACCCATGATAGTGAATGAGAGTCTGAAGGGAGAGAGCTTAGAATAAGAAAAGACAGCCGATTGAGGAATGCCAACATTTAATAGCTGGGTAGAGAAGGGAGAAACAGCAGAAGAGACTGAGAAGTGTCCAGAGATATGGAAGGAAAACCAGAAGTAAATTACATCACTGAAGCTAAGGGAAAGCTGTGTTTCAAGAAGGAGAGGGGAATGGTTATCACTGCTAGATGCTACTGAGAGTCCAAGAATGAATTCAAGAGTCATGGAGCCATCAGGAGGTCTCTGGGAAACCTAGGGAGAACTATGTTAAGAAGTAATGGTGGCAGGAGTGGATTGAAGACTAAATGTAGAAGAGTCTGGAGAGAGGGAAGTCCCTGGAGGGAACTGTGGGGTGGAGGGAGGGAGGAATTTTGTTCTAAGTGGAAATACTTGAGTATGTTTAAATGCTGTCAGGAAGTCTCCAGTGCAGAGCAAGAGGCTGAGGCTACAAGAGAGGGGACAGTCTATGATAAGGTTACTAAGGAGGCCAAGAGGATGAAATATAAATTATGCTCACCTGAGAGGTTGACCTTAGATGAACTTCTCTAATCTAAGAGGAGAGAGGAAGAAGAGGGTAAGGCAGATCAAAGCTGACTTGGAAGCAGGAAGTTGAGGGAGTTTTTATCTGATGGCTTTATGTAAAAGTCCATACTAACTTAAAATTTGGTGATTGTATAATATAGTAGTGATGATAAAAACAAACATTTATGGACTGATTTCTGTGTGTTATGTGTGGTCTTTAAGTATATGTTCTCTGTAGATAAACTGTCTGGATTTGAATCCAGAGCTTACCATTTCCTTGAGCTATGTGACCTATAGCTGGTTTTTATTCTCTCTGGGCCTAAATTTCTTATGGAAAAGAAATTATATATGAGATATAAGATACTTTATAGTATTAAATGAGTTTGTGTGTGTATACGTGTATGTACATGTATATGTTTACATATGGTGCTTCATGTGGACTCGCTATGTGGTCAGTGTGCCCTAAATGTCAGCTAGCAATAGTGGTGTGGTAATGGTCACTGTCAGCCGTCAGCATCTGGTATTGCCCTCATCATACCCTTCTAACGATGTGATGATGGTATTAGCCCTATTTTACAGGTGAGGCAATGGAATCAGAGAATAAGTGACTTATTTGAGGCCACACAGTTAAGTAGATGAAAGAGCCAGATTTAAAACTAGACCTATCCAGCTTCAAACCCATACTTTTACAAGTTCTGAAAGTGGCTTATCTAGAGTATTTATTCGGCACCTATCTCAATGCTTGAGATTTCAGGGTTAACCTTATGTAAAAATGTGAGATAAATGAAGTCAGTCTTTCACAGCTTCTGCCACCCCGGAGGCCTGCCCTCTGCCAGCAGACCTGCTCTGTTTCCCTCAGCTCCCACCCTGATCCTGTGAATCTACTCTTCCTTTACTGGAATCCTATCGTATTTTGGTAGTTTTCCCATCTACATCTTTATCTTTCATTATTAGTCTGTCTTGCCCTTTTTTTCTTTTTAAAATTTGTATCAAAGATTGTGTGAGTTCAGCTTAAAAATAGTAAATTGAGGGTGGGGGGTATATGTTATCCTGTATAGTTAGTTTAAGGGGCAGTGTATTCCCTACACTTCTTCCTTGGAGTATTATCTGAAGAATGAAGTGATGGAGGTTTTTTGCCAGTTTGGTTTCCACACTTACTTTTAAAAATCTCCATTGCATTTATCATAATGATCATAGCAAATATTCTCCGTTAACCCACTTCTACCCATGAGGTGACTTCTTCCTGCCGTTGCCTGTTCCATGCTCAAGTAACCTCCACTTTCTGCCTCTTAGCACCTGAGGTTCATTCAACTTTCCTTTTTAAAACTTAGAGACTTTCCCTCATGTTATTTAACTTAGAGACTTTTCTTGATGTTATCAAGTGCTTTATATTCTACCACAGATGGCTCATTTTATGAAACATTTTATCCTGTAAATTTAACTCCTAAGAGCATCATTGGACTATATGTGAAGAGCACAAAGTTTTATGGAAGGAAGGTGTTATGTATGTTTATTTTTTAAACAAATTGTAATCATGACAGTATGTTATTGTGTTACTTTTTTGGGTGAACTGAGGTAATATCACTTCAAAATAAAACGGTTTGAGATACTGCCATGGACTTAATGGATTTTTCATAGTTAGAATAGCTTCTTTATTGGATCCCTCTGACCTATTTTAATCTCCTGTTATTCCCATATTGTACTATAGTCCCAGGGGGCAGGCATTCTTTTCAGAAAAGATAACAGTTGATTTTGACTTGTCAGGAGTTAGCTCTGGTAAGTTACTGTTTTCTTTTTTTTGAATTTTAATAGCAATACTGAGGTGTAATTTACATTCCAAAGAACTCACCCATTTAAAGTATAAACTTCGGGCTTCCCTGGTGACGCAGTGGTTAAGAATCCGCCTGTCAGTGCAGGGGACACGGGTTCGAGCCCTGGTCTGGGAAGATCCCACATGCCGCAGAGCAACTAAGCCCGTGCGCCACAACTACTGAGCCTGTGCTCTAGAGCCTGCGAGCCACAACTACTGAAGCCCGCGTGCCTAGAGCCCGTGCTCTGCAACATGAGAAGCCACTGCAATGAGAAGTCTGCACACCGCAGCAAAGAGTAGCCCCCGCTCGCTGCAACTAGAGAAAAGCCCGTGTGCAGCAACGGACACCCAACACAGCCAAACATAAATAAATAAATAAATAAATTTATTTTTTAAAAAAAAGTATAAAATTCAATTATTTTTAGTAAATTTATACAACCATCAAAACAATACAGTTTTAGAAGTTTTCCATTGCATTAGAAAGTTCCATTGAACCTATTTACATCAATCCCTTTTCCCTTCTCTCTTGCCCCATGCAGCCACTGATTTGCTTCCTGTCTCTATGGATTTGCCTTTTCTGGACATTTCATATAAATGGAATAATACAGTATGTAGGCTTTTGAATCTGCCTTCTTTCACTTAGCAAAATGTTTTTGAGAGGCTCATCTTTGTTGTAATATGTATCAGTAGCTTGTTGCTTTTTATTTCTGAATAGTATTTCATTGCATGGATATACCACATTTTGTTTATCCATTCATCAGCTGATGGATATTTGTATTATTCCCATTTGGAAGTATGATACCAGTAATGCTGTTATAAGCATTCATGGTCTTTGTGTGGGCATATATTTTCATTTTACTTGGGTAGATTCCTAGGAATGGAATTTCTGGGTTATATGGTAAGTTTGTTCCATGTCTGTGTTAAACTTTTTAAGAAACTGAAACTATTTTCCGAAGTGACTGTACAATTTTACATTTCCACCAGCAGTGAATGAGGAGGATTCCAGTTTCCCTACATCCTTGTTCAGCACGTGGTTTTGTCTTGATTATAACCATTCCACTGGATGTGTGATGATACCTTATTGTGGTTTTAATATGCAGTTTCATAGTGAATAATAATGTTGAGCAGCTTTCCATGTGCTTGTTATTAACCTTTGTTGAAATACATACTCAGATGTTTTGCCCATTTAATATTAGGTTGTTTGTCTTTTTATTATTGAGTTGTAATCGTTCTTTATATATTCTGTATACAAGTCCTTTATCAGATATGTAAGTTACAAATATTTTTTCCCAGTCTATACCTTGGCTTTTTATTTTTTTAATTAAGTCTTCTGAATCACAGAAGTTTTTCAAAATTTTAATCAAGTTCAGTTTATTAATTGTTTTCTTTTACGGTTTATGGTCCTGGTGACATAACTAAGACCGCTTTGACTAATCCAAGGCCGCAAAGGTTTTCTTCTATGTTTATTTCTAGAAGTTTAATAGTTTTAGCTCTTACATTTAGGTCTATGATACATTTTGAGTCGATTTTTGTGTATGCTGTGAGGTAAGGGTCTGAGTTAAATTTTTTACATATTAATATTGAATTGTTCCAGAATCATTTTTGAAAAGACTATTTTTTCCCTCATTTAATTGTCTTGTACCTTTGTTGAAAAGCATTTGATCATAAATAAATAGAGTTTATTTCAGAACGATCAATCCTGTGCCAATTTTCTGGTGCTCTGTCCTTATGCTAGTATTACACTGTCTTGATTGCTATAGCTAATTTATAGCAAATTTTGAAATCAGATAGTGTAACGTCTCCAAATTTGTTCTTGTTTTTCAATATTCTTTTAGCTATTCTAGTTCTTTGCCTTGTCATGTGTTTTAGAATTAGCTTGTCAGTATCTGCAAAAAGCGTGCTGCGATTTTGATTGGCATTGCTCTCCATCGTAGATCTATTTGGAGAGGATTGGCATCTTAACAGTGTTGATTCTTCCAACCCATGAACATTGCATATCCATTTATTTAGTCTTATTTGATTTTTCATCAGCATTTTATAGTTTTCAGGATATAGATCCTGAACATATTTTGTTGGATTTATATATAAGCATTTAATTTTACAGTGTGTTATTGTGTAATGATTCTTTAAAATACTTTCAGTTTATTTCTTATCCCTCATCACCATTAAAGCTTTGCTTAGACCCTGTCAGTTGAATTCTCCCAATCTGTATTTGAATCTGGCAAATATCAGATAGTGTCTTACAAAATAGAATAAGTGTCTTCCAATATTTTTCCTTTACAGTTTCTAAGAAGTAAAAGGTTGAAAAATTTTTATTATTTTGACTCAGTGAGTGGTCAAAAGTGGTGTTTAGTAAGACTGTCATGTCAGTCTGTTTACATTACTGATAATATAAAACACACAGACCTTTCCTGAAGAGATTTGGTCTATCACATAACCTCTTTGTTCCTCCTTCTGTAGGTGTTGCAGCTTCCCTGGAAGTCTCCGAGAGCCCTGGGAGTGTCCAAGTGGCCCGGGGTCAGACAGCAGTCCTGCCCTGTACTTTCAGTACCAGCGCCGCCCTCATTAACCTCAATGTCATTTGGATGGTCATTCCTCTGTCCAACGCGAACCAGCCTGAGCAGGTACTTCTGTTCCATCCGGTGCTACCTCTGAAATTTTAATCTTTTCACAAGAGGTGGGTAGGAAAGCATCTTGAGTGCATATTTGATTTCTAGAATAAGGTGATACTTCCACTGAACCTAAGCTGTTTTAAGTTCTACTCCTGCATTATTAGTCAACTATCAGAAGAAGCTATCCTCTTCGTAAAAGATTTTTTTTTTTTTTAATTAAGAGATGTCAAGGGGATCCTTCTGAGGATTTTATGTAGGAACCTGGAATTTCATCAAAACACATTGCTGACAGGAAATACCGAGACAGAAAAAGCAAAGTATATTTTGACAGGGAGGGACTAGCACTAACATAGGTGGATGAGAGAGTACTTTTTCAAGATAGTGATAGGGCTTCCCTGGTGGCGCAGTGGTTAAGAATCCGCCTGCCAACGCAGGGGACACGGGTTCGAGCCCTGGTCCGGGAAGATCCCACCTGCCATGGAGCAGCTAAGCCCGTGCGCCACAACTACTGGGCCTGCACTCTAGAGCCCGCAAGCCACAACTACTGAGCCTACGTGCCACAACTACTGAAGCCCGTGCGCCTAGAGCCCACGCTCTGCAACAAGAGAAGCCACCACATTGAGAAGCCCGTGCACCACAACTACTGAGCCTGCACTCTAGAGCCCGCGAGCCACAACTACTGAAGCCTGCGCGCCTAGAGCCCATGTTCCGCAACAAGAGAAGTCACCGCAGTGAGAAGCCCGTGCACCGCAACGAAGAGTAACCCCTGCTCGCCACAACTAGAGAAAGCCCACACGCAGCAATGAAGACCCAATGCAGCCAAAAATAAAAATAAATTAATTAAAAATAAATAAATAAAGATAGTGATAATGTTAAGGAAGTAACATTAGGTAGTAGTACTTGATTTTTTTGGTTAATTGCACAAGTATTTTAAAATAAACAAAGCCAGGCACACTAGATCTCTTCCAAGACTCTCAAATAAATTAGGGTACGTGAAAATAGAAACTACTATCTAATAAGGTGTATCAGTTGTAGGTAAAAGATCCCATAATATGCGATACCCACTGCAGAAAATAATCCTTGGAAAATTAGTGAATTGTGACCGTGACTATACCTTCATTCCCAAAATTAACTTATTTCTGTTATGAAGCTTTTCGGCTTCAGTAAGCTTTTTACTAACTAAAAATATTTGATAAACTGAGTTTTCTGATAGGAAATTTAAATTGATATATTTAACAGGAACCTCTTCTATTTCCTTAATCCATGGAACTTTAATAATTAGACTGAGCCTTTGAGATCATTTTGTTCAGCTTCATCATTTTAGGAGTCAGTGACAGAGGCAACCAAAGACTTGACCACAGTCTGCCAGACATTTAAGGTAGAGCTAAGATAAAACCAGGTACCTCACTGTCAGCCCAAGGGGCTTTTTGCAGTACCACTCTGAGTCCTCTCCCATGAAGAGTTAACTTTGGTAAGGAAATGGACATAGATAAGCAATCATGGACTCATAACTCTTCTTCCCTTTTATGGCGTTCACTTATATTCAGTCTATAACTGTGAGCTATCATTTTGTGACCTCGTAAGCATGAGAATGGCAGTGTTAATTTTTTTTAACATTTTTTCTGGAATTAATTTTTTGCACTGGTAAAAGTATTTATGAACTAATAGTAAGGTATCATAAAATGCACTTTCTATATTCTGTTGAGTTAGGTAAGGATACGATGGTATTCCAGTTTGGTATGTAAGAATTTAGACCCCCTGATATCTACAGATAGGTGCTGTAGTACAAAGTTGGTGACCTAGAGGGGTGGGATAGGGAGGGTGGGAGGGAGGGGATTTGGGGATATATGTCTACATATAGCTGATTCACTTTGTTATGCAGCAGAAACTAACACAACATTGTAAAGCAATTATACCCAATAAAGATGTTAATAAAATAAAATGAAATGAAAAAGAAAAAAAAAAGCCCAACAAATAATTAAAAAAAAAAAGTTGGTGACAACTCTAATATTAGAAATATAATTTTCCAATGTTTGGTATAGTCTGCTGTTTACTAGATAGTTATTGTTATGTGTCTAGAAGGAGATGCAGTGGCCAATTTATTTCTTTTGCTTTCCTTTGCAGGTCATTCTGTATCAAGGTGGACAGATGTTTGACGGTGCCCCCCGGTTCCATGGTAGGGTAGGATTTACAGGCACCATGCCAGCCACCAATGTCTCTATCTTCATTAACAACACCCAGCTATCAGATACAGGCACCTACCAGTGTTTGGTTAACAACCTTCCAGATAGAGGGGGCAGGAATATTGGGGTCACCGGTCTCACAGTTTTAGGTGAGTGACAGGAAATGTTGCAGGTACTTTGGCTTTACTTACGAATTTACTCTCAAGCATATTTACTTCTGCCAGTTTTTCTGTACTCTCTTTCTGCTTGCGTCCTTTTCCTGTCCTCTCTCCTTTCAGCTCCATCTGGACTCTGCTTCTCCATGCTTCTTCCACATAGTCTCCCCACCCATTACTCCATTTCAGGTGGCTCTCGAAAGCTTACTTGTTAAATGACTTTTCCTCAAGGTGGAGAAAGGTGGTATAAAATACCATCAAAAGTGGCCTCTCACTTTTCCTAAGCTTTTCTAGGATAGGACTTATTGTTGAGAGCAAATTAAATCAAGAACAATTGATTATAAGCAGGGAGCAGGGGTTTTAGCACATGTGAGAATAAATTTACTACTACTTCATATCTATGTAATGCTGAGTAGGCCCCTGACAGTTCTAAGCTTTCACCTCTTGTCCTGGAAGAATTTTAGTAATACTTCCTTTCACTCTCAAAAGTATCCTTGTTTGAACGAGAAATTATATGATCAGTTTGGTCTTAATACCGAGATCAAATAGATTTAGAGTCTTTTCCAAGGTTTTATAGACCATGAACAACAATAAAGTTTAGCTTAAAATTTAGGTCTCTGTACTCAAACCAGTATTCTTTCTATTATACCATACAGATAGACTATCTCATGCTAAATTAAATTCATTCTGAGCACGTTTTATTTCTCACTTCCGCTGCTTCTGAAATAAAGCGCTGCCTCCTAAATGGGTACTTGTGGTAGAAGTGGCTAAATTCAGTTCATCTGGGGAGGATGAGAAGTACTTAGAGAAGCCTGTTGCTCTGGACTATCCTCCATCCTACTGAAGTCTCAGAATCGACTCCAGGATTCCTTGGTACATTCTCCCCCTTTTCCCTTCCACTGTTGAGTCACTTGAAGATACCAGTGTTGGGGGTTCTTGCCATTTTCCTTCTTTGGACAAGAAAATGCTATAGCCCTGGCGCCTTGTTCTCCCAGTCTTCAAACAGAATAAGAAAACCAAGGACAAGTGGGAGATTTCTGTCCTAGAACTATTATTCATTCAAATATATTAAAATTATATAGACTTTAAAGCACTCTGAGTACTGAATACAGAGTACTATTGGAATTTAACATTATTTTGACGCTTACACCTGTAGTTTAGGTAGTGAGCTTCTCACATGATCCACATTTATTTTTTCATTTTTTAAAGGAATAAAAAAACCCTGTAATTTATCTTATAGTTACTACTACCTTCAGATAATTATTTTGGCTTTCCCCTCATAGCCTCATGGTGGCCATGTTTAAAGCAGTAAATTGAGATTGGTTTATCTCATCACAGTAGTTAAGATTCCCTGAGATTTTTCAGTCTTTCTCCCTAACCCTTTCATTGTTCTCTCTTCCCCCACCCATTTTGTTTGCTGGTTCCTCTGTGTAGTGTATTCATTTTCCACTCATTCATTCATTTTTGCAAGGTTGAACACATTTATTAAGAAGTCATTAGCATTACAAGTGCATCATCACTTGTATGTAAACTCTACTGTATGCATTACCCAACATGAGAATCCAAGCCATGGGCTTAGTTTATATTTTTATTTGCTTGCTTTTTCACTATAAACTATCACCTTCTTCCTTTAGTATTCTTTTTTTTTTTGTAATTTTTTTGTTTCACATCCTTTGTGTCCTTATCTGTCTTAGTGATTATAAAATGTCCATTGCATTACTATCAAGTAGTAGATATACTTGAACCTTGCTCTGACTCCTCCCACCATAAAACAGAAGTTGGTATAATGTTGGTGTGTCTGGTTTTGTTTGTAAAGTAACAAAGAACTATGGTAAGGTGGTCTTAGCCGAGAGTAGCCGGCAGGGTAAGTGGTTGCTGTTCCTTGAAATATCTTCTTTACAAGGGGGCTCTTTCATCAATTAAAAATTTTAATTGTGGTAAAATATAACAAAATTTACCATCTTAGCCAATTTTTAAGTGAACAGTTTAGTATATTCACATTGTTATGCAACCAATCTCCGGAACTTTCTTCAACTTGCAAAAATAAAACTCTGCTCATTAAATGACATTTCTCTCTCCGCTCAGCAGCTGGACACCACTGTTCTATTTTCTTTTTCTATGAATTTGAGTACCCTAGGTGCTGCATATAAGTGGAATCATGCATTATTTGTCGTCTTATAACTGAATTATTTCACTTAGCATGTTCTCAGGGTTCATCCATGTTGTAGCATGTGTCAGAATTTCCTTACTTATCAAGGTTAAATAATATTCCATTGTATGTATACACTATATTTTGTTTATCCTTCCATCCCTCTGTGGACACTTGGGTTGTTTCCACCTTTTCGCTATTGTGAATAATGCTGCTCTGAACATGTGTGTATTCAGTAATGCTTTTAAAAGCAATATGTTGACATGAAGGATCTTAAGAATTCTTCGAATACTTCTTTGGAGGAAGAATAGTGAAACTAAAACCGTAAGATATCTTAAAAATATAATCAGAGGGTGTTGCCCCTTTTACATATTTGCTCCCTGCCAGCTGAAGTTGTAGGCCCTGCACCTATGGCCAAACCTGTGCATCGTACATACCATTCACTGGCTTTGCTCATGAGGTAGTCTTCTGGTATGTGTCCCCAAAACAGTGTTACCTGAGGTTCTAGTGCTGAATGTTGATGTCTCCTCGGTCATCATTTGGCTCATGGTAAATGTATTCTTTATTGCTTACCCTTCCTATTATAGTTCCTCCTTCTGCCCCACACTGCCAAATCCAAGGACCCCAGGATATCGGCAGCGATGTCATCCTGCTCTGTAGCTCAGAGGAAGGCACTCCTCGACCAACTTACCTTTGGGAGAAGCTAGACAGTAGCCTCCAACTACCCCCAACAGCCACTCAGGGTATGTACGGTGTTGCTTCACCCATTTAATTCATTATCATGGAAAATTCTGACTCGGCAGGCTCACAAAGTAATTGACTTTAATAGAGTTTGAAAAATAACACACTCTATTTGTAACTGCTGAAAAAGCTATCTGGATCGTTTTGTGTTTTCAACTTTAAAGAGAATAAAAATATCTCCTTTCATCTTCGCAATGTTGCCTTTATGAAATATATCTTATCCAGTGGTAACTATATATGGAAATTCTGTCCCTTTTTAGTGAAGACTTAAAATAGCGAATTGGTAGTTTCCTTGAATTGTTAACTGTAAGACAAGCCTTGAAGTTTATAACCGAGTATCTACTCCCTACTTAAGAAACAACTGCCTAATTTAGTATGAGAAACATCAGCATGGTCATGAGAGGGTTAATCATCCTGTTTTCAGCCTCAAGTCTAATTAGAGGAGGAAGATGGGAAAGAGAACAGGAAAAGGCCTCAGATCATGGGAGATCCAGGAGTTGATCACACCAGATAGGTAAAGATGGAGGAGGCATGAGTATCACCGATGGTTTTCTGCATGTAAATCCAGCTGCTTAGATTTGATATTAAAGGAAACACCCTTGAAAAATTGAGGAAAATTTATGAAATGAGGGAAATTACAGAATTATATATGTAATTTTTATTTCAAGAGAATAAAATTTAGCAGTCTTGTGTGTTGCATCATCTCTAATACAGAGCATGTCTCTTCTAGCATTCTCAGGGCAGATTTGCAAATCTTAACTTAAGGAGTTGGCAGTTAATGGAGAGGTCCCAAACAACCTTAGTTATGCCTGATAAGTTTGAATCATATTTTTGGTATAGACCTGTCATGGAAAGGAAAGTCCTAAGTTGTATGGTGAAGTTACACATTAAAGAACCAGGATCACCAGCCTCTTAAGAGCTTTTAAGTTTCCTTTAAGAATCCCCACAGAAATTATTAATGGACCTTCCCATCACTTTTTAGTTAACCTAGCCCAGTATTATTTTTAAAAACTTCTTTTCAACATAATAACTTTTGGGTTACTCTAATAATGATCACTGCAATGCTGTTGTTCCCTACTGATTGTTCATTGCTAGATGTTTTAGCCATACTGTGGGCTAAATAGCTTTTTTTTTTTTTGGTGGACTAATCTGTTAATATTACCATTGTAAGTGGCATGTTTAAATTAGCTCTTGTCTTGAAATCCTGAAAACTATTCAAGTTCTAGATTTTCCAGTAACTATTTCTGTGACAGTTCACCTCTTTGTTGCCTTTTTGTAAAATAAGGCGATTTAACAATATCATCTCCAAGGTCCTCTGTATCAGCATTAAGATTCTATGATTTAAAAAAAAAAGATGGCACCCCAGTGAGAGCCAGGCAGGGAGAGAAAGACGGAGACGGTGCCTGCCAGGCAGCAAGTCTAGCTAAGCGCTACCTCGGATGCCTGCCCCTCAGGCCGAAGCTCCAGGACAAGCAGACCAGCCTCCCCGACACGAGGTCTGGGCGCCCAGTGACTGCTTTGCACTGGTCCCTGGAGCAGCATTGCCTTTGAAGATATGTATGTGTTGCTAACAAATGACTGACTCTGGACCTGAACAGTGGAAGCCACAGAATGAACGACATACCTGAGCAAGTCACACTATCAGTTCTGTTGGAGAGACCTTCAAGATGGCAGAGGAGTAAGAGGTGGAGATCACATTCCTCCACACAAATACATCAGAAATACAACTAAATGTGGAACAACTCCTACAGAACACCTACTGAACGCTGGCAGAACCTCAGA
Source organism: Balaenoptera physalus (assembly GCF_965194825.1). Taxonomy (NCBI): domain Eukaryota; kingdom Metazoa; phylum Chordata; class Mammalia; order Artiodactyla; family Balaenopteridae; genus Balaenoptera; species Balaenoptera physalus. Next base: position 81,291,783 of record NC_138891.1, read on the forward strand.
CTTCCCAAAAGCCGTGCGACTGACAGGGTCTTGGTGCTCCGGCCGGGTGTCAGGCCTGTGCTTCTGAGGTGGGAGAGCCGAGTTCAGGACATTGGTCCACCAGAGACCTCCCGGCTCTATGTAATATCACACAGTGAAAGCTCTCCCAGGGATCTACATCTTAACGCTAAGACCCAGCTCCTCTCAACAAACAGCAAGCTCCAGTGCTGGACACCCCATGCCAAACAACTAGCAAGACAAGAACACAGCCCCGCCCATTAGCAGAGAGGCTGCCTAAAATCATAATAAGGTCACAGACACCCGAAAACACACCACTGGACACGGTCCTGCCCATGAGAAAGACAAGATCCAGCCTCATCCACCAGAACACAGGCACTAGTCCCCTCCACCAGGAAGCCTACACAACCCACTGAACCAACCTTAGCCACTGGGGGCAGACACCAAAAACAATGGGAACTACAGACCTGCAGCCTGCAAAAAGACACCAAACACAGTAAGTTAAGCAAAATGAAAAGACAGACAAATACACAGCAGATGAAGGAGCAAGGTATAAACCCACCAGACAAAACAAATGAAGAGGAAATAGGCAGTCACCTGAAGAAGAATTCAGAGTAATGATAATAAAGATGATCCAAAATCTTGGAAATAGAATGGAGAAAATACAAGAAACATTTAACCAGGACCTAGAAGAACTAAAGAGCAAACAAACAATGATGAACAACACAATAAATGAAATTAAAAACTCTCTAGAAGGAGTCAATAGTACAATAACTGAGGCAGAAGAACGGATAAGTGACCTGGAAGATAAAATAGTGGAAATAACTACCACAGAGCAGAATAAAGAAAAAAGAATGAAAAGAATTGAGGACAGTCTTAGAGACCTCTGGGACAACATTAAATGCACCAACATTCGAATTATAGGGGTCCCAGAAGAAGAAGAGAAAAAGAAAGGGACTGAGAAAATATTTGAAGATTATAGTTGAAAACTTCCCTAATATGGGAAAGGAAATAGTCAATCAAGTCCAGGAAGTGCAGAGAGTCCCATACAGGATAAATCCAAGGAGAAACATGCCAAGACACATATTAATCAAACTATCAAAAATTAAACACAAAGAAAAAATATTAAAAGCAGCAAGGGAGAAACAACAAATAACATACAAGGGAATCCCCATAAGGTTAACAGCTGATCTTTCAGCAGAAACTCTGCAAGCCAGAAGGGAGTGGCATGATATATTTAAAGTGATGAAAGGGGAAAACCTACAACCAAGATTACCCTACCCAGCAAGGATCTCATTCAGATTCGACAGAGAAATTAAAACCTTTACAGGCAAGCAAAAGCTAAGTGAATTCAGCACCACCAAACCAGCTTTACAACAAATGCTAAAGGAACTTCTCTAGGCAGGAAACACAAGAGAAGGAAAAGACCTACAATAACAAACCCAAAACAATTAAGAAAATGGTAATAGGAACATACATATCAATAACTACCTTAAATGTAAATGGATTAAAGGCTCCAACCAAAAGACATAGACTGGCTGAATGGATACAAAAACAAGACCCGTATATATGCTGTCTACGACAGACCCACTTCAGACCTATGGACACATACAGACTGAAAGTGAGGGGATGGAAAAAGATATTCCATGCAAATGGAAATCAAAAGAAAGCTGGAGTAGCAATTCTCATATCAGACAAAATAGACTTTAAAATAAAGACTATTACAAGAGACAAAGAAGGACACCACATAATGATCAATTCAAGAAGAAAATATAACAATTGTAAATATTTATGCTCCCAACATAGGAGCACCTCAATACATAAGGTAAATGCTAACAGCCATAAAAGGGGAAATCAACAGTAACACAATCATAATAGGGAACTTTAACACCCCACTTTCACCAATGGACAGATCATCCAAAATGAAAATAAATAAGGAAACACAAGCTTTAAATGATACATTAAACAAGATGGACTTAATTGATATTTATAGGACGTTCCATCCAAAAACAACAGAATACACTTTCTTCTCAAGTGCCCATGGAACATTCTCCAGGGTAGATCATATCTTGGGTCACAAATCAAGCCTTGGTAAATTTAAGAAAATTGAAATCATATGAGGTGTCTTTTCCGACCACAATGCTATGAGACTAGATATCAATTACAGGAAAAAATCTGTAAAAAATACAAACACATGGAGGCTAAACAATACACTACTTAATAACCAAGAGATCACTGAAGAACTCAAAGAGGAAATCACAAAATACCTAAAAACAAATGACAATGAAAACACGATGACCCAAAACATATGGGGTGCAGCAAAAGCAGTTCTAAGAGGGACGTTTATAGTAATACAATCCTACCTCAAGAAACAAGAAACATCTCAAATAAACAACCTAACCTTGCACCTAAAGCAATTAGAGAAAGAAGAACAAAAAAACCTCAAAGTTAGCAGAAGGAAAGAAATCATAAAGATCAGATCAGAAATAAATGAAAAAGAAATGAAGGAAACGATAGCAAAGATCAATAAAACTAAAAGCTGATTCTTTGAGAAGATAAACAAAATTGATAAACCACTAGCCAAACTCATCAAGAAAGAAAGGGAGAAGACTCAATAGAATTCGAAATGAAGAAGGAGAAGTAACAACTGACACCGCAGAAATAGAGAGGATCATGAGAGATTACTACAAGCAACTATATGCCAATAAAATGGGCAACCTTGAAGAAATGGACAAATTCTTAGAAAAGCACATCCTTCTGTGACTGAACTTGGAAGAAATAGAAAATATAAACAAACCAATCACAAGCACTGAAATTGAGACTGTGGTTAAAAATCTTCCAACAAACAAAAGTCCAGGACCAGATGGCTGCACAGGTGAATTCTATCAAACATTTAGAGAAGAGCTAACACCTATCCTTCTCAAACTCTTCCAAAATTTAGCAGAAGGAGGAACACTCCCAAACTCATTCTATGAGGCCATCATCACCCTGATACCAAAACCAGACAAAGATGTCACAAAGGAAGAAAACTATAGGCCAATATCACTGATGAACATAGATGTAAAAATCCTCAACAAAATACTAGCAAACAGAATCCAACAGCACATTAAAAGGATCATACACCATGATCAAGTGGGTTTTATCCCAGAAATGCAAGGATTCTTCAATATATGCAAATCAATTAATGTGATACACCATATTAACAAATAGAAGGATGAAAACCATATGATAATCTCAGTAATTGCAGAAAAAGCTTTCGACAAAATTCAGCACCCATTTATGATAAAAACTCTCTAGAGGGGCTTCCCTGGTGGCGCAGTGGTAGAGAATCTGCCTGCTGGTGCAGGGGACACGGGTTCGAGCCCTGTTCTGGGAGGATCCCACATGCCGCGGAGCAGCTGGGCCTGTGGGCCACAACTGCTGAGCCTGCGCGTCTGGAGCCTGTGCTCCGCAACAAGAGAGGTCATGATAGCGAGAGGCCCGCGCGCTGCGATGAGGAGTGGCCCCCGCTTGCTGCAACTGGAGGGCCCTCGCACAGAGGCGAAGACCCAGCACAGCCAGAAATAAATAAATTAATTAATTAAAAAAAAAAACTCTCTAGAAAGTAGGCATAGAGGGAACTTACCTCAACATAATAAAGGCCATATATGACAAACCCACAGCCAACATCATTCTGAATGGTGAAAAACTGAAACCATTTCCAGTAAGATCAGGAACAAGACAAGGTTGTCCACTCTCACCACTATTATTCAACATAGTTTTGGAAGTTTTAGCCACAGCAATCAGAGAAGATAAAGAAATAAAAGGAATCCAAATCAGAAAAGAAGAAGTAAAGCTGTCACTGGTTGCAGATGACATGATACTATACATAGAGAATCCTAAAAATGCTACCAGAAAACTACTAGAGCTGATCAACGAGTTTGGTAACGTAGCAGGATGCAAAATTAATGTACAGAAATCTCTTGCATTCCTGTACACTAATGATGAAAAATCTGAAAGAGAAATTAAGGAAACACTCCCATTTAGCACTGCAACATAAAGAATAAAATACCTAGGAATAAACCTACCTAAGGAGACAAAAGACCTGTGTGCAGAAAACTATGACACTGATGAAAGAAATTAAAGATGATACCAACAGATGGAGAGATATACCATGTTCTTGGATTGGAAGAATCCAAGTCATTGTGAAAATGACTATACTGCCCAAAGCAATCTACAGATTCAGTGCAATCCCTATCAAACTACCAATGGCATTTTTCACAGAACTAGAACAAAAAATTTCACAATTTCACAACTGCTGCGGCTGGCAGTTGTGCATCATGAAAGATGAGCCAGAAGAGGCGAAGCTAATTTTGCATGATGCTCTTCATCTTGCCTATAAGAGTGATAACAAGAATGCCATCACTTTTACACTTATGATTTGATGACCAACTTACCATTTATACGGGGTCAGCTTGAAAATGCGGAAAAACTTTTTAGAACAGCAGTGAGTTACTTGCTTGGAGGGGCCATGCAACAGGAAGACAATGCAATAATACAAATCTCTCTAAAGCTGGCCACCACTTATACTGCTCAGGATAGACAGGAATTGGCTCTTGCTGGCTATAATTCTGTATTTCAGCTCTAGAGGAAAAAATTGAAAGAGAAAAGGAATTATCAGAAGACACTTTGTCAGTGGAAGAAAAAGCCAACATCCACCTCCTCTTGGGCATGTGCCTAGACACCTATGCCCACTACCTTCTGCTCTCCAAGCAGCCATCACAGGCACAAAGGATGTATGAAGAACCTTTACAGATCTCTGAAGAAATACTAGGAGGAAGACACCCACAGACCATCGTGCTGCTGAGTGACCTGGCCACCACCCTGGATGCACAGGGCCGCTCCAGCGAGGCTCGTGTTCACGCGCAGAGGGCGTCAGACCTGGCGAGACAGGTGGAGCACCCTGAGCTCCACGTGCTGCTCAGTAATCTGGCTGCAGCCCTGACGCACAGAGAACGATATGCACAAGCAGAAGAGATCTACCAGGAAGCACTGAAGTGAGCAAAGCTGAAAAGAGATGCGGTTTCTGCGCAGCACATTCGGGAAGAGCTGGCTGAGCTGTCAAGAAAAGGTAGACCTTTGTCGTAAAGTTACCAAGCTCTAGACCCCTTTTTGTTGTAGGGAACGCCTAGTAACACCTCTTATTCCAGTCCCAGCGGCACCCTAATCATTGGCTTAAATCCTTTGTCCTTGATACTCAAGTCCCCTCAACTTAGCCTTGGTGGAGGACAAGCTGTATACACTGTATACACGGCCACTTTTGTTGTGCAAAGAAAACTTTCACCCCCACCTGATTCTGCTTCTAAGGACAGGTGTCAGTTGATGCTTTCCATTGTAACAGATGGTTGGTTAGGTGCTGTCCATGCTGGTCCGAGTATAGCTCTAGATTAAGAGAGGCCAGTTTCCCTCTGGGGTAGAGTCTGGTATTTCAGCCAGGCATCTCTCCCATAAGATTTTTGTCCACCGATTTGCTGCCTTCTCTTATTTTATCAATACCTGGCAGACCAGAGCTACCGGTCTCATGGCAAAGAGGGTTGACAGTGAGTTATTTTCTCTTATCATCTATCTCCTGAAGCCCAGTGTGGGATTTAATGTATATAAAAGTAATATCTTGGCCTGCCACCAGCATCCAGCATGAAGTTTTAAAGTGGGAATTAGGCACTTGAAAGTATAGTGCGCATTTGAATATAAATAAAAGCGAACTGTATGTTTTTTTATGTCTCTGGTTATATACAACTATGAAAAAAGGAGGGCAAGGAATGACAACCTCCTGCGTCCCTGCTCTCTGAGCATTCACTCCTCTGCATCCGGTCACACGTGTCCCCAAACCCTCTGACTCCGAGTGGGGCCCTATAGGTGTAGTGTTGAAAGCTTCCCAGTTGCTCTGATGTGTCCGACTCGTGCTGTAGAAGAACCAGTGCCCTGGACCCTACCTCTGGCTTTTGGAGTTTGGGTTTCAGTATCTTCGTGTGTAGTGAGATTCTCTCTTAGCCCTGGGAGAATGCATTCGGTGGATGTCCTTACCTGGATAGGCTGCTGTGTTGAGAGCTTTATCACACTGCCTCAGAGTGTGTAAAGTACACAACATGGGGGGGCATCAATGATGTTTTCACCCCAGCAGTTCTGCAATTCTTCTAGGTACCATGAAGGAACACTGTTGTTGCTGATATGCCTTTGGCGGGGGGCTGGGCAGGATAAACTGATACTTTGGGTTCCTGTGTACATACTGGGAGAACCCTTTCATAATAAACTAGGCACTCTGCAATAAAATAAATAAATAAATAAATAAATAAAATAAAATTATGTCGCAATAAAAGTTACCAAAAAGTTGTCCTCATATAGTTTACATGTGGATACTAGATACTGAGTAAATTTAGAACCAGCATCCTGTGGAGGTATACTTTGATTTTATACAGAGGAATAATAAAGTGGATTTAGTATTGTTCTTTTGGTATATAAAACTTTGAATTCTAAAATAAGTGAAAACTATGTTCGATGGATATTATCTGAAGCAAAATATAGCAGTCTGGGCAGTGTCTCATAAGGCCTGTATAGTTGGCCCAGGTCCCATTAAGTGGAAACATAATGCATGAGACAGTTCATCAGCCTCTGCATCAGTAGGTTCTCAACCAGGGACAGTTTCATTCGGCAGTGTCTGGAGACTTTTTCGGTTGTCACAGCTGGGAGGAAGGTGCTACTGGCAGCTAGTAGGTAGAGGCCAGGGATGCTGCTGAACATCCTATATGCACAGGTCAGCCCCACAGTAAAGACTTATCCAGCCCCACATGTCAACAGGTGAATTAAATTAATAGATTTTTCAAACATTAAAACAGCCTTGCATTTCTGGAATAAAGTCTATTTGTGATGAGTTTTTAATAAATTGCTAATATGCAGTATGCTAATATTTTAATAGAACTTTCTCATCTGTGATCATAAGTGAGAATGGCCCATATTTTCCTGTCTTGTGTTATCCTTGGTTGAGTTTTAGTATCAGATGATGAAATGAGTTGGGCAGTTCTTCCTCTTTTTCTATTCTCTGAAACAGTACGAATAAGGCAGAGGTGTTTTAGGACAAAGAAGACAGTGTGTTTGGCATGGAGTAAGCAAGGCAGAGAATAGTAGGAGCTGTTTTGTCCACTTACAGGTGCTACAGTGGGAGTATGTATACATACATATTTCTTAAAATTTATATTTGTTAGTCGTATTATTCAAATACTTTATATCTTTACCAATATTTTATTTGTTTCAGCTAGTATTTTATGTGAGAGATTTGTTTAAAAATCACATAATAGGATTGTGGATTTGTCAATTATGCCTTCTTTTTTTTAACCTATCCTGGGCCTCTGTTACTTATAGGTTGTTATATCTCACTGATTGTTTATGCTTAATATGCATTTTTGTGTTATTTTAACTGATATTAAAACCCCTGTAGTAGCTTTCTTTGGTTAATTCTTATTGTTATGTTTCTCTTTTATGGTTCATTTACTTTCAGGTTTCCATGATTTATGTTTTAGGTGTATCTCTTGTAAACAGCATGTCTGGATCTAGTTTGGTTTCCAGTCTACAATCTGAGAACATTTTTCCTTTGATTGATTGAATCCATTTATATTAATTTTGATAATGGATATACTTAAGTTAATTTCTAATACCATATTTTATGTTTTCTATTTACCCAGCTTTTTCTTTTACACCCTATCCCATACCTTCTACTGATTATTTCAATGTTCTTTATAAATTATGCATTTTTCCTTCATGGTTCCTAAGAAATCTTCTGTTGTCCTTATCCTTTCAATGCAGTGAAGAGAGATGATTAACTCTCCTGCTTGCTTGAGAACTCTGTGCAGAACCTGGTATGGAGATCATAGATGGAACATCTTAACTATCACTGTAGTCCAACACTGTCGTGTTACAAGGGAGGAGACTGAGGCCCAGAGAGGATACCAGGTTTGCCCAAAGTCCACTGATAGAAAGCACTCCCATTCTCCTGCCAGGCTGGGAAGCCTCAGGAATCTTGATTCTCCTTCTTGAACTCCCACTCTGTTTCCCTTCCCAGTGAGAGTGTGTCCATTTTTCTCTCATGGGGAGCAGAAAAGTCTTCAGCCACTTAATTTGCCCAATAAACAGGGGCTTATTTCCTCTTCATCGAGATGTTATTCTAACCAAAGATAAGATTTTCCCTTTATTTTGCCCTCAGACATAAAGAAGCTAGTCCTATGCAGTGTTCATTACTCCCTCTTCTGAAAAAATTAAATACGAGCGATTATCATAACTGTATTCATTTGTTCATACATTCATCCATTCTTTTAGTGTGTGTGTGTGCGTGTGTGTGTGTGCGCGTGTGTGTGTGTGTGTGTGTGTACACATACACAGACACAACACTTATTCTGTGCAACTGCTTTAGGGTAGAGTGTCGGGGAAGGTAAAGGAATATAAAAATAAAGAGATATATCTCCATTCTAGAGTTCACTGTCTAATGGGGGAGACCAATATAAAGAGATAACTACAGTGCTATGTATTTAATGCTATAAAAGTGTTTATAGTGCTATAAAGTTAAAATGATAGAAGTATTAATTCTCCCTGAAGAGTTTAGGAAGGACTTCATAGGGAATGAAATTCCTGAGAAGAAAAGGATCTTAAGGGATGAGTAGATGTTTTACCAGGTAAAAGCGGTTATTATCAATAGAGAGAACCATGCATGCAAAATCTTACAAGCATAAAAGTTTGACTTTTTTGTTGAAGTATAGTTGATTTACAATGTTATATTAGTTTCAGATATACAACATAGTGATTCAATATTTTTATAGATTATACTCCATTTAAAGTTATTATAAAACATTGGCTATATTTCCTGTGTTGTACATTACATCATTGTATTTTTTTTTTTTTTATACCTTGTAGTTTGTACCTCTTAATTCCCTTCCCCTTTCTTGACACTCCACCAACCACTTTCCCCACTGGTAACCCCTAGTTTGTTCTCTGTATCTCTGAGTCTGTTTTGTTATGTTCATTTATTTGTTTTATTTTTTAGATTCCATATATAAGTGAAAACATACAGTTTTTCTCTTTCTCTGTCTGATTTACCTCACTGAACAATACCCTCCAGGCCCATCCATGTTGTTGCAAATGGCAGAATTTCATTCTTTTTTATGGCTGAGTTTTCCTCTGTGTGTGTGTATTCCCCCCCACCACATCTTCTTTATCCTTTCATCTGTTAATGGACATTTAGGTTGCTTCCATATTTTGGCTATTGTAAATAATGCTGCTATGAACATTAGGTTGCATACATCTTTTTGAATTTATGTTTTCATTTTCTTTGGATATATACCCAGCAGTGGAATTGCTGGATCATATGGAAGTTCTATTTTCAGTTTCTTTGAAAAACCTCCATGCTGTTTTCCATAGTGGGTATAAAAATTTACATTCCCACTGACAGTGTATGTTCCCTTTTCTCTATATCCTTGCCAACATTTATTATTTGTTGTCTTTTTTACAGTAGCAATTCTGACAGTGTGAAGTGATAGCTCGTTGTGTTTTCGATTTGCATTTCCCTGATGACTAACAATGTTGAACATATTTTCATATGTCTGTTGGCCATCTGTATGTCTTCTTCGGAAAAATGTCTAGTCAGGTCTTCTGCCCAATTTTTAACCAGGTTGTTTGCTTTTTAGATATTGAGGTGTATGAACTGTTTGTGTATTTTGGATATTAACCCATTACCAGACATGTCATTTTCAAATATCTTCTCCCATTCAGTAGGTTATTCTTTTCATTTTGTATGTGGTTTCCTTCACTGTGTAAAAGCCTTTAAGTTTAATTAGATTCCATTTGTTTATTATTGCTTTTGCTTCCCTTGCCTAAAGAAACAGGTCCAAAAATATTGGTAACACTTATGTGAAAGAGTGTATTGCCTATGTTTTTTTCTAGGAGTTTTATAGTTTTCAATCTTACATTTAAGTCTTTAATCCATTTTGAATTTATTTTTGTATGTGGTGTGAGAAAATGTTCTCATTTCATCTTTTTACAGGTAGCTGTTCAGTTTTCCCAACACCACTCATTGAAGAGACTGACTTTTCCCATTGTATATTTTTGCCTCCTTTCTTGTAGATTAACTGACCCATGTGTGCATGAGTTTATTTCTGGACTCTCTATTCTGTTTCATTGATCTATGTGTCTGTTTTTTGTAACATACTGTTTTGATTACTGTAGCTTTGTAGTATATTCTGAAGCCAGGGAGGATTATACCTCCAGCTTTGTTTTTTTTCCCCCCTAAAGATTGCTTTGGATATTAGGGGTCTTTGGCAGTTCCATATGAATCTTAGGATCATTTGTTTTAGTTCTGTGAAAAATGTCATGGGTATTTTGATAGGGATTGCATTAAATCTGTAGATTGCTTTGGGTAGTATGGACATTTTAACAATATTAGTTCTTCCAATCCATGAACACAGGATATCTTTCCATATCTTTGTATCATCTTCAGTTTCCTTCATCAGTGTGTTATAGTTTTCTAAGTATAGGCCTTTCATCTCCTTGGTTAAATTTATTCCTAAGTATTTTATTCTTTTTGATATGATTGTAAATGGGATTCTTTCTTGTATTCCCTTTCTGATAGTTTATTATTGATGTATAGAAAAGAAGCAGATCTCTGTATATTGATCTTATATCATGCAACTTGATTAAATTCATTTATTAATTTTAATAGTTTTTTGGTGGAGAATTTAGGGCTTTCTATATATAGCATTGTGTCATCTGCAAATAGTGACAGTTTTACTTCTTCCCTTTTTAAATTTTTATTATCTGATTGCTGTGGTTAGGACTTCCAATGTTGTGTTAAATAGAAATAGTGAGAATGGACATGCTTGTCTTGTTCCTGATTTTAGAGGAAAAACTTTCAGATTTTCCCCATTGAGTATGTTGTTAGCTGTGGGTTTGTCATAAATGGCCTTTATTATTTTGAGATATGTTCTTTTATACCAACTATGTTGAGAGTTTTTTATCATGAATGGGTGTTGAATTTTGTCAGATGCTTTGTCTGCATCTGTCTAAATGATCATGTGATTTTTATCCTTCCTTTTGTTAATGTGGTATATCACATTGACTGATTTGTGGATACTGAACCATCCTTGCATCCCTGGAATAAATCCCACTTGATCAAGGTGTATGATTCTTTTTATATACTGTTGAATTTGGTTTGCTGATATTTTGTTGAAGGTTTTTGCATCTTTGTTCTTCAGAAATATTGACCTGTAATTTTTAGGGTAGTATTGTTATCTAGTTTTGGTATCAGGGTGATGGTGACCTCATAGAATGAATTTAGGAGTGTTCCTTCCTCTTTAATTTTTGGAACAGTGTAAGATGGATAGGTATGAACTCTTCTGTATATGTTTGGTAGAATTCCCCTGTGAAGCTATCTAGTCCTGGACTTTTCTTTGTTGGGAGGTTTTTTTTTGTTTTAATTACTGATTCATTTTCAATACTAGTAATCAGTTTGTTCAGGTTATCTATTCTTCCTGATTCAATCTTGGAAGATTGTATGTTTCTAGGAATTTATCCATCTCTTCTAGCTCAACCAATTTGTCAGCATATAACTGTTCATAGTATTCTCTTATGATTGTTTGTATTTCTGTGATATCAGTTGTAATTTATTCTCTTTCATTTCTTATTTTGTTTATTTGTGTCCTCTTTCTTTTTTTCTCAATGAGCCTGGCAAAAAGCTTATTAATTTTGCTTATCTTTTTGAAAAACTAGCTCTTGGTTTCACTGATATTTTCTTTTCTTTTGGTCTCTTTAATTTATTTCCACTCTGATCTTTATTATTTCCTTCCTTTTTCTGACTTTGTTTTTTTTTTTTCCTCATTTCTTTAGATGGTAGGTTAGGTTGTTTATTTGAGATTGTTCTTGTTTCTTGAAGAAGGCCTGTATTGCTATAAACTTACCCCAGTAGACCTGCTTTTGCTACATCCCATAAATTTTGGAAAATTGTGTTTTTATTTTCATTTGTCTCAAGGTATTTTCTGATTTCCTCTTTGATTTCTTCATTGACCCATTAGTTTTTTGGTAACATGTTGTTTAGTCTCTATGTATTTGTGTTTTTCCTATTTTTCTTCCTATAATTGATTTCTAGTTTCATACAATTATGGTTGGAAAATATGTTTGATATAATTTATATCCCTTTTAATTTTGTTGAGACTTGTTTTGTGGCCTAACAATTGATCTATCCTGGAGAACATTCCATGTGCATTTGAAAAGAATGTGCATTCTTTTGTTTTGTATGGAATGTCCTATAGATATCTATTAAGTCCATCTGGTCTACTGTGTCATTTAAGGCCACTGTTTCTTTATTGATTTTCTGTCTGGATGATCTATCCATTGATGTAAGTGAGGTGTTAATGTCCCTTACTATTATTGTATTATTGTCAATTTCTTCCTTTATATCTATTAACATTTGCTTTATATATTTTGGTGTTCCTATATTATGTGCATATATGTTAATGAATTTTATATCCTCTTCTTGTATTGATCCCTTTACCATTATATAATGACCTTTTTGTCTTTTTTTATAGACTTTATTTTAAAGTCTACTTTGTCTGATATGAGTGTTGCTACCCCAGCTTTCTTATTTGTTTCCATTTGCATGGAATATCTTTTTCCATTCTCCCACTTTTAGTCTGTGTGGGTTTTAGCACTGTGAGTCTCTTGTAGGCAGCATATAGATGGGTCTTATTTGTTTTATTTGATCAGCCACCCTATGTCTTTTGACTGGAGCATTTAGTCCATTGACATTTAAAGTGCTTATTGATAGGTAAGTACTTATTGCCATTTTATTACTTGTTTTCTGGTTGTTTTTGTAGTTCTTCCCTGTTCTTTTCTTCTTCTTTTAGTCTCTTCCCTTGTGGTTTGGTGATTTTCTTTAGTGTTATGTTTGTGTTTCTTTCTCTGTAGTTTTTGTGTACCTATTGTAGGTTTTTGATTTGCTCTTACCATGGAGTTCATATATGTTGACCTATAATTATATTTGCTTGTTTTAAACTGATAGTTACTTAAGTTTAAGCACATTCTAAAAGTACTACATTTTTATTCCTCTCCCCCACATTTTCTGGTTTTGATGTCATATTTTATATCTTTGTGTCAATCCCTTAACTGTTTATTGTAGTTAAAGTTGACTTTACAATTTTTGTCTTTTAACCTTTGTGCTCACTTGCTTAACTGGTTGATTCTCAACCTTTCCTATATATTTGCTTTTACCAGTGGGATTTTTCCCTTCCTATAATTTCTTGTTTCTTGTTGTAGCCTTTTTTACTTAAAGAGGACCCTCTAATGCTTCTTGTAAGGTCAGCTTAGTATTGATGATCTCTCAGTTTTTGCTTGTTTGAGGAGCTTTGTATCTCTCCTTCAATTGTAAATGATAATCTTGGAGGGTAGAGTGTCCTAGGTTGTAGATTTTCTCCCTTTCGGCACTTTGAATATATCATGCCACTCCCTTCTGGCCTGCAAAGTTTCTGCAGAAAAATCAGCTGATAGCTTTATATTGGTTCCCTTGTATGTGACTCTTGGTTTTTCTCTTGCTGCTTTTAAAATTCTCTCTTTATTTTTAACTTTTGCCATTTTAATTCTTGGTGTGAGTCTCTTTGGGTTCATCTTGTTTCGGACTCTCTGTGCTTCCTGGACCTGTATATCTGTTTCCTTTTTCAAGTTCAGGAAGTTTTCAACCATAATTTCATCAAATACATTTTCTACTTCTTTCTCTCTCTCTTCTCCTTCTAGGACTCCTATAATGCAAATATTAGTACACTTATGTTGTCCTCGAGGTCCTTTAAACTATTCTCATTTTTTAAATCTGTTTTTCTTTTTGCTGTTCTGATTGGGTGATTTCCATTATTCTATCTTTCAGATCACTTGTGCATTCTTCTGTATCACTTTATCTGCTGTTAATTCCCTCTACTGTATTTTTCATTTCACTTACTATATTCTTCTGCTGTGTCTGGTTCTTTTTTATGTTTTCTAGTTCTCTATTAAAGTTCTCACTGTGTTCATGTATTCTTTTCCCAAGTTCAGTTGTCATTCTCATTACCATTGCTTTGAACTGTTTATCAGGTAAATTACTTATCTCTATTTTATTAGGGTTTTGTCAAGGTTTTTTGTTTTTGTTTTTTGTTTGAAACATATTCATTCCTCTTCTTATTTTGTTTAACTTTCTCTGACTCTGTGAAATTAGGTGAAACAGTTACCTTTCCCAGTCTTGAAGGTGTGTCCTTGTGTGGGAATGTCCCTATGCAGTCTGCATGTGCCCGGTGGCTTTGGTAGGAGAACTGGATCTGAAATGAGCATGGGCTGTGTCTTCACCTGGGGTGTGCTGGCAGCTACCACCTTGATGGGTGGTAGGGCTGGAGATGGAGGGGCTAGAGCTGGAGCCAGGTGTGAGTTGGAGCTTCTCCTGTGCTCAGTGGCCATCACCACCCTATCAGGGGGTGGGATTGGGGACATAGGGGTCGGAGCGGGACCTCTGAGGGAATTGGATTTCTCCCAAGTGTGATGGCATTCTCAACCTTGGTTTGGAGTATGGCCAGGACCTGAGGATTTGGGGCTGCACTTCTATGCTGCTTTCACTTTTTCCCCAGTGTGTGCACCTGGGTTAGAGGCTAGGTCAGGGCCAGAGGGGTTGGTTCCACACTACTGGGCTGGCTCCCTCCCCAGTATGTGCAGGGACACGTGCTCAGGGGATGGCTGTTTCTGCCCTGGAGCTAGCCTTTCACCCTTCTGAGTGTGTGCACCAAAGCGTGCACTGGCCATGGCTGCCTTTGCCCTGGTCAGAGGCAGGGCCGGGGTCAGACCAAGTTCTCTTCTCTCGAAGTGTGTGCACACTTGTTGGCAACAGCAGCCTCCACCTTAGTGGAGAGCAGCTTTGGAACAAGAGTGGCTGGAGCAGGTTGCCATTGCCGGATGGGGGCATGCCAGGGTGGTCCTGGCAGGCTGGCCAGAGCTCCACACAGTTTCCAGTCTGCTGTTCTGTGCTGCGACTGGCAGCAAGCAGGTCTGTGCATGTACTCTTCAAGAGTGTAGTCTTGGTTTCTTACAGCCCTCCAGTAAGCCACGTTGGTGGTCTGAAAACCACCAAGGGGGCTTGTCTTCCTAGTGCTGGACCCCAGGGCTGGGCCGCCTAATATGTGGCTCAGACCCCTCACTCCCCAGGGAGAATCCTCGAGCCTGTGATATCCCCTCCTCTTCTGTGTCCCCCTCTAGAGGTGGGGGTCCCAACCAGATCGCTTCTCCTCCCTTACTACCTGACTCTGTATGGATCTTTCTTTACAGCCTTGGTTGTAGAAGAGCCATCCTGCTGGTCCCCAGGTTGATTTCAGTGAGATTTGTTCTATATATGGTTGTAGCTTTGATGTATTCATGAGGGAGATGAGCCCAGTCCTCCTACTCTACCATCTTGATCCCACACACACTAAAAATTTTGACATTTTAAAGTGAGAAGAACTATGAATAAAGATTCACGAAGGTTTGACCTTTGATCGTGAATAAAGATTCATGATCTGACATAAAGATTCATGAAGATTTGACCAGAGAGGAGGTTGGCAAGTTCAGGTCCAGATTGTGAGAGTCACTGTATAGCATTCAAAGAATTTGGATGTTGTCCTTGAGACTGTGGATATTGACTGGCCTTTCTATAAAGCCAGAGAAGATGTCTAGATCTGCATTTTAGAAACAGCCTCAGCAATCAGGATGAGAGATTGGCAGCCAGGTCACAGATAGGAGGCTTTGATAATAGCTCCATCAAGAAATGAAGAGGGGGCTTCCCTGGTGGCACAGTGGTTGAGAATCCGCCTGCCAATGCAGGGGACACAGGTTCGAGCCCTGGTCTGGGAGGATCCCACATGCCGCGGAGCAACTAGGCCCGTGAGCCACAACTACTGAGCCTACGCGACTGGAGCCTGTGCTCCGCAATAAGAGAGGCCGCGATAGTGAGAGGCCCACGTGCCGCGATAGTGAGAGGCCAGCGCACCGCGATGAAGAGTGGCCCCCACTTGCCGCAACTAGAGAAAGCCCTCGCACAGAAACGAAGACCCAACACAGCCAAAAATAAATAAATAAATAAATAAAAATTAAAAAAAAAAAATGAAAAGGGCCTGAACTAAGGACCTGCTGATCAGGATGGAGAAGGGATAGGGGCAGGGTGGGATTCGAGAAAGATGGAAGCCAGAAATCAACAAGACATGGGGGGGAGATTAACCAAGATGGCGGAGTAGAAGGACGTGCTCTCACTCCCTCTTGCGAGAGCACCAGAATCAAAACTGGCTGCTGGACAATCATTGACAGGAAGACCCTGGACTTCACCAAGGAGGATACCCCACGTCCAAGGACAGAGGAGAAGCCACAGTGAGACGGTAGGAGGGGCGCAATCAGAGTAAAATCAAATCCCATAACTGCTGTGTGGGTGACTCACAGACTGGCGAACACTTATAGCACAGAAGTCCACCCACTGGAGTGAAGGTTCTGAGCCCCACGTCAGGCTTCCCAACCTGGGGGTCCGGCTACGGGAGGAGGAATTCCTAGAGAATCAGGCCTTGAAGCCTAGTGGGAATTGATTGCAGGACTTTGACAGGACTGGGGGAAACAGAGACCCCACTCTTGGAGGGCACACACAAAGTAATGTGTGCATCGGGACCCAGGGGAAGGAGCAGTGACCCTGGGGGAGACTGAACCAGACCTACCTGCTGGTGTTGGGGGGTCTCCTGCAGAGGCGAGTGGTGGCTCTGTTTCACCGTGGGGATAAGGACACTGGCAGCCGAGGTTCTGGGAAGTTCTCCTTGGCCTGAGCCCTCCCAGAGTCTGCCATTAACCCCACCAAAGAGCACGGGTAGGCTCCAGTGTTGGGTTGCCTCAGGCAAAACAACCAACAGGGAGGGAACCCAGCCCCACCCATCAACAATCAAGTGGATTAAGGTTTTACTGAGCTCTGACCACCACAGCAACAGTCAGATCTACCCACCACCAGAGCCTCCCATCAAGCCTCTTAGATAGCCTCAACCACCAGAGGGCAGACAACAGAAGCAAGAAAAACTACAATCCTGCAGCCTGTGGACCAAAAACCACAGTTACAGAAAGATAGAGAAGATGAAAAGGCAGAGGGCTATGTACCAGATGAAGGAACAAGAAAAAACCCCAGAAAAACAACTAAATGAAGTGGAGATAGGCAACCTTCCAGAGAAAGAATTCAGAATAATGATAGTGAAGATGATCCAGGACCTCGGAATAAGAATGGAGGCAAAGATTGAGAAGATGCAAGAAATGATTAACAACGACCTAGAAGAATTAAAGAACAAACAAACAGAGATGACCAATACAATAACTGAAATGAAAACTACACTAGAAGGAATCAATAGCAGAATAACTGAGGCAGAAGAACGGATAAGTGACCTGGAAGACAGAATGGTGGAATTCACTGCTGCGGAACAGACTAAAGAAAAAAGAATGAAAAGAAATGAAGACAGCCTAAGAGACCTCTGGGACAACATTAAACACAACAACATTCGCATTATAGGGGTCCCAGAAGGAGAAGAGAGAGAGAAAGGACCAGAGAAAATATTTGAAGAGATTATAGTCGAAAACTTCCCTAACATGGGAAAGGAAATAGCCACCCAAGTCCAGGAAGCGCAGAGAGTCCCATACAGAATAAACCCAAGGAGAAACACGCCGAGACACATAGTAATCAAAGTGGCAAAAATTAAAGACAAAGAAAAATTATTGAAAGCAGCAAGGGAAAAACGACAAATAACATACAAGGGAACTCCCATAAGGTTAACAGCTGATTTCTCAGTAGAAACTCTGCAAGCCAGAAGGGAATGGCATGATATACTTAAAGTGATGAAAGGGAAGAACCTACAACCAAGATTACTATACCCGGCAAGGATCTCATTTAGATTTGATGGAGAAATCAAAAGCTTTACAGACAAGCAAAAGCTAAGAGAATTTAGCACCACCAAACCAGCTCTACAACAAATGCTAAAGGAACTTCTCTAAGTGGGAAACACAAGAGAAGAAAAGGACCTACAAAAACAAACCCAAAACAATTAAGAAAATGGTCATAGGAACATACATATCGATAATTACCTTAAACGTGAATGGATTAAACGCCCCAACCAAAAGACATAGACTGGCTGAATGGATACAAAAACAAGACCCGTATATATGCTGTCTACAAGAGACCCACTTTAGACCTAGGGACACATACAGACTGAAAGTGAGGGGATGGAAAAAGATATTCCATGCAAATGGAAATCAAAAGAAAGCTGGAGTAGCTATACTCATATCAGATAAAATAGACTTTAAAATAAAGAATGTTACAAGAGACAAGGAAGGACACTACATAATGATCCAGGGATCAATCCAAGAAGAAGATATAACAATTATAAATATATATGCACCCAACATAGGAGCACCTCAATACATAAGGCAACTGCTAACAGCTATAAAAGAGGAAATCGACAGTAACACAATAATAGTGGGGGACTTTAACACTTCACTTACACCAATGGACAGATCATCCAAAATGAAAATAAATAAGGAAACAGAAGCTTTAAATGACACAATAGACCAGATAGATTTAATTGATATATATAGGACATTCCATCCAAAAACAGCAGATTACACATTCTTCTCAAGTGCGCACGGAACATTCTCCAGGATAGATCACATCTTGGGTCACAAATCAAGCCTCAGTAAATTTAAGAAAATTGAAATCATACCAAGCATCTTTTCTGACCACAACGCTATGAGATTAGAAATGAATTACAGGGAAAAAAACGTAAAAAAGACAAACACATGGAGGCTAAACAATACGTTACTAAATAACCAAGAGATCACTGAAGAAATCAAAGAGGAAATTAAAAAATACCTAGAGACAAATGACAATGAAAACACGACGACCCAAAACCAATGGGATGCAGCAAAAGCGGTTCTAAGAGGGAAGTTTATAGCTATACAAGGCTACCTAAAGAAACAAGAAAAATCTCAAGTAAACAATCT
The DNA here is from genome assembly GCF_965194825.1 of Balaenoptera physalus. NCBI lineage: Eukaryota > Metazoa > Chordata > Mammalia > Artiodactyla > Balaenopteridae > Balaenoptera > Balaenoptera physalus. Next base: position 81,310,845 of record NC_138891.1, read on the forward strand.
AACCTTACACCTAAAGAAACTAGAGAAAGAAGAACAAACAAAACCCAAAGTTAGCAGAAGGAAAGAAATCATAAAGATCAGAGCAGAAATAAATGAAATAGAAACAAAGAAAACAATAGCAAAGATCAATAAAACTAAAAGTTGGTTCTTTGAGAAGATAAACAAAATTGATAAGCCATTAGCCAGACTCATCAAGAAAAAGAGGGAGAGGACTCAAATCAATAAAATCAGAAATGAAAAAGAAGTTACAACAGACACCGCAGAAATACAGAACATCCTAAGAGACTACTATAAGCAACTTTATGCCAATAAAATGGACAACCTGGAAGAAATGGACAAATTCTTAGAAAGGTATAACCTTCCAAGACTGAATCAGGAGGAAACAGAAAATATGAACAGACCAATCACAAGTAATGAAATTGAAACTGTGATTAAAAATCTTCCAACAAACAAAAGTCCAGGACCAGATGGCTTCAGAGGTGAATTCTATCAAACATTTAGAGAAGAGCTAACACCCATCCTTCTCAAACTCTTCCAAAAAATTGCAGAGGAAGGAACACTCCCAAACTCATTCTATGAAGCCACCATCACCCTGATACCAAAACCAGACAAAGACACTACAAAAAAAGAAAATTACAGACCAATATCACTGATGAATATAGATGCAAAAATCCTCAACAAAATACTAGCAAACAGAATCCAACAACACATTAAAAGGATCATACACCACGACCAAGTGGGATTTATCCCAGAGATGCAAGGATTCTTCAATATACGCAAATCAATCAATGTGATACACCATATTAACAAATTGAAGAATAAAAACCATATGATCATCTCAATAGATGCAGAAAAAGCTTTTGACAAAATTCAACACCCATTTATGATAAAAACTCTCCAGAAAGTGGGCATAGAGGGAACCTACCTCAACATAATAAAGGCCATATATGACAAACCCACAGCAAACATCATTCTCAATGGTGAAAAACTGAAAGCATTTCCTCTAAGATCAGGAACGAGACAAGGATGTCCACTCTCACCACTACTATTCAACATAGTTCTGGAAGTCCTAGCCACGGCAATCAGAGAAGAAAAAGAAATAAAAGGAATACAAATTGGAAAAGAGGAAGTAAAACTGTCACTGTTTGCGGATGACATGATACTATACATAGAGAATCCTAAAACTGCCACCAGAAAACTGCTAGAGCTAATTAATGAATATGGTAAAGTTGCAGGATACAAAATTAATGCACAGAAATCTCTTGCATTCCTATACACTAATGATGAAAAATCTGAAAGAGAAATTATGGAAACACTCCCATTTACCATTGCAACAAAAAGAATAAAATACCTAGGAATAAACCTACCTAGGGAGACAAAAGGCCTGTATGCAGAAAACTATAAGACACTGATGAAAGAAATTAAAGATGATACCAACAGATGGAGAGATATACCATGTTCTTGGATTGGAAGAATCAACATTGTGAAAATGAGTATACTACCCAAAGCAATCTACAGATTCAATGCAATCCCTATCAAATTACCAATGGCATTTTTTACGGAGCTAGAACAAATCATCTTAAAATTTGTATGGAGACACAAAAGACCCCGAATAGCCAAAGCAGTCTTGAGGCAAAAAAATGGAGCTGGAGGAATCAGACTCCCTGACTTCAGACTATACTACAAAGCTACAGTAATCAAGACAATATGGTACTGGCACAAAAACAGAAACATAGATCAATGGAACAAGATAGAAAGCCCAGAGATTAACCCACGCACCTATGGTCAACTAATCTATGACAAAGGAGGCAAAGATATACAATGGAGAAAAGACAGTCTCTTCAATAAGTGGTGCTGGGAAAACTGGACAGCTACATGTAAAAGAATGAAATTAGAATACTCCCTAACACCATACACAAAAATAAACTCAAAATGGATTAGAGACCTAAATATAAGACTGGACACTATAAAACTCTTAGAGGAACACATAGGAAGAACACTCTTTGACATAAATCACAGCAAGATCTTTTTTGATCCACCTCCTAGAGTAATGGAAATAAAAACAAAAATAAACAAGTGGGACCTAATGAAACTTCAAAGCTTTTGCACAGCAAAGGAAACCATAAACAAGACGAAAAGACAACCCTCAGAATGGGAGAAAATATTTGCAAACGAATCAACGGACAAAGGATTAATCTCCAAAATATATAAACAGCTCATTCAGCTCAATATCAAAGAAACAAACACCCCAATCCAAAAATGGGCAGAAGACCTAAATAGACATTTCTCCAAAGAAGACATACAGACGGCCACGAAGCACATGAAAAGATGCTCAACATCACTAATTATTAGAGAAATGCAAATCAAAACTACAATGAGGTATCACCTCACTCCTGTTAGAATGGGCATCATCAGAAAATCTACAAACAACAAATGCTGGAGAGGGTGTGGAGAAAAGGGAACCCTCTTGCACTGTTGGTGGGAATGTAAATTGATACAGCCACTATGGAGAACAATATGGAGGTTCCTTAAAAAACTAAAAATAGAATTACCATATGACCCAGCAATCCCACTACTGGGCATATACCCAGAGAAAACTGTAATTCAAAAAGACACATGCACCCGAATGTTCATTGCAGCACTATTTACAATAGCCAGGTCATGGAAGCAACCTAAATGCCCATCAACAGACGAATGGATAAAGAAGAAGTGGTACATATATACAATGGAATATTACTCAGCCATAAAAAGGAACGAAATTGAGTCATTTGTTGAGACGTGAATGGATCTAGAGACTGTCATACAGAGTGAAGTAAGTCAGAAAGAGAAAAACAAATATCGTATATTAATGCATGTATGTGGAACCTAGAAAAATGGTACAGATGAGCCAGTTTGCAGGGCAGAAGTTGAGACACAGATGTAGAGAATGGACATATGGACACCAAGGGGGGAAAACTGCAGTGAGGTGGGGATGGTGGTGTGCTGAATTGGGCGATTGGGATTGACATGTATACGCTGATGTGTATAAAATTGATGCCTAATAAGAACCTGCAGTATAAAAAAACAAACAAAACAACTAATACTAAACTTTCATTGGGTTATTTGTATGGAAATATGTTAATATAAATGTTTCAGACATTACATGAAATTTCTAAAAATCTTATATTTGTATTTGTATGGAAATATGTATGGAAATATGTTAATATAAATGTTTCAGACGTTACATGAAATTTCTAAAAATCTTATATTTGTATTTGTATGGAAATATATATGGAAATATGTTAATATAAATGTTTCAGACATTACATGAAATTTCTAAAAATCTTATATGTTCTGGTATAATGTTATAAGTAATAATCCTAGTTATTACTTTAAAATGTATATCTCAGAAATAACTAATTTTCTTGTCAACTGCATTATTATGAACTTTCATCAAATCTTTTACCGTGGTCATTTTTAAGTCTTTTGTCATTTACAGACAGTTCTGGGTGTACTCTGATGATTTTGCAAATATGTTCCTATAAAAGGGTTTCATCTTCAAGAAATTCATGGAAAAGACTCTGACAAGTACAGGTTTCTGGTAACTGACTGTACTGCTGAACTGAATGAATAAGCATTTTCAGAACTCTGATGAAAAACTGATGAACTCATAAAAGTGCTAACAAAAGATCAAGATGAAAAAAAAAACAACAGTTAATTACATGGGACTGAGTGAACTGATGAGGATGAGTATAATTTTTGTGACTTTCTGCCTGAATTTAAAAAAAAAAAAATAATCCCACAAGGACTCAGAGGCAGGGAATATACAAATCAATTTTCACTGCAAAGTAAAGGAGCTGTTACAGTGGAGGATTACTGGACTGAATGGCAATATTATGACATAGTATGAGTGTGTTTCATGTTTGGTAATTGCAATCATTGTTGCTTTTGTTGTGGTCATCCATGTACAATGCTTGGTGTCAGTCTATTTATCTCTTGTAAAAATAAAATACAGTGTGTGAAAAAAAAAAAAAAAAAAAAAAACAAGACATGGAGCTTGATGATACACTGGGACTCAGAGAAGAGTCAAAGTTAACTGAGATTTCTGTCTTAAGCTATTGAATGAACAGTAACTATTAACTCAGAGAAGATATACTTAAGAGTTTTGCTTGAGGGAAGCAGTGAGGTAGTGGTCCTCTGAGACCTCTAGGTGGGGACTGAAATAATGATAATGGTAACAGGTGATGTTTCTTGAGCACTAAGCACCATTCTCCTTTGATAATTAAATCTTAACAATCAACATAGAGACATCTTGATTTGAAAGAATCTACTGATGTCAAGTTAAAAGCAAGACTGCTCAGAGTCAACATTTCTGGGAACCTAGACCGAAATATGTAGGAGAAAAGTAGTCACAAGCTAATCAGTTAGTCTTAATCGTAGCTGTTGCAATGTTGTAAGTGTGTGTTCCTGACCCGTCTGTTGCCAGTGATGAGCCATTATATTTTATACAAATGCCATGAGTGGTATTCCAATAAATAACAGATTTTAGAAGTAAAATAAATCCTTAGCTTAGTATTTTGATGTGTGATTCTATGCAGTGTTATTAATACCAAAGAGATATAAATCTTGCATTATTCAAATATTGCCCAGTAATATCCACTGGTGTTTTCTAGTGTGTGAGTATTTGCTGTAGATTACAGTTCTTTGAAAATAATAGCAGAAATGCAAAGAGAAGTAGATGGGAATGTTGCTGTAGAATACACTGACATGAAATCAGAAATGGATTTAAAATCTGAATTGGCAAAAGTAATACCTATTTCCATGACAAAACGAAAATCAGGGCAAAAAGGCAGAGTATTTTCACTGTTAAATAAAGGAGATGAACTAATATGAAGCAGCGTGTGTCTTCACGTCTGCCTCAGAGGTGCTTAGGATGTTCTCTTAATGGGGACAGGTTCTCTCTGTCTCCCCTGTCCATCTCCATCCTAATTCAACCAACATCAACACAGAAAGGAAATAAAATTTTCTTTCTATGTCTGGAAAATTTGGCGTGAAACAAAGATCAAGACTGTTGGATACTTAATGCTGTATAGTGTTTTTAAATTTTCTTTTAGAATGACAGCGTTTAAATATTAAGTATTTGTGATATTATCTTTGAATTTTTAAATAGGTTTTATTTTTGGCATTTATTTTGTGTTAATGTTCCCATTTTTACTGTTTTTTATCATCAAATGTTTGTATCTGGTTGAGATAATTTTTTACATACTTTTGAAATATATAGTATGTCATAATATATTGGTTCAAATAACAATAAACCATGTATTCATTATTTTTTTCTAAAGAATACTTCTGAAATTTTTATATAAGAAATGACTCACTGTTTATTATTATGGTCTCGCATTATTATTTTAAAAATGCGTAAATCATATAAAATATAGAGTAATTTGATTTTGGAAGTCTGATCTCTCATCCTCAAATCCTGAGTATTAATATTTATTGGAATTTGGAGACATTCAACATTTTCCCAATTTCTTGATTTTTCTTATGAATCAGAAAAAGATATAAATTTCCCAAGCGATGCCAAGAGGGAATCCCAACGTGGAAGCCTTGCCAGGCACTGTGCATTATCTCACTCAGTCCTCACAGTAGCCTGTGACGTAGAAGCATGTTGGCAGTTCCATGTCGCACACGAGGAATCAAAAACATAGATGCAGAAGAGGTAGCACCTTTATGACCACCTAGCTAGCAGGTAGTAGAGCAGGTTCCACCCCAGGCTGCCTGAGTTTAGAACACATGCTCTTAGCCAGTGCACCGTGTACTAGGCAGCAGAGAGGTGGTTCTGGAACTAAGGAGAAAGGATGGAAGTGGAAATGTGCACTTATATTTATTTTTCTCTAAATTCTGTAGGGCTTCTGGTCCAGGTACACAGCTTGTGTGGGATACAGTATTGCTGTGAACTGGGGTGTGATGCAATTTGTTGCTTTCCAAACTGCAGTTCCACACTGTTGAACTTCCCCTTTTCTTTAAAAGAAAGAAGATCTAAAGAAGATTTATTCTCTAACTTCATTTCAACAAATTACCCTGCTCCAGAGCAGGCCAAGTGAAGTGACAGATTGAGGAATCAGCCCATTTCGTTTCAGAAAGGGCCCTGTGCCCGTGGCAGGGAGCAGTCTGGTGCTGGCTGCAGAGGTGCTCCCATCTCTGTGTTGTTGCCTTGACTACCTAAACAGCCCTCTTCTGCTTCTGGTTAGACCTGTCTTACTCATGTGTCTGTCCCATTCTCTGGTTACGTTCTGAGTTCACTCCGGCGTGGTGTGTCAGCCTCACCGAGGAGGAAAGAACAGTGGCTTCACCTTTTTTTTGAAGTTGTCATTTTATTTTATTTTAGAATCTTTACAGTTTACCTCTTTCTGCGTGCCAGAATGCTGCTTAGATCAGCTGTTAAAAATTTCCCAAATTCTCTCTATGGAAGTGTCAACAAAATCACTGGTTTGGTGTGAGCTGATCAAATTTCTAGAATTTCAGGATTTAGGAAAACAACAACACAGTGTGTGAAATTGTGGGGTTAGTTGCCCAGAGATTATGGTTTTGTTGCATGATGACATCTGCTAACGTATTGAAGGTGGAGTTAGACAGATGGCTTAGTTTAATACTCACAGCACTGGGACATTGATTGCAAGGTTAGGAAATATCCTATAGATGCATCCCACAGAATATTGTGGTTTTAAATACCTTACAAGAAAGTCAAATGTGTGTATGGTGGTTATGAGCTTTGGACATGACAGACCTGATTTTTTGTGCTGCTATTTGTGTACTGTGTGATCTTGGACCAATTGCATAGCTTCTCTGAGCTTTTTCATCTTTGAAAAGTAGGGAATATAAAACTTAAGGTTTGTACGATTAAATGAGACACGTAAAGCTCTTAGTGCAGTGTATGTGGTACACAATAGACACTCGAGAAGATAGCCCATTTATTTATTTATTTATTTATTTATTTATTGAGCACCTTTCTGTGTGCTGGGTAATTTCTGAGGAGGATGATACAGTGATGAACAAGACAAACACAGTCCCTTATCTTAACGAGACAAGTAGGCAAGAAATTATAATAATGGGGTAAGTTCCAGCACTAGGGATTACAGGGTGCTGGGGAGCACATAGGAGGGATGGTTAAGGAGAGCCCGGGAAATCAGGTAGAACACAGAGGAGGAGAAAACAATTTCCCTCCAGACGGACCCAATTATCTGAGTGAATTCACTGAAAAGCCTCATACATTGGTAGCCATCAGAGTTGTTAGTTTTTAAGGAAAAGGAAATAACACACAAGTGTGAACCAAATAACCACCAAGTATATTGACTTGAGTGTGTACAGTACAATTCATATGTCCAAGTAAGACATAAGTATAAGTCAGTAAGATATCCATATAGTAAGATATCCATATAGTAAAATATCTATATAGTAAGTAAGATATCCATATAGTATGTGTTCGACCATTTAAATGCTCCCATTAAAAAACAAAAACAAAAGCAAAAAAAAAACCAACCCTCCCTTCCCTGGCCTGTATATTGAAGTTAATTTCAGTGTGTGTTTGATGAGTCATTTGTTAACACTACCCACTATATTATGTTAGAAGGCAGGGAGATAACCCTGAGGGCGGTTGCTGTCTGGGGCTCTTTCAGAATTTGCTCATCCTCACTAGATGCCCCTCTTAAGCACTCTGTATCCTCTAGTGATGGCACGTACCCCACTTATTGTGATTTCTCACCTACTTGTCTCGTTAAGGTACAGGGCTGGGTGTGTCTTGTTCATTATGATATAACCATCCTCAAAAATTATCCAGCACACAGAAAGGTGCTCAATAAATATTTATTTGTTAAATGACTCTGCTTCTGCCTTTGATCTAAGTAGAAATGAAGGTTGCCGGAAGAAACTAGGTGACTAAATCTTAGTTTCATGTAGAAGTTGTCAGCACAGGGTAGAGATAGCTCCAGGTGTTGCCCTAGGAGTACGTGGACTTTGTGCCACTAGTGTGCCACCAGGAGGCTTTTCCTGATTTGCTGCTATTTTTGAGCGGTGAGTGGCTGGAAGAGTTGTGCACTGCCTGAGGGAGACCACAGTGCAGCCTGAGCTTAGAGGTAGGACAGCCCTCCCTTCAGTTCCTGTTGCCCAGCTGTGTAATCTTATCACTCATCTAAAGCCTCGGTTTCCTTATCTGTTCAATGGGATTGATGATAACAATACCGTGAAGAGTTAGTGTAAAGATTGAGATCATATGTGTAAAAGCTTAGCCAGTGCTTGGCACGTAGTAATAACTATTAACTTAGGTTTTTATTATCACTGTAAGTCATTTGCGTTTTGTTTGTAAGGAATAAATCAGCTATCCTAATGTTGATAAGTTACTAAAATGTGAACCACTGCAATATTTCTTGGTAATATCGGTGTGGTCACCTGGGAAATGCATGGCTCAGATCTCCTGCTGTGGGAACGTAATTGACTGACAGCCCCAGTGGCTTCCCGCAGCGTCCACCACTGCTTCGCCTGGGCAGCTCCCAGCCAGTCACTGGGCACAGTGGGGCTGCTAATGCAGGCCCATTCCTGCAAGGTCTAAGACGCCTTTAACAGGTGACCTTGGCTCAAGGACTCCCCATCAGCCTGGTGGAAACTTCCATAAGGCTGTGTTGCAGTCTGAGACGCTCCCTCCTTCCTTCCCTCTCCCCTTCACAGGGGCCAGACCTGTACTGCAGTCTGAGCCTCTCCTTGCTTCCTCCAGGTTCCTCTCCATTTCCCTTACTGCCATTTCCTCCAGTAAACCTCCTGCTTGTCTTGGTGTCCACTTCTTGGAGGAGCTGGACTTACACAAACAGTTATCATAGTTGTTGGAAGGGAGTAACAGTCTACACCCTTGAGCACAGAGAGGATATGTTTTCCATCAAGTATGAAGCAGACGTTATTATAATGAGTTTAGCTTTGTATGTTATTACATTTCCTCAAATTAAAATTTGGTGTTTCTGATCATAAATTCTCTAAAATACGCATTAGCCAACATTTCCTCAGGGAAGGCTGCTCACCTTTAGGACCTCACACTAATCTGCAGATTAAGTTCTAAGACTGCCCTTATTTAGGACAGTCCTCTATAGCTCCGGGTCTTTAACGTATGTTATTATTTTAGTCTTTAACCTTCATGAACCAAAAAAAATCTCTCCAAAAAAAGGTGTTGATAGCTCTTCACTGTTTATCTCTTTTTATAGTCTTCTGCTGATTTCTTTGGTTTTCTTATTTTCTTTCCTAAATCCTCACTTGACTGTTACTTTTGTGACAGACCAGCTCCAGGGAACAGTCACCATCCGGAACATCAGCGCCCTGTCATCAGGTTTGTACCAGTGCGTGGCTTCTAATGCCATTGGGACCAGCACCTGTCTTTTGGATCTCCAGGTTATTTCTCGTAAGTATGTAAGATTCTGATGTCCACTCTGGGTCTGAATGCCAAGATCTTTGTTAAACTAGGGAATGAAAAGTTCTGCTTGTTTAGAGGTTGTTTGAAGATTAAATAGAAATTCTTTTGATTTTAATCATTATTGAAGATATTTAATAGATGTGTTAGTATACTTCTCAGCCTCAGCAATACGACTTCTTCTTTATGATAAAATGTCTTCTCAGGATCATTAGAATCAGATCAGTTCTGATTATATAGTGCGATAGACATATTAAAAATTTGTAATGATCTTACAGTCATGGCAAGACCTTCTTGTATTTTTTCCTAATCCCTTATATCTGCTTAAATGTTGGGTGCCCAGGTCATACATAAGCAGTGCAGAAATTTTCTCTTTAGTTGAGAATTCTGGGTTGTTTGAATTCCAGTTGCAAAAGGGAATGATCTGGCTGTGATGAGGTAATAAGTTATCCTGCTGCTTGCCAGGTTCATTTGGGGCAGGTCAGGCAAATAGTCAGGTATGGTCTTTTTCCTGCTCTGCCCTGGTTGTGGCTCTCCTACAGCTGTTCGTTTATTGAACGAATTGCTCGTTCATTCAATAAATGTTTGTGAGCCTATTGTGTGTTAGTCCTAGCCACTGAGGATACAGAAAATTAAGTGAGGTTTAACTTTAAATGGATACAATACTGTAGGCAATTTTGTATATTTTAAGAAGATTCTTTGGTAGCCTTTTATGTTTATGAAGTTGTGTGAGCATATTCTATTTCTCTTTCTCTCTTTCTCTCCTTTTTTTTCTTTAAATATACCTTAAATATATTTTGCAGCCCAGCCCAGGAGCATTGGACTAATAGCTGGAGCCATTGGCACTGGTGCAGTTATTATCATTTTTTGCATTGCACTAATTTTAGGGGCATTCTTTTACTGGAGAAGCAAAAATAAAGAGGAGGAGGAAGAAGAAATTCCTAATGAAATAAGGTTTGTGTGTCAGATAATTTATCCTGACATTGGCATAGTCAATGTCTGTATTTCTATTCATTTTGGCAGCTAAGATTTCTTTGCTAATCTTATGACTTTAACCAAGGTAGTTAAAGTGGCCAAACGATAGTTTCTTGTATGTTATATCACTCTTCCTCATGGTACTTACTACTCAGCTTTATTTACTGGATCGTGAAAGGCGGGAGGTGGGTAGGGTAGTCTAGCATGTGCCCAACTAGGAGGACACAAGTGAAGAATTCCCCCGTTTCCTCCCATAGCTTCAGGGTGGGTGGGGTTAGGTGGCTGCCATAGTAGAAAAGTGAGTTTAGAACATGTGTTTAATATTGGCATTTATAAATGATACAAACATAAAGCAAGAAAGAATAGCACCTGTACAGATAGACCAAAGCAATATGGCTTGGTTGAAAACAGTTCAGTCAAGAATATGAACATCTTAAGGAAACAGTGTCAAATGATCTTGAAAGAAAGGTGACTCTTGCCGTATTGTGGAGATATGGGGGTTCAGGCTCCATCTTAGATGGCATCACATCGATATCCTTATTGAAAATGCTTTAATGACTCCAGTCTACTTAGCATGACATACACAGCCCTTCAGAATCTGACCCTTACCTGCTTCCCTGCTTTTATCTCTCACAACTTCCCTGATCACTTTGTGTTCCAGTCTGTTGTCTTCTCTCATGCCTCAGGGCCTTTCCTGTAGCCTCCACCTTGTTCCTGGACCGTTCCTTGCTCCTTCCCTTTGCATCCATCTCTTCAGTACATTCCTTGATCTGGTTCAAGACTAGTCCAGGCATCACCTCCTCACATAAGTTGACTTAGGCCCTTGTCCAACCCTTAAGACTTGCAGCTGTTCTTGCATTGATTGTCACCCTCATTTGACCATAGGCTTCTTGGGTAGAGGAGCTGTCTTTTTCTCACATGAAACATCTAGTAAAATGCCTGGTACTCAAAAAATGGTAAATGAATTAGGTAACATCTTAAATTAACTTAATGACTTTTCTTAGCCTCTTGTAATTCTTAAGGGTTTGGACTCTATGCAGGGACAGATTTCATCCCAGTGTAAGATTAATGAGAAAAACCTCTCATCAGCACACCACAGTGATTTCTCACACCCCAAAAGGCAATAAAATCAGGCCAATTCTAATAGTTTTTTGAAGTTCCTACACCCGTAGTTTGGTTTCCTAGCTTTACAGCAGTTAGTTCAATGGATTTCTTCATGGACTATTTTCCTATTTAGAGAAAAAAATATATATATACACACACACACACACACACACACACACACATATACACACACACATATATATTTTTCAGTTATATTGGAAGACACAGTTTTTGAGAGGTTTGATACTACTTTTTTTGTTACTCTTGGGGACTGAGAAGCTAAGGGAGAATTTTTCCTAAGCATTGTCTTAAAGGGAATGAAAGTCAAAGCCGAGGCCACCAGGACTGCCGTGTTTGCTTTCATGATAGTGTGGTCTGTCCTGAGGGTTTGAATTTCACAGACGTATTCACCTGAACATGAGAAGACAAGAGTCCTGGGCAGGTCGGTAGGGTAAACCTCAAGTAAATCCTAACAACAGCTTTATTTTTGTTCCTTTTCAGAGAGGATGATCTTCCACCTAAATGTCCTTCTTCTGCCAAAGCATTTCACACCGAGGTGTCCTTCTCAGAGAGCAACACATTTACCTCTTCCAATACCTATAACAGCCGCTGCTGGAGCAACCATCCCAAAGTGCACAGAAACACAGAGTCGCTCGACCACTTCAGTGACTTGCGCCAGTCCTTCTCCCTCCACTCGGGCCACGCCAACGTACCATCCGTCTATGCCAACGGCAGCCATCTGGCCCCAGCCCCACAGAAGACCCTGGTCGTGACGGCCAACAGAGGGTCGTCACCGCAGGCCGTGCCCAGGAGCAATGGCTCAGTCAGCAGGAAGCCCCGGGCTCAGTACACACACTCCTACACCATCAGCCAAGCAGGCCTGGAGCGCATTGGTGCTGTCCCTGTCATGGTTCCAGCCCAGAGTCGGGCTGGCTCCCTGGTGTAGGACACGAGCAGATGGGGTGTGCAGAGAAGACGCAAAGGATGCCCCCATTCCAGGGGGAGGGCGGGGTGGTGGAGTGTTGGGAAAGACACTTTCCTGGCAATGATCCTAGTAAAAAAGCACAAAGAAGGAGTCAGGGCTGTGACCCGGCCACTAAGATTGGTAAAATGAACTGGAATGCTCCGGCATGAAGACTTGTTCCCCCACCCCAGCTGTCCCAGGATCCTGTTCAAAAAGCTGGATCTCACAGATGTGCCAAGCCAAGGAAAAAGGTAGAAGAGCAGAATAGCATTTAAAACCTAAACTGCAGTCCAGATGGGCTTGTTTTTTTATTCATGTCTAACGTAATAATTTTTCAAGAGACTAAAGTGCCAGATGGAGTTTAAAGAATGAAATTATTTAAAAAGATAGGTGTCCTTAGAAACATACTGAGCAACCCTGTGGTACATCTTGCCTTTCCCCGTCCCCTCTTGATGTAGGGGGCCGAATGGCATAAATGGCGAATACTGGTCCTAGCAGGGCTGGCTCTTGTATCGTAGAATCAAAACTTTTTACACCAACAGAATTCAGTAAGGAATGGGTGAAAACTAGAAACTTCTTTGAGAAGCCCCTTCATATTTATTTATTTATCTCTTCCTGGACCATGAATTTCATATTTGGAATATTGCTATATTGACAGATTATTGCCTGTCTATGTTTTTCTAGGGTCTGTTATAGGTCCATGACAGTTACTGTTCATTATTTCCTGGGAAAATATTTTTTAAAAGAAAACTGTTATTTTTTAAAAAAAAATATGAGAGAGGCATTGGGTTAGGAAGGAAAAGACTACTGTTAACGCCACGTCCAGTGAGCTTGTTCGTTGAGCCCGGCAGGCGGCAAGACCTAGGTCGTGCAGGCAGCACAGGAGCAGGGAGGCGGGTGGAAGGCAATTCCTGGCAGCCTCTCAGAGCAGGGCCGTCCAGGTCTCCCTTGCTGTCACACCAGGTTACTCTTAATGAGGGCAGCACCCCATGACTTTGTACTGCGGTAGATAACTTTCTCCTTGTTTGACAAGTCGAGGTTACTGGGTTGTTACAGGGAGGGCAGGAGTTGCTTTGGTTTTGTTTTTCTCAAAATGATTATTTTTGCAAAAGAGATAAGACTGAGACAAAAGGGATGTCTTCAGATATGCTCCTGGGAGGCTCTGCCCTGTTCTTGTCACAGCTCAGGGTTGCAATTTTGCCCAGATGCGTTTTACACCACTGTAAAGAGATTCTTTGCGATTAATTACCTGGCCTTGGGAGTTCACCAGGTAATTTGCAGACTCTCCACTCTATTTGTGCTCTGTGGATCTGGCCATGCTTGTATCGGTGACTCTCTCGCCTTAATCACACTTTAAGCAACACACAAATGATTTCTTCCCAGATTTGTTTCCTAAATTATTTATGATGCTGACCCCAGGATTGGATAAGAGCATCTTTTCTTTCCCCGATGTAGTCTCTCATTCCCTCTTCCCACTATGCTTTTGCCCTCTTTTCCTGCAAGCACAGTCGTCACAGGAAGTGGCCTTCTGGTTTTCACACTTATTTGAATAATGGAAACCAACAGCTGCTGCATACACTATTTTTCCAAGAGGGCTAAGCTCAGAACCTAACCATTGCAATCATTCCAGTATTGATGAAGAACTGAATTTACTTTAGCATTACTTATTTTTTCTGTTTGACGGTTCTTGACTTTGTAAAAATTTAAATAAATGAATGTCTATACTTTTTATAAAGAAGAGTGAAAATGCCATGACAGATAAGATGATACTATCAGATGTTGTTTAGAAAGCATTTATCTTGAATTTCTTTATTGTTTCTAATTATCTAAAATTCAATAAAAGTTTTATTCATATAAAAACAAGTTGTCATTAATTATCATATACTAATGAATATATGATTTTGTACTTAATGTTCTCTTAATGTTGTAAACATTTTCCATTCTGTTAAATAGTATTTATAATAATTTTAATGAGCATATAGTATTCCAAAAATTACTTAGCTCTACTCTTATCGTTAGAAATTTGAGTCCATTTATCACATGTGTGATTGAAAATGTGATGATCCTTTTCATACACTGAGCCATTTTCATGTTTCTTATCTGGAAGTTCATGAAGACAGGATCCATGACTGTCTTTTTCACCCTGTATCTCTGTCACCTAGCACAGTGCCTAATATGGGTATTGAGTAGATAAATGATGATTTCTGAACTGGAGTTGCCAAGTTTCAGTTTAGAAAGTTATGGTCATGACTGTAGCTCTTGATGTATATTGGGTCATTCCTTTAACTTTTTATTTGAGATAATTATGTATTTACAGGCAGTTTATAAGAAATAATAGAGATTCCCATATACCCTTCACCTAATTTTTCCAAAGGGTAATATCTTGCATAACTATTATACAGTGTCACATACCGATATGGATACAATCCATTCACCTTATTCAGATTTCAACATTGTACATGCACTGCTGTGTGTGTGTGTGTGTGTGTGTGTGTGCACGCACACACACGCGCACGTGTGCATTAGTTTTATGGAATTTTATCACGTGTAGATTTGTGTGGCCACCACCACACTCAGGATGCAGGATTCCTTGAGCTATTCTTTTATAGTCATAGCCACCTCCTTCCTCCCCAAGTCCATAATCCCTAATCTCTTCTCCATCTCTATAATTTGTCATTTCAAGAATGCTATATGAGTGGAATCATGCAGTATGTAACGTTTGAGGACTGACTTTTTCTCACTCAGCATAACTTTCTCGAGATTCATCCAAGTTGTTGCATGTATCAGTAGTTCATTCCTTTTTTTTTTTTTTAACATTTTTATTGGAGTATAATTGCTTTACAATGATGTGTTAGTTTCTGCTTTTTATTGATGAGTAGAATTTCATGGTACAGATATACCACAGTTTGTTTAACCATTTACCCACTGAAGGGTATGAAGGATATTTGAGTTGTTTCCAGTTTTTGGCTACTACAGATAAAGCTGCTGTGAACATTTTTTGCAGGTTTTTATGTGAACATAAGTTTTCATTTCTCTGAGATAAATGCCCAAGTGTATAGTGGCTCCAGCAGTATTTGTTGAAAAGTCTATTCTTCCTCCAGTGAATTGCTTTCACACCTTTGAAAAAAATCATTTTAGGCATATTTGTGTGGGTCTCTTTCTGAGTTCTCTAGCTATTCCTCTGATTTTTGTGTCTGTTCCTTCACCAATACTATGCTGACCATTGTAGCTAATTAACAATATTTAACACCTAGTAGAGTGGTTCCTCGTACTTTATTCTTCTTTTTCAAAATTATTTTAGCTATTCTAGGTCCTGTACCCTTTCTATATAAATTTTGGAATAAGATGGTCTATGCCAACAAAACACCTTGCTGTTTTAATAGGAATTGCATTAAGCCTATAGATCAGTTTGGGAAGAACTGGCATCTTTACTATATTGTCTTCCAATCCATGAACATGTTTTGTCTCTGTTACTTAGGTTTTCTTTGATTTACTTCATCAGCATTTTGCAATTTGCAGGACACAGATCCTCTACATGTTTTGTTGGATTTATCCCTAAGTATTTAATTTATCCCTAAGTATTTAACCATTATGTAATGTCCCTTTTTACTTCTAGTAATTTTTTTTGCTCTGAAGTCTACTTTCTCTGATATTAATTTACCACTCCTGCGTTTAAAAAATTAATGTCTGCATACTCTTACAACATTACTGTCATTGTATTTGAAAGGAGTTTCTTATAGACAGCACATTGTTGGATCATATTTTTGTGTCCACTTTGTAAATACCTGTCTTTTAATTGGTATATTTAGACCATTTACATTTAAGGTAATTATTGATATGTTTAGGGCTTAAAGCTGCTATTTTATTTTTTGTTTTCTGTTTTTTTTCCTCCTCTATTTCCTATTATCTATTTCTCTTTTCTTACCTTATTGTGGGTTACTTGAACAATTTTTAGGATCTCTTCTTGATATATTTAGTGTTTTTGAGTATATCACTTTGTATATTTTTAAAAGTTTATTCTAGGTATTACAATAAGCATATATAACATATCACAGTCTACTTGTATCAAGATTTTACCACTTTGAGTGAAGTGTGAAAACTTACTTCCATATATATTCCTTTCCCCACTTTTAAATATCTTTTTCTTGATAAGATGGTGTATAATTTTTGTTTCAATCATCAAACATAATTTAAAAACTCATGAGAAATTTATTGTATGCACCCATATATGTGCTTTTTTGTTTTTCTTTCTTTTTTCCTGTTGGTCCAAGATTCCTTTTTTTTTTTTTTTTTTTTTTTTATCATTCCCTTTGTGTTTGAAGAACTCCCTTTAGCCAATTTGTAAGGGTAGGTCTGCTAGCAAAAAATTCTATTAGTTTTCTTTTGTCCAAAAATGTCTTCATTTCCCTTTCATTCCTCACTGGGTATAGTATTCATGGTTGACAGTTCTTTTCTTTCAACCCTTGAAAAATTTGGGAAGTGTTCAGCCATTATTTCTTAAAATACTCTTCCAGCCCCACTCTCTTTCTCAAATCTTTCTGAGACTCTGATGATGAATCTTTTGTTATTGTTCCACTGGCTCCCGAGGCTCTCTTCATTTTCTCAGTCTATTTTCTCTCTGTTGTTCAGAGTAAATCCTGTTCATCTGTCCTCAAGTTTACTGATTTCTCTCTTCTGTTGTTTCCTCTCTTCTGCTGAGCCCATCCAGCAAGTTTTTAACTTCAGTTACTGTATTTTTTAGTTTGATAACTTACATTTGATTCCTTTTTTAAAGAAAATTTAATTAGTAATTTAAATTTCAACCTATATTATATTGAGATATAATTTACATAACAAAGTTCACTTATATAAAGTGTACAATTCAGTAATTTTTAGTATGTTTACAGAGTTGCACAATCATCACCAAAACCTAATTTTAGAACATTTTTCATCACCCCAAAAAGAACCTGTACCCACTGACAGTCACTCCTTTTTCCATGCCATCTTCAGCTCCAGGTAACCACTGATCTACTTTCTGTTTCAATAGATTTGCCTACTCTGGGAGATTTCATGTAAATGGTATCATACAATATGTGTATGTTTTTGTGTGTGTGTGACTGACTTAATTTACTTACCATAATATTTTTTAGGTTTGTCCATGTTGTAGCATATGTTATTACTTCATTCCTATTTCTTTACCAAGATTTTCTAGTTTTTCAGTTAGTTTCAAAAGAATTCATAATTGCTTACTGAAGAATTATTGAAACATTTTTATTATAGCTGTGTTAAAAATCTTCTCTGATTCGTCTTGATGTTGGCATTTGTTGACAGTCTTTTCTCATTCAGGTTGTGATTTCCCTGGTTCTTAGGGTAATGAGTGATTTTTAATTTTCTCTTGGACAATTTGGATATTATATTATGAGATTCTGGAAACTTTTTAATCTTTTATTTTATTTTTTAGCAGGCATTCTCTTTGTGGAGGTGTAGCACAAGGACCAGATGGGTGTATATGTTTAGTTGTCTGCTAGGCTCCACCTCAGCATAAGTGGAGTGTTTACATGGTCTCTCTGCATATGGTGGGGGGGTAGAAGGATGGCTCCCCCTCAGCTCACTTTCCCCTTCTTGGTGAAAGTGGAGCACGAACTTTCACCGTGTTGTTGCCTTCAAGTGGAAGTGTAAGCTCAGCTCCTGCTGGGCCTGCTGACACCAAGGAGGGAGGAAGCAGAGTGCTGACTTGCACCATTTGCTGCTGCAGGGGGGCCAACAGAAACTCAACTCCACCCTGCCCCCACCAACATCAGTGGAGGTGGGGAGGGACCTGGAGTGCACCTCACTGGTTAATGGTAGGTGGGGTGGAGGCTCCCCTCCCCACTGGGCCTGCTGAAACGGGGGAGGGGGAGGAGGAAGTGGAGTGTCAACTACTCTACTTGTACCACCTCTTTCCACTTCGTTGGTGCTGGGTGTGAGTGCAGGCTCCGCTCCCCTACTAGGGGTTGCCAAGGTCTCTAGAAAGTGTGTCTTCCTTCCACTGTTTAGAGTCTTCCTGTGCTTGTGTGCTGTGTTATGTCCAGGTTTTTTTCATTGTAAGAGGGAAGACTGTCTTAACAATAGGACTTATAATGGGGCTATTCCATCTTGGCTGGAACCAGAAATCCTGGAACTTTGCTTTTTAAAATAATCAGCAGTTAAACACATTTTATAGTACTCTACTATTTGATAGCTTTGAGGATTCTCAGTTGTGTATTAAATAAAATTCTTACTCCTTGGCTTGACTCATTCCATTCCTTCCAGAAATGGTTCACTGTCTTTCCATTCTCAACTCCTGCTAGTATTCTACCTGCAAACTTTGCTCCAGGCCTGCTTATCTTTTCTTGAATTAGCTTGTTCTTTTTTCTTTTTTTCCTCTATCTTTTTCCTACTCTCTTTTTTTCTACATCTTCCACCTATCCCCACCCAAATCTTCCTGTACCACAAGTCCAGTTCAAATGCTCTGTCTTCCATAAATATTCTCTTTTTCAGTCTAGTGAGAAGTGACTGCTTCTTCTCACAAGCCATATAACATTTACTAACTTTGAGGGAATTGTCATAATCTGTATTATATTCCTGTATTTGTATACATGATTGAACTCCTCTGCTGGACTATAAACTGAGTTATGCCAGAATCATTTTTGACCCCTTACTATGTGCTAAACACTGTTCTAGGTGTTGGAGATAAAAACAGAAAATAAGCAACAACAGCTGTCCTTGAGGAGCTCATATTACAGGAGGAATCAGCAAATAATTACACTTAGTATCACAAATATATGAATGGATATATATACAAGTTCAGGCAGACAGTATGATCTCTTCTAGATCTTGGTGGTCATCACAACACTTAGCACATTGCTTCACTCAGAGAAAATGCTTGAAGGATATGCTAACTTGATGAAACTGAAGATATAGGGTTGGCCTCTTAATGTAGTCAGATATCAGTAAATTCCTAAAGTAATGGTGCATCAGAGTCATTCAGCCAAGGGGCAAATGATTGTACCAATTTCCTGGGTGGCATTTGCTCTTATACTAGAGATGCAGTATTCTTTGGGAAAGCTGTAGTGATAATAGACTAAATGCGGTGATTTGGAAGAAACCCGTGTTTTTCAGTCCTCCTGTCTGAGTGAACCCGTGTCTGGAGGAGAGATATGGGGTCCTGGTTGTTTTGCCTTCTAAGGGCCCTCTTTCAGACAGCCCTCTAACTTGTGTTTAGTAAAATAATATTCAGTCTCACAGCAAAATGTGGAGAAAATGAATGCAATCTAGAAGAAGGGTGCTTGTAAATTCTGTGTGTATATAGTTATTTATAGCTTTTCCTCACAGCTCCCTTGTGAATAAGGTATTTGTCCCTATTTTAGGTAAAGGCAGGGTATAAAATTACGACTTAATCATAACACATTAATGATAGAGACAAAAGTATTAAATCAATAAGTGTGAGTTGATAGTTGACTAATTTTGGCAGGTTGGATAACTAGATAATTTAGACTAAAAAAGTTTCCATTGAAGCTACATTTCTATACCATCCATCACTGCTCCCCAAGTTCATCACATTTACAGCAGTTTTGCATTTTGGGCTTGGACAAATTTATATGTCCATGTATATGTACATGGATGCATTGCAATTGTCCATTTTATAGGACAAGTTACAAAATTCAAGAAGGCTCAAATTCATCTACGAAACAGAGATAACAGGGACTTCCCTGGTGGCACAGTGGTTAAGAATCCGCCTGCCAATGCAGGGGACACCGGTTCGAGCCCTGGTCCGGGAAGATCCCACATGCCTCGGAGCAACTAAGCCTGTGCGCCACAACTACTGAGCCTGCGCTCTAGAGTCCACGAGCCACAACTACTGAAGCCCGCGCACCTAGAGCCCATGCTCCACAACAAGAGACGCCACCACAATGAGAAGCCCGTGCACCGCAATGAAGAGTAACCCCCACTCACCACAACTAGAGAAAGCCCATGTGCAGCAACGAAGACCCAATGCAGCCAAAAATAAATAAATAAATACATTAAAAAAAAATAGAGATAGGGATTCTCTGGTGGTGCAGTGGTTAAGATTCCGCCTGTCAATGCAGTGGACATGGGTTCAAGCCCTGGTCCAGGAAGATCCCACATGCCGTGGAGCAACTAAACCCATGCGCCACAGCTACTAAGCCTGCGCTCTAAAGCCCGTGTGCCACAGCTACTGAGCCCATGAGCCACAACTACTGAAGCCCACGCACCTAGAGCCCGTGTTCCGCAACAAGAGAAGCCGCCGCTCGGCACAAATAAAGCCCGCATGCAGCAACAAAGACCCAACGCAGCCAAAAACAAGTAAATAAATAAATAAATTTATTTTTTAAAAAAATTAAAAAAAATAGAGATAACAGTAGCTACCTTTGAGGTTGTGAGGATTGGATGAAATAATGGACGTAAAGTGAATAGCATATTGTTTGGCTATAGTAAACAATATTAGCCATTATTAGTAGTAGTTCAGAAGCTTACATTTCCAGGCTATAGTTAAGTCATTTACACCTACTCATTATTCCAACTCTTCTTGCCAGAGATGCTATTTGAGTGCTGCTGCATATAAACTAGCCCTTAGAGATTCTTTTTGTTTAAGAGAAAGGAAAAGACTTGGCAATTATAGTCTGTCTGACCAAATAAACCCTTGTTTCCTATTTTCCCACATTTTATCCCAAAATAGCACATCTATGTTCTGGTTACAATCCATTTTTAAATCGCTGAGGAGAATTAAAAGGGAGGGTGGGAAAACGTCAGCATTTATAGAGCACCTGCTGTATGCCAGCATGCTAATCACTTTGCGTGCATCCTATTTAATCCTCAGGACACACTTCCAAGTTTAGTGTCATGCTAATTATACAGATGAGGAAACCAAGGCTTTGGGTTAAGTAATTTGCTCAAGGTCACAAAGCTAGTAAGCTGTAGAGCCAACAGTATTACTCGTGTTGTCTTAGACTACTCCGTTAAGATAGCTGATAAATATTAAAAGTCTTGGCATTGCCTCAAATTTGGCGTGGCATAGATAGAACTCTTAATACCTTTTAGTCATTCTTTGCCCAAGCGTTTTTAATGATTGGAAAGATTTCCATCTCTGAACTTCTAGAAAATTAGATTAATTTTCTCTACACAGTCAAGGTTTTTGAGTCTTCCTTTTTAACTCCTATACATTAGGGAGCCCCACAGCCTTTTACTTTTTTTTATTGGTTTCCTAGGGCATTTGCAGTTTACATAAAATACTGATCCCCTCACCACCTTTAGCTCTCCATAGAGCTGTTGTGAGAGGAGGGTGGATTTGAGGAAACTCTCTTAGAGGAGAAGTCCCTTCTCCTTTAGGGACAAAAAAGTCCGTAAAGGCACTGCGCAAATTTGGAAGAAACGGCTAATCAGACGGATGCACTGATTACCCTGGAACCTGAGCTTCAGTTCCTGCTCCATCATTTCCTAACTGACTTTTTAGGCAAGTTGTTTAGCCCCTGTGAGCCTTGTTTCCTTCATCTATAAGATGAAGATCGTCATTTCTGCATCAGAGTTCTGAGGAATCAATTAGATAATGCAGTAAAATGGCATAGTCGATAAATTGGAGCTGTTACTGTTTTTACTTTATAAGTAATTTATTTGAATTTTATAAGGAGGGGGAGAAAGTCCCAGTGGAGAGACTACAGAAGATCTGCCTCTCAGATACCACCAGCTCACCATGCTCCCTCTTCTTTACTTCCTTTTCCCCAGTCATCAAGAAGGCAAGGCTGTGTCCATCCCTCCAACTTCACAGAGCTACTCCTTTATTATGATGTAGGTAGAGGCTGTGATTTTCCAAGCCCCAACCCCTTTAGTGTAGACATCACAACTTCAAATGCCAGGAGATGTTAAGGAAATGAGAGGATTAGGCCAGGTGGGTGGTAGTGACCTGGAGACTGGCTCCGTGCCCACGATTTAGCAGCTACTCAGCGCCCACCTAGACTTGCCAGGAAGACTCCAGGCCTGCCCGGGATGGCCAGATCTCTCGAATCTTCAAGAGAAGCCGGAAATGCTGATTTGTTTATCTCCTAAATCATGTATGTTGGTAATAATGTGTTTAGAAAGTTAAACCCTGTTCAAGTTAACTATGCATGTCTGTGGACCTTCGTTGGCCTGTGGTCCAGTACTTAGAATCTCTCTTATAGAGCACACCCAGTTCTAGCAGTGCCATGGGTTGATCCAGCCTGAGCTCTCCTCTGCTGTGTAGTGTCTGGTGACCAGAAACCGTGTGCCAGGCACTCTTCTAAGCACTTCACATCTATTAACTCATTTTAATCCTCACAACAACGCTATGAGGTAGGTACTATAACCACCCATTTTACAGATGAGGAAAAGAGGCACCAGCAAGTAAGTAGCCCCAGGCTACTTAATAGCGGTAGAGCTGGGACTAGGATTCAAATGAAGACAACCAGCCTCTTAATTGCCAGGTTTTCTTATTTATAGTGGTTTGTGATATTTATGCTTCCAGAAGAAGGAGAAAAAAAAAGGTGCCTTTCTGATGATGTTTAAATTAAGAGGAAGATTTGAATGATTTAGATCAGTACACCCCTCTCCACAGTTCTCCTCATAACAATCTGGGCTTCACACTTGGAAAGGAGGGGACAGGGCTGGTCCAGGAGTCTGACTTCTTGGACTATGTTCTTCTGAAGTACATGGAACTGAAAGCCCCCATTGTGTAAACTCCCAGTCCCCCTCCCCCCCGTGAGAAATCATGAGCAAATCTTGAGTCTCTACATCTCTAGAGGCCTATGGAGGGAAACTCTTCATTAACAATGCATTGATTTGTGACTGCACTTTTATAAAAAGAACAGCTTTAATAGAGGCCTCTGCAGCCTTTTTTTTTTTTTTTTTTTTTAAGGTGCAGTGTTTTTGGTTAATTGCAAAGCACTGAAGAGGAATTAACTTTCAGATGGGTACAAGGAATCTTCAGATGTGTTGCTGCTAGCACTTTTTTTTTTCATTGAGTATATGGGTGAAAAGAATGTTACCTTTCGGGGAGGATTATCAGGAAAGAGAATTTCTTCTCATTAACAAAACGCAGCCAAAAGGGGGGGAAACCTTTCACCTAGCTTTGACTTTAATTATTCCATATGATGAAAAAATTTCCTCTGTCTTGTCTGAAAAAGAAAGTAAAAACTTGTCGTTTTTGTCTTGCGCTAGCAAACTTATAGATATGTTTAAGAAGGGAAAACAGAGCTGGGTAGAAATTTTGGTCAGACAAGAGGAGGGCTGGGGCCTTAGTCACTCCTGTCCAGGAAAAGGAAGTGATTTATCGAGAGCTTACCATGTGCCAGACACAGTCCATACATTATCTTATTTATTCTCACTTCAAATCCATGAGGTAAGTATTATTTTCCCCAAGGTGTTCTAAAAGGCAGTCATGTCTCCCTCCTCCACCCTCAGACACTAGTGGCTTCAGGAAGAGGAGTTGCTTGGAGGTGGCAATCTACTGGAAAGTGGGCAAGGGGGAGGAAGGGAAAGTGGAGGATTTTTCCTATCATTCTGTCAGCATAGCAAATACCTGCTTTCATTTTACCTGTTTGTTTAGGAGGGCTGCAGGAGATTATGGGGGAGCTAAACCTCCCAGCACCAAACCCACCCTTTGCCACCACTGACTCCATATAATCCAGGCTGTGGACTTGACATTTCAATATCCTTCCCGTCCTCTCCTTCCCAACTGCCTTTCCTTTAGCCTGTGTTTTTTCCCCTTATTCACTTGGACTATCATGATGGTCTCTTTAGCTGGGCTTCCTGCCTTCAGTCTGTCCACTTCCAATCCACTCTCCACACTGTTGCTAGTTGGAAATGTGATATTACACCTCTGCTTATTGCACTCCTGAAATAGCCTCTCATTGCCTACAGAAAGAGGTTGAGCAAACAGTAAAAAATGGTAGATCTCACAAAGGACCAACTAATCAGTATTATTGGGGGTGAGCCAGGCACCTGCGGTTTTTAAAGCTGTGCAGGTGATGATGATATGCATCCTCGTTAAGATCCAGGGGCCCAGGGTGTCCAGGCTCCTTGGCATGGCACACAGGCCCTCCATGACCCTGCCCTTGCTCAACTCTCCAGCCTCACTTCTCACTGCAGTCCCCACCTTACCTTCTGCTCCTGTCATACCAAGATGCCTCACACCCCCCCCACCCCCGCAATTCACCCTGCACGGTCACCATTCCCTGTTCTGCACCCCACTGCTCCCTCCTTCTCTCTGGAATGCTCTGCTTTTCTTCCTTGCTCCTTGGGGGCAAACTCATCTTTAATCTCAGCTCAGGAATCACCTCTCAGCAGAAATGAGGACTCTCTCTCTTTGGGGTCCCCACTGTACATCTTATGTCCATCTGCAAAACCAGCGCATTCATTTGTTTCAATGTCTGCCTTCCCATGGTAGATTTGGAACACCTTTGCATTTTGAGTACTCAGTGCATAATGTTTATGGCTAATAAAGGTTTATTGAAAAAAAGTGAATCTACTTTACAGTTAATTCAAGGTCACGTAGGACTCTAGGACTGCCTAAATCACCTGCTCTTCTGTTCCGCTCCTGGCAAGAAACTAGGACAAAGAAATATTAGGCAAATTGTGGATACAATAAAGTACCCTATCTCTTATCTACGGCCCCAGAGAACCCTCCCAATGCACACATGCTCAAAAAACATTAAAATCAGACTGTATGGATAATTGGTAACTTGATTTTTAAATCACTTAATATTATATTAATATATTCTTACTGATTAAGTGGTTTTTAAGAAATATTTATGTAGCTAAATAATATTCCATTATAGTGTTATCATATTTTTAATCTAGTGTTTCTCAGACTGTAGCTCACAACTCACTAACAGGTTTAGTGAGTTGCAATCAACACTTTAAAAAATGAAATTGGGGCTTCCCTGGTGGCGCAGTGGTTGAGAGTCTGCCTGCCAATGCAGGGGACACGGGTTCGAGCCCTGGTCTGGGAGGATCCCACATGCCGCGGAGCGACTAAGCCCGTGAGCCACAATTGCTGAGCCTGCGCATCTGGAGCCTGTGCTCCGCAACGGGAGAGGCCGCGATAGTGAAATGCCCGCGCATTGCGATGAAGAGTGGCCCCCACTTGCCGCAACTAGAGAAAGCCCTCACGCAGAAACGAAGACCCAACACAGCCATAAATAAATAAATAAATAAATAAATAATTAAAAAAAAAAAAAATGAAATTGAA
Source organism: Balaenoptera physalus (assembly GCF_965194825.1). Classification (NCBI taxonomy): domain Eukaryota; kingdom Metazoa; phylum Chordata; class Mammalia; order Artiodactyla; family Balaenopteridae; genus Balaenoptera; species Balaenoptera physalus. The sequence continues at coordinate 81,336,537 of NC_138891.1, forward strand.
TGCATTGTATGTGGTAAAAACATGTATTGTCTCATGAAGCTTTTGTTTCAGATTTTATATATATATATATATATATATATATATCTGTATATAAACATGCAAATGTGTTTGGTGTGTGAATATACATACAGTAGTCAAGAAAGTTCAAAAGCTACTGCCTTAAGCATTCTCCAATAGCAGGACATTTAGGTTACTTACATTTCTTACTATTGTAAGTAACACTGTAATGGATTTTTCTGTGGATAATTTTTTTTTTTTTTTTGGCCACACCACGCAGCTTCTGGGATTTTAGTTCCCCGACCAGGGGTAGAACCGGGGCCCTCAGCAATGAGAGTGCGAAGTCCTAACCACTGGACCGCCAGGGAATCCCCTGTGGATAATTTTTTGAGTTTGTTTCCCTAGAACATACAGATATGGCAAATAATTGGGTCAAAGATATTAATATTTAGCCTTTTTATTTTTTTGCCAAGTTATTATCTAGAAATATTATATAGCAAGTTACCCTACCAGCAATAACATATGGCACATTAAGGTGATTTTTTAGAACTGGGCCCTGAGTAATGAGCATTTCCAGGCATTCAGTGAGGGAGGAAAGCACATTCCAGGCACAGAAAGCAGAATAATCAAAGGAATTGGGCCAGAGGTGCTAGAAGTACCTATCAATTTTGAGGAATAGCAGGTAGTGTTGTGTATGCGTGGTTATTGAAAAAGTGCAGGAATTTAGTCAAATAGCTTAGGGCTGGGATTCAGGGACTTTCTATGCCTTGCTAAATTTTGGGTCTTTATTCTTTAAGAACTGGAGCACCATAAGGTTTGAAAGCAGAAAGTGCAGTGATAAGACCTATATTATAGAAAGACAAAATGGTGGAGAAACTAACCTTTAGAAATGAGTTAGGGGTTATTTCAATGATTCAGGTAAGGAATGCTGAGAAACGGAACTAGAGTCAGAAAGTGGGGATAGAAAAGAGGGTCCCACTTTGAGAGATAGTTCTGACATAGAATAAGATGACTTGAGAGTATATAGTTAGATGACTCCTATGTAGTAACAGAAATGGGGACCCAGTTTGTTTGAAGAGAGTGGATGGTAATAGTAACACCCTAGCCCACCAGGCAAGTGCCATGGAATGCTGTCTTGCCTCCCAATGTAGAAATCATTGAATGACCTACCTGAGATGTTCCATGGGACCCTAGAGTGCTCTTCAGCCTCTGGTCCTGGTGCACTGGTTCCAACCTCCTTATGGCATAGGTTTGGCTGTGTTTCTGGAACAATTTGATAGTGGGATGAGATGGGACACAATTCAAGTATGCGACCACTGGGAAGCATACTTGTTTTTTCACTGGACTATGTCCTTCTCAAAAACTCAGGAAGACATTTGATGGACAAAACTTGGAAAACAATACCTTTGGGGGGTGGGATCTTTGACTTTGGATACAAGATTCTGATTTGGAGAATGATCATGAAGAATTTTAATATTTGAGTATGGCATTTATGAATGCTGGGGAGATGACAAGGGCTCAGGGAAAAGGCAGGATTTCCTACTGCTAAAAGTCTCATTTTCCCGTTCTGTAGTTCTGTTTATTGAATAGATTAAGATGTAAAATGGAAGATATTTACCTCCATACCGGAAGTGACTGAGGAAAACATAGAAAGCTGAATTATGTAATGGCACAGTGTACCCATTTTCACTTGTGTTCCTTTCCCCTTTGTTTTTTTCAAGATTTCATTCATCATTTTTTTCAACAAATATTTATTAAGCATTTACTATGTGCCAGGGACTCTTCTAGGTGCTGGAGATGCAACAATAAACAAAACAAAGCTTCTTTCCTCAAAGAAACTTACATTCTAGAAATTAGCATAAATCAGTATTAGGAAAGTCACCCCAGTCGTATCAAATCATAGATATGCGTGGCACTTTGAATTAACCAGAAAGTTCCATTTTTTTATTATTTTAGATTCTAGATAAACTGGAGATTATGGTTTCATGGCTATTGAGACCTTTGAAACTGACTATCCTTTTTCAGTCAAAATTTACCTAGGTTGGAACATTCCTAAGTTATACTAATATGTACATAGGACTCTGGTTCCTCTTCAACAACAGCAGAGTGTGTTCTGGACTTGGATTCAGAAGAAACAGTACTTGGCTGACCACCTGTGTAACCTGGTCAATTGACTTAACCTCTCCAGCCTAGTTCCACTTTTCTAAGGCAAGTACAATAATATCTGCCCTACTCATTGTACATGTAGTTATAAATTTCAAATGAGATCACACAAATGAAAAATATTTTGAAAAGTACCAAAGGTAAAACAAATATAAGGTTATTATCTCCCATGATCTTATATAGGCCTGAAAGGGCTTGTTCAGACCTAGGGACAGTCAAGTTCATTATGACTGTTGATTCTGGAAAAGAGCAAAGAAGGCAGGGAGAGGACAGTGTGCTATTAGGGGTAGCGCTGCATAAAGAAAGAAGATTCCAAATCTGAGTGAAAACCATAAGGACTTGGGGAATATCAAAACAACAGAACAAGGACTACCTTTGAAAAATCTACTTTAACATTCTGTCACTCCCCAGCACTTAGCACACAGCTGTTGTCCTAGAGACACTTCCTGATTGATAGTCAAAGGGAGGAGGGTAGAGTGAGGAGAAATAATCTGCTAAACAGCTGTTATCTGCAGTGTAATGTGAAACGCTGCAATGGTTTTTCTTTTTTGTTTTTATTTTGTATTGTTCAGTCCAGGTCGAAATGTAGGCGATGTCCTGCATTACGTGATGTGCATTACACTGGTTCTCTCTCTTGATACTTTCAGGTCCAGGCGTTGATTATTCAGTAGCTCTCGGGTGACACTTGCTGCAAATTGTAGGAACTGCATCGCTTAAAAATTCCACATTTGGGTTTCTGCAGGCTTCTAAGGTGTGACGGGTTAGTAATAACACTGATTCCATAAACCTCCCATGAAAACCAGTTTCACTGTGCCACGGCATACCACATTCCTGTTGAATTGATGTACACCTGGGAATTAAAAGCGAGTCAATATATGTCACCGAGCGCCCACACTGTGCACTGTGCTGCCACCGTGTGGCGGGAGAGGAGTGGGGCGTAGTGGGGTGCCCTGGCCTTGGAATCAGGCGACCTGCAGCTCTGTAACATTTCTGTGGGTCATAAACCTCCCTTGCCTACGCAACTGGGTTGTTATGTGGTTTAAATAACGTGTATGTGACAACTTTTGTAAATTATGTATAATGTGGTTGTCCTAAGACGACCTCAGGGACTTACACTCTCGTAGAGTGTAATACAAGCAGTAAATGATAACGACACAAGACCCATACGCAATACGGCAGCAGGAATAACAACACTAGTTAACACTTTGTGGTGGTTTCACACTGGGACAATTGGGCTCAGCTGGGATCATCGTCCCAGGTTTCCTTCCTTGCCTGGTTCTGGGTTAGGGCTGCCCGAGGAGAAATCCACGCGAGATTTGGAAGGCGGAAGTGACGCGGCAGCTTGCGTGCTTGGAAGGTTGGTGCAGGGCCCCGGAGAAGGGTGGTTCGCACTGTTTTGACTTCACTGGAGTCAAGCCTCAGCTGTGACTGTGGCTCCTCCTGCTCTCACCAGCTCTCCTTCAGCTTCTTCCGGTTCAGGTAGGTACGTGCTGCTCGGCGAAGGGCACCCGCTTCTTTCTCTGGTCACCAGCGCTGTGTGGTTAAACGCTGTGAGAGGCAGTCGTGGGTTCCAGTTTTCCTTGCTTTCCTCAGCTTTGGTCTCGAGTTTCTTCCCCATCGGCCTACTCTTCTGACCTAACTCCTCCAGCAGATTCAGAGGCAGCCTTCTCAGCGCTGGTCTTCTTCATCAGCTTTCCTTTGTGGTTCCTAATAAGTGATTTTTCTCTGATCCTCCAGCTTTCCCCTTGCAGACCTTTACTTATCCAGATTTCCCCACAGCTGTGTAAGGGAATCCCTGTAATAAAACCCTTATTCCATTATCAGTCATATGGTTCTGCTTCCCTGATCGAACCCTCCATGATACTCGCATATGGACTCTTCTAAGCATTTCACTCATGTTTACATATCTGATTTCCAGCACAAGCCTGGTGAACAGGTCCGTTTTATCTGCATTTTGAAGACGAGAACATTGAGGTGTAGAAAGGCTAAATAACTTATTCAACATCATAGAGTCACTAAGGGGCAGAGCTGGGATTTGAGTCCCAGCTTCAGTTTTTCCAGAGCCTAGGGTCTTATTCTCTGTACTCTACAGTCTGTCCTGGCATTATTTTCAGTGCTTCTGCTGTTGTTCAGTGTCAGGAGAGAGCCATGAGAACTGAAGTTGTCTCTCAAGGGCAAGGAGAGTTGTGTGAAAAAGCTGAGCCTGAAAGTGCTGGTCCTGAGAACCAGAGCAAAGGTAAGCTCCAGACTGCAGCACCAATCCACAAGGGAGAAAGGATGGGCAAACGGTCAGAATTAGATCTAAGGTCCAAGGGCTGAATGGAGGAATGGGGTTGATTAGGTTGTCTGAGGAATCCCATGCAGGTTGGCATGATAGAGATCCAGCCACAGGTGTTGAGAAGCTGCTTAAAAGGACCTGCAGATCAGGAATGGGAATCCACTGGGAATTCATCTTCTGGGCACGATTATGGTGTAAGTAGGAAAAGAGGAACTGGTAGTCAAGTCAGCTTTTAATACCGACCTTCCTAATTCCCCTTGCCTTGTCGCTGAGTCCAGGGTCTTGGGCAGTTTAAGCCCACAGTGGTAGTTAAATGGATATATGTGATTTGTGCCACATCTCTTCCTTTGGGGACCCATCTTCTGTGATTCTGTGTGATTCATGTGGGTCTGATCGGTCCCCTCATTCCACCCCCAGCTCCAGAGAGGAGCATGTGACCAGGCTTGTGCAGTCAGAGCCTTGTTTGCCAGAACTATTGTAGACAATGTAGGTAGGTTGGAGTTGGCCCTATTCCCCTGGCCTCAGTGATTGGTTCATGGATTATCAACAGAACCAAACAATGCTATCAGAACAATGTTGTCTTTTCCTCTGATACCATGAGCTACAAACACAATATAAGTTGGAATTTCTTGTGGGTCATCTTGCCTGGCCAAATGAAGGTATCTCTCTTTTTGGAGAGGATGAGCCCAATATGCACAGAAAAGCAAAGCTGAGAGAGAGCCCAAACCACACTGTTGAATGCCTGGATCCAGCTATACCTGAAGGTCTAGCTCTAGGCCTGTGCTGTCTAACATGGTAACCACTAGCACATGTGAGCCTTGAAATATAGCTAGTCCAATTTGGTACGTCCTGGAGATGTAAGATAGACACCAGATTTTGAAGAGTTTGTGTGTTAAAGAGTAAAATATCTCAAATAATTTTAACTTTCTGTTTACATGTTGAAAGTAGGATAATTATAGATATATTGGATTCATAAAGTATAGTATTAAAGTGAATTTCACCTGGATCTTTTACCTTTAAAATGTGTCTATTAACAATTTTAAAATTATGTATGTGTCTCACATTATATTTCTATGGCTTAGCACTTCTCTAGACTCTTTACTTACAGTAGCCAATAAATTCCCTTTTTACTGATTCTGATTGGAATTGAGTTTTTGTCACTCACAGATGAGAGTTAGGACAGGCACATATTGGATCTCAGCTCAGGCAGATAGGAGGACGGGAGTGCTGCCACGCAGAGCCCTGCATACGTCATCAGGATGGAGACCGCAGAGCATTACGCTCTCCATGTATGTGGCTTCTGTGACCTCCTAAATTACATCTCTTTTCCTCATTTGTTTTCTGAGCACTAGGCACAGATTAATAGATGTTAGGTAGATATTTCCCTTTGGCCATTCCCTACCGCAAAGTCAGCATGTTTATAACCAAATTGCCAGGTCTTTCTGGTCAACCATATTCAAAGATTTGAAGTCATTCTTTTTTTTTTCTATCTATCTATCTATCTATCTATTTATTTATTTTTGGCTGTGTTGGGTCCTCGTTTCTGTGCCAGGGCTTTCTCTAGTTGCGGCGAGCGGGGGCCACTCTTCATCACGGTGCGCGGGCCTCTCACTATCGCAGCCTCTCTTGTTGCGGAGCACAGGCTCCAGACGCGCAGGCTCAGCAATTGTGGCTCACGGGCCCAGTTGCTCTGCGGCACGTGGGATCCTCCCAGACCAGGGCTCGAACCCGTGTCCCCTGCATTGGCAGGCAGATTCTCAACCACTGCGCCACCAGGGAAGCCCTGAAGTCATTCTTGATCACACCACCTTTCCCTACTTCTTGATTTTCAATGAAACAGACTTTTGAGCCAGAATGAACTTTTTAAGTTCCTGTAGTGGGGTATAAACTCAATTCATAGGTATGAAAACTGATTAGTCAGGAAGTTTGTTAAATCTTTCTCCATGCTCTTTGCCTGTCATAAGTCTTCCCAAGTGACGAGAGCAAGCAGTTGCTGCATTCTGGCCCTCCTTTTCTCCAGGAGGAAGCCCCTGGCCACCTCCTCTGACTCCTGGTATTGTAACTGCTTGGGTTAAATGATCTGCTTGATTGCACTGCCCCCTTGTGGTACCAACAAACGTTGGTTAGTGGTGCACCCTATAAAAAAGAATAGTCAAGGATTAGAAAAGTTATATTAATTTGGTTTTCATTTACTTATTTGTTTTCATACAAGAAGAGACATATAACATTTGACTAATTTACTTATCAAATTAATCCTTGAGAAGAAATCTTATTCATTAAGTTAAAAATAATTAAAAAGCATACTTCAATATTAAGGGTGAAAGAAAGGAAAAGAGCAGAAAAGGGAATGATAAGGAGTAAGAGACAAAGGCAGACCTTAAGAATGGGGCAGAGAGAGAATAAAGAAAATATATTTAAAAGATAAAGAGACAAAGTTAGAGTGAGAAGCACAGAGACACACAGGGGAAGAGACCTTTAAATGAGAAAAGCCATCCCTATGGAATGAGGCTTCTGCAGAGTCCAGCACTGTCTTCCCAAGAAGGATTGTTAGCAGTTCAAGACAAGGACTGGACCCTTTCTGGGTGGTGACTAAGTGGGCCTTCTGAGGAAAATCGTCAAGAGGCATCAGGGAGCTGCCAGCTGAGACTGTTCAGGGCCTGGCGGGCAGGGTGCGGTGGGCAGTTGAAGTTACAACACTTGATGCTGCTCCCCTAGTGCCTCAGACTTTGCTTCCAGTGGGGCATCTCTGAACATCTTGTAGGAAGGACTATAAGGAACTGAGGAAAGAGGGCCACAAACATAACACGTGACAAGGCAAGTCCATCCTGTTTGGGACTGTATTAGTCAGCTCAAGCTGCTGTGACAAAATACCACAGACTGGGTGGCTTAAACAACAGAAATTTATTTTCTCACAGTTCTTGAGGCTAGAAGTCCAAGATCAAGGTGCTAGCAGGGTTGGTTTCTGATGAGACCTCGCTTTGTGGATTGCAAACAGCTGCCTTCTCACTGTGTCCTCACACAGCGGAGGAAGAGAGAGCGTTTTGGTGTCTCTTCCTTTTATAAGGACACCAGTCTTATCAAATTAGGAGCTCACTCTTATGGTCCTTATGACCTCATTTAACCTTCATTACCTCCTAAAAGCCATATCTTTAAATACAGACACACTGGGGGTAAGGGCTTCAGCAAATGGATTTTGGAGGGACCAATTTAGAATGTTGGAACGTTAGTGACGAGACAGTCCCCTCCCACCTCAGCAGTGTGGTCAGTGTGGGAGAGGTCAGTGAGGCACCAGGGAGCGGAGGGATGGCGGCAGTGTGGCGATCATGAGGTGGGAATGGCTGGCCCAGGGGGATGAGGCCTGCCTGCATCAGCGATGGTCAGGTCCTCACATCACCTGCCATGTAACAGAGACAAGAAGAAAATAGTAACTTTAAAACGAATGCAACACTGTAAAGCAACTGTACTCAAGTAAAAATTATTAAAAAAAAATGAGAAAATAATAATTTCAGCTCCGAGAGGACCAGAGGAGACATTTGCTCTATGACCGTAAAGGTGAACTTGTACAGTAATCTTAGTTTCATTTTGTAAAGCTGCCCACACCTTTCTCAGTCTTGTGATGGCTAGGAGACATAAAGATGGCGGTGGTGAGGGGGATAGCAGGGGTGTGGGCTGACGGATGTCTGAGGATTGACTGAGGGGGGTAGGAGAGAGACTGAGCCACACACACACACACACACACACACACACACACACACACACACAGCTGAGCTCCAGATGTACTAATAAATCCAGAGGTATCTTCTGTAACAGAGAACCTTTATTATCTGGCCTTCTGGTTTACCACGGTTAAAGACCTAAATTCAAGGTCATGTTTTCCCAGTCGCAGGTGTGGGGGGAAATGTGACTCTTGGTCCTTGCTGCTGAGATGGACGGCATTGAACCGAAGGCTGGGATCTGGTTTGGGCACCAGGGGTCTCTTTGTATTCACTCCCTGCTGAGTGGAGCTGGTAGAAAGCCCGCCAGAAGACTCCTCCCACCATTTCCTCATAAGCAGCTGCTCTTTGAGACGTGGTTAGGCCCCAGTGCCTCCTGCAACCAGCCTCTCCTAACACCAGTGAAGAGTGTAGCTGAGCAGAGTCATAATCAGCACGTTCACACATCAGTTAGGGATGTTACAAGAGGAGAAGCGGGAGGTGACTAGGAGCTCACACTCAGAAGACGCGGGCCTTTTTGCCATTGCTAGAGGAAAGGCAACAAAAGGGACTGGGAATTAATGAAAATCAACTTGCCATGTAAGTTCAGATACCTCGAAGATCTTGCCTAAGCCCTTTAGAAAGCAGGGCACACCCGGGCCAGTTTCACAGAGCTCCGTATCCCCGGACCAGTGACCGCCTGTGGTGGGTGGACACAGCCACCTTCTCAGAGGCCAGGATAGAGGAGGCATCGGGCAGTCAGCAGGGGAGCAGCGCGGCCGGGGCCATGAGTCCCCAGAGCTCCCACACAGCACCTGGTGAAGCGACCCTCAGCTCCGAAGCCTGCCATCTTCCCTCCCTCGCGTGCAGATCCATGAGCTAGAATGCAAGGGGGGCATGTTAAGCAGCAGGATGACCAAGGCAGGAGGTATCCTCTTTGGAGGCTTTGTGTGCAGGAGACTGAAAGCCACTGGCGAGCTAGGCCAGCAGGTGAAAGAGACAAGAGTTTAGAGATGGGAGTGAGAGCAAGTTGAGGGACTCATTGGTGCCTGGGAGAGAGAGAGAGAGAGAGAGAGTGTGTGTGTGTGTGTGTGTGTGTGTGTGTGTGTGTGTGTGTGTGTGTGTGTGTGTGTGTGTGTAGCTGTCCAGCTGAAGTGGAGGATGTGACATGGAGAAAATAAGTAAATAAGACCTTTCTGCTTCAGTCAGCAAGCTCAGAGGAAAAGCTGCAGCTCTTCTGTGTCGGGTCACTTGCCTCTCAGTTCTCACATTCCCAAAGTCCTGTGTCTGTATTTGCTGTTGTTATTTACTCCTTCTGGGGTAGAGTTGAAAGCCCAGTCCCTTGGAGAGGAGGGTATTTCTTTGCAAGGTTTATTTCAATTAGTTATATGGTTGGTAACATAACTGTCCCTGTGTTCAGAGGTCCGAGGTTGACAGTCCCCAGGATCACACTCCAAGTGCCACATCTTGTTAGGAGGGCGGGAGCCAGTGTTGGGTGTCTGTATTGTGGCTTGGTGCCTGTGAAGACACTTGTCTCCTGAGATTCTGCTGTTTGGGTGGCTCTGCTTTGACCGTTCGGCCATATAAACGCTAGAGACCCGCCTGACCTTTGGTTGCTTGCTGGTATCATGATAGTAGGAGAAGCAGTGCAAAAGGACCTGCTTGCAGAACTAAACTGTCCCAGGATTTTACAAGGTTCAAATCCCTGCTTTAGAGGAGGGGTTGGCCTACTTTTTCTGTAGAGGGCCAGGTAGTAAACATTTTAGGCTTTGTGGGCCAGTTTCTGTTACAACCAGTCAATTCTGCCATTTGTAGCATAAAAGCAGCCATAAACAATACGTAAACAAATGAGCATGGCTATGTTCCAGTAAAACTCTCTTTCCAAAAGTGGGGGGCAGGCTGCTGCCTGGATTTGGCCTGCAGGCCATAGTTCGCTGATCCCTGCTATAAAACATCTTTTATATAATCCTCTCCCTTCTTAAACTCCTGCCATCACCAGAGCAACCCATATTCCATCGTTATCAGGAGAGGTGGGAGGGGCTTGAAAATCCAGGGTATTTGTTTTGACATTTCTCACTGGGGTCTTGGCCTTGGTGAGCTCAGGTTGTGTACCCCGATCAATCAGCATCTGAAAACCCTCTGGGCCTGAGTTACTGAACAGAGTTCGAAGCGTCCTCCCCACTGTCCTGTAGCAATAGACGAGTCAAACACGGGATTATATGGCTTCTACCTAGAAGTGTGGGGATGATGATGAAACGAGTATCTAAAGTGTTTCCAGATAAAAATCGAATTCAGGATAAAGATAAGGAAATGTGGGTGGTGTAAATGCAAACGTAGTTTTACTAGAGGTTGCCATTTTACGTATCTGCCAGCTAAGAATCAGAACAAATGTTTTCCTGTAGCCTCACCCAAAGGGTTTATGATTAGACTCATGGGCTTTGCTGGGAAATAAGTGAGAAATAGTATATCAGTGTTGTTTTGATTTGTGTTTCTCCCGTTAGGAGTGAGGTAAAGGTCATTTCATACGTTTATGAAACATTTCTTTATCTGTGAATTTATTTGTTCGCATCTGCTGCCCTGTATTTTTATTGGGCTATTTGTCTTTTGTGCTACACATTTTTTTTAAAGAGCCCTTTTATACTTAGGGAGACTAGTGGGGTTTTTTTTGGATATAAGTTGCATTTGCCCCAGTGTGGTCACTTTTGTTTTTTTTTTTAATGTTTTAAAATTTTATAACAGCTTTATTAAGGCATAATTTGCATACAATAAAATTCACCCATCTTAACTGAACATTTTGATGAGTTTTAGCTATTGTATACAGTTGTGTAACCACCACTACACTCAAGATACTTCCAGCATCCCCCCAAATTCCCTTGTGCCAATTTGTAGTCAACCCTCTCCCCTCCTCCCTGCCCCAGATAACCACCCATCTGATTCTGGAAGGTCATATACTTGGAACCATACAGTGTGTAGCTTTTTGAGTCTGGCTTCTTTCACTCAGAATAATACTTTTGAGATTCATCCATGTTGTAGCATGAATCAGTAGTTTGTTCCTTTTTATTACTGAGAAGTATTCCATTGTATGGCTATATGGTATTTATTTGTCCATTCATCAGTCGATAGACATTTAGGTTGTTACCGGTTTTTATGAATTTATGAATTATGAATAATGCTGCTATGAACATTCATATAGAAATCTTTACATGTATATATGTTTTCAGTTCTCTTGGGTAAATACCTAGGAGTGGGTTGGCTGGGTTGTATGGTAAGTATATGGTTTAACTATGCAAGAAACTGTCAAAGTGTTTCCCAAAGATGCTGTGCCATTTTGCATTCCCATCAGCAGCGTATGAGAATTCTAGTGGTTCTTGTCAACACTTAGTAGAATCAATGTTTAAAAAACTTTCCTGATGACTAGGGATGCTGGGCATCTTTTCATATGCTTATTGGCCATTCTTATTTTATTTAAAGTGTTTTTAAACCTATCTTTAAAAATATGCTTATATTGAAATGTAATTATATGATATGATTATATTGTAGAGACTTTGGTACAGAAATTTGCCCTGGATCTAAGAGGAATTTATCACTAATAGAGGATTTTTAAGCCCATCAAGAATGGGTTTAAAGCAGGAAAGAGCCTTTGAAAGGATCCTGTGGATAGAATGTGGTAGGGGTGGAGGGGTATTTTATTTGATTTTATTATTTTTTTGAATTTTATTTTCTTTTTTTTATACGGCAGGTTCTTATTAGTTATCTATTTTATACATATTAGTTATCTATTTTATACATATTAGCGTATATGTGTCAATCCCAATCTCCCAATTCATCCCACCCCCACCCCCCCGCCCTGCTTTCTCCCCCTGGTGTCCATATGTTTGTTTTCCACATCTGTGTCTCTATTTCTGCTTTGCAAACTGGTTCATCTGTACCATTTTTCTAGATTCCATATATATGTGTTAATATACAATATTTGTTTTTCTTTTTCTGGCTTACTTCACTCTGTATGACAGTCTTTAGTTCCATCCACGTCTCTACAAATGACCCAATTTCGTTCCTTTTTATGGCTGAGTAGTATTACATTGTATATATGTACCACATCTTCTTTATCCATTCGTCTGTCGATGGGCAGTCCATGACCTGGCTATTGTAAATAGTGCTGCAATGAACAATGGGGTGCATGTGTCTTTTTGAATTATGGTTTTCTCTGGGTATATGCCCAGTAGTGGGATTGCTGGCTCATATGGTAGTTCTATTTTTAGTTTTATAAGGAACCTCCATACTGTTCTCCATAGTGGTTTTATCAATTTACATTCCCACCAACAGTGCAAGAGGGTTCCCTTTTCTTCACACCCTCTCCAGCATTTGTTGTTTGTTGATTTTCTGATTATGCCCATTCTAACTGGTGTGAGGTGATACCTCATTGTGGTTTTGATTTGCATTTCTCTAATAATTAGTGATGCTGAGCAGCTTTTCATATGCCTCTTGGCCATATGTATGTCTTCTTTGGAGAAGTGTCTATTTAGGTCTTCTGCCCATTTTTTGATTGGGTTGTTTGTTTCTTTAATATTGAACTGCATGAGCTGTTTATATATTTTGGAGATTAATCCTTTGTCCATTGATTCATTTGCAAATATTTTCTCCCATTCTGAGGGTTGTCTTTTCGTCTTGTTTATAGTTTCCTTTGCTGTGAAAAAGCTTTTAAGTTTCATTAGGTCCCATTTGTTTATTTTTGTTTTTATTTCCATTACTCTAGGAGGTGGGTCAGAAAAGATCTTGCTGTGATTTATGTCATAGAGTGTTCTGCCTATGTTTTCCTCTAAGAGTTTTATAGTGTCTGGCCTTACATTTAGGTCTTTAATCCATTTTGAGTTTATTTTTGCGTATGGTGTTAAGGAGTGCTCTGATTTCATTCTTTTACATGTAGCTGTCCAGTTTTCCCAGCACCACTTATTGAAGAGACTGTCTTTTCTCTGCTGTATATCCTTGCCTCCTTTGTCATAGATTAGTTGACCATATGTGTGTGGGTTTATCTCTGGGCTTTCTGTCTTGTTCCATTGATCTGTATTTCTGTTTTTGTGCCAGTACCATACTGTCTTGATTACTGTAGCTTTGTAGTATACTCTGAAGTCAGGGAGTCTGATTCCTCCAGCTGAGTTTTTTTCCCTCAAGATTGCTTTGGCTATTCGGGGTCTTTTGTGTCTCCATACAAGTTTTAAGATTTTTTGTTCTAGTTCTGTAAAAAATGCCATTGGTAATGTGATAGGGATTGAATTGAATCTATAGATTGCTCTGGATAGTATAGTCATTTTCACAGTATTACTTCTTCCAGTCCAAGAATGTGATGTATCTCTCCATCTGTTTGTGTCATCTTTGATTTCTTTGATCAGTGTCTTATAGTTTTCTGAGTACAGGTCTTTTGTCTCCTTAGGTAAGTTTATTCCTAAGTATTTTATACTTTGTGCTGCAATGGTGAATGGCATTATTTCCTTAATTTCTCTTTCAGATCTTTCATTGTTAGTGTATAGGAATGCAAGAGATTTCTGTGTGTTAATTTTGTATCCTTTACCAAATTCGTTGGTTAGCTCTAGTAGTTTTCTGGTGGCATCTTTAGGATTATGTATGTACAGCATCATGGCATCTGCAAACAGTGACAGTTTTACTTCTTCTTTTCCAATTTGTATTCCTTTTATTTCTTTTTCTTCTCTGATTGCCGTGGCTAGGACTTCCAAAACTATGTTGAATAATAGTGGCGAGAGTGGACATCCTTGTCTTGTTCCTGATCTTAGAGGAAATGCTTTCAGTTTTTCACCATTGAGAATGATTTTTGCTGTGGGTTTGTCATATATGGCCTTTATTATGTTGAGGTAGGTTCCCTCTATGCACACTTTCTGGAGAGTTTTTATTATAAATGGGTGTTGAATTTTGTCAAAAGCTTTTACTGCATCTATTGAGATGATCATATGGTTTTCATTCCTCAATTTGTTAATATGGTATATCACATTGATTGATTTGATATATTGAAGAATCCTTGCATCCCTGGGATAAATCCCACTTGATCATGGTGTATGATCCTTTTAATGTGTTGTTGGATTCTGTTTGCTAGTATTTTGTTGAGGATTTTTGCATCTATATTCGTCAGTGATATTGGTCTATAATTACTTTTTTTGTAGTATCTCTGTCTGGTTTTGGTATCAGGTTGATGGTGGCCTGATAGAATGAGTTTGGGAGTGTTCCTTCCTCTGCAGTTTTTTGGAAGAGTTTGAGAAGGATGGGTGTTAGCTCTTCTCTAAATGTTTGATAGAATTCACCTGTGAAGCCATCTGGTCCTGGACTTTTGTTTGTTGGAAGATTTTTATTTTTATTTTTATTTATTTATTTATTTTTAATTATTTTTAAAAATTTTTGGCTGTGTTGGGTCTTAGTTGCTGCATGCGAGCTTTCTCTAGTTGTGAGTGGGGGCCACTCTTCGTTGTGGTGCATGGGCTTCTCATTGCAGTGGCTTGTCTTGTTGCAGAGCATGGGCTCTAGGTGCGCGGACTTCAGTAGTTGTGGCGTGCGGGCTCAGTAGTTGTGGCTCGTGTGGTCTAGAGCACGGGCTCAGTCGTTGTGGCACACGGGCTTAGTTGCTCCGTGGCATGTGGGGTCTTCCCAGACCAGGGCTCGAACTGGTGTCCCCTGCATTGGCAGGTGGATTCTTAACCATTGTGCCACCAGGGAAGCCCCGGAAGAGTTTTAATCACAGTTTCAATTTCATTACTTGTGATTGGTCTCTTCATATTTTCTGTTTCCTCCTGATTCAGTCTTGGAAGGTTTTACCTTGCTAAGAATTTGTCCATTTCTTCCAGGTTGTCCATTTTATTGGCATAGCGTTGCTTGTAGTAGTCTCTTATGATGCTTTGTACTTCTGTGGTATCCGTTGTAACATCTCCTTTTTTTTTTTTTTTTTACGTATTTTATATATTTATTTTAAGCTTAGATATCTTTCTGACAAAAGTGCTAATACCACTTAAATAGCAATTACATGGATCAACTTGTCCAGGATAAAACTTAATTCAAGTTGCCAATTTTTAAAATTATTTTCACAAACATGTTTGTAAAACTCTACTAGGGCTAGGGGTGGATGGGTTGAAGATAAGATTCATAGGTTACTAGTAGCCTCATAAACTAGGGAGAGGGATGTGTAAGCAGTGACCTGTAAT
The DNA here is from genome assembly GCF_965194825.1 of Balaenoptera physalus. Taxonomy (NCBI): domain Eukaryota; kingdom Metazoa; phylum Chordata; class Mammalia; order Artiodactyla; family Balaenopteridae; genus Balaenoptera; species Balaenoptera physalus. The sequence goes on from NC_138891.1 coordinate 81,351,866, forward strand.
CCAGGCAGAGTGAACTGGGTTGAACACAGCATTTGCTGCGGGAAGCGAGAGGAACAGCTTGCTAGAAATTGGGAAATGCTTCTTCACGGAAGAGGCCTTTGAACTTTTGTTCCTGACCATTGAACATGATTTTTTACGTTGGGGAATGAGTAGACAGACAATTGTTTTAGTAAATAGCAAGAAAGCTTACTTTAAAAATTGTGAGATGCGTTTTGAAGGAATGTTTTATAAATTGTGACTGTGTACTATTATATCATTAGTTGTCTGCTAACTACTTAGTAATTTTACCATTGCTTTTCTAGTTGGAGCTATAGTCTTTGTCTGTCATTCCCTGCCTGGTAGGTTCCTGAGGAAGTATGTTTGCTATACTTTTTTTTTTTTTTTTTCCACACACACACACTGTATTTTATTTTTACAAGACATAAATAGACTGACACCAAGCATTGTACATGGATGACCACAACAAAAGCAACAATGATTGCAATTACCAAACATGAAACACACTCATACTATGTCATAATATTGACATTCAGTCCAGTAATCCTCCACTGTTAACAGCTCCTTTACTTTGCAGTGAAAATTGATTTGTATATTCTTTGCCTCTGAGTCCTTGTGGGATTTTTTTTTTTTTTAATTCAGACAGAAAGTCACAAAAATTATACTCACCCTCATCAGTTCACTCAGTCCCATGTAATTAATTGTTGTTTTTTTTTCATCTTGATCTTTTGTTAGCGCTTTTATGAGTTCATCAGTTTTTCATCAGAGTTCTGAAAATGCTTATTCATTCAGTTCAGCAGTACAGTCAGTTACCAGAAACCTGTACTTGTCAGAGTCTTTTCCATGAATTTCTTGAAGATGAAACCCTTTTATAGGAACATATTTGCAAAATCATCAGAGTACACCCAGAACTGTCTGTAAATGACAAAAGACTTAAAAATGACCACGGTAAAAGATTTGATGAAAGTTCATAATAATGCAGTTGACAAGAAAATTAGTTATTTCTGAGATATACATTTTAAAGTAATAACTAGGATTATGACTTATAACATTATACCAGAACATATAAGATTTTTAGAAATTTCATGTAATGTCTGAAACATTTATATTAACATATTTCCATACATATTTCCATACAAATACAAATATAAGATTTTTAGAAATTTCATGTAATGTCTGAAACATTTATATTAACATATTTCCATACATATTTCCATACAAATACAAATATAAGATATTTAGAAATTTCATGTAATGTCTGAAACATTTATATTAACATATTTCCATACAAATAACACAATGAAAGTTTAGTATTAGTTGTTTTGTTTGTTTTTTTATACTGCAGGTTCTTATTAGGCATCAATTTTATACACATCAATGTATACATGTCAATCCCAATCGCCCAATTCAGCACACCACCATCCCCACCTCACTGCAGTTTTCCCCCCTTGGTGTCCATATGTCCATTCTCTACCTCTGTGTCTCAACTTCTGCCCTGCAAACTGGCTCATCTGTACCATTTTTCTAGGTTCCACATACATGCATTAATATATGATATTTGTTTTTCTCTTTCTGACTTACTTCACTCTGTATGACAGTCTCTAGATCCATCCACGTCTCAACAAATGACTCAATTTCGTTCCTTTTTATGGCTGAGTAATATTCCATTGTATATATGTACCACATCTTCTTTATCCATTCGTCTGTTGATGGACATCTCCTTTTTCATTTCTGATTTTATTGATTTGAGTCCTCTCCCTCTTTTTCTTGATGAGTCTGGCTAAAAGTTTATCAATTTTGTTTATCTGTTTATCTTCTCAAAGAACCAACTTTTAGTTTTATTGATCTTTGCTATTGTTTTCTTTGTTTCTGTTTTCTTTATTTCTGCTCTGATCTGTATGATTTCTTTCCTTCCACTAACTTTGGGTTTTGTTTATTCTTCTTTCTTTAGTTCCTTTAGGTGTAAGGTTAGATTGTTTATTGGAGATTTTTCTTTTTTCTTGAGGTTGGATTGTATTGCTATAAACACCCCTCTTAGAACTGCTTTTGCTGCATCCCATAGGTTTTGGGTTGTTGTGTTTTTGTTGTCATTTGTCTCTAGGTATTTTTTGATTTCCTCTTTGATTTCCTCAGTGATCTCTTGGTTATTTAGTAACATATTGTTTAGCCTCCATGTGTTTGTGTTTTTTACGTTTTTTTCCCTCTGTAATTGATTTCTAATCTCATAGCGTTGTGGTCAGAGAAGATATATGATTTCAATTTTCTTCAATTTACTGAGGCTTGATTTGTGACACAAGGTGTGATCTATCCTGGAGAATGTTCTGTGTGCACTAGAGAAGAAAGTGTAATCTGCTGTTTTTGGTTGGAATGTCCTATAAATATCAATTAAATCTGTCTGGTCTATTGTGTCATTAAAAGCTTGTGTTTCCTTATTAATTTTCTGTCTGGATGATCTGTCCATTGGTGTAAGTGAGGTGTTAAGAGTCCTCCACTATTATTGTGTTAGTGTCGATTTCCTCTTTTATAGCTTTTAGCATTTGCTTTATGTATTGAGGTGCTCCTATGTTGGGTGCATATATATTTATAATTGTTATATCTTCTTGGGTTGATCCCTTGATCATTATGTAGTGGCCTTCCTTGTCTCTTGTAACATTCTTTATATTAAAGTCTATTTTATCTGATATGAGTATTGCTACTCCAGCTTTCTTTTGATTTCCATTTGCATGGAATATCTTTTTCCATCCGCTCACTTTCGGTCTGTATGTGTCCCTAGGTCTGAAGTGGGTCTCTTGTAGACAGCATATATATGTGTCTTGTTTTTGTATCCATTCAGCGAGTCTGTGTCTTTTGGTTGGAGCATTTAATCCATTTACATTTAAGGTAACTATTGATATGTATGTTGATATTACCATTTTCTTAATTGTTTTGGGTTTGTTTTTGTAGGTCCTTTTCTTGTGTTTCCCACTTAGAGAAGTTCCTTTAGCTTTTGTTGTAGAGCTTGTTTGGTGGTGCTGAGTCCTCTTAGCTTTTGCTTGTCTGTAAAGCTTTTGATTTCTCTGTAGAATCTGAATGAGATCCTTGACAGGTAGCGTAATCTAGCTTGTAGGTTCTTTCCTTTCATCACTTTAAATATATCGTCCCACTCCCTTCTGATTTGTAGAGTTTCTGCTGAGAAATCAGCTGCTAACCTTATAGGAGTTCCCTTGTATGTTATTTGTCGTTTTTCCCTTGTTGCTTTTAATAATTTTTCTTTGTCTTTAATTTTTGTCCATTTGATTACTATGTGTCTTGGCATGTTTCTCCTTGGGTTTATCCTGCCTGGGACTCTCTGCACTTTCTGGGCTTACGTGGCTATTTCCTTTCACATGATAGGGAAGTTTTCAACTATAATCTCTTAAAATATTTTCTCGGGTCCTTTCTCTCTCTCTTCTCCTTCTAGGACCCCTATAATGTGAATGTTGTTGCATTTAATGTTGTCCCAAAGGTATCTTAGGCTGTCTTCATTTCTTTCCATTCTTTTTTCTTTATTCTGTTTGTGGCAGTGAATTCCACTATACTGTCTTCTAGGTCACTTATCCATTTTTCTGCCTCAGTTATTCTGCTATTGATTCCTTCTAGTGTATTTTTCACTTCAGTTATTGTATTGTTCATCTCTGTTTGTTTGTTCTTTAATTCTTCTAGGTGTTTGTTCTTTAATTCTTCTAGGTCTTCGTTAAACATTTCTTGCATCTTCTCGACCTTGCCTCCATTATGTTTCCAAGGACCTGGATCACCTTCACTGTCATTATTCTCAATTTTATTTTCTGGAAAATTGCCTGTCTCCATTTAGTTATTTTTCTGGGGTTTTATCTTGTTCCTTCATCTGGTACATAGTCCTCTGCCTTTTCATTTTGTGTATCTTTCTGTGAATGTGGTTTTTTTTCCATAGGCTGCAGGATTGTAGTTCTTCTTGCTTCTGCTGTCTGCCCTCTGGTGGATGAGGCTATCTAAGAGGCTTGTGCAAGCTTCCTGATGGGAGGGACTGGTGGTGGGTAGAGCTGGGTGTTGCTCTGATGGGCAGAGCTCAGTAAAACTTTAATCCACTTGTCTGCTGATGGGTGGGGCTGAGTTCCCTCCCTGTTGGTTGTTTGGCCTGAGGCGACCCAGCACTGGAGGCTACAGGCTCTTTGGTGGGGCTAATGGTGGACTCTGGGAGGGCTCATGCCAAGGAGTACTTCCCAGAACTTCTGCTGCCAGTGTCCTTGTCCCCACGGTGAGCCACAGACACCCCCCGGCCTCTGCAGGAGACCCTCCAACACTAGCAGGTAGGTCTGGCTCAGTCTCCTGTGGGGTCACTGCTTCTTCCCCTGGATCCTGATGTGCACGCTACATTGTGTGTGTCCTCCAAGAGTGGAGTCTCTGTTTCCCCTAGTCCTGTAGAAGTCCTGCAGTCAAATCCTGTTAGTCTTCAAAGTCTGATTCTCTGGAATGCTTCCTCCCATTGCCAGATCCCCAGGTTGGGAAGCCTGATGTGGGGCTCAGAACCTTCACTCCAGTGGGTGGACCTCTTTGGTATAATTGTTCTCCAGTTTTTGAGTCACCCACTCAGTGGTTATGGGATTTGATTTTATTGTGATTGTGCCCCTCGTACTGTCTCATTGCAGCTTCTCCTTTGTCTTTGGTTGTGGGGTATCTTTTTTGGTGAGTTCCAGTGTCTTCCTGTTGATCATTGTTCAGCAGTTAGTTGTGATTCTGGTGCTCTCGCAAGGAGTAGGTGCACGTCCTTCTACTCTGTCATCTTCAAACAAAGGTCATATAACTAGATGGTGTGGAAGCTGAGACTCAAATCTTGGTGTGTCTGACCAGGAGGCCCAGATTTTTGCCACTTCCTCAAGCTGCTGTGAATTCTCCTTCCTTTAAGACCAGTTGGCAGGGATTGCCAGGTAAAGCAGCTGACTCCTAAATGTGTTTTGAGATAAGGAATTACTCTGCGGGGAAGGGTGTGTGAGTCAAAGGTGAGTTCCCAGTGTGCGAGAGAGGTGAGAGGTCGACGGTCAGTTCTTAGCTGGTCGAAGCTGAGAACTTGTTACCCACCTCCGTCAGAGCCCTAAAGCCCGCCAGCCCAGATGGATCGCACAGCCAGAGCTGGCGACCAGCCTCGCAGCCCAGCTTGGTCACTTGGTTTTTAGTTTTTCTTATTTTTTTAATGTAAAAATTTTTTTCTCCTTTTTTTTTGGTATGTCTTAATTAAATTATAATTGCTTTACAATGTTGTGTTAGTTCCTGCTATACAACAAAGTGAATGAACTGTATGTATACCTATATCCCCTCCCTCTTGGGCCTCCCTCCCACCCTCCCTATCCCACCCCTCTAGGTCATCACAGAGCACTGAGATGATCTCCCTGTGCTATATAGCAGCTTCCCACTAGCTATCTATTTTACACACGGTAGTGTATATATGTCAGTGCTACTATCTCAATACGTTCCACCCTCCCCTTCCCACCCTGTGTCCACAAGTCCATTCTCTACATCTCCATCTGTACTCCTGCCCTGCCACTAGGTTCATCACTACCATTTTTCTAGATTCCATATATATGTGTTAATATATGGTATTTTATTTTCTCTTTCTGACTTACTTCACCTCTGTATGACAGAGTCTAGGTTCATCCACATCACTACAAATGACTCAATTTCATTCCTTTTTATGGCTGAGTAATATTCTATTGTATATATGTACCATATCTTCTGTATCCATTCCTCTGTTGATGGACATTTAGGCTGCTTCCATGTCCTGGCTATTGTAAATAGTGCTGCAATGAACATTGGGTACATGTATCTTTTTGAATTATGGTTTACTCAGGGTATATGCCCAGTAGTGGGATTGCTGGGTCATATGGTAGTTCTACTTTTAGTTTTTTAAGGAACCTCCATACTGTTCTCCATAGTGGCTGTATCAATTTACATTTCCACCAACAGTACAAGAGGGTTCCCTTTTTTCCACACCCTCTCCAGCATTTGTTGTTTGCAGATTTTGTGATGATGGCCATTCTGACTGGTGTGAGGTGATACCTTATTGTGGTTTTGATTTGCATTTGTCTAATGATTAGTGATGTTGAGCATGTTTTCATGTGTTTGTTGGTCATCTGTATGTCTTCTTTGGAGAAATGTCTATTTCGGTCTTCCACCCATTTTTGGATTGGGTTGTTTGTTTTTTTGATATTGAGCTGCATGAGCTGCTTGTATATTTTGGAGATTAATCCTTTGTCAGTTGCTTCATTTGCAAATATTTCTCCCATTCTGAGGGTTGTCTTTTCGTCTTGTTTATGGTTTCATTTGCTGTGCAAAAGCTTTTAAGTTTCATTAGGTCCCATTTATTTATTTTTGTTTTTATTTTAATTACTCTAGGAAGTGGGTCAAAAAGGATCTTGCTGTGATTCATGTCAAAGAGTGTTCCACCTACGTTTTCCTGTAAGAGTTTTATGGTGTCTGGCCTTACATTTAGGTCTTTAATCCATTTTCAGTTTATTTTTGTGTATGGTGTTAGGAAGTGTTCTAATTTCATTCTTTTACATGTAGCTGTCCAGTTTTCCCGGCACCACTTATTGAAGAGACTGTCTTTTCTCCATTGTATATCCTTGCCTCCTTTGTCATAGATTAGTTGACCATAGGTGCATGGGTTTATCTCTGGGCTTTCTATCCTGTTCCAAATTTCTATGTTTCTGTTTTTGTTCCAGTACCATACTATCTTGATTTCTGTAGCTTTGTAGCATAGTTGGAAGTCCAGGAGCCTGATTCCTCCAGCTCCGTTTTTGTTTCTCAAGATTGCTTTGGCTATTCGGGGTCTTTTGTGTTTCCATGGAAATTGTAAAATTTTTTGTTCTAGTTTTGTGAAAAATGCCATTGGTAATTTGATAACGATTGCATTGAATCTGTAGATTGCTTTGGGTAGTATAGTCATTTTCACAGTGTTGATTCTTCCAGTCCAAGAACATGGTATATCTCTCCATCTATTTATATCATCTTTGATTTCTTTCATCAGTGTCTTATAGTTTTCTGTATACAGGTCTTTTGTCTACTTAGGTAGGTTTATTCCTACATATTTTATTCTTTTTGTTGCAGTGGTAAATGGGATTGTTCCCTTAATTTCTCCTTCTGATTTTTCATTGTTAGTGTATAGGAATGCAAGAGATTTCTATGTATTAATTTTGTATCCTGCAACTTTACTAAGTTCGTTGATTAGCTCTAGTAGTTTTCTGGTGGTATCTTTAGTATTTTCTATGTATAGTATCATGTCATCTGTGAACAGTGCCAGCTTTACTTTTTCTTTTCCAATTTGGATTCCTTTTATTTCTTTTTCTTCTCTGATTGCTATGGCTAAAACTTCCAAAACTATGTTGAATAATAGTGGTGAGAGTGGGCACCCTTGTCTTGTTCCTGATCTTAGAGGAAATGCTTTCAGTTTTTCACCATTGAGAATGATGTTTGCTGTGGGTTTGTCATATATGGCCTTCCCCCCCCCGCCTTTTAAAAATATTTTGTATAGTCAAATAGAGCCATCTTTCTCTTTCTTGCATCTGAAACTTGTCATGTAGGAAGCTTTTCCTTCTTTCCAAATTAAAAACAATATGCCTGTTTTTCTTTTAGTTCTTACATGATTTCATTTTTCTGTATTTAAATCTCTTATTAATTTGGAAATTATCTTGGTGGGTAGTCTGAAGGTGGATTCAATTTTATTTTATTTTTCTAATGGCTGTCTAGTTATCTCAATATTAAAAAGTCATATTCCCCTAAGATTTGAGATGGCATTTTTTCATGTATCAGATTATCATATGCACTTGGGTCTGTTTGTAGACTTTCTTTTCTGTCTACTCATATGTCAACATTATACTGTTTTTATTTAAAGGATTATAATATGCTCTCATATGTCATAGGCTAGCCTCTCCCCCTTTGGTTTTCTTTTATCAGGTTGTTTCTGGATGGTTTTTCCTTTTTCTTCTTCCAATTGAACTTTATAATTAAGTTGTCTATGTAAGAAAACAATTCTATTGGTATTTTTGTTAGCGTTCCATTTGTGAGTTAACTCAGAATTAAGATCTTTATGATGTTGAGTCTTACTGAAATATGTGGTATGTTTCTATTTATTCACATCTACTTTGATGTCTTTCGTGAATATTTATAATTTTCATCATGTTCCTTCAGTTCAAAGAACTTCCTGAAAAACTGCCTGTTGGACAGGTCTGCTGGTCATGAGTAATCTCAGATTTTACTTACCTGAAAATGTCTTTATTTTGCTTTCAGTTATGAAGAATATTTTCACTGTATGTAGAATTCTAGATTGACAATGTTTATTTTCCCTTTCAGCATTGTAAATATGTCAGTTCATTAGCTTCTGGATTGCACTATTTCTAATGAGAGGTCAGTGGTAATTCTTAGCATTTTGGGGTCTTTTTTATATGGCTGCATTTCTTTTCATCATTGATTTCCAGAAATTTGACTATGATGAGCTTATGTGTCATTTTCTTTGGCTTATTTGGATTGTACTGTATTGAGCTTCTCCAGTCTGTAGGTTGATATTTTTCATTAAGTTTGGAAAATTTTCAACCATATTTCTTCAATTTTTTTTGTTGTTGTGTTTTATTTATTATTATCATTATTATTATTGTTATTGTTATTTCACTGTAACATCTCTCTCCTCTCCCACTAGAAATCCAGTCACATTTTTATTAGACTATTTGATATTACCCAATAGCCACTGAGGTTCTATTCATTTTTCCAGCCTCCCCACCCCATCCCCCAACCCCACTGCCTGTGCTTCTGTTTCGATAGTTTTTATTGTCCTGTCTTTATGTTCACTGATGGTTTTTTCTTCAGGATTCAATCTGCTGTTATGTTCATCCAGAGCTTTTTTCATCTCTGTTCGATTATCAGTTTTAACTTATATAATTGCTGTTTGATTCTTTTGTGTAGGGTCCACTTATCTCTTGAGGTTATCTCTTCATTCAATATATCTGTCTTTTCTCATAAATCCTTAAACATATTTATACTAGCTATTTAAAATAGTTATTTGCTAATTGCAACATCTTTGTCATTTCTGGATCTGTTTCTATTGATTATTTTTTTAATGGATCACATTTTCTTACTTCTCATGTCTGTAATTTTTGATTGTGTAGTAGACATTTTAGCTACTTTTTAAAAAGCCTGACTTTTGTTGTCTTCTTTTAAAGAGTGTTGGGTCTTTTCTGTCAGTTAGTTTAGTGGAGGATGAGTTTGATGCTTTCAAGGCAAAAAGTAAGCTATATTAGGATAGATTTATAGTAGGCTTTACTCTATGGCTAGAATAAGGCAACTCATCTTTGGCTTTTCTGAAGTCTCAGTTGAGTTCTTGGAGTGCACAGTGAGGTTTCTTTGCATTGAGTGGTTGGGACACCCATGTCTCTGTGCATTCTATGACCTCTGCAATTTCCACTCAATACACAGATCTCATCCCGAGTAGCTGTTATCTGTTATGCCTCATCTGCTCTCATCCTGTGCATCTTAATCTTTGTTCAAAATGCTAAGATCCATTTTCAGAGTTCTTGTTATTCTCCTTTGTGAAGCTTCCTTTTTTCTAGTACAAGGCTGTACAAATTCTATTCCCTTGAGGTCCTGATCTCCAAGCTCTGTCTCTCCAGGTAATAAATCCATTATGCTCTGCATGAACTTACCTCCCTGAACTATGGCCCAGAAATTGCTTTCATACAGAAAGCCAAGGAGAGCATAGAGTTTGCCTCATTTGCTTCCCTTCTTTTATATGATTCTTGTTGTCCAACATCTGAAAACATTTACTTCATAGATTTGTCCAATTTTATGGGTGATTCTGTGAGAATATTAGTTTGGTATCAATTACTGTCATGGTTAGAAGCAGAGATATGATCTGCATTTTTTTTTTTTTTGTTCTTGTTACATGATGTTCAGGAGGAAACTTTGTCGATTAAATAAACAAAAAAACCTATCCACTTTCCTGCAGGATCATGAAATCCTCATCCATGGTGTTGACTCTAAATATGTCCTTATCTCTAGAGCAACTCTAAAGCATTCTAGCTACCACATTTTGCCTTTGGAGTTTTGGCAGTTTGTCACATTTGCCTCTGAGCTTGTCAATATTTTGACCCTCAACTCTTGAGGGACTCTGTCCTGGCCTGAGCTCCCTCTGTATCAAGGATTTTAAATCTCATACCACAGCTGTGTCCTTGCCTAGTCCTTGTGTTTGGGTATCCTGGCAGCTGAGGCAGAATTCAGTTCTTCATAGAATAGGATGAGAGAAATATGCATCACCAGTCTCTAGAGTCACTGTATAGTACAAAGACACCCCAGTTCATGTGAGCATGGCCTGAGAATTCAAGCCAGCAACCCCTGGGGTTCTTGCTGCTGACAGCAGACCCTTTGCTGCAAACCTCATGTGGATTAATAGTGACTTTGCCTCTAAAGCTTCTTTCCTTGGTGGCAATGAGGCTGACACGTCCCTGGAATTATAGATTCATACAGTGCAGCTGCTTAATTCCCATAGAGAACAAACATGGTTTCTCACTGTCATGCTGAGATGCTCTCTCCAAAGGCTTTTTGCAAAGGCAGCATCCCCATTCCCAGCCTTGCCTTCTCTTCTACCAGGCAGCCTGGTGAAAACATGCAACTATTCTAGCAAAGGGGCGTAGGGATGCTGATTTCTTTTATTACTTTATCTTGGGCTGAAACTGTGCTCGTATGACATCGGGCACAATTTTATTTTGTCTTCTTTGGCTTACAGGAGGCTTAGCTTCTCCCATTTTATTTATAGAAACCCACATATCAAAGGAGAGAATAAGGGAGGTTTTTCTATGATGTGGCTCTTAGCAAGAATCTGCAGATGTTATAGGTGTCTCTCCCTCATTGCATATATGCAGTCTCTCTTTGGACAGGGCACAGAGAGACTCTGCCACACCTTTCTAACAAATAACAATTATAGACTATTAGTTCTGTTTAGTCCTGTGAAGAGGAAAACTCCTTATGTGGGTGTGCCAGGAAATCTAGGCCCCATTTAGGACATTTTCTGGAGAATTTCCAATACATCATTTAATATAAATGTGTTGTAATTTGATTCAGAGCCCTTTTCCAAAAAATTCTCAGGCAGTTTATTTAATTGACCATGCGTTCTGTTGCTTTATTTTCTCTCTTTCAACACTTTATGAATTAAGGAGATTTGTTTTAAATCAAAGAATTGGTTAACGAGAAATTTAATTTGGAAACAACACACAATAAACATTAATTTCATATAGAAGCCAAAATGTCTTGTGTTGCTGACTGTGATGTTCCTTACTTCATCTGTGTGGCTGAACTCTCGGGGCATATTTCCTGGGCCTCAGTGAGGGCTGTCATCCAAGTCCTTCTGGAACCCACTCTTTGCCCCCCAACTCTACTGCTGAGAGCATAACTTTAGTTGTTGTCTGGACCCCTGGGTAATACGGAAACCTACTACATACCTCACGTGGTCTTCTCTAAGGGACTTAAAAGAGAAAGGAGCTGCAGTTCCTCTTCTCTGTGTGACACTGTCTTTGATTCTTCTTGTCTTCCTCCAGCTATTTCCTCTCACTCTCCTACTACAGTGTTTCCTTTACTGGCCAGCGTGGTCCTGCTGGTCTTCAGCTGAGAGGCTTTTCCCAGTCAGTTATTCAGCCTCTGCCCCTCCCGATGGTGCATTCCTGTATCACAGCCACATTGCATTATTAAAGATTTTCATGATAAACAATTCAAAGCAGCATTCAAAATTAAAAACATTCATCCCAAGGCAAATAAGAGCTCTAGTTTATTGAAATGTGCTTTAACAATAATCTGATATTCCTCGGAAGCAGGTTCTCAAATTACAATCTGAGTTGCTGGGTGGTAGGATATCTTTCTAGAGTCCCAGGCTATAGTGACCCTCTCTGAATTTGCCCTTGGTTGTCAGCAAGACAGTTCTCTCTGAAGCTGTGAGCTTTACTCACAGAACTGATTTTCTGTTGGAGAGTTTCCCCTGACTTCTCCCATTCCTCTTTGAGAAATAGGAGCCAGTTTGCTTCCTCCATCATCCATTAGTTCTAGGTGAACTACACTGTACTATTGTCCTAATTAAGGTGTGCGCTTTGAATCGTGCGCCAAGCTCAGCATCACGTAAATGAACAGACCTTTAAAATTCTCACCATTTCTGGAAGAATTTTCTTTATTTTATGAACCCTTAAGACACTTTCTAGGGTAATCTTAAGTTCTTCCTCATATGTTTCTTAAGAGGGTGGCATTGCCTTTAAAGAGCTACTCAAATCTGCCTTTACAGAGGCAGAACTGCAAAAATGGTGGATGCGTTGCTTCCTTCAAGACTTCACAGCTCACATGTCAGAACTTTAGTTTCTCAAGTGCACATGACGATGATAATAGTATCCAGCATTTAAGGTTATTGTGAAAATACGGTGAGTTGATAAATATGAAGCACTTAGAACAGTGACTGAAACATTATTCAGTGTGTTAGCTGCTATCACTTTTATTTGAAAGGACTTTGTATAAATACATACTTTAAAATGTGTATCAAATCAACATTGTATTTAACACCATTCTATCCCTCCAGCGCCGCAGTACCACTAATTGGATTTAGGTTTAGGTCTCTCCAGGCAGAACCTGAATGAACTCCAGGCTGCGACTGGGCTTTACCACCTCTCAGTGGACCATCTAGGTATTGCATTCCTGCCCTCACTTGCTGAGTTTCACCCATTCTTTCAATGGTCTCTGCTACCAACTGAGATAGCCTCCAGTTTTACCTTTGCTCCTCCTCCTCTTCCTCTCTCCCCAGCCACAGGCGAGTATTTACACGGCCTGAGATTAGAGAATGATACAAATCAGGAACCTCTGTTGGCATTTGCAGCTGAGTCTGTTTCCCCAGTGCCTATCTCCTGTAGGTGGATTGCGTGCTCTCCCGGCCCCTCTCCTCCCATCAGTCCTATTTTAAATGATTCATTTAGATGGGATCCTACTCTTACTATTAAAAAGTTGCTTGTTCTCAAAGCCAAAAATTGATCTCAAGTTTTAGAAGGGCATTATTGGAAATCCTTCATAAGCAGTTCATCCTCAACATGATGTAGGAAGACCAATGGTGATGGCAAAATATGTTGTTTGGGGCATTTATTATTTACCAGATATTATAGACTGAATGTGTTCCTCTAAAATTCATATTTTGAAACCTGACCCCCAAGGTGATGGTATTTGGAGGTGGGGCCTTTGGGAGGCAGTTAGGTCATGAGGGCCTTTCCCTCATGAATGCCATTAGGGCCCTTAAAAAAGAGACCCCACAGAGCTCCTTTGCCTCTCCTACCATGTGAGGTTACAGTGAGAGGATGGTCTGTGAACCAGGAAGTAGGCCTTCACCAGACACCAAATCTTAGACTTCCCAGACTCTAGACTGTGAGAAATAAATTTCTGTTGTTTATAAACCACCCAGTGTGTGGTAGTTTTGTCATAGCAGCCTGACAGACTAAGATTCAAGGTAACTGGAAATGTGACCTTACACTAGGGTAACCCTGCTATCAGTTCATCCAGGTGAGTCAAAGGTTAAACTTACAGTCCTGGAAATTATTATTATTTTTTATAGAGATATAATCGACATGTAACATATTATTAGTTTCAGGTGTACAGCATAACGATTCGATCTATTTTTATATTGTGAAATGATCACAGTAAGGCTAGTTAACATCCATCACCACACAGAGTTACACATTTTTTTTCTTGTGATGAGAACTTTTAAAACCTACTCTCTTAGCGACTTTCAAATATACGATATAGTATGTTTAACTGTAGTCAACATGCTGTACATTACGTCCCCAGGACTTATTTATTTTATAACTGGAATTTTGTACCTTTGACCCCTTGCAACCATCTTGCTCACCTCCAGCCCCCACCTCTGTCTGCCAACTGCTAATCTCTTCTCTGTGTCTGTGAGTTTTTTTTTTTTAAGATTCCACAAGTAAGTGAGATCATACAGTATTTGTCTTTCTCTGTCTGACTTATTTCACTTAGCATAATGCCCTCAAGGTCCATCCATTTTGTCTCTGATGGCAGGATTTCTGCCTTTTTATGACTGAATAATTTTCCACTGTGTATGTATGTGTCTACACACACACACACACACACACACACACACAGATCACATTTGCTTTATCCATTTGTCCATCAGTGGACATTTAGGTTGTTTCCATGTCTTGTCTTGTAAATAATGCTGCAGTGAACATGGGGTGTAACATCTGAGTTAGTGTTTTCGTTTCCTTCAGATAAATACCCAAAAGTGGAATTTCTGGATCATATGGTAGTTATATTTTTAATTTTTTAAGGAACCTCCATCGTGTTTTCCATAGTGGCTGTACCAGGTTACTTTCCCACCAGCAGTGCACAAGGGTTCTCTTTTCTCCACATCCTTGCCAACACTTGTCATTTCTTGTCATTTTGATAATAGACATTCTAACAGGTATGAGGTGATATCTCACTGTGGTTTTGATTTGCATTTCCCTAATGATTAGTGATGTTGAGCACCTTTTCATGTACCTATTGGTTATCTGTATGTCGTCATTGGGAAAATGTTTATTCAGATCCCCCGCCCATTTTTTTTTAATTGAATTGTTTGGTTTTTTTGCTATTGAGTTTTATGAGTTATATATATATATTTTGGATATTAACTGCTTATCAAGTATATAGTTCACAAATATTTTCTCCCACTCCATAAGTTGTCTTTTCATTTTGTTGATAGTTTCCTTTGCTGTGTAGAAGCTTTTTAGTTTGATGTAGTCCCACTTGTTTGTTTTTGTTTTTGTTGCCTTTGCTTTGGGTGTCAAATCCAAAAAAAAATCATTGCCAAGACTGATGTCACGGAGCTTACTGCCTTTGTTTTCTTCTAGGAGTTTTATGGTTTCAGCTCTTACATTCCCTAGAAATTACTAAGTGTCTTTCCTTCACTCTCACAAGTGTCTTAGTTTAGACAATAAATTATAAGATTGCTCTAACTTGAACTGTTGTCTTCTAATCCTCCAAATTGTTTTATGACAGGAGTTCATAATCTAACATCAGTTTCCCATAGATCTCTACCTCTGCCTTGCAGGCTGGTGGTTTCTATAGGCTCCTCTATTTTAACAACTCTGTTACAAAGCTTCCAGGAGAGTTATGTTGAGAATTATGTTAGAAAACCTAACATAAGCATACTCATGGTGAAAGGTATGATGAAAATAGGACATCAGTCTCTACCACAGTAGAATAGGAAAATCTCTTTTCAGGTTATACCTCCTCCTGAAGCCTTCCTTGATTGCCCAAGACAGGTGAAGAAATCTGTGCTTATATAAGACACCCTGTGCTTATCTCTATTTTAGGATTTACCATATAATACTCAAATTATATTTGTCCTGTGACTATACTTCTTGAAGGCAGGGACTGTATTGCAATTATTTGTACTTTCCCAGGGTCTGGCACAATGCCTAGCACTAGTACCTGCTGAAAAAAATGTTTGTTGTTCTGAACGTGCATCATGCTAATTGAACTCAAGGCTATTTTTTTTTAATTGTTTTTTATTTTTTGGCTGCGTTGGGTCTTCATTGCTGCGTGTGGGCTTTCTCTAGTTGCAGCGAGCAGGGGCTACTCTTTGTTGCGGTGCGCAGGCTTCTCATTGCGGTGGCTTCTCTTGTTGCGGAGCATGGCCTCTAGGGAGCGTGAGCTTCTGTAGTTGTGACTAGCGGGCTCTAGAGTGCAGGCTCAGTAGTTGTGGTGCACAGGCTTAGTTGCTCCACAGCATGTGGGATCTTCCCGGACCAGGGATCGAACCTGTGTCCCCTGCCCTGGCAGGTGGATTCTTAACCACTGCGCCACCAGGGAAGTCCTTCAGGGCTATTTGTATCAACTCTTCTCTTTATTGAAGTTGGTTAGTGCCTGCCTACTAGAGGCTGCTGCCCACCTACCTAATGAAGCAAATTAATCTGATGTGTTATCGTCATGCAGGCCACTCCCCCCCACCCCGCCCCAGTCTTCCATGTATGGAACATTCTCTTGCTTCCACCTCGTGGAGGCAGGTGAACCCCTTTCCCTTCTCCCTACTCTCAGTAAGTCTGATGACACCCCATGTTCCTGCTCACCTGATCCTAAGCCACCAAAAATAAGATGAAGCAACACGTACCTCAGCCAAGAATTTCTTAGTAAGATCCTGTCAGGGACTACAGCCAGTCCCAGAGAGACATGGCCACAAGGCCCACAGGTACAGCCAATGACCCAGGTGAGGAAGGTGTGGCCAAAGTCATGAGTCTGGAGTTTGACATCGGAGCTGATCTTGATAAAAGAGATGGATCAAATAAAGAGAAACCAATTAGAATAATTCTCATTCTCTGCCTGTAATTCTGGTAAAACCTATGAAAATTGTGACTCACATATGGTGTTTACACTCTGTGGATTTGAATGACCTGAGCTATTCTTATCTTGCTTTACAGTGAATAATTGAGATTTGGGCTTTGTAGGATGAAAGAAAAAGTGTTTCAGAATCCAAAGTGACTATAACAGTCTCTGCCTTTCAAGTGGGACGGGGGTGACATATTTCATGTCAGAGGAAAACATGTGTATACATCTGTATGGCTTCCTTCTACTCACAGAGGCCGGAAGGGGAGGAAGAGAGGAAGGCATAAAACTTCAAAATCTCCCCTGTTCTTTCTTTTCCTTTCTTCTTCTAATCTGAATAATGCTGCAAGTTTTGGGGGGGTGGGTATCAAAGGTTGAGATAACCCACTGTTTTGTCAAAGGATATAAATGAGTGTTGTTTTTTTTTTTTTTTATGTTTGCCAACATGAGCACAGGGCTAAGTTGGAGTGGGAACCAAATTACTCTGAATAATAAAATGAGGGGAATTGAGATGTGACATTTGAGGTATAAGGTATAGGCATTGCTTTCTTGCAAACCCCTGCATTGCCCCAGATCTGTAATAAAGTCTGTTATTCTCTTCATGCTTTTGAGGAAATCAAGGAGCAACTGAGTTCTACATCTACAATGTCTGCATTGAGTATAGCAGAGCTTCTTGAACATTAATATACATGCAGATCACTGGGAAGCTTATTAAACTTGAAGATTTTGATCCAGCAGGTCTGGGGTAGGGTGCAAGATTCTGAATTACTAACAAGTGTCCAGGTATTACCAATACCCCTGGTCTCAAGATCACATTTTGAAGAAGTGCAGGTGGACTGTCATATTCGGCAGATTGAAAAGCTTAGAATCAGAAAAACCTTGAGAACGTAAACCTAGAGTTCCTCAGATATCTTAGGGGAGAGTATTAGACTGCCCACTGAACACAGGAAAAAAAAGTTGGAATCAGTTTTATTAAATCTCAAATGACAAGAAGAGGGCAGCTGATACCTGAGTTATAGGTACCTGCATTACTTTTGAGTTTTTGGGTTTTGGGGGTTTTAGGATTGAAACCTTCCTGATTTGCTTTTCGTGGTTCCTTTTCTTTCTTTCTTTCCTTCCTTCCTTCCTTTCCTCCACTGTTCCTTCTTTTCCTTTCTTATTCTTATCTGCATTTTTCTCACATCCAATGCATGGTGTCCACTGGAATCCTAGGAAGAAAACTCAAGCTTGTCCTGAAAGTGTCACCCCAAATTAATATCCCAGAAGGCTACCCTTTCATTAGTATTCAGACCTGGTTTCAGCCCAGATCATTAATGGACTCTTTTCTCCGAGGATGGTAGTTATGTGTGATGCTGATGTTCCCTGCCAATCTGGGGATATGAAGAGCTTTTATCACTGTGGTGGGCTCATCAGAGAGTTCAGTGGCCTGGATGAAAGCTGTCCCACCAAGAAAACATCTTCGGACATTGTAAGCAAAGTTTCAGCCATCACCAAACCTGATGTTGTTGCATGACTTCGTGTGGAGTTTGTGTAGTTGCTGACGGATGAGAGCACGAGCTCTGCTGGGTACTCGCAGACTGTCTGGTATTAGTACGCACTGTCAGGTCACCTGTGGGTAGGTTAAATGCAACAAAAACAAGAGTTCCTCCTCTGAAATCAGCTCTAATCTAGGACGCTCCCCATTCTGACTTAGTTAATATGAACAGTGAAATTGTATATTTATCTGATGTTTCCAAACACCTCATTTGTTCTCAGCTTTTCAGTCTGTTGACCATTCTCCAATCCAGTCTTTTATAGCTTTGTGTATATCAAAGAACTTCTGCATATATTCCTATTTGATGCATATGCCCTTATCTCTTTCTAATTCTCTTTTATTGCTTCATCACCTTCCCGATGGAAGATTACTTGTCACTTGCCCTGGCTTATATTCACAGGGCAGTGTGTTCTACAACATTATGCAAGCATTTCCCTCCCTCAGAGCTGATACTTCTCGGAGCTCTGGCTAACATGGGGGTGCAGACAGCGGCTCTTCTTGTGTGGCAGGTGACTGATTAAGCTGAGCCGTGGAGGGCGGTGCCAGGAGTGAGAACCAGGCCAACGAGCAGGTAAGGGACCAGGCAGGCAGAACACAGCCTGGGGCCACCGTTTCCTGGAAAGCAAAGCCATGAAGGTGGCCTACCTTTCAGGGAAGGAGTTAGGACTTGTAGTTCTATAGAAGCTGAAGAGATAGAGAAAAGCAAACAAGAAAACTAAGTTTTATAAGAACAGCTGCGAAGTCAGGCTGTTTACTGAAGCCATCTTCTGTCACAGAAGTTTATAGATGCTTCCTGCCAAGGTTGAATCTGTTCTCTGGAGTGGCTGCCTCTGGATCTTCAGGTGGAAGTGAGTGAAATAACTTGCTAGGGTGGAGGATGGAGTAGGAATCGAGACCACAGGGAGTCGGTTCCTGATGCAGACACTATTGTGCATGCAATTTTGGCTCCTTGGGTATCCAGAATTACAGGACGACCCAGGAGTACTGCTGTCTGGAAGGGACAACACCAGTCATACTGCAAACTAGGTTTTAGAAACATTTACATTGAGCCCGTATAAACTGTACTACTAGCACAAAGCCTAGTGCCCGATACACAGTAGGTACTATTAATGTTTGCTGTACTGAGGTGGACTAAGTGTGAACAGACTGGGGTTTGTCCAAGTGGAAGCCCTGGATGTGTGACTTGGGTAGCAGGGAATTAACGTGAGTTAAAAAGGGCAGGAATATCGAGAAAATAGAACACGGCAATAAGAGGAAGGCTGCATGTTGGGAGAAGGGCTATCAGAAAAAGAACACAGTGTGAGAAGTCCAGAGGTGGGCATCCCCAGAGGAGCTTAATTCAGCCTCACTAATGTTCTTTGAGGGCCAGCTTCTTTGGTCCTGATCTCCATGCGCCGGGGGGTGCTGTCCCTCAGGATGGGCCCTCCCCGTGCTGGTGAGGTGGCTGCCTCCTTTCCACAGTTACATAGACACAACAACAAACAGGGACGAGGACTGGCTCTTCCAGCTTCTCCTTCACAGAGAGGTCCCAGCAGATCTCTCCGCCGATCTCTGCCAAGAGCTACGTATGTTCCTGTTTCCTCCTACATCATCTGTTTACTCCTCATCACTGATGAGCAGAATGAGATTCCCGCGATTAGCATATATTGTGCTGAGCGGAGTGTAGTCCTTGGGGCTTTGGGGCTAGGGCTGGAGCTAGACTCTCCTAAAACACTAGACAGAAGAGGGTGGAGAAGAGAGTTTGGGTAGGCTACCATCAATATTGTTATAACGGATATTTAGGGGGTTTGGGAAGCTGTTGGAATTAGTCGTGTGAAGGCCACATCTGGTGTCTGGTGTGCGTGCCACGTTTACCTCACCTTGCTAGAACATGTGTTGCACTCTGAATCACTGAACTGGGGGTGTGCTGCAGACCTTGTGTGCAAGAAGGGTAATGAAGGGATGGAAGGGGAGAGGCTGCATCCCAAGTTGTGATCTTTAGAAGTGGAACTGACCTGTTCACTTTGATGTAGGTGTGTGTGAGGGGAGCCTTCTTTTAGGAGATTGCTCTTAGCCTGGTTCATTGCATAGTTTTAGTGATCCACAAGAGAAGTTGTTTCTCTTGGTCTGATGCCTATTCTGCTTGGTCCCAGTTTAAAGACTAACAGTGTGGATACTCATTCCCCAAATCCATCTCTCCTTACCAGCTAGATGTCTTGTCACAGCTCCCTCTGCCCTTCTAGACCCTACTTCCCTTGCTATAAGCCCAGGCTCATGTATTTTCCAAGGTCAACTTTGAACCAGTGGGGAAATGCATTTCTTTCTTTCTTTTCTTTTTTTTATTGAAGTATAGTTGATTTACAACATCGTGTTAGTTTCTGGTGTACAGCAGAGTGATTCAGTATTTTATATATATGTGTGTGTGTATACACACATATACACACATGTTTTCTTTTTCATATTCTTTTCCATTATGGTTTATTACAGGGTATTGAATATAGTTCCCTGTGCTATACAGTAGGACCTTGTTGTTTATCTATTTTATATATAGATTCCACATATAAGTGATATCATATGATATTTGTCTTTCTCTTTCTGATGTACTCCACGTAGTATGATAATCTCTAGGTCTATCCATATTCCTGCACATGGCATTATTTCATTCTTTTTTATGGATGAGTGGTATTCCATTGTGTAATATATACCACATCTTCTTTATCCATTCATGTGTCAATGGACATTTAGGTTGTTTCTATGTCTTGGCTATTGTAAATAGTGCTGCTATGACCATAGGGTTGCATGTATCTTTCTGAATTATAGTCTTGTCTGAATATATGCCCAGTAGTGGGATTGCTGGATCATATGGCAACTCTATTTTTAGTTTTTTAAGGAACCTCCATACTGTTTTCCACAATGGCTACATCAATTTACATTCCCAACAACAGTGTAGGAGGGTTCCCTTTTCTCCACACCCTCTCCAGCATTTGTTATTATATTTGTAGACTTTTAAATGATGGCCATTCTGACCGGTGTGAGGTGGTACCTCATTATAGTTTTGATTTGCATGGGAAATGCATTTCCATCTGGGACTTTCAGACAGCCTTGTGGGGGAAATTGGGAGAAGGGCACACCTTTAATGGTACCCCTTGTTTTACTAGATAACTTTTCTGTCCAATCTGCCTCCTCCTCAAGCTCATTATTCCAAATGTATTTCAAGTTCAAAGAGGCCAAAGTGAACGGTGCTTTCTTCCTAACCAACTTTTTAAAATTTATTTATTTATTTAATTAACTTATTTTTGGCTGCGTTGGGTCTTCGTTGCTGCGCATGGGCTTTCTTTAGTTGTGGCTAGTGGGGGCTACTCTTCGTTGCGGTGCGCGGGCTTCTCATTGCAGTGGCTTCTCTTGTTGCGGAGCATGGGCTCTAGGCGCGCAGGCTTCAGTGGTTGTGGTGCACGGGCTCAGTAGTTGTGGCTCACGGGCTCTAGAGCGCAGGCTCAGTAGTTGTGGCACATGGGCTTAGTTGCTCCGCAGCATGTGGGATCTTCCTGGACCAGGGCTCGAACCTGTGTCCCCTGCATTGGCAGGAAGATTCTTAACCACTGCGCCACCAGGGAAGTCCCCTAACCAAGTTTTAATCATGTTTTCCAGTTGCCATTGAGGTGGTTGTAACATTCATGACGTTATAGTTTTAGATTTGGAATTCGTCCTTTACTCCCTAGTAACGCTTAGTTATAAATTCCTTGGCTAAATTCAGTTGGAACATGAGATTCTCCTTATCTCATTCTCAATTTCTTTATGTGAGAAAATCACAAAAGTTACTTTTTATGTTTTGTCTCCTGTGGTTTAAATGCCAGTCTAACCCCTCGTACCCTTGACACATTGTCCAAGATGGTCTGACAATGGAGACATTTTAGATGCCATAGGATATTTCATAACTTTAAATATTTTATAACAAATTAAATGTTAATTATATGCTGGTCAGGGAAGAAGATCGCTGAAGTGTTTAATTAACATTTAATTTATTAGTCATCAAATATTTACGTAGCTCCTATCTGAGGGACTTTTCCTCTTCATTAGTGTTAAGTTAGTAACAAGTTATCATTGTTAGTTACTGCAGCTCCTACTAACCCAAGTTTGTATGTCTTTCTAGATCTCTTTAAAAATACCTTTGCATATGCATACAGATAGACCCCTATCTGTATACCACTATACAGAAAGACATATTTCTAAAGCCCTTTTTTCCCCCAAAGTCTTTTTGTGAGTCCAGTTGATTGCTAGTTAGACATATTTTCTCATAGAAACCCTATGTTTGTATGCGACTTTACAATTTGAAAACTGCCTTAATTTTCATGGTCTCAATTCGCCTTGTCACTAGCAATAACTTTCATGAAATTTGTAGGGTGGGTAGGATCACTGATACTTTATAGGAGTTGGATTCTCAAAGGGTTTGTGTAACCTCTCAATGTCATGGTGGCAGAGGTAGAATTTGATCCCAGATTTTCTGCCTGCAAGTTTAACCTGTTTCATGATCAATGTCAGGTGGTATTTCAGCCTTGGAAAAGTCCTGACAGTTACTTTAGTGACCAATTTCATCTTTTGTTTCTAATGTATTATGAATGGAAAATGTGGCCTGTAAATGATTCTCTTGAATATATGTTTATTTAAGCAATGTACTGGATCAATTTTTTTGTGAATGTTTCATGGACATAAGACAAAAATGTATGTGTTCTCTATTTGGAGCCATGTGGTTCTCCATATATTTAATACATTTATTGCATGATTCAGTTCCTCTAGGTATTTGCTTATTTTTTGTCTAGTAAGTCTACCCATTTCTAAAAGAAATATATTGAATCTTCCTAGTATATTTGTTGTTTATTTATTAAGTTCTGTTTGCATTTCCAGTACTTTTTGCTTTACATATTTATCTGCTGTGTTATTTGGTGACTGTGGTATCTTGTTTATAAGTAGTGCATTCTTATTATTGCAAAATATCTCTTTGATGTGTTTGATGTTTTCATGATCTTGCTGATTTTAAAATGCTCCCTTCACCTTTCCTTTTATTTGTATTTTCCCAGATTCTCTTTGTATAGTTCTTTATTTTCAGCCTTTCATTATCACTTTAAGTATTTCTTGTAAGCTTAGGGTTTTTTTAATAAGCAAATCTGAATTCTGTCTTTTGACTTTTAATGGGAGAATTCAGCCATGCATAGTGCAAGGACTGGTATACTTGATGTTATTCTGTCTCTTCTTTGGTTGGTATTTATTTGGTTCGTATTTACATAGTTGCATCTTCTTTTTATTTACATGGCTTGTTGAGATATAATTGAAGCACACTAAAGGCACATATTTAAAGTTTACTATTGGATTACTTTGATATATATATATGTGTGTGTGTGTGTGTGTGTGTGTGTATATATACATTTGCGAAATCATATCTTCAATCAAGATAACAAGCATTCCCATCACCTGCAAAATTTCCTTGTGTTTCTTTGTAATCCATCCCTTTCTTCACCTGGCTTTAGGCAAACACTTCTGCCTTTTGCTAATAAAAATTAGTTTGAACTTTTAGAACTTTTCATGAATTGAATTATAGAGAATATACTTTTTTTTTGCCTGACTTCTTTCAAATGGCATAATGATTTTGAGATTCATTTACTTTGTGTGTAACAATAGTTCACTTTTAATATTCTATTGTATGGACATACTGTAATTTGCTTATCCAGTGACCTGTTGCTGGATATTTGGGTGTTTCCAGTTTTGGGACTTTATGAAGAATGCTGCTATGAACGTTCATGTAGAAGTCTTTGTGTGGACATATGCTTTCATTTCACTTGGATAAATACATAGTAGCAAAATAGCTGGTTTATGTGGTAGGTCCATATTTAACTTTATAAGACACTGCCAAACTGTTTTACAAAGTGGTTACACCATTTTACATTCTGATCAGCAGTATATGAGAGTTCCATTGTTCCATGTCCTCCCCAACACAGAGGATTATAATAGGACCCAGAGGCTACATGACATAATATTCTCATTATCTAGTTACTTGATATATAAAAAACCAGAAAAATGTGACTGATACTCGAAGGAAAAGACAATAAAAAGACACCAACCCTGGGACTTCCCTGGTGGTGCAGTGGTTGAGAGTCTGCCTGCCAATGCAGGGGACGCGGGTTCGAGCCCTGGTCTGGGAAGATCCCACATGCCGTGGAGCAGTTGGGCCCCTGAGCCACAACTACTGAGCCTGCGCGTCTGGAGCCTGTGCTCCGCAACAAGAGAGGCCACGACAGTGAGAGGCCCGCGCACAGCGATGAAGAGTGGCCCCCACTCACCACAACTGGAGAAAGCCCTCGCACAGAAACTAAGACCCAACACAGCCAAAAATAAATAAATCAAAACAAAACAAAACAAAAAAACAAAACCAAAAAAACAAATATTTATAGAGTACCTACTAAGTTCCAGGTACTGTTCTAACCTCCAGGGATTCATTAACTACAAAAAAAAGACACCAACCCTGAAATGGCCTGGATGTTGGAAGTATCAGACAAAGTCTTTAAGCATCTGTTACAGCTGTGCTCCATGAGGTCAAGGTAAACACACTTAAAATGAATGGAAAAATAGGAGAAATAAAACTATAAAAAATAGTCTAATGGAAATTTTAGAACTGAAAAATACATTATCTGAAATAGAAAAAGCTCACTGTTTGAACTCAGTAGTATAGTGAAGAAGACAGAGAAATAAGTCAATGAATTTGAAGGTAGTCTGAGAAACAAAGGAATAAAAGGTTGAAAAAGTTAACAGAGTCTCAGAGACCTGTGGAATGATATCAAAAGGTCTAACATACATGTCACAGTAGTCCAAGAATGAGAGAGAGGAAAAAGATGTTGAGGAAGAAAACACATTTAAATAAATAATGGCCAAAATTTCCCAAATCTGGGGAATATAAACCCAAATGTTTACAGATTCAGGAAGCTCAGTGAAACTTAAACAGCACAAACTCAAAGAAAGTTGCACCTAGATGCATCATAGTCAATCTGACGAAATAAAGATAAAGAAAAGACTTGAAGGCAGCTAGAGAAAAGTGACACATTACGTACAGGGAAGCAGTGATTAAAACGACTGTGGATTTCTCATCGAAAACCATGGAGGCCAGGGGAGAGTGAAACAACAACTTCAAGTGCTGAAAGAAATGAACTGTCAACCTCAAATTCTACGTCTAGTGAAAATATCCATCAGGAATGAAAGCAGAATACAGATATTTTTCTCAGATGAAGGAACGCTAAGAGAATTCATCATCAGCAGAACTGCTTCTTAAGAAATGCCAAAGAAATTTTTCAGGTGAAAGGGTTCTTAGGAATAAAGGCAGAGCAACAGAAATGGCAAATCTCTGGCTGAATAGAAAAGACTATTTTTTTTTCTCTTAAGATTTTTAAAATATGTATGACTGAAAAAGCAAAAACTTGTGGGATTTTTAGTGTATGAAGATGCAATATAAATGACCATTATAACATAAATGTCGGTGAAAGGACTTATATGGTTGGAAGGCTTTTCCCTTTTATATGAAGTGGAACAAAATGAGCTCAAATTAGACTGAGAAGGTAAGGTTAGATATTAATATTCTAATCTCTAGAGCAACCACTAACAAACAAGTCAAAGCAAAACATATATAACCAAAAAGCCAATAGATAAATTATTATTGAATAGTAAAAATATTTAAATAATTGAAATGAATACTCTTTTTCATTTTCATTTTTTTGGTGTTGATTTGTAAAAGTTGACATTCACTTCATTTGTTGTTAATTTGGAAGTTCTATTGTACTTCTTTTCCTGTTCTGTTTTCTGTTATTCAGACTCATATACATATTTCTCTCCTATTTATTTAAAAATATCTTGCCTATTTCCCCCATCAAGACCCTGTATCTTCCCTCTATTTCCCCTGTCATTATTGCATAAAGTAAGGTTTTAAGAATACTTTCACTTTCCCCCATCTCATAATCTCCCAGTCCCAACCCAGATGAGACTTTTTGGAAGACATCTTTCTTTTCTCTATTCCCAGTCTCAAAGTTTTGCTGAAGTAGTTTAGTACTTTTAATTCTTGAGTATTATTAAAATTTTCACTGAAGTTTACCCCTTGTATTTTAACAATTCTTATTTAGTGCATTCATCTCATTCACACAGTTTATCAGTATCCATTTATAATTGTCTCTGTCTCCCTTTCACAGTCACACACTGCAAAGCTTTCTCTGTGTGGAAAAACACACTGTTTCCTCTCCTCCTCATTATGTTACAAATTGAGTTCTTGGTTCTGATTCATTAGTTCTTTGGTTAGAGTCCTTTCTTGAGCCTTTTCTTGTGGTGAGGTATGGGTGACGTGAGTATAAACAATTTTTTTCCTCCTGCTAGTTAAACATCCGGGTTCTTAGGTTGCAGTCCTTTTCTCTCAGTACTTTATAGGTAGTAATCCAACATCTTCTAGCTTCCAGTGTGATGAATAAAAATTTCTATACCAGTTCTTAGCAGATAACTTATTCTTTCTGTTAGATATTTGTAATTATTTTGTTATCCTAAGAGTTTAGGAATTTTAGCGTCATGTGCTCAAGAGTATATATTTTTTCAGTTAAATTTGCCTAGAATTTATTGTACAATTTTAATCTGAAAACTTGTACTTTCCTTCATCTCAGGGAAGTTCTCTTTTATTATTTGTTTAATTATCTCTTCTTGTTTCTGTATTCCATTAATGATTTCTAGAACTCCTATTACTGGCATCTTAGTTCTCCTGAATCTATCCTTCAAGTCTTTCACCTTTTCCCTCACAATTTACTTTTCTATAATTTGAGATTATTCTTTTAATCGGAGTTCAGTGCACTAATTTGGGACTCGATGTTTACCACTTCTCTGTCAATTGATTTACTGAGATATTTAGTTTGAGAATCAAGGTTTTCAGTTCTAGAAGATCTTTTTTGTATGCTTGTGAGCTTTGCTTGAATATCATGAAGTGCTGTTGATATACTTCTGGTCAGTTGTCATCTGTCTCCTCTGGAAGCACCACTTTGCTGGGTGCCATTTTGTTTGGTCTTGCCTTCCCTGGGGCCATTAGATGTGTTGTTATTTTCCTTTGTCTGTCACTGAGACTTAGATCTGATTATTGGGATATCCTAAGTGGCAACAGTCCTGACGGTAGCAAGAGGTAGTGTGATCTCTACCTCATGGCACGGTGGAGTGGAAATAGCAGTCTGGAGTCTCTGGAGAAAGTTGCCCTCTCCCCAGATTCCATACACTGTCCTCACCTGAGGGACATGGAAACCTCAGCCCCATAGTTCAGCTCATCTCAGCATCCTGGGGACCTGTTCAACCTCTCACAAAGGGCCAATGTTGACCTCGCCCTTAGTGGGGTGAAAATCTCTGGGGACCAAGCTCCTTTAGGGTATCCAGTCATCACCCCAGCTCTTTGACCCTGGTCTTCAGGTCTCCCATGAACTCTCCCCGTTAGACATGGATTGGAGCCCAAGACTTCTCCGGCACTTAGCTGACCATCAGCCCCAGCATCTAATTGGGGTAGGAGTGGCAGATCGTGTGAATTAGGAGGATGGGCGGATATGTGGCAGACTGCCATCATCCCAGACTTCCTCTTCTTGGGGAACTTAAAAAAAAGCCCAAGCTGATTCTGTATAAAAATAGTAAGAGAAGTGGAAATAGAATTTTAAGCAAAATAAATGGAAAGAACATGTGTGTACATATTTCAGATGTTAATTTATCTATGAGAATGAAGGGAAGACATTCATTTTAAAGGATGGTGGCCAAGTTTGGACATTTTAAGTTGTTCATGTTGTATTAAATTGACTATTACCTAGTGCTCATTGATTAATACATTTTAGTGATGTAGGAAAATGTGGTCAATTAAATGAGTGACCTCAGCCATTTATAAAGTATGTCCTTGGGGTCAACTTAATGTCCTGATTTGACCCACCTAAGATGTTTCTGGAGGTAACACTGTTTTGAGGGGCTAAACTACTCATCTCTTAGATTCGAGGTAGATTTATAAGACCAGGAACAGGGATGGGAAAGATGGCTCCACGATGGCATTGACTCAGCTTTTCGGATACGCTAGTGGAATATTCCCTTGAGGATGGATAGCCATAGCGGGGGAAAGAAGAAGAGTCGTGGTGATTTTTGTCTTTTGGAAGCTCATGACTTATCTTGGAACCATTTTTCCTCCCCTCACTTTGTGCCCAAGCATGAGGAGAGAGCCGGTCTAAGGGCATTAATTGGCCCGCATTACAAGGAGTTGACCCTTGGTGGGAGGAGTAAAGGTGTGCCTGTATCTTTGCTTCTTTCTTCCTCCTGGGAGGGGCTGCCTTGCCTAGAGATGTCTTAGATGGTAGGAAGAAACTATTTCCCTCCCTTTGCATGGTGTGCTTTTCCTTGGAATTGCTTCTCTTCTGTATTAGAGTGGTAAAACACAAAGGATTAAGATTTGAGTTTAAGCTTAGGGGAGAAGGCCCAAGGCAGCCTCTTAGCCTTCTATGTTTATATGCCTCTTAGGCAGAAGTCGTCATCCATATGGTTCAGTCTGGTCACCAAGGGCTGCATTGGAGTTTGGAGTAAACAACTCATGGTAATAAAGAGTATGCCTTTTTTTGCCTTTAATGTATATATTTTCTTAGGGACCTTGGGGAGCATGCTTTTTCTTGGCTTTGTCTATATATATAATACGTTTAAAACATTTTTATTATTAAAAACTTTTATTATTAAAGAAATTCTATCTATCTATCCATCCATCCATCCATCCATCCATCATCTTAGAGACCTTGGTGGAGCAGTGGTAATGGCCATAATAGACAGCATTTAAGTATTTGTTGTGTTTTTGTTTTTTGGCTGTGTGGCATGCGGGATCTTCGTTCCCCAACCAGGGATCGAATCCATGCCCCCTGCAGTGGAAGCGCAGAGTCCTAACCACTGGACCACCAGGGAAGTCCCAGTCTTCAAGTATTTGTGGATATTGGGAATTCGGTCATTCCTTTCAGTCTCTCACTTGAAACATGATTTGTAACCTAGGAACTGAGATCGATCTGGTGTGGGCAGTTTTAGGAGGTCCTTTAAGCCTTTCATATCCTTGGGAAATCCCTGCCTTACTCAGGAACTACTAGGGCTGAGGACGGGCCTCTATGAGTAGAGAAGGGCAGAGTGGGTTGTCTCTGAACCCTCCAGTGGTTTTGCAGTGTGGGACATCTCTGGTCAAGGGGGAGGATAGGAGCCTTGAGCAAGTCATTAAGCTGTTGTCTCTCACCTCTAAAGCCACCCTTCTATCTTTTGCTTTGTGATAATCTCCCAACTGCACTTATGCTTTGCCACCTGGTTCCTGATTAGAATTTGCCAGTAGGGGGCACTAAGAGGGAGATTGCAAGGCTAGAGGTGGAAGATGGGATTTACTACTTTCTTTTTGCTTTTGAGAGTCACCAGTAAAGCTTCTTCACTCTGGCAGCAGCACTTCCTTCCTATAGCAGCAGATGAATTTAGTTTGCAGTATTTCCAACACCTGGAGAATCAGTCTCATTGCACCTTTCTAGAGACCCCATATCAGTCAGCTGGTACTCCCTCCTCAGTAGACTGTGTCCCTCTGAAAGTTGTTTTTTTTTCCCCTTCTCTAAGTTGTAATAATTACAAACTATTTCCATTACTCCTCCAGCCCTGAGGGTGGTAGCTGTTTCTTGTACTTGCTGCCTCCATGATGCCCTAATGTTCTTTTATTCTTTGTTTCCTGGTAAGTAACTTTATACAATTCTTTATATTAAGTTCTCTCTATTCACATTTCTTCTGTGGTTTTCCTGACTGCCTTAACTGATGCAAGACCTTACATGAGCTTGTACCTGGAACTGTAGTGAGGATTTTTAGACAAGGCTAGCATGGTAGCAAGACTTGAGACACACAGTCTTTGCAGAAAATAGGAAGAGGCAAGAACATTCTCACTTTCTCAGTTCCCCAGGCCCTCTGTGAAAAGAATGACATGGATTCCGGCTTATAAGTGATTCCAGACAAGAGTCACCCCTTTCCAGAATGCTGGTTTGGGTCACCAGAAGTTACATCCTTCTAGAGCAGGCAGGACTGAGCGCAAGTGCCCAGATAACCCAGGAAATGAGGCAGTGATGGTTTAAAACCAGAGGCATGGTCTTTAGCCCAACTGAGAGTCTGCAAAGCCAGCTAAGAAGGGTTGGTCCTGGAAGGGGAAGAGTTAATGTTGTAGATCTCTCTGGAGTCTTGTGGCCAGAGCCTCTAGGAGAGATTCGTGGTAATCGTTGCTCCAGTAGCTGCTCTGGGTCAGATTATCAGGGTTTTGGGGTAGCCAGGGGAGGCTTGGTCTGCAGTGAGGAATCTGGGCAAAGTTTTGAAGGATGATTGGCGTGTATCCTCAGTTCACTGAGCACTCTATCTTAGACACTTACATGTATTAACTTCTTTAGTCCTTACAGTAACCCATTTTGTAAAGGAGGAAATAGTTTTAAATAGGTTCAGTAATTTACTCCATCATACAGTCATGTGGTTAGTAAAGATTGGAAATGGACTTTGAATCCAGGTCTGTCTTGAAGCTAGAACTCCGAAGTGCCACTCTTGACCTTCTCACTCTGTAGAAGTTTTGATGGGTGAGAAGTCAGTATTCCAAGTGGGAGGAAGAACATAACGCTTCTTTGGCTATACCTGCCTAGTTCCTGCTCCTATCAGTCTGAAATTAGTTTTATAAAAATAATATTAATTTCAAATAATAATTGATGTATGCTTTATCTCTAGGCAGTTTGAATTTTTCTTCTTTGGTTCAAGTTGCGTTTGCTCTTTGTCAACCCAAGATAGCTCTTCAGAGAACAAATCGCTTTTCTTTTTTCTAACTGTTCTCTCTCTGTCCCTCCAGCCTGGACTTGCTTTCTTTCATGTAATTGATTGATGGTTAAGCTAAGTTGGGTACTTTCCCCATGAGTATAGAAAGATTCCTGATTCTCCCACAGTTATTTAGCACACATGTACAGAGAGTTTATCTCACATCAGGGCAGTGGGAGAGGAGCGTAGTTGAGAAGCAGAGATGGGAAGGATCACCATCTTCTCTCCTTCAGTTAGATAACAAATTCCTGGAAGGCAGAGCTCTGTTTATGATTCCACACTGTCACGTTGTTAACTGGTGTTAAATAACTGACCTAGGGCTTCTATTTTAATACGTTTTATAGCCTGTGCAGTAAGAGCAGCATACCTAACCATCTACACATACTTTTGCCAGGCTGTCCTCATGCCTGATATTGGTGGTGGTGATGTGAATGGAGCTGTTTCATGGGTTTACTGCCACTAGAGGGTGGTGGCTCTTTGTTATTAACAAACACTGATACTCTTTAATAGGCAAAAATATTTTGAACCAACACTCACATTTTTATTTTAATTGTATAATATCAGAATATTTAAATTCAAACTTAGTGTGGGAATCATAAATCTGAAAAGGGACTTTCTAGGACCACATCATGGAGGCAGCGTGGCAATGGGAAGAGCACTGGATTTGGAGTCAGAGGACTTGGTTTCATTGCTTACTAGCTGTGTTCTCTTGTGTCACATAAG
The DNA here is from genome assembly GCF_965194825.1 of Balaenoptera physalus. NCBI lineage: Eukaryota > Metazoa > Chordata > Mammalia > Artiodactyla > Balaenopteridae > Balaenoptera > Balaenoptera physalus. The sequence goes on from NC_138891.1 coordinate 81,383,343, forward strand.
ATCTCAAAACTTTAGCCTTATTTCTAAAATGGAGATAGAACACCTGACCATATCACCTCACATAGTACCTGTATTACTTAGGGTGAGATCAGCTGCAAATAACAGAAAGTTCAAATTAGGTCAGCTTAAGTAACAGTGAGAATTTATTAGTGTATATTATTGGAAGTCTAGAACTAGGTGGGCCTCAGGATTGGTGGGATTCAGCAGACCACAGTGTCATCAAGAGTTATGTTTCTATTCGGTTCTGTCCTTTTTTGCCTCTCCTGATGCCAGCCGCATCCTGAGAATATGCCCCATTGCTGTCGCTACTCCAGGCCCATACGCTTCCTTGTCCACATTTGGAGTGTGTACGTAAGGGAACCGTCTGGACATCTTTCGGAAGAGAGATGGTGCATCTTTCAGATCCGTAGAAAACTCCAGTGTACGATCTCATTGACCCAAATTGTGTCATGTTCCTACCCTTGAACCAGTACCTTAGCCTGGGGTCAGGATAATAATTCTTTTCCTATGTGCATGTCTAGAGCCAGGTGTGGCATGAAGCATGTGGGCCACAGCGGGCAATGTGTGAATTCTAGAATGGAAATCTTGGCAGCCACCAAGAGAAGGGGGAATGGAGGTTAGGGTAGCGAACACAATATCCATGATAATAGCATTGAGGATAAACAGGCAACTTGTGGCCATGATATTGCAAATTCTGTGCCCCATAGAGCCTCAGGAGCCATCGCTAAGGGTGTGAGGGGATGGGCGGACACTCAGCCCCAACCTGCGCTAACACACGTACCTTCAGCCAAGGCAGCGCTGACCAGTGAACTCTGGGAAAATATTAGAGACCTATAAAGCACTGTATATGGTATTATATTATTAATAATAATCATAACAAAACTACCATTATCTTAATTGGTTTAGTTTGTATCCTGTAGACTTTGCTATTCACTTTCTGTTTAGCCAAGAGAAGAAACAGATCATTTTATATCTTGCCAAGGTCCAAAGAGTATTGAGTAATGCTGATCCCAATAAGCTTATGTCATTTTCTGCTTATAATATATTTGAAAGCACCTTTTCTGCACCTGCAAATGCAGATCGGTTTCTGTTTACTGTTGCAAGAGACACCTTTTATTAAGATGTAAGCAGGGCAGAAATAAAATTATAGAAGGAGTCTTCAGTTTTGACCTTCTTGACTTTGTTGCTAATAAACTGTCAGAATAACACATTACCTTATACAGAACACCTTAAAATATTCAAGACTCCACTGGTCAGATTCCTTAACCAAAGGAAAGATAAATCTATGTATAAACAGATAGATTACCAGTTTATATTGTCTGCTTCTTATTTATCAGTCATTGAAGTTCAAGGCCAACAGTGGCTTGAATTTTTCCTCTCTGAAAGGTTAACTTGGTGGTTTTGGATAAGGACTCTTAGCTCTTCAGTCTTCTAACCTTGGAATGTCATTCAAACTAGAGTCTCCCTCTAATGTGGCCTCAATTATTCAAAACACCTTTAATCTTACAAATTAACCAAATCCCTTCCACTGCCCTTGCCTAGGGCTCAGAGTAGACCTTTATCAGTTAATAAAATGTGACTTGAAAATTTTGAGGTATTTATCATTTATGTTTAATTTTAAACTCTTTTTTCCCTTTATTACAAGAGTTAAAACTACAATGAAGAGCAGTCTTCCCCCAAAGTTTGAGAGCATTGTTTTAAAAACATAGATTTTATTCAAATCCTAAGCAATAGAATAAAATGGTCCCGTCACATATGGGCTGGCCTTGGATATAAAATTTCTTCATTTAGTATTTGGCCTTGATTTAGGAGCTCCTGTCTCCTCCTGCCCTCCTCCTGTGTCTCTCTCCTTTTCTCCCTTCTTGTCTATCTTCCTTTCTTTTCTTCCTCTTCCTTCCTTTCCTCTCCCCTGCCTCCCTCCCTCAAGGGCTGTAAGACTGAGATTTTTGTCCTTCTCTGCCAGCATTGCTTGGTTTTAGCACCTGCTCCATAAATTACCCACTAATGTATAATTTCGCTCATGAGGTAAACTTTTCGATCCTGAATTTTATGACCCGGCTGGGACTGCGGACTGGGGCATAACACTCCCTCCCATTCCCTGCACCCCAGCCTCAAGTCCTCTTAAAGCCCTCACCCCGCCCCTTTTGCCTTTGCCCAGGGCTGTGATTCATCTCTGGGGTTCACATCAAGCCCTTCCAGAGCTCCTCTCCCAGCTACCCTGGCATGGAATACTGGGACATTAAGGACTGGCCATTCTTTACTGGAGTAGCTCAGTTCAGCAAAACTCTGAGGACCGCTTGCTGGCCACGTGCAGGCAGGCGATGGCAAGGTCACTTCCACCCTGCTCCTCGGAAACTCTCCCTCCTTGAAGCCTCCACCAGCTTCAGAGACCACTCAGGACTGGCCAGGTTGTCCATCACATTCCAGCTGGGAAAGTCTCTCTCCCACGTTTTAATCTCCACCTAGGAGTTTTTGCCTCTGGATTGCCAAGGGCTGTTGCATCAGCCACGCTGGATGGGCTTCTACGAGGGTACGGTACTGCTTACCGCCTGACGTGGCTGAGGCCAGCTGGCCCTGCATGCACTGTGCCCTCCGTTTCTGCACGCAGGGCTCGCCGAGGGCCTGGAGGGAGGCTCCTGTCCTGGAAGTCAGTGCAGAGCGCACCGTGGCCACTGCTGGTGCTGGCACACAGCCCTCTGGCCACTGCCACCCAGCTGGGCTCTTTTGCCCTCCCCAGCGAGGACGGAATGGATCCCCTGACAAGATTTTTAGTTCCTTCTCTGTTTCAGGCAGAGGGTGCACATTAAAATCAAAGGATTATGCTTGTTAAACTGACCCCGGGAGGGGCTGTTGAGTGTCACCGCATTCGCAGCCCACCCTTCCGATGAGCTGGGCTGGCTCACGTGAACACGCCTCTCTGTCTCTCTGCCATGTTCCTGCAATAGTGTTTGCCGACTGGGAAACATTTTCTGTACTCAGATTGTCTGCGTTCAGATGCCGGCTCTACTGCCTTCTGTGTGCCTCTGGGAAAGTAAATTCATTTTCCTGGGCTTCAGTTTCTTCAGCTGTAAAACTGAGACCATGCTGTTATCTGCCTCAGAGGGTTCCTCGAAGGCTTAGACAACCTAATGTCTGTGAAGTACTTAACCCAGTGCCCGGTGCATTGTAAGTGCTCAGTAAACACCTATAATATTTATTATAATCATACCTGTATTTGGTGGCACTTCTATTATCTGTCAGTATTTCCATATTCATTATCTGATTTAAACCACCCAGCCATTCTGGGAGGCGGAAGTTACCGTGTCTGTTTTACATATGCAGAAACCAAGGCTGAGGGGACTTGAGTAATTTGTCCAAAGTCATGCAGCTAAAACACGAGAAGCTTTCCTCTGGACTTTGGTCTCTGTGAATCCCAGAGCATCGGCTCTCCTCCTCACTGTCCCCTGCCTCGCAGGGATGACCCAGCGCAGTCAAGCCCCCAGGGTCCTGTCCATCTGGGGGATCCTGCACCTGTGTACCCTCCTAATTCGGATTCCCACATTTCCGAGAGGTCTTCTTCCCCGGGTTCCTGAGTCAGCCTCAAGCCTGCCCAGACCCCCATCGCCCCTGGGTCAGGGATTCCCAAGCACTGGGCCCCATTCCCCTTCCCTCTTCATCCCTGGCCTGACCACCCTGGCTGTGAACCCCTGTTTACCACTTCCTCTTGGCCATGTGAGAGGGTTCTTCCTTCTAGAATATGAGGATGCCCTTCCACGCACGCTGTGGCCTCACGGTAGGAGAGGGGAGCTGGGCCGTGCAGGATTTCAGAGGGCAGGGATCAGGCTGGGAAGCTCCTGTCCAGAGCACACAGGGATACCTAAAGCGAGGGTCAGCCCAGCGGGGCGTCCGGTGTTACTTTCCCCTGGGGGTAGCTCCATGCCTTCAGAGTGAGCCCGGCCAGCTGCTTAGTACAGCCATTTAAAGGTTTCGCAATGTGGATAAACATGACAAAGACTCCAAGACTTCTATGAGTATATGAAAAATTCAGATGTAACCTTTAAATTGGGATTAACTTTTCCCTCTCTCCTATAGCTCAGGCTTAGTGTGTATGGTCTGGGGCGCTTCTAGGTGTTAGGAATCTGCACAGGATGACGGGACTCCGTGGTCAGCTATGCTGGAGACATGCTGGGTTAAGCAGCTTTCGTCACTGGAAGACTTTTCACAGCCCTAACATAGTCTGAACTCAGACTCTCTAGAGGATGTTGCTTGCAGCATTTCCAAACCTGTTCCATCCTGTGGTTTTTCCTTTTTTCCCACAGAGCTCCCACTGAAGCAAGTATTTCAGTGGACTAAGAGGTGGGAGACTGGGGCTTGGTCCTGGCCATCAGCAGCCACGTGACCTGAATGAGCCACTTCTGCTTTGTGGGCTGCAGCCTTTTCAGCCTCGTAGTAAAGATGTGGGTCCACTAAATGTTTTCTTCCAAATCTGCCATTTCATCTTTGGCTTACATTAGAATACTTCTTGCATGTATTTGCTGGGAGATGGAGAGGTGGAAGGATATTAAGATTAAAGACTGCCTTTGCCCAGCGTGATCATTCCTGGGCAACGGCAGTCTGCTTATTATCTCTTATTGTCCTGTTTCCTTTACGTGAAACTCAGTATACTTGTGAACCCCCATTTCCACCCCCTGCACCCCTGTCATGGCTTTCCCAGCCCCTCATTTTCCCTCACACCCCTCCACCTACGACCAGTCATCGCATCCTGATGGCTCAGCCTGTAAGACCCATCCTTCAGTTCACCTCCTCCTGTCCGCGTCCCCTGCCATCATCATCTCTCAGCTGCACCCCTGCAACTGGCTCCTAGCTGGTGTCTCAGTTTCTGTCTTGCTCCCTAAAATCCATTCTCTACTCTGAAGCCAGCTTGGAACTTCTTCACTGGAAACAAAATTTATGTGAGATTTCTCTTTTAGGTGGCACTTTTGCAAGTATACTAATGGCGCTAGGATGGGATACTGGTTGGGACGTGGAAATTGTTTGGCCTAGCGGGACTTATTTATCTATTCATTAAAAAAAAAAAAACTTTTCCAGATATCTACTGTATGCACCATTCTCGGTGCTAGGTGCATAGTGGCAGACAAATGTACTTCTGCAGTGGCTGCAGTCCAGGGCAGTGGTCCTCAAATGTCAGCATGCACCCACCCACAAGGAGAGCTTGCTGAAACAGAGCGTGGGTCCAACCCTCAGGGTTTCCCAGGTGATGCTGGTGTGGCTTTTCCAGGGGCCACACTTGGAGAACCAGTGACGTAATGGAAGAGAAAGAAAAGTGCATGAGTAAGCAAGTGAAATAATTGTCAGTTGTAATTCATGCTATAAAGGAACACTCAGGTGCCAGAGAGGGACTTACTTAAGGTGAGATGGGCAGGAAGTTCTCCCTGAGAAAGTGGTGTTTAGGCCTAGACCTAAATGAAGCATGAGGTCTCGCTGTGTCTGGAAAAGAATATTCAACAAAAATGAGCCTGTCCAGAGACTATGTGGTGGGAAAGATTTTGGCGTATTTGAGAAACACAGAGAAGGCCAGTGAGACTGGAGCAGAGAGAGAGAGGTGAGGCTCAGAGAGGTTGGAGGGATAAGATCACGTAGAGCATTTTAGGCGTCAGTGAAGATTTTGTCCTGAACGCAGAGGGAAGCTTCTGAAGGAGTTTTAGGCTAGCTGTGGAATAGAGAGTGAAGGTCAGGAGCAGGATGGTAGTTGGGACAGCAGCTGCGAGGCTGTTGCCCTGGTCCAGGGGAGAGAAGACAGCTGCTGGGACTAGGATGCAGCGAGCAAGTGGAGAGGAGGAGATGGGTGAGAGGCTGGATCTTAGAGGCTGAGCCTCCAGCACTTGGTATAACTGGGTGTGGGCAGAAGGGTGCGGGGAAAGTGTGAAGCTAACGATGGCTCCTGAAATGAATAGGGCCCTGTACTGGGCTTAGTTTTTTAAAAATCTGCTCCGGAGGAAGTAGCCATCACATACGAGTGTCTGCCCTAACGCGTGCACCCGATGCCCGAAGAGAGACTTCCTGGCATGGTTTTCTGTGCGCAGACTCACGGCTGAGTCCTCGGGGGGAGCCCCTCCCCACCTCCTCACATCACTGCCTGTCCTGCCAGTCAACTGCTTGCTCACCTTCCTGTCTTCTAATCATTTCCGCAGAGGAGTCCGTGTTACATGTCAGCAGGGATTGGTCTGGCAGGTGGAAGAGAAGGCATACAGATCAGCAGGGGAGCCTGATAAGCCTGCACGTTACCAGATGCTGTCCCTAGAGATGCAAGTCTGGTTGGGGCTCAGGCATCTAAGCTGTGGCTGAGTGCTGCGTGATGCTGACGCCGGTGAGAAAACCGCTGGTTTACATCCCGCTCCGCACAGTGTGGTCCCTCGAACCACAGCATCAGCGTCACCTCCGAGCTTGCTAGAAATGCAGAGTCCCAGGCCCCCTCCAGACCCTGTGAATCATAATCTGCATTTTAATAAGACCTCCGGTGGTTCAGTTGCATAGTCAAGTTCAGGAAGCCCTGCTCCAGCTGGTGCAGCCAAGAGAGACCTTCCACGGTCTCTCATAATGACTTTTGGAGAAGTCAAGAGCCTGCCTCAGGTTTCTGGGGACTCTGGCTCTTCCTGTTTTATGACTCTGTTCAGTTTCATTTGCATAAACCAGCCCGGACCCTGCCTGTCCTTTCTGCTGTGTCCCGGCAGGACTGGGCACACCCTGGCCCAAGGTGACTGGCTGGGGCTGGGCCCCTCCTCGGCCCGGGTTCTCTTTCTCTGGGTGGTGAGTGTGTCCCTGCATGTCCCCGCTTCTCCTTGCCCCTGAGGAGACCCCTCCGCCGGCCGCAGTTTTATTGCTTTTAAAATCTATTTTATATTCCATTATGTGATTTCACTGTCCTCCCTCTCGTTCAGCTGGAGTGCATGTTCCATTCTAATCTAGGTTCAGAACATTTCATCAGATGGTCTCTGATTAAAATCCAATAAAATTGAAAGCAGGGGAAAGTCCAGAATAAAGGAGATGCCATACAACACACGAGGTCTGAATGAAATTCTGTTTCAAGACTTCGGAACACATTTTGGGAACCACCTCTGAGGTCTGTATTATAAAGGAAACAAAATGACAATAAAAACTCCCTCCTCCTGCCCCCTGCCACACAACCTGTTTTGTGTCTTTAACATGAGAAACCACATATTGTGTCTGAAGACCTCAAGGGTTTAGTACATTTATTAGGTTCTTATTATATGCTAGGTGTGGGTAACAAATAATCTATCTATCTATCGTCTATCTATCTACCTATCTATCTATCATCTATCTATCTACCTGTCGTCTATCTATCTATCTATCGTCTATCTACCTATCTATCTTTGTATCTGCCTGTCTATTGCCTGTCTATCTATCGTCTACCTATCTATCTGTCTATCGTCTGTCCATCTATCTACGTATCTATCTGTCTACCTATCGTCTATCTGTCTACCTATCTACCTATCGTCTATTTATCTGTCTATCGTCTGTCTATCTACCTATCTTTCTATCTGCCTATCTATTGCCTGTCTATCTATGTATCTACCTATCTATCTATCGTCTATCTATCTATATATCATCTATGTGTTTTGTATCACAACTGCAGCTTCCAGGCCCTTGGAGCCGATCTTCCTGGGCCACACACTGCCTGCACCCTGACCACCTTCCTCCTCTGCTCATTTGTTCACGGCTGTCCCTCTGCATGACTCTTGGCCTCCTTGGATGGTGCTTTCCCTGCCCAGCACCATCTCTCTCCTCCCACAGGCAGCTCTTCCATTCAGGGCAAAAACTGACATGAGGGAGTCAGAACAACTTTATTCTGTTTATCCCCGACAAAGTGCCTATTATGGAAAATGGATTGTCAACCCGTTTCTAATATATGTTTTCTTGTCACGTTTCTCATATATGTAATTAGATGCATCCAACGTATATTTACTGACTGCCCCTTCCTAATTATGATCCCTCCCATTCAGCGAAGGAAAATGTTTCCTCCGCATAATTCCCCGTACTTTAAAACAGCAAACAAAGCTGCAGCCAGAAGCACTGTCATGCACACGCTGACACCTTCACTCAGAATCTCCATTATCATTCTTAGCATAAAGAATTTTTTGCTTTGTGCAGCAATTTTTCTCTAGGAACTTAAGGAATTGTCTTAATTGCCTGGGACAAAGCCTGGGTGATGCAGTCGGAGAGACAGAGTGCAATTAATTTTGTCATTGATTTGGGGATGGTCCGTCTTCCAGGGTAAAGTAGGCTCATTCATCCCTCCATTTTGCCACAACGTACACTGTACAGTAAGGGACGGGGTGGGTGTGGGGAGGAGGCGACGTATGCGCACGAATACGATCCTACTGTTCGTGTGCAATTATGTTCTGTTCAGGCTCCCAGAGTGGGAGTGGGAGAAGGGAGCTGAGCTAAAACTCAAGTTGCTTGTTTTTGTTGTTTGTTAAACTGGAGGAGGAGAAGAACGGCAGGGAGGTTCTGTATTATCTGTTATTCAGTTTTAAATGTTTCAATTATGCTTCTCCATTGGTATGGAAAATTGAGAGTTGGCTATAAAATGCTTGTAAAAATAACCGTACTTGAAGCCGTTTAATTACTTTAATGAAATGAAGACAAATATTTGTAAGTGAAGAGCATGCTCATAGATAATGCAAGTCGAGAACATGTATTATTCAGCAAATGACTTAATTAGTTTTTGATTAGTAGAAATTGCAATAATTTTTTAGCATATCTTTTATTGGAATGGTTTTTAATAATAAAATAGCATGTGGGTATCCTTTGTAGAAAGCCATTTACTGTAAAGCAGGATAACAGATTTGTTTCCACTAGAAAAATTTCAATTCTATTATAAGCTAATTATAGCTGCACTTGTCTTAGCAGTGCTCTGAGGTAGTGCTTCTTGTGTGTCGTCTGTACACATCTGGATACGTGAAACGACTTGAAGATGATTTAGTTTCTAAATTCTTTCGCCCTTTAAAAATCTGTAGGTTTTCATCCATCCATCCATCCATCCATCCATCCTTCCTTCCTTTCATCCTTCCATTTATCATTCATTCATCCATATATTTAATATTTATGGCATGTCAGGGGATGGTACTGGGTATTAGAAATCTAAAGGTTTCTAAGACCTAGGACCTTTGAAAAGTTCAGAGTCCAAGAGGGGAGACCGACACGTTAAAATGAATAATTAGAATTAATTTGGTGAATGGCATCCTACAACCAATATCAGGTGGTTTTAAACCAAGATGAGGGAATAACCAGGTCTTCCTGTGGGCTTCAGAGAATGTCACCTAGAAGAACTGACTTTCAAGTTCTTGGAAGGACCTCCAAGCAGTAGGAACTTTAAGAAGAGAAGCAAGAAGGTGTGGAAATGCCTGATGTGTTGAGGAAACAGTCAGGGATAGAAGGGAGTAGCTGGAATGGAGTCTTTCCAGGGCCTTGAGTACCATGCTATGGAATGTACTTTAAATGAATATTTTCTCTAATTGTTAAAGTAATACGTGCTCATTATGGAAAATTTGGAAAAAACAAAAGTGTTATAAAGAGTAAAATAAAAATCACGTGTAATCTTACACATTGTTCATGCTTTGGTACTTTATCTTTGCATACAAACTCACTTAAAAAAATAAGGGGGCTTCCCTGGTGGCACAGTGGTTGAGAATCTGCCTGCCGATGCAGGGGACACGGGTTCGAGCCCTGGTCTGGGAAGATCCCACATGCTGCGGAGCGACTAAGCTCGTGAGCCACAATTACTGAGCCTGCGCGTCTGGAGCCTGTGCTCCGCAGCAAGAGAAGCGGCGATAATGAGAGGCCCGCGCACCGCGATGAAGAGTGGCCCCCACTTGCCGCAACTAGAGAAAGCCCTGGCACAGAAACGAAGACCCAACACGGCCAAAAATAAATAAAAAAAAAAAAAAAAAAAGGATGAGATTCTGTTGTATAAACAGCTTTATATCCTGTTTCTTTCACTTAGTGCATTGTAAGTGTTTTCCCATGTCATTCAAAATTCCTTGTAAATGTAATTTTTAATGGCTGTGTAACAGTCCACAATATGCATGTCTGTATGGCCTGTAATTTATTTAAGCAGTCCTCTCTTGCTGGACATTTTTATTGATTCCATTTATTACTATAATAAATAATGCTATAATAAACATATTTGCACATAAATTTGCCTGACCTTCTGGTTATTTCCTTAGGGTAGTTATCTAGAATTGAAATTACTAGGTCAAAAGTTATAAAAATTTTAAGACTTTTGATGCATATTGTCTTAGTGTTTTCACAGTGGAAGAGGATTAAAGTATAAAAGGTATGCATCTTACTGGACAGTAGGGAGTTTTTATAATGTTCTTAATCTTTGCCAGCTTGATAGAAAATAGTATCTTGTTGCTGAGGTAACTTACATTTCCTTAATTATAGTTATTTTTATTTAACATATATTTTAAGCAGCTGCTAATGATAGGCTCTATGTTTTCAGAAGCCATTTGTATTTTTTCCTTAGCATTGTCTAATCCTTTGCCTGTTTTTCTATAGTGTTTTAATGTTTTCATTATTGATTTGTTGTTTTATTGATAGGTAAAATATAATGAAATCTATCAAAAGTATCCTTTGAGATTTCTTCCATTCCTTAATGTTTTTCATGTTGTTTGACCTGGCATTCTCAGGAACTCTGAGGCAAACCTACTGCCACGTGCCAGCTTATGCAGTGAAAATTCAGCTTTCATCTGTGAGCAGTGGGGTCTGGGTTGTTCCCATGAGATATAGATACACACACACACACACACACACACACACACACACACACACACACATACATGAATTATAACAATGGAAAAAGAAAAAGATGAACACTTAAGATGTTCATTAGCTTTATATTATGTCACCAAAATGCTTGAATGTTTGCTACTTTATAACATCTTTTCAGAGAATGGGAAGCCCATCTCTTGGAGCCCAATGAAAAAAGGAAAGTTGTGGCTGGATGTCATTACTGTCAATCATGTTTGGATTATAATAGAGGAGGCTGTGATTTCTCAAGGGAGAGATAGAAGGATCAGGTCATGTCCTGGGAACTTGACTATGGTTGCATCTAAGCCAGTGAATGTGGTGTGTGTGTGTGTGTGTGTGTGTGTGTGTGTGTGTGTGTGTGTGTGTGTGTGTGTCTAGTTTGGCTCAGGCCTTTGAAAGCAGTTCAAGGAGAAGTGATATCTGATGATTTCTTAATGTTATCTTGAATAGAAAATAAAGGGACTTTGTTAAAAAAAATGTCTGATTGATATCTTGGCCTTTCACTCACTGCCTTAAAAAAGAACCGATTAATTAATATGGGACCAACCAAAGAGAAAAGAATACTGATCTTTGGCCAAAAATTCTTCTAAATCCTCCAATTCTTATAATCTATGTCAAATAACCTCATCATCAAATTAGAAGGCAAACAACAAACAAGGAAAACTATTTGAAATAACTATATAATATCTTGAAGAGAGAGTTCCTTATTCTTCTTCTAAGGTATTTAAAAAAGGTATTCTGGTCTGTTCATTTTCCCAAATGGAATTTAGAATACCTTTGTCAAGTTCTACACCTCTCCCTTGAAAAAATATCCAGTAGGGAACAATTTGAAATGCAAAGATTAATGTGCGTATATTTTTTCGTAGTATGTTTACTGATAGATTTGATGAACTGACATTTGAGATCAATAAGATTAATGCTGAACGAACATATGACCCTCCACATGTCTCATAACATCACACAAAAATAGGAATTGAGTGAGCCCCCTCCCAACTGGGACAGCTGAGCACCCGATCCTGACACAGCCCCACTAAAAGCGGCGTCCAAAAGAGCTGACAGATGTATGCCATCCCACCATGAACAGGGCCACATGTAGGACTGTTCACTGTTCCTTGGCTCAGTCCAAACAGAGGGATAGAAATAATTTCTCTGATGTTCTGTAGACAAGAAAGGACAAGCAGATTTTGGACAACTTGGGGACAGGGTGAAGTGGTCTGGTTAAGATGATGTAATTATTTCAACAGCAGTGTGATGAGGCCAGCTTGGGAGGAATGTACTTCTTTGTCAGTACGTTGGTCGTAAAGGACTTCAGTAATGGGCCAGCACCTGGGCATGGCATGGGGCTGCCTGTTTCAGAGGGCATCTCTTGCTATGATTGTGTTTATTTTCAAACGTGTGGAAGGCACATCTTTGCTGAAAAGTCACCTCTTTAGAAGTCATTTCAAAGTGAATGAAACATTTACTCGACTGACTTTTGATTTTCATCCTCTGGTCTTTGCAGCCTGCCCATCTGTACAGTGCTCTCAGTGTCTGTGCTGGCTTACTGACCCCTGGACTCGTCTCTGGAAGCTTCACAAACGACTTCACACTTAACACAAATGAGCCTCAGTTTCTTCACCTGTAAAATGGGATCAGTATATTGTATGCCTAACTCACAGTGTTGTTTTGATAACAAAATAAAAATTATGTATGTGAATGTGTTATGCAAATGTGAGGTGTTATCATATCTCAACATGTTTTAGCATTCATCAATAAAGACACTCATGATAGGCCCTGAAGCTACCTGGACTAAGCTCATTTTGCATTTTGCCCTCTCTGGGGTAAAACAGGCTTTTCCGAAAGCAGGATATTTGGTCAAAATAGCTATCATCACTTAGTGAATGAAATTCTGGAAACTTGTGATTTGTAAACAACATCGTTTTATCCCCAGGAGCGAAGGCATGTTTTATTAGTATACAGCAGGTAGAACCTTGTAAGTTCTTTCCCTTCACCACAGGGTGGTGCTAGTGTATCCAATAAAATAGTTTGCCCTGCGACTGAATCAAAAACCCTGTTTATTTCAGCCCTAATTTATGATCAGGATTTACAACCCAGTGCCATAACTTTACCTTACCTAAGCCATCAATTCTCTATTTATCTTTTAAAAATTCTCTTCCTATGAAATTACTCCTGTTTTTTTTTGGAGGGTTAAGTTTGCTTTTGGGACAAATCCGTGTCTACATTTTGAATTATTGACTCATGATTTCCACAGGGGCCAGTGCTCCCCTTTCTTCAGTGGAATACTGCAAGACCCAGTCTTGGGCTTATTTGCAGAATGTCACCATTAAGTTGTGGTATTTAAATGTTTTGTGATGGATGGTCTAATAGGAGGAGGATGTGAAGGCATTTTCTCTATTGCTGAGCTATTGCTCTGTAGAAGGAGCTTTGCACCCCATTTTGTGAGATCTGTGTAACCTGTGGGCAAGTTCCTTGACCTTTATGAGCTTCATTTTACCATCTCTAAAATGGTAATAAAGGTGACAGCAATCTCTTTGGACTGTTACAAAGATTAGAGATAGATTATAACATAGTTTTTTCTCATCTGTAAAACGGGATGATAATAATAGTTATCTCTTAGTGTTGTAGACTAAGTAAACGAGAGAACACATGTAAAACTCATATAAGCACAGAATTTGGGATTTAGAGAGTGCTCATTGAACATTAGTGATTATTGTCATTATCATCAAGGATGCCGTAGAGTCTGTGCAAGGGGCTGGGGGTCAGGCTGAAGGGCCCTGCTCTTAGATTCCTTGGCTCTGTGTGGTTGTACATAACTGTTTCCCTGGCCATGCGTGAAGCTGGTCATAGCTGCATTTGAAGTGGTAGGAGGTTTTGTCTCCTTTCTTTTCTTTTTCTATTCCTTTTATCCCCTTTTTACTTAAGGGGAGAATAAATTATTTACATTTAAACTGCCCACCCATGGCCCCTTTGGGGTATGAATTTGTGTTTCTGTAAAAAGACCTGAGTAAGAAGACAGGAGCCCTAGCTTTCTCCCAGAAATGATGTCAATGTGCCCTCTGAGATTAGAGGGAGCAGACCTGGAAACCAGGGGACTCCAGATCTAGAGACTTGGAAATATAATTGCTTATAAATTTAATGACTGACCTTCTCTGATTTGGTGATTCTTTAAAATGGGAATGGTAATATTTTTTCTTCTTATCAGACAGGGTTGTTATGAAGATAAAAATGAGCATGTGAGATGTGAATGATAATATTGGGGTTCCAGATGTCTGTATTAAAAATAGAGGTATTAGGTATCTGATGGTGCACGTGCGTGTTGGGTGAAAGAGGTCATGCTTTTGGAATGCTGATTGGACAACATGTGATTGACCTAGCAGATTTCAATTATAAAATCAGGAAGTGAGAGTATTACATATTTTCTCTTTCTTTTTCTCTCTCACTCCCACACCCTAGTTCTAGTTTAAATATTTTAAATATCTTAAATAGGACAATTATTTGTCCCAACAGAGTTGAAAATGGAATAAACACTAAAATAAGGGTGACTCCCAACTGTGTTTGGGATATCTAGTAATTTTGCCTTTGCGGGAATGTGAACATTATTTTCTAGAGCAGGGATCAGCCCCTGGCCTCTCCTTAAGAACCCTAGTGGAACAAGGCCTGCCTAGACATGAGTAGGCATAGGGCATCGATAGAGCAGATTACAGAAAAGGGAAAGAGGTGGGAAAGAGAGAAGAGGCAGGTGGAGAAGGATAAAGGAGTCGTACATTGCTGGGAGTGAAGACAGTCGAGATGTGGGGTAGAGGAAGAGAGGAAAGACTGGAAACTTGGGTTTTAGGAAAATCAGGGTTGGCTGACCCTGTGACCCTAAGGGATTAATTTAACTGCTGTGATTCTCAGTTTCCTTAATTCTAAAGTGGGGTTAATAATATCTATCTTTGAATGATTGTAGTTAGTTTAGCAGGACAAAATGTCCAGTATTTGTGTGTGTGTGTGTGTGTGTGTGTGTGTGTGTGTGTGTGTTCTTGCCTAGAGCTGAAGCTGCCTGCCTGCCACACCCTTCTAGACAGTATCCCTTCAGAGCCTTCCCTGTTGAAGCCTAGGCAAGTTGTTCTGTGTTCTTTCCTATGCAAAGACTCCCCTTGAGCGTCCATCATTGTCAAAAATGTGCAACAGAATGGCTCCAAGGAAGATATTCTCAGACCCCTCTTTCAAGCCAACTTTGAACACATAATCAACACTACTTGGGGTAGTTTTTCAAACAGACACTAATATACCTAATCACACTGCCCGTTAGTCCCCATTTCACCATCCTAGTCACAGGGATATATTGGGGGAATGCTAAATATTTTGCTGAAATTAAGGTATATTTGCCATATCCCTCAAATTATTCGGCTTGGTAAGGAATTCTAACAAATATGTCTTGTGAATATTTCAAAAGGTTTTGTTAAAGTGTGTTCTAAATGTCCTCAGAATTGCTAACTAATGTGTTGAACTGTAGTTGGTACAGGAACTATTCTTTTTACCTCCTTTTAAAAACTCAAGAATTCTTCCATCTTCAGTCATCTAATCATTGTCTATTCTTCATGATTTCATCGTGCTAACATAGATTAACTCTGAGATACAGGTGCAGATTCCTTTAGCACCTGAGATGTAATTAGTCTGAATTCTGCTACATGTGCTTTTTTTTTTTTTTCTTTTAAAAATAAAATAATGCTTTGTCTTAGTCAGTTTGGGCTGTTATAACAAAATACCAGAGACTGAGTGGTTTAGGTAACAGAAATTTATTTCTCACAGTTCTGGATGCTGGGAGGTCCATGGTCAAGGCACTGGCAGATTCAGAGTCCAGTGAGGGCCTCACCCTCATAAACTGATCTCCTCCCAAAGGCCCTGCAACACTAGGGAGTTAGGAGTTCAGTATATGAATTTGTGGGGGGGACAGATTTTCAGTGTATAGCGTGATTCTTTATTAGTATAGGAATAACAACGGCTAAATTTGTCGTCTTAGAAATTTGAAAGTACCTCCACATGCATTATCTCAAGGGATCGGTAACTGTTATCTCCATTTTAAAGACCAGGAAACCGACACTCAGGAGGTTAAGTAACTTGTTCATGATCCCACTGCCACCTGTTGGCAGAGCTGGGTTCTACAAAGTGTGGGACTTAAGACTCGATTTTTGAATGTCTTGTTATATATGTATTTTATTGTGTGTTAACAGTATTATTTTTGGAAGAAAGTAAGCTACAAATAGGCAAGAATAGACACAGATTATATGTATACATAGTGCTGTCCAATAGAATATTCTGTGATGGTGGGAATATTCTACCTCTGCACTTGCCCAGTTACAATAGCCACTAGCCATATGTGGCCATGGAGCACTTGAAATGTGGCCCGTGTGAACGGAGAATGAATTTTAAATTTTATTTAATTTTGACTGAAATAGCCACACACTACAGAGCCCCATGCCCAGGAGTAAGTGGGACAGCATCCCTCAGCCTGAAGCCCTTTCCCAGAGCTAAGAGTTGGTAAGTCCACCCTCTGGGTAGACTCTAAAGGGACGAATCCTGGATGCACTGAGCATTCATCCCAAGGAGATAGTTTTAAGCCCCAGTGGTTGCTTGGAAGCCTTGCAGGGGCAACCACATGGACATGGGGGCTTAAGAGCATGGGGAATTAAACTCCATTTCTGCACATCTGAGTCATAGTGTATACATTTTAATTCACTGCATGAGCGAGCCTCAGGCCCTTTGGGGCTTTTGCCCTGCTGAATTATTCTTATAGGGTCATGCCATCCTGCATGTGAATCTTTGGTTATGTGCTCTGCTTTCTAATTCTGCACATTTCAAAGTATGCATCTCCACGTAGGTAATTGGTTTTGTTGGCCCTGCTTAGAAAGAACATGGAGCTCCCTGACCGCCTCCCTCGGAGTCCCACAACCAGGGCCCCGAATAAGTAGCAGATCTAGTGTTTAGAGCATGGACTCTGGTGCCAGGCTGCCCAGGTTCAGATCCCTGCTGTGCCACTTACTAGCTGCATGACCCTGGACAAGCATTTAAGTGCTCTGGGACTCAGTTTCCTCATCTGTAAAATGGAACAGTAACGGTCGTGTCTACGTCATAAGGCTGGGGAGAGGATTAGATGAGTGACTGGATTTAACAGTGCCCAGCACAGTGAGCACCATATTGATATTTGATGGATGTTGATACTGTTGTAGGCGCAGCCCTACTCTGGTCTCAAACGCCAACTAAGACCATGGGAGGTTTTAGGTGACAGAGGTTTAAGGAACACTAGGCTTGCTTTCTGCAGCTGTGCAATGAGAGTTTTCCTGTTAATCCTGCTTACCTAGTTCCTGGAGTCCTATCTGTGACCCCCAGACCCCATGAGTCAGTCTCTAGCTGCCGCTAGACTTTCCCAGGACTGAGTCCTGTTTGCTTGCTGGTGGCCCATGCCAAACTTTTACTACTTGTTATGCTCAAACCACTTGCCTACACTTCTGTTGTCAAATTCTGGGACCTTGAGGGACCCCCTGTTCCACTCTGGTGGGTTTGTGCATTTCCCAGTTCTAACCCCTTGGTTGTCTGGCCCCTCTTCTTCTCATCATGTCTCCTTTTTATTTCTCATCAGGCATTGTTTTGAAGGTCAAATTAGACTTTTGATATTTTTTCTTTTGTAATTTCCTCTCCCTCATGAATTCGGTATTTCTTTCGGCAGTAGGATCAAAACCTATCTTTAAGTTTTGTAATCTATTGATATAAATTCAAGCAGTAACCTCTTTTTTAAAATCTAGGCCAAGTACAGATTAATTAGTTAATTAATTAATTCAACAAACTTTATTTAGTGTCTGTTCTGCCTGAGGCACTATGCTAGGTGCTGGAGATAGAGGGTTTTGCATAATTCTAGGCCTATAGGTGGATCTCCAAAAATGGTCGCTCAGTTACACTCTGTAGGATTAAGCCCAGAGTCACACTTTTGTGGATGGCTACTGTCCCTTTAGAGAGACATACCTCAGTGCCCATAGGTGGGAAGGAAAAGGGCAGCTCACATATAAAGAGCTGAAGAAGACAATGAAGTTATCACCAGGTTTTCTGTCTCTTAGTTGGTGGTCATCCTGCTCTGCGGCTCCATCTACCATCCATTGCAAAAGATGGCACGGGGTGAAGAAGAGAGGAGTCCCTAATCCTATATCTACAGCTGTCCACCAATGTGCCGCAAAATGGAAATGGCAAGATGTATCAGAACTCCCCAAATCTGAAGATGTGTTTAGGACTGTAAATTTGAATTCACATATCTAATCTTGTTTCAGATCTAAGACTCTGCTTGTCCCTGGTCTAATCAGTTAATTCAAGAGGAATTTACACAGCAAAGCACTGAGACAAACACCCACAAACATGCCTTTTTGGTTAATTTGCTTTTTCAAATACAAGCAGTTTAACCTGGGTGCTATTTACCAGGTACTGTCTTAGAGGAAAGAGATGTAAGTACTTACGTCAGATTTATTGGCTCAGGAAGTTCAGGCCCTACTGGAGGAACCCAGGAGGGCTCCCCTGGCAGAGGCTGAGGCCTCTGGGTTGGGAGGCAGTGGCGGGTGCAGGCACATGTAAACAGTTCTCAGTATTATGCTACTAAGATGTGGCCAGGGCTTGGAACAGAGCGGGAAACAGAGAGAAGGAATAGGAGTGAGAAACCCCTGCTTGCTAATATGTATATTTTACATGGCACCTTTGAAGATGAAGCTGCTGCTTACACCACTTTACTCCAATTCAGTGAGTTTTACAAGACCACAGGGGCATGCGTTCCAGTTTGAGCAAGCGGAAAATGTCTTAGAGCTGACAGAATAATGAGTGTTTTTTCTTTAATATTTTTGACCCAGCTCGGATAACTGTGGTTTCTATCATTTCTGCCCAATATACCTGTCGTTGTTTTCCGCCTTTGTTTCTTTCACTTCCTGAAGGAATTTCTAATTTCTTGTATGTATAATAAGAAAGTCAAATATAGGCAATCATTTCCAATTATTTTTAAGAATTTTCCAAAATTATGTAATGAATATTTGGTTCTCTGGTTAGTTACTTTTAAAACTGATGGTTTTGACAGATTGTTTTTTCCCTTCCCTTTTTATTTTGTGCTAGTTGGTGTATTTCTAGCCCTGATTTGAAGATTAAACCGTGACTGGAATTTGGCTTTCCACTCCTGGGCAATCAGAAAGGGACAGGGGGAAAATTTTTTGGGACAAAGGTGTGTCTAGATAAGCCCAGCTGGGATTAGGTTTGCAATCAGTGACTGAATGAATATTTAGAAGAAAGATTTTGTATTGGCCCTGAGATTGCCTCTTTCTCAGGGAGAGCTTTATTAGCATCTTTGTTTTTATTATTATCCCTCCTCCCTCTCTCCCTCCCCCTCCCCCTCTTCTTCCCCTCCTCCGCCTTCTTCTCCTCTTCTTCTTTTATGGTATGATTTACTAATTTCCTAATATGTGCTAAGAAACTGAGGTTTGGAGAAGTTCAGGAATTTGCTTAGGGTCACTCAGCTGCTGTGTAAACCCAGCTCTGTTTGTTTCCAAAGTTTGTTCTCATTTCACTACATACTTTCTCCATCTCTAAACCTAGGGACTCTGTTAGAAATTCCCTAAAGACCTAGTATTTTTGCCCCTGAGGTAGTAGGGATTGTGTTGATAAATAAAAGTGCTCTCTCACCCACCTTTATAATTTACATACAAGCTCACATACCTCACTTCGTGTTTTTACACGGTGGGGGTAATGATCCCATCTTATAGATAAGGACACAGAAGCTAAAATCAATTTTTTAGAATATCTGTTGTACTTTCTACTTCCCTGGGAGCAAGAATACATGTGTCAGACTTTATACCTTGTATCCGTCCACAGAGCATCAAAGCAGAAGAGAAACAAGAGGGTCTGTGCCCTAGGCCAGGCTCTGAGGACATCCTCTGGCGCTCCCTGCATGGCCTTGCTCGGCCCTCTCTGCTGGTGGTGGTGTGATCTGCCTCCAGTGCTTCCCTACGAGCCAAAGACCTGTTGCAAGTCGGCTCGCTGCTTCCTGTGTGTGCATCCATTTCCCACCCTCATCAAGTGTCGAGTCTTCACTTCCATCCCATTAGATTTCATTCTGCTTCATTTATCAATAATTTGCTGGTGGCAACGGCAGCTCTCAGCCCTGCTGGTTTCTGTGGCATTCAGGGGAGTGGAGAGGTGGATTGGGAGGAAAATTGAACTAAACTAGGAGACTGGGATTCTGGTCTCACTGGCTGTGTGGCCCTGAGAGGCCATCTTGCCTCTTCCTCATGGTTGGAACAGAGTGTGGACGGGGTGTTTGGTTCTAAGATGCCACGGCTCCTAGTGCAGTACTCGTGGAATGTGAGCGGATTATCTCTGTCACTTTCTGGGAAAGGGATATGCTTGTCTTGTTGCTGAGAATGGTTAGTCCTAAGGATAGTTAGGAGTTTTATATTTTAATCTTTTCTGACAAAAAGAGAGAAACTGCATTTCTCCAAAATATTGACAAACCCAAGGGGTGCTGCATTTGTCTGTGCTGCCATCTGCGCTGGATGGAACACAGCAGAAGTGAGAAGCCCCCGAACGTAGCGCAGTGTGCCAGTGCCTCAAGCCAGAGTTACATGAAATACACCCCAAAGTGCCAATTCTCCAAGCTCAAACTTGGTTAGAAAGCAGGAAAGACTGGGAGACAGGGCCAGCTCTATGGAGAATTTTATTGCCCTTTTTTGGTAAAAGCTCTGAGAAGCAGAGTTCTATTTTTCACCTAGAGGACAGAGGAAAGACTGAACAATAAACGCTTTGGGTGTTATAAATATGTAAATATGGCACCAGAATTCTATGCGAAATGCTGACAGTTTCTCCTTGAAGTTGCAGTCTTGATTTGGGTTTTTGATTCCTTCTCTCCTCTCTCATTCTTCGGGCAGAGGGTGAGGGCGTCCTATTTTCTCAGGCTTTTGCCTTATAAGTTTTTACAAGTTTCTGCCTTGAATCTCAATTTCAGCAACTTATCTCCTTTTTGCTTCCTGCCCTGTTCCCTTGTTTCTCTACCACGAAGTCCTGACTTGCTCCTGCCGTAGGCCTCCTGGAGACACAAGTCCTCACCTGGAAGGCCAGTCCCAGCCTCCATTCTCATTAAGAAAAGTTAAGGGGTTATTAGCTCTATTATTATTTCAAAGGTATTCTGCATGTCTCCTACAGTGGGATCTCATGTATCAATCATGTCCAATGGGGAAAAACTTTTCTCTTTATTGAATATTGGTGTCCGATGGACTCCAAAGAATAAAGAGTGTTTGAAGGAGGAGAGATACTAATAATAATAGTTTTGAATAATTACATAGAAGAGAACTCAAGGGACAATTCCTGCCTTTATTTGTTTATATTATGTCTTTTTCCAAAATAACTCCAGGCAGTTTTCAATAAGGCTCATATATACCATGTCTGTGCCTTTCCAGCTTTCCTAGTGAAGTGCATCTAATGGCAGAGGAGAGTAAATGGGTACCGTTCTTGGGAGACCTGGGGGGAGAACCCAGAATGATCCAGTTTTGCCTTCCAATTCATTATATATCTGTGTTTGTCCTAGTATTAAGATGTTTTAAATGACCTAACTTTGATTAAATTGGGGTCTCCAGACATATGAGTCACCACTGTCCCTGGCTTCCTGGATCCCATGACAGATCACTGCATAGCCTGGAGATACATGCGCTTCAGTGCCAGAGCCTGGCAATAGGACTTTCCCATAGGTATAAAAGAATAGGAGTCAGGTACTATAAAAGGGAGAGAGAAAATTCCAAAGGGCAAAAGGTAGCCTCTGAGTTCCCTAGCAGCAAGGACAAAACAGGAGATCTCAAACATACATTTAAATAAATCAAGCCTAAGACCTTTGTTGGAAAATTCATTTTTTTCTTTTGTTGAAATATGATCAAAGAAAAACATTGTTGAGTCTATCAGTATAGATTACTTGCTATTCTTTGTAATGGATGGCTCTGAATACGTATTGTCTACCTATATAAATTTTGCCTCGGGTAACAGAACTTGTCTGTTGACGTTTATTTCCTGAGTATGTTCTAGAGGTTTACAAACTTTCTTGCACATTCGAATCACCTGGGGAGTTTTAAAACAATCCAGATGCCTAGGCTCCACCTGATGCCAGTTAACTGGAGCTGGTGGAGGAGGTAGGAGCTAGGCATCAGCATTTTATTTTTTAAAGGTTCCTAGGAGATTCCAGCACGTGGCCAAATTTGAGATCTGTGGTTCTCGAACTTGAATGTGTATCAGAATCACCTGGAAGGCTTGTTAAAACACAGATTCTGGGTTCCAACCCCAGATTTTCCTAGTAACTTGGCTTCAAGGGGAGCTTGAGTATTTGCATTCGTAACAAAAAAGTTCCCAGGTGCTGCTGATGCCACTGGTCTGGGGAGCAGACTTTAAGAACCGTTGTTCTAGAGTTTCAGGTGTGTTAATATTAGAATGGATGGGATGGAAATCTTCAAAACCTAAAGATGAATTTGGGTTAGCTTTGTAAAACCAGGTGATGTAGCAGGGCTTGGAAAATACTCGTACAGTCATGCTCTTCTGCTCTAATGGGCATATTTGAATTTGATTGACAACGTGTTTTGTTGCGGTTGGATTTAGCCCAGGTTGGAGACCCACCCACAGTCTATTTCCTATGGGTTAACACTGCTTCCTAAAAACGCAAGTTAAGAAGAATGTCCGTCCACTGCTGTTGTTTAACGCTGGTGTCCTGTGAGGCCTTATGGTGCACTGTGAATGCACAGCTCTTGCTTTAGCTTA
The DNA here is from genome assembly GCF_965194825.1 of Balaenoptera physalus. Lineage (NCBI taxonomy): Eukaryota > Metazoa > Chordata > Mammalia > Artiodactyla > Balaenopteridae > Balaenoptera > Balaenoptera physalus. Next base: position 81,405,951 of record NC_138891.1, read on the forward strand.
GTGCATAGTTTCTTTTTCTTCTATTATAAATATCATCTGCACGACACTCTTAGCTTTCCTCGTCCCATTAAAAGGTCATTAGGTTTCCCATTAGCAGCTGCTGTTGATGGTTTCCCGCAGAGGCCTCAGCATGGGCCTCCCTGCCATGAATTTGAGCTGTGGGAGAATGAGAGAAAGGAGGGAAGTGTGGAGACTCCACTAATATCCGCCTCCCAACTTCACACCACAAAAGCTAGGCTGGAACCAGAGTCTCTCTTCTTCAGCAAAGTTGGCTGCAGGTAAAACACAATTTGCATGTTTGTTCCCCAGACCTCCAAACAGTAACTTTCATTTAATCTCTTTGCTTTTTTTTTTTTTTTTACGTCTTTTATTTATTTTATTTTAAAAATAAATTTATTTATTTATTTTTGGCAGCATTGGGTCTTTGTTGCGGTGCGCGGGCTTCTCATCGTGGTGGCTTCTCTTGTTGCGGAGCATGGGCTCTAGGCGCATGGGCTTCAGTAGTTGAGGCGCAGGCTCAGTAGTTGTGGCTCGTGGGCTCTAGAGCTCAGGCTCAGTAGCTGTGGCACACAGGCTTAGTTGCTCCACGGCGTGTGGGATCTTCCCGGACCAGGGCTTGAACCTGTGTCCCCTGCATTGGCAGGTAGATTCTTAACCACTGCGCCACCAGGGAAGCCCTACATCTTTTAAATATAAAAACAAATAAAACATCCAGTTATCTTTGTCACTTTTCCATCCCCCACCTTCTGCCAGTTGCCAGTTCTTGTTTTCTTGGGAAAACAGTTCTCATTTTCAGTCTGCTGTCTGGGTTCCCTGCAGTTCTAGATCTGATTAATTAAACTGCCTCAGGTGTGGATTCCTAGGTGACCTGCCGGTGAGGTTGAGTTCCAAACACAATGGTACATACATTTCTTTTACTCAATTTTGCCTTTCTTATAAAAACAACCACCTTTTGTACTAAGTTCCCCACCCTCTGTATTTATTAAACACTATATCTATGAAGAATATATATAAGCAGGATAAAATTTAAAAGAAATGCAAAACATGGGTATTTTAGAAATCTTCCTTATTAACTGCTTATTGTACTTAATATCAATCCTTTAAAAAAAATCTATAACTTTAAAGAAAGGATGCTATCACTTTAGAATTTCTGACATCAGAAGTCCCTGTAAATTCATGCACTTCCTCGGGCTGTAGGTGTTTTCAGCTCTTCTTTAAAAAAGACAATTATCAAGGCTTAACCTGTCTCCTCAATTAACCAAGGAAGTCATCTTCCAGAAGTTTCTAACTTTCTTCTCCTCAGATGCCCACCTTTCCTTTCTCGCAGTTTGGAGGAAAAGAAAAAAGTTCCTAATTGTATACACCAGCTCCATTTACCTATTCCACTTCACCATGATTGTGCTTTTCTGATTAGGAGAAAATTTGCTTTCTCTGACTGCTTCTTAGATTTAGCTCTCTGCCCTTTCCAGGGGAAGAGAGTCCTAATTTACACTGCATGCATGAGTTTAGTCATTACCACTAACTGTTACAGCTTCTTGTTGAGAGTTTCCTGGAGCTGTTCTGTCTGGCTTTTGGCACAGCTTGGCTTCCTTTAAGGGACTTCACTGACGTTTGAGCGTATGTCAAAGTCCATCACACAATAAGATTATTCAGTTAGGAATGGGAATGATTTTTTCTCGTGACGGGGATGGTTCTCTTGCTTCTGAGCCAGGTCCGTCCCACTGAATGGAGATCAGGAGGGACAGCACACGGAACGTCTGGGAGTTGACAGGGATGTGACCCCTGGAAGGAACAGGGCATGGCCACTGTTCCCTGTGCTTTGCATTGGCAAGCTGTTCAACTCTTCAGGAAAATTAGGTATAAATCCAATAGAAACTTTAAAAACTTTACCTCCATTTAGTAAGCTCCTTGGAATAATAGAGCTCTCTCTCCTCTGTAAAACACGGGACACTGTCGAGACTTGTGGTAAACCGAATGCTCTTAATATACCAACCACTTCTGCTCCCACGGATGACTTCACTTCTCAAGAGTCAGCTGCCTTTGTGGCAAACTTGTTTATGCCAGTTGTCTTTGTTATCATAATTATATAATTTTATTAAATATTACATAAGTAGATGGGACATTAATGCAAGAAGAAAGCGTTTCTACGATAGCTAAGCTTCTTTGGAAAGATTAGATAAAACAAGTGGCTAAGGAGAATTGTTCTCAAATTAGGGATGGGCACACCATCTGCAAAAGATTAGAAAAATATTATAAAAGTCTAGGAGAGTTCTGCATTTAGATCGTTTTGCCTCATCTAAAGAAATTAGATGCCGCATTATGGATGTGGTTTATGCAAGAAAACCAGTAAGAACTCCAATCAACAGACTTATAGTAGAAGCAGCAGCCTTGGCTCTGCATGAATACCTTGGTGAATAAATGTGAAGTTATAGGTTTAAGTTTGAATCAAATGTTTAAGGAACTTTAACTGACTTTTCTGAGTAATTGAACAGCTGTCAATCCCCATCGCGTTTACTCTTCACGCAACCCAGATGTGACCTGGGTGTTCCTGCTCCGTGAGAGTTACAGGAAGTTGTCCCAGAGCTCCATACTGGGTCCTGTGGATTTTGGGAATCCCTGGGGGGCTCACATGTTCATGGTCAACTCTGGTTCTAAGTTTCTGGTTTCCTGTATTTTGGTTTTTGCATCATCACCTGTCCTTTGTGTGTTCTCTTTGTTCGGTGCCTCTTAGCCCTACCTATATAACTTGCATTTCTTTAATTTCTATGAAAAAAACTTACATAAAGCATTTACATGTATAATAGATGTGACTGAAGTGGAGAAAAGGGAGGGCAGGGCAAGGTTTTACAACTTGGGAATGAAAAGAATTTTAAATTGGAAACGAGATATCCTAAGGTCACCCTGTGACTGGGGATGTGGCCCCTAACCCCCTACAGTGTGCCAGCCCCACGTAACTGGCCTAGTTTCTTCTAACTGCTTTCTTCTCTCTTCTGGCTCTTCTCTCCATTCCTGTTTATGTCAGTGCAGAGCAGCTTGGCCATCCCTTTGCTGCCTCATTTCCTGCTGACCCTCCCTCTCTGGTGGGGTCTCACCTCCCTCCCTGCCTAGATAGTCAATAGGGTGACCACATCCTAGGAACTGGAACACCTTTGAAAGTACAAGTAGGCGATATTAATAATTTCTCCAGGACAAAAGGCAAAAAATTGGGATTGTTCTGGGCAAACCAGAATCTGCTATTTATCGAAGTATTTTCCTAACTGCAGGCTGTTTTCTCCTTAAGAAGCATTCTGGTGTTAACAGATAAAACTTTTTTCACCCCGTTACATATACTCTCCGAATTTTGTTAAACTCAACAGCCAATTCCTTCTCTCATCAGGGGAGTGTGTTATTCACTGAAACAAAGTGTGCTTTTTATTGGCCATCACTGTTTGCTGTTCTGTGTACCTCACCCTCTCAAGCTCAGTTTTTCCATCTATGAAATGGAGAATATTATTGTCTGCTAAGGGACTCAAATGAAAAAAAGAAAACAAATACCAGACAGTAAAGTGTTTTGGAGGAGATTAAGCTGTAGAAATGTAAGGTTTATTTTAATCACACTTAATTTAAATATATATATGTATTTAAATTACGAGTCAAAAGTCCCAGGGGAGCTGTGAATTATATTATACTGTGTTAGCTTGATGACTTTTCTGGGTTTGAGCCTCTGAGCATCTTATTTGGTCTCTTTTATTCTTGCTCCCTGACTCTAAACCTGGTCATTTGAAATAACTCTACCAGTAATCCTGAATCCTGACCATCAGCCTCCTTACTGTTTCGGTCTTGGACCTCTACTCAGCAAAGTCATCCAATCACCCTGAATTGTAAGTCCTTGAGTCGGGTTATTGTGATGCTGATAAATGAGAACTAAATTGAAGCCATCAGCCTCATTTTCCTTACCTATTTCCAGATGTGGAAGTTAATGGGCTTGGATTGGCTGCTAACGGTGAGTCTCATCAAAGACCATTTTCCCTAAGGGCATTAACTGCAATTTATTGATTGGGTGGAGGCCCGAGGCATTTGGGGTGTGGATTTGTATGAGGGCCTGGAAAACTGTCGGAGCTGAAATCTAAGCCTGCCACCCGAGTTTGTCAAATTGATCAGGAACACTGTGACTTTGGATTCAGAAGCCAGGTAGGCTGACAAAATGAGCAGTTGAAAAAACGTCTTACCTTATTACAAAGAGATAAGCAGCTCTTTCCTTCCTCTGTGAGTAGAATATAGGCCCATTTTATATGTGCCGGTTTCTACTGCTTGAATCGGGCATAAGTCTATTCTTCATTGGCTCCTGTAGTCAGTGATGGCTACTTAGATTGTCTACACCTGCTCTTTCTACTTCTTCACCTCGTGTCTTTTAAAATTTAAGTATATTTGACTTACAGTATTGCGTTAGTTTCAGGTATATTGCATAGCGATTCAGTATTTTTGCAGATGATATTTTATTATAGGTTATTACAAGATAATGCATATAATTCCCTGTGCTATACAGTATATCCTTGTTGCTAATCTATTTTATATATAGTAGTTTGTGTCTTTTATCTTTCTCAAACTATTCCAAAAAATTGAAGCGAAGGGTACACTCCAAAATTCTTTGTATGTTTGGTAGAATTCCCCTGTGAAGCTGTCTGGTCCTGGACTTTTGTTTGCTGGGAGTTTTTTTTATATTACAGATTCAATTTCACTTCTAATGATCAGTACGTTCAAATTGTCTGTTTCTTCTTGACTCAGTCTTGGCATGCTGTGTTTCTAGAAATTTGTCTGTTTCTTCTAGGTTGTCTGATTTGTTGGCATGTATTCTCATATGATTTTTTTAATATCTCTGTGATATTGATTGTTATTTATCCTCTTTCATTTCTTATTTTGTTTATTTGGGTTCTTTCTCTTTTCTTCTTGGTGAGCCTGGCTAAAGGTTTATCACTTTTGTTTATCTTTTCAAAGAGCCAGCTCTTGGTTTCATTGATCTTTTCTATTACTGTTGTTGGTTTTTTTTGTTTTTTGTTTTTTGGTCTTTTGGTCTCTGTTTTTTAAATTTCCTCTCTGATCTTTATTATTTCCTTGCTTCTGCTGACTTTGGGCTTTGTTTTTCTTCTTCTAATTCTTTTAGGTAGTAGGTTAGGTTGTGTATTTGAGATCTGTCTTGTTTCTTGAGGAAGGCCTGTATTGCTATGAACTTCCCTCTTAAAACTGCTTTTGCTGCACTGCATAGATTTTGTAAGGTTGTGTTTTCATTGTCATTTGTCTTGAGGTATTATCTGATTTTCTCTTTGATTTCATCATTGACCCATTGGGTTTTTTTAGTAGCATGTTGTTTAGTCTTCACGTGTTTGTCCTTTTTCTGTTTTTCTTCCTGTATTTGATTTCTAGTTTCATACTGTTATAATCAGAAAAGATGCTTGAAATAATTTCTATCCTCCTAAATTTGTTGAGGCTTGTTTTGGGATTGAGTATGTTGATATATCCTGGAGAATATTATCTGTACACTTTAAAAGAATGTGTATTCTGCTGTTTTTGGATGTAGTGTCCTGTAGATATCAATTAAGTCCACTGGTCTGTTGTGTCATTTAGGACCCCTGTTGCCTTATTGATTTGCTGTCTAGATGATCTGTCCATTGATGTCAGTGGGGTGTTAAAGTCTCCTACTATTATTGTATTATTGTCAGTTTTTTCCTTTATGTCTGTTAGTATTTGCTTTATATATTTAGGTGCTCTTGTATTGGGTATGTATATGTTAATGAGTGTAATATCCTTTTCTCGTATTGATCCCTTTATTATTATATAATGCCCTTCTTTGTCTTTTGTTATAGGCTTTGTTTTAAAGTCTATTTTGTCTGATATGAATATTGCTACCCCTTTCTTGTCATTTCCATTTGCATGAAATAACTTTTTCCAATCCCCTCACTCTCAGTCTGTGTGTGTCTTTCACCCTGAATTGAATCTCTTGTAGGCAGTATATTGAAGGGTCTTTTTTTTTTTTAAATCCAATGAGCCACCCTATGTCTTTTGATCAGAGCATTTAATACATTGTCATGTAAAGTAATTATTGATAGGTATGTACTTATTGCCACTTTATTCCTTGCTTTCCAGTTGTTTTTATAGTTCTTCTTTGTTCATTTATTCTTCTTTTTGTTTTTCCCATTGTGGTTTGATGATTTTCTTTTGTAGTCTCCTTGAGTTCCTTTCTTTTTGGTTTTTGTGTATCTCTTGTCAGTTTTTGATTTGAGGTTACCATGAGGTTCATATATGTTGACCTATAATTATATCTACTTACTTTAAACTGATAATCATTTAAGTTCAAACACATTTTAAAAGATCTACAGTTTTTACTCTTCTCCCTGACATTTTGTGATTTTGATGTCATAGTTTACATCTTCATGCTTATCCCTTTACTGTTTATTGTAGTTACAGTTGCTTTTACTTTTTTTTTTTTTGTTTTTTAATCTACATGCTATCTTATTTAAGTGATTTTCAATCATTATTATATATTTGCCTTTCCAATTGGGATTTTCTCTCTCTCTCTCTCTCTCTCTTTTTTTTTTTTTTAATAGAGAATTAGAGTCTCACTTCTTTTCCATTTAGAGGAAACCCTTCAACATTTCTTTTAGTGTAGTTTTCATATTGTTGAATTGTTTTAGTTTTTGCTTATCTGAGAAATTCTTTATCCTTTTATTCTTTTTTTAAAATATGTTCTTTTGCTTTTTAAATTTTATTTATTTATTTTATTTATAAATTTTTAATTTATTATTTATTTATTTATTTATTTTTTTGGCTGTGCTGGGTCTTTGTTGCGGCATGAGGGCTCTTTGTTGAGGCGCGTGGGCTTCTCTCTAGTTGTGGTGTGAGGGCTTCTTTAGTTGTGGCATGCAGGCTCTAGAGCACATGGACTCAGTAGTTGTGGCATGCAGGCTTAGTTGCCCCACGGCATGTGGGATCTTAGTTCCCGACCAGGTATCGAACCCACATCCCTTGCATTAGAAGGTGGATTCTTAACCACCGGACCACCAGGGAAATCCCCTCCTTTTGTTCTAAATGGTATCTTGCTGGGTAGAGAATCCTAGGTTGCAGGTTTTCCTTTTCAGGACTTTGAATATATCATGCCACTCCCTTCTGGCCTGCAAAGTTTCTGCAGAGAAATCTGCTGATAGCCTTATGGGAGTTCCCTTGTATATGACTCTCTGTTTTTCTCTTGCTGCTTTTAAAATTCTCTCTTTGACTTCTGCTATTTGGATTATGATATGTCTTAGTGTGGATCTGTTTGGGTTCATCTTTTTGGGGACCCTCTGTTCTTTCTGTACTTTTATATCTGTTTCCTTCTTTAGGTTTGGGAAGTTTTCAGCCATAATTTCTTCAAATACATTTTTTGATCCCCTTCTCTCTCTCTCTCTCTTCTTCTGGAACCCCTATCATGCATATGTTGGCATGTTTTATATTATCCCATAGATCTCATATGTTGCTTTTTAAAAATTTGTCTTTCTGTCTGCTGTTCTAATTGGGTGATTCCCATTATTCTGTCTTCCAGATCACTTATGCATTCTTTTGTGTCATTGAATCAGCTGTTCATTGCTTCTAGAGTACTTTTTATCTCAGGAATTGAATTATCTATTTTTGATTGAGTTCTCTTTATAGTTTCTAGTTCCTTTTTAAAATGATCTATGTTTAGATTGATTCTCTTTCTTAATTCAGTTAGCATTTTTATTACCAACTTTGGAACTCAGTGTCTGATAGACTGATTTTCTCTGTTTCATTATTTATTTTTTCAGAGGTTTTCTCTTGCTCTTTCAATTGGGAGTAGTTCCTGTGCCCTTTCATTTTATTTATCTTCCTCTGTCTTTATGAATTTAGGTGAAACAGTTATCTACTGTGGTCTTGAAGGGGTGTTTTTATGTGTGAGAGTCCTTCTGTTGATGTCTTTGGTGTGATGGCTGGATTTATTGTGTTTACCAGCCATGTCTTTCCTCAGGGTGTTCTGGCTGCTATCACCTTGCTAGGGGGTGTGACTGGTGTTGGAAGAGCTAGAGCCTGTGCAGAGTGTGAGGCAGGACTTCCTCTCTGCTCAGTGGCCATCACTGCCCTGTCAGGGTTGAAGTCTGCTCCCCAAGTTGATGAAGCTGATGCCCTGAGGGTCAGGCTTGAGCTGACTGTGTTCTCTTTAAGTGTGTTTTTTCTTCTCCCTGCACTGGGGCCTTTGCCCCAAAGGAGAGGAGTAGCTGTAATAAGTGGGGATCGTGTACTTTCAGAGGTCTGATGCACTACCTGTGAAGGCATCTGTGGCTCCGTTCAGATGCAGTCCAAGGTCATGTTTTTTCCCCTGTTGTTGTTGTCCCAGATCTAGTGCAAGGTAATGGTGTGGAGTGGGCCGGGCTGGAGTGTTTGCTCAGCTGGGACTGGGGATCTCGATGTGTTGGTTGTAGGGGTTCGAGTGACTGAGCTGCTGTCAGAAGTCTGGGCTGCTTCTGGGGTGCTGTTTGAGTAAGTGCTAACAGTGGCTGCCACTGTCCCACCTGGACCACACCTCAGGCCCCCAGGTCATCTCAGCATCCCTAGATCAAGTCTTTTCCCAGGACCTGGGTGCCCTAGATCCAGGGCCAAGCTGTGGTGTGGTGTGAGCAGGGTTGGGGTGTTCACTTGGCTTGGGTTGGGGAGTGCAGCGAGGTGGCATTCACTAGGGCAGACCTCTCTTCACCCTGTCTGGTCACAAGCCAGCACCTGTTGTTCCTCGTGAGTGGAGTCTAGGCTTCTCCAGCCCTTCTCCCTGGCCTAGCCATTCTCTAAGCAGCCAAGGGGCCTTGTCTCCTCTGCATATGACCCCAGGACTGGGACGCCCTGTCTGTGGCCTGACCTGCTCACTCTCCAGGATGAGAGTCCATCTGTGTGGTCTTCCATTTCCTCTTAGTTCCCTCCTAGGAGCACGGGTCTTGATTCAGTGCTTTTTTTCCCCATCCTACCCAATTACATGGGAATCTTTCTTGCAGCCTTGGCTATGTAGGAGTTCTTGTGCCAGTTTCCAGTTAGTTTTCCGTGAGAATCGTTCCACCTGTAGATGTATTTTTGTTGTGTTTGTTGGTGGAGGTGAGCCCCATGTCCTCTTACTCCACCATCTTGATCCCCTTCCCTTTCCTCCTGTCTTATATCCACTCCACTCAGGCTTTTTATCTCCTCCACTCCCGCCAAACTACTCATGGTGACCATCAGTGCCTTCCCCATTGGTAGAAAATCCCCTTCCCAGCCCCGATTCTAATTGCTCTGTCACAGCATTTAACATGTTTGCTTATACTCTTATATTCTTGAAACAATTTCTTCCCTTGGATTCCAGAACATCACACTCTTCTGGTGTCCTCACACCTCAGTGGCCACTCCATCTCAGTCCCTTTGGTTGGTGCAGCCTGATCTTCTTGACCTCTAAATATTGGATTCTCTAGGGTTCAGTCCTTGGATGTCTTCCCTGTTCTGCCTACACCCAGGCCCATCCAGAGTCATGGATTTAAACATCATCTGTCTGCTGAAGACTCCCAGATTTTTATCTTTGGCCTGAAACTCTCCCATGGACTTGAAATGCATATAATCATATGCTTACCCAACTCTCTACTTGAATTTTAATAGGCATGTTAAAAAATTAGTATGTCTCATATTGAACTTCTGTTCTCCCCCTAATGATCCTCCTAATTTTTCCTTATCAATAAAGGGCAATTCCTCCCTTTCAGTTGCTTGGGCCCAAGTGCTTGAAGTCATCCTTAACTTACCTTTTATCTGACATTCTACTTGCAGTGTATCAATATAGTTTATTGGTTTTATTTTCAAAATGCTCAAATATCCAGAATCTGACCACCTCATATCACCTCTCCTGCTATCACCCTGGTCCCATATACCATCCTCTTTCACCTGGTTTATTGCAGCGTCATTCCTGAATGATTGGTCTCCATGCTTCTGCCTTGGCCCCCTGTAGTGGAGTTTCAACATGGCAGTCAGAGCAATCCTTTAAAAACCGAAGTCAAATTATGTTACTCCTCTGGTCAAAACCTTGAATAGATCCACATTTCACTCAGAGTAACAGCCAGAGTCCTTATGAAGCTCTTACTACAAGGTTCTGCACACCTGTTTCTTTTGTTGTTGTTGTTAAATATTTAAGTAATTAATTAATTTTTATTTTTGGCTGAGTTGGGTCTTCGTTGTGGCATGTGGGATCTTTTTTTTTCCTTGCCGTGCATGGGCTTCTCTCTAGTTGTGGCATACGGGTTTTCTGTCTCTAGTTGTGGCGTGCAGGCTGCAGAGCACATGGGCTCTGTAGTTTGCAGCACGCAGGCTCTCTAGTTGAGGGACACGGGCTCAATAGTGGCGTGGGCTTTGTTGCCCTGTGGCATGTGGGATCTTAGTTCCCCTACTGGGGATTGAACCTGCGTCCCCTGCATTGGAAGGCAGATTCCTTACCACTGGAGCACCAGGGAAGTCCCTTCACACCTGTTTCTGAGCTAATGTCCTAATAGCCCCAGTAGCCCCCTCCTCTCTTAATATGTGTGTCAGTGACCTCCCTGGCTTCCAATACTCCAGCCATTCCTGCCTCACGAGATTTTTACTTGTTGTTCACTCTGCTTGGAACTTTCTCGCTCCAGATGTGCATAGTTCCCTCACTTTCTTAGGGTCTTTGCTCAAATGTCACCTTTTCAGTGAGGCCTTCCCTTATCATCCTATATAAAATCGAAAACCTCACTTACCCAATTCCTCTTATATTGTAGTACCTACTTTACATGAAGCAGAATAAAAAGAGACAATGTTTGTATAGATAAAATTTTTTGGCCATGAATCTTAGTACCAGGTGGGGATTTTATTCTTGAAAGTCATAATGTTTTCAATTTCTGAAGCTTTTTACCAAGAATATAGTAATCATCCCTAACCATTCTCTTTAAACATACTGTGTAAAAGCACTATCTGTGTTACTTGAATGGTAGATATCACATACCTGTCTCTGCTTGAAGAACTGACCTTTAGTCACTGCATTCTAGTATCTTTGAACACTTATTATAGACATGGCATTGTGCCTTCCCACCCTGCAACACTCTTTGTTGGAAATTAATTATATTTGTCTAAGTATGTTTGTAAGACTTTTATGTTTTAATGATATGATAAATTTATTCTAGAATTATGGTCTCGTCTATGAATGTAAATGTAAATGAATTGAATCCTCAATCATAGGGAGCAACAGGTAGTGGCAACTAAGTACTGAATGGACTTAGGTAGCAAAATCAGAATCTGGGAAGGTAAGTTAAAGGAAACCTGAAACTGGAAATCTCGAACTGTAAAAGCTATCCAGTGGAATTGGCCTCCAGTTATCGGATTGAAGAAAAGGGTCTAGTGGCCATCCCATCTCCGTTTTACTAGGTGCGCAGCTGATTGGCTGCTTCTATCTCGAGCAACGCCCCAAACCACTTCTCAACCTATTAAAAAGTGATAACATATTATTTAAATATATCTTACCCTGCTTTCAAATGTGGTACATTTAAAATACATTTGAAATATAAGTGAATTATTCATTTACCAAAGAGCAGACTTTTACTAAAATAGTTCAGGATGAAAAGCAGCATATGAAATGATCTGATTGTCACCTACTTGCATTCTAACAACCATATGTACTCTCCCATTCACTTGGGGTATTTTCAGTCTTCAGGCTGAAAGGTCAGATAGCATTTTGAGATTTGAGAATTTTGAGGTCTCTGATTAAATCCACACCTACTGGTGATCCAACTGGTGATGGTTCCATATCAGGAAACATCAGGAGAAGAACTTTGCGTGTTTGGACAGTCAGTACTTTCTGAAATTTTGATAAAGTGCAAATTCAATTATTTAGAATTCACAAACTACAAATTAAGATATGTGCTTTAATACAGCTTGTGCTTTCTCTCTCTCTGTCTCTCTGTCTCTTTCTCTCTCTGTCTCTCGCCAATTTTCTGTCCTTCTGTTTGGAATATTGCCTTAGATGCCTCATTAGTTTAATCAGCGTTAGAGAACATCTAATGAGCTAGGCAGTCAGTCAAAATTGGAGTATTTTGAGTGGAAGCTCCCATTTCCTGAGATGTAGAATCATAGAATCTAAGTTTGGAAGGAACCTTAAATTTTCATCTAGACTAATGATTCTCAACTAGAGTTGCACAGTAGAATTATCTGGGGAGTATTTTAAAATACTGATGTCCTAGACCAACTGAAACCAAGTTTCTTGGGATTGTGCCTAAGCGTCTGTATTAAAACAAAAACAAAACCCTAGGTGTTTTTACTATGCAGCCAGGGTTGAGAGCCATGACCTAAGTAAACTCACTTGATGCTTGGATCTCCTCTGCATCGTTGTCACTGCACCAAACTTGGCTGGTCTCTGTTAGATACTTCCGAGGAAGAAGTGCTCATTATCTAAAGAAGAGCTCTGTAGGAAGATATTCTTTATACTGATATGAAAGCTTTCTCCTTATACCTTCTCTACCCATTGTTCCTGATCCTATTATTTGGGACCACAGAGAACGAACTCCACATCGCATTTCTTTGAAAATTAGAAGGCAATTATCATTCATTCACTTTTTTTAAAAGCCGAATATTTATTGAGTATCTTTTATAGGCCCAGACCTACCCTGGAGCCCCAATACAATGAAAAATGGTCATTGCACTTGTGATGCTCACAGTATAGTGGGGAAGATGGAAAAATCAATGACATTGGTGGACAGCTCAACAATGCACTGTTACCCTCCTATCTCCCCACCTTGCATCCTACCCCATCTTCCTCTTCTCTGAGAAGAATAGCCTCCATTTCTTCAATGCGTTTTCACATGACATTGTTTGAGGCCTTCTGTCTACTGAAGTTTAGACTTACTTCAGGTTGTCTACATCCCTAATAAAGTATGGCTCTGAGGGTGGATTATGGATGTCAGCTGTGGTCTGAATGCACTGAAGAGAGAGTGGGACTACCGTCTGCTTCCTTCCACTTTTAGATTATACACTGATGGCTCATCATGAAATTGCAGACAATTAAAGCCATTCTTCATATATCTGGGGCTGCTTATAATGAGCAAATCTATCCTTTGGGTGGACAGGCAGGCAGAGAACACAGGGCTGATGATGTCAAAGCAAGGGGTTGGAGGAGTTTAACTTCTTGTTTAGCTTAATCATGGGTCTCTAAGTTCACATGTGAACATTCTGATAATTGATTATGCCACTGGTCCTAGGGCACCAAGGACGGGTTTGTCCACAGGTGGGCACATTTGCCAAGTGAACTGGCAAATGGGTGGGGAGCAACAGTTTGGTAAAACTCTTTTCTTTAGATTTTCATCTGTCTGCTAATCAATATTAGAAGAAAGTGGCTTTCTAAGTGGTCACTTCTGGATGCAAATTGATCAGTTCTATTTTTTTAGTTCTTGTTTTTTTTCCTGTGCTCTAAGCTAGATGATGGAGTACATATGTTGATTTCCAGTATTGCCTTATCGTTTTATGGGAAATCTTAAATTAGTGACTTCTTTGACCTTTATCTGATTTACACACTTTAGGGTGTCAGGGTTGTTATGGACCAGTAGAAACTCCCAACTCCCATCAACTGACATTTTCAGTGTTTTCCCCAAACCACTCTCTCCCTTTATGTGTGCCAATTAGCATCTCAAGAAGGGATGCTGCCATATATTCAGATTTTTGCATTCACGTTTAATGTTTCACAGATATTTATAACACAACAAATTTTGCTCTGCTGAAATAAAAAATGAGTACATTGAAGACAGATCAAAGGCCATAACATCAACCATAGGATCCGTAAACATTCATTGAGGATGTGTCAAGTAGTTGGTTCAGATTAGAACCAATTTGGGTTCTAATTCAGGGAAGATTTGGGCGAGCTCCTTCACCATTGGTGCCTTCTCCAATATCTCTTCAATAAGAACAAGATGCCACCATCCAGAAGGCGATGGGAAGGCATGGTGAATAATCACACCTGACCACACAATGTGTGCTAGGTTGGCAAGCCTTCGGGACAGATGCTGTTGAACAAAGTGGAAACAGAGCTCAAGTATCTGAGTGGGAGTAGAACAGTGAGGAAGGGGCTCCATCTCAAGAGCCTTTAATCTGCCTACTGTGGGGCACAATGACCTATTCTAAGGATGGGGTTACATTTTCAGATGTACATATGGAGGTGCTGGAAAACAGGCTTTTATCTACCTCCCAACTTCTCTTACCCAATCCTCACCATCCTGTCTTCTCTGTTGCATTTGACTTCACTGACCGTTCAGATCTGGAAAACCCCTCCCTGTGCTCTCCATTTCACTATACCATCCTGGTTGGTCGTGTCCATCTGGTCCATCCTTCTCTCACTTGGCCCTCCCACCTGCTAACCATGGGTATTCCTCAAGATTCAATATTTAGTTCTCTGATATTGTTTATGTGTACTTTTTCATTTGGATTTCTCAGGAATTAACTACCACTTAAATGATTATATGTTCCAAGTTTTTATTTTCAGCCCTAGAGCACAACATACATTATCAATTATCTGTTAAGGTCAAATGTCATTGTAATTGTTGTTATTATTATCATTATCTTGACTTAAATCCGCCTGCATTTGCTGCTGTCAATATTGTCAGTACTTGAAATCAAGTGCTTCATTTTTTTTCTTTCCTGGTTTCCCTGTCTTTTCAGTGGTACTCTTATTCTCCCAGCCATCCAAGTATATTGGCTTTCTTTTTTTTTCCTAGTAAATACAAGTATTAACTATAGTTCAGACACTGTTCCAGGGGTTGGGTAGATTAGGGACTGAAAGATATGGTCTCTGCATTAGTGGAGTTTGCATTTCCAGTGGGAGAGTTAGACATTAATCATGTAATCACAAAAATATACTTCACTACATGAATGAGAAGAGCTACGTAGGAAAAGTACAGGGAGCCATGAGAATGTATAACAAGGGACCTGACAGACTCGGGGTGATGGACATCTTCCCTGCAGAACTGATATTTGACCTGAGATCTGAGAAATGAATCAGGGTTGGATAAGAACATCCCAGGCATAAAAACCAGCCTTACTAAAAGTCTTGGAAGTGGGGGTGGCAGTGGGAAGAAACTGTGCAAGTCAAAGAAAATGATCTGGGTAGAGAAGTGACATGGAAGGGAGAGTGGAAAGGGATGAGGCTGAGTCAGATCAAGAAGGGCCTTGAGGCCATGTTAAGTAAGGGGATAACACGATCAGATTTGTAGTTTTAGGTGACCATGGTCTATGAGGAAGAGAATGGATGGGCAGGGAATGGGCCAAAGTGGACATAGGGACACTGGTCTGGAGGCTATTGCAATAGTGCAGATAAGGACAAGGGTGGAGGTTGTGGAGGTGGACAGAAGAAAATGCTGGTTCTGGGACACACATCCAGAGCTCAGAATCACTATGTCTGAACACACCTCCCATTCAACCAGTCCACACGGTCTATTAAGTTTTCCTGTCTAATACCTTCTGCATCTACGTTTTCCCTTCCATTCCTCTTCTTGCCACTTAATTCCAGAGCTGTGAACTCATGTCTAAATTATATCCATCTCCTGTTATGGTTTGCTCACTGAGAACTGCTGTTGCTCTGCCTCTCAGTTCCCCACCCTAAACAGGGTCTCAAGGGTCCCAGTGACTTGTCCCCCCTTCAGGATCTTTGTCAGCTTCTAGTAGGACAAGACAGTATGAATTTGTGTGTCTTAAAAGGCCATGGTTCCAAACTCGAATAAACTCCATCATCTGGTGCACTTTGAAAATGTACAGATTCCTAGGCTCCATACCCAGAGGTTTTGATTCAGCAGCAGTTTTTGGGTGGCACCCAGGAACCTGTAATTTTATGAAGCTCAGGTTTCTAAGGACCGGGCAGGATTGGTTTGCTCTGAGGCACCACTTATCTGCATTTCCCTTTGTACTGAAGAGGACACTCGTTTTCTGAGTCTAGTCCCTGTCTTCTCTGAGCTCTCTTCCTCCCCTAACTAAAACAGCCTTTCTCACTGAAATCTTTATTTGACTTTAAAGCCTTCTGTTTTGTGGTTTTTCTCCCCACTGGGGAATCTCTGATGTCTTCTGAACAGGCGTAGCTGCCTGTGAAGGGACGTGCCATGCCATGGAGGACTGCTCCCTGGATGGCTGAGTGACAGGGAGGATTTCCAGAGATTCATTATAAAACAGACCCTGTATTTGCAAATATGAGGTGTTGGATAGAGCAAGAGAGGAAAGTCAGCAGCTAGAAAATAATCTATTTGAGAATGCAGCCCTGATTTATGTATCTACCAGTTAGATTTGCTTCCTTTTCGTCTTTAGATTAAAAAAAAAAAAAAAACCTCAAATAAACATGACTGTGGTGCATCTGTTTTAACGCTTCTAATCTTCTGACTACTAGAGCAAAAAATTAATATCTTTCTTCCTCGGTAACTTAGATACCAACGGAAGGAGGGGAGTGAAGAACAGATGCAGTTTATCTCTGGGTGGGGGACTTTGTGAGTGTGTGTGTGTGTGTGTGTGTGTGTGTATTCATATATATATGTGATTGGCATCAATTTAATATTTTTATGGAACCGTAGCAATAGATCATGTTAGATATGTGAAAAGAAAATCAAAATTGGATCCCTGACCTAATATACCTAACTTTAGAGGCATAAGTGCATTATCAGATATCCATGAGCCAAAGAAATAACATGAAGGCAAGTTTACTTGGTGTCTAAATATGGAGTCATAACTTTTTAGTATTTTCTAATGTCTAGTCTTAGAACCACAGGTCTTTTCAAATGTCCTTTAATTTCATGTATATTCACGTATAGTCAGTATACTGACAAGTGGTTATTGAGCCAGGGCAGGTAGCAAGAGAAAACAGATTTACATTGCCTAAAATTGAGTCACTGAAACCTGAATGAAGAGGAACACGGATGAATTATAAATTTAAGTTGGGGTGTGTGTGTGTGTGTGTGTGTGTGTGTGTGTGTGTGTGCAAGTTGGGGAGGAGGTGAAACTGAGGGGAGGCAGGAGAATGCCTTACTTCCACTCGTAGCACAGGGGAAGATAAATCAACACAGAAGATTAAAAAATGTTAAGAGCTTTTCCCATTCGCCTTGCTTCCTTGCGGTGTCTTTGAATGTATTTAGCAGCAGTGGGCCCTGTCAGGCCACCTGTGCAGCCAGCAGATTGCTCCGGGTTAAATTTAAAGGGCTCCTTCATTAATCTCCTCAAGCAGCCTTTGGGGAAGCTGGTTGCTCCCTTTGGAATGTCCACTGTGTTTTTACCTTTCTTGAGGAGTTATAACAGTTTCTTTTGTTTTAAGGTTAGTGAGGGTTTTCTTTAACCCCACAGCTGACAGTGCGCTTCTTCCTTAGTTTTGCGTCATTCAGGATACCTTGTTCAATGGTAGCTGAGGTCTGTAAGTTGTGCAGCTCCAGAGCACTGGCCACATTGTCATGCCTGGAGGAAGTGGCTCACGGGGTGTATCGTGAGTGGTGCCCTTTGATGTCACACGCCATGGTAGTGGACACTCAGTACAAAATCGGTACAATGAATGAATAAGCAACTGAGTGACTGAGAAAATGCCTTTCTTTTCATTTTTCAGAGACAGTTTGGTGTAGTTTATGTTGAGTCCAGATGAAATAGAAATATGTAGGCTCTGGCTTAAGAGAGACTTGGCTTCAGTCCTGGCTCCCTCATTTACTTACTGTGTGATAAGGGCGAGTTACTTAATTTCTTTGAACCTCCATTCGCCTATCTGTAAAACAGGTAACGTAATACCTACCCTGCAGAGTTACAAAGAAAATTATATGTAATATATATAGAAAGCACCCAAATACAGTCCCTGGCATAGAGTAGCGACTGAATATTAAGAATGATAATCATGGTTCTATGTTTTTCAATCCAACATGAGTTATATTAGTAGCTGTGAGTGGAGAAAGTAGAGCATGAACATAGGACTGAGCTAAAACCTGTATCAACTAAAGGCAGGGCTTGTGTCTCTTGTTCACATGTGTAGCTCCCAGTCTGTTCCTATCATAGGGATGGATAGTGCATGAATTATTATATAAGTTACTATTATGAGCTTGCAACATATTTCTTTGTTGAAATGTAAAAAATTAGTTGAGAATTACTGGTTCAGTATTGTGCAACGCTATGGATGTGCATTTTATCATACATTAGCTTTGGCCTGTGGTAATACAACCAACTAGAAAGAATGTACAACGGGGTTCTGATATTAAACTCTGAGCATTCCACACAAGTATGGCTGAGAGAACAGCCCTGTTCTGGCCGGCCCACATTCATTCCTCTTCTCAGTTCTGTTCTTCAGCCACATTCCACTTTCTTTTCTATTGTAATAAATTACTTATCAAGCCTGCCGCCTGCCCTGCAGGATTTATCAGATGTATTCCTTTTTTTTATTATTGCCTCCTTCTTGCCGCTTTTTTTCATTATTTGTGCCTTTGCTCTTTCCATGCATTTATTAACTGAATTAGCACATTTCCAATGTTTGTTCACATGTAATGAGGTATTGGTATTTTGATGGTGGAAATGAAGAAGTGAGACCCGCGGGTGAGAATTTTATTGAACTTCACCGTATTTTATTTTCCAAGATGTGCAATTCACAAAGTCATAATCTTTTGTGCAACGCAAAGTGATACATGTCCCTACAGTATCTGATATTTTTATGGCCGAAAATATAACGCTGTTAAGGAAGGTTCCTCAGACAAATGGACTGTATCCTGAAGAGTTCAGATTTATTTAATAGGAAAAGAAAAAAAATCTTATTAGTCAGAAACACATCAAATATATTAAAAAAATAATTAGAAATTCAAAATCAAATTGGAAATGCCTCCGGATTAATTTTATTAAATAGTCTTAGTCAAGGTTCTTTTGGTGCAAATAACAGAAACTTACCCAAACTGGCTGGAGCAGAAAGGGGGAGTTTAGTGTAAGGACACACAGGTGTCCCAGAGTTTTCAAGGGCAGAAAATAGGATTGCAGCCTGGAGCTAGGAATCCATCAGAACCTAGGCACAGACGTGATGTCAGCCTCCTGCTCTCCCCCCTACTGCATTTCTTTCTCGCTGCCATTGTTATTTGTGTTTCTTTCTGCCTGTGGAAATTGGCTGTACCCGAAGGACAAATGCAGCTCCTGAGTTAGGGTAAAGAGCCCAAAAGCTGCCCAACATCTCTGAATTCCAAGTTCAGATTCCTAGGAGAAAGAAAGTGATTGGTCAGGGAAGTAGGACTTTAGTGAATACACTGCTGCCTGGAGATCTGAGCTGGGGGTAGGATGGACCGGGGTGGGGGAGAGAAGTTCTCAGTGAAGTTGGTTTATAAGACTAGCATTGTCTGTGACACACTGTGTCTTGCTTGATCCTTTTCCAGTGTCACATAGAAAGCCAGTTTAATGTGGGCACGAAACAGTTGTAGCTGAAGTATTTTGTGACATCTGCTTACTGGTAAAAGGCTGAGTCTATGCATATGCATGTCAAAGTGACCTATTAGAGAAGCTGTCTGTAGAACTTAAGCTCTAATAATTTTTATCTGACATAAGTAGGAAATTATGGAGAGGGTGCATATATTTGATTTTATATTTATTTTGCTTTCTTTGAGTTGGATTAGATTGTGTTTAAGCATCATTATAAGCTCATTACAGTGGTAGCCTTTATTTAATCGCTCAAAAATGTTTATTATTTCATCGATATTTTCCTTTTCTGATCTTTATCCCCTCGTGTGTTCCATTTTCTCCCCTACTTCACTCTTATCCTCTTCTTTCTTCCTTCTCCTTTTTTTCCTCACTCTCTTTCTCCCGAGGAACGAGTAGATACGTGTGGGTGTTGTTGCAAAGGGGAGAGAAGAAAAATTGAGCAGTGACAAGTTTGAAAGTAGCAAAATTATTTTAGTAACTCACTCTCTTGGGAGGATACATATTGATGTATAATTTATACACAAATGCAAATCGCCATGTAAATTGGGTACGTATTTTAGCTCTTAGATAATGCTGCCCACACATTGCTGTGCCGTCCTTCCTGTGCCTCGGTTTCAGGCAGCTGCTTTGGGGTCACGAGGAGTCAGAATTGAGAGAATCTGGTATAACTCATGATGAAATGTGCAGCCTTTATATTTTCATACAGTGACCAAGGCATGTGAAGGGAATGAAAGGGGAGTAGAGAGAATAAATGGAAGAGAAAGATGTGCAAGAAGACAGTAGGGATGATGGAGGAGGGCAAGCAAGCGAAGGAGAACACGGGCAGCTGCCCGGAGGACATTGACTCGGTCAGAAGAAGGGCCACTGCTGGCGCATCTAGTGTGTGTGTGATTTAGGAAAAGACCCTCCCTTGCAGTTGTGTGGCTGTGGAGGAGTAACGTCCTCAACCGGCCTGGGCGCATCTGTGTGGACGAACCTCCGTAACGTCATGCAGCATCCCTGCGGGTGAGAGACAGGAGAACTGGGAAGTCAGGATGCAAATCTAAGCTTTGCAAAGAGCCCCTGCCTAGCTCATGACCCCCAGGTAAGGACTCCTGCCCATGCTGCAGGGGCTGTACGGGTCAGAGGTTCGCTTTGGGGTATTATTGCTCGGAGACCCTGGAGCAGGGTTGAGTCAATGGGAGACTAATCAGAGGAGACAAGGGTTCGGGTGTGGGTCACGCCTGCAAGTGCAGGTGGCAGAGGAGCCTGTGTGGCTGTGAGCAGGAGGCAGCCTTGGGGTGGGGAAGGCCACTGGCACGTGTGACATTACGTACTGTTGGGTGACACACTCCAGCTGCTAGGAGAGAACCTCCTGGCTCCATTTCACCCCCAGGTGGAGGAGGAAGAGGACTTAGATGGGCCAAGACCAACTAACTCAGTGGAAGGCAGTTCCTTAGCTCATAAGTGGTAGAGATGGGATTTGGATTTAGGCCTGTCTGGCCGCAAAGCCCACGTGCTATGTGTCCTGCCTCAGCCTCTCTGTCACCTCTCCCGCCCTTCCTAAGGGCACTGTGACCTCCAGTTTTCAGCCAGTAGGCTCACAATTGTTACAAACACGCACCTTGCATTCTAGAGCAGCCTCGAAGTAGGGAAGCTGTTGCAGCAAATGTTAGGACATACAAACTGTCATAGGAGACAAGACTCCTTCAGTCTGGTCTTCGGATTTTCTGAAGCAAAAATTGAATTTTGTGCTGCTTCATGCTGTGAGATCAGACTGGGAGACATAGATAGGAGATGAAATATTCAAACTTCAGGGACTTCGAGAGTGTTGGAAATAAGCATTGTCCTGGAAAATTCTGCGTGTAAGTTCATGCTACCTAGGGAAACTCACATAGTAGTATACCATATCTAACAGGTCCTATGGGGCAATCCAGGATGTATTTAGAATGAAAGCACATTTTTGCCCTAACATATACCTGGTAGGGAACTACCTCAAACAATTGTGATAAGACAGTAACTAAGGAGTATACAAAGGAGAGGGCTGGCAGTGGGAAGAATTAGTAGACCCTTGAGGGACCAATTAGGGCAAAGAGGCATGAGAGAGACAGGAAGCAACTCAATGGTAAGAACAGAAAAAGGCATCAAGAGAAAAAACAAAATGTTGAACTGCACATGAAAGAATTAAATTATCTTTCCTACTGATAATGTGAGAGAAGGCCTTTGTGAATGAGTTGTGCTTGCTCAAAATTTAGTTCTTGAAGTTTGTGTTCTCTCTCACCTCTGTACTTTAAATGCATGGCTTCTTCTACCCAATGCTGATTCCATCCTTGTCTTTTTAGAGAACATCTATTTTCCTTGAAGGCCTGGTTTACTACCTTCTCCTCAAGGACGCCTTTATTCATTTGCCCCCTTCAACTCCCACCACAGCAAAGTGGATCATGCAACAGTTTAACAAGAACTGCTTCTAAGATAAGTGGGGCTCTGTGCTAGCACTGACAATAAAACAGCAAACAAAACACACCCAGTTTCTTCTCTTGTGAAGTTTTCCCCACTTGGTGCCACTGCTGAGCCTTTTTTTTTTTAAATGCATGCTACTATTATTTATAATGCTTATACATTGTTTTGAAATTACTTATGTATGTGTCTCTGTCTCCTATTAGATGTGAGTCCTTGAGGGCAGTCACTGTGTCTTAATCAAGTTTTTATCCTCAGTACCTACCCGAGTGCCTGGAATATAGTATAATAGTAACTATACATGCATATATATAATAAATGAACACTCTTTGTATTTTTACCTTTTATAAATTTGCAGGCTTTGAACATGTTCTCACTCATTCTTCATCTTCCAATACTTCCATTTTCATAAAGAAGAGCCTCCCAGAGGAATTATTTAGTCCCTTCTACAGACTTTTTTGAGATCTAATATCTATCTTGAGGAGATCAACCCAAACTGGGGCGGAATGATTGTGGTGGGTGGCATTAAAATGAGTTCATTTTATTTCACATGTCCATTATCTGAAACCTCAGATTTACAAAAAATATGCATTATTGAGAATTGTTTAATTTTTCATCAAAGGATTCTTTTATTTGGCAAGTTCTTCTAGTACATTTGAAATGTGATTCTGTTTACAGAACATTGATTTACAAATAGCCTTATCAGCAGCATATCTATTGTTTGAAATATATAACAGCAATATATGGGCACAGGATGAATGATAAGTTAATTAAGAACAAGGAACATAAAACTTTAATCAATAGACATCACAAATAAAATGTACTTCAGACTAGTATTATGGCCAGGCAGATGGTACGCAGAGGGATAGATGAAATGGATGGGACAGATGAGGGGGTGGGAGGACAAGGTGCAAAGAGAGAAAGTCAAGATGAAGAAAAGGGGGTAACAGGAAATGAGAGGGGGTGGGGTAAAATAGAGGCATGAGGTGGGGAGAGAAGAAAAATCGAGAGAGTAGGATTAGAGGAGTCCAAGAAGGGTCAGCTAGAGACGTGAGGGGCAGAGAGAGTTGGGGCATTGACACAGAGGTGGACAAAACTGAAGCAGATAGAAAAAAAGGCAGAGGGAAGGAGAGAGGCAAAAGGAGAGAGAGTGGGGGGCTAAGTGTGTATCCATTTGTTAGACAAAACTGTATACTTGCCGGGTCATTTTGGAACTAATATGGGGCTGGTGGGGTTAATGAATTCCTTCAGCCATTCATCCCTTTGATAGACATTTATGGAACATGAACCAAATGCTGGGCACTCTTCCGGGTGTGGGGATAGAGTAGTTATCACAAGGAGAAGACCCTTGCCCTCAGAGTTCAAGTTTAGGATTGGCGATGGTGATGGCTTTCGACTCCTCTCATTCCTCAGCTACAGCAGTGGGATTTGGGCCTGTGTTCATAGTAGGGTGCATTGTCTTGCACCATCTGTTACACTGTAGGTCTGTCCTGGAGTTACCTCCAAGGCCCTTTGAAACCCTCAGTATCTATGACACTCTGGGGTCTCATCTGAGGCTCAGGATCCTCTTCCAAGATCATGTGCTTGCAGGCAGAACTCATTTCCTTGCATCTGTAAAGCTCACCGTCTCTTGCTTCTTCAAGGCCAGCAGGAGAGAGCATCTCTGACTTGTAGATGCTCTTTAAAAGGGCTCACGTGATTAAGTAAGAGTAGACATAAGTATATGGACCCAGAGAGAGACCTTATTGAAGAAAGAGGACTAAAGCTAACCAGGAGGACATATCTGTGATTAAGTCCAAAGAAACACTGTAGGGCTAGAAAAAGGAAATAAGGTTAGGAAGTAATCCAGAGCTGGGAAAATTCAGGGACAAGGCTGAAGATGGAACAGAAAGAGGGTGAAGGAACTCTTTTGAGGGGATTGAGAAGCTTGGAGTTTCTCCTTAATGGTTTCTGGCAGTGTGGGTCACTAGACAGTCTGCTCAGATGAAAGACATAGCGTCAGGCACAGACAGTTCCAATTTGGTATGTAGAGATCTCAGAGTAATAAAATGATAGAGTAAGAATTACTCTTATGCCGACCAAGAGAGACTCTTGGGGTATAATCTGAAAGCAGCATTGCTCCCTGCCCATTAATCCCCACACTGTGGGGCTAGTTGTCCTTCCATTCCGTTTCTTGATAACCAGGACAGCTAGGACACTTACACACACACACACACACACACACACACACACACACACACACACCACAAATGCAATTCCAGGTAATAACAAAATCGTTAATCCTTGTGTATATCCTCTCCCAGTTAGTCAAGCTGCAGCCTGACCGCTTGCAAAGGGACAGAGGGTGTGGTCAGCGCTTTTCCTTTTTTTCCCCGTCTAGTAATTTAACCCATCCTCCCTCATCTAGTTAACCATAGTTTGGACCTTCATGGAGTAGTGTGTGTAGGGTGATATATTAGTTTTCTATTGCGATGAAACAAACTGCTACAAGTTTAGTGGCTTAAAGTG
Source organism: Balaenoptera physalus (assembly GCF_965194825.1). NCBI lineage: Eukaryota > Metazoa > Chordata > Mammalia > Artiodactyla > Balaenopteridae > Balaenoptera > Balaenoptera physalus. The sequence continues at coordinate 81,430,314 of NC_138891.1, forward strand.
GCACCCATTCATGATCTCCCAGTTCCTCTGCATCAGGGGTGTGGGCACAGCTGGGTCCTTTGCTCAGCATCTCACAAGGCTGCGATCCAGCTGTTGGGCTGGGATCTCATCTGAAGCTCAAGATCCTCTTCCAAGCTCATGTGCTTGCAGGCAGACTTCATTTCCTTGCACCTGTAAAGCTCACTGTGGCTTGCTTCTTCAGGGCCAACAGGGGAGAGCATCTCTGACCTCTAGATGCTCTTTAAAAGGGGGGCTCACATGATTAGGTCAGGCCAACCGAGGAGAGTCTCCCTTTAGATTACTTAAAGTCAGCTGATTAGGGACGTTAATCACATTTACAAAATCTCTTCACCTTTGCTTATTTTGTTGTTTAGAAGCAAGGCACAGGTTCTGTCCAGTCAAGGAGAGGGGGTCACACAAAAGTGTGGCTACCAGGGGGCAGGAATCATGGAGGCCATGTTAGAAATCTGCCTACTACAGGTACAGAGAAAATTTTCCACTTAATAAATATTGCTATGAGCTGGTATCAGTGCTTTTGGGGATTGACAAAGGTTTGCAGCTGACTCTGTCTCATTAGCCATCCTGATAGGCTTTTGGAAATGCCCCCAGTACCTTTTCCTGCACCCCCCATCATAGGGGTTCTTTCACCTGAGGTTTCCTTGACACATCCAAATGCACTTGTATTCCAGCTCAGGCCCCTGGCCTATGCCTGGCCACCTGCCCAGCCTCTGTTGACTGGGCCCCCTTACCCCTGTCAGGGGCTCTTGTTCAGGCACCGTGAGGATTCCATGCAGGCTCAGGAGTAGCTCACACCTGGCTCACCAGGAACACTCACATGTGTACTTCCCTCACAAATACTGGGAGTGCCGGGATCTCAGTATGAGAAGCGCTCTCTGCTCATGTTGCGAGAGGCCAGCCATAACTTTTCTTACCTTTTGGATTTCACAGGCATGACTTATTCACCATTACTATGCCCACCCAGCTGCAGAGAGAACCCGTTAAATTCTCTGAGAGCTTCTGTTTGAGTTCCTTTCTCTTGGCTTGATTGGAGGAGGTGGCGTCAGACCACCTGGGTTAGATATCCTTGATCAACTTGCTGTTGAAAAATACTCTCCTAATTTTCAACTCTCTACCCCTTTATTTCCAGTTTTTATTTTTCTTTCATCTCAGATTCGGAAGTGGGCACAGCATCAGTCAAAAGCAGTTGCAGAATAGGATTCCATAACCAAGAAAGGCAGAGTACACTGAAGAGTGTAGGTGGCTGGTCTGTCCACTCTAAGGAAGGACATTCAGAGACCTGACAACACAGAGCCATCACATTCAGAACAAGCAGCAGAACATCAGGTGTGTAGAAGGATGCAGCTATTGCCAGCAGGGCCCAGGAAAGGGCTACAGGTTTGGGAAAGCAGTCCAGAACCAGGGAGCCATGGTTAAAGGAGGGCCAGACAGGCAGCAGATGGCACAAAAACGACCTTGGTTCCTAGCCAAAACCTGTCCTAACTAGATAGTGCACACATGAAGTGATGGGTGAAAATTGAAAATTAGTAAGGAACATCATTATTTGTGCCTTTGTACTTGCATTTCTTTAAAATTTTTACTAATAACTTATTTAACTGAGCATAGTAATAAAAGTTCTGTGTTAATTACTGTAGGAAATACACAGATGAGCTTTCAAAGAGTTTATGGGTTTAAGATAAATATATAAAAAGCCATAGTAAAGATTGAATATAGTTGTAAAGAACCTCTATCCTGTTTTGATATGTTGATATTTAGTCTAAGGTTAAACATATTATTATTAATCATAATGGAGATGTTCACCAAACCACGTACCTAATACACACAAGTAACTTTTTTTCTTAATTAACAGACTATATTTTAGGGTAGTTTTAGGTTTACAGAAAAATTGAGCAGAAAGTACAGAGAGTTCCCAAATACTCCCAGTAACTACTTTTTAAAGTTTCTGATTTTTAGTTGTTCTAATTATTATAACTTAAATTATCACTAATACTTCCTTTTCTTGATTTATTAATGTTAGATTATATTTGCTGATTCCCAGACATGAAGGATGTGGTATTTATTTCACTTATATTTTTTCCCACTCTCCCTTCCCCCGTTCCTCTCTTCAGTTTTTGTTACATCAGTATTTTTTTATTTGCATTTGTATTTTATTCTGTAATGACATTTTTCTTGCTTTGACTATAGGTTTATTAGGAAAATTAGGCCCCCAAACAGCATTTGCAATGTTCTGAGTGTGCATAGATTATCCATTGTCACACCTAGCTTAGTGCCTGGTCATAAAGAAGGCAGTTTTATCCTGTGTCAGTACATCACGAGTGCTCAGAAGAGGATATCCCAAGCTTCAAGGTCCACTGGATCCTTGTTTAGTTTCTTTTCAGCTTTCTTCATTTCTTCTAGGTCATCTTCAGCTACCACAGTTTCTTATACCTTATATTGCCTTTATGTATCTCTTTTTAATTTTTTGGGGATAGCTTTTAGTGTATTTTTTTTTCGCATAGGGCACATGAATTTTCTGAACCCTCAATGTCAGAAAATGCCTTTATTTTGCCCATACATATTAAATATGTATGGGACTCTGGCCTTAAAAATCTTTTTTTTTTTTTTTACAGATTTAAAGATATTATCTGATTGTGTCCTAGTACTCAGGCTTATTGATGAGAAGGATGGTGATACTTTAATACTAAAGGAGTTATTCTTTTTAAAGTGCCTAGAAAACGGCCTGGGATAAGTGCTATATAAGTGGTTGATAAGTTAAACACTGAAAATACTGTTTAATCCTTTTTTATAAATGATTATTTTCTCTTGGCAAACTTTTAAGATTTTTTTTCTTTATCCTTGGGATTCTGAAATTTCATCAAGCTCTGTTATTAATCCTACTTGACACTTGGTAGAATTTTTTAGTCTGAAGATTCTTGTCCGTCTCAAGCTTTGGGAAATTTTGTTTCATTATATTTTATTTACCCACATCCATTGTAACAGTTTTCTCCTTCTGGAGCTTTTGTTAAATAGATGTTGGACTTCTTGACTCTAACCTCCATATCACTTAACTTTTCCTTCCACGTTTTCCATTGTTTGGGTCCTTTTTCTTCATCTTTTGGATCAACATCTGTCTTGTTTTATAGAAATGTGAAACCCTTTCTGCTGTCACAGAACATACTAATTAGATCTTTTTAAGTTCATGTGTGCTCCCTGAGATACCTGTTTTGAGTCAGTTAATTGGTTTCGTCACCCTGGTGGAGCTACATTCTCTCTAGGTTTCACTCAGATGTCTATGGAGTCCTGGTTATTGCTTAAGACACATGATAAAGGGCTGGATTAATTAGATTAATTAGTGTATATTCCTGATATGGTTTCCTCTGTGGTTGTGCTGGTGTCTGTCAACAGGAACTTCTCTCATGAGAGGGAAGTGTGTGAGTGTTTGGGCCACGTGCTGGGCACCTTGAGGTGAAGCAGGCACTTCGTCTGTGGGTGCCACAGCGGCTGAAGTTAGAAGGGAGGGCATTCTGAAGGAGAGCTCTTTCCTTCTCCCATCCTCCTTTTCTTATTCCTCCTTCTCCTCCTTCTTCTTTCCTTTAGGGTCTACGTGAAGTACAGACATGCATGAAACTTTGTACTCCTTCTCTCTGCCCAGACACCCACACATCAACCCTTATCTAGACAATTGCCCATTTTTGTGGGAATAGTTGTAAAGCTTCATCCCAGCAGACAAAGGTTCTGCCCTTTGTGTTCCGTATACCTGGGAGCAGAGGCAGCACTTTGCCGGCTCAGTTGATTCAAAAAGAGTTCTTCAGTTAACTCACCTGATGGCCTCAGAGCCCCTCCCTGCTCTCTGCTGTTCACTGACACTAAGTTGCTAGGCGGTCTCCAGCTTGTCCTGGGAGCAGCACCTCTTATCTCTGGTGTTTGGGTGGTGAAACCCCTCCCATCCCACCTTCTGTCTTCCAGGATCTCCTCAAACTTTCTGATGCCCTGATTGCTCTCTTTTCTTTCACGCTATCACTGTTGTGATTTCATTCTTTAAACAATATCATTTAGTTGTTTCATTAAGAACTTGGGTTGGAAGAGAGGTAACTGGGTATGCTCATGAAACCTTCTTGAACTTGGAGGCTTTCTTTTAACGTACTTTAGTAATAGGGAAATCACGATGGGGGGCGGCGTGTGCTAATTGCTGCCCCTCACTACACTGATGGACAACAGGGCTCCTTCAGCTCCTAAGCTTTAAGGGAGGCATCACCTGGTGACATATTTGAATTGTGGTCAAGTCCTTATGAGGAGCAGGGAGGCTTCACTATTAGCAGCCCTGCAAACCCAAATATCTGTAAAAGGATAGCAAACCTCCCTGCCACTCGCCGTCTTTGCCGGCTTCCTCAGCTTGCTGGCAAGGGCATCCACCACTTCTTCTGCCACCTAGACGGCTGCTGCCCCCGGAGCGTTAGGAGGTGTCGAGGGCTAAAGACCTTCTTACCCTCAGGTGGCCATGGATCCTAAAGCTGAGGAGAAGACATTCCTTATCAGGCCTTTTGAAAATGTCCTTCTTCCTCCTGACTTAGAGTAACACATGTCTCTCCGCCTAAAGTATTCAGCTAGTAGATGATGGGGAACAGGGATGTTCTTAAGGTTCAGGGAAGTTTCAACACAGCAAACACTATTTCCAGTCTTTCAGAAAAACCTTTTGATTACCAACTTGTGCTTGGAGCCATCCCTGAAAAAAAAAAATCCAATTTGCTATATTTTATGGATTTTATTATAGTGCTATTTATTCTCCATCCCAGATAGCTAAAGCCGGTGTTAAATAATGCAGGCTTTGTAGCTCTGAACCTCCAATACAGACTGGGTTTGTGTGCTCTGCTTTCAGTGAATCAGAGGATGGGGGAGGGGACGGCAGCTGTGGGCACCGGCTCACAGCCCTCTGCGGCGCTGCGGGGCGCAGGGCCCGCCTGGAGGCTGGAGGAGCTGGCCCGGGAGAGTTGGGACACCTCGGGCTTCTGACTCAGCTCTGAGGCTGTAATTGGGTCGTGTCCCTGGGCAAGTCTCTGAAGCCCTCTGGACCTCGGTTTTTTCCTTCATAAAATGTTTAGAGTTTGCTCCCACCTCCTCAGACACTTCATGCTAGATGCTCTCGAAGGTTTCTGTTGAATATTCTGAGTCTCTTTTAATAAGATTACGTTTAACAACTCCACAAGCATTTCTGTAAGCAAAAGGAACACATGGAGATAGAGTGCAGCGTGAGTCTATTTAGGAGACAGTGTTTCCCATGTTACAGGCTTATTCAGCCTGAGAAGGAGGGATATGTCCATCACTGGTAAATGATTTAAATGAGGGATTGTCATTACGACTGAAGATCCTACTGATGGGTAACTATTGTGAGAATCTAGGATCTTACACCCTCTAAAATGTATCTCCAGTATCCTGGGTGTTTACACTGGGTGAGATTCGGTTCTGGGTGCCTCGGTTTAAAGGGTACATGGATGAAAGGGAGTGCAGGTGAAAAAGAGGAGTACACGGATATCAGGAAGAGTCAGGGGTGCAGGAGAGGTGGGGAGAGGGTGAGGAGAAATGACGGCAACAGGGAAAAAACTAAGAGGTGCGCATAGAGACTCACATAGCTCTTAAGGCCTCCTGTTTGATGAGAAAATGAGAAACAACGAGATACTGCACAATTCCATTCACATGAACTAAAAATATGTATTATGTTAAGACCACATACAAACATAATTTTAGGAGAATTTAATAAAAAGAAACATTTAAAGGACATGGGATTATTTAGCTTGAAGAACAAATGGTTTGGGAGAGATGTGGTATATATTTGTGGGTATAAAAGACTGTCCTGTGGAAGAGGGAAGATTTGTTCTGGGCAGTCTTTGAGGGCATATGTGGGACCGTTTGTTCTGAAGTTTGGGGAGCAGGTTTTAGTTCAATGCCAAGAACTTTGTGTGTGCCAGTAAAACCTTACAAAGTAGGCCAGTTGGATCTATTTAGAATCGGTAAGGGGAACTGGTCTTGACTTTTGTGGAAGTGACCCCTGGATTGGGCATATTTGATTATATAACGTCTGAGACCCTTTTCGTGGCTAATTCTCTACATACTAGGGTATGTGTAGAACAATCTTCAATGAACTCTAGAGGATAGATGGGAAAGATAGTGCTATGAAGGTATGTATTGTTCAAGGGGACAAAGGCAGTTTATCATCAAAACATCCCCAGGGTGGCGCTAGCTTGGTGGATTTGCAGCTGTCTAGCACTGGATAGAAGCTATCTGGTGGCACTATCAGAACAGCTGTTTTCAAACTTTAACAAGCATATGAATCACGTGGGAAACTTGGTTTTAAAAAGGGCCATCCACAGGTGATGCTGCTATGGTAGGTTTGGGCTGGGGTTAGAAGTTGCTGCAGTTGAAGCCAGGCACCCAGGTGGTGGTCCCCAGATAAGCTTTGAGAAACTTAGTGTTGGGCCAGATGCTGTAGGCAGGGTCAGATTTTGAAAGGGTTTGAATTCTTGACCTCTGGGGACGTTTTAATCCTGAGCTCCTGAGGTTCTCTGCCAACAGATCAAAGGAGGCCACTGGCCTCCCCCACTTGCTCCTGACAGCCTCCTCCCTGCACACGGGAGGGGCTTGGGTCCCTGACTCCCCACCCTCCCTGTTACAGACAGCGCCTACCTCTCCTAACATAGGCACCTGACAAGAGTTCCAGAATAATGATGAGTCAATGTCATTATTCCCAAAGATACAAATGTTGATTTAGAAACACATGTAAATATTTAGTGCAGAGTTCTTGCTTTTGGCTGCTAACGATTTTTTGATAACTTTTAGAGTTTTAGTAACAAAATAGACACCAGTGACTCTGATTACTAATTGCATTTTTTCACATACAGAGCTGGTTGATTGGTTTGGCTCTAGAAATAAAATTAGTTTCCTGAAATCCCACGTTTGTGTTTGTTTGGTCGTTAGTTTCTTCTTCCTAACCTGTGTGCCCAGAAGCCCCCCGGGGAAGCCTTGTGAATAAGAGCATATGCAAATGTGAAGCCGGCTGCCCAGACCCTGGAGAACATCAGGATCACCTGGAAGTATTTTAAAACAGTGGTTCTCAACTGGTTTTAAAATTCGATGACTGAGTTCCACCCCCAGAGATGCCAATTTAGCTGACCTGTGCTGTGGCCTGGCGGTCAGGATTTTTAAAAACATCCCCAGGTAGTGTATTGTGCAGCCAAATTTGAGAACCACTGTTTTAAACATACAGATTTTCAAGCCTCAACCAAGAGATTTTGATGGGGGTGTGTCTGGGGTGGGGCCCAGGGATCTGCATTTAAAAAATTCCCCAGTTTATTTCCAACTCTCACTCTTCTTGGAAACTATTGGTGTAAATGAAAAGAGCTTAGATTTGGAACGAGACAGATTTGCTTCTAATTTCTGTTCTGCCACTTATTAGCTGGCAACTTACTGCCTTGGGCAAGTCCACTAACCTCTCTAAGCTGTTTCTGCATCTGTCAGTGAGGGATAATACGGATCGACCTCACAGCTCCATAGTGGACACCTGTGAATCACTGAAAAGATTCTCTAATCCTGGGCTTCTCAAGCTTTAATGCGCACATTGCATGCAGGTCACCTGGGGGTTGTGTTTAAATGAGGATCTGATGAGGGGCCAGGGATGCTGCGTTTCTAACCAGCTCCCAGGTCATTCGCTGCTGCCTGCCCGCAGGTTGAGCACCGAGGGCTTTGTGCACAGTGAAAACTCGGGGCCCTTTGCTGAAACAGCGGTAAGAAAGTGTTGTTAAAGGTACTAAAATATAGAGCTTTTTCCTTCTTCCAGGGTCTCACTTTCAGCTTGTCATGGTGTGTTTTGTTATTTAATGTAGCACTATGTAAAGGAAAACTAAAGTTTTAAAATATTGGCATGAAATTTGCCATTTAGCTTTAAATTGTACAATGTCACTTTTAAATACAAATGTAAGAACATTGAACTCGTATGTGGAATCACCAGAATTCCACAGTTCAGCTCCGTTGCTCATGCATCCATCTGTATTTTGTTCTCACCTAGGTCACCTGTTGTCACTTCACTTCTTGATGCACTCACAGTCCACAGCGTTCTCTGCTTTCCCCTCCTGATGAGGAAGGACTGCACAAACGAGGAATTATGGGTTGCCCTACCTTCTGTCTTTCCTTGTCTTTCCGCATCATCATTTTCGGCATAAGTGGCTGGTTAACACAGGGATGTGATGTGAGTAAGAAAAGATCTGAAGATATGGTTCCTTGGTAGTTTGTATTTCTTAGATTGCCATTTCCAAAGTAGATCCTGGTGCGAAGGAAAGTATGGTTTCTTGGGGCTGCCGGCACTCTGGCTTGCTCAGTCCTGGACTTAACATGCTCACCTTGTACTTGCTTTGAGCCTTGTTGAACTCCCACGTTGTGGGCCCGCTGGAACTCAGTGCTTATGGGTACCTCAAATGCCATATGCGAAGGTGCATCTGGGAACAGTAAATATGCATGTTGCCCATATCGCCTCAGCTTGTGAGCATGCTCCGTGTACCACTGGATTTCATTTACAAAACACAAGTTGAAAGGTAAAATTATTAAGCATTTCAAAACAGCAGAGGATCAAACCAAGTGTGACCATCGTGAGTGAAGGGCCCTGTGTGGCGGCATAGGTCTCACACTCGTGAAGCCAACCTTGGCCGTGCTTTGAGTAGCAAGGATCTAGTCTCTATACTGCTGTGCTCTGTCCATTACTCTCCGTGGCAGGCAGATATGACAGATCATCGGGCTCAGCAAATGTTCATTCTTTGACTTTCTTATTTTCCCTCTTCTCCCTTCTGAAGAAAGAGTGGTTCAATGGAAAACCTTTGAAACGCTCAGATGAGGCCAACTGCGGGAGATGGTGAAAAGGGTCATCTTCTTTGAATGTACTCATGTTCTGATGAAAGAATGAGTGACCCTGGGGCTGGGCTGGGCTTGATCTCCAGCCCTGGGAAGAGTTGTATGACTCTCCATGGCCAAATGTGGCCACAGGCCTAGGAATTCCAGTCTCAGGGTGCCAGGGAAGGGAGAGAGGGCCAGTTTGCCAGTCACTGAGTGGGAGGACTGCAGCACTTGCCTGTATTTGTTGCTTGTCTTCCTGCTGCTTTTGTTCTTTGAGCGAATTCCTGTTTGAAGAACTGATATTTAATTCAACAGCCCCCATGGAGTCTTGTTCCTGTGATAGAAGTTTCTAAAATTCTCAGTCAACAAAATGATAACAGCTGGTCTTTGAAACTCTGGGCACTGTAGACTGGTGAGGTGCTGGGGGAGGGAGCACTAAGGGAACCAGGGATTGGGGCTGGGGAATGTACTATTTGTTAAGGATAATGAGGCAAAAATGTGACAGAGGTTTTTATTGCAAATAATAGACAGAAGTCTTCAAACAACAGCAGAGAGTCATTAAACAAAGAAACAGAGTTAAATAATTGTCTAATTAGCAGGCACCAAGAAGGCAAAATTTATTCCATTAGAACTTCTTAAGGGAGAGTCAATAAATTCACAGCTGGGTGTTCATTTTGTCAGGAATACAGAGAATGTGGATTTTCCTGGTGCCCAAGTTGTTCTTCGATCCCTTTGCTAACCTTCGTAATTAACCCAAGGTGAGTCTTGCCTCAGAGAACTGCTAGGCTCAGTTGCTTTACTCAACCATTTCATTGAGCTCTGGCCCAAGTATTGAGCCTTCAAGAAGTCAGGAACCGCAGGGACGTCTACTATTAACGATGCTGTGAGCTAATGTTCATACAGCGCTCCACAGCTTACAAGCCTTATTGACATACGTGATTTCATTGAATTCTTGCAGCCACTCAGCAAGGGAAGCTGAGGCTGTGTAAGTGAACGTTTATGAGTATGGATGGTGTATTAGCTAGCTTGCGTGACCATAACAAACCACTATAGACTGGATGGCTTAAACAACAGAAATTTATTTTCTCACAATTCTGGAGGCTGGAAGTCAGAGATCAGAGTGCCAGCATGATTGGGTTAGATCTCTCTTCTTGGCTTGCAGATAGCTGGCTTCTCTCTGTGTGCTCACATGGCGTTTCTTCAGTGCACATAGAAAGAGGGAGGGGGGAGAGAGAGAGACACACACACACACACACAAAGAGGGGGGAAGAGGGAGAGAGAACAAGATCTCTTTGTTTTCCTCTTCTAGGGCCACCAATCTTATCTGGTTAGGACCCCACCCATATTACCTCATTTAATCTAAATTCCCCCTAAAAACCCCATCTCCAAATACAGTCACTTTGTGGTGGTGGTGGTGGTGGGAGGGTAGGGCTTCAACATACGGATTTGGAGGGGACACATTTCAGTCCATACCAGATGGCAACCACCTGGTGAGAACACAAACCATCTGCAGCCACACAGCTCACTGTCTGCATTAAAATCACCTGCTTTCAGGAGACTCTTACCCAGGAACATGATGTTGCAAATAATTATGATTTGGTTAAAGAACTTCCTGAAAATCCGTTTATATGAAAAAAAGATGATTCAACCATCTCTCATCAGAGGAAATAACCCCCTTTCAGGACAGTATAAATCACTGTATCAGACTCATCAAACCACTGTTGATGCTTTAAGACTCTTGGAACCATTTCCTTGCTGTGTCAACCAACCCTAAACTACTATGTCGGGAAGTTGGGCCAGTCTGAATCCGGCCCCTGCATTGAAATACTTGCCTTAAACCAGACTCCCAAACCTCATAAATATCCCTCCTAGAAAATGTCTTGTCAAGGGCGTATTCCTCCTTATTATAGTAAGTGATGAACTTCAACTTTGCTTTATCAGTAAGCTGATTAGGTGATTTTATTGAGAAGTCCAAAATCAACATCAGTTTGAACCATTGGTTTGAACCTTGGCTCCAACACTTTCTAGCTGTATGATCTTGGGAAAAAAATTTTAACCTCTCTATGCCTCATTTTCCTCATCTGTAAGATGACCACCAACCACAGAAGGTCATTATAAGGTTTAAATGAGTTAATACAGGTGAAGCTGTCACATACCTGGCACATGGCAGGATCTCAATAAATACATTCGTATTATTGAAATCTGTCAGATGGGCTGACCAGTGCCTTCATTCTTTTCTTGATGTATATTTCCCTAAAACAAGGCTGCTTAAGCAAAATAAAATATCATAGGCTTTTGATTTACAATGAAATTATATACCTAATTTCCTCCATTTCAAAAATACCATTAAATATAAAATATCAATTTAACAATGGTAGGAGCAAAAAAATGGAACACTGCTGTACTAAGTGTACACATTGGCTATAACATGCATACCAATTTCAGAAATGATAAAATGTAGAAAAAATTGTCTTCAGGAGGAATAAGTGAATTTAGAGTTTTTTTGTTTTTTTTTCCCTAAAGCCCTCAGCTTTTGTGGGAAGGATGGGGGGCTCCCCTGAAGTGCTTTCAAACACATCGCTACGGCTGAGTGATTTCTGACTCTTTTTTGGGGACAGGCCAAGCCAGCTTGGGAAAAAAGGCAGTGAGCCTAAAACCATTTCACATATGTTTGAGTTCTTCATGGATTTGGCCATGGGACCCTATGTTTGCAGACACTTGGAGTGTGATTGCTGCAGGCTGGAGCTGGCGTTTGCTTATGGGAGGCCTGGGAGAGGGGCCCTCTTTTCACAGAACTGGAATTCTGCTTGGCTGTGCTGACAGAAAGTATTGATTCAACCATATTTCCTCTCCCATAGAGAACCTTCCCTCTGTCTCTACTCGGTGGCCTCCTTTTCTTCCTTCGTCTCATGGCATATTCACGGCCACTGAAAGTGACTCAGATGGTCAAGGCACATCTATACAGTGCTTCCAAAAGTGAATTCTGTAGACCAGGGCCAGTATGCGAACTGTTTCCAGTCTCTGGTGAGAAAAATACAGAGATCGAGAGCATTTAGACATTTTATAGCAGTTTGACGTTGCTGTGAAATCCATGCAGATGATCAGTGACCTTGTCTCATTTAATAGAGCCTAGACCAATACAGGGGCTGTGTTACACCCACGGTCAGTTGCATTTAGTGCAGGATACCTACTGACCATGTGCGGTAGGATTATAGTGGGCTGAACATTAAAACTACAACAACAGCGACAACCACGAAAAGTGTCCGATAGCCAGAGATTTATTGAGAAATACTGTGGTAAAAACCAATTATTTTTTATCTAGAAGCTATACCTGGAATTTCAGCAGCTGCCACCATGTCATACAAGATCTTGTAACACTGACCTGGACACCAAGAGTTCCCAGCCCGGCTGGTTCAGAATGATTAAAGTTTACAGTTCATTTGACATTGTTCTGAATACCAAACTACGATGCTCTTTTAAAAAGTGACTAGATGTGGACAGATGTGGATTGCTTATTTCTCCATTTCATGAAAATATAATTTGAAGCAAGTTTTGAAGCTGTAGACCTTAGACATAGATCAGCATATTCTCTCTAGCTTCAGTACTAATCAGAACATGACCTTGCAGTGGTCTCACTACCAGAGTGAAGGGCCTTTCGGGCTGTCCTTTCTGTAGTTAAGGGTACTTTTAGAGTTAACAAAATAAGCACTTCCTGCCAGAGTCTTACCTCTAGCATTTTTTTTTTAAATTAAAGCAAGAGGATAAGATGTTCTGTTAATAGTCATTTTTTTTTTTAGAAAAACAAACTTTTATCTATTTGGCCCTTGTTCCACTAGAGAGAAACAAACCATAACAATGTCCCATTATTTATTTATTTATTAACATCATTATTGGAGTATAATTGCTTTACAATGGTGTGTTAGTTTCTGCGTTATAACAAATTGAATCAGCTATACATATACATATATCCCCATATCCCCTCCCTCTTGCGTCTCCCTCCCATCCTCCCTATCCCACCCCTCTAAGTGGTCACAAAGCACCGAGCTGATCTCCCTGTGCCGTGCGGCTGCCTGCCACTAGCTATCTATTTTACATTTGGTAGTGTATATATGTCCATGCCACTCTCTCACTTCGTCCCACCTTACCCTTCCTCCTCCCCACGTCCTCAAGTCCATTCTCTACGTCTGCGTCTTTATTCCTGTCCTGCCCCTAGGTTCTTCAGAACCAATTTTTGTTTTTTTGTTTCTTTTAGATTCCATATATATGTGTTAGCATACGGTGTTTGTTTTTCTCATTCTGACTTCACTCTGTATGACAGACTCTAGGTCCATCCACCTCATTACAAATAACTCAATTTCGTTTCTTTTTACGGCTGAGTAATATTCCATTGTATATATGTGCCACATCTTCTTTATCCATTCCTCTGATGATGGACACTTAGGTTGCTTCCATATCCTGGCTATTGTAAATAGAGCTACAATGAATATTGTGGTACATGACTCTTTCTGAATGATGGTTTTCTCAGGGTATATGCCCAGTAGTGGGATTGCTGGGTCATATGGTAGTTCTATTTTTAGTTTTTTAAGGAACCTCCATACTGTTCTCCATAGTGGCTGTATCAATTTACATTCCCACCAGCAGTACAAGAGGGTTCCCTTTTCTACACACCCTCTCCAGCATTTATTGTTAGTACATTTTGTGATGATTGCCATTCTGACTGGTGTCAGGTGATACCTCATTGTAGTTTTGATTTGCATTTCTCTAATGATTGGTGATGTTGAGCATCCTTTCATGTGTTTGTTGGCAATCTGTATACCTTCTATGGAGAAATGTCTATTTAGGTCTTCCACCCATTTTTGGATTGGGTTGTTTGTTTTTTTGATATTGAGCTGCATGAGCTGCTTGTAAAGTTTGGAGATTAGCCCTTTGTCAGTTGCTTCGTTTGCAAATATTTTCTCCCATTCTGATGGTTGTCTTTTGGTCTTGTTTATGGTTTCCTTTGCTGTGCAGAAGCTTTTAAGTTTCATTAGGTCCCATTTGTTTAGCTTTGTTTTTATTTCCATTTCTCTAGGAGATGAGTGAAAAAGGATCTTGCTGTGATTTATGTCATGGAGTGTTCTGCCTACGCTTTCCTCTAAGAGTTTTCTAGCGTGTGCCCTTACATTTAGGTCTTTAATCCATTTTGAGTTTATTTTTGTGTATGGTGTTAGAGAGTGTTCTAATTTCATTCTTTTACATGTAGCTGTCCAGTTTTCCCAGCACCACTTATTAAAGAGGCTGTCTTTTCTCCATTGTATATTCTTGTCTCCTTTATCAAAAATAAGGTGACCATATGTGCGTGGGTTTATCTCTGGGCTTTCTATCCTGTTCCATTGATCTATATTTCTGTTTTTGTGCCAGTACCATGCTGTCTTGATTGCTGTAGCTTTGTAGTATAGTCTGAAGTCCGGGAGCCTGATTCCTCCCAGTCCGTTTTTCTTTCTCAAGATTTCTTTGGCTATTTGGGATCTTTTGTGTTTCCACACAAATTGTGAAATTTTTTGTTCTAGTTCTGTGACAAATACCATTGGTGGCTGGATAGGGATTGCATTGAATCTGTAGATTGCTTTGGGTAGTATAGTCATTTTCACAATGTTGATTCTTCCAATCCAAGAACATGGTATATCTTTCCATCTGTTTGTATCATTTTTAATTTCTTTCATCAGTGTCTTATAGTTTTCTGCATACAGGTCTTTTGTCTCCTTAGGTAGGTTTATTCCTAGGTATTTTATTATTTTTGTTGCAGTGGTAAATGGGAGTGTTTCCTTAATTTCTCTTTCAGATTTTTCATCATTAGTGTATAAGAATGCAAGAGATTTCTGTGCATTAATTGTGTATCCTGCTACTTTACCAAATTCATTGATTAGCGCTAGTAGTTTTCTGGTAGCATCTTTAGGATTCTCTATGTATGGTATCATGTCATCTGCAAACAGTGACAGTTTTACTTCTTCTTTTCCGATTTGGAGTCCTTTTATTTCTTTGTCTTCTCTGATTGCTGTGGCTAAAACTTCCAAAACTATGTCAAATAATAGTGGTGAGAGTGGACAACCTTGTCTTGTTCCTGATCTTAGAGGAAATGGTTTCAGTCTTTCACCATTGAGGACAATGTTGGCTGTGGGTTTGTCATATATGGCCTTTATTACGTTGAGGTAAGTTCCCTCTATGCCTACTTTCTGGAGGGTTTTTATCATAAATGGGTGTTGAATTTTGTCGAAAGCTTTTTCTGCATCTATTGAGATGATCATATGGTTTTTCTCCTTCAATTTGTAAATATGGTTTATCACATTGATTGATTTGCGTATATTGAAGAATCCTTGCATTCCTGGGATAAACTCCACTTGATGATGGTGTATCATTCTTTTAATGTTCTGTTGGATACTGTTTGCTAGTATTTTGTTGAGGATTTTGGCATCTGTGTTCATCAGTGATATTGGCCTGTAGTTTTCTTTCTTTGTGACATCTTCATCTGGTTTTGGTATCAGGGTGATGGTGGTCTCATAGAATGAGTTTGGGAGTGTTCCTCCCTCTGCTATATTTTGGAAGAGTTTGAGAAGGATAGGTGTTAGCTGTTCTCTAAATTTTGATAGAATTTTCCTGTGAAGCCATCTGCTCCTGGGCTTTTGTTTGTTGGAAGATTTATTTGTAATCACAGTTTCAATTTCAGTGCTTGTGATTGGTCTGTTTATATTTTCTGTTTCTTCCTGGTTCCATCTCAGAAGGATGTGCTTCTCTAAGAATTTGTCCATTTCTTCCAGGTTGTCCATTTTATTGGCATAGAGTTGCTTGTAGTAATCTCTCATGATCCTTTGTATTTCTGCAATGTCAGTTGTTACTTCTCCTTTTTCACTTCTAATCCTACTGATTTGAGTCTTCTCCCTTTTTATTGCGGTGAGTCTGGCTAATGGTTTATCAATTTTGTTTATCTCCTCAAAGAACCAGCTTTTAGTTTTATTGATCTTTGCTATCATTTCCTTCATTTCTTTTTCATTTATTTCTGATCTGATCTTTATGATTTCTTTCCTTCTGCTAACTTTGGGGTTTTTTTGTTCTTCTTTCTCTAAATGCTTTAGGTGTAAGGTCAGGTTGTTTATTTGAGATTTTTCTTGTTTCTTGAGGTAGGTTTGTATTGCTGTAAACTTCCCTCTTAGAGCTGTTTTTGCTGCATCCCATAGGTTTTGGGTTGTCGTGTTTTCATTGTCACTTGTTTCTAGGTATTTTTTGATTTCCTCTTTGATTTCTTCAGTGATCTCTTGGTTATTTAATAGTATATTGTTTAGCCTGCATGTGTTTGTATTTTTAAAAAATTTTTTCCTGTAATTGATATCTGGTCTCATAGTGTTGTGGTTGGAAAAGATACTTGATACAATTTCAATTTTCTTAAATTTACTAAGGCTTGATTTGTGACCCAAGATATGATCTATCCTGCAGAATGTTCCATGAGCACTTGAGAAGAAAGTGTATTCTGTTGTTTTCAGATGGAATGTTCTATAAATATCAGTTAATTGTATCTTGTTTAATGTATCATTTAAAGTTTGTGTTTCCTAATTTATTTTCATTTTGGATGATCTGTCCATTGGCGAAGGTGAGGTGTTAAAGTCCCCTACTATGATTGTGTTACTGTCAATTTCCCCTTTTATGGCTGTTAACATTTGCCTTATGTATTGAGGTGCTCCTATGTTGGATGCATAAATATTTATAATTGTTCTATCTTCTTCTTGTGTTGATCCCTTGATCATTATGTAGTGTCCTTCTTTGTCACTTGTAATAGTCTCTATTTTAAAGTCTATTTTCTCTGATATGAGAATTGCTATTCCAGCTTTCTTTTGATTTCCATTTGCATGGAATATCTTTTTCCATCCCCTCACTTTCTTTTTTTTTTTTTTCCCAAACAATATACAGTTTTATTCCCAGTCTCTACCCTTTCCCAAATGATGTTAGTTCTATATCCACCAGGATTCTTTTTTTTTTTTTTTTTAATTATCATTTATTTATTTATTTATTTTTGGCTGTGTTGGGTCTTCGTTTCTGTGCGAGGGCTTTCTCCAGTTGCGGCAAGCGGGGGCCACTCTTCATCGCGGTGCGCAGGCCTCTCACCATTGTGGCCTCTCTTGTTGTGGAGCACAGGCTCCAGACGCACAGGCTCAGTAATTGTGGCTCACGGGCCCAGTTGCTCCGCGGCATGTGGGATCCTCCCAGACCAGGGCTCGAACCCATGTCCCCTGCATCGGCAGGCCGATTCTCAACCACTGCGCCACCAGGGAAGCCTCATCCCCTCACTTTCATTCTGTATGTGTCCCTAGGTCTGAAGTGGGTCTCTTGTAGACAGCATATATGCAGGTCTTGTTTTTGTATGCATTCAGCCAATCTGTGTCTTTTGGTTGGAGCATTTAATACATTTACATTTAAGTTAGTTATCGATATGTAGGTTCCTATTACCATTTTCTTAATTGTTTTGGGTTTCGTTTTGTAGGTCATTTCCTTCTCTTGTGTTTCCTGCCTAGAGAAGTTCCTTTAGCATTTTTTGTAAAGCTGGTTTGGTGGTGCTGAATTTTCTTAGCTTTTGCTTGTCTTTAAAGGTTTTAATTTCTCTGTCAAATCTGAATGGGATCCTTGGTGGGTAGAGTAATCTTGGTTGTAGGTTTTTCCCTTTTATCACTTTAAATATATCGTGCCACTCCCTTCTGGCTTGCAGTTTCTGCTGAAAAATCAGCTGTTAACCTTATGGGGATTCCCTTGTATGTTATTTGTTGCTTTTCCCTTGCTGCTTTTAATATTTTTCTTTGTATTTAATTTTTGATAGCTTGATTAATATGTGTCTTGGCGTGTTTCTCCTTGGATTTATCCTGTATCGGACTCTCTGTGCTTCCTGGACTTGATTGAATATTTCTTTTACCATATTAGGGAAGTTTCCAACTATAATCTCTTCAAATATTTTCTCAGTCTTTTTTTTCTTTTCTCTTCTTCTTCTGGGACCCCTGTAATTCGAATATTGATGCATTTAATGTTGTCCCAGAGGTCTCTGAGACTGTCCTCAATTCTTTTCATTCTTTTTTCTTCATTCTGCTCTGTGGTAGTTATTTCCACTATTTTATCTTCCAGGTCACTTATCTATTCTTCTGCCTCAGTTATTCTGCTATTTATTCCTTCTAGAGAATTTTAAATTTCATTTATTGTGTTGTTCATCATTGTTTGCTCTTTAGTTCTTCTAGGTCCTTGTTAAATGTTTCTTGTATTTTCTCCATTCTATTTCCAAGATTTTGGATCACCTTTACTATCATTACTCTGAATTCTTTTTCTGGTAGATTGCCTATTTCCTCTTTATTTTTTTGGTCTGGTGAGTTTTTACCTTGCTCCTTCATCTGCTGTGTGTTTCTCTGTCTCTTCATTTTGCTTAACTTGCTGTGTTTGGTGTCTCCTTTTCGCAGGCTGCATGTTTGTAGTTCCCGTTGTTTTTGCTCTCTGCCCCCAGTGGCTAAGGTTGGTTCAGTAGGTTGTGTAGGCTTCCTGGTGGAGGGGACTAGTGCCTGTGTTCTGCTGGATGGGGCTGAATCTTGTCTTTCTGGTGGGCAGGACCACGTCCAGTGGTCTGTTTTGGGGTGTCTGTGACGTTATGATTTTAGGCAGCCTCTCTGTTAGTGGGTGGGGTTGTGCCTGTCTTGCTGGTTGTTTGGCATAGGATGTCCAACACTATAGCTTGCTGGTCATTGAGTGAGCTGGGTCTTAGCGTTGAGATGGAGATCTCTGGGACAGTTTTCGCTGTTTGATAGTATGTGGAGCCGGGAGGTCTCTGGTGGACCAGTGTCCTGAAATCAGCTCTCCCACCTCAGAGGCTCAGGCCTGACACCTGGCTGTAGCACCAAGACTGTGTCAGCCACACGGCTCAGAAGATAAGGGAGAAAAAGAAAGAAAGAAAGAAAAAAATAAAATAAAATAAAGTTATTTAAATAAAAAATGAAACAAATTATTAAAAATAAAAAAATTAAAAAGTAATAAAGGGTAAAGAAAAAAAAAAAAAGAAGAGAGCAACCAAACCAAAAAACACATCCACCAATGATAACCAGCGCTAAAAACTATACAAAACAAAACAAAACAAAAATGGTCATACAGAACCCTAGGACAAATGGTTAAAGCAAAGCTATACAGACAAAAATCACACAATGAAGCATATACATACACACTCACAAAAAGAGAAAAAGGAAAAAAAGTACATATCTATATATTAAAAAAAAAAAAGAGAGCAACCAATCAATAGACAAATCTACCAATGATAATGAAGTCTAAGTACTAAACTAAGATGAACATAAAACCAGAAACAAATTAGATACAGAAAGCAAACCCCAACTCTACAGTTGCTCTGAAAGTCCACTGCCTCAATTTTGGCAGGATTCTTTGTCTGTTCAGGTATTCCACAGATGCAGGGTACCTCAAGGTGATTGTGGAGATTTAATCCACTGCTCCTGAGGCTGCTGGGAGAGATTTCCCTTTCTCTTCTTTGTTCAAACAGTTCCTGTGGTTCAGCTTGGATTTGGCCCCACCTCTGTGTTTAGGTCACCTGAGGGCGTCTGTTCTTTGCTCAGACAGGATGGGGCTAAAGTAGCAGCTGCTTCGGGGGCTCTGGCTCACTCAGGCCAGGGGGTAGGAAGGGGTACGGAATGTGGGGTGAGCCTCCGGTGGCAGAGACCAGCGTGACGTTGCACCAGCCTGAGGCATGCCGTGTGTTCTCCTGGGGAAGTTGTCCCTGGATCACGCGACCCTGGCAGTGGCGGGCTGCACAGGCTCCTGGGAGGGGAGGTGTGGATAGTGACCTGTGCTCGCACACAGTCTTCTTGGTGGCTGCAGCAGCAGTCTTAGCGTTTCATGCCCGTCTCTGTTGTCTGCGCTGATAGCCGCGCAGCCGCGTCTCACGCCCATCTCTGGAGCTCATTTAGGCGGTGCTCTGAATCCCCTCTCCTCGTGCACCCCGAAACAATGGTCTCTTGCCTCTTAGGCAGTTCCAGACTTTTTCCTGGACTCCCTCCCGGCTAGCTGTCTCTCACTAGCCCCCTTCAGGCTGTGTTCACGCACCCAACCCCAGTCCTCTCCCTGGGATCTGACCTCTGAAGCCCAAGCCTCAGCTCCCAGCCCCAGCCTGCCCACGCGGGTGAGCAGACAAGCCTCTTGGTCTGGTGAGTGCTGGTCAGCACCGATCGTCTCTGCAGGAATCTCTTCGCTTTGCCCTCCCCACCCCTGTGGCTGTGCTCTCCTCCGTGACTCTGAAGCTTCCCCCCCGCCACCCCCTGTCTCCGCCAGTGAAGGGGCTTCTTAGTGTGTGGAAACTTTTCCTCCTTCACAGCTCCCTCCCAGACGTGCAGGTTGTGTCCCTATTCTTTTGTCTCTTTTTTCTTTTGACCTACCCAGGTACTTGGGGAGTTTCTTGCCTTTTGGGAAGTCTGTGGTCTTCTGCCAGATTAACACTGCAACTGGTAGACTGAGTAAAGCACATTATCCTTCCCAGCGTGGTCTCATCCAATCCATCGAAGGTCTGAATAGAAAAAAAGCCTGAGTAAGGAAGAACTTGTTCTGTCTGACTGTCTTCAAGCTGGGACATTGATCTTCTTCTGTCTTCAGATTTGGATTCAGGTTTGAACTGTATAACCACCTTCCTGGGTCTCCAGCTTGCTGACTTCTCAGCTTCCATAATTGTGTGAGCCAATGCTTTATAAGAAATCTCCTTTCTTGGAATAGGAATGTGTACTAGTATCTGTATCTGTATAACTATATATTTATGGATTCTGTTTCTCTGGAGAACCCTGTATTCATGGAGCATGTTTTAGAGGCTATAGAAACTATTATTTTGATTAATCAGTGCAGTTCATCAGCTCTTTATTAAACATCTGTTAGACTCAAAGCAATGAAATATACTAAGTGCTATGAGGACCACAAAGGTAAAGAAGTTTCCAGCCTTAGGGTATGTTTTTAAACTTGCTCTTAAACTATCATAAGGCAGGGAGTTTTAAGAGCCATGAGAGAGGTGCAATTCAAATGCTTTGTGGTTTCAGTGGAGGGAAGGTCACTTTGGCCTGGTAGTTAGGGGATGGCTTTATAAAAGAGGCAGGTCCAAGTCAGGCTCAGTTCTCCAATGTCACTGAATTTTCCAACTATTGTTCTCTTATTTATATGGGAAGAACCTTGAACTCCTCTGGTTGGTGTTGTAGGACATGTTAAAATCATGAAGGCACTATTCTTAGTGAAGACTTAATAGTCATTCAATCAAATAACATAGCATCAAAATAAATAGAGCAAAAACTGTCAAGGAGAAATAGACCAAAACACATTAGTACAAGTAGACTTTAATAACTTTTCCTCAGTTCACTAACAAATTAAATAGACAAATGAGTAAGTAAAGATGTAGAAGACCTAGTAAATGTAATTAACAAGGTAGACCTAACTGATATAGCTGCATCAATCTATAGTGTACCATACTCCGAAAACAGAGAAAACGCTTTCTGAACATGTGCTGTGGAACATTTGCAAAAGTGGAACTATGTTGGCCCTAAAGAAAGATTCCAGACATTTTCAGAGCCACAGACATTCTCAGAATCCAATACAATAATATTAAAGATTAATTACCAAAATAGAAAACAAAGATTTCTACCACCTGTACAGTACTATTTGGCCCTCTTTCCCCTTGTTAAGGAAGACACTGGCTGCCCATGCATCCCAGGGATTTGATTGTGGGGCTCAGTCTTTTGGCGGTATCACGAGCCATCTATACTTTCCTCCTGCCCTTTCTGTTTCTCTTGTACTTGATGTGAGAAGGCCCTGGACTGGGGGTCATGCTACCTGAGTTCTTGTCTGCTGCTGTACATTTCTGCTACTAACTTGAGTATTCTCAGGTCAGAGTCTCAAACAATTGGAGCCTCAGTTTCCTCTTCTACAAAATGAGGGAGGTTGGATTTGATAATTTCTGAAATCTCTTACAGAGATAATGACTTAAGAGTCAATGTCTTTTGCTAGTCAGTGTCTTGTTCCCTGTAGCTCCAGTGATTGCCCTGCACTATACTCTCTGCCCTAGGGTTGGGTCAGGTAGTCAGCCAGAGAACACCGTGACCTTGGATTTCTTTGGAGACTTGGCTAAAACTGGTTCTTAAAGTTTCATCAGTGTATCTTTTTCCTTGAACATTTGTGTGCAAATATTTTTTGTTTGGTTTGTTGTGCTGATTGACAGTGAGTTCAGTAGGAGCTGAGCCAAACTCTCAGTGCTTCTTTTACAAAGTATGAAATGCATTATCATTTTCCTTTCTTGAATCCTGCTTCCTTCTGCCCATTTTCTTCTGAGTTCAGAGCTACTAGGATTGATTAGAATGACCATCCATTCCAGATTGTGCTTCTGCCGTATCTAAAGGATAGTCTTAAATATATGATCTGTTTGGGGCTTTCTCAAGAGTTAGTCCACAGACAGTAGATCTACTACCAAAAAGTTAAAAAAAAAAAAAAAAAAAAAAAGCAAAAAACCCAAACAACCTTCTTTCCTGTATGCATGGAGAGCTTGAGTAATTTGAGGAGAAGGCAAATTTGCAGACATTGACCTACAAGGAAGTAGTTCTTCATGAGAACAGAATATACAGCAGCACGTAACAACTCCTTCTCCCAGATTAGGTCTGCTTACCTGGATACCTACCAGACCATCCATGCTAAGCAGCCTGCATCTGTGGCCTATTATTATTACTGATACTAATTTCTGTCTACTGGACGTGGGTCAGAACTAGGAAAGAATACCAGGTCCCATCTGCAAAGCATCACCTTTTGTGAGTCCTAAATGAGTGTTTATGAAAAGAAAGCTTAGTAAAGAAAGGGAACTCAGTTTGCATTTGGAGAGTGAGATAGTTGAAGAGAGGACAGAAGAGAATTCACTTACATTAAAAAAAAAAAAAAAAGGAATGGTAAAATTCATTCAGACTTATGTGCTGAAACATTTCGTGGCTGCTCTTTATGACTAGGGAGTATGTGAAGAGCCAGCAGGCTTTGGGGTGAGGGTGTAGCTTGCTCAGTGGTGGGACTGCATTTTCCATTTTCTTTTACTACCTAAGTAAATGCAGTAACATAGCTGCTTAGTGTGAGTGGGGAGGGGATTGGAGACTTCCAAATCAGCAATGTCAGTGAGATTGTTGGTACTGATTTCTCCTCCTGAGTGACACAATTTAAGTGACTCTTACAGGAATTTTCTTCGTGATGACAATCGACTTCTGATTGCCTAGACATCTCACAGCCACTCACAGGAGAGACAGGGAGCACTCAGAGTGCTCCCATGCAAGGGCGAGCTCGGAGTTTCTCTGGCTTCCTGTTAGGCTTTTCCCCACTATGATGCCCCTGAACTGTCCCCATGAGTGGCCGGGTGGCAGCAAAAGAGAAGTATGACAAAGGAAACAGCCTGTCTATTGTGGACTCTTGCTCTGATCAGCTTGGTAATTCTGATAATTCCTGACATGCCTATATTGGTTTATTACTGCCATTATCGTCATCATTATTATCCTACTTTAGGGTAGACCCGTATAGTCCGAAAGATATACAGATGGAAAGTGAAAATATTTTCAATCATCTGAATAGCGCGCTTGCAGATCACTAAACACAAGAATGACTAATGAATCTTGTTTCGTTCTGCCCATTTTCATCCAAGTTGAGAGCTATCAGGTTTAATATATAAACATGAGAATAACTGATCCAGATGTCTGGCTGTTAGGCAAAGTGGAGTTTATATTACACATTTCTGGGCTCATGACTGACTGGGGAGAAGGAGGTGGTTCTCGAAGACTGATTTCTCTGATACCACCCAGTTACCTTAGTTGGAATCAAAAAGGAAGAATTGAACCATCAGGTATATTAGAGACTCTCTTTACTTTTTGGACAAGACAATGAAACATTTACTTATAATATCTACTCTACTTGCAAACAGGATCTGAGGCAGCCTAGATTAAAATATAGAGAATGGGAGAGTTAAGTTGCAGATAAACCAGGAGAGCTCAGAAATCTAGATGAAAGACAGAAGGAATCATACTAGAATACAGTTAATGCATTTGAACACCAAACTTGGTTCTGATGGAAAGTCAATAGCAGCAGTGGTAATAAGGATAGTCATAAATAGTTACCATTATTTTTAAGTAGTTTTCAGACATTAATCTTTACAACAACTTGACAAACAATAACAGCAACGAATCTAGAGGCTCAGAAAAGACAAGTGACTCGAGAGCTACAGAGTAAGTGGAGCCAAAATTCAAATTCAGAACTGTCCCAGGTCAAAGCCCATATTTTGTGGTATAAAACATGTCTTTGCAGGACAATAGCTTCCTCCTGGGCCACAGGATAAGTTACTAAGATAATAAGATGCTTGACAGCCCTGGTAAAGGCCCTCTTAAAGGTGTTGGAAAGAATTACCCAGTCCTACAGCCGTTCATTAGTGAGTTGCTTTGGACTGCTGATTGCACATGTGTAAGAGGAGGTTCTCTGGGGTCCTTAACTGCTTTAATTTCTGGGAAGAGATTCCAACCCTGAAGGCCTTTGGGGAATTATTTTCTAACGTCTGTTTTTCCATCTAGGGACTGTTAAAGGAACCATTTAAAATACAGCCTGTGTTTTTTCCAGCTCTGCAAAGGAAGCCTCAGTTGCCCCTTCTGTAGGAGGAAGGGCTCACAGGTTGCCCCCTGCACAGTGAATGGTCAGAGCAAGAGGAAGCTGATGCCGGCCCTGGCTACCTGATACTGTCATCCAGATGGTATAGCAGCCTCAAGCCCTCCATGCCAGAAACCAGGATTATGGTTAACTAGGAGTCTGGGGCTCTTGGTGGCAACGATTTTTTCTTTTGGACAAAAATATACATAAACGGTAAGTATGTTTGCAGCCATGAGTCTCTGCTCTGTAATAACCATGTTAATGTTCTCATAAAAAGATATGGGGCAAGAGCAAAGTGACAGACAGGCTGATTAGCATTTTATGACAGAATTAAGCTGCATGACAAATAACTCACTGGTTTACAGCCCAGCAAATTCTACTTTCAAATGCTGGAGGTGCTAGGATGTTTTTGTTCTTTTATTTGTTTTTTATATTTAACTATGAAGGTTTCCAGAGCAATCTGAGTAAAAATGGAATACAATTTTAAGAGTAGTAAATATGATTAGTGCTAATATTTATTAATAATCCTTTTGCTCCAAAATTTCTTTAAAAATTACTATATTCAACTACAGGATTTTTCAAACTTCCATGTTTAGAACTGGAAGAAAAAGTTCAGACCACTACTCATCAGTGTCCTAATTCATAATGGGTTTTACAGAATTGAATAATTCTTCCATTGGTTCTCCCCAACTTTGGGGAAATCTCATTGAGGCCATTATTCTGTGGGTGTTAAAGGGTAAATAACTTCCACTTTGCTCAAGGTACCAATTTCTAGATTAAGGACTCCCCTACACTTGCAGTTTTATTTGTTATAGGTAAAGAATGGGAACATGGAGAAAGAGACAGGGGAGACACCATGTTTAATTCAGCAAAGGAAATGTGTATTAATAAAGGATCAGACGTTGTTGCTGAGAAATGATTCAACAGCTGGGTTTTCTCATCTACAGATATAGGAGTCACCCCAGGTTTCCTTAATTGCTGGTGGTAGATGAGGATATTAGTTTTCATTTACTTCATTAAAATATTAATATCTAAATTACCAACATTAAAAAAAAAAAGTAAAAAAACCTGTTCATAATCTTTCCCTCCTAAGAGAACACTGATGTTATACAACATCATATATTTAAATACAGAGGGTGCAAAAATTCACCACTTCTTTGTAATCAACCAACACATTAGGTGATTGTTGGGGGGTCTACCTTGTGTCTAGCACCATGCCAGGCAGCTGGAAATGCAAGGAGACAATCTAATGCCTGCCCTCCAAGAATTTCAATCCATTTGGAAAGCCAAGATGATTGAATGAAGCAATTAATGAGCAATGCAGGGTCATATAATAAAGTGCTATAGGATGTGGATAAAAATTATGCAGTCATTGCGGTCTTGATTGCATCTGTAATTTAGATTGATAACACTTTATACATTCTAACTGCTAACAAATATCTATTGGATTGAGTTAGGAGATGTTAGTTCTGGTTGACACTTTGTGTGACTATGAATAAGCCTCTTAATATGTATTTTGTTCTGTATAAACTGTGGAAGATGGGGCTAGATGACTTGGAAGAGCCTTCCTGTTTGTGAATCTTAGGAACTCATGACCCTGGCTACTATCACTAGGATGATTTCAATCCTCTTCATAAAGCCTGGGAGATGGAGATACTTGGAAAGTACTTCTCCTCTGAGACAACAGTGTCTATTAATCTTTCCCGATCAGTGGGGCTCCAGACCTGAGAGCTTTCAGATCATGACCTGAATAAGGATGGGGCTGGAACGGCCCTTGGCTGCAGAGTATGGGACCATGATAGATCTGAAAGCACCATCCCAGGGCAATATTGGAATAAAGAGTCTAGGAGTCTTGTCAAAAGTACCAGTCTGCAACCAAATAAAGTACAAGTGGGGAGAGATACTGAAACTTTAGCAGGGGGTCAGAAACAGAATCGGAAGAGATTATCTGAGTTCAAGAACATAACCAAAGGGTGAGGAGGAAGCCTTTAATTTTAAGGACAGATGGCAGAGACTTCCCCGCAGGCTGGCAGTGTGGTGCCATCTTCATATGTTACTTCATATGGACTTGGTGTTTTCCACGTGGGACACGTGGATTCATGTATATTCTCTTGCCTTAACCCTTATGTGAGCAAAGGCAGGCCTTGAAAATGGTGTCATCTATGACTGAGGGCGTAGTTCATAGCTTAGGGGTGAACATTTCTCAGCCCCCTACTTCAGGTCTCTTTCTTACTCAATCCATGCTTAATACTGCTACTAGCATAGTGATTTTTCTGCAGCATATTGCCTCTGACCTTGCTACTCTCCTGCATGGGAACCTTAATAGCTATCTTTGTCAAAAGTTAAAATTTTAAGATCTTCTACAGTATGGTTTCAACTCACTTTTTCACCTCTGTTGGCCATTTCTACCCTGTAAGCATCCTATATTCTGGCCAGATTATGGCCCTCAATATTTTTCAAATATGCATTGTTATTTTCTATTACTGTACCTTCATTCATGCTGATTCTCTTTCCTGGAATGCCTTTTCCGGGTCACAGTGCCCCCTAGGGTTCAATCCAATCTCAGTTTTCCCCTCAAAACCTCTTCAGAGTCCTGCAATCAGGTATAATTTTTCTGTCCTTTAAACTTATGCAGCCAGTTCTCCCCCTACCCCCAACTGCCCTTTTTGGAATTTGTTATTTCTACCTTATGTTTCTCTTATTTCTACATTTTTCTTTTCTGAACTGTGAGATTGTGGCCTCATTTGGGGAGGAATCATGTGTCTTGAGCATCTCACATAGCATCTGATACATGGTGATGTCTGTTAGATGTCTTTTGAGGCCCTGGTCATGGCTCAGGAAGTGGACATTCAGAAAGAGAAGATAATCATGTGGAAGCCAGAAGTGCTTCTATTCAAGGTTCCTTTTTTTCTTGGCATTATTAGTTTTTGCAACATACATCCCTCCCCAAATGCCTTTTGCCTACAAAGCATAAAACAGTATAGGAAAATGGATTTATTTATTATTTTTGACATGCTCAAATAAGTACAAGCCTATCTTGTTAATCCTTCAATTGGAACAACTCGTTTAAACTTCCCAAGTAATTGTGTCAAAACCCATGTGCCTGTTTCAAGCAGATTGCTGGAATGCAGGGGTTTCAAATGAATAAAAAATGCACCTTGTTCCTTCTTCCTTCTCTTTCTCCTCCAGGGAGTACTCCTTCCTTTTTCTTTCCCCCAGCATAAATAGACTGACTTAAAAAAAATTAACCTTGTAACCCTTACTTTATTTTATTTATTTATTTATTTTTAAACATCTTTATTGAAGTATAATTGCTTTACAATGGTGTGTTAGTTTCTGCTTTATAACAAAGTGAATCAGTTATACATATACATATGTTCCCATATCTCTTCCCTCTTGCATCTCCCTCCCTCCCACCCTCCCCATCCCACCCCTCTAGGTGGTCACAAAGCACCGAGCTGATCTCCCTGTGCTATGCGGCTGCTTCCCACTAGCTATCTATTTTACATTTGGTAGTGTATATATGTCCATGCCACTCTCTCACCCTGTCACATCTTACCCCTCCCCCTCCCCATATCCTCAAGTCCATTCTCTAGTAGGTCTGTGTCTTTATTCCCGTCTTGCCACTAGGTTCTTCATGACCTTTTTTTTCTCCCTTAGATTCCATATATATGTGTTAGCATAATGTATTTGTTTTTCTGTTTCTGACTTACTTCACTCTGTATGACAGACTCTTAACTCCATCCACCTCATTACAAATACCTCCATTTCATTTCTTTTTATGGCTGAGTAATATTCCATTGTATATATGTGCCACATCTTCTTTATCCATTCATCTGTCGATGGACATTTAGATTGCTTCCATGTCCTGGCTATTGTAAATAGAGCTGCAATGAACATTTTGGTACATGACTTTTTGAATTATGGTTTTCTCAGGGTATATGCCCAGTAGTGGGATTGCTGGGTCGTATGGTAGTTCTATTTTTAGTTTTTTAAGGAACCTCCATACTGTTCTCCATAGTGGCTGTATCAATTTACATTCCCACCAACAGTGCAAGAGGGTTCCCTTTTCCCCACACCCTCTCCAGCATTTATTGTTTCTAGATTTTTTGATGATGGCCATTCTGACTGGTGTGAGATGATATCTCATTGTAGTTTTGATTTGCATTTCTCTAATGATTAATGATGTTGAGCATTCTTTCATGTGTCTGTTGGCAATCTGTATATCTTCTTTGGAGAAATGTCTATTTAGGTCTTCTGCCTATTTTTGGATTGGGTTGTTTGTTTTTTTGTTATTGAGCTGCATGAGCTGCTTGTAAATCTTGGAGATTAATCCTTTGTCAGTTGCTTCATTTGCAAATATTTTCTCCCATTCTGAGGGTTGTCTTTTGGTCTTGTTTATGGTCTCCTTTGCTGTGCAAAAGCTTTTAAGTTTCATTAGGTCCCATTTGTTTATTTGTGTTTTTATTTCCATTTCTCTAGGAGCTGGGTCAAAAAGGATCTTGCTGTGATTTATGTCATAGAGTGTAACCCTTACTTTAAAAGCTTCTTTCCTTCGTCTCTGTGGCTCTTCCTTTAGCCTCCATGTTGTGCTCACAAGTGCCGCAGGCCACGCGATGCAGTGTTCACGCATGTGTCATTGGTCAGACCGCTGGGGTTCAAATCTCACTTCTGCAGAAGTTCAAGCCCTGTGACCTTCCACCACCTTGTTTATCTTTCTCTGTGGCATTTCCTCGTCTCTAAAATGGGAATGATGATAATCCAGTGGTGGTCTAAAGATCAGGTGAATTGATGTCTGCATCGCACTTAGTACAGTGCGTGGTGTGAAAAAAGTATTAGCTGTATTAACTCTTCTATGTTGCTAAGCTTAGAACCGACCCGTGTTCCAGAACCGTTTAAACTCTAGTGCCCACACGTGGCTATTTCTTGCTCAGATTGTGATCCCTGCTGATTTCTAGGCTGTCTTTCTCACTCATTCCTACACAGAGCCACTTCTCCATCTTGTGTCTGTGCATTTTTTTTCCCTTTGCATTCCCAGACGTACCACTATCCCCCTATTTGTATGGAGATTTCATTAGGCCCCCGATGGGGACCTCCCTGCATTGTCTTAGTTTGAGGATAGTCGTGGCTAATGTCCCAGGTTGCACTTTGGGTAGAGGCTGTGAGGAAAATTTCCACTATAAATGGTACTGTGCTGTTGGGTAGAGGCATCATGAAACTTCTTACCTTTCCCTATAGCATTTCGGGAGAAGAGGCAGGGCCTTGGTGGAGGAGCAGTTTGATTTGAAAGAGCAGATTCTAACAACAGCAGAGAGACTGGGGGAGAGCTGTTAGACAGCCTTGCAAACACACCATACTGTTGATTCTAAAAGTAAAGGGGCTCTCTTTCTAATCACTCAGTTTATATTTCTGAGCCCTCTTGACAAAGGCAGCGGAGATGAAGCCCAGTGTTACAGATTTGGCTCTTGTGATGGAGTTAGCCAACTCCTGAGATGAAAAGTAAATCAGAAAAACGTGTGTGTGATTTATGCTTCTTTGGAAGCTTTCCATTCCTGTCCAGGGCTAAAAGTAGTAAAGTTAATGTATGCTCTTTCCTTTGAGTCCAGTCAGGGCTGAAACCAAACTAGATTGGAAACTCTTTATACCTTTTGACTCAAGACAGAGCGGCCCACAGTGGGCACCGAGCAAGTGTTAGTTGGCTCTGAGTTGCCTACTCATTCACTGTCCAGATCGTCCTACTCAGAACAACCTCCATTGTCTTATTTATAAATAGTTTCCAAGCTGCTATAAATGCAGTATGCAGTATTCTAGGTACAGTTTAATCAGTTGTTTAAAGATAAATGATCATTTGTTTTTTCTGGGATGCAGGCCCTTTTCTTATATAATCCAAAAAAAAAAAAAAAAGCAATGGCCCTTTTTGTTGGATTAGCACATTGAGATTTCATATCTTATTCCTATTTATCACCAGCATTCATTCTTACCTGTCACTCCTTAGTCCCTTTCAGCCTATTTTTTTTTCACAAACGACTTTATTTATTTATTTATTTAACATCTTTATTGGAGTATAATTGCTTTACAATGGTCCCTATCCCACCCCTCTAGGTGGTCACAAAGCACCGAGCTGATCTCCCTGTGCCATGCGACTGCTTCCCACTAGCTATTTATTTTACATAGCCTATCTGTTTTTTCTTCTCAATGAATATTTGTGCTTTGGAATAATTTTTCCCAAGATGATACATCTTAGTTTATATACAGTTTGCATTTTTTTCAAGTTCAATCTCTTCTTTATATATTTAAAGCCTTAGGGTTTTGTTTTCCATTTCTAAGTTTTCATCATGTGCAGTGTTTTCCCATCCAGTATTATCAGCATCACTGGCTAATTTCTTCCTGTTCCCAGATCATGCAACTGTGAACACTATTGTAGGTTCCGAGAAAGCACTTGACAAATGTTATTAATTTGTTGACTAATAAGCTGAAGGTGTAATTAGATGATTTCCTCAGTGGAGACGGAGCAGATTTTCAGATGCAAAGTATAAGACAGTGGCATTCCGAGGATGCTCTTTCCTTTGATTCCCATCTGCCCTCGTCCATTAAAATTCATAGTGGTATTCACTCTGACTCTTTTGCCAAAGCCATGTCATCTGCTTCTGATTTCTGGGATTAGGAAGGGTGAAGAAGCGGTCAAACTGGATGGGGAGAAAAGAGGCTGGGGATGAATGAAGGTGTGCTCATAAAGAGATTGAGGGTCAGGGCTGGGGGCAGCCCTTCCAAACTAAACACTATTCAAAGTGATGAAATCTGTTCATTCAGATTGGCCTCATCAGCGTGGCAGAGTAGAAAAGGAATAGGTTTTGGAGTGAAACTGCCTGGGTTGGTGTATCATTCCACTACCCTATTAGCTGTATGATCTTGAACAAGTCATTTAGACTTGTCTTTCTCCTCCCTTTCCTCCTCCTCCTCCTCCTCATCTTTCTTCTCTCGTCCTCTCTCCTCTCCATTTTCTTCTTTTTGGGAGCGGTTGTTGGGACCTAGTTCATTCATAAGCAGACTATTTCTGAGCTGTTTTATGTGTTTTTATCCTACCTTCAGGCAAGTAAATTTTATTTCCATTTTGTGGATGAAGTAGCTGAGGTCCAGAAAAGTTAAATATCTTGACCAAAGTCCCCAATCAAATAAGTGATGGAAGGTGGTTCTTTAAACTCAGTGTAACACACCTATAGTATACAGCACAGCTTGTATTAATCAGAATATGCTGGGTTCCATTGCAGTAACAAATAGTCCCAAATCACAGTGCATTACATCAGTGAAGCTTTTCTACTTCTCACCCATGCTACCTCACCCAGGCAGCAAGCTTGAGTTTGTTCAGTGTGTCTTTATTCCCAGACCCAGGCTGATAGAGTTACATCTATCTGATTTTTGCTACTTTCATTGCAGAAGGAAAAGAAATTGTGGAAAGGCACATGATGGCTCTTTAAGCCTCTCCTAGGAAATAACACGTATCACTTCTGCCTATTTCATGGCCAAAGCAACATACGTGAGCAAGCCTGACCATCAGTGGGATGGAGAAAGTATAATCCAGCCCAGAGATGAGCAACACATTTTGGGGAATAATATAATCTCCCAACTTGCTTTTCAAAGTGTGGTCTATAGACCAATCGATCAACATCATCCAGGAGCTTATGCAAAATTCATATTCTTAGACCTTGCCCCAAACCTACTAATTAGAATTTGCCTTTTAACAAGAACTGCAGGTGATTCCTCTCCATTAAAGTTTGAGAAATACTAGTCTAACTCACTGCTCAACTGTTACTTGCTTTTTTCCCTTTTCTCACTGCCTTATATTGTTATTTTTATTCATTTTCCCTCTTCTACTATTTGAAATTCATGCCTTCTGCTTTCATTTTTTAAAGGTCACACCTAACATTTTAGCATGCATATTTGGCTTAACAAAGATCTATTCTTCTCCCGAGCAGCACAAGAATCTTAGAATCTATTTGTCCTCTCTCTTTTTACCTTTTATTGTTCAATATTTAAGATCTGTCTGGTTTTATACTCACCAGTTATCATTGTTATTATTGATTTTATAATTAATGCTTATCTAGATTAACCACATTTTAAACAATTTTATTTGGTCATTGTTCTTTCATGTATTTCAGCCCTTCCTTTTGGGTTGAGAATCCTTCCTAAAGTACATTCTTTATTGGTGCTCTGAGCAAGTATCTGTTAGTGGAAAGCTGTCAGACGTAGTGTGCCTGAAATGGTCTTTATCTCACTATGATTTATGAATGGTGATCTAGATTGGTAAAGAATTCAAGGTTGACATTATTTCCTTTGAATGTTTCAAAGGTATTATTCCTTTGTCTTCTTGTTTCTATTGTTGCTGTTGAGAAATCTCTTATTGTCTAATTATCATTTGAAGGTACCCTAGGTTTTCTCTCTGGATGCTTTTAAGATCTGTTCTTTGGTGTTGTGGAGTTTCACAATGGGTATCTAGGTGTGGATTTATTTTTACTTAGTCTGCTCATAAATAATTTTGCATCCTGAATTATGTTTTTCTTCAATACTTGGAAATCCTGTG
This sequence comes from Balaenoptera physalus, assembly GCF_965194825.1. Lineage (NCBI taxonomy): Eukaryota > Metazoa > Chordata > Mammalia > Artiodactyla > Balaenopteridae > Balaenoptera > Balaenoptera physalus. The sequence goes on from NC_138891.1 coordinate 81,463,447, forward strand.
CTGTTATCTTTAAAGCTAATACACTTCCCATTTCTATTTTCTCTTTCTGGAACTCCTATTAGACATATGTTGGGCCTTTTCATTCTGTCATCCATACCCTTCAACACTATCTTAAATTTTTTTTATCTCTTTAGTTCTCTAAACTTAATTTTGGGTTAATTTCCTTACAGTTACTTTCATGTTCATTATTCTTTCTTCAGGTGTATCTAATCTGTTTAACCTATTCACTGAGTTTGTTTAAGTTTTTACTTTTCAAAATTAACTATTTTGTTTAGAGACACAAAAGATATAGAGAATACTGTAATGAATGCTTGGGAGCTCACCATCAAGCTTCAGAAACAAAAACTTTATATTTTTTATTTCCTTTAATTTAAATGACTAAATTAAGATGTTCCACTTTGTTCTTTTTCAAACTTTTCTGTTATTCATTTATAAGGTCTTTTTTCTTTTTTATAATTTTCCATTCCATCTATATTAACCATCTAAAATATTTATCTTGCAGTTTCCCTGATAGGTCCATCATTTGAAGATATTGGAGTCTAACCTGGTATATGTTTTACATACTGACTTTTGTTTATTGAGGAGACTTTTTAAATTTGTTTTATAATTTTAGATTATAAGCTAATTCAGCAGTGCTTTTTCTGTTTGAATCCTGGATGGCTGGGGTTGAGGGCACGTCCCTTTAGAAAGTTTTTTTTTTTTTTTCTTTCAGGTGTTTTAGGGGCATTAACAGGCCAGAAACCTGTTTTTCATGGTTCCTAGAGCTTGAGAGTGGTAAATGCACACTCAACACAGAGACCCATTCCTGGTTACAAGTTCTTAGGGTAAACTTTATTTCCATCAGCAACCAGGCCTTGATAGAAAAAGCTTTCCTGTTATTTCCCTGTGCTAGTAGATAGGTTTTTTTAGTTCACCCTTTCACTGAATTTACAGCCCATTAACTTGCCTGGTTTTACGTGAGGTGACTTAATTCCAACTCTGTGCCTTACCTTATCTCCTGGCCCTGTCTGGGCATAAAATCCAAGGGACTTGGGTTACAAAACCAGCAACACTTTCCATCTCCCAGACTGTTGCAGCTGAGCTCATACACTTACTCCTGTGGATTCAGATCCCTCTTTGTTTTTGGTGGAATTTTCTCTCAGTTTGTTATAAGCCCTGCTCTTTCACAGATGTTTATATTATTTTAGCCCATATTTTTATGTGATATTTGGTAAGGAGGTTTATTTGGTTTTCTAGTTCCCCAAACAGAACTCCCACTCACCTTCTTTAAGGTACTCTTTTTAAAAATTTTTTTAAAAGTCAATAGTACTACATACTTTGCAGATTTTTTAAAGGACTGGGTAAATATATGAAAAATATCTCTCTGTGTCTGGCAATGTCTTGCACATAGTAGATATTTGACAAAATAGTTGTTACTGTTTTTGTTATTCTTTAACATATGAATAAAACATGAAAAAATAAACCATGAAAAAATGTTTTGGATTATTTATTATCATTAAGAAAGCCCTTCTGGGAATATTTCATGGCATAGTAACTTGGATTGGGGCCTGACTCTTGATTAGATTTCATAAAAGTTTGTTGAAAGCCTACTGTGAGGTTAGAACTCTGCTATATTCTATTGGTTTCTCAGTTTTCAGTATAGAGGCATTTCCACCTTTAAACTATGTGCTGCTTTTTTTTTGAAAAAAAAAAATCTTAAAGTTTATATTGAATCATAAGGCCAATATTAAGGACATCACAGAAATTAACTTTATCATCTCTTCATTCTTTTATCATTTGGCTATCTGACTGCTGCTATGTCATCCCTACCCTCTTTGTATTTCCTTTTGCCAATTCAGTAAAAAATTTTTGAGTATTTATAATGTGTGCTGTATACTATATATAAAGTTAAAAAAAACAACATGTGCTATGTACATATTGTTCAGGGCATTGTGAGGGCTACAGGTGTAGTATAGGAACACGTTTCCATCCTAAGAGTCTATTTGGAGAGATAACGTATCCAAAATTATAAACAAGAACAATAACAAAAAAGTCTTAATTAAGTACCAGATACTGTGATGACAGGGAAAATAGCTCAGTACCTGGTGAGAGAGTATTTAGCTTGGAGTCCTGGCTGTGTGACCTTTTATGTCCTTGTCTTCTATCTAGGAAGATACTCCTCTTTGTCTTGAGGAATATTTTGGGGAGGGACATACCCAAGGCATTGGGTAATGTATCAGTTAGGACAAATGAGAGAAAACCCAGTTCAACCTAGCTTAAGAAAAGAAAAGAAATGTGTTGTTTAACCTAACTGAAAAGATGGAGGGTTGCCCTTCACATGTGGTTTGATCCAGGGGCTCATAAAGTGCCATGTGGATCTGGTTGTCCTCCATCCCTCAGCCTTCCTCACCTTCAGAGTTGGTTCCAATATCAGGTTCCATATGATAGTTGTTAGAAACACCAGGCCTCCATCTTGTGAGGTGTAAGTCCAGTGGAAAAGAGATCACCTCTTGTTTACAGCAGACCAAATATGATTGCATCTTATTAGTCCTGATTGGGTTATTCCCCCATCCCAAGGGCATGTGATACTCAGTAGGACAGATCTGAGTTAGAACACTTGGGATGGAGTCAACTCTACTTGGAGCATATGGATTGAGAGAAAAAGAGGGACTAGTTACCCAGATGAAATGTTGCATTTGATTATTTTAAAAGGAGTTGATGGATTCTGGCAGCTAAAGCAGCAGAGAGAAGGGAGGGAGTTAATATATGGACAGATAGAGCCAGATAGAGCTCTGTCACATCTTGGGCAAAAGTTTCAGTCTTTGTGAAACTCAACGTTGCCATCTGTAATGGTGTCTGCCGATAGGATTGCTTGGAGGACCAAGAGGCCTAATGAATGTGGAAGTGCTTTGTAAATCAAAAGGTATTATGAAAGCATAAAATGTCTATATGTTACATGGATAGGGACAAACATAGAGGAAAATGAGGAGATATGGGTGGACTTTGGACATAATAAATAAATGTTTTTAGATGAGTTCCCTGGGGGTCACTAAAAACTTGCTCTGTAAAGGTCAGTGCTGTATTTGTCACATGGCTGATGGTCCTAAACTTTGACTTGTTCTCCTTTCTAGAATCTTTATGCATGCTCTATCTTCTCTCTCTCCCCTTCCTGGAATTTTTTCCTCATGAATATAGACTCTGAGCAAACTTTAGGGATCTAGATAATCTTTAGTAATTGCCCTGGTTTCTCAGAACACCTTGGAATAGATGAAGGACAGGAAGGAAATGGAAAAAGATTTATAAGCTCTGAGTTTCCAGATTCTTTATTCTCTTTTATTTCTTGTTGAAGTCGAAAATGATGTGTTCTGTGTTGTTTCACAAAAAGAGACCGTTGCTCCTTCTTCTATCTTGCTTTCCCAACACCATCTCTCCTTTATATTCTCTGGGTTATAAAGTATTGCTGGGTGGCTGAAACTGAATTATCTGGTTCGCAATCCCTAATGAGCAGGAAAACAGGTTATTCCTTTGAACAGGTTTCATAGGAATCAAGCCCGTGAGCCAGCTGCTTCAGACCCTGAACTCAGATAAATTGGATGTATTTTCTTTTCTGTCTTCAAACATAAGACAAAATTTGGGAAGCTTCCATTGAACCAATATCTGTTTTCTTTAGGCAGTGTATATTTTGTATGACTTTCCAGCTCTGCCTATGACTCTTTTTATCAGTAACCTACAGTGATGCTTCTTTCATTCTGTGTCTTGTGTCTTCTGCTTTTTGCAACCCTCCCTCTTTTCTGATCCACATAGGCCCTTTAGGCCAGTGGAGAGGGAAGGGGTTACATCTTTTCTACTCAAGAATTAAGAGAAGGTAAGACAGATGATTGTGGACTGGCTCTAAGTAGTGAATTGGTTTGAATTGCAAGATAAGTTTGCAGGCTGATTTTGGGTTCCTGGCATGGAAAACAAACAAAATAATCTAATTCTTCACAATTAAAACAACATATGGGTTTTTAAAAATTGCAAACTTTATTTTTAATCTTGTTTTTCACAAGGCTAAATACTTGGTCATCCTGGCCGATATGAAATATTGCTAGTATCCACCTCCTCACAAACCACTAATCCTCATTGGCTCCATGCAGACTGAGCATGGCCTCTCACTCATGGCTGACGCAGTTACATTGTTGATCTGTGGGACTTAACATTGAGGTGAAAATCAAAATGCAGTCAGAATCGTTTGATGGCTGAGGCAGTGGTTTAAATCACAAGGGCTAACAAATTGAAGCAATAATTATATTTGCAAAATTTTTATCCTAAACCCTCTACTTGCCTAGTACCTAGGAGGCTGACCTGTTTGCTTAGGCCCACCTTTCCCTTCTGGAATTCTGAAAGCCCCTTGTTGGGCTTGTGGTCCCTTAAAGAGAAGGAGGAACCTAGAGACTCTCTTGCCCTTCCACCACCTAGACCACAGGCTAGGAAGCTATACTCTCTGAGTTCAAATCCTGGCTCTGGCACTTACTGGAGAACATTGGACTAGTTACTTAACTTCTCTTTTAGTTTCTTTGTTTATAAAATGGGGGTAACAATAGTACCTATGTTACAAAGTTGTTAGGGTTCAATGAGTACATGCATGTAAAATTCTTAGAAGCTAGCACATAGGAAGAGCTCAGATGTTACTTTAGTATTAATTGGCATTACTTTTGATTATTATTGTTGGTTCTGGATCAGAAGATACCCTGTGACTCCCAATGGGACAGACATTTTACCTTCCAAGTCCTCAGTCAAGTCTTTTCTCATATTCTCAGTAGAACCTCTTTTACTTGACATGCTTCAATTCATCGTGTGGTTATGAACACGTACACGCAAGCATGTGCGCATGTGCGCCCCCCCCCCCCCACGTGCATGCTAGCTTTGATAGGGAAATTCTGATTGCGAGAAGCAGAAGCTCACTCAAGCTTGCCTAAGAAAAGAAACTTGAGTTTGCTCATCGCAGGCATTCAAGGATAGGCAACAGAGGCCAAAAGAACGCTGAATCTAGAATGTCATACTATAGTATGGAGCTACCTCCTTTGTCTCTCATCTAACTGGATTCTTTTATCTCCTGTCTAATGGTTTCAGTACTCTGTAGGCATATTAAATATCTGTGCCTGGGCTCACTCAGGGTTGGTTCCTCTTGAGTCTGGTGTGTGCTGGTTTAGGTAGCAATGTCTAGGGAAAAGGCAAGCTGGCTGTAGAAATTTAAGTTGGGGAAGGTTCCCTTAGGAGAGTTTCCAGATGAGCAGGACATTCCTGCACCATTTGTGCAACTGACAGTCAGCCCAGTTTCACTGTAAGGTACCTGCTTTGTAGAATTGTTAGTATTAAAAGAGCACGTAGGTATAAAGTGCTTAGAACACAGCACATAGTAAGAGCTCACGGCCACGTCACTTTCTTTGTGTTTTGGACAAGTGACTTCCTTCTTCCACCTCTCAGTTTCATTATCTGTAAGTGAAGGACTTAGACCAGGTCCTTCCTGGTTCTGCCATAGAACATGGTCCCATCCCACCTAAAGATCAGTTGAGGGACCAAGTGACCAGGGATTTCTCTTTCCTCCTCATCTTATTCAACTTCCCGGAGTAGGTTTCATTGTTGGGCTGCTCGTTAAGTTTCTTCCTTTTACCGGTGTGAATAATTAATTGCCACTATCATTTAGATTCCTAGCAACAGAGTTCTGTCCCACATCTCCTGTGGTGCAGCATGTACTTCCTGGGCAGATGAAGAAATAACATGTGTGAGAAATCTGTTAGCAATTAGCACAGCCAACTGGACTTTCTCCGGAGGATACACAGCATCCCCCTCCGAGGGCAGGGACTCTGCTCCTCCACACCACAGAGAACCGTCCGATGTGCTCACTGTTTAATAAAAGAACCGAAGCTCTAATGAGGTGGAAACGTCATACATGGGCAGTTTTCTCCGGAGGGATTAGTGGGGCAAGCCTCCTCCTGCGATGGCATCAGCTGTGCTGTTACGATTTAACCAAAGGCCTTGCCTCCTCTGGCAGGGGACGCCTCTCAGCTCATCTTTTACCTGCCTGGCAAAGCCTAACGTCTGCCCACTCCTCTAGTCTCAGTTCTAGAATCTGGGTGTGAAAGATGCAGCGGGAACCACTGCCCTCTCCCCGTGGTGGTTGTTAACCTGTATGTGTGAACTTGGTAATTCTGTCTCAGTGGGGAGTTCTCCCGCCATAGTGGAGAATTCCACGTGGGTCAACCAGCCCAGGAAAGGTTAGTGAAAAACTTCAAAATTCTAGACGTGTTCCGGAGGTGGGAATGACACAGGGATATGGATAGCTGGGTAGGGTTTTAGAAACTAAAGTTTGCATGGCTGTGACCATCAACTTGACTGCACCTAGGTCCCTTGTTCTCTCTTCCTATATGGGATGTGTGATCTCCAGGATCCTATTATGTCTACGAGGGGCGGATCAACATGCTGACTGTGGAACACTAAACCTTGGGGGATACTAAAGAGAGATCCTGTGGCCCTTCCAGTACTTTCTCTTGGTCTTGTTCCACGTTTTTCCTCTACTCTCCTGTCCTGTCCAATTCTCTCTACTGCCCTGGTCTTCTTTTTTCCTGCTTTTTACCTTTGACCCAGTCATCAAAATCTGAGGACATGTTTCACTGTTGTGATAGTGATCACCAATACGGGAAACCATGAATTGTTTTACTGAGGATTATATAAAAGAGTTAATTCTCTTGACATCAGGAATGGTGAGTGTGAAGTAAAGAATAAAGAATATCTTCTCAGCAAGTTTGAGGCTCACCTTTCTATGACTGACCGCTCTGTCTAAGTTTTGATGATTTTATCTGAAATACTTCACTCCAGTAATAGGAGTGGTAATGAGGAATACTACTTGTGTGCAGTGGCCTGGGGAGGGAGGGTAGTTTGTGGAAAGTAGGGCTGGAGGGGGAGTAGGGAGTAAAGGTTGCTTATAAGCCTAAGAACTACTTAAGATAATAAACCTCTGCTATTGAAAGTTTGGGATTGAAAAGGGAATAATAAAATAGTAATCAAAAATGTGCTAAAATGAGTTTGATGCAAATGAGATGCAGAGAGTACCCTGGATGTGTTGGAAGAGGATGTCAGATAATTGGAACGTGTACATTCTGGCCTACGCATGGCCAGCGCCAATCTCTTCAAGAATTCTCTGGAGCCTCTTACTGCTAAACCATTTTAAACAGAACAGGGACATTTTTTTCCTTCCTGTCAGTTAGAGAGTTGTGAAATTTTGTCTATTTTGGTGTTTGTTCTATTGGGAAATGGACAAGTTCTGGAGAGGAATCAGGAACAAGTGTTGGCAGACACTCCATTCTCATCCTGAGTTCAGCCAAGTCACCTTAATCCAGCAACTGCCTGGCACGAGAGAAGACTTGGTGGTTTATGTCGTAGAGAGAAGGGAGGCATGTCTAGCAAAGACCAAACTCGGGGTGCCCATTCACTCTGACCCCTGACCTTTGCTCTGTGGGTGAGGGTCTTCCTGGTGGCACCCCTTTGGCCCTGAGGAAGAGGAGCAGCTAATCAGAGGGGCTGGATTTCTAGGCTGCCTTTAGCAGTTGGCGGGGTTCACGTCAGGCAGCTGTGTCCTGTGTTCTGTCTCCCACGACCTCCTGCTGTGAAGCTGGTTGCTAAGTTGAGTCTGACTCTTTCCTGGGGCATTTCCTACTCTGTCTGTCTCTGCACACATGCCATTGAGGCAAGATTATCCATGTGTCCAGGGAGAAGATAGTAAGCGCTTAGCTCTTAGATACAGGGCTTGAGGTCCAGCCCTGCTTTTTCCAGAAAGCCTACGCTAGTCTCGCATTGCAGCACCTGGCCCTGGCCAACACTATGCTTCCCGTCTGTCTGCTGTTCCTAAGGCTCCTTTGAACCTTCCCAAGGGCTGGTGGGTACAGGTGGCTGGCAAAGTAGGATTTAACAAACCCCTGTTATCCTTCTTGTAGGCCTGGCAAAATCACAATGCTGCTCTTATCACCAAAGGACAGAAATGTTGCCAAATTTCTCCTCTGCAAAGGGATTAAATTATTCTAATCTGAAACCAGAGAAATTGAAGTATGATTGGGTGTTAGATATGATAATATGCTTTGCTGATGTTTATCTGGGCAGAGATGACAAGCCAGGATGGTGAAGCTGTGGGAGCAGATTTGTGAGGGGACCAAAAAAAGGATTTGAGACTCAGAGGAAGGCTTGTGGTGCTTACTGGGATGCTTGCAGACCAAGAGGAAGGAAAGCCTGATTTAGGGAGATTTTTATGGGCAGAGTCCAGGGCAGCTGTCGAGTCATGATTTGTCTTTATAGATAAATGGAAAGCGAGTTTTACCTTAGAAGAGAGAATGTTCTTTTCTGGTGACCAGAAGACTTGAGTCCTAAAGCAGAGGCTAGAAGAAAGAAGAAATAAGGAAGAAAACTGGAAAAGGAGAACTATTTGGATGTCTGAATCTTTTCTTTTTTTAATTGAAGTATAGTTAATTTACAATGTTGTGGTAGTTTCAGGTGTACAGCAAAGTGATTCAGACGAGATATATATATATGTAAAATCTCCATTCTTTTTCATATTCTTTTCCCTTGTAGGTTATTATAAGATATTGAGTATAGTTCCCTGTGCTATAAGATCTCCTCCCACTGAAAGTAATGTGTCTTGGGTGCAGATCTTCAGGGTGTGATTTGTTAATGTGCACATGGTGGGAGGGTGTATTATCCAGAGTAGGGGGGCAGCTTGCTGGGATGAAGGATGGTGAACCCAGGAGCATGGTGTTTGAGAGAGAACAGCTTATGCACTTGATGAGGCTTTAGAGAGTAACTCAAAATGCAACCACTGAGTGGTGGAAAGAATCTGAAATGATTTCTGGGTTCAGAGTTTGACTCTGCCAGGAGTTAGCACCGTTACCTGAGGAAAGCTTCATCCCCTTTCTGAGCATTAGTTTTCCTCACCTGCAAATGAGGAGCTGGTCACGTGACTGCTAAACTGACTTCAGCCCTGACTTCCTGTGTTCCTGTAGCGTGTTTGGGAACTGTTCTGGGCTGTGCTTTGTCACAGGGGTCCTGTGTCTTCAGTAGGCACACCACAGGCTCTCTGTTTCTCTTGTCAACTCAGTAGCATCTATGCCCCCTTACGAACAGCTACGACCACCCCCTGCTCCCCACCATGATCCCATGTTTCTGATTCTTTGGAATTACATTTCTCAGACTCCCTTCTCAGCAGGTTCTGTGGTGGCTTTGGCCGATGAGAGGTACTTGTATAAGATTTGAAGCCAGAGGGAAAGAAAAGTCGTGAGTTACCAAGGCAGCTGTAGACATCGTGTGGGCCTCAGCAGATGGCAGACATGGGGCCATATCAGTGGTTTCTGGGCATTGTCCTGAGAATCACCTGCTTTGGTGCTGTAGGCAGTTGAGATCATTAGCAGTGACTTCTCTGTGATTCTTGTACTTCTAGATTGTCTGAAAGCCAGCACCAGCCTCCTTGACCTTTGAATCATCCCCAACCCTTACAACAGTCATGTAAACCTCTAAGTCTATATTAAATCTCTTTCCACTTAAGTAGTTTCTGATTTCCTGACTGTATTCGTCAGGGTTCTCCACAGAAACAGAACCAATAGGATGTGTACGTATATAGAAAGAGAGAAAATTTTATTCTAAGGAATTGGCTCACACGATTGTGGAGGCTGGTGAATCCAAAATCTGCAGTGTGGGCTGGCAGGCTGGAAACTAATAGAGCCAATGGTGCAGTTCCAGTATGAAGGCAGGCATCCTCAAGACCCAGGAGGGAGGATGGTGCAGACAAATGCCAAAGGTAGTCTTCCGGAGATTTGACTTTTGCCAAGGGAGGCTGGGTCTTTTTGTTTTATTTAGGCCTTCAACCGATTGGATGAGCGCCCCCCCCCCCCCCCCCGGATTATGGAGGGCGGTCTGTTTACTTAAAGCTTGCCAATTTCAGTTGTAATCTTATCCAAAAACTTCCTCCAATTTAACACATAAAATGAACCATCACACTGATGAAAGCCTATTTGATATAAAGCTTTAGGATCCAGGAGACAGAATTTCAAATATGGAATGTGGGATAGGTTATCTGGTTTAGTTAGACTCAAATGAGAAATGACCAGGGAAACTTGGGATTCTAGTAGTTCATGTAAAAACTTAGTTAAATTTTCATTTATGTTTGTCCATAATTAAGTGTCTATTCGATATAATGCTTCTGGAGACAAAGTGGCTGATGTAATAGAATGTTAAGAAGGAAATAGCAAGCTGTAGAACTATGGGATGAATGGTTGTCAGTGCATAGGGGAGCTTAATGAAGGCATGGGATCCTTAGAATTAGAATGGAACTTTTGGACAGAGTCTGTTGAATATTTGGACCTTGAACCCCACATCATCCTGAATTTCCTTGTCAGCAGAAGCAGTTCCTCTTTCTATCTTTCAGGTGGTTGGTCTCCTCATTTTTAAACACCCTGCAATAAAAGGAACTAAGGCAGTTAGGAGAAGCTGATTATCCTTAAGGCTTACCCCCACTCTCTCTTACTGCCTCCAGATCCAAACTAATATTGGATCTCAGCAGCCTCCAGAGATAAGAGGACACAATCCAAACTTGGAGGAGATTGCATATTCACCAAAAGAAGATTTTACCAATAGGTTCTTAAAATTTATATACAAGGAGGAAATAATATAGCATTGGATTGGGCTGAATTTATCAAAATGTATTTGAAGTTTTATCTCAAACAACTGAAACTGACTCTAACAATTGCTTACTTGGTGAACATAAATGTGGACTTAGTTGTAGCTTGTTGTAAGTGCAGTTGAGATGTTAGACTTTCCTGGGTAAAATGTAGAGGAATGAATCTAAAGGCTTAGCAAGGCAGAAATGTTGGATTAGTTTTATCATACATGACCCCCTTACTCACATTCATCAGGAGGGCCTAGATAACATTCTTTTTTTTTTTTTTTTTTTTAATGCTATTCTTCTCTGCTTACATTCTTTTTATGTATGTATGTATGTATGTATGTATGTATGGCTGTGTTAGGTCTTTGTTTCTGTGCGAGGGTTCTCTGCACTTGTGGCAAGCGGGGGCCACTCTTCATCCCGGTGCACGGGCCTCTCACCATCACGGCCTCTCCTGTTGCGGAGCACAGGCTCCAGACGCGCAGGCTCAGCAATTGCGGCCCACAGGCCGAGTTGCTCTGCGGCACGTGGGATCTCCCCAGACCAGGGCTCGAACCCGCATCCCCTGCACCGGCAGGCAGATTCTCAACCACTGCGCCACCAGGGAAGCCCGATAACATTCTTTTTACTGAAACATGGGGAAAGGCATTAGTGAGGGGAACACCAGTATCTTTGAAAAATTCTTTAATTGTTGTTCTCTACAGGCTAAGAATGGTACAGGGAAATGCCATGATTGAAATGAGCTCCCTTAAATAAATGGGGGTTTGGAATCCTGGAATGACAGAGGACAAATGATAATGCTTAACTACTAAAGAAAAGAGACTCTTGGTGATGGTAGTGAGCAGCAGGGCCAGAGCAATAATCAGAATGATTTCACATGCAGAGATTTGGGGGAATAGGTCATTGATCTTGGTATCCTTATGGCTGAAATAGATGGGAAGCCTCCTAGAGTCTTATTTGATCTGAATAACTGAGAAACCGTATGTCTAGTGAACAGAGAGCCCTGATCTGTTTCATGAAAAGTTCTCTCACACAATTTCCAGGCTGGAAGTAGTTGATCCAAAGATGCTTGAATGAAAAAAGGAAGTGTCTCCGCTTGAGGAAGAACCCTACAGTATTGCCACAAGTATATACATTGGAAGCAGTCCTTCTGGCCTTCCCCCAAAGGCTCATGCAGCCATTTCTCAAAGACTCTGTGCCCTTGAAAAGTGAGAAAACCCATATTTTTTGTAATTCCTAGACTTTAGCTCTCAATTGATGCTACTCCTGGGGATCCAATATACTGCTGTGGTCCACCAGTCAGAGTAAGGATTTATAAAGTCAGATAATATGTGGATTTTTGGCTTTAGTCAGTCTCAGAGTGAGTGCAGTGCATCCACAACACCACCCTGTGGTTACTTCTCCAGCTCCTAGATGCATAGTTGGAAGACACATTTGGCCACTGGAAAATCCCTGCTTTGGCTGCCTAACTTAGGGCAATCATCATAGGAAGAGCCAAACAGAAGCCCATGGAATTGTCTCTCCCACACAAGTAATAAACCAAAAGCTATATTCCCTTGGAAAATTACAAAATTAGTTGTATCAAAAAAACATTGAAAAATGCAAAAGTGTGCTTCTTATGTCATCACCATTTAATGTGTATATTTATCCTATATAGAACACAACTAGATCTTGAGGAAAGACAATGGATTCTTTTAAACCTAATTAGGTGTGGTAACTCCAGGCTCAGCTAAAGTTTTAGATATGGTCTCTTTCCAAGAGCAGATATCTTCATTCTGTTTATGGCTTTGTCCTTGTCCTTTCTGGTGTTTCTAACCATCTTGTCTCTAGTACCGTCTATGTAGCCACTGATCTATCAGTTGTTTTTGGTCAATAGCAAAGACCACCAGAGGCTGTTTCTTTCACCTACAGGGACAGCAGTCTGCCTTCCTTCATTTACCTCACATCAGTGTCAATTGTCAGACTCTGTCCTATTGAGTCTGCAGGAATCTTGATCATCTCACTAACCCACAGGCCATCATGCTGGTCTTCTACATTGTTGACATCCTACCAATCGTCTTTGGTGAGTAGCAGTTTTCTAGATGTCTTCATCAGCACATTGTGCACGAGGGTGGAAATATCTCCCGTGGAAAGTCAGGGCTTATCACTTTAGGGCAGTTTATAGGAGTTCAGTGGTCTGGGGTGTTAAGCTGTCCCCTCTGGAACGTGAGAGATGAGTTGCTGCATTTTGGATCTCCATTCACAACAGAGAAGTGCAGTGTTAGTCAGCTTCTCTGAATAACACATTTCAATGTGATACTTTGACTCATTTATCAAATAACCCGTAAGACTGCCAGTTTTGAGTGGAACCCAGCAAGAGAAGGCTGTGCAGCAAGTGCAGGCTGTAGTGCAAGGTGCTCTGTGATTTGAGCCTTATGAAATCAGACCTAGTAAGTTGTCTGGGACAGAGAGGAAGGTTTTCTGGATCCTCGGGAAAACTCTGATTAGAGAATCATGGTGAAGACCCTAGGGTTATAAAGTAAAGTCATACCATGTTGAAAACAATTCCATGCTTGCTTCCAAGACTGAATCTCTGACTGTTGGACAACATGTGAACCAAGCAACCCGAACTGCACATCATCTATTGAGTGTTATCTGGTTAACCAAGCCATGATGTTGGGCATGTGCTGTCGCATTCCATAATCAAGTGGAAATGGTATGGATGAGACTGGAATTGAGTAAGCCCTGGGGGCAGGAGTAAGTTGCTTGAGCAAGTGGTTTGGACTCCCATGGAATCTTCTTCTGTACTGCTGCCTCCCCCTCATCCCACGCCTGTGGAATCATGGCAATATGCTTATGGTCATTTGAGTAGAGAAGGGAAGACCTGGGGCCTTGGGTTTACAGATGATTCCGTGTGATGTTCCAGTACCAGACACCGAATGGATTGCTGTTACATTGCAGGGGTGGCCCTAGAGGACAGTAGGGAAGGGAAAACCTCTGGGAAGGACTTAAAGAGCTAGCCAGAGGGATGGTCTATACTAGGCAGTGGCAAAAACTTTGGCTGGATGATCAGAGACTTGGGGATATCAAGGTTAAAGGCTTAGGGACAGAGGACTCTGAAGAAGAGGTATGTAGATGGACATTTTGGAATGGACATAGAGTTAAGGATAATTGTTACCCATGCGATTGCTCAACAAAGGGCATCTGCTGCAGAGAAGACTCTCAGTAATCACAGGGACTAGATGACCTGATCTGTGATGGCTGCCAGCTTCTTCCCCCAGCGACTCCACAACTTGCTCATCAACAAAGTGACCATATTAATAGGGATAGATGTTATGCATGAGCTCAACAACATGGATTTTCCCTTATCAAGGCTGCTCTGGCTGCTACTGTTGAGTGCCCAACATGTTAACATGTCAGTGGCAGAGACCAAAGCTGAGCTCCAATATGGCAACATTCCCCAGGAGGACCAGCTAGCCACCTGGTGGTGAGTTGATTGCATTGGACTCCTTCCATTATTGAGGGGACAGCAATTTTTTTCTCCCTGGAATAGACGCGTAATATGGATATGGGTCTGCCTTCTCTGTCAGCAACGTTTCTGCCAGCACCACCATCTGTGGACTTACTGAATGCATTATTCACTGTCTTGGTATCACACACAATATTTTTATTCTGACCGAGGAATTTTATTTTGTAGCCAAAATAATAAATAAAAAGAGAGTGAGGGAAAGAGTCGCATTCATGGGATTGGCTGGTTTTATCATGTTCACTCAGAAGCAAGATGCACTGAATACTCAAAAACAGCAACCTGTATATGATACCATTTATCCCATTGCCAGAACATATGGGTCTAGAAAGCCAATTTTTGCTTCCCAACTTCACGCCTTTGGACTCTGGTGGTTTAGAACTCTTAGTTCCCAAATAAAGAATCCTTTCACCGGGAGACATGACATTAATTATCACTGGAAGCTGAGGCAACAGTCTGACCATTTAGGGCTCCTTGCACCACTGAACCAAGAGACAAAGGAAAGAGTTAGTGTATCATTGGTGATTGACTCTGATTATGAAGGGGAATTGGGGTTGCTGTTACATAAAGAGGTATGGCACAGTGTCTGGAGCCTAGGGGATTTACTGGGGTATATTCCATATTCGACTGGTAGAATTTAATGGATGTCTGTAGCAACCTGTTGTGGGCACCTTCAGAAATGAAGATTTGGTCATCCCAGCAGATAAATAGATATTGCTGGCTTAGATGCTGATTGATTATAAAGGGAACATGGAATGGGTGGTAGGAGAAGGAAGTTCATGGCCTTGTCAACACTTGCAAACTGAGGACTGTGTTAGTTATGTGTTTTTTTTGCTTTGAGGTACATATTTGAGGTACAGACATTTGCTTTGAGATATATAAGAAACAGATGTCTCATATACCAATTTCTTCTCTCTTTTCCGTACAGTTTTATATAAGATGTGTTAGTTGTGATTAATCTTATAATTTAATCCTTAGTTTACTGGCTACCAAAGAAAGATTGTGACCAAACTAGAAGAGGAATTAACACTACTCAGAGATGGATACGGTTCCTGAAGGAACTTTGAGTCTCTCCTTTTGCAGGAGAGGATGAGTGCATCTACATTTGTATGGGAGGCAGATGCCTCATATTAGGTAGACACACATGAGGTTGTTGCTAATGTTGGTTAGAAGAGAAACATGGGTTAAAAGGGTTTTATGGTTTTGAGTTGAGAAAAGGGGTAGGTTTTACTGGGTAATCTATTATCAAATCAACATCAACCTTCCCTCTTATATAATCACAGGAAAGAAGACTTGAGAACTACATTTCCCAGCATCCTTATCAGCATAATTCCAGGTTATATTCTGCCATGAAATTCAGAAGAGGAAGGGAAGGAGAAGCCCTTATTCCCTGGCTGCAGCCGTGGGCAGGTGCACAAGCACAGCAGTTGCAGATAGCTGGTTTAGCCAGTGCTCTGGGCATCCTCTTGTTGCTGCAGACAGCTGTGGTCTCTGCCGACAGCTTCCTCGTGATTCATGCACTTCTGGGTTTTCCAAAAGACAGCAAGGGCCTCCTTGACTTTTACTCTTTCGGCCCTAATGAAAATTGTGTATGCCTCTAATTCATTTGTGAAATCCCTTCCCATTTATAATATCTTGAGTGGCTTCTGTTTTCCTGACTAAACCCTTTGTACTAAACCCAAGTTTCCTCCCCTACCCAGAAAATCCTGAATCCAGGTTTCCTACTTAGGAAGAGATGGGTTAGGCAAGGCTGTCTCCAAACATTTTTACTAAATGAAGCCATTTTTGAAGAGTCTAAAATTAACCTCTTCAGAAATGTCTAAAATTAGAAACAGTCAGTTTTCTGTGTTGGAGTGGCTTTTTTCTTAAGGGCCAGGGTTCCCTGGGAGATCTTGGTTTAATCATAGGGATCCTGAATCTTTAAGTATACCAGCCACTATATGTAGAATAAATTTAAAAAAATAGGTTGGCTGTTCAGTTACATCCTTTATCTCTCTCTCTTTTACCCCCACTCCAGCATACATAAACACAAAAATTTCAATTTGTTCTATTGGTTAATAATATAAAAACTTATTTTAAAGCATTATTGACATTATTGTAATTATTTTCATTGATTTTTTTCTCAGTAAGTGAATATAAAAAGTATACCTATTCTGAAGTGCAGATCTTTGAAAATCTTTTGACTTTAAAAACATTTCTCCATACTAAAATGATTGGGATCTACTGCCTTGAAGTACAAATATCCCTGTGGTTTTTCTCCCATCCTTGAGCCTGGTATGGAGAGCATGGCACTTATATTTTCTCAGTCCCTTTCTTTTTCTCTTCTTCTTCTGGGACCCCTATAATTCGAATGTTGGTGCGTTTAATATTGTCCCAGAGGTCTCTGAGACTGTCCTCAGTTCTTTTCATTCTTTATTCTTTATTCTGCTCTGCAGTAGTTATTTCCACTATTTTATCTTCCAGGTCACTTATCCGTTCTTCTGCCTCAGTTATTCTGCTATTGATTCCTTCTAGAGAATTTTTAATTTCATTTATTGTGGTGTTCGTCATTGTGTGTTTTCTCTTTATTTCTTCAACATCCTTGTTAAACATTTCTTCTATTTTCTCCATTCTATTTCCAAGATTTTGGATCATCTTTACTATCATTATTCTGAATTCTTTTTCAGATAGACTGCCTATTTCCTCTTCATTTGTTAGGTCTGGTGTGTTTTGACCCTGCTCCTTCAGCTGCTGTGTGTTTTTCTGTCTTCTCATTTTGCTTATCTTACTGTGTTTGGAGTCTCCTTTTCACAGGCTGCAGGTTCATAGTTCCCGTTGTTTTTGGTATCTGTCCCCAGTGGCTAAGGTTGGTTCAGTGGGTTGTGTAGGCTTCCTGGTGGAGGGGACTAGTGCCTGTGTTCTGGTGGATAAGGCTGGATCTTGTCTTTCTGGTGGGCATGTCCACGTCTCGTGGTGTGTTTTGGGGTGTCTGTGGCCTTATTATGATTTTAGGCAGCCTCTCTGCTAATGGATGGGGCTGTGTTCCTGTCTTGCTAGTTGTTTGGCATAGGGTGTCCAGCGCTGTAGCTTTCTGGTCGTTGAGTGAAGCTGGGTCTTGATGTTGAGATGGAGATCTCTGAGAGATTTTCGCTGTTTGGTATTACATGGAGCTGGGAGGTCTCTTGTGGACCAGTGTCCTGAAGTTGGCTCTCCTGCCTCAGAGGCACAGCCCTGATGCCTGGCTGGAGCACCAAGAGCCTTTCATCCACACGGCTCAGAATAAAAGGGAGAAAAAATAGAAAGAGAGAAAGAAAGAGGATAAAATAAAATAAAATAAAATAAAGCTATTTTAATAAAAAATAAGAAAAAAATTATTAAGAAAAAATTTATTAAGAAAATTTTTTTTAATTTTTAAAAATAAATTTATTAATTTTTATAATAAATAAGAAAAAATTATTAAGAAAAAATTTATTATGAAAAAATTTTTTTAATTTTTTAAAATAAAAAATAAGAAAAAATTATTAAGAAAAAATTTATTAAGAAAAAAAAATTTTTAAGTAAAAAAAAAACAACAAAAAAAAAACCGGATGGATGGAACCCTAGGACAAATGGTGAAAGCAAGCTATACAGACAAAATCTCACCCAGAAGCATACACATATACACTCACAAAAAAAGGACAAGGGGAAAAATTAATATATCCTGCTCCCAAACTCCACCTCCTGAATTTGGGATGATTCATTGTCTATTCAGGTATTCAACAGATGCAGGTACATCAAGTTGTTTGTGGAGCTTTAATCCGCTGCTTCTGAGGCTGCTGGGAGAAATTTCCCTTTCTCTTCTTTGTTCGTACAGCTCCCGGGGTTCAGCTTTGGATTTGGACCCGCCTCTGTGTGTAGGTCGCCTGAGGGCGTCTGTTCTTCGCTCAGACAGGATGGTGTTAAAGGAGCAGCCGATTCGGGGTCTCTGGCTCACTCAGGACGGGGGGAGGGAAGGGTACGGATGCGGGGCGAGCCTGCGGCGGCAGAAGCTGGCGTGACGTTGCACCAGCCTGAGGTGCGCCGTGCGTTCTCCCGGGGAAGTTGTCCCTGGATCACGGGAGCCTGGCAGTGGCGGGCTGCACAGGCTCCCGGGAGGGGCGGTGTGGATAGTGACCTGTGCTCGCACACAGGCTTCTTGGTGGCGGCAGCAGCAGCCTTAGCGTCTCCTGCCCGTCTCTGGGGCCCGCGCTGATAGCCGCGGCTGGCGCCCGTCTCTGGGGTCTGCGCTGTTAGCTGCGGCTCGCGCCCGCCTCTGGAGCTCGTTTAGGCAGTGCTCTGAATCCCCTCTCCTTGCGCGCCGTGAAACAAAGAGGCAAGAAAAAGTCTCTTGCCTCTTCGGCAGCTGCAGACTTTTTCCCGGACTCCCTCCTGGCTCACATGGCACTTATAGACAGAAAGCCAGGGGTTATATAGTGTTTCTTGCTTCTTGCTGACTATGAAATCTTGTATAAGTCACTTTTTCTCCCTGAGACTCAGTAACCTCTTCTATACAGTAAGAGTGAAAATAGTTGTTAGAAGTAGTAACATATATTTTCACTCCTTATTCAAGGATTTCATAGTCAGCAAGAAGCTGACTTATTCAAGATTTCATAGTCAGCAAGAAGCAAGAAACACTGGTAACATGGGGGACTTCCCTGGTGGTCCAGTGGTTAAGAATCTGCCTTCCAATGCAGGGGATGCAGGTTCAATCCCTGGTTGGGGAGCTAAGAGCCCACATGCCGCCGGGCAGCTAAACCCGTGCGCCGCAACTACTGAGCCAGCGCTCTCTGGAGCCTGAGCGCCACAGCTAGACAGAAGCCCGCGTGCCGCAACGAAAACCCACATGCTGCAACGAAAGATCCCGCATGCCGCAACTAAGACCTGATGCAGCCATAAATAAATAAGTAAGTAAGTAAGTAAGTAGTAGTAGTAACACGAAATAAATATTTTTAAAAATCAGGTAATTTAAGTAAGTGTTATACTGTGGTCAGCTAGTCCTAGAAGAGTTCTGAGCTCTTTATGTACCTGCAATAAGCACTTATCTAACTCTCCTCTCACTAACCCAAGCTTACCTCAGCCCAGCACCATACCAAGAAAATAAATGTAGCTTGGGCAAAGCTTGTTTACTCCTTCTGATTTGTTTATTTTGCAGTAAGAATTTTTTTTTTTACTGATTGCTTATCCCTTCCCTGTTGTATTAAATAAAAGTTATTTTGCTCAGACTGCAAGCTAGCATGGAAGGAAATATTATCATAAGAGTATAGAGAACATTTCATGGATCCCAAGGGCAGGGAAGTAGTTAGACTTTAACTAGAGACGAGAACTAGGAATGGAATATTTGTCTCTTTCTAAAAGTCTCTTTGTTTTTCTCTGTGAGACCTGCTTCTCTGACCCACATGATGGAATGTGATTCATCATAGTTCGTCAGCTTACGTGTTACTTTTCTAGCAAGTGACCTGGAAAGCGCTAGAGTCGCTTAGTCCCTATTCCAAATTCTGAGTTGGGAAAATCGGATTGAACCTTCTTGGATCAAATGACCATCTCTGGTCCAAAAAAATGGGGCCAACATGACAGGCTCTAGGGGTACAAACAAGGTTGCTAAAAGCCCTCTCCAGTGGGTGAACATCAGTAAAGGTAGCCAGCGTGAGTTAGAGCAAGGCCCTGAAGGTTCTGTATGAACACCTGAAAGGTCAGGCAAGGGCTGGAGGCCACAGAGTTGTCTCCTGAAATGCCGAGTCCTGATAACTTACGTGCTAAGCTCTGCATTATGAACTTGCACATTCATTTATCTGTTTATGTGTTTCTTGAGAGCTCGCCAAGTGTCAGGTACTGTGTTGGACTTTGGGATACTGTCATGAGCTGGATGCATATAGACCTGTCTCACGGGCTTTGCAGTTTTATTCTAACTTGTTGAATTCTAAGCCTCACATTAAACCCATATCTTAGGCATTTTAATTCCCATTTTATAAGTAAAGATGCAGAGAAGTCAGCTTTTCTGGCACAAGGTCAGAGCCCTTTCTGTTCCACCATAGATGACAGGAATTAACCTGATATTTTGTGTACCAACTTTTGATATACTGATTATAAATCATTTTTGTCACTGCATCACATCATCTGTTTTCTCAGGCAATTCTTTTCTGAATTATTTCAGTTACTGAATATGTTTGAAACTAATTAAAATATACTTTAAAAAAGTATCCCATATTGGGCTGGGCCATCTCCCAAGTTATTTTAAATTAGTGAGGTCACTATTAATGCAACCAACTATATTAATAAATGCAAGAACATTTCTTGTACATCTATCAAATCCAACAAGCTCTAAGCTAAAATCAGATTTTAATATTTTATAGATGGGATAGGATTTTAGCTTCTAATTACTCATTTGCCATTTTCTCTTGTACCAGGAGAAAGAAGGTGTATGTTATCATGCTCAGTTGTTGAGAGAGAAAGAAAGCAACAATAATGGCAGACTGATGCTGCAGGTAAGCTGGGAGTCTGTATATGTTGTTCCAGACACTATTATTTATTTCCTCTTTATGCATTACCTCATTTAATTCTCACAAACCCCAGTGAGGGATAATCATCCCAATTTTATGAATGGGAGAACTATGGTTCAGAAAGGTTAAGATAACTTTGTCAAGATCAAGGAATCACAACTTGTAGCCAGATCTTTTTTGTTACGAAGTTCAAGCTCGCTCCACCACCCAGTCTTGATTGTAATATCTGCAGCTTATTGTAGCCCATATGGGAGGTGAAATTCCAGCAGCCACGCCAAGAATTTGTGAAAAGCTTCTGTCTGGTCAAGAATTGCCCCGGTTCTGTATCAGACTATTTCTATAGTTGGACTCTTCTTTATTTGAGGAGTTTCTGGATTTGCTTAACTTCCCAGCTAGTGTTGGGATTCTTTTAGAACCCACCTTGAACTAGTAAAGCAAAAACGAGGCAGACAAACTGAATGAATGCCCAGGAACCAGAGCAGTGCTGAGGAGGACCCACGGCCTGGAGCTGGGCCCACAGTCCCCGTCTCCACTCTCCACAGCTCTCATGCAGTTTGCTTCTTTGCAACCTCGCAGCCGAAGAAGAAAGGGGGTTGAGTATGAGATGGGACTTCTCTCTCCAAGCTCTGGTTTTTCAAATCTTTCTGAAGGCCCTTGGTGGGCCTGGATTGGGTCTCGAGTCCTCTCCTTGGCTCACATACTGCACTGGGGCTGGGGAGTTGAGGTGAGGGCCGCTGTCTCACTCTCACATACCTGTGGCCAGGGGAGGGGCCTCTGTAGTCAGAGGAAGGGGAGTTGGGTGCTGGGAAGGAAAAGTAGATAAAAGAAAGCTGCGGGAGAGTCTTCCAGCTTGCAGGGACATGCCTTTGGATCAGGGAGAATATGACCAACAGGAAGTATCAGTCAGGGCCACCTCTGCCGCGTGACACACTCATGTCCTGTGCCTCACCCCTACGTTGGTGAACACCTTACAGATTTTGAATGCGGAGTCAGAGGTGAGAACTTCAGTGTTCACTTGAATTCGTACTTCCCTGCTTTTGGCTGTACCCCTCTCCCCACTCTGTATTCTCTCTCCAAAGGCCTCCAAATGTTCTTAAATTATTTTTTAAAAACTACAATTAAAACAAATCTGTTTCTCTCCAAGGCCTGTTGGTTCATTGTGGATTCAGAGAATTGTTTTCTGATTTATTTCCTCTCTTTGGGCTTCTTCTGCCCTGTTAGTGGAATTTGAATCTAATCTTTGTGATCAATTATAACTAATTAGGCAGTATTCTTCCTCAGTAATGGTGACTGTAGAATGGTTATGGCGATCTGTGTGTTTCTTTCACTCTAAGCTGTAAGTAGAGATCTGTTTGTTAGATTGCTGTTAATTAATCGTTTAGTTTGTCAAAACAACACAATGGGCTTAAAAATACATTTTGATAGTACTGTTGCTGACTGTGACTTGTGAATCTCTGCTGGCACCAAGAAAAAATTGATGAGAAGGATAAGGTCTCCTTACGAAGTTGATGACGTTGGTGTGTAAATCTGTGTCACTTGCTGGGAATGTATGCCTTGCTGAGACTATATTTATTTTCAGGACATATATGCACGTAAGTATAACTGATAATTCATGAGGACAAATGTACCATCTGTAATTTATTTCCGATGGATGCACGCTGGCAAGTTGCAAAATGGCTGTTTTTCAGAGCCCTGGATGATACTCGTAGATAATGCAAAGAGTTCATTTTTAATCAATAATGTCAGTCTTCTCCCAAACTTGTAACTAACTATAATGCTAAAAAGGACCCCGGTACAATGTATTTTACTGTATGTCTTCTGATCACATTCAGCTCTGAGAGTGGAGGTGCAAAGAAATAGCCCAAGTATTGGCAGCAGTGAGGAGAGGTGAGGAAGAAGCTCAGGACCTGGGCATGTCATTAGAAAGATTATTGGATGACAGAATTATGGCTTTAAGTGGATTGTTTTCCCCACTCCACAAAAGAGGAACATTGCCTGCTCCTGAGTGTCAAGGCAAGGAAGTGAGCCTTAGTCTCTGGCTTGCTTTGAGCAGGTGTTCTCTGAGTAGCAGAGAGACCCTTTTCAAAGCAGTACAAGTCCTGTGCGAGGAGAGGGCATGTGCGTGCAGGGCTGGGCAGTCTTGGAACCTGCACCTGATGCTGGGCACAACTTGCATCATTTGACTTTGGAGGCACGTGGGATGGAAGGCTACTGGGTAATGGGGGAGAACTGGGCTCATTAGCCTGTTGTTTGAGTGAACGCTACTAATCAGTTTGTTAAATGCAGAATGGATATATTGTCCAGAGGATCTCAGGGGACACCTCAGTATATAATCAAAGCATGAGGTTGGGAGAATCAAATATCCTTCCCACCTTATTCCCGGGTCCTCTGACATTGTCTGGTGATCCCTTCCTTATGCCCGCAGGTGGAATGTTGTTTCAGTTTTTGCTTATTTGTATCATTTTGTTTCATTTTAAACTTTTCTGAGTATTTCAGCATTAGCTTTATCTCCAATTGCATGATGATAAACGTAGTCTCTAGTTCCAGGAATTTTGCTTACTACTGACGGAGTATGGAGTTGTGGTTAAGGGCGTGGACTCCAGGGCCAAATCACCTTGGCATGAACCAATCGCCTTGGTTTTGAAACTTGGTCATTGAATAAACTTGGACAGAGTAGTATACTTAATTTCTTCTACTTAAATTACAATTTTTCATGATAATACCTATTTCATAGTGTTGTTTTGAAGATTTAAAAGAATGTATGTTGAGGATTTAGACAAGTTTTGGGGATGAAGCCAGTACTATATGTGTCAGCTAGAGAAGCAATACATCAGAGTGATCGAGAGGGCAGACTCTGGTAGGCAGACTATATGGATTGAAAGTACAGCTCTGCCACCTCACCTGCCTGCTGTGTGGCCTTGGGTCTGTCGTCTAACCTCTCTGTGCCTCAGTTGTGTCATCTGAAAACAGTACTACATCTCAATGTTGTAATGATAATTAAATGCATGATTATATGTAAAACCCTTAGAATACCACCTCAAGTGTAGTAAGCTTATATGCTATCTATTATTATGATTATTATGGGAAGAATTTCTTGGGTCCAGGGATTGTGTGGCAGATGTCATGACAGTGGTGAAGAGCATGGATTCTGGAGCTGTTTTCTACCTCAGTTGTTTCATCTGAAAAATGGGGATAAGAATAGAACCAAACTCCCAGGAGAGTGTGAGGATTAAATGAGACAGTGCCTGGAGTGGGACTGGCGCCTAGCTGGGGAATGGATGTAGCTGGTTTAATTTATTGCTCTCGTAATTGCTGCAGAGGCTGATACCTGCTGCTCATGCCCACAAGGCAGCCCTTAGAGTTCTCAAATCGCTCTGGAGCTTAGTGCACCCCAGGTCCTCCCAAATTCCCACACACACCAGAGCACAGCTGTCTCTTCCCTCAAGAGGGGGCCCTTTATGCTGTTCCTTGCATATGGCTTTTTGGAACCATAACTTGGTTTTGTTTTGTTTTTTAAACATCTTTATTGGAGTATAGTTGCTTTACAATGGTGTGTTAGTTTCTGCTTTATAACAAAGTGAATCAGTTATACATATACATATGTCCCCATATCTCTTCCCTCTTGCGTCTCCCTCCCTCCCACCCTCCCTATCCCACCCCTCTAGGTGGTCACAAAGCACCAAGCTGATCTCCCTGTGCTATGCGGCTGCTTCCCACTAGCTGTCTGTTTTACGTTTGGTAGTGTATAGATGTCCATGCCACTCTCTCACTTTGTCCCAGCTTACCCTTCCCCCTCCCCGTGTCCTCAAGTCCATTCTATAGTAGGTCTGTGTCTTTATTCCCATCTTGCCCCTAGGTTCTTCATGACTTTTTTTTTTTTTTTTTTTTAGATCCCATATATATGTGTTGGAAAATATCTCGATTGGTCAAAACAAGTTAGGGATGCTAGAAGACATATAGATTACTAAACAGAATCAAAATAACAATAGCTACTGAGCACTTACGGTGTATCAAGTCCTGCGGGTATGTTCTTTTAAAAATAACCACTTTATTGAGCTATGATTTACATACCATAAAAGTCACACTTTTAAGGTCTCCAATTCAGTGGATTATAGCATATTCACAGAATTTTGTGACCATCTCCATATCTAATTTTAGAACATTTCATCACCACAAAATAAACCCAGTACCTTTAGTGTTACTTTCCATTCTCCCCTCTCCCAAGCCCCTGGGCAACTACTAACCTATTTTCTGTCTGTATGGATTTGTCTACTCTGAACATCTGGTATAAGTGTGGCCTTTTGTGAATGGCTTTTCTTCACTTAGCATAGTGTTCTCAAGATTCATGCTTGCTGTAGGATGAATTAGTACTTCATTTTCTCCATTCATTTTTACTGTAGAATAATATCCCATGGTATGGATAAAGCACATTTTGTTTATCCATTCATCAGCTGGTAGACATTTGGGTTCCTTTTACTTTTTGGCTATTATGTTTAATAGTGCCATGAACATTTGTGTACACGTTTTGTGTGGACATATGTTTTCATTTCTGTTGGGTATATACCTAGGAATGGAATCACTGAGTTATATGGTCATTCTTACATATAATCTTTTGAGGAACTCCCAGGTTGTGCTCTTTTACCTACATCAGCTGACTCAGTTCCAACAGTGCTCCTAGGAGGTGGTTGTTGTTGATTGTCTCATTTTGCACATGAGAAAGCTGAGGCATGGAGAGTTTAAGTAACTTGCCCACATTCACAAAGCAAGTGACTGGTGGAGCCAGAGTCCAATCTTTGAAATATTGCTACATGCCACTTGTGTCTCCAGAGAACTGTTCAGGATTCGGAGAAATGTGTTCATTAAATCAGTTTTTTTTTTTAAAGTATTTGTTTATTTATTTATTCATGGCTGTGTTGGGTCTTAGTTTCTGTGCGAGGACTTTCTCTAGTTGTGACAAGCGGGGGCCACTCTTCATCGCGATGCGCGGGCCTCTCACTGTCGCGGCCTCTCTTGTTGCGGAGCACAGGCTCCAGATGCGCAGGCTCAGTAATTGTGGCTCACGGGCCCAGTTGCTCCGTGGCATGTGGGATCTTCCCAGACCAGGGCTCCAACCCGTGTCCCCTGCATCGGCAGGCAGACTGTCAACCACTGCGCCACCAGGGAAGCCCATTAAATCAGTTTTAAAGAAAATTTGAGGACAGGAATTTTCAAAGACAAAGGGTATTGGTAGTGGCCAGTAAACCTTCCCCAGGTAAACTTGGATTCTGAGAGGAATTAAACTTGAATGAAGGGAGTTGTGGAAATTAATCCATGGTGATATCCACAGGGTTAGGCAGTTATTTGGAAAATGACCAGCAAAACATAAATGGCTCAATGCCAGCTTTGGCTTGAGAAGTATAGTATAGAATCTGAGTACCAGTATGTTGATAGTTAAATATGCTGGAAATATTTATCTTCTCCCAGTTTGTTTGTCTTTTCGTTTTCTTTATGGTATCTGATGAAAAATTTTTTTAGTTTATTTTTAGAGCAGGTTTTAGGTTCATAGCAAAATTTGGGGAAAGTAGAGAGAGTTCCTCTAGACCCTCTCCCCCTCCCCATGGCCTCCCTCCACGACTCTGTACATCGCCCACCAGTGTGTGTTTGTTAACAGCTGATGAACCTACATTATCACCCAAAGTCCATCATTTACATTAAGGGTCTCTCCTGGTGTTGTACATTCTATGTATGGCTTTAGACAAATTTATAATGATATACACCTACCGTTGTATCATATGGCATGTTTTCACTGCCCTAAAAATCCTGTGTGCTCTGTCTATTAAAGTTTTAAATTTTGATGTAGTCAAATTTGTATACCTTTACTCAAGGGCACAGACTCTGGAGCCAGGCTGCCTGGATTCAAATCATAGCACTGCCATTTGCTAGCTGTGTGATGTTGGGAAAGCTACTTAACGTCTCAGTGCTTCAGTTTCCTCATCTGTGAAATGGGGATAATAATAGTGTCTACCTCAATGGGCTATTGGGAGGATTAAATGCGATTATACATATAAAGTGCTGATAATGGTGCCTGGCATATAGGAAGTGCTTTATGAGGACAGGATTTTATTATTATATGTTTTATGGTTTGTACTTTTGTCTAAGAAATGCTTCTTTACCCTGAGTAATAGAAGTGTTCTCTCTTTGGTAGTTTCTAATCTGCTATTTAATTTGTCCTCACTTACTGGATTTTTTAAGTCTTATTGTTTTCCTGCTTAAGTTTTCAAGCTTCTCTTCTGTTTCTAAGCACTTAATAAACCTACGTAATGTATGCTTTGCGTCTGGATTGTATCTGAAGCGTTTGTTGGTATGTTTGTGGACAGACTTTTGCTTGTTTCTGCTGCTCTTCAGTCAAGTAGCCTTTTTAACCGTGTGTGTGTGTGTGTGTGTGTGTGTGTGGTGTTTGTGTGTGTGTGTGTGTGTGTGTGCATGTGTGTGTTCTGCGTATGTGTGTAGTTTAGGTCATTTACCCAAGGACCTAGGGTATCTACCAACCTGGGATCACTTTAAATCAAATTCTCTGAGTAAGGTTTTTCAGATAACATGAATATAGACCAAAAACCCGTGTGGACTGGCTTGTTGATATTCAGGTATGTTTCTTCACCTCTATCAGGTGCCAGAACTGAGACCGGTGGTAATCCTTGCTGTTGGGCAGGGTTACTTTCTCACCCATCCTCTCCCTGAGGGGGAGCTCTTGGGGGTTTGGAATTTTGTTCCATATTCCCCACACCCACTGCTCAAGTAGCAGATGATACAGAGGCTTAGGGTCTTAAGGGTCCAAGTGAAGAGGCTTCAAGGAAAAAATCCTGTTCTGGTGCTTACTTATTTTCCAGTATTCTTGATTTCACTTCAGTTTTCGGGCTCTGTGGATTCTTTTCGTCACTTCAGCAGTGTGCTTAAAATTCTGTTTCTCTGTATTTTTTAATCCAATGTTTTAGTTGCTTCTATCAAGAGCAGTTAGAGTATTTAATTTGCAGTATTGCCAGAAGTGTGTCTTCATCCTTTCTCTGCTCCGTCCTCTCTGTTCCCTTCCCTTCCCCCTCCTTCCCTCTCCTTCTCCTTCCTTTCCTCCCTTCCTTAACTTGCCTATAATTGTTCAGCAAACCAGCCTCATCCTAGAAAGAGGAGGCCTAAAGAATAAAGGCCTTTTATATGGGTGATGGGCTTTCATTGTCCTAGCAACAATTTTCTTGAAGATTTTTATTTATTGAATTATGTGTAAATAATGTTCTAACTCTTGTTAGCAAAGTATAGTGCTTTATTCATTATTATATCCACAGTGAACTAGAGAATTATCATAAGGCAATACACACAAACTTTCCTTCTGGGTGTGTATAAAAATAAATCGCATTTATAAAAATATAAATTGCATTAAGTTAACCCTGTCTCTATCCTTAAGCCTTTTGACTGTATTCAGTTCCACTCCTGTGGGCCAGGCTTTCATTTCTCTAATCTTTGGACATTCCAGTGTTTCTTAGGCAATTCTGAAAGTCTTGTTTTCTTAGGATTATTATAAACCTGTTATTTAAAAGTCTTAAGCTGTTTTATTCTCAAATTTCTAAATTGGCTTCTAGAGAGGGATCCACTTTCTTTTCTTCTCTGGGCATCAGGGATGATCATGATGGCTGGTCTTGTCTGAACTGAAGGGGCTGAATTGCAGTTCTTGCAGCCCCCAGAAAGATGCTTTTGGTGGAGTAGATTTTATTATCCAGAAAGAATGGACTGATCTGACTTTCCTAAACCATTCAGGTAAATTTAGCCTGGAGCTAGCACTTGAAGTTCATTTGTCATTCAATCACCAAACATTTATGAGACACCCATTGTGTGCCAGGGATTAAGGCTATGCATGAGGGACTGGAAGTGCAGTTGTCAATAAGATGGACTCCTTGTATCTGTGTATTACATCGTCATGTTGTACAGCTTAAACTTACACAATGTTATATGTCAATTATATCTCAATAAAGCTAGAAAAATATAAGACAGATGCCCTGATCTCAAGGAGTTAATGGCTTAATAAGGATGGTAGTAGATCTCCCCAATACTTTGTGTTCTAAGAGAGATACCATATCACCATCTCCCTCCCCAACTCCCCCCCACCAAAAAAATAATACTCTGGAGACTTGGTTGGTTTAGTAAATATGCAATATTTATAAAGTTGTGATCTCAGTAGAGTAGCTCTGATCTCAGAGTAGTTTTGCATTTTTAAAATCAATACCTAGGGGTACCTTTTGATATTTATTCAATATCTTTCTTAAACACTTAGGATTCTTGGCACCTTCTACTAAAATGTTTTGTTCCATTTTCTTATCCCCCAAACTTGGAGTCTCTTACTCTTTAATACTCCAAACTCTCCATCTACCCCATCCTGATAATGCCATCTTGTTTATTCAGTCCCCCCTCCCCCATTCTCCTTTGTGTAGACAATAGCCCTGGTAATTATAATTATTCTCCTGATTGCTTTTCTTATGATAACCTTTATAAGCAGCTTTGGCACTTTCTTTACAGAGAGTGGGACTGGGAGAAAAAGCTAAGTAAGCAAAGGAAATTGGTGAATACTAACATGTTAATATCTTCATCTTATCACATCTACTTGTATTAAAATAAGTCCTCTCATCAAGCAGATGTGATTTGAACTGTTCTTTACATTGAGGGGTAATAGTGTATTGTGGCC
Organism: Balaenoptera physalus; assembly: GCF_965194825.1. Lineage (NCBI taxonomy): Eukaryota > Metazoa > Chordata > Mammalia > Artiodactyla > Balaenopteridae > Balaenoptera > Balaenoptera physalus. The sequence continues at coordinate 81,492,813 of NC_138891.1, forward strand.
CAAATGTGGAAATGTGGATACTCAAAAATGCCGGTTTTCAAGGAGCCCAGTGTCTAAGTCATCACTTCTTGAGATAGAGTCATCTTGTTGGCCAATAAGACAGTAGTAGGGAAGGAAGTTTGAACTGTTACCAGGGAGAAGGGGTGGCATTCCTGGAAGGATGATCTGGGAGAATTCAGGAGGACAAGGAAGGAGTAGAGGGGCATAATTGATAAACATAAAGTGGGCATGGAGAGCTCAGAAAGAGGGACATAAGATCAAGGAATTGTTGGCTTGTGCAAATCCCAGGGCTATGGAATCTAAGTTCTTTTTATTTCCAGAGCACATGTGCTGTTTTCTAAAGCATGGCTTGCATCATCTAAAATACATCTTGTTTCCTGACCCCAGTGGACTAGCATGAAGCAGATAAATTTTACCATTCTGTTCACATACTGGAGATCTGATGGGGCAGGCTTCAAACAGCTTAAATTTTACTGTATAAATATACTTTGCAGCAAACTGACATGGTATCTTATGTTTTTGGCAGTGGTGGGTTATACACTTAAAGCTGCCCTTTCCTGTATTTAATCACAAGATTCTGTGCTGTAATCTTTTCTTCAGCGTGGCTCTACATTGAATCCCGCCAGATACATGAAATTCCCTGAGAATGTCAGGAATCCTCCTTGGTGAGGTTGTAGGTGTTTCCTCTGTGTCCTCAGGGAAGACTTACTGTAGGATATTTTCACTATTGACATTGATTAGACCCTGGGAGATTCACTTTGGCCTTGTCAGTTCTATTGTTTCAACCCCTCAAAGATTGCAGAAATCATATTGCTTCCATGCTCTATGGCAGTCTTAGTCTGCTGAGGCTGTTATAACAAAGCACCAGAGCCTGGGTGGCTTGTAAACAAGAAACATTTATTTTTTACAGTTCTGGAGGCTGGGAAGGCTAAGATCATAGCACTGGCAGATGTGGTCCCTGTGAGAGCCCTTCTTCTTACTGCATCGCTACCTTATGGGAGGGACAAGGAATCTGTCTAGGGTCTCTGTTATTAGGGTACTAATCCCAATGGTGAGGGCTCAGCTCTCATGACTTAATCACCTCCCAAAGGCCCCATTTTCTTATACCATTACCTTGGGGGTTAGGATTTCAACATATGCATTTTCAGGGGACACAAATGTTCAGACCATAGCAAAGATCATTAGCTGAATAAGGCTGACCTCTCTATCGGCCTCAGGGTTTGAGGGTGTTGCATGTCAGCCTAGAATTCAGTGCTCTGGGCTAGGTACTTAGCTATGATTACGTAAGAGTTTCTAAAAATAGTTTTGAGAAAAGTAGTAAATGGTTATAGGAAAATTAGTGAGCCATATGTAAAAATACAGGAACCATTATTTATCTCTGATCTCATAAAACTTGTACTAAAATAAGTATAAAATGGATTATTAATTTGTGGATATAAAAAACAAAAAAGGAAGTTGAAACAAATAGAGGAAATATTTATTGAATTTCTGGATAGGAAAACAATTTTTAACCTTATAACTGTTGAAAATAATCACACAGGAAAATATCAGTAGATATTTATATACTAGATAAAACTTGTAAAATGTATGTACATCAAAATATATAGAGAGAATTAAAAGTTCACTATAAACTTCAGTAAATATGATAGAAAAAGTTAATATTTAAATATAAAAAGAACTCATAAATAGATAAGAAAACTATTAAAACTCAAAAAATGAAAGAGTAAAGAAATGTGTGAGAGGACCTTCAAGATGGTGAAGGAGTAAGATGTGGAGATCACCTTCCTCCCCACAAATACATCAAAAATACATCTACATGTGGAACAACTCCTACAGAACACCTACTGAATGCTGGCAGAAGACCTCAGACTTCCCAAAAGGCAAAAAATTCCCCATGTACCTGGGTAGGGCAAAAGAAAAAAGAAAAAACAGAGACAAAAGAATAGGGACGGGACCTGCACCTTGGGGAGGGAACTGTGAAGGAGGAAAGGTTTCCACACCCTAGGAAGCCCCTTCTTGGGCGGAGACTGTGGGTGGCAGAGGGGGGAAGCTTCGGAGCCACGGAGAAGAGCGCAGCAACGGGTGCAGAGGATCGGTGCCGACCAGCACTCACCAGCCCGAGAGGCTTGTCTGCTCACCTGCCGGGGCGGGTGGGGGCTGGGAGCTGAGGCTCGGGCTTCGGAGGTCAGATCCCAGGGAGAGGACTGGGGTGGGCGGCATGAACACAGCCTGAAGGAGCTAGTACACCATAGCTAGCTGGGAGAGAGCCTGGGAAAAAGTCTGGACCTGCCTAAGAGGAAAGAGACCATTGTTTTGGGGTGCGCGAGGAGAGCAGATTCAGAGCACTGCCTAAACGAGCTCCAGAGATGGGCGCGAGCCGCGGTTATCAGCGCAGACCCCAGAGACGGGCATGAGATGCTAAGGCTGCTGCTGCCGCCACCAAGAAGCCTGTGTGCGAGCACAGGTCACTCTCCACACCGCCCCTCCTGGGAGCCTGTGCAGCCCACCACTGCCAGGGTCCTGTGATCCAGGGACAACTTCCCCAGGAGAACACACAGCGCACCTCAGGCTGGTGCAAGTCAAGCTGGCCTCTGCTGCCGCAGGCTTGCCCTGCATTCCGTATCCCTCCCTCCCCCTGGGCTGAGTGAGCCAGAGCCCCCTAATCAGCTGCTTCTTTAACACTCTACTGTCTAGGCAAAGAACAGACACCAGAGGGCGACCTACATGCAGAGGCCGGGCCAAATCCAAAGCTGAACCCTGGGAGCTGTGCGAACAAAGAAGAGAAAGGGAAATTTCTCCATGCAGCCTCAGAAGCAGCAGATTAAATCTTCACAGTCAACTTGATGTACCCTGCATCTGTGGAATACCTGAATAGACAACGAATCATACCAAAATTGTGGTGGTAGACTTTGGGAGCAACGGTAGGCTTGGGGTTTGCTGTATGCGACTGACTAGTTTCTGAGGTATATGTTTATCTTAGCTTAGTTTTTAGCACTTGTTATCGTTGGTGGATTTGTTTATTGGTTTGGTTGCTCTCTTCTTTTTTAAAAAATTATTTTTTATATTTTTTAATTTTAATATTTTAAAAATTTTTAATTTTAATAACTTATTTTATTTATTTAATTTTATTTAATTTTATTTCATTTCATTTATTTTTGTTTCTTTTTTTTCTCCTTTTTCTTCTGAGCCATGTGGCTGACAGGGTCTTGGTGCTCTGGCCAGGTGTCAGGCCTGAGCCTCTGAGGTGGGAGAGCCAAGTTCAGGACATTGGACCACCAGAGACATCCAGGCCCCACGTAATATCAATCAGCAAGAGCTGTCCCAGATATCTCCATCTCAACGCTAAGACCCAGCTTCCCTCAACAACCAGCAAGCTCCAGTGCTGGACACCCCATTCCAAACAACTAGCCAGACAGGAACACAACCCCACCCATTAGCAGAGAAGCTGCCTAAAATCATAATAAGGTCACAGACACCCCAAAACACACCACCAGATGTGGTCTTGCCCACCAGAAAGACAATATCCAGCCTCATCCACCAGAACACAGGCACCAATCACCTCCAACAGGAAGCCTACACAGCACACTGAACCAACTTTACCCACTGGGGGGAGACACCAAAAACAATGGGAACTGTGAACATGCAGCCTGTGAAAAGGAGACCCCAAACACAGTAAGTTAAGCAAAATGAGAAGACAGAGAAATACGCAGCAGATGAAGGAGCAAGGTAGAAACCCACCAGACAAAACAAATGAAGAGGAAATAGGCAGTCTACCTGCAAAAGAATTTAGAGTAATGATAGTAAAGATGATCCAAAATCTTGGAAATAGAATGGAGAAAATACAAGAAATGTTTAACAAGGACCTAGAAGAAATAAAGAGCAAACACACAATGATGAACAACACAGTAAATGAAATTAAATATTTTCTAGAAGGAATCAATAGCAGAATAACTGAGGCAGAAAACAGATAGTGAGTTGGAAGATAAAATAGTGGAAATAACTACTGCAGAGCAGAATAAAGAAAAAATAATGAAAAGAATTGAGGACAGTTTCAGAGATCTCTGGGAACATTAAATTGAACAACATTGCAATTATAGGGGTCCCAGAAGAAGAAGAGTAAAAGAAAGGGACTGAGAAAATACTTGAAGAGATTATAGTTGAAAAGTTCCTTAATATGGGAAAGGAAATAGTCAAACAAGTCTAGGAAGTGCAGAGAGTCCCATACAGGTTAAACCCAAAGATAAACATGACAAGACACATATTAATCAAACTATCAAAAATTAAATACAAAGAAAAAATATTAAAAGCAGCAAGGGAAAAGCAACAAATAACATACAAGGGAATCCCCATAAGGTTAACAGCTGATCTTTCAGCAAAAGCTCTGCAAGCCAGAAGGGAGTGGCAGGACACATTTAAAGTGATGAAAGGGAAAAACCTACAACCAAGATTACTCTACCCAGCAAGGACCTCATTAAGATTTAATGGAGAAATTCAAACCTTTACAGACAAGCAAAAGTTAAGAGAATTCAGCACCACCAAACCATCTTTACAACAAATGCTAAAGGAACTTCTCTAGGCAGGAAACACAAGAGAAGGAAAAGACCTACAGAAACAAACCCAAAACAATTAAGAAATTGGTAATAGGAACATACATGTCGATAATTACCTTATATGTAAATGGATTAAATGCTCCAACCAAAAGACATAGACTGGCTGAATAGATACAAAAATAAGACCCGTATATATGCTGTCTACAAGAGACACACTACAGACTGAAAATGAGGGGATGGAAAAAGATATTCCATGCAAATGGAAATCAAAAGAAAGCTCGAGTAGCAATTCTCATATCAGACAAAACAGACTTTAAAATAAAGATTATTACAAGAGACAGAGAAGGACACTACATTATGATCAAGGGATCAATCGAAGAAGATGATATAACAATGGTAAATATTTATGCACCCAACATAGGAGCACCTCAATACATAAGGCAAATGCTAACAGCCATAAAAGGGGAAATCAACAGTAACAATCATAGTAGGGGAGTTTAACACCCCACTTTCACCAATGGACAGACCATCCAAAATGAAAATAAATAAGGAAACACAAGCTTTAAATGACACATTAAACAAGATAAACTTAATTGATATTTATAGGACATTGCATCCAAAAATAACAGAATACACTTTCTTCTCAAGTGCTCATGGAACATTCTCCAGGATAGATCATATCTTGGGTCACAAATCAAGCCTTGGTAAATTTAAGAAAATTGAAATTGTATAAGTATCTTTTCTGATGACAGTGCTATGCAACTAGATATCAATTACAGGAAAAAAACTAAAAAGTACAAACACATGGAGGTTAAACAATACATTACTAAATGACCAAGAGATCACTGAAGAAATCAAAGAGGAAATCAAAAAATACCTAGAAACAAATGACAATGAAAACACGACAGTCCAAAACCTATGGGATGCAGCAAAAGCAGTTGTAACAGGGAAGTTTATAGCAATACAATCCTACCTCAAGAAAAAAGAAACATCTCAAATAAACAATCTAAGCTTACACCTAAAACAATTAAAGAAAGAAGAACAAAAAAACCCCAAAGTTAGCAGAAGGAAAGAAATCATAAAGATCAGGTCAGAAATAAATGAAAAAGAAATGAAGGAAACAATAGAAAAGATCAATAAAACTAAAAAGTGGTTCTGTGAGAAGATAAACAAAACTGATAAGCCATTAGCCAGACTCATCAAAAAAAAAAGGGAGAAGACTCAAATCTACATAATTAGAAATGAAAAAGGGGAAGTAACAACTGACACTGCAGAAATACAAAGGATCATGAGAGATTAAAACAAGCAACTATATGCCAATAAAATGGACAACCTAGAAGAAATGGACAAATTCTTAAGAAAGCACATCCTGCCGAGACTGAACCAGGAAGAAATAGAAAATATAAACAGACCAATCACAAGCACTGAAATTGAGACTGTGTTTAGAAATCTTCCAACAAACAAAAGTCCAGGACCAGATGGCTTCACAGGCGAATTCTATCAAACATTTAGAGAAGAGCTAACACCTATCCTTCTCAAACTCTTCCAAAATATAGCAGAGGGAGGAACCCTCCCAAACTCATTCTACGAGGCCACCATCACCCTGATAGCAAAACCAGACAAAGATGTCACAAAGAAAGAAAACTACAGGCCAATATCACTGATGAACATAGATGCAAAAATCCTCAACAAAATACTAGCAAACAGAATCCAGCAGCACATTAAAAGGATCATACACCATGATCAAGTGGGGTTTATCCCAGGAATGCAAGGATTCTTCAATATATGCAAATCAATCAATGTGATACACCATATTAACAACCTGAAGAATGAAAACCATATGATCATCTCAATAGATGCAGAAAAAGCTTTTGACAGAATTCAACACCCATTTATGATAAAAACTCTCCAAAAAGTAGGCATAGAGGGAACCTTCCTCAACATAATAAAGGCTATATATGACAAACCCACAGCTAACATCGTTATTCAATGGTGAAAAACTGAAACCATTTCCACTACGATCAGGAACAAGACAAGGTTGCCCACTCTCACCACTATTATTCAACATAGTTTTGGCAGTTTTAGCCAAAGGAATCAGAGAAGAAAAAGAAATAAAAGGAATCCAAATTGGAAAAGAAGAAGTAAAACTGTCACTGTTTGCAGATGACATGATACTATACATAGAGAATCCTGAAGATGCTACCAGAAAACTTCTAGAGCTAATCAATGAATTTGGTAGAGTAGCAGGACACAAAATTAATGCACAGAAATGTCTTGCATTCTTATACACTAATGATGAAAAATCTGAAAGAGAAATTAAGGAAACACTCCCATTTAGCACTGCAACAAAAATAATAAAATACCTAGGAATAAACCTACCTAAGGAGACAAAAGACCTGTATGCAGAAAACTATAAGACACTGATGAAAGAAATTAAATATGATACAAACAGATGGAGAAATATACCATGTTCTTGGATTGGAAGAATCCAAGTCATTGTGAAAATGACTGTACTACCCAAAGCAATCTACAGATTTAATGAAATCCCTATCAAACTACCAATGACATTTTTCACAGAACTAGAAGAAAATATTTCACAATTTGTATGGAAACACAAAAGACCCCGAATAGCCAAAGAAGTCTTGAGAAAGAAAAACGGAGCTGGGGAAATCAGGCTCCCTGACTTCAGACTATACCACAAAGCTATAGTAATCAAGACAGTATGGTACTGGCACAAAAACAGAAATATAGATCAATGGAACAGGATAGAAAGCCCAGAGATAAACCCACGCACGTAAGGTCACCTTATCTTTGATAAAGGAGGCATGAATATACAATGGAGAAAAGAAAGCCTCTTCAATAAGTGGCGCTGGGAAAACTGGACAGCTACATGTAAAAGAATGAAGTTAGAACACTCCCTAACACCATACACAAAAATAAACTCAAAATGGATTAAAGACCTAAATGTAAGGCCAGACACTATAAAACTCTTAGAGTAGCCCCCACTCACTGCAACTAGAGAAAGCCCGTGCGCAGCAATGAAGACCCAACGCTGCCAAACAAAACTCTTAGAGGAAGACATAGGCAAAACACTCTATTACATATATCACAGCAAGATCCTTTTTGACCCACTTCCTAGAGAAATGGAAATAAAAAACAAAAATAAACAAATGGGACCTAATGAAACTTAAAAGCTTTTGTACAGCAAAGGGAACCATAAACAGGAAGAAAAGACAATCCTCAGAATGGGAGAAAATATTTCCAAATGAAGCAACTAACAAAGGATTAATCTCCAAAATATACAAGCAGCTCATGCTGCTCAATATCAAACAAACAAACAACCCAATCCAAAGATGGGCAGAAGACCTTAATTGACATTTCTGCAAAGAAGATATCCAGATTGCCAACAAACATGAGAGGATGCTCAACATCACTAATCATTAGAGAAATGCAAATCAAAACTACAATGAGGTATCACCTCACACCAGTCGGAATGGCCATCATTACAAAATATACAAACAATAAATGCTGGAGAGGGTGTGGAGAAAAGGGAACCCTCTTGCACTGTTGGTGGGAATGTAAATTGATACAGTCACTATGGAGAACAGTATGGAGGTTCCTTACAAAACTAAAAACAGAACTACCGTATGACCCAGCAATCCCACTACTGGGCATATACCCTGAGAAAACCATAATTCAAAACGAGTCATGTACCACAATGTTCACTGCAGCTCTATTTACAGTAGCCAGGACATGGAAGCAACCTAAGTTTCCAACGACAGATGAATGGGTAAAGAATATGTGGCACATTTATGCAATGGAATATTATTCAGCCATAAAAAGAAACAAAGTTGAGTTATTGATAGTGAGGTGGATGAACCTAGAGTCTGTCATACAGAGTCAGTAAGTCAGAAAGAGAAAAACAAATGTTGTATCCTAACACATATATATGGAATCTAAAAAAAATAAAAAGCTTCTGATGAACCTAGGGGCAGGACAGGAATAAAGATGCAGATGTAGAGAATGGACTTGAGGACATGTGGAGGGGAAAGGGTAAGCTGTGACAAAGAGAGTAGCATTGACATATACATACTATCAAATGTAAGATAGCTAGTGGGAAGCAGCCGCATAGCACAGGGAGATCAGCTCTGTGCTTTGTGACCACCTAGACGGGTGGGATAGGGAGAGTGAGACGGAGATGCAAGAGGAAGGGGATATGGGGATATATGTATGTCTATAGTTGATTCACTTTGTTACACAGCAGAAACTAACATGAGTTTGTAAAGCAATTATATTCCAATAAAGATGTTAAAAAAAATAATTCTTTAACAAAATATCAGCAAGTGAATTCAGCAATATATAAAAAGAATTATCACAGTGAGTTTATTCTCAGAATGCAAGCATGATTATTTATCCAAAAATAGTATAATTCAATATATCAAAAGCCAAAGAAGGAAATTATATGATCATATCAATTGTTGCAGGAAAAATATTTGGGATAAGGTCTTAATAAATGGAATTGAAGAAGTAACTGTTCAGAGGATAACAAGATACAGATTTTACAAGGTACAGACTTGGAGAATATATTTGGAAATCACATATTCAACAAAGAACTGTTATCTAGAATATGTAAAGTACTCTCAGTCTCAACATCAAAAAAATCAAATGATCCAAACAGAAAATAGACAAAAAAAAAAAAAAAAACCAGAAATAGATATTCCACAGAAGAGGTTATCCAGCTGGCAAATAAATACATGAAAAGATATTCAACATCATCAGGGAAATTCAAGTGAAAACCACAATTAAAACCACTACACATGCAACAGAATGGCAAAAAAAAAATACGAAACAAACAAACCCACAATACCAAATGCTGGTGAAGATGTGAAGAGACTAGATTGCTCATACCTTGTTGGTGAGAATGAAAAATGACCCAAAAAAATAGTTGGATAGTTTCTTTAAAAATCTGAAGCTGGCTTCCCTGGTGGCTCAGTGGTTGACAGTCTGCCTGCCAATGCAGGAGACACGGGTTTGAACCCTGGTCCGGGAAGTCCCACATGCCATGGAGCAACTGGGCCCATGAGCCACAACTACTGAGCCTGCACGTCTGGAACTTGCGCTCTGCAACAAGAGAGGCTACAACAGTGAGAGGCCCGTGCACCGCGATGAAGAGTGGCCCTTGCTCGCCGCAACTAGAGAAAGCCCTCGCACAGAAACGAAGACCCAACACAGCCAAAAATAAATAAATTAATTAATTTAAAAAAAATCATTAAAAAAAAAATCTGAAGCTACCGTGCAGCCTTGGACAGTTAAACTCTTAGGCATTTGTCTAAGATAAGTAAAAATTTAGGTTCACAAAAAATCTGTACATGAATGTTCATAGCAGGTTTATTTGTAATAGCTCCAAACTGTGAACAGTCCAGATGTACTTCAGTGATGAATGGTTAAATAAACTGTGGTACCTCCGTAGCATGGAATGCTACTCAGCAATAAAAGAAAAAACAAACACAAGCAAACAAAAAAACCCCACAAGCTATTGATGTGCAACACTTGGGTTAATCTCCAGGAAATTATGCTGTGTGAAAAAAGCCAGTCTCAAAATGTTCCATATGTGTTATTCTTTTGTTCTTGAAGTGACAAAATTATAGAATTGGAGAATAGAGTAGTGATTGCTAGGGATTAAGGAGGGTGTGTATGGGAGGGAGGTGGAAGCGAAGTGGGTATAACCATGAAAGGACAACATGAAGGATCCCTGTGGGGATGGAAATGTGTAGTATCTTGACTGTAGCAATGTCAGTGTCCTGGTTGTGATATTGTACTATAGTTCTTCAAGACATTACAATTGGGGAAACTGAGTAAAGACACATGGGATCTTTCGGCATTATTTCTTCTGACTGCACGTTGTAAGAATCAACAATTATTACAAAATAAAAAGTTTAATAAAGAAGCAAATATTATCTCTTCATTTCAGTACTGTTTATAATGGCAGAAAATTTGAAGCAATCTAAACGTCCAAAAATGAGGGATGTTAAAGTAAATTAAATTATATTCATAATGTAAAACATAGAACATTATGTTTTTATGAAACCTCTTGAAATAATTTTAAGTGTTTTAAATGATGTTACAGAATATAACTACTATAATGTGAAGTGAAAGAGCAGTATACAGAGTTGTTTATACCTTATGATCTCAGCCATGTTTAATTACATTAACAAAACTGGAAGTTATAGGACTAGTGTATGAATAGAATGTGCAGGAGTAGAACCACAATACACAGGGAGATTTAGATTATGATAAAGTTGTCCTCTCATGTCACTGGGGCAAAGATGGACTTTTAAACGAAAGTAGCTAGGAGTGTTTTGAAAAGGATAAAGTTAGGCCTGTATCTCACACTGTACATAAGAATAAACTCCAAGTGGCTTAGGAATCTAAATGCAAAAATGGAAACCATACAAGTACTAGAAGAAAATACGGGCAAATTCCTTTTTAATCTTAGGATAACAAAAGGCTTTCTAACTATCCCTTAAAATCCAGAGGCAAGAAAGTAAAAAATTGGTAAATTTGACTATATATTAAAAAAATTGCATGGCAAAAGCTGCCATAAACAAAGTCAAAAGACAACTGACAAACTGGGAGAAAATATTCACAACATACACAGACAAAAGTTACTATTTCTAGTATATAAAGATCTTCTAAAACTTGAGGGACAAAGAAACAGAAACCTAATAGAAAAATGGGAAAATGACATGAATAGACAATTCACAAAAAAATGTCTCTCAATCATATGAAAGTGTTCAAACTTAATGATAGGGAAACAGAAATTAAAACAAAAGTGATATATCTTTCCTCACATATCAGACTAACAAAAATTAAAAAGTATAAGAACACATTCTTTTGGTGAGATCATGGAGAAACAGGCAATTTCAAACATTGTCTGCTGTGAATTCTTGCAGCTCAGTATGAAAGACTTGTGTTCCCTAAGTTCAGGTTTCCTCAGATGTGGCACAAATCTTCTATGTGTGTAGGATCTACCTGGGCTATTACATATCACCCCCATGGGCCTGGGGGCAAATGGAACCAGTGCAGACATGGAGCTCATGCTGATTGCTGAGCCTTGAGAAATAAAATCCTTTGTCTTTGATCTAGGGGTTTTGTGTCCTCTGCCAGCATTTATGGAACTGTGATGTTTAAATGCTCACATATAGAACAGTGGTTAGATAAATTATGACACATCTGTCAAGAGCTGTGAGCATCTGAGATTTTACCCTACATGCAGGTTAACCAATTAGTCTGCCATGCCACAGTTTCATGGAATCTGGAAGACTTGTGTCAGAGAAGAAGCACAGTTTACTACTTAGAGCAAATATAGTAACCAAAGTATACTTTTGGTATTAGTTTCCTGAGTCTCAGTTCCCACAGAGCAAAGCAAAGAGTACCAGATAACACCTGTACATGTGATGACTGCACAGAAGAGGAACGCTGAGATAGGGAAACTGGATCTTTTATGATAGAGAGTAAGGATGCCTTCCCATTTGTTTGGAGGAGATGCCATCTCTGTTTTCCAAGGTGGTTGGCCATACAAACATGCCTGAAAAGAGAGTCTGGAACAAAGGCCAGTCAATGCTTTGCTCAAAGGATATGAAGAAATGCAAAGAGCCCCAGTAATACCCACACGGTGGAGTACCATATGGCTATAAAAAAAGAACGAACGAAAATAGGAGAGGAGAGGAGGGGAAAGGGGAAGTTCTCTATAAACTGATTCAGGGTGATTTCCAGAACACACTGTTAAGTGCATATAGCAAAGTGTGAAAACAAAACAAAGAACAAAACCAAACTGTTTTACTACCCTTTAATATAAGGGAGGTGAGGATATAAGAAAATGTACAGATATCTGCACATTTGTACAAAAAAATGTAGGAAGGATGAACCAGAAATTGGTTATGCCCATGGACTGGTTGGGAAAGGAGTCAGGAAGAAAATAGAAATGAGAAAGTAGGGATGAGGAGGGAGCAGCTCTTTCCTCAGTACACGTTTTTGTGTAACCTTGACATGCCATAGTAACGTTTCACATTTTCACCCTCCTCCCGCTACCCCACCCCCAATAGCTCAAATCAACCAGAGTGTGAGCGGAATCCAACATAAATACAGTGACTAATGAACCTAGCTGTATTACAAATAAATAACAACCACAGTGAATAGAATAGGGAAGAAAATAACTACCCTGAGTAACTTTGGAAAATAGTATTTTGACTGAATGCTGTAGGACTAAAGACAAGAAGAACTGTACACAGATACTGTATTGTAGTTAGTAAATCTGTTTCTCACAGAGGTACATTTCAGCAATTCTGTAACTACCTTGTGTGTATCCTAGGACTAAACAAATACGTGACTATATTGTAGATAATGAGAGCCAGGTATCTTACTGGTGGAGAAAGAATTACAAACAGGGAAATGAGGAAGGCTAGGATAGACACTGCTATTACATCAGAATCGGAGGTATCAGTATGAATTCATATATATATGTATACACAGATAAATATGAGTCTATATCACACATATGTGTAAATATATATAAAGACAGATCTAAAAATTAATATACCTATGTGTGTATGCTTAGGTTATTAAACATACATGTATATTTCCAAACTCTGTCCACTGAGAGGGTCTAAGAGTAATCTGCTCCATCACCCAAACCTTGGAAGACATGAGTATACCCAGAACTGTGATCCTCGTTTTTTAAATGCCATCTTTCAATAAAAGAAACCAGAGTTCAGTAAACGAGTGCTTGATTCCAGGACAGGGGCAAGGAAAATACAAGATGAGCATTATGGTATCAGAAGTGTCTAAAAAATGTCAAAAGGACGCAAGAACCAACCTGAAGGATTTCCCAGTGGCTAAAGCTGGAACAATTTGACCAACGGAATACATAATTGTAGTATTGGATTATAACCCATAGAATAAATAAATGTCATTGAGTCATATTCATCCAAAGTTTATAGTTGAATATATAAAAAAGTGTGGGAGAAGTAACAGCTCTTTCTTATAAAAGAATTCCAGTTAATATATACAGAATGAATGAGGTGAAAAAAATCACCACGAGTCAGGTACCACAGTAATAATTGTTGCAGGCAGAATCTACTCATGGATGTTACTACCAGTGGGTGAAAGTTGCAGAGGAAATAGGATATTAGCAGAATCTCAAAGTATCTCACCCAATATATCAATTACAAAGGGGAAAACAGTAATTTTACAATGAAGAAACTCAACAGACACCACCCTAACTATATGCTCAAGGTTAACATCACCAGTAATAAGACCTATCAACATCATGCGCCCCCTGAAATGATGTACTGAGAAGGACACAGCCTCACTTCTGTGGTAATATGAAAATGTATAACCTCAGTCTAATCAGTAGAAAACACTAGGCAAACCCAAAATGAGAGGCAACCTTATCAAAAGTCCTAAGGCCATGAAAGACAAGCAGAGATTGAGGAACTGTCAGAGATTGGAGGAGACTAAGGAAATACAACTAAATGCAATGTAGGATCCTGGATTAGATCGTGGAATAGAAAAAGGGCAATAGAGAATAAACTGGCAAAATTCAAATAAGGTTGATAGTTTCATTGATGATATTGTACCTATGTTAATTTCCTGATTTGATAATTGCATTAAGATTCTGTAAATTGTTAGCATTAGGACTGGGTGAAGGGAATACATGAACACTTTCTAGTATTTTTGCAGCTCTTCTGTAAGCCTAAAGCTGTTTCAAAATAAAATGTAAAAATATTCAGATGACAATAAAATGAAATATCAACATGTTTTCCTTAGGATAATGATATTATAGATTTATCTATATATTGACTATACATTTTTGTAGTTTCCAAATTTATGTATTATTTGAAAATATGAAATATTTCAAATGTACTGAAAAGTAGAAAGAAACTATTAGACAACTATATACCATCTAAATTCAATGATGTTAATATTTTGCTATATTTACTTTAGTATTTTTTCAAGGATATAAAATATTACAGACATTCAAAGACCTTTCTTGTTTTGATCTTATTCAACTTCCTTCTTTCTAGAGGTAAATATTTCTCTAAAGTCACTTGTATATACTTTTCCACCCACATTTTTATACTCTGATATATGTATGTGCTTATAGAACACTGTACAAAATACAACTTGGTGTATTTTAAAAATATATAAATAATATAATGTACAAATATATAAATAATTATAAACTTAATAGAAATATTATAAATAATAATAGACAAATAGTATAATATATTTGTACATTATATAGTAATATATAAATAATATAATGTACAAATCCTTCTACAACGTTTTTCATTAAACATTATGTTTCAAGATTTGTCCATGTTCTGTTCATTTTAAATGCTATATAGTGTTCCACTGCATAGTTACATACATTTAACCATTCTTCTATTGAAAGAACTTATTTTCTTTCTTTTTTCTCCCTTTTTTTCTATCACAAATAATGTTAACAGTTAGAACATGGATGAAACTTCTTGTGAGCCTGTTCACAGTTTGTGTAATAAATCTCATAGAAGTGGAAATTCTGGATTGTAGGGTATGTGTATCTTGAACGTTAGTAAATGTTGCCAGCTTTCTCTCCAAAGTGGTGAAACCCATTGGTACTCCCACTAGCAGCGTATGAGTTCCCATTTCTTCACATCCTTGCCAACACTTCTATCATCAGACTTTTAAAATTTGCCAATCTGATCAGTGTGAAATGATATTTCATTTTTGTTTTAAGTTACATTTTCCTGCTTAGTAATGAGGTTGAACATCTTTTTGTATGATTCTTGGTCATTCGTGTTTCCCATTCTGGAAATCACTTTTTCATATCTAACTAATTTTTTATGACAACTTTATATGTACTGGTAATAAAGACTGGAACAAAGCTTAGAACACCGTGGCCTCACAAATGATGCAGTGCTTGATTGCATTGGCTGAGATGCAATATCCACAGTCTTGGAGTACTGTGTTAGGTAACTGTTTAGAGAATGTCCAGGGGTAGTTAAGGGTCTGGAAGTCATGAAATAAGAGAAATGATTGCAGCAATAAGGAATGTTTCTCCTAAAGAAGTATCTTAGGAGGGATGTGACAGCTGTTTAAAAAAAATCGACAAGCTCTCAGGAGGCAGAGGATATATATGTATTAACGTTGTTTCAACGGAGCTAAGGCCAGTGGTAGTTTTGAGGAAGCCTATTTGAACTCAAGATCAGGGAGACATTCTTTTTTAACAATTGGATTTATTCTGGGATGGAATTGGTTGCCTGATCCCTGAACATATTTAAGCTGTTGGAGGCCCCTGTGAATATAGTTAGAGAGATTCCTCTGCAGGGAAGGACCCTGAAGGAATAATCTTTAGTCCAACTCAAAAGTCTGTGCTTCTGTGTAGTAAACAATTCATAGAGTGAAGTTCCAGGAAATCTACAAATGAGTCATTTTTTACAATTTATAATTATGGTTGCTCAGTTAAAACATTGCTTGAGGTAATGGTGAGTCAGTCTTTAATTTTTCTAAAATTCGTCGGCTAAACAAATAAGCCTAAATTGGCTAACCCAAAGCAGAGAGCATTGACTCCAAATTCAAACTTGATTTTCATGGCACTTCAACCTCATCCCATTCTCACTTCCATTCCAGGTGACACTCTGCCTTTCAGGTCCTGTGATTCCTATAGCTAATGTATATACCCAGTGGTACCGTTTTATCTTTTGTGCTAAAGGATGTGGAAGCATAAAAGATAAATGGTGAAAGGAAGACTCTTTAGGGAAAGGAGGAAGTTATAGCAGTGGGCAGAAAGTAAAGAGCTGTTTTTGAGCAACTAAAAGGCCCTTTATAAATGGACTTGGGGTGCAACATGAGGAATTTTAGTTAGAGAGATAGATTTTCTGAACACTCTAATGAGTGTTTAATGGAAGTTGAGGAATCCATGCAGATGCTGTTTAGAGAGAATCCATGCAGATGCTGTTTAGAGAGACCCTGTGAGTTAGGGTCTAGACATCATGCTCCCAGAAACCCACTCTGCTGGGATGACCCTCAACAGGCTCTAAGTGGCCTCTAACACTGGAAGGTCTTGTATGTTCTGAGGATCACAAGTGTTTCGCCTCTGGGCCACCCTGTTGGGGATTTTAACTAAAGGGCCTCAGTCCAGTCACCCTGTGCTGGACTCTATTCCTCCAGTATTGTTCCTGAAGTTGCCATGGAGTCCCATGTGCTCCCAGACGCCTTGCTGCACCATTGTATCATGTCTTCCATTATTTTCTCTTCTGGGCCAGATAGAGGCTGGTCCAGGTTGTTGTTTAGTTGGCTGAGTTTCTCTTATGCATTGGGAATCAGCAATGATGCCTGGTATCTTTGTTTCAGATGGAGATTTTACAGCCACTGCTTATAAATTTTTCCCCACTGGCAAGAAGCCTTTGGAAGAAAAGCAGGTCCAGGAGATAGTCTAGGCAGATTGCTACCCCCTCCCCAGTTGTGACCCTCACTCTCCCTTCCATTAGAAAAATCTTTCCCATAGACGTCCACCTGCAAGGTTTACTTCCCCAGCCTTCCAGGTGGGCCCAGATAAATCAGGATGCTGGTGGGAATGCAGTTCAGGCTCCTGAGGTGAGTGCCTACTCCCTAGGGGCTCCTGAAAATAGGTAGATGTTCAGAGTTTTGCAGAAATATTATTCTGGGTTGAGGACACATAATAGTTGAAAGGAGACACCCAGAGAGGAAAAAAGAAATAGCAACCAGCTGGGAAGAAATGTACAAAAGTAGGAATGCCAACACCAAGAGGACTGGGAAATTAAAGGGATGGAGTGAAGGAAAAAAAGTTGAAAATTTATGTAAATACAGAGAATCAAAAGAAGGCTTTGAGAAAGAGATTAACATAATTATGATTCTGAGAGTGTAGGATTTTGGCTAGATCATTAATTTGGATTCACTGGTGGCAGTAAGTGAAGAGTTAGGAGGAAGTTTGCTGAATAAATGTGCCCGGAGTTGATTGGAATGTGTGTGTCTGCTCGGCCTTGTTTTGTAGTGCACTCTGTCTCCTTCCTTCCTGTAGGCTGCGCTTGGCGGAACAGGAGCTGTGGGCTCAGAAAGACCTCAAATGTGCAGGGCACCAACATTTGAGCATCTGCCTTGTTTTCTCCTGAAAAATCCAAAAGACCTTTTTGCCATTTATAATGATTCCAAACGTTTGAAGAAAGCAGTTTATAAACACAAAAGGATGTGTAGAAAAGAGACCAGGAAACTGCGGAGTCAGAGAGGTAATTATAGAGAAAAACGCTCATCCCCTGTCAGCAGGAGTAGTGGTTTGAAAGGATTGGTTGCCTTCTGGATGTCTGCACTGATGGTGTCCTTGGTGTACTTTGGACCAGCGTCTGATCTAAAATATTCTATCTTGATTTTTAGACTATCTCAGACAGTAAAAAGCCTTGCTTTTTGGATGCCATGTGATAAGATTTGAGAGGAATCTGGGAAAGGCACTGTTATCCAATGGTACTTTCCCTAGTGGATCCTTAGAATGTCAGGACAGAGAAAGACCTTTCAGACGGGGGCCTGGGTGCTTGAGACAGGATAGGTGCCCCCTAGTCACTGTGCCAACCAAAAATGCCCTCCGTTCCCATTTCTGTCCGGCCCCAGAGAGAGCAGTGCACGTGGTTAAAAAATCCACACAGTTCTAGACCCACCTCTTTATTTTATGGCTGAGGAAATGGAAGCCCAAAGAAGTTAAGTGACGTGCCCCAGGCCACACAGTACTATAGTAGCAGAGCCAAGGTACTCGAACTTTCATCCACTGCCCCTTCCACAGCATGGAGCTGCGCCACACCCCCCGCCCCGCCACCCCCCACCCCCGCCCCCCGACTCTTCATTTCACTCACGGAGATTAATCCCCTTGGGAGTAGATGTTGCATTTCCAGCAGTTCCCACCAGTGTCAAATGGTACTAGGAAGCATAACGTATTAAATAACCCTTGAGTTACTTAGGAACCTTAAAAATATCGGGACAGAAAGATGTTAAAAGGAAAGGAAGGAATGAAAAAAAAAAAAAAGAAGATGAATGCAAGGGGCACTGCTCAGGAAGGACATCAGAGAACGGACGGTGCTGGGGTGGTGGGTGGTCACAGGCAGGTACAGCCTGTATTCGCTAGCGATGTGACCACAGCCAGGTGGACACGTGGTTGTGAAGCACTGAGACGGGCTGTCAGGTGGGGCTTGTAGAGCTGGTGTTTGGACTTCAGTTTACAGTCACCCCTCATAGAATTTATATCATGAATTCATCTTTGGAGCAGCTCTTTCTAGTACTCTTGTTCAGTCTGAATTTATTTCTAGCTTCTGAAGCTCAGCCCACTTTAGGTCCAGGATTCCAGCCTGACTCTTCAATAAATCCCTTTTTGACCTGAGACAGTTTGGAACAAGCACCTGGAGGAGGGCAGGCTTGGCGTTCAGCCAGAGCTGTGGCTCATCTCGACCCCGCCACTTCCCCGGTTGCTGGGACTTGGGGCACATCCTAACCTCTCCTGGGCTCTGTTTCCTCCTCTGTAAAATGGGGTGGCTGGATGGCTTACAGGGGGAAGTGTGTGTAATAGAGTTGGCACCAATCGTTGGTGTCCACCCCTCCCCTCCCACCCCCACCTAATCGTAAGTGATCTTGGGTAACATTCCTCTTCCATTTCAAAATTCCTATGGCTTTTCTTTTCTTTTTTTTTTTTAAAGAAATTCACGTTCTTTTATTTATTTATTTATTTATTTATTTATGACTGTGTTGAGTCTTCGTTTCTGTGCGAGGGCTTTCTCTAGTTGTGGCAAGCGGGGGCCACTCTTCATCGCGGTGCACGGGCCTCTCACCATCGCGGCCTCTCTTGTTGTGGAGCACAGGCTCCAGACGCGCAGGCTCAGTAATTGTGGCTCACGGGCCCAGTTGCTCCGTGGCATGTGGGATCTTCCCAGACCAGGGCTCGAACCCATGTCCCCTGCATTGGCAGGCAGATTATCAACCACTGCGCCACCAGGGAAGCCCTCCTATGGCTTTTCTAAGTCATCTCCTTGGCTAGTTTTCCTATTGTTCTTTATGTGCGTGTGAAGAGCCATTTTGTCTCAGATTACAGAATCTTCAGCAGCTTACCTCAGGTATTCAGGCGCATTCAGAGGAGCTCAGTTTGTCACTGAGCTTCTTGGGTTCCACATGGCCACTTGTTCTACAAGATACATTTGTACCTGGTGCTCAGAGACCACTACAGCTCCTTAAAAGCCCACAATCACATGTAATAACCATTTAGTTTTACCCTCCCAAATTTACAGGATACTGCAGCCAAATTACTCAGCTTGTTCAGGATGAATTCCTTATGAGGCTCTGCATAAACAAAGCCCATGTCCTCGCTTTATGCCTCTTCATCCTCACAGAAGTCAATCTGTCATAGTCCATTCCAGGGCAGCCTGGAGGGATCCATTACTTTTAGTGAAAGGGAGCTCTTTCAGAGTTTTCCTTAAGGGCTCTGGGTTTTAGACATGCCCCTCTGCTCCTGAGACAGGACGCTGATTTGCATCTGTGTTTTGACAGGGTGATTATGCATGTTGTGAATAAACATGCTTGTGTACGCATGTGTGCTGTCACAGCAATGAGCAGCATCCAATAAATACTGGGTTAAGAGCATGCCAACATCTTCCCAGCAGCTGGCACAGCTGAAAACTCGCCTG
Source organism: Balaenoptera physalus (assembly GCF_965194825.1). Taxonomy (NCBI): domain Eukaryota; kingdom Metazoa; phylum Chordata; class Mammalia; order Artiodactyla; family Balaenopteridae; genus Balaenoptera; species Balaenoptera physalus. The sequence goes on from NC_138891.1 coordinate 81,513,082, forward strand.
CCTTATTAACACTCCACTTATCTGGAATCTGCTCACTGAGCAGAAACAACTTCATAAATTAATGCAATTTTCATTCCGCCTTGCCATCGTTCATTACCGTTAACCTCACTCCCTCCTAGGCTAGAGGCGATTGGCCTCCCCAGGCCCTGCCTGCTAGATGTCTTCACCTCTGCCCATCAACATCAGGGGCAGAGTTGAGGTAAAAGCTTGTGGCTGGGGCCAGGGCTGAGAAGGAAACATGACAGTTGTTTTCCTTCATTCTGGAGAAGCTGATATTTCCACATTTCCTGCTTCTTGCTGTTGATTTGTAACCTCTTCCTTCAGAGGCAGATTAAAAGAGAGGTCCAAACCTTCTTCCAAATGCAAAAGAAAGAGGCAGGCAGTAATTTGGTTGTCCAAGAAAATATCCCCTCTCAGTATCTTTCAGAGATTAGTCAATTGCATTCTCCATGTTTGTCAGTTTCTCTTAATCATTCTAATCTAGTTCCCCAGCCTTTTAACCTTTCTCTCCTTTGCCCTGGCTCTTTTACTCCATGTTGTGTTGTCAGCTGTTTCATTAGCCACAGTTCACCACTCAGAGCATACAGTTAAATATTTTCAGGCCAGGTGACTTGTCTTATTGGTATATGGTGTAGGGTAAGCTGATTCCTTCTCTCCCCTTTGACACCTGCCCCCCTCTCCTGCCAACATGTTACACTTGATTTTAAATGGTGGTCTGCCTGCTGTCTGGGCTCCTTCCCGAACTGCTGCCCCTGCCCCCGGCCCTGAACCCCGTGCACTGGGGAGGCAGCTCCTGAATGTAGCAGAACCTCTGAGCAGCGGCCTCATTAAAAATCACATCACAGACTTGGTTTTATTCTTTTCCCTCCCTGACTTGATGAAAACAAAACAAGAAGAGGTGGGGAGGGAGGAAGGAGGAGAGGTAGAAGTGAATTGCTTAATGGAGACACTCAGTCTGAATATTTAATATGCTGATTTTATTGAATAAAAGGTGAAAAAGTGGTTCTTGTTTGTTGCTTGCCTGTCAAACCATGGCAAACAAGCATTCTTTTCCCTGACTGCAGCTTTTTATTACTGTATGGATTCTAGAGTGTAATTATGCCCTATATCTGAGCTTCATTATACACACAATTATAATTCCCTGGCTGAACTATTTATTTATTGCCAGGGGAGATATTTGTTCAGTTTCCTCCGAGAATTTTTTCTTGCTGGTGTCTCTCATTGTCTTGCCCTTCATCGAGTGCGAGTGTCCAGGAGGAGCCCCTCGCTCTGAGTCCCTGGCTTGTCTGTTGACAGTTTGGACGAACTTCCCAGCTACATTTATTCATGTTGTTGGAGAAAGACTCTGGGCAAAAGAAATTTCAGGGCTATAAATGTTTGAGAATGTTTGCACTGTTTTCAGAGCTTTCATGGGAAGGACTTTTTATTCTAGCTATTATCATCTCACGAAGTCTGATTTGGAATCATTTTAGAAAATAGCTTTCTCTAGGTACAGCCTGCCTGCTTAGCAGTTCATAAAGAAAGAGCCCATGGCTAGATAGAATTCAGGTCGATAAACATTTGTTGAGGACCTTACTGTGAGCTGGGCCCTGTGCTGGGTACTAGGACATAGAGATGAGGAAGGCTCAGTCCTTACCCTGGAAAATTTCACAGTTCATCACGAGAAACAGATCCATCATTAATTATATGAGAAACGTAGTAAGTGCTGCAATATTGGTTCATACATTCATTTAACTTTTTTTCTGATGTCATACTATGTCTAAACACTAGGTGGAGGATATAGGTGTAATTGGAGAGAAAAGATACGGTTGTTACCCTCAGGTGTGGTCTCTACCCTTGTTGTAGAAAGGGTGAAGGGGGACCAGACAGACACAAGTAAAGTCAGCAAGTAAATAAATAATTTTAGGTGCCGATGACTGCCATAGAAAGGAAACGGGAAAATGTGATTGAGAATGTCTGCAGGTGGAAAAGGAGATGGGTAGTTAGAGAAGGTCACTTTGAGAAGGTGTCATTGCAGCTGAGACTTAAGTGATGAGAGGGAGTTGGGCATGGGTTGAACTGGGGGATGTCCTGGGGGAGGAGCTTTCTGAGAAGGGGGGACAGTAAGTCCAAGGCTTCTGAGGCAGGGACTGCGAGAAGTACGCTTGGTTGGAGCCCAGGGAGGGAGGGTGAGAGGAGAGAGGTGAGGATGGGGAGGTGACTGGGGCTGGGTCACTTAGACCCTTGTAGGCTATGCAAAGGAGTTTTGGGGTTTTATTCCCTTTGCGACAGGAAACCAGTGGACACCAGCTGATGGGACTGTCGTCAGCGGTTCCAGTCTTTCTTAGCCTAGATAGAGGCAGAACTTCCAAACTCGGCCAGTCAAATGTTCCCTTCCTGGAACAGAAGGAGATGAAAGTGCATGAAAATGCCTGGGATCTCCGACTTCCTCTTCCAGGAGGCTTACGGCGGCTGCTGCTTCTCAGCAGGTTTCTCATTTATCATCTGACCCTGTCTCAGGCCCTGTTCGTTTGCTAATCTTCCATTGGTTCTGTGAGCCTCAAGATTACTTCTGACAAATTTCTTTCAGATGAAGTTAACAGGGTTTTGTTGCAACCAAGGAACTCAAACTGAGATAAGGAGACACTTAGATCTTCCTCCTTACGCAGGCTCAGGGGGCAAGATGTGTAGCTCTTTCCCTGTCTTGCTCTGTCAGCCTTGAATGTAGGGACAAATGATTCCAGAGTCTAGCTGTAGCGTATCCAATACCATGGTTTTTGGGTGTTCTACGCTTTAGTCTTTTTCTGTGTCTTCATTGGTATTTTGGTGGAAAATTGGGAAAAGCTAGATCAAGAATTCATTTTAAACTTTAAGTTTCCAGTTTTAGCTGCTTTTAGGGATCAAATTAGCCATGAAATTGTTAAATTTTTATTTCTTTCTGTGCTAGGTTGGTCTGATCGTCTCGTGTGAAATTTTGATTTACCTCCCAAAGCTTGCCTAACCCAATATAGTTGGGCTACTATATTGGATATTTGAGGCATTTGAGAGGAATCCTGACTGAATGCAAATTTGAAGTGGCTAGAGAAGAGAAGAAACATCTTCAGAGACCTGATTGCTTTTTCTGTCTATCTTACATAGAAAGATGTCCCTAAACAACTTACATCTAGGCCTTACTCCTTTTCTGGCTCTCAGAATTCAAACATTGATTGCTGCATTCTAATGATTTTCTAATTCTTTTATGTATTTTTCATTATCGTAAAAATGTGTCCAGATGGCACCAGAATAATTTTTTTATTGCTATGGCTAGAAAGTTCAGTACTTACATGTGAAGAATTTATTTTAATCTTTCTACTTCTAGATGTCTCTTCTCTTCTTTCTTTGAGTCTTTCAAATATTCTTTTCTTTCTTCCTAGTTTTTATCTCTCAAACTTCTAATAACCTTTCTGAAATATAATTACTTTCAAAAGAAGACAACCCTTTTAATTAGGAGTTTAATACATTTTCCCATTGGAATATTTTTCTCTAGCATTTTGCTTTAATTGAAGTGACACACATTTGCAAATAGATTCTCATCATTTCTCTTGTTCATTTCCGTTTCTAGTTTGGTTTGTAAATAAACTCAGGCCACGAAGTCCAAAGACAAGTGATCTATGAATCCTTGGTCCAAATATATTTTTTCTAGAGATTATGTTTTTGGTCAAATTTATATCAAAAGGATAGGAGAAAGGAAGAGGTGTATACAGTTAGCTATGGAAGTGTGCCTACTATGAAGGTTATGACTTAGGATTTTTGAAGTGTTGTAGGGACAAGCAAGGTTCTTTGACGCCATTTTGTACTTTTTTAGCACCTTTATTTTGAGGGCTGATTTTTTAATTTATTTTTTTAACCAAAGGGAATTAACTTGTTCAGAAACCCTAAACCACAAGGAAATCATCTAAAGCCTTGCAAAAGATGTCTAGACCAGCAACAAAGCGGACTACCTCAGTGGGGGGAGACAGCTAAGCACATAGGAGTTACAGTACAGGCTGATAAGTGATATTATAATGAGTTAAGTATAAGATGCTTTTGTATAGGAGAGACCTCTACTCCAGCCTTGTGATGAGGAGTGTTTCCCAAAGGAAGGAGATTTAAATGAGAGCTGAAGGAGAAGGAAGAGTTTAGCCAAGCAAAAACAGAGTAAAGTTCTAGAGGGAACTGCGTTTACCTACAAAGCGCCGCAGGTGAGCATGTGGTACATCTTTGCATCTTCAGTGTGGCTGGAGCATGCATGACCCAGTGAGGGATGATGATGGAGAGGCAACTGGAAAGTGCTACGCTATGCAGAAGACTATCCTCACGTGCAATGCTGAGTTAGCCTTCATACTGTCTCTTCCCCAGTGGTCACTCTGGCTATGGGTCCTGGTTTTCTCATTGTTCTAAAGTAAATACTAGTTTCTCTTGACAAGGTTGTGGTCAGACTGAATGATAGAGCATATATACCTGGTACAGAGGATGGTATGGGTGTGGTAGGGAGAATTCCAGAATTCCCCCTAAAGATTTTCTGCCCTATTCCCCGGGACTGTAAATGCTATCCTGAGATATCACACTCAGGATTATGTTACATGAAACAACAAAAAGATTTTGCAGATGTAATTAAGTTTGCTAATCAGTTAACTTCAAGTCATTTAAAAGCAGAGTTTTCACCAGCTACTAGCAGCAGAAGAAGTCAAAGAGATTCCAAGTGTGAGAAGAATTCGGTGCACCCTTGTTGGCTCAAGGATAGAGATTCCCATGTGTCAAGGAATGAGGAGGGTCTCTAGAATCTGAGAACAGACCCTGGCTGACAGCCAGCAAAGAAATGGGGACCTTTGTCTTGTAACCTCAAGGAACTATATTCTGTCAACAACCTGCATCAGCTTGGAAGTGGATTCTTCCCCAGAGTTTCCAGATTAGAGCTCAGTTCAACTGATACCTTGATTTCAGCCTGTGAGAATCTAAGCAGATAACCCAGTTGAGCCCATTCAGATCTGACCTACAGAACTACGAGATGACAGATGGGTGTAGTTTTGTGGTAATATGTTATGCAGGCATGGCAAACTAATACAATAAATATTAAATTTATGGGGCTTTGCAATTAGACCTGAATTCAAGTCCTGAGTCTTCCATTCACCATTTTTAGGGTTATGGGCAAGTTACTTAGTAACCTCTGTGAGCCTCAGATTCAGCCTAGAATTAGTTGGGAGCCCAACTGAGGAAACATATGGAAAGTGCTCACCTCAGAGTAAATGTGCAGTGAATGTTAGCTGTTTTTGCTATGGCTTTTGCTACTACCATTTCTATTTTGTGCAATACCTAGCAGAGTGTCCAGCACACAGTAGGTGCTTAATCACTGCTAGTACCTTTCAGCTTCCCTCCATCTTCCCTCATTTCCTTGAAAGCCCCCTGTTCTACTAACTGCCACATTCCTGCCTGTCTTCTCCACTTTGTGAATATTGATTCTGAGACTGGAAGGGAAACATTTATCATTCTTAATTGCAATAAAATCATTACAATGGTGTTAAACATTCAAATAGAAATTAAGTTCCACTGCATAATGCAAAGGCAACTATTAATCTGTGCCGGTAGCCAAATGCAGGAAAAGTGATATGGATAAAATGGATGTGATGTATTAATAACATCATGATGCTAGGGAAGGAACTTCGATCTAAGCAAAATAGTTATACTTTATAGGCAAGTCTTTCTGTTTCAAATGGAGAATCAGCAGATAAATTCCCGCAGCAAAATCATAAAGTTAGAAGGAAAACTTTAAAAAAAATAAAGGCATTTAATTTCCAAGGAATTATCAGTGGAGGATAAAGTTGCAAACGCTGATACATGAAGGTTTATGTTCATTCTTATACAAATCAGCATGAAAACTGATTAGCTGACATATTCTCTGCTCCTCTGTTCCTGACCAAATACCATCTCAGCCCTGGGCAGACAAAGCTTTCAACTGGGGTCACATGCAAGCTTTGGGGGACTTGAAGCTTAAATAATATTTGGAGCCCTCTTTAAGAAAAATATGAAATAACAACTTAAATGTTAGGGAGAAAAGTGAACACTTATCCTAAATGAGAAAAGAAATCACACCCATTATAATTTTTTTAAAAGATAACAGCGCAATCATCACAAAATCCAAGGAAATGGCTTATTATTATTATTAATTTCCTGCCTATTACACCTCTATGATACTCTTTGCCTATATGTTTGGTTGCATGCTCTTTGATCATCTTTTCATATGACAACAATTTTATAATATAATTTTCTATAGAGAACATTTATTTTTCCTCCAACATGGGTGATAGAAATTTGTAATTATTTGTAAGTGGGTTTTCTGTTTCAGAACGTCATCTTGGGAATGCTGCATTTGTAACTTCCTCTGCAGGATTTCACCCCGAAGGTGCTTCTCACCTCAGGGCAGGCCTTGGAGAAGCCTGTTCTTTTGATCTCTCTTGTCCTGGCTTCCAGAGCTGCTGCAGCAGCAGCTGGCCTCGCTCCTCAGGTGTTCAATGCGCATCCTTTCGCAGCACTTTCCTTCTGGATTTCAAAGAGCAGCATCTCTTCTTCTTAGAATCAGAGCTGGTGTCCAGATGCTCATGAAGGTCCACCAGAGGCAAGTTTGCTGGAGCACAGGTGGATGTGGAGGTATTTCTGGAAGGGCAGTCCCAGGCCACTGCGAGAAGGCCTCCATAGGCAGCTAAGGCTGCTGCTTGAGGCATGGGAAGGGCTCGGAGCTTAATCATTATTAACTTAATGCTAAATTCACCTCTTCTCTCAATCCATCCTCAGTCTACCTTTCTAACTTGCAAACTTGATGAATAGTTTTTCCCCAGAGATGCCTTTATCTTCCCACTTCTGGCCCTGAATCACTGCAGTACCTCAACCTGGAATGCCTTCCCCTAACATTTACCTACTGAGATCCCTGAAAGCCTAGATCAAATTCTACTTCCCCATGAAACCTTCCCTGATTCCCCTTACCAGACGAGAGCTTGCCTATGTCTGAACTCCTTTAGGGCCCAGTGTCCTCAGTTTTCACGGGGATTGTTCCAAAATATCTTTGCATATTGTTAGGATGTACATTCAGGTGTTCATGGAAAATGAGCAAAAAATTTCTCCAGCTAAATAGAAAATAAGCCAAAAAGAAACATAAAAGCGTTTAATTTTCAAGTTTTGAAGTTATTCATTCATCCAACATACCCTTCCCATGTTAAAGCTGGAATTACAATACTAAGCAAGTCAAAGTTCCACCTTTATAGCATTTACAGCTTATGGGAGGCCAACAATAATTTCAGGTACAGTTGGGGTAAGAGTTTTAAAGGAAAAGAGCTGCGTCATTGTAAGGTAGTGACAGGGCTCTTGTGTGTGTGTCCTTATGGAAGTGAACGGTATGAGATCAAAGGATGAATAGCAGTTAGCCTGGTAAAGGAGAGGAAGCATTCCTGGCAGAAAGAACAGCATTAACAGGCCCTAAACTAGGAAGGATCTTCCTGTATTTCAAAGCCGTAAAGAATGCTTATTATCGTGTGCATCTCTTTTGCAATTATTTGTTTCTATGGCTGTCTCCTCTCACCCTATAAATTTCTAGAAGAGAGAGAGGATTTCCTAAGCATTTCTGCATCCCTCCTGCTTACCACAGTGCCTATCATATGCTCATTAAATGTTTGCCTAACTGACTCAAACCTCATTTGTTAAATGAGGGAAAGCAGAGAGCCTATGTCAAAGCATGCAGAATTATCAAACTCATTTTTCATATCTCATCGATTCTAAGATGCGCATATCTTCATTTAACGTCTTTGAAATTGGGATACTTTTTTACAGTTGATCACATCTTACAACTACATTTGGCATGTTTTTTCTTTCTTAGTATTGCATAAAACATGGTGTGTTTTAAAAATCAATGGTATGTTATATTCAATGAAATGTGGTGGATGCCCTCATATGGCTAAATTCCTTATTGTTAATTTGAAGAAATAAGTGAGTGATTTTCATAATTTTTAATTTTTCAGACTAACTTTTCAAACTGATCACTACTTTGAATCCATTGGGAGAATAAGTCTTACTCTGGACTGATAGACCTGCAGGAGTAGAAAAAAGTTAAAGGATATATTGCAGGTTCAATTTGATTCCAGACCACCTCAGTAAAGCAAATATTGCAATAAAGTGAGTCACACTAATTTTTTGGTTTCCCAGTGCATGTAAAAGTTATGTTCACACTATACTGTAGTCTGTTAAGTGTGCAATAGCATTATGCCTAAAAAACCGTGTATGTACCTTAGTTAAAAAATACTTTATTGCTAAAAAATGCTAACCATCATCTGAGCCTTCAGCAAATCATAATTTCTTTGCTGGTGGAGGGTCTCGCCTTGATGTTGATGGCTGTTGACTGATCGCCGTGGTGGTGGCTAAATGCTGGGGTAGCTGTGGCCATTTCTTAAAACAAGACAAGAGTGAAGTTTGCTGCATTGATTGACTCTTCCTTTCATGAACGATTTCTCAGTTTCTCTCTAGCATGCAATGCTAATGCTGTTTTGTTAGCATTTTACCTACAGTAGAAGTTCTTTCAGGATTGGAATCAGTCCTCTCAAACCCTGCCACTACTTTATCAACTAAGTTTATGTCATATTCTAAATCCTTAGTTGTGGTTTCAGCAGTCTTCACAGCACCTTCACCAGGAGTAGGTTCCATCGCAAGAAACCACTTTCTTTGCTCATCCAAAAGAAGAAGCTCCTCCTCTGTGTAAGTTTTATCCTGAGATTGCAGCAATTCAGTCTCATCTTTAGGCTCTACTTCCAATTCTAGTTCTCTTGCTGTTTCCACCACATCTGCAGTGACTTCCTCCACTGAAGTCTTGAACACCTCAAAGCCATCCATGAGGGTTGGAATCAACTTCTTCTAAACTCCTGTTAATGTTGCTATTTTGACCTCTTCCCATGAATCATAAATGTTCTTAATGGCATCTAGAATGGTGAATCCTTTCCAGAAGGTTTTTGGTTTTACTTTACCCAGCCATCAGAGGAATCACTATCTAGGGCAGCTATAGTCTTATGAAATGTATTTCTTAAATAATAAGACTTGAAAGTTGACATTACTCCCTGATCCATGGGCTGCAGAATGGATGTTTTGTTAGTAGGCATGAAAACAATGTGAATCTCGTACATCTGCATCAGAGCTCTTGGGTAACCAGGTACATTGTCAGTGAGCAGTAATATTTTGAAAGGAATCTTTTTTTCTGAGCAGTAGATCTCAACAGTGGGGTTAAAATATTGAGTAAACCATGTTGTAAACAGATGTGCTGTCATCCGGGTTTTGTCGTTCCAATAGAGCGTAGGCGGAATAGAGTTAGCATAATTCTTAAGGGCCCTAGACTTTTCAGAATGGTAAATGAGCATTGGCTTCAATTTAAAGTCACCAGCTGCATTAGCCCCCAACAAGAGAGTCAGCCTATCCTTTGAAGCTTTGAAGCCAGGCATTGACCTCTGCTCTCTAACTATGAAGTACTAAATGGCATCTTCTTCCAATATAAGGCTGTTTCATCTGCATTAAAAATCTGTTGTTTAGTGTAGCCTTCATTAATTATCTTGCCTAGATCTTCTGGATAACTTGCAGCAGTTTCTAACGTCAGAACTTGCTGCCTCACCTTGCACTTTTACGTTATATAGATGGCTTTCCTGAAACCTCATGAACCAACCTCTGCTAGCCTCAAACTTTTCTTCTGCAGCTTCCTTGCCTCTCTCAGCCTTCACAGAACTGAAGAGGGTTAGGGCCTGGCTCTGGATTAGGCTTTGGCTTAGGGGGATGTTGTAGCTGATTTGATCTTCCATCCAGACCACTGAAACTTTCTCCATATCAGCAATAAGGTTGTTTTGCTTTCTTATCATTCATGTGTTCACTGGAGTAGCACTTTTAATCACCTTCAAGAACTTTTCCCTTTATTCTAGACTTTGGCACAAGAGGCCTAGCTTTCATCCTCTCTCGGCTTTTGACATCCCTTTCTCACTAAAGTTAATTTCTAACTTTTGATTTAAAATGAGAGATGTGGAATTCTTCCTTTCACTTGAATACTTAAAGGCCATTGTAGGGTTATTAATTGGCCTAATTTCGATGTTGTTGTGTCTCAGGGAATAGGGAGGCCCAAGGAGAGGGAGAGAGGGAAACTGCGGGTTGGTGGACCAGTCCGAACATAACACAACATTTATCAATTCAGTTTGCCTTGTATGGGTAAGGTTCGTAGTGCCTCCCAAAAATTACAATGTTAACATCAAAGATCACTGATCACAGATAACCATAACAAGTATAATAATACTTTAAAAGTTTGAAACATTGTGGAATTGCTGAAATGGGACAGAGTCACAAAGTAAGCAAATGCTGTTAGAAATATGGCTGCTGTTAGAGTTGCTTAGTGCAGTGTTGTCACAAACTATCAATTTGTAAAAAATGGAACATCTGCAAAGTACAATAAAGCGAAGTGCAATTAAACGAGGTGCACCTGTATTCCCAGAAAGTGGTCATTTAGTACCGGCTTGAAAGTCTCTAGTGGGAGGGAGCGCACCATCTCCCATGGACTCCATTCCAGTGTGGGGGAAATGATGACTATTTGGTAATTCTATTCAAATTGAGATGAAAGAGCTTCACGTGAGTTCCATAAATGGTTACTAGTTCTATATGCCTTCAAACAGATTGAGTCTGTTCTGTCTCCTACTTGATAGCCCTTCAGCCTTAATAATTACTGTCCCATCCTCTAAGCTTTCTTTGTCCAGCAGAGATATCCCAGGTTTGTCAAATTAAGTTTGTTTTCCTTGTTCATTTTAGAAGAGTAGGGGAAAGAAAGTGTTAAAGCAACAAGAAAAACAATAATAGCAACAAGAAATATCTAACTTTTGGATTGTGTTTATTTTGGACCAGGTTCTGAACTACATGTTTTATGTACATCAGTTCACTGGATCCACAATAACCTTAGCAGGTAAACACTGGTATTTTTCCAAATTTGCTGATAAGGAAACTGAGGCTTAGGACGATTAATTTACCCAAAGTCACTCAGGTAGTAAGTAGCACAGTCTGCATTTGAAGTTGAGAGATATCATTTCATAGTCAAGTGATAGCATTGCCCAAGCCTGCTTTGGTGAAAGAAAAACATCTTCAAAGAGCTCAGTAGTAGTTCTTTGAAATTCTGTGACATGTGACTGAAAATTGGTCTCAGCAAAATGGCACATTGTGAAATGAGTTTACCCCTCAGAATCACCCACTCCCCTGGGGAAAACGTCCTCAAGATGTGACGGAATTTGCCAGTCTCAGAATAGACTCATCTGTTTTCTTGGATCTCCTGGACAAGATTTTCATGGAAGGCGTCTTCCCCATCTCTGTGAGACATTGCTTAACATAGTTTTGTTTTATTTTTCACATTTGTTAATCACCCTCAAGATGCTGAGCGCTGAGCAAACCAGCTCTAAAGAGGCAGTCACCCAGTTAAGAATATGAATGCACATACGTTTTATCAAAGGAAAAAAATAAGTCTGCTGGTTCTCCTGTCCCTGCGATGAACATGTTGAAGAGGTAAAATGCAGTGAGGGCAAGAGAGGAAAAGTAGGTGGAAGGTGACAACAGGGAGATATTTTTAGGGTGGCAATTTTTTATATTCATTTTTAAACCATTCTGGGTTGTAATGATAATTTCTGTTTTGGGAGTACTCATGTCTTCGGTCGGATTCCCAGAAGCAGACCCTGAGACAAGGATTTATGTCACATAATTGATTAAGTCATTGATTCCAGGAGAAGACAGAAGGAGAGTAGGGAAGAATGACAGGAAACAGGGAAGAAACCAAGCCAGGGTGTGATTATAGGTGATGCCCCTGCCTTAGCCTGGACCCAAGGGGAGCTTGAGAGCACAGGTTAAACTTCTTTGTTTATCTCGCCCACAGGCAAGGGAGTTGGGCTCGTACACTCCTACACCAGTCAGTCGTTGGCCACAGCCACAAACGTGAGTACTTCAATCTCCAGGTTCTCTGTGTTTAGGACAAAACCCTTCCAGTAACCCAAAGGTATTCCCCTGAGAGAAAATTGTGGGTGTCATCCATTAGGACTGAAGCACACAGAAGCTGGAGGATGGGCACACAGAACCAGTAAGAGGCATCCAGGGGCATCTGGTCATTGCAACTATCATGGTCATCGCAACTCATCATGTACCAAGTACTGTGCATGCCTTTCAGTTAATCTGCACTATAATCCAGCAGGATGGGAATAATTATCTCCATTTTACAAGGGCAAAAATAGTTTTTGAGAGGTTAAATAACATTGTCTAAGGTTGCATCATAGCTAGTAGGTGCAGAGTTGGGATTTGACTTTAGGTTTCTCTAAAGCCAAAGCTCAAGCCCCCCGCCACCCAACTCTGTTCCATATTACCTCTTTGTAGGCAGCTTCTGCTACTCACAACACTGACCCTCAACTAAATTTCAATTCAGTGAGCAAAATCTTCTTGCATCTACCATGTGTCCAATGTTCTGCTTGGCATCATAGAAGTAAAGATAAATAAGATTTAAATTTGCCTTTGGGAGATTGCTCTTTTGCAAGGATGATATATAGATGCACAGAGCTAAATAATGTAACATGTGAAAATGCCACAATAAGTTTGTGAATTAAGTATTAAAAATCATGGAAGAAGGAACAATTAATATTGCTTAGCAGCAGATACAGGGGAAAAGGGAGGCTTCAAGATGAGACTGTCATCTGAGTTTAACTTTTACATGTGAGAAGGGTATAAGAAGGTCAAATTGCAGCTCTCAGTACCTATCAGAAAGCAGTTTAAATTGGGGATAGAGGGGCAATTCAACATTGGGTGGTTATGCCACTTCTCTACATCTTCCAAACTATCTAAAATATAACTTTGGCCCCTCTCAAACTTATGTCTTATCTTCAGCAGACATTCAGCAAGTAGACTTTTTCCAATTCCATTCATAGGCTTATTTGTTTATTCCCATTCACAAGGGTGACTTCTCTGATGGGGGCTTTTGGGAATGCTGAAGACAAGACCTGAAACAAATGAACAGATGATTAAGCTGATTAGGGCCAAGATCAGCCCCAAAGGTCAAGGGCAGTGGTGGTTCTGGAAGCCAAGATTAGGTAGAGTTGGGATCCAAAGGATAAGTGAAGGAGGTGGTCAAGAAAGAGGAAGAGGTGGTAAAGAACCATCCTGACACTTCTTTCTTCTACTTCATGACCTGGGTTTGACATTGCCATTGGGAGGATTCTCAGGTCGCCCATACCAGCTTATCTCCTCCTTTAATCAGCTGGTCAATCAGCCAGCTCTCTTATCTACCCTCTCCTTAGTCAACACCTATGGGAGGAGAATATGATCTGTTATTGCACCTTAGAATTTATCAGAATTGTGTGGTGTTCCAGACTGATTCCTGAGGTTCTGGTACTAAGAGGCAAGTCTCAGTTCTGGAACTCCTAGGTGTCCTTATTATCAGAAGGACCACTTATTATAAAAAACAAATAAAGTGGCTGAGGAGAAGGGACTTCACTGAGTAATAGGAAAGGTAAAGAATTTATAAAAAAAAAAGAACCAGAAGAATGAAAGGGTCATTAAGAGAACTTTTCATTCTCTCTGTTGCCTCCAGGCAGTATCATGCTAAAAGGACAGGATAAATGCTGTTTTTGAGAACTTTAACTTGAAGTCATTACCAGAAATACTTGTCTGAGGGCTGTTGCCCCCTCTCAGTGGTGGGTAAAGAGATCCACAGCACATTGAATCCTTTGTAGTAGGAAGATGGGATACATGTACATGGATATTTTCAATTAGATAAATAACTACTTCAGTGACATAGATTTCATTATCTTTACCAAGCAAATTAAAGCTCACATCATGGAAAAATAATTAGCAAATTCATGACCGACGTTTCTGCCATCAAATCTATGCTTTCTATTTTAAAGTTAAGTACTGGAGTTAAGGAGACCTTTGTCCTTATTAAAGATTTTGTTGCAGAGTAGTGTCTGAAGATCTGGTTCCTTGGTATGAAATGAAAAATATGTAAAAGTCATATGAGAAATTTACAACTCAACCTCATTCAAACTCTTACTTAAATATGGTGTTAGCTTTTAGAATGCACATACAAGAAAAAGCCCTGGCAACTTATTGCTCCTCCCCATTAAGGACCTTAGCAGACAACCTGAAGGCTTAAAAATCATGACTATAGCCAGAGTTAAAATTTAAGACATCCTTATGTAAGGGAAACTGCTGACCATAATACTGATGGTAGCTACCAATAGGATCTACATGATTCAGATGGCTAGTTATAATAATGCCTGGAGCTCCTTGATTTGAGATTTTGTAAAGATAATTTTAGTGCAGAAAAACTTTGGCACCATAGAGTCAGAATTATATAATTTACTATATACAGTTATCTTGAGCATACCGTGGTGGATTGTAGGGCTCATAATCAGGGACCCTGCCTGGGGAGGGCAGGGGAGGGTTATATTTCTTACCCTGTTGAACTCAGGCAGGGCCATTTGACTTCCCTGGGCCATCACAATGAGCGATGCATGTCAGTTCTGGGCAGAAGCTTCATGAGGTAGAGGGAGGCTTGCCACATTGTTTTTCTGACTCACATGACTACCAGCAATGTTCCAGATGGAGGTGACTCTGATCAGCCTGAGACTGGGAGCAGTAGCCGCTCTGATGGATCGTGTGAACAAGAAATTAACCCTTGTTGAGAGATGTTGGAATAATTTGTTATTGTAGCATAACAGCCTGTCTCGACTAATATACACATGAGACAAAGTTTCGTTACATGTACACGTCATAGGACAATATGAATTTTACAAAGCTTCTGCACCAAGGAAATGGGGAACCCCTTACCGCATGAGCTAAGAATTATTTCTGTCATGGGCTTAATATATTTTGGTTTGTTCCTGGTTTTTAATCCCCTTATTCTATAGCCTCTGCTGTTTTTGTTCGGTAGCTACCTGACCACTTGAGTAGTCATTAAAGAGAATACTAGTTGTGTAGAACACTAATATTTTCATTGTTATAGCTCCAAGTTGCAGTTCATATTTTGAGTAGACTCTTTTCCAACTCTTCCTATAGCCCTAGTTAGCTCTGTTTTTATTTGTGTAGAATTTCTCTGCACCAGTTTTCTTCTTGCCTCCAAACACTGCCCAAAACACTGTAGAAAGTAGAAATGTAATTATTTCTCCAGATGTCTTTCTTCTTTATCTGTGTGGTGTTGCAATTTTCTTCTTTATCTGAAGACTTTCTGTATTTTGCCACGCAGAGCCATAGTACTGAGGTAGGGAATTTTTCCTCTTTTTTTTTTTTGATTAAAATTTTTCTAGGTTGACTTTAACCTATGGAAGAATTTCTTCAATGATCAGAGTCATGGATACCATATTGCTTCCTGTATGAACTTTCTCCCTGCTTAAGCTTCTCAATATTCTTACTATTTAACCTTTTGATGCTCACTATGCTAGGTTACACTTAGGGCACTAAATAATATGTCTAATAGGAATACGTCTCAAGTGAATTCAAAACTCAAAGGAGAAACATGGTCACTTAGCAAATATTAACAGCTACTGTTTCTCAGATCTTTCTATTCTCAGCCCACCCTCCACAGCTTTATTGAGGTATAACTGACAAATAAAAATTGTATAGACACACACATTGTATATGTGTATGTGTAAATGTATGTGTGTGTATAAAGAAAATGTG
This sequence comes from Balaenoptera physalus, assembly GCF_965194825.1. Classification (NCBI taxonomy): domain Eukaryota; kingdom Metazoa; phylum Chordata; class Mammalia; order Artiodactyla; family Balaenopteridae; genus Balaenoptera; species Balaenoptera physalus. The sequence continues at coordinate 81,528,778 of NC_138891.1, forward strand.
ATATATATCTCTCCATTCTTTATCCATTCATCCATTGGTGGGAAGTTAGCTTGCTTTCATATCTTAGCTTCTGTGAATAATCCTGCAGTGAACATGGCAGTGCAGATACCTCTTCAACATAGTGGTTTTCTTTTTCCTTCAGATTTATTCCCAGAAGTGGAACTGCTGAAACATATGGTAGTCCTATTTTTAATTTTTTGAGGAGCCTCCATATTGTTTTCCATATGCCTCTCCCACCAACAGCACAAATGCATTCCCTTTTCCACATCTTTGCCAACACTTAAAATCTTTTTACTTTTTGATAATGGCCATCCTAACAGGTGTGAGGTGATATCTCATTAAGATTTTGACTTTCATTTTCTCAGTGATTATTGATGTCAAGCATCTTTTCCTATATCTATTGGCCATTCATATGTCTTCTTTGAAAAAATGTCTATTCAGGTCCTTTACCCATTTTTTAATTGGATTATTTGTTTCTTTTACTATTGAGTTGTATGAGTTTCTCATATATTTTGGATATTAACCCCTTATGTGATAATATGGCTTGCAAATATTTTCTTCCATTCTTTAGGTTGCCTTTTCAATTTTTCTGATTTCCTTTGCCATGCAGAAACCTTTTAACTTGACATATCTTACTTGGTTATTTTTGCTTTTGTTGCCTGTGCTTTTAATCCAAAAAATCATTTCCAAGATCAATGTCAAAGAGCTTTTCCCCTGTTGTTTTTTTCTAGGAGTTTTATGATTTCAGGGCTTACATTTGTCTTTAATCCATTTGAGTTGATTTTTGTATATGGTGTAGTATACGGTCCAATTTCATTATTTCACAACTGGCTATACAATTTTCCCAACACCACTTATTGAATATACTGTCCTTTCCCCCTTGTGTGTTCTTGGTTTCTTTGTCGAAGATTAGTTGACTGTATATGTGTGGGTTTATTTCTGGGCTCTCTATTCTGTTCCACTGGTCTGTGTCTGTTTTTATCAGTACCTTACTGATTTGATTACTATAGCATTGTAATACAATTTAAAATCAGAAAGTTTGATGGCTCCAACTTTGCTCTTCTTGCTCAAGATTGCTTTAGCTATCCAGTATTTTTGTGCTCCAATATGAATTTTAGGATTGTTTCTTAAAAATCTGTGAAAAATGCCATTGGAATTTTGATACAGATTACAATGAATCTGTAGATTGCTTTGGGTAATATGAACATTTTAACAATGTTAATTCTTCTAATCCATAAACATGGAATATCTTTCCATTTATTTGTGTTCTCTTCAGTTTCTTTCATCATTGTCTTATAGTTTTCAGTGCATAGCTCTTTCACTTCTTTGGTTAAATTTTTCTTAAGTATTGTGTTCCTTTTGATGCTACTGTAAATGGGATTGTTTCCTTAATTTATTTTTTGAATAGTTCTTTATTAGGGTATAGAAAGGCAACTGCTTTTTTAATGCTGATTTTGTATCCTGCAACCTTACTGAAATTGTTTATTAGTTCTAACAGGTTTTTTTTAGTAACATCTTTAGGGTTTTCTATATATATAAGACCATGTCATCTGCAAACAGACAATTTTACTGCTTCCTTTCCAATTTGAATGCATTTTATTTCTCTTTCTCGCTTTATTTCTCAGGATAGGACTTCTATTACTATGTTGAATAGAGGTGGCAAGAGTAGGTATACTTTTTTATTTCTGATCTTAGAGAAACAGCTTTCAGCTTTTCACTGTTAAGTATGACATTAGCAGTGAGCTTGCCATATATGGCCTTTATTGTGTCGAGGGAAATTGGTTCTATACCTAATGTGTTGAGAGTTTTTATCTTGAAAGCATATTGAGTTTTGTCAAATGCTTTTTCTACATCTATTGAGATGATCATGTAATTTTTATCCTTCATTTTCTTAATATGATATATCACATTGATTGATTTGTGGATGTTGAACTATTTTTGCATCCCAGGGATAAGCCCCATTTGATCGTGGTGTATGAACCTTTAAGGTGCTGTTGAATGTGGTTTGCTAGTATTTTGTTGAGAATTTTTTCATCAATGTTCATCAAGGATATTGCCCTGTAGTTTTCTTTTCTTGTTATGTCCTTAATGTGGCTTTGGTATCAAAATAATCCTGGCCTTGTAAAATGAGTTTGGAAATGTTTCCTCCGCTTCAGTTTTTTGGAGGAGTTTGAGAAGAATTGGTGTTAATTCTTTAATGTTTGGTAGAATTCACCAGTGAAGCAATTGGACCCTAGGCTTTTCTTTGTTGGGAGGTTTTTGATTACTGATTCCATATCCTTACTCATTACTGGTCTTTTTGGATTTTTATTTCTTTATGATGTAGTCTTGGTAGGTTGTATATTTGTAGGAATTTATCCATTTGCTTTAGGTTATCCAGCCCATTGGCATGTAATTGTTCATAGTAACTCTCATGATCTTTTGTATTTGTGTAGTATTGGTTGTAATGTTTCTTCTTTCATTTCTGATTTTATTTGAGTCTTCTGTCTTTTTTTCTTAGTCTAACTAAAATTTGACCATTTTTTGTTTATCTTTTCAAAAAACAAACTCTTTTGTTGATCTTTTCTATCATCTTCCTAGTCTTTCATTTATTTCTGTTCTGATCTTCATTATTTCATTCCTTGAAATAACTTTGGGCTTAGTTTGTTCTTTTTCTAGTTCCTTGAGGTGAAAAGTTAGATTATTTATTTGAGAACTTTCTTCGTTCTTAATGTAGGCATTTATCTCTACAAAATTCCCTCGTAGAACTGCTTTTACTGTGTCCCAAAAGTTTTGGTATGTGGTTTTTTGTTTTCAATTGTCTGAAGATATTTTTAAATTTACCTTTTTGTTTCTTCTTTGACTCATCAGTTGTTCAGTAACATGTTGTTCAATATCCACATATTTGATAATTTTCCAGTTTTCCTCCTTTTATTGATGCCTAGTTTCATATAATTGTGGTCAGAAAAGATGCTTGATATCATTTCAGTCTTCTTAAATTTTTTAGGACATGTTTTGTAGCCTAACATATGATTTATCCTGGAGAATGTTCCATATGCAGGTGAGAAGAATGTGTATTCTGCTGCTGTTGTATGATGATCTGCATATGTCAATCGGTCCATTTGGGCATACAATGTAGTTCAAATGGTATCTGGATAATCTATTCATAGTTGAAAGTGGGGCATTTAAGTCCTCTACTATTATTGTATTACTACCTATTTCTCCTTTCCGATCTGTTAATATTTGCTTTATATATTTAGATGCTCTTATATTGAGTGCATATATATTTACAACTTTTATATCCTCTTGATGAATTGACCACTTGATCATTATATAATGACCTTCATTGTCTCTTGTTACAGTTTTTGACTTAAAGTCTATTTGTCTTGATATAAGTATAGCTACCCCTGCTCTCTTTTGCTTTCCATTTAAATGGAATATCTTTTTTCCATACCTTCACTTTCAGCCTATGTGTGTCCTTGAAGCTGAAGTGAGTCTCTTGTAGGCGATATATTGTTGGATATTGTTTTTTTATCCATTCAGCCACTCTATGTCTTTTGATTGCAGAATTTAATCTATTTTCATTTAAAGTAATTATTGGTAGATAAGGACTTAGTATTGACATTTTGTTAATGTTTTCTGGCTATTTTGTAGTGCTTTTGTTCTTTTCTTCCTTTCTTGCTGTCTTCCTTTGTGATTTGATAACTATAGTGTTATGCTTTGACTCCTTTCTCTTTATCTTTTGTGTATCTACTGTAGATTTTTCCTTTGTGGTTACCGTGAGGCTTACGTAAAACATCTTATATTTATAACAGTCTATTTTAAACTGATAGCAGCTTAACTTCAATCACATACAAAACCTGTACCCTTTTACTTTCTTTCCCCACATTTTATGTTTTAATGTCACAGTTTACATCTTTTTATGTTGTATTGCCATTAACAATAATTATTGTAGATAATTATTTTTAATACTTTTGTCTTTTAACTTTTATTTTAGAGTTACAAGTAATTTACATACCACCCTTATGTATCAGAGTATTCAGAATTTGACTATATGTTAATCTTTACCAATGAGTTTTATACTTTCATAAGTTTTCATGTTATTAATTAGCATTTTTTCATTTCAACTTGAATAACTCCATTTAGCATTTCTTGTAAGGCAGGTCTAGTGTTGATGAATTCTCTCAGCTTTTGTTTATCTGGGAAAGTCTTTCTGTCTCCTTCATTTGTAAGAATAGCTTTGCAGGGTAAATTATTCTTGGTTGCCAGTTATTTTTCTTTCAGTATTTTGAATATATCATCGTACTCTCTCTTGACTTGCAAGGTTTCTGCTAAGAAATCTGCCTGAAGCCTTATGGGGAGACCCTGTAAGTGATGATTCTCTTTTCTCTTGCTGCTTTCAAAATTTGCTCTTTGTCTTTGATTTATGACAGTTTGATTATAATGTGTCTCGGTGAAGTCTTTTTTTTGGGTTGAATCTGTTTGGGGACTTGTGAGCTTCATATACCTGAATATTCATATCTCCCCCAGATTTGAGAAGTTTTCAGCCATTTTCACTTTAAATAAGCTTTCTGTCCCTTTCTCTTCTCCTCTAGGAGTCCCATAATATGTATAGTATGAGACTGATGCGCTGCCCAAGAGGGCAGGTTATAATGTGTATAGTAGATGTTTTCATGATGTCTCATAAACCCTGTAGCCTTCTTCACTCTTTCATTCTTTTTTCTTTTTTCTCCTGTGGGTAATTCCAAATAAATTGTCTTTGAGTTGAGAGAGTCTTCGTCTGCTTGATCAAGTCTGGTGTTGATGCTCTATTGCATTTTTCATTTCATTCACTGTATTCATAAGCTCTAGAATTTCTCTTTTTTGTTTTCAATGATTTCTATCCCTTTGTTTAACTTCTAATTTTATTCATGTATTGTTTTCCTGTTTTCACTGAGTTGTCTGTGTTCTCTTGTAGCTTTCTGAGCTATCTTTTTTTAAAAAATATATAATCATGTTTGTTTTATTTATAATTTTCACTTGATAATTGTGGGGAACACACTGACTTCCAATATTGAGGCTTGTGAGGATATGAGCAAAAATATGGCAAATTTTTTTCATCATGTGTCATTCTCCTTTATCTGTTGGTACTTTGTCAATCATAATATGGTCATAACACCACGGTCATTGTTAATATTCTTTAGCAAGCTCATATTTTTAATGTTTTTTCTTATTGACTCTGAGCTATCTTAAAACAATTATTTTAAATTCTTTGTCAGGCAGTTTGTAGATCTCCATTTCTTTGGGGTTGGTTACTAGAAAATTATTTTGTTCTTTTGGTATTGTCATGTTTCCTTGATTTTTCGTGTTTCTTTGTCTTGTGCTGCTATATTCGCATTTGAAGAAGCAGTCATCTTCTCCTGTCTTTACTGACTTTGGTAGAGAAATGCCTTTACCAGTAAGCCTGGATACGGATTCTAAGGCTCTCTCAGACCTTTTCTGTGGATGCAGCTTTCCATACCTCTTGTTCCCTCTTGCGGGAGGAGTTCTTAAGATTATGCCTTCTGTTGATCTTGCAAACCCAGACTGAGTGCTCATATCCTCCCATTTAATTTCCTTAGGGCAATGTCATGAATTGTTCAAGTTTGTGTGCATTCTCCCAGACCCACAGTTAGGCTGGATTTTTGCATGTGTTTATGAGCTGCCTGCAAATCCTTGCAGTTGCAGTTCATGGGGGTGCACACGGGGAGTCAGCCACAGGGAGGAGGGTGGTAGGGTAGGGTGTGCTGAGCATTGGGTGCGCCTGTGGGCCAGTTCGGGTGGTCTGCAGGCAAGGCATCTCAGGTGTCCCATGGCAGGCTTCCTGATAGAGTCTACAAAACAGTTAGTAAGACCTGAAGCCTTTGATGAGTTCTGAGCCCTGGTTGCTATGCTCCCAGTCTCTTCAACTCTTCAACTGTGCTGATCACCTCCATATTCTTGGTGGGTTGAGAAGGAAGTGGACCTGTTGGGCACCATCTTGCATGACTGGGGAAGTTGGCATCATTCACTGTGCTCTCACTTTCCCCTGTGGGAGAAATCACAGACTTGGGGGCTCTCTCTTGGCACTGAGCTGTGCCACCTTGGGGTAGGAGTGACATGGATGAAGTGAAACTGTTCTTCTTATCCTTTTCAATGCCTCTGTTCTCATAATTTTCTCCAATGATGTGCTGAAACTTCTCTGCTGACTCTTGGACTCCCACAAAGGTACTCTTGTCTGTGGGTGGTTGTCAAGGTCTATGTTCCGTGTGGGCATCATGGTAGAAAACTCTCATTCCATCATCTTACTGATGTCACTCCCCTCTATCCTCAACTTTGATTCTTATTCAAGGTTTACAAGTTTATTCAGATTTTATAAAATTGGGGTCTCCATTTCTCCATAACATCAGCTCAGAGAAGTGTGATTTGTGAAAGAGAGACTTTCTAATTTCAGAATACAGTTCTTTCACTACCCTTAACAAGCAGGCTTAGTCCTAGGGTATGATGATGGGTGACTGCTAGAATATCTTTGCTAAACTGACTTTTGATTAAGTGTTGAATGGTTCTGAATTGAGCATATCATTATTCACCAAAATGCATCCTAGAAAACATCAAAGGCAGGCATAAACTTTGGCTTTAGTACTAATTAGAGGGATCTGTTTCCCTGGTGTGAGGTGTTTATCTTTGAAAGGAGAGAGAGAGTAAAAGCACAGAAGAAGCACACTAGAGTACCAAGAAGCAATAAATGCTTGAGTGGATTCAGGAAAGGAGAAAAAAATAAGGGAGATAAAATAAGATGTTGTGGTGAAAATGAAGAGCTGGGAGAACTGCTCTAGTGTGCTTCTGTGCATGGTGCTGAACATAATACGAATGTGTGTGCCACATTGCCTGATTTTTTAATTCAGATTCTTCCATTTTCCCCTTATTTTTTGTTTTTTGTTTTGTTTTTTGTCAGGTCCATATAACAATATTGAGTTTGAAAAGTGAACTTTTCGCTGCAACTTTTGAGCCCCAGGAGGGCTGATGCATCTATGCACTTACCTGTACATTGCTGAATCTGTCTCTTCATTATTCATATGCAGCACTTACAGGGAACCCTGGAAAGAGGAAGCACAAATCTCATGCTTTCCTTTCCTAAAAGTTGAAGCAAATAGAAGCAGCGTCATTTGGCATACAACAAAATAGTACCCGATTTGGGAGTGATCTCAAATATCTGTATATTTTCCCAGGTTTTCCTGAGGTATTTTGCCCTAGTGTCAGTGAACATAATGTGATGGCAGCAGTGGGTGATTTGGGAACTAGAGGACTGCGTCCTAGTCCTCGTTCTGCCTGTTCCTAGCTGGGTGACTTTCGGAAATTCAGTTAAGTCTCTCTAGTTGTTCGTTTCTTTATTCGCAAAATAAAGATTTATGAAGATTGCCTTTAAGCTTTCTACCATGCTGGTTGTTTTATCATAAAACTCATGATTCATTTCAATTCTTTAAAGCTTTTTTGGGTATTAACTATGCGCTAGGCACTTCAGATAAGACAAATATAAGATATTATGGTCTCAAATAGCTCATCAAGGGCAATATGCAACAGAAGAGAAATATCTCAGAAGAGAAATGTCTCAGATACCCTGTATCTGTATGGACAAGGGACCGATAAATCCTATCCTGGCGGATTAGGGAAGGTCTCTCTATAAAGGTGACATTGGGGCACAGTTGTGAAGGATAGATAAGTCACTATGCAGACCAGGAAGAGGCCATTTCATATTGTTATGTAGCTCAAAAGTCTTCAGCCTGTCTCCAAAGAAGACATACAGATGGCCAAGAAGCACATGAAAAGATGCTCAACATCACTAATTATTAGAGAAATGCAAATCAAAACTACAATGAGGTATCACCTCACACCAGTTAGAATGGGCATCATCAGAAAATCTACAAACAACAAATGCTGGAGAGGGTGTGGAGAAAAGGGAACCCTCTTGCACTGTTGGTGGGAATGTCAATTGATACAGCCACTATGGAGAACAGTATGGAGGTTCCTTAAAAAACTAAAAACAGAACTACCGTATGATCCAGCAATCCCACTACTGGGCATATACCCAAAGAAAACCATAATTCAAAAAGACACATGCACCCCAATGTTCATTGCAGCACTATTTACAATAGCCAGGTCATGGAAGCAACCTAAATGCCCATCAACAGACGAATGGATAAAGAAGAAGTGGTACATATATACAATGGAATATTACTCAGCCATAAAAAGGAACGAAATTGAGTCATTTGTTGAGACGTGGATGGATCTAGAGACTGTCATACAGAGTGAAGTAAGTCAGAAAGAGAAAAACAAATATTGTATATTAATGCATGTGTGTGGAACCTAGAAAAATGGTACAGATGAACCAGTTTGCAGGGCAGAAGTTGAGACACAGATGTAGAGAACAAACGTATGGACACCAAGGGGGGAAAACCATGGTGGGGTGGGGATGGTGGTGTGCTGAATTGGGCGACTGGGATTGCCATGTATACAATGTTGTGTATAAAATTGATGACTGATTAAAAAAAAAAAAAAAAAGTCTTCAGCCTGGATGTTTCCAAGCCTTCCAGGCTCTGGTAACCTCTTTACTTCAATATTGAACTCCATTCTCTGCGGAGGTCCATCAAGCCCTTGGCAGAAATGTGTGTGTGTGTGTGTGTGTGTGTGTTCATTAGGTAGGGGACATTTATTCTCTTCTAACTCGTTCTACACTGAGAGATGCTTTGAAATTTTGCTGGCAGTAACCTTAGCTCTCAGAACCTGAAACTGTTACCCTCAGCTACCTAGCCCCACCTTCCCTCTTATTTCATCTATCCAAACACCATGCACACAAGGTTATTAAGCACAAACAACTTTTACTGAAAGTTTGGGGCAAGTGGAGGACAGTTATTGATAGCAGAGGAGGACAACTTTATAGTAAATGTTGTAGAAATCCCTATTTCAGAGAACTTTTTAGGGCCTTGCTTTCAATTACAGGAGCTTCTCTCATCTCTCTTCATGTCTCCACTGTTTTCCCTGAGAGGGTCCCATATAAATCCCCAAATTCCTAACCCTGATTCAGTAGAGCAGTTCAGCTTCTCACTCTCGCTCTGCTGTGCCCAGGTAGCTTGACTTTCTTTACTAAAAGCACCCACTAAGACTTAGCATTTTAACTAATCAGTAGAAAAAAATTGGGGGCACATTTACCTCTGTGACTTATTGAAGTTAGAATCTAAAATAAAATTCACTTAAACCAGATAGATATCTTCCCTCTCATGTTAAAGTCTTACAGTGAGACAGTTCATGCTGTGTGGCCCTGTTCCACAAAGTCTACAGAGACCCAGGCTCTTTCTATCTTATTGCTTCATTGACCATGACCTGTATTTTCAAGGTCACCCCATGATCCAACATGGCACCTGAGCTCCAGCTGTTATAGCTGCATTCTAAGATGAAAAAATGAATAATAATGAGGCAATGGGAAGACATAGCTTTCTCTTAAGGAAGGTTTATGGAAGCTGCCATGCCATTAGCTCAAATTAGCTATTTATATCCCATTAGCTGGAATTTAGCCTGATGGTCACACATCAGACATAGCTACAAGGGCTACAGTAATCAAGACAGCTTGGTACTGGCACTAAAACAGAAATATAGATCAATGGAACAGGATAGAAAGCCCAGAGATAAACCCACGCACATATGGTCACCTTATCTTTGATAAAGGAGGCAAGCATATACAGTGGAGAAAGACAGCCTCTTCAATAAGTGGTGCTGGGAAAATTGGACAGATACATGTAAAAGTATGAAATTAGAACACTCCCTGACACCATGCACAAAAATAAACTCAAAATGGATTAAAGACCTAAGTGTAAGGGCAGACACTATCAAACTCTTAGAGGAAAACATAGGCAGAACACTCTATGACATACATCACAGCAAGATTCTTTTTGATCCAGCTCCTAGAGAAATGGAAATAAGAACACATATAAACAAATGGGACCTAATGAAACTTAAAAGCTTTTGCACAGCAAAGGAAACCATAAACAAGACCAAAAGACAACCATCAGAATGGGAGAAAATATTTGCAAATGAAGCAACTGACAAAGGATTAATCTCAAGATTTACAAGCAGCTCATGCAGCTCAATAACAAAAAAACAAACAACCCAATCCAAAAATAGGCAGAAGACCTAAATAGACATTTCTCCAAAGAAGATATACAGACTGCCAACAGACACATGAAAGAATGCTCAACATCCTTAATCATTAGAGAAATGCAAATCAAAACTACAATGAGATATCATCTCACACCGGTCAGAATGGCCATCATCAAAAAATCTAGAAACAATAAATGCTGGAGAGGGTGTGGAGGAAAGGGAACCCTCTTACACTGTTGGTGGGAATGTAAATTGATACAGCCACTATGGAGAACACTATGGAGGTTCCTTAAAAAACTACAAATAGAACTACCATACGACCCAGCAATCCCACTACTGGGCATATACCCTGAGAAAACCATAGTTCAAAAAGAGTCATGTACCAAAATGTTCATTGCAGCTCTATTTACAATAGCTAGGACATGGAAGCAACCTAAGTGTCCATCATCGGATGAATGGATAAAGAAGATGTGGCACATATATACAATGGAATATTACTCAGCCATAAAAAGAAATGAAATGGAGGTATTTGTAATGAGGTGGATGGAGTTAGAGTCTGTCATACAGAGTGAAGTAAGTCAGAAAGAGAAAAACAAATACAGTATGCTAACACATATATATGGAATCTAAGGAAAAAAAAAAAAAAAAGGCCATGAAGAACCTAGTGGCAAGACGGGAATAAAGACACAGACCTACTAGAGAATGGACTTGAGGATATGGGGAGGGGGAGGGGTGAGATGTGACAGGGTGAGACAGTGTCATGGACATATATACACTACCAAATGTAAAATAGATAGCTAGTGGGAAGCAGCCGCATAGCACAGGGAGATCAGCTCGGTGCTTTGTGACCACCTAGAGGGGTGGGATGGGGAGGGTGGGAGGGAGGGAGATGCAAGAGGGAAGAGATATGGGAACATAATGTATATGTATAACTGATTCACTTTGTTATAAAGCAGAAACTAACACACCATTGTAAAGCAATTATACTTCAATAAAGATGTTTAAAAAAAAAAAAAAAACAAGGGATAAAATAAAGCTACGGTTATTCTGGCCACATCCCCTGCTAAAACTTGAGCGTTTTATTGCTATAGACAGAAGAAGGAAGGGATATTCAGACATTTTAGTCACACTTTCTTTTTTATGATGCAGGAGGTGGAAAGTAAAGGCTCTAAGTAGCTTGTCGCTTGTCTTGATAGTGACTCTTTAATCCCGTTAACATGATTCTTTGTAGATCCTTCACAGTTTCTCCAGATTCCTCTTAAAAGATGGATATCAAAACTAGGCACAGAGTTGTAATAAGAGCCTCACCAAATCCTTAATCTCTGTTTAGTCACTTGCCAAATAGGAGCCTTTTCTTTTACCATCATTGGTATTAGAGTCCATTTCTTTAAAGAGCATGAATGAATTATCTGTTTTGACAGTCTTGTTTTTTCTTCTGTTGTTATTTTTGCGTTGTGTGAGTTTAATACTCTTTTCTTTGAAGACTCATATATTCTTTTTTTAAATTTAATTTTGTACTGTTTCCCTTCAAGCTCTTTTTAATGAGAGCATTAGATCTGAACAAGAGCTAAATTGTAAGGGGTTTAACAGAGTAAGTATCATAACAGCATTAATAAGGCCATTCTGTGAGAGCCTGCTGGTTATATTTGGTGTTCGCCTAGATATAATCATTCCTTCATTCTTTTATTCCTTCAAGAGATGTATATCGCATGCCTTCCTTTTGTGTTTGTGCTGAGCACTGTACCTGCCAGGGCCAGGACATTAAAAAATGTCAAGAGACATGGATCCTGATCTCATGGAACTTACTTTCTAGTGGAAGAGAGATAAGAACAAAGACAAAGAAATTAATTATTTGCCTCTTGTAATAGAAGCTCTAAAGGCATTTTAAAAAAAGGGTTCTGCAATGGAGAGTAATGAGAGTGGAGGGCTACATTAGAGAGGATGATTTCAGCATAGGGCTTTTGGAATAGGCGGCATTGAAACTGAGGCTTGACGGATGAGATGAAGTCAATCACGGGATGAATGTGGGGAAGAGCAATCCAAGCAGAAAGAATAGCAAATGCAAAGGGGAACAACTTGGGCTGTTGGAGATGCTCATGCAGGGCAGGGTGGATGGTGTGTGATGATACGCCAGGAGGGTTAGTAAGCTCTGCTGTGATGCTTGCTTTCAAAATGCAGATTTCTTTCAACATGACTGATAGGGAACAATTTGATCTTTACGTGGATTTTACATTTGCTTATGTGTGGTTTTGCCTGAGAGGAACACGAGGTGAAAGCAGAAAACTGCACCCAGCTGAACCAAGCAGTGTAGGAATATACTAAACACACGTATGCATATACCTCAGACAGTTACCAGCTGCCTGAATTCACCATGTGTGTATGAGTCACACCCTTCCATCCATCTGGTATTATACCCTTTCCTCAGATGTCAGGTAACGCTCCTTCTACCACTTAATAATTCACAAGCTGCCACTCTTCTGGCACCCTGTTCTACAAGCAAACTTCTAGTCTTTCTAGGGTGAATTGCAATATTTATTGTAGTATATATGTATTTCTTAACCATTTAAAATGTGTAATTAAAACTGTGCCACCATTTTTATTAAGTTCTTACCTTTATTTAATGTACCACTGATGACATTTTTGAGTGTTGTGACCCTATCCCCATGTTTTCCATAAACTCTGTGGCTTTCATTGCATGCTTTTTATTCTATAGCACGTTTTAGGAATCCATGTGTTGCATTAGCAGAACCTATGTTCTAGGGGAGGTTGGAATAGGCGTGGGGCAGATCCTTATACATAGCCTTACACACTATGTAAAGAACTTGTATTTTTTTTCTGGTTGTAATGAGAAGCCTTCAAAAGTTTTTAAGCAGGGGAGTAACATGATACGATTTGTGTGGTGGTACGGTTTATGGTAAGGACTGAGAGTTGAAGCCGAGAGACTAGTTGGGAGCTTGTTGTAATGGTTCAGGTGAAAGGTGATCATGACTTAGACTGACGTGGGGGCATCAAAGTTGGAGAGGGGTGTTTGGAGTTCAGCTATGGTTTGCCTTGTAGGGATGCTCGTCAGCTCTTGCTTACGGCCAACACCAATTTCTAACATCCGGACTGCATCTTTGGCTTCAAACCTCTACAATCTGTGGTTAATGTGGCCCCATCTACAGATGGTAAAAAGAGACACCATCCACTTCTGAGGGAATCTAGGCCATTCTGTTGTTTCTCTGCTCCAGTACTAATTACTATACAATGCAAAGTCACTTTCAAGAAATGGGAGTGCCCTTGAAGGTATCTTTTGTACTCAAAAATGCTAATTTATTTTCATTAATTTCTATTCTTTTCTTTTAAGGTACACTTAGGATTAATAAAATAAATTACAAGACACAGTGACTTGAATCCTGCGATGCTTAAGGAATTAACTGAAACAAAACCTTCTGAAAACTCTGAGAGGCTTGCCGAGAGGCCCATGATACCAGATGCCATAAACCAGACAGCATAAAATTCATATCTAGAAATACAAGAATAATAGGAGGATTAATTTTCAAAGTCTGAGAGGGATTACAGAGTAGTGGGGGAAAATCAAAATGACTCTTAAAAGAACAAATCTTGTCAAACTAATCTAACTTTTTTCCTACAGCAGCATGAAAGTTATAAGGTAGCTTGGTGCTTATTGTGCTTTTGATTAGGCATTTGAATGGCATTTTCCTCAACGGTCTGGGCAAAGTGATTTTGAACATTTTCTCCCTGGGGGGGTACCTGGAGCAGAGAGAGGCCTAGCTTCACAGAGTTCCTGATGAGTCCAATCATCAGGGGAGGGAGGGTTTAGTTCTGAGTAGATGGAGAGTAAAATGTCTCTATTGAGGATCCATTTTATGAGTAAAAGCGGGGCAGGCCAGTCTGATCATGAACGTCTACAATTATTGAATATCATTAAGGTAGGAAGGAGTAGACACGGAGGTCACGACTGGGTCCTGTAACTCACCTGTCACTCTGCTCGGTGTATTGGGTTTTGAAGGCTGGGCCTAGGGTGTGAGTAGTGGGGAATAGGATGTCAAAGGCTGAAGACCCAGTGCTTCTTGGGTTTAGTCCGTTATCCTCTGTCTGAAGGAGCAGGGAACACTGTCCTGGAGAATCAGATGTACAGAAAGTAGGTTGGAACTGGGGATGATCTTGACATGCCTGTAAGGTGAACTTTTGTTTTCCCCCAATGTAGCTGCAATTAATTAATCACTAACAAAGTCAGGCAGGATAACAAACTACCTTAGTGAATAAATAAAAGTCATTTGAAATTAACAATATCCAATTACATACAAATAATTAAAGTACAAAGGTTTTTATAACTGTACTCTACAACAGGGTAAAAGAAGGGTAAATACTGCTTCGTTTATTCATCTCATCTTTTTCATTGTTCAAGTATAAATTTGGAATTCTGATTATAAAAGCTGGTATAAATCATCCTAGGTGACAATATTATATAATTTGTAAAATGGGTATGTTTTTCATAAAACAAAAGCCTTTGGGGGAATAAAATAAGTAATGATTACAACTTATTAAACGCATACTATCTGTTAGACCCTGTGTTAAGCATGTTTTTTTAAATTAATTAATTAATTTACTTTTGGCTGCCTTGGGTCTTTGTTGCTGCGTGTGGGCTTTCTCTAGTTCCGACGAGCGGGGGCTACTCTTCGTTGCGGTGCATGGGCTTCTCCCTGCAGTGGCTTCTCTTGTTGCGGAGCACTGGCTCTAGGCGCGTGGGCTTCAGTAGCTGTGGCTCACAGGCTCTAGAGCTCAGGCTCAGTAGTTGTGGCGCATGGGCTTAGCTGCTCCATGGCACGTGGGATCCTCCCAGACCAGGGCTTGAACCTGTGTTCCCTGCATTGGCAGGCAGATTCTTAGCCACTGCGCCACCAGGGAAGTCCCAGCCTGTTTTATTCATTATTTAATTTAATTTTTCTTCCCTAGTATAAGGATTAGGAAACTGAGGCTCAGAGAGGCTCTATAACATACTCAAGGTATGTTATAGAGGTTTTTTTTTTTTTTTCCCAGCATTGGCTTTATTTGAAAGAACTACACTTGAGAAGGTACCATGTTTGAACACCCACACTGCATCAGAGAACTCCAGAATGGGGTACTAAAAATAAACACCCCTCCCCAAAATACACACAAGTGCGCTCATGCACGCACACACATATGCATCCTCTCAGTCCAGAGTTAGGAAATGGTAATGCTAAGTGAATTCTGTAATTAGTTCACTCCACCACTAAAAGAAAAAAAAGAAAAAAGAAAAAAAGAAAAGAGGCCTCTTCTCTGAATACTGTGAACAATTTGGAAGTGGTACCAACTATTCATCTCTTCCATTCTTCTGAGGACAGGATACTTTTAATATCTGGGAATTTTTTTTTTTCCTTGGGGACAGAGGTAGCTTGAGTCAGATGTGATATTTACGGCTATGTTTGAACTATGCTTTGGCTCTAATGCTTTCATATTTTCTGGGAGAATCAAGGCTTACTGTTTGGTCTTAGGAGTTGCCTGAACCGTGGAAATGTATAAGGGTAATCCTGTCTGTGATCAGGCTCAGACCAGTCACAGTAATCAGCGCACTGCATACCCTGTCCCGCCAGCTCCTGTCTATCACACCAGAGCAGACCCTGATTGGTCCACCTCCTGCAAGGCTGTTACAAGGAAGCGAGAGCTGCTTGCTGGCATTGTTATTTCCTGCCAAGATGCAGTAGAAGGAATAGGGGCAACAATTATTTGTTCAACTGTTTTATCTTTTTGCTAGAAACAGGATTTTGATTTTAAGGGTTTGTTAGCCCTTAGGAATAAAAATATTCTTTTAGGTAGGTCTTGCTGAATAATACAGGGGTATATTTTATTAATGATATTAAAATATATCAGATCTAAATATAGTCACTATGATTTTACTTCCAGCAGTATCTGCTACCTGGTCCCTGCCCTCAATCCTGGAGAGACTATGCTAACATAAGAGACCGTCTTCTTTTATTTTTCGTCATTCTACACTTATTAAGAGATTATGGTTACAAAGAGAGCCTTAAGAATTCTCTTTCAAGTAGCAGAGCTGGGGTTTGAACTTGAGTGTAGCTAATATTGAAGTCCATGTTCTTAACCGTTATCCACTTCTACCTCCCAGCAAGATGACTATTCTTTAGGCTTAGATTTTAGATTTAAAACTAGGAGTTGAAGCTTTTATTCACTGAATATTAGTAAAACCAAAACTGAAAACGTTATATGAATATCTATGCTTATAAAACCTTTATGTAAATTTATGATCATAGTGACACACATACACATACACACACATATATGTCAAATGCAGGGGTTCTATCCTTCCACTTCCTGCTAAGAATGTGTGTGTGTGTGTGTGAATTAACACTTCACCTGGTGGAAGTTTTGGAAAACAATAACATTTTATTTGTAAAAGTGCAACTAGAAAGACTTGTTTAATGAATCAGAGATTGGTTTAAAGCTGAACATCTTTTTAGCATTTTTCTAAGTACACTTGATATGAAAGCAGGGGGGCTTGTTTTTGGAATCTCAAGATATGGGTTCTCATCTGGCAAAGTAGCCAACTGGCTGGATGACTTTGAGTGATCATCTTACCTTTATACAGGATAGTAAATTTTGAGAGTTAGATTAGAATGCTTCTAGAGTGACTTAGAGCTCTGAACATTCATACATTTGTGAAAACAATTATCTCTACCCTGAAACATATAAAGTTCTCTCTTTAACTGAAGAAACCTATTATGATATAAGCAAAACTGAGGTTTAGTGACTTACTGCCATAAAGGAGAATACCACACAGGCAACTTTGAAATGGCAGCACATTAAGGAAGTGATTTTTTTATTGCGTATGAGTTGGGGTCAGAAGTTCTTAGGGTAGAATATCAGAAGTGGGTGAATCTTTGAATTAATCGATTTCTGAAGGCAAGTGTTGATGTCAGTGAGGGAAGGTTGTAGACGAATAAGGGAGTGTTATGTGAATCACAAGATGGTCTTGCTTGTAATTGTATAGCTAACGGGCTCAGTTGTTCTAGTTCTCATCTACATACTGTATTAGTCTGGGTTCTCCAGAGAAAATGTGTGTGGTATATATTTTTATTATAAGGAACTGGCTCACGTGGTTATGGAGGCTCAGAAGTCCTAAGACCTGCAGGAGGCAAGCTCGAGACCCAAGAGAGCTAAAGGTATAAATTCCAGTCCTAGTCCGAGCCTGAAAACAGAAGACAGATACCCTCAGTCAGAGACAGAGAGAGAATTCTCCCTTATTGCTCTTTTTTGTTCTATT
The DNA here is from genome assembly GCF_965194825.1 of Balaenoptera physalus. NCBI lineage: Eukaryota > Metazoa > Chordata > Mammalia > Artiodactyla > Balaenopteridae > Balaenoptera > Balaenoptera physalus. The sequence goes on from NC_138891.1 coordinate 81,546,209, forward strand.
CAGGTCTCCAATTGGATGAGGCCCACCCCACATTGGGGAGGGCAATCTGCTTTACTCAGACTACCAATTCAAATGTTAATCTCATACAGAAATACTCTCATAAACACACCCAGAATGTTTAATCGGATATCTGGGCACCTGTGGCCCAGTTAAGTTGACACATAAAACTAAGCATCACACACACCATCTTGTAATGAACTGCACATTTCTCTGTAACTTTTTGGTGACATGAATTGTGACTTGCTAATAACTAACATTGCAACTATACAGTTGACCCTCCATATCTAGGGATGCATCCATTTATATAAGGGACTTGAGCATCTGCAGATGTTGGTATCTGTGGGGAGTAGGTAGCAGCTGTCCTGGAACCAAGCCCCCACAGGTACCTAGGGATGACTGTATGTAGTAGGTGCTTAATACATGTTTATTAAAGAGTGAATGAACAAATGAAAAGAAGTTGAAAGAAGTCTGGCGTAGCTTAGATTGGGGCTGGGTAAGTGTGGAGCTTGGTAGAGGTTGAGGTTTTGCCTTATAGCAATTTCATTTCATTATCTTTTAAGGAAGGGAGAACCTTTCAAAATTGCTCCATTTAGTGTTGCTTATTTGAATAGATGTGACATTCCAAAGTTGATATTCCTTAATAGCTGTGATTAGCATGTCTGAATACTTCTCAGAATACTTCTGAAGCATTTTTCTTTTGTTTGAAGTTTCTTTACAATTTAGACTGGTAGTTTGGAGAAGCCAGGCTAGAAGTTTTATTCTTATCCTTCTTGCTATTGAAACATCATTGTATAATTGGATGTCGCTGGCATAGGGTATCCTTTCTTCCAAGGACAAGAATCAGTTCGAAGTTCCTATAATTGAGAAAACACAATTTGAAGTACAGTTTATGATTTTAAAAAATTCTGGTAGGCCCCATAAGGAAACAGATTCTACTCAAGGTCTACCCTTAAGCATAAATTAAGTTTAATTTGCTTGGCCAAGCTTTTCTTCATGCATACTACATAAGGAAACTTCAGATCAGCTAGGACCTTGTCACAGTGCTCAATTAAAAGTCTGAATTAATAAAGCTGTCTTAATTGGTCTGACAGAACTAGCAATATGACCTCATCACCCAGCTACACCTTTTTGATCCTGGATTTAAATTTCCATAAAGGACAAAGAGCAACTAGCAAATTCTTGTTTTCTTAATAACATACCACACTCACAGTTATCACATTCAGTGCCTCAGCTCACAACTTTATCTACCCATCTAGAGTATGTTCTGGAGCTAGTTAAATTAACTTAGCTATCAAAATGCTAAGCTTGATAACTCATTTATCTTTCTGTCTCACAACTCGACATTACAATGCGATGGTGATTGATCTTGCATCTTCCAGGTACCATATAGTATAAAAACTAAGAGAAGATTAATTCAAATCTGTCTTACCCAGGCAGGTTTTTAAATAAGCTTTAGATTTACACTATATATCAGCTGAAGCAGACAGAGATTCTAAGACCAGGAGCTCTGTAACACCAATTGGAGTTTTCTTTTACGTAGAGTATATATGCAGTAGTCGGTCCTGATGACAATTATTATTCTTTCACGTGTGCTGCATACCAAAATGAGGCAGAAAAACCCTGCTACAAATGTCCTCTACCTGCTTCCATCCCAATGTAGTGTAACGTATAGCACACACAGAAAATGTGTTGTTGCACAAGTATCTCACATGCACAGTCATCACTACTTAAAAATTTGTTCTGTATTTTTTTTTCTATGAATTTGAAAGTTTGAGAAATTGTGAGTATGGAGGAAAGTGATGTCTAAACCCAGCACTGGGAAAGAGGAAAAACTCAATTTCTGTCTCACATTTAAGGGAGAGTCTTTTAAGAATTGGTGAAAGGTATCTTAAAATAATCATAATTGTAGCTACCACTGAGAGAATTACTGTGTCACATAATTTATTTACATTGTTTCCAATCTTTACAATAATTTTAAAAGGGTAACTACCACTGTGCCCATTTTACAGATGAGGGAACTGATGTCCTAAAGTGTTAAGTTCCATCACCAAAGCCTAGTGGTTAGTAATCAGCAGAGTTGGGATTTACATTACAGGTGGGTGGTTTACTTGGCTCCAAAGGCACCTGAACCATGCTGCCTTCCACTTCCCTGGAGCAACAAATACACTCATACATTTTTTATCTTAGGCTGTTCAGGCTGCTGCAGCAAAATATCAGAGACTGGGTAGCTTATAAACAAAGTTTTGAATTTATATCTCACAGTTCTGGAGGCTAGAAGTCCATGATCATGGTGCCAGCATTGTTAGGGGAGGGTTCTCTTCTGGGCTGCATTCTTCTTCTTGTGTCCTCACAAGGTGGAAGGGGCTAGGGATCTCTCTGGAGCCTCTTTTATAAGGGCACTAATCCCATTTATGAGGGCTCCACCCTCATGACCTAAGCACCTCCCAAAGGCCCCACCTCATCTTTGGGAGTTAGGATTTCAACATATGAATTTAGGGGGCAACACAAACATTCAGACTATGGCCACACGATAGCGAATTTTTGAGAGCCAATAGAATATTTGATTCATTGTAGGCTGCTCAAGCTTAAGCTCCCTTGTTTCTTCCATGGGATATGCTACATCTTCAAAGCAGCATCCCTCTGTAGTCAGCCAGGGAGTTCTTTGTGGACTTTAGACCCCAAATTATTTAATAGTTGTAATAGGTGAAATTCTCTGGTTCTCATTCAAATGTTTTAAGTTCCTTGACAAGAAAATAACCAAGCCCTATTTTTTTTGACACTAAAAATGAATAGCTGAGCTGTCCTTACAAAGGTTTAAGCGTGCAGTCCAAAGATTCTTACATATGAACTGTAAAGGAAACACTATTAACACTATCGGTCATCCCTCTCCCTTACAATCGTAAGCACTCACCATATACCTGGAATGATTATACCGACAATAGCTATAGGTTTTCATTTTTCAATTTAAGCCTTCTTCTCTAATTTTTATCCAGAGGGAAAGCAAAGGAAAATAAAATTTAATGAACACATAGTGAGTAGTAAGCAATGTTCCCTATGGCCTAATTAATGTCAAGTATCTAACTGAATTCATCAAACATCTACTGAGTATCTTCTGAACATCAGGCTCTGTGCTAGGCACTTTTATGAACACAAAAAGTTTTAAGATGCAGTTCTTTTCCTGGAGGATCTCCCAGTCTAGTAGGAGAATATGATTATGTTGCAGGAAGGGGGCCCCCCTTCCACAGCCCGAGAGTGGGCTCTTGTCTAACACTCAGAAATGAATTGTCCGCGGAGACACACGTGTGGACAAAGCAAGAGACTTTATTGGGAAGGGGCACCGGGACGGAGAGCAGCAGGGTAAGGGAACCCAGGAGGACTGCTCTGCCACGTGGCTCGCAGTCTCAGATTTTATGGTAATGGGGTTAGTTTCTGGGTTGTCTCTGGCCACTCCTCTTGCTTGTGCCCATATTTGGTGACTCAGGGTCCTTCCTGGTGGCGCATGCATCTCTCAGCCAAGATGGATTCCAGCGTGATGGATTCTGGGAGGTTGGTCATCTCCTCCCTCTTTTGGCCCCTCCCGGAATTCCCCTGGCTGGTTTTCCATGGCAGCACCATGTTCTTTACCAGGACCTCCTGTGTGAGAAACTCAGGCAAGCAGTTATTACCCTGCCTGACCGAGGCTGGTGGTTTCAGTCAAAGGTTCCCTAACAACCATGTCTGCACAAAAACAAATAGGTAAAATAATCACTCAAGGACATGATCTATGAGAAAATGATTTTCTTCAGTAACCTGGACATTTGTCTCATTGGCTGATTCTTGAGTTAGAATTTGGGTGAATATCCATGGGATAGTGAATCAATCCTGGCCCCTCCTCAGAGCAGGGCTTCACCTGAGGGACAGTGCTGGTCAATAGCCATGATGCAGCAGGGGAGCACGACAAATCTCAAGGTTTTTGTCTGGAGGTAGAAAAACAGTCCCTAAGTTCCCTGTATAGACAGAGGGATATGATAACATGTACAGTTTGGGAATCTTTGACCTTTGGGAGTTGAGTACAATTGTAGCCCTCTGGGGTAGGCGGAATTCTAAAGACAACTCCCTGTCTCCACCCCCAAAAGACTTTTATCCCCTGGGTATTCAATCAAATACTAATCTAGATACTACAGTGAAGGGATTTTGCAGATGTAATTAAATCCCCAAGTTAGCTAACCTCAAAATACAGAGATTATCTGGGTGGACCTTTATCAGATGAAACCTTAGAAAGCAGAAAGTTTTCTCTGGCTAGCAGCAGAAGAGGAAGTCAGAAAGATGTAAGCACCAGAGGGATTTGATGCACTGTTGCTGGCTTGAAGATGGGAGGAGCACATGACAAGGAATGGAGGTGATCTTTAGAAGCTGTAAGAGGCCCCTAGCTGACAACCAGCAAGAAAGTAGGGACCTCAGTACCACGATCACAAGGAACTGGATTCTGCCAACAAGAATGAGATTGGAACTTGATTCTTTCCCTAGGTGTCTGTATAAGAGCCCAGCCTGACTGATACCTTGATTTCAGTCTTGTGATGCCCTGAGCAGAGAACCCAGTGGAGTCTGCCTGCATTTTTGAGGTACAGAGTTGTGAGCTAATAAATGAGTATGGCTTTAAACTGCTAAGTTTGTGGTCATTTGTTACACAGCAATAGAAAACTGATATGCCATTAAAACCCATGGGAGTTCTCTGTCAAATACCTCTAAGCCAAGGAGACTTCAGAGCCTCTACACTCGTTTATTCTCTGATAAATTGGAAAATTGAAGCCTTGTTTTATATGATAGTCAACACGGAGTAAAAGAAAGATCCTAAACTTTGGGGTTTCACAACCTGGATTCAAGTCCTGGTTCAACCCCTCTCAGTCTTGTTGGCTGTATCTGCAAAATAGGCTAATCCTCTTTTATTGAGCAGGAACATCATGAAGATGAAATGAGATAATAATATGTGGAATATAGTAAGTGCTCAATAACAGCTATCCTTAATAACATTATTCAGTTTAATGACTGACTTTCAGCATCTCTTTTTGAATTGTGTAACTTTGTGGAGAAGCTCCTCATCAAGATGCTGATAGCTAAAGTAGAGACCTCACTATCTTAACCTTCTCAGACTTAATGGGAATAGGTGGCAAAGGGTAACTTCTTTAAAATATCCCCGCAAAGCAGGAAAGGTAGTCCATTTCCCTGTTATTGAGGATACTTTGTGCAATTGATTTAATCTGGGTATTTACTACGTGCTGGATGGTCAGGATCTGCTATTGTTTCATTTTCTGAACTGAGGCCTGAGTTAATTTCCCAGTGGGTGATGATAAGGTTTTATTAAATGTGTATTTAATAAAAATACACATTTAATTTTATGTGTATAAACATAAAATTTTATATTTATACACATATAAAGGAAAGAACTATTTCTTGAATTATCATAATCAGTGAGTGTCAGTAGAATGTATCTCAGCACAGTTTGAAAACTGAAGAAACATATAGCAGGAGAATTTTTCTTCATCTCTACCCTGGAAATTCCCTAAGCGGTCAGTGGGCCTCAAAGTGCTGTCCCTAGAACTTGTTCAAAATGTCAAACTTGGGCTCGACCCCAGGCCTGCTGAGTTAGAACTTTTGGAGGTAGGGCCCAGCAACCTGTGTTTTAAGTAGGCCTCTTTGTGATGCACCTCAGACTTAAGGGCCCCTGCCTTAAGAGATTGGGGTGACTCCTAGCATCTCCCAGAAATTTTAAGTGAAATTTTCGTGTGTGCAAAATGATGAACACAACCACAGAGAATTAATGAGAAATATAATGAATGATCCAATTCTATGAGAGACTGAACACAATCTCAGTTGATGTGCCTCCTAAATTTTGCATGTGTATTAAAATTTTGTAAAATAAATCACTGTGTAAATGTATCAGGAAACTAGTTTTTTAAAGGAAGAAAAAATTAGGTGGCAAATTCTTTTGTAAAGTTAAAACTCTGATTTATCTGTTTTGTAAGCAGATTTTTATGTACTGAATTTTCTTAGGAGAAGGCAGATTGTATCCGGTAGTTTTACGCATTGGAAATGCTTCTGAAGAAATATTTGATTAGTTGACATGGGAGTCAGAATATGCTAGGTCGTAGAGAACTGAGAAAAATTGCCATTTTTACTGTAAATGCTTTTAAAATGGAATTTGATACTTTTTCTATAGTTTAATTTCCCAAGCTTTTTTCTCCTCCCTTGAAAAACGTGGTACAAAGAAGGGTGAAACAGAGTGGTTTACTGGCAAGAATGTGATCCAGTGCACTTGGCTCCCCCACTTACCAGCTCTGTGACCTTGGGCAAGTTCTTTACTCCTGGAGGTGGTCAGGTTGTGGTCAGGCTCTCTAGGCTAGTGTTTCTCAAGCTTGAGAGTGCATCAGTATCACTTGGCGAGCTGGTTGGAGCACAGATTGTCTGGGGATGGGGTCTGTAGCAGTGGCCCTTTGCTGGTGTCACTGCTTTAGCTAATAGTCCAATTTTAGGTTGGGCTGGGGAGACTGGCTGGCTGCTGTGTTCCATGACCCACCTCTAGGAATATGGCAGGAGGACGAATCACCAACTGGCTTAAGGAGCCACTTACTAAGAAAATCCCTATGGTCAAGGAAGAGACTGTGCCTTTCTTCTGAACAAAAGCAGGTGATGCTAGGAGGTATCTCTGTAATACTTTGTCCTTCAAGGTTCTATGGATGAAATGCATGCACAGTAACCTTTCCAGCACTATTGCAGCGCAAAAGGTTTGTGTCTTTAAACTATGTATGAAATTGTTTCAACGAATCAATTGACAATACTGTATAATACAACAGTTTCTTAAAAGTGACATAAATTGTAATTTCCCATTTAAAATATTATTTTGAATTGGGAGATTCTAATTTATTGAAATTAAATTACCAAGGAAAAAGCAGAGAAGTAGAGTAAAGGTGTTTGCTCCAAGGTCAAAAGCAGGTTGGGTCATTAGGCATTTGTAATATAAAAACGTAAGCTCCTGTGACTAGGGTCCTAGCTGTGATCCCTTTCCTATCTCTCACAGTATAGTATCAAGTATCCTAATAAGAAATTATAATAGCTAACATTGACTGAGTGCTCATTGTGTACCAGGCACTGGTCTAAGCACTTTCCATTTACCAGTACATTTGATCTTCATAACAACTCTTTGATGTAGGTACTGGTCTTATTGCTGAGATGAGGAGGGTTGAGTTATTTGCCCAAGGTCAGGGAGTTGGTAAGTGACAGAGCCAGGGTTCAAACGCAGGGGGGCTTTCTTGAGAGCCCATGTTCTAAAGCTTGTGCTGTATCAGCTCTTGTAGCAGAATGATTTCTGCTCTGGTTTTCAGTCATCCGTATCTCTGTGACTTGGCCAGATAGATCATCTGTGTCCAGGGGACCAGAGCACTTCACACATAGCCCCTCCTACTGGCCTGTGCCACACACAGACCTTCCCATTGCTCTCCCGTTGACCACCTAACCATGCCCAGCATCTGGACTGCTCTTGCAACATTATGTTCTTTAATTGACTTCTCCTTTTGCCTTGGAACTTTCTTCCAGCTTCTCTTGGGAAACTGTTTACCTCAAATCTGTGTGTAAACCAGGCCATCTGCCCCATGGGGTTCAGGGCAAATAAAATGGAGCCTTTATCTCCTGCCTGTCTCTGGGACCCCTGGAGCCTTCTCACTTTACTCTCACCCTTGCTCTTATCCAGTCCATCACTTCACTGTCTACCAGCTTCTCTCTGTGGTCTTACCCCTGTTTCTACCTTCATGCTGGCCTCCTGGACTTGAAGATAAAAATCAGCTCCCCTCATTTGCCACTTAGTCCTTGGTAAAGACTTCATTTGAATTTACTTACTGAAGTAAGTAAGTACTTACTTACAGTAAGTAAGTAAATTACTTACTGTAATTAGATTACTTACTGTAAGTAGATTACTTACTGAATCTTCTCCTTCTGAGCCACTTCAGGGAAATATCCACACCAGACCCAGTTCTGGGCAACTGTGGTCCCATGCAGGGGTTGGGAATGAGACAGATGTTTAGAGTCTCATTTAAACCAAGTTCTTAAGAACTTAACCTCACCTCCTTCCTTCCCAGGTACACGAGCATTTCAGTAGTGGCTCTGCCATGGTCCATTGGTTTATTTCAGGCAGAAAACAGGCTGCAGAAAGTTCAAGCTGGAGGCATGTTTCCTAGTGCCCTTCAATTCACACCTATTCTAATATGCATAAGGCATCGCTAAGGCTGACTCTTAATATATTCTTTTAATTAATGGAAAGTGGAAACAATCTAACATCACGATTCAAATGATGTTTTATTGAATTAATTTTTCCTGTAGTGAGTCTCTGACAGATGGAAGAGATCTGGCCAAGCAGCAGCCTTTTCTGAAACCTTTCAAGTCAGGTGCTCACAAAACCTGGAAAAGGAAACCGATCGACAATTTACATCCAAAGTTCCAATCTCCTTTGTTTGTTCAGGTCATTCAGGATATCATTATCACGTTAATGGAATTTTCTTATTTCTATTTACAGATCCTTTTGTGTGCACATTGTAATCGGATTTGAAAAGGAGGGGGAAGAAACCTTCCTTCATTTTCATCTTTTCTGAAAGCTTAGCTCACACGCTAGAGGTGTTGAGCCAATAGATTTATTGGCTATCATGAAAGAGATGCCTGTTACTTTTTCATTTCTCCTGCCTCTAATTCTTTGATTTCCATTTCTTTAATTCTTATTTTGTCAATTGATAGTAACTTATCCATATTCTGGTGTGAGGTGAAGACAGAAGATCCTACAGGTCCCTGTAGTTAAAGTAAGATAGGAAGTGAAGCTAAACCCTAAGAAAGGAGGTTGCAGAGTATTTGGGGATAACTCAGGCAAAAAAAATCTTTAATTTTAACTGTATTTAAGTGTGTGCCTTCTCACTCCATCAAAGTAGTTAAATTGACTGTGAGGATAGTCCCAGGTTCACTGCAATAGAACTTAATTCTTCATTTGATTTTACCGAGAGAGAATATTTTTATAGTGTTGTGATTCAGGGGTGATCATTTCATTCACAAATGGTGTGTTTTAGGCAGTAAACAAATATTATTTTCCAGACCCCAGAGATAAGTTTAGGCAAGGCTCAAATCATCTGGTGCTAAATTTGGGGCCCAATTTCAAACAAGGTGGCAGTGTTTCTTTATGGTGCAATATGGCTGTGTATGAAGGTGGAAATTTTATCCTGTGCTAGCAATGATAAGTGGGAGCAACAGCCTTAACAAGAGTTGATCAAAGGTCCCAGTCAAATCCCATGTCTGCAGTCTTGGAAAATTACAGCTCATATAACAGATCTTATAGAAAATCTTTTCATTTCTATGAATTTCACTAAATCAGAGAATTTCCTTGCTACTCTATTTGGTTTCCTTCCTCCCATAAGTAATTACTTTTTATTTTAAGTGACAGAATCACTTTAATTTTGCATTTTTTCATCTTTATATAGACCTTGGCAAAGATTAATCTGTCCAGAATATTCTGGGTACTTGGCTCCCGTGTTTCAGATTGTAAATGGGATACAGCAGGCAGCTTGCCTTTCTCCTGCCTTCTAGGTTTATTTGAATGTAAAATTATATAACAAAACAGTGTTTCCTTGCACCTCCTAGGTCCCTATCAAAGACAGAGAGAATTAACCTCCGAGTCGCTGTATATTCACCAGTAAACTCACCACTGCCCTGCTGGGGCTTAGGAAACCCTGATGCCGTGAGGAAGAAAGTCCATACAAAATTCATCCAGGACCAATTCCTCCTCTTGTCCATTTTCTTGATCTCCTCATATCTCTCCTCTCATAGCTTGCAATCTCTTTCCTCTTTTCATTCTTACTTGATCTCCTCTTTGCCTTTCCTTTTTCAAAGCCAGCTTTTTTCTGTATATTTTTCTTTCCCTTTTAGGTTAGTGTTTCTTTTCTTTGTGCCCCAACTCCCATTGCCACGCCTCTGATTTGTTTACCCCTTTCTCTTAAAAAGGAACAGAGATGCTTCTACTAGTGTGGTCTGGAGTGAACTGGATCGATCTTAAGACTTCGGTTAAAATCAACTCCCAAATATGAACAGACCAATCACAAGCACTGAAATTGAAACTGTGATTAAAAACCTTCCAACAAACAAAAGCCCAGGACCAGATGGCTTCACAGGTGAATTCTATCAAACATTTAGAGAAGAGCTAACACCTATCCTTCTCAAACTCTTCCAAAATATTGCAGAGGGAGGAACACTCCCAAACTCATTCTACGAGGCCACCATCACCCTGATACCAAAACCAGACAAAGATGTCACAAAGAAAGAAAACTACAGGCCAATATCACTGATGAACATAGATGCAAAAATCCTCAACAAAATACTAGCAAACAGAATCCAACAGCACATTAAAAGGATCATACACCATGATCAAGTGGGGTTTATCCCAGGAATGCAAGGATTCTTCAATATACGCAAATCAATCAATGTGATACATCATATTAACAAACTGAAGGAGAAAAACCATATGATCATCTCAATAGATGCAGAGAAAGCTTTCGACAAAATTCAACACCCATTTATGATAAAAGCCCTGCAGAAAGTAGGCATAGAGGGAACTTTCCTCAACATAATAAAGGCCATATATGACAAACCCACAGCCAACATTGTCCTCAATGGTGAAAAACTGAAACCATTTCCACTAAGATCAGGAACAAGACAAGGTTGCCCACTCTCACCACTATTATTCAACATAGTTTTGGAAGTGTTAGCCACAGCAATCAGAGAAGACAAAGAAATAAAAGGAATCCAAATCGGAAAAGAAGAAGTAAAGCTGTCACTATTTGCAGATGACATGATACTATACATAGAGAATCCTAAAGATGCTACCAGAAAACTCCTAGAGCTAATCAATGAATTTGGTAAAGTAGCAGGATACAAAATTAATGCACAGAAATCTCTTGCATTTCTGTACACTAATGACGAAAAATCTGAAAGTGAAATTAAGAAAACACTCCCATTTACCATTGCAACAAAAAGAATAAAATATCTAGGAATAAACCTACCTAAGGAGACAAAAGACCTGTATGCAGAAAATTATAAGACACTGATGAAAGAAATTAAAGATGATACAAATAGATGGAGAGATATACCATGTTCCTGGATTGGAAGAATCAACATTGTGAAAATGACTCTACTACCCAAAGCAATCTACAGATTCAATGCAATCCCTATCAAACTACCACTGGCATTTTTCACAGAACTAGAACAAAAAATTTCACAATTTGTATGGAAACACAAAAGACCCCGAATAGCCAAAGCAATCTTGAGAACGAAAAATGGAGCTGGGGGAATCAGGCTCCCTGACTTCAGACTATATTACAAAGCTTCAGTAATCAAGACAGTTTGGTACTGGCACAAAAACAGAAATATAGATCAATGGAACAGGATAGAAAGCCCAGAGATAAACCCACACACATATGGGCACCTTATTTTTGATAAAGGAGGCAAGCATATACAGTGGAGAAAAGACAGCCTCTTCAATAAGTGGTGCTGGGAAAATTGGACAGGTACATGTAAAAGTATGAAAATAGAACACTCCCTGACACCATGCACAAAAATAAACTCAAAATGGATTAAAGACCTAAGTGTAAGGGCAGACACTATCAAACTCTTAGAGGAAAACATAGGCAGAACACTCTATGACATACATCACAGCAAGATTCTTTTTGACCCAGCTCCCAGAGAAATGGAAATAAGAACACAAATAAACAAATGGGACCTAATGAAACTTAAAAGCTTTTGCACAGCAAAGGAAACCATAAACAAGACCAAAAGACAACCATCAGAATGGGAGAAAATATTTGCAAATGAAGCAACTGACAAAGGATTAATCTCCAAGATTTACAAGCAGCTCATGCAGCTCAATAACAAAAAAACGAACAACCCAATCCAAAAATGGGCCGAAGACCTAAATAGACATTTCTCCAAAGAAGATATACAGATGGCCTACAGACACATGAAAGAATGCTCAACATCATTAATCATTAGAGAAATGCAAATCAAAACTACAATGAGATATCATCTCACACCGGTCAGAATGGCCATCATCAAAAAATCTAGAAACAATAAATGCTGGAGAGGGTGTGGAGGAAAGGGAACACTCTTGCACTGTTGGTGCGAATGTAAATTGATACAGCCACTATGGAGAACAGTATGGAGGTTCCTTAAAAAACTACAAATAGAACTACCATACGACCCAGCAATCCCACTACTGGGCATATACCCTGAGAAAACCATAGGTCAAAAAGAGTCATGTACCAAAATGTTCATTGCAGCTCTATTTACAATAGCCAGGACATGGAAGCAATCTAAATGTCCATCGACAGATGAATGGATAAAGAAGATATGGCACATATATACAATGGAATATTACTCAGCCATAAAAAGAAATGAAATGGAGGTATTTGTAATGAGGTGGATGGAGTTAGAGTCTGTCATACAGAGTGAAGTAAGTCAGAAAGAGAAAAACAAATACAGTATGCTAACACATATATACGGAATCTAAGGGGAAAAAAAAAAAAAAAAAAAAAAAAAGGCCATGAAGAACCTAGTGGCAAGACGGGAATAAAGACACAGACCTACTAGAGAATGGACTTGAGGATATGGGGAGGGGGTGGGGTGAGATGTGACAGGGTAAGAGAGTGTCATGGACATATATACACTACCAAATGTAAAATAGATAACTAGTGGGAAGCAGCCGCATAGCACAGGGAGATCAGCTCGGTGCTTTGTGACCACCTAGAGGGATGGGATGGGGAGGGTGGGAGGGAGGGAGATGCAAGAGGGAAGAGAAATGGGAACATATTGTATATGTATAACTGATTCACTTTGTTATAAAGCAGAAGCTAACACACCATTGTAAGGCAATTATACTTCAATAAAGATGTTAAAAAAAAAAATTGATTATAATAATTAGGTTTTTCTGATTTCAGCAAATCTAAGTATACAGCAAAAATAAATATTATACTAACTTATAAATTAAAAAAAAAAAAAAAAAATCAACTCCCATGCTCCCCCACCCTGCCTCCCTGCCCCCCCAAAAGGAGCAGATGAATCTGCTGCCATTTGACTAGTCTGTTTCTTTTGTGTGTGCACACTCATGTACTAAGGGTATGTGTATGTATGAAATAGGAAACAGAGAGGGAATGTATAATGAGACTGATAACACCATATCCTTGGGGCACCAACTAAATGGGTCAGAGTCTTCAGGGTAGTCCCTGGCCCTAGTCTAATGTGTTTATTTTGCTCTTGGGGTAAATGGCAAGAGGAAAACCCTTCATCCTCTTCTCTGTACCTTCTCTGCTTTCATTTTAATCTATCTTCTTCCTCCTAATCAAGCCATTGAGATGCTTCACTTAAAAGCATGGGCTGAGCCTTTGGGTAATGCCCCAGTTTGTACACACTCTTGAAAATGCTAGAGGCAGAGAGTAACTGCCCTCCTTGGGCATCACGCTTAATGGCTTCACCCCTGAGGTGCTTTTTGCTTTTGGGAGGTGACCCAACCCTAGAGGAACCATCACTTTCCTTCCCTTTTCCCTGACACCCCAATCTCTCTTTCACATACACATAGTTTCACTCTATGTCCTTACAGAATTCTAGAATTTGAAGGCAAAAATAGAGATAATTTAGAACTTGATTTTAGAAGTGAGGATATTGACTTATATAAAGGTGAAGTAATTTATTTAAGATCACTCAGGAAATTGGTAATAATTACGGGGACTATGTTTTCCAATCTAATACTGAGACTCATAATCTGACAATAACAATCATAATAGCAGCAACAAAGACAGCAACAACAACAATAATCACTGCTGTTAATTGATTATTTATAACTCCAGGCATTGTACAAGGTACACTGCATCTTATTTGGTCCTCCTAGCAACCCTCTGTGGGGTAGGTTATTATTTTTTATCCAAATTTTATGGATAAGGGAGGCTCAGACAGAAATCCACTTCATAAATAAAAATAGGGCAAAGCTAAGTTGTAAATCTGTCTCTCTAATTCCAAAACTTGTGCCCTACATAGTGGGGAACTAGAGCCATCTTGTTCATTTTGTTCATGGGAACTGATTTTTTAGCATCTCTTCCCAAATCAGTGTTTGGTGACATCACGTTAGTAGCTTGAAATCAGCCATGATAAAGTATTTATATCATGGAAATTGGCAAAGATAACAGACCAGGGCATGGTTTTTATTTGCTGGAGAGCTTAGAGTTGTTACCATTTAGCAACACACCACTGCCTATATGTATTTTTATAATATTGCCCTTTTGACAATGGAATGAGATTTTTTAAACGTCATGACTCTCCTAGAAAATCTGGATCGTCTGATCACTATCACGCTGGTGGAAAAACCTAAAATAAAATTCAGATGTCTACACAATTCTCACTCACAAAAAGTGCTCTTTTTGTCATCTCTTGCTGGAATTTTTTTTCTGTGGTAATCTTAAATCCACCAGCTGTGTGTTAGACAAGGAAGGAACAGAAACCCATTCAGTACAGTGTAAGCTGGTAAGAGAAAATCTACTGGGAAGATCCAGGGGCGCTGGGGACATCCATCCCACAGAGGCCCACCACAGGGAGTGAAGCCCCCTGTGGGAGTGGAAGGGCAGTCCCGAGCACCTTATCTCATTACTCCAGAGCCTCCTGGGTTCCTGTCATTGCATGTCTCTCTACGTCCATGTCTGTAGACCAGCCTTTTCTGCTTCAGTGTGATGTAGCCAACACCCTGAATCATCTGGGTTCTCATTCCAGGCAGTCACAATTAGACTCAGTGTTTTTGATCCATTTCCCACCTTCCAGGAGAGAAACACTTCCCAGACCAACATGGGTCAGTTGTGTAATCAGCTCGGGCAGGTGAAAACAGAACATGTTATAAGCAAGGCTGTGGAAAGGCAGGTTTCTCTAAGGAGAGAAGACAGGAGTGAAGAGGAAAGGATACTCATCTTTAGCAGACTTGGGATGGGGAGGGTACAAAATAAGGAGGAAGAAAGACTATGCTGTAAGCAATCTGAGGGGAGAATCTGGGGTTTACACATTTCTAAATATCTGATACATTGCCTCACACTTGGCATTTAATAGGAAATAAGGGTTGAAAGGGAAGAAGTGGCACTCGTGGACAAGAATATATTTCTCCAAACTGTAAAAAAGAAAGCCAAAAAAAAACCCAAAAAAATCCCCAAAAACCTTTCAGTAAGAGAAATGAAGACTAGAAAATAGTCTATAAACAAAACCATTCTAGTGGTCAGTATAGATTGTTACCAGTGAGATCTACCATGGATCCATCAAGGGGCTTATGGTGTCACTTCCAACATCCAAACGTGACCTTCCATTGGAGTCCAGTTCAACATGTAACATTTTGAAAGTCCCTCCCACGTTGCTTTACCCCCTTACAAGGTTCTGGCTAAAAGCAGAACCAGTGTAAAAATAATCATTTTGTGAAATTACATGCAAATAGAAGAAATCATACTCAAATTAAGGAAAATGACCATGTTTTCCATAGTCAATCTTTAGAAAACGGCCTTTAAAATAAGTGCTATACCATCCTTAACTTTTTTTGGGGTTAATGAGGAGCAAAATGTGTGCCCTCAGGATCAGGAGCTCTAGAGTTCAAATGATCAATGCAATTGGAAAAATTTCTTGGCCTGCATATTGGACTTAAAATCTCATAAGATGCAAGAGGGAAGAGATATGGGAACATATGTATATGTATAACTGATGTACTTTGTTATAAAGCAGAAACTAACACACCATTGTAAAGCAATATACTCCAATAAAGTGTTAAAAAAAAATCTCATAAGAAAGGATTTTATTTGTGCTGTTAGAGTTTGAAGGCCTAAAGCCTTCACTTGTCCTGGAAACTACTGTGAAGATTAAAAATAATTGCACAAAAGCCAATCTAAATTTTCCAAGATCAGGAAGAATGATGGTTTAGTCTGAGGGTTTGAGTTTATTTTATCCTCTTTCAGTGTCTGAATTTATTATTAATACTTTATCTTTGAAATGCTATAGATAATATAATCAACTGTTAATTTGGGGAGGACTGATTATCCACACTGAGGTTTACTTGTAGCACATCTTGCTTTTCGCTTCCGGGTAACGTAACCTTTTCTGCTTAAGCAGCTCCTCTAGTGACATTATCACCATCTCACTAAGTTTATTCTTACATGGAATTGCAGCCTGCTAGGAACTGGAGGAGGTATGTTCTGGTTGACTTGTTTTAAGATAAAATAATCAATTGCTCTTGTCTTTCTAATTTCTCATTCCCCTTCCCTTCTTTTTTTCCCCACCTTTTCCTTGCCAGGTGTGAGACAGATGGTAATGCAGCAGAGAATAAATAAGGGCCCCTGTAATCCAGCTGGTGCTTTTCTCCTGTGGCACCTCTGGTGCTGCATTTACCCGGCTACCGAGGGGGGTCCAAGAGAACTGAGTGGCAGGGAAAGGTGGGGACATATACTGCACTGATTTTTTTTTCCCCCTAGTGTGCACTGGAATGACCCTGCAAGGTGTTAAAATACTGAAATATGTTAGCAGTTGTTGATACATAGTCATTGGTTCAAGTCCCTTAGCACGTAACTGCTCCCCTCATCTACTGCTCTGGCTTCTGGTGTTCCAACTCTGGAGTCGCCTGGACCTCCTCACCACCTGTAGGATTGATACTTGGCACAGAAAGGGGTCTTAGGACTTCTTTTACTGCTTTTTAAAACCACTCTTATTGATTGATTGATTGATTTATATATCCTATGTGCAACCCACCCTAGTCCATATATATTTTTAAAAATCAGTCAAAAGTATAACCTCAGTAATATGCATGGTTTAGTGAAATATCTCTGCCTAGACCCTGCCTAGATCATCTCCTTGTGTTTTGGTTCTGACTTGATCATCATTTCAATTCGGGTGCTTTCCATTGCAAGTGACAGAATACCTAATGCAAATGTATCTGCTTCACGTGATTAAACACCTACAAGGAAATGATAAGGTGTGGCTTTTTAAAAAATATTTATCTATTTATTTGGCTGCCCCAGGTCTTAGTTGCGGCGCATGGGATGTTCATTGCCGCATCTTTTTAGTTGCAGCCTGCAGGATCTTTAGTTGTGGCATGTTGGATCTAGTTCCCTGACCAGAGATCAAACCTGGGCCCCTTGCACTGGGAGTGCAGTGTCTTAGCTACTGGCCTGCCAGGGAAGTCCCTAAGGTGTGGCTTGATCCAGGGCTCACATGGTATCACCAGGGCTTAGATTCTTTTTCTTGTTTTGGCCTCACTTCCTCAAGCCTGGCTTTGTAATGAGACCCTACCTGTTCTCAGGTTCACTACAGCAGCTCTCTCAGTCATCTCCAGAGAGAAAGGGACCAGGAACATTCCTCTAATGTTCCCAGATTAATGTCTTAGAATTAATTGAGTCTTTTGGGCCCTCATTGACTTGCCCATCCCTGAACCAATCACTGTGGCTAAGGGAATGAGTATGCTGATTGGCTTAACTTGGGTCACATGCTCCACTCCAGTATCTGTGGTTGGAGTTGCTTTACTGAAAATACACGGACTGTGTCCGGGAGGCTGGACCCCCAAATGAAGGGGTTTCTCACTTGGTATCACCTGAGGGTGGTAGACGCTGACAGGAATGTGTCCTACAGTCAAATCATTGATTCACTTCTTTATTCTGTATTATTTATATCTTATCTCCAAATGGACAATTCTTTGTATGGGTAGGTTTCCTCCAACTGTAGAGAATTTTCATTCTCTCACGACCACTCGGAATTTAGACCTTAATTGCAAAACTTCATAAACTACGTCTCTGTGTCCTTAATTTGCTACTATGCATGTGGCACAATGGCAGAGACCTTGTCTATCTGCTTCTCTGTTTTCTGCTCAGTAAATATTTACTGAGAAAAAATAGAGGTTTCTTCTTCTTTGGTGCACTGAGGTGTGCCTCTTGTTACCCTGGAATGCTGCTGCCGCCTGGGTCCTCTGTTTCTGGGCTGCACTGGGAGGCGGTGATAGGACGAGTTTTATAAACAGCCTTGATATTTGGTAGGAGGAACACAATTCCAGGAAGCGATAGTTGAAAAGCGTTCTCTTTAAGAGGAAATCACTGACTCTTTTACTTCCTGAATCTCAGATATAGCAGACATTCCTCTTTGTTGTAGTTCCTCTGGGGTCACTATTTAACTGCTCATCCCACTGACTGTGAGTTACTACCACCTGCGCTCTCAGATCCATTCGTAGAAGGAATAGCTTTGTAGTGGCACTGATGGTTTTCTGGACTTGAGGGCAGGAAGAAAATGGGACCTCGCACTTCTGAACCTATTGTCAGTAAATACCACTATATACAGGATTATATACAGGGTTTTCCTTGTCAGTCTTACTGTTTGATATGATTTTCTTCCATGTAGCAATCAGAGGGCAACAAAGGAGTACTGGACAAGGCTTGTGGTTTTCATCCATAGGCTGGGAATTCATGGAGATTTCTTTGATTTCCGATTGTGTAGCCCCACAACTGTCAACCCCAGGATGAGCCGCCAGGTGGCAAACTCCAAGGTCTCTTTTCTTGATGAGCAGCATCCCTTACCTTCACATGGCACATCATGGTCCACAGGACACTCACACACTGCTGTGCTAGCTCCTTTGATCTTTGTAACAGCCTTGCGAGGTAGACAGGGGCAGGGATTGTTATGCTCATTTTACCAATAAGTAAATTAAGATTCAGGCAGAAGTTACATGATTTGCTGGAACTCCTCAAAGGTGTGCAGAACTAGACCAACTCAGATTTCTAGACTCCTAGCCTAGTAGCTTTTCCATGGCATCGAACTTGGGTGTCTTATTTCTAGAGTTGATCTAAACTCCTGAAAGAAGGGCCCTATTGACATTCTCTTCGTAGCCCTAATGGCATCACACCTAGCTGTCTATGCATCTATTAGTGGGGTCTCAGCTGCCAAACTGGAATTGAAGCAGCAGGAAGGTTCACCAGGAGGTTCTCTTTCACTTGGTCCCAGAGAAAACGCACTTACGGCTTCTGCGTCACGTCCACCTGCAATTCAGAGCCTGGCCACTGGTCATCTTCCATGCCTGTCATAAGTGCTTTGTGCTCTTCCTTCCTCTCTTTGTGTGACTTTTAGGCCAGTTTGAATGAGAGAGATGTGTGACAGTGCATTCTTCTACCCTCCACCTAATGGGATGCCCAGCTTATTGACATCCAGGGAGACAAGTTGATTCATTTATTTTCAAATTTTTTACCTTACATGCAAGTGTTTAAAAAATACATTACTGAAAAATTTAAAAATTGTCTTTCTTTTTTCCTTATACATATTTGTTAGAGTTGTAATAAACATGCATGCATGTTTGTAGGAGACATTTTCCATTTAATTTTATAAGCATTTTTATACATTTCTACAGAGTCAGCATTGAGCACTTCCTATACGCTAGGTGCTAATCTAGTCAGTTTTCTATGGTCTGTTCAGTCAACGGACTATGATTTACTCAATCATTTATCTATAGATGTATATCCCCTCCCCATTTTTCCACTATTATAAATAGAAGTGCAATGAATATATGTGGGTATACAGCTTTTTTTTTTTACATTTTTCTTAGGATTAATTTCAATAAGTGAAATTACTGGGTCAAAGAGTGTGAATATTTTTATGGTCATTAGTACTTATTGCTAAATCGCTTTTCAGAAAGGCTGTTTAAATTTACAATGCTATCAGTATTGTAGGAAAATATCAGTTTTACTGGACCCTCATAAGCACCTGATTTTATCATTTAAAAAATGCTAAGAGGCCGAAAAATGGTACTGTGATTTTTTTTTTTAAACTTGTATTTTGTTGCTTAAATTGGGAAAGGTGAACATTTTTGCAAATTGTGTTTTCTAGTTTTATTTGAGAATTGTCTGTTTTATTTTAGGACAGTGGATTTATGAATTGTGTCACTGCAGGTCAAATAACCACAGCAGCCAAGTTCGTGAAGGGGACAAGCCCTCCCGTGTTACAATATTGGTTCCTTCCCTGTCCTTCCCCTGTTGTAGGCTAATAGGACACTTACATTTGTTGCATCTATTTCCAGAAAGATGTCAGTGGTCTCCTTTCCCTCTGCTTTGACAAAACAGCTGTGAAGGAGCCAGGAAGCCAGTGTGCAGGAACTGCCGCAGGAAAAACCCCAGAGTGGCAGGAAGTTACCCTAATAGGGTGAAAATTAAGAAACGACTCTTGGCACAGCTTGTTTCCAGGATACGGGTGGTACTTTCACGCCTTAGCAATTATTCTCTTAGAATCAATTTGGTGGCTCTTTAAAAAAAATTAGATTTGAACCTGAAGGGGGTTAAAGCGAAAAGGATAAGAGCTTGGAAAATATTTAATTTTGTTTAATGAAGACATTATTCTCATCTTCCCCATTGAGTTGAAAAGGCAGTTCTTTGAAACTTTTTCTTGGTCTTTACTATTTTGTGCAAAATCATCTCGTTTTAGGTTATACATTTTGGGGCTCAGGTAGGCGGTAGACACCTGCACAAGGAA
The DNA here is from genome assembly GCF_965194825.1 of Balaenoptera physalus. NCBI lineage: Eukaryota > Metazoa > Chordata > Mammalia > Artiodactyla > Balaenopteridae > Balaenoptera > Balaenoptera physalus. The sequence goes on from NC_138891.1 coordinate 81,566,771, forward strand.
AGGACTAAAGCCTTTTTATTCTTTATTTGCAGAAAAAATATCGGGGACATCAAGCCACTGTTTGTCGGTGGTGTTTGGTGGTGGTCCTGGGGTTGGGAGGTGGAGTTGAGGATGCTGAATGGCTACTGCTTCAAAAGTTGAGGGGCAGGTGTGTTTGCATCCACCTGCTTCTGTGTCAGGAGTGCAGAGCCTGAGTCGCTTAATACTTTCTCTCCTCATCCCCCAATCACTTTCTTATATGTCTACCATTGTGACCTACAGAGAAAGGGCTCCTCCGTTGTGTCTATTTCATTTCCCTCTTTTTGCTTTGGGTAGGTCTTGGATTGATTGACAGGAATCTGGCAGACACTGAAAAAATATTATTCTCCTGAATGGAAAATAGTCAATATTTATTTGTTTATTATATCATTTATTCTCTGCGCCTTTTTGGCACATAATAACTCTGAGAAGTTAACAATGGAATCATCTTTCCTTTAGTTTCAAAGGATGTGACCTGTGTTTGGTTGCTAAAGGTATAGATATCTCATGGAAGATAGTGATCGTGGAAACTAGACTGGTGAACTCTTTGAGGCAGGTCGTGCCTTGCTTATCTCTGTGGGTCTTCATTCATGGCACAGAAGAGATGCTCGGTACCTGGTTATTGAGCTGAAGTCAGCACCTCGAAGGGCATCTTCTCTTTCATTCCCTGAAGCTTCACTCTGAGGATAAGTGGACAGTTATTAATGTACTCAGTAGGCCTAATTTGATTTTAATAAATTCATAGAAATGCTGTCCATTCATAACATCATCAATTTCAGCCTTTGAAGAGATCTTGGAGTTCAGTTCCTCTAAACTTGCCTTCAGAACTGAGCTAAAAAAGAGTCTCAAAATCTAGAAACAATGGGTAAAACGAATAAGGTGGGATTTAATAGGGATTCAGTCAACATTCTTTTAAATTATTTTGAATCCATCCTGTGTGAAAAGCTAGTTGAGAATGAGTTTGCAACAATGTGTAAGACCCAGTCCTTGGTGTTGGTTTCTTAAGAAATAATAGGGGTAGGTATAGACTGGCTTCAATATTGCAAAAGAAAAAATTAATTATACTTATTTATTCATTTATTCATATGCTCATTATATGATTCACTCACTGACAAAGTCAGTTGAGCATATAATGTGCCAGGCACAGTAGATAATGGAGAAGACCAGTAGAAAAGAACTGGGGACTTTAATCAACCAATGTGGCTTGAATGCTTCCAGTGATGGGCTGCTCTTTACCTCCCAGAGTGAGCCATACATTTTATTTTATTTTATTTTATTATTATTATTTTTTAAATAAATTTATTTATTTATTTATTTATTCTTGGCCGTGTTGGGTCTTCGTTTCTGTGCGAGGGTTTTCTCCAGTTGCGGTGAGCGGGGGCCACCCCTCATCGTGGTGCGTGGACCTCTCACTATCGCGGCCTCTCTTGTTGCGAGCCATACATTTTAAAACAGCTCCCTACAAATTCTTATTAAATATTAACTTTTATACACTGGTCCTAATTCTACCAATGAAAAACTATGGAAAAATTATAAATCCTTTTTACATTATAATCCTGCAAATAATTGTCTGGAGCCCCTGCTTATGTTTAAAAACTTAATTTGAACATCATCTCCTCTGTGAAGTCTCTGTGAAGCTCCCCAGGAATTGTTTCTTCTCCCTTATTACTGCAGGCAAGTAGTTCTAAAACTCACTGTGTATTAGAGCATCCTAGGGAATAATTAAAAATATAGATTCTACAGCTACACTCCAGTATATTAATGAAGCTCCCTAGAAAATCCTGAGGCAGGTGGTTCACAAGCTAACCTAAAGGTTAACTATTGTATAGAGGAGATGAACTTGCATTATGGAGCACCTACTGCGTGCTTGAGGGTGCCCTTGTTTGGTTATCATATCTATGCATTTTTATTGTTTGTAAACATCTCCATTATCACTTATTGAATTGTAATTTAACTATTTCATTATCTATCTACATTCCCCACATACTGAAAAGTTTTCATTCATTTTTGATATTCCCTAGGATTTACCGCAGTGCGTTGTCCATGATGGGGTCTCCATTAGTGACTGTCCAATGAATGAATGAGTGGAGGTCAGAAAAAAAGCTTAACAGGAACATTTGTACCACACTCTAAGGTAGGAAAACTAAACCAAGATTTTTCAGAAAGGCTCCAGGTTATGCCTTCAATACTGCATCCAGGTCGGAGTGCTAGAGGGACTACGGTATTACCCTAGGAGTTGAGGAGCTTAGCTAATAGTCACAGCTTGGCCGCCAAATCACTGCTGGGGCCCAAGGTTTCTCCTTTGTAAAGAGAAGGTACTTGCCTATATAATCTGTTGGCTTCCTTCTGGCACTGTAATGTACTTACAGTTTCTGATATGATATCAGCCTCAGGACCAGGATAAAGGGGAGGATGATTGAGAGAAGCTCTTCGCAGGGTATTGGTAAGATACTGGCCACTGTGTTTAGTGGTCTTATATTGCAGCTGGAGGAGTGAAGTGTATTCAAAAACTCTTCCCTCTCCCCTTATTCAAGAAGAGGGAGTGAGAGGGGGAAGGTAGATTGGTCAACTAAATCAGGTCCTTTTGAGATCTTTAGGTCTTCTTTTTCATCTGCTGGTCATCAGATCAATAAAGATTCACTAAAGATTTCATTGAAGGGATGGCGAGGCCCTTCATTTCAGAGACTTGCTTTGAGTGGTTTGAAATAGTTACCACCTAATGGCTCTACTATATTCCTGGAGCCCTGAGTGGCTGTTTAACATTCAAACTGCGTGGAGCCAGTGAGAGCTCCCAACAGAGAAGGGAATTAACTGTTTGGTGTATTTTAATAAGTGAGTGAGCAAAGATCATGTGAATCGATTATCAATTTGGCTAACTTTCTTGCAGGGCTGTGTAGAAGAATTAAATGCAAACAGACGGCATGTTTACCAAAGAGGAATACACCTTGAAGTGGGTATTAGGATTCTTGAATGTGATTTTTGTAATGCACTGGAGCTTTTTATCCCCTTTCCTTATTTCTCTCAAGAACATGTGTTGGAATTGAAGGTGGAAATCACTTTAAAAATCTGATTAGATACAGGACTAGCATACAGAGGACCTATTCCTCTAATGGGTGCATTTGAGACCATCCCAGTATCTTCTTGTTAGTCCAGAGATTACTGCCAGAGCCCCCAACTCTAGGGACGCTTGAGGATGACACTAAGTTTGTACTGACACTGGGTGGGATGCCTGCCCTGAAGACTGGTCCTATTTATTCCATCGCACTTGCTTGAGGAAGACTGGCAAAGACATGGCACCAGAAAGCTGAATTGAACTAATTTTACCTCTGGGATGTTCACTGTTTGATAATAACTGGAAAAGAAAACTTAGAAGGAGCTTTGACTCTAGTTCTTCCCTCTTCTTTTATCTTCTCTGTCCTCATTCTTGGCTTGCTAACAGGGAAGTACAGCTGTTTATATATTCATGGCTGGTGAACATTGTTCCTCTATCTGAGAAGGCAGCTTGGGAAGAGAGAGACACTGGACCTGTGAGAAAGGAGGGGACCAGGCCCTTGGCCAACCAGTTTCCTGAACTGGCATCTTCCTCTGTTCCCCCTTTCTCCTTGGGGACGTGTCTGATGGCACCCAACACAGGTGTGTGTTATCCTGTCTACTACTTACTGCTGTTCTCTGAGCACAGTGCCAGGTACATGGTAGCTACTGAGTCATTGCTGTTGAATGACTGAATGAGTAACCTCTTATGAGCTATGAAGTGATAAACATCCTTTTTCAAAATTTTTGACTGTTGGACCTTTCCAGGTATTCCTGAATTTCTGAGCTCTGTCATCAAGTGTTAGCTTTCAAGTGACTGTGCAGTTGAATTTTAAAAGTCCAAAGATCTCATGTTTTATTTCATTATTACTGGGTCAAGTAAACTGGAAGACCAGAAGCTCACTGGGCTCAAGGAGGAGATGCTGATCTTAATAAAACATGAGAATTGAAGTGACAGTGACATGTTACATTCTTTATATTTTCAAGATGTAAATACAGATCACCCAAAGCAGCCAATTCATAGTAAAGTGATGAAAGATCAAAGAGGAGTTTGGAAAAAGAATGGAGAACTGTTGTATTTTTACTGATTAGTGAAGTACTAGAGGTCCCATGCAGGGCTGGCTCTGGCTGGTGGAAAGGGTCAGGGTTCAGCATCCTTGGTGGCTGTGAGGGCATCCTCTGCTGCTGCCGGGGCCCCTCCCCTCAGGTCTCCCAGGTTGTCACACTAAGACCTGGAGACTTGGCTCCCATTTCCTGGCTCTTTCCCACCCCACATGTCATACTCACCAGACTTGTGCCTGCCTGACCAGGGCTTGCTTGGTTGACCAAATTGCTTGTATTTGATGAATTAAATTGTAGTAAGACCTGAAGGTTTGGTATTTTACTTTCTAGGGTTATTTGCACTTTAACTGGGCATGCATGGACTCTTGGTTTAGCTAAAGGAAATAAATTATTGATGCTTGAATTCCAACCAGGCAAGTAGGTGAGGCAGATATTTTTCTCAGGTTTATGTTCTAGTGTCAGCCCTCAAATCATGTGACTGGACATAGCACATTTCTTTGCCTTCCTCTTTTCTCTTCTGCTGCTTCTTCTGTATCCTTTCCTTCTTCTTCCTCCTTCTATTCCCTTTTTTCTTCCAATTTTTCTTTTTAAAGATCTGGGTAGACCCTGGGGTCAGAAGCTATACTCAGTATTGCCTTGTGGTTAAAGGAAAAGCTTTCAGAGTGGCCTTGGTCTTAGAACTAGACTGGAAAATGGTGGTAGTTGTGAGCAAGTTGGCAGAAGGGAACTCTGAGATTGAATGCTTTGGGATTTGGATGTGGCTCTTCTACATTGCCACCACCTTTGTACCTTGGTAAGTTGAAAATGCCCTTGGAGTTTTCTGCTTCCTAACATGGAGGGTTGTTATGTGGGAGATTTGGGTCACTGTGTTTCTCCTCTGTGGAAGACAGAATCAGAAGAATAAGGTTAAGTGCAGCAATAGACATAAGATTTGCATAGAAGGAAAACCTCATGACCAGTAAGATTTGAATAAATGATTGTGAGTGGTAGTAATAGCATAACCATTTCAGTAGCTGTTTACAAAGAATCACCTTCATTATCTATGGTTACATAAAATTATGACTGGAAGGCAGGGGATTTGGTTGGCATTGGAAAACTTTAGAGGCCCAAGTCACTTCACTGATGTTATTATTTCTACTAA